>NC_079507.1:70099508-71464508 GCF_030052815.1 Hevea brasiliensis | reverse complement strand
CAATATCATGCCTTTTTTTATTTATTTGGTTTATTAAAATTAAGAAAAATTATAGCAGATTTCTGCAAGGTCCATGATTAGGGCGTTTGTGGGCAGCTGGAAGTTCTTATTGCCTCATGCACAGTGCAAAGCAAGTGGAGATCAGTAGAGGGTAATATGGTAATTGGGAAAAGGTGTTGTCAATCACTTCAAAAGGGTGAAGAAACAAAATCATGTTATTCCCTCATATTTTTTAAACCCATTGCCTTTTATGCTGTCTCCATCTTTCTTCCCTTTCTCTTTCTCTCTACCTCACTGTCAACATCTTTACATTTCCACAAGAGCCCTAAACAAGCTAAGCTCCTTCCCACTTACCATTTTACCATTAACCCTCTCTCTCTCTCTCTCTCTCTCTCTCTCTCTCTCTCTCTCTCTCTCACTATCGTGCTGTGGGATTAGATAGGTTAGGACTTAGGAACCCAGTAGCTTCCCCCTTTTAGGGAAATTATATTGGCCAAACTTGCAGATAAACAAGTAAAAGCCCACCACCAACATGCCTTTCAAGGGTTTCTATGATTTTGATCAAAACATAAGATCATTCAAAAGAAACCTCAAAAACAAACAGACTATATGGTTGCCTTACTAATTTCTCTTTTCCCCTTAACTATGTACTATATAACATATACATATCGTCCCTATCATTCTCCATTTTCCATCTAAATTAATTAATCCCCTCCCCCCCTCCCCTCCTCTCTCTCTCTCTCTCTCTCTCTCTCAGCATTCCTGAACCCTAGCTAGCTAAAATTCATGTACCTTTGATGATCAAACACTTATTGGCTTATCATTTTAATTCTTTAGCAGTTCCTCTGTAACTGGAACTATAAGCTCAGGGCATCATACCATCTCTTTTGTAACTGTGCTCTATCCAATCTCTACCTATTTTATTACTCTTATGGGATCATAAAATCCTTCATGAAATCTATCTGTTAACAAGCTTGTTGTGGGCTTTGTTACCCTCTCTCTTTCTCAAGATCACCTCATAAACCTCTCCAAGAACAATCAAGACCCACTTTCCATACATGGACTCCCTTCGAGAATTTGACTCTACATCCACCACTCTCCCACTTACCTCAATAACTAGTACCACCACCGCCCCCACTGCCTCCTCCTCCTCCTCTTCCTCCACCTCCTCCACCTCCACTCTCAGCCGCTACGAGAACCAAAAGCGGCGAGACTGGAACACCTTCGGCCAATACCTCCGCAACCACCGTCCCCCACTCTCCCTCTCACGGTGCAGCGGGGCTCACGTCCTGGAGTTCTTGCGCTATCTAGACCAGTTTGGAAAAACCAAAGTCCACACTCAACTCTGCCCCTTCTTTGGCCACCCGAACCCCCCTGCCCCATGCCCGTGTCCTCTCCGCCAGGCCTGGGGTAGCCTTGATGCTCTCATTGGCCGCCTTCGTGCTGCCTTTGAAGAGCATGGGGGCAAGCCAGAGAACAATCCTTTCGGGGCTCGTGCTGTTAGGCTTTATCTACGTGAAGTTAGAGATTCACAAGCTAAAGCTCGAGGAATTAGCTACGAGAAGAAGAAGAGAAAGAGACCCCAACAGCAACAGCAGCAGAGTCCTGCATTATCGATGGCACCACCACCAGCACCAGCGACCACTAGTGCAAGTGATGATCATGAGTAAGAATTAAAGTTACCACCCATTTCAATTAAAGAACAAGAGTGAGGGTAAAACTCATTAGAAACTACTCTTTCATAATTTTATTTGCAGTATGACTATGAGCTAGTACTCTTATCTTCTTGTATTATATTTGCGATGTCTCTTATTGGGTTTTAAGGAACTCCTTAGATTGTTAGATAATGAACATGGATTTATATTATATTATTGGGTTTTCTGTTGTCGCAGCAGTAGCAGTAGCAGTAGCATAGCAGTAGCAGTAATAGTAGTGATAGTAGATGGAGCTGTATGAACATGTTTGTGACTTCGTCTCCTATTTGTCACGGATATGTAGCTGGAAATATCATTTATGACAAGCAATAGATTTGGAGATCATGTTGTGTGTCTTTTTACTCCGTTTAGTTCGTTTCTTTCTTTTTTCCCATTTTGTTTATGGTTTTATATAAAATGGGTATTGGAAAATCATTCAGGTATTATTTTTCAAAAGGGGTCATGTGTGTCAGATTTATCAAGCACTATATTTGTATACTTAGTTCATTTTTGGTATCACTCGTGGTAGTCTGTGGCTTACATTGCTTTTTCCTCTCCTATTGCTGCCTGCTGCCTGCTTCCTGCTTTTGCTCACCTTGACATGGATATGCATATGCCAGAACTTCTGTAGATATAATTAAAGAGAGAAAAAAACAACAGAAACCCTGCAAATTTGATGTTAAGATTAACACTAATTGTGGTATATATCTCAAACTTAAAAGGGAGTCCCTGCAACTAAACTTTCATTCCTTATATAGGTAAAGGAACTAAGCTGTAAGTGTAATATCCTTGGTCTTAGCATCCCAGGTAGTTTTGTGGGATATGGGTGATCTTTGTCTTTGAATGGTATCTCTGCTGTGTCATGTCATATCTTTGATGTCCCCTAAAATGGGGAATATCATTAAATATGTTAGAAGCCATTATCACATGAACCCTAATAAACACTGCGATCTAGTTAGTTCAATATGAGGACATGACAAGTTGATTTAGATTTTTCATTTTTGGAATAATACAATCTTTACCATTAATTTGTCAATCAAAATTATGCAAAAACTGCACATTAGTTATGTTTTTAAGCAATAGAAACAATATGTGAACTAAAATCAGAATGCATATGATGTTTGGATTTAATCATGCATTCTGGTCCACAATGGACCCATCTGTTGGCCGATTGATCTTTGTTCTCAGTGTGATCTTTTCCCTTGAGCAAATTTTGATATCTTCAACTTCATCATGTTAATTTAAGATGAAAGAAGGAAATTTTCATCTCTCAAGCAGGTTCTTAAGATAGTTGTGTCAATTTAGTTTAATTATTAGAAATTGAAACTATTGGACTAACAAGGCTAGCAGATTCTGTAGATTTTCTTAGATTTAGTACAAATCCAACACTACAAGAAGCCAAATAGAGGATTTATATTCACATAATTAATTACTTTAATATTTTGTATAGGTTTAAATCAAGATGTTCCTGTTTTCAATCAAAGAACCATATCTAAAGGAGATTCCATGAGTTTTCAAGTAGTTTTTGACAGTGGGCTTACTGTATTATGTGTTGTGGATGCCATTTATTAACTTCAAAATTAAGTATTTATGTATATAGGATGCCGGGGCCGTGATGATAACGGGCCTTCCTTTCCATGGCTTTTTGAAGCATTATTATTATTATTAGAATCAGACACAGGCAATATATCATTAAAATTAACGAAATTCTTTGGAGCTAGGAAATTATTGCAGTTTGATAACTGCTTACCTTCCTGAGTTCTCTCGTAATTTGTCGGAAAATTTATATTATTCTGACTTTCACCTTACGTAGCATAACCATGTTTGATACGTTATACGTATAGTGGTTTGTTATAATGGCCATTGAATACTTGGATATGGTCACTCTCATTTGTGCGTATATTCTTGGAAATTGGTTGAAATAATGCATTAATATAAGGTCTCTCTGATCTGCAGGTTCATGTGGGCTTTATATATTGTATTGAATTTCTTGAAAAAAGTATTTATAACATATGATAAATGGTGTTTAAGGTTTTTATATCCTTAGAAATTCTAATTTATAAGTCATTGACAGTCCCTCAAACTAGTGATATATAATTAAAGAAAATCTTAAAGTCATTATTGGATGACACCAGCTTCAAATTTTCTTTATGACTTAACCTACGCATTCAAGCCCTAGCACCGATCAACAACTCTTAACAAATTACCATATATACAATGTTTTCTTGGCATTGTGGCCAATCATTGTATATATGATACGCCTTTCAATAAGTAGATTAATTAATTAGAGCAGTGATGGTCACCTACTGAGAATTTTTGTCTTTTGAATGAAGATCTCAATTACTTCAATGATTGTCTGCGAGGCGTTAATTTTAATCACCTTGACCTGCTAGGTTTGAAATCTATAGGTTGCATAGAGAAGCAAAGAAGCTAACTTATAGGCACCACTTTGCACCTACCGGGGATTAGATTACAAGCTAAGCTATCAAAAAATGGTCATATTCATTATGTCATTCCCTCTTGGAGAAAGAGTCTTCATTTTTGTTTAAATTATTGAAACAAAATAATAAAATGGTGCAAGTAGATTAATAATTTAATAATAAAAAAATTCTTTTATCTTATAATATAGAAAAATCAAGTATTAAAAATGAATTCTTGACAGGTCCTTTATGCTGCAATTTATGAATCAAGTAATAAATATAGCTCAAGCCCAACCAATTGTTGGGCAGGCATTAATTCACTCGCAACTCAAAATCTTAGTTGCTTATAATGGGCAAAATTTGCTGATTTTGAACGCACAACCAATGACAGGCCAACTCATATTCAAGTCAATAAAATTCCCAATCATGTTAGGCATGAATGCATTGAACTCATCCTTATTACTTTTTTCTATTTGACCTATACATCTATTACAGCCAAAATCAAGTGGGTTGTTTACGGATTGTCTTTGAGTCTTTCCACCATCATTGGCTCCACGTTTTCCTTTCATCGGATTAATTAGGTTGGATCAAAAGTGGGTGACTTCATGCTTACTCACATAGTGTAAAGAAGCCCTACTAGTCGTACGACTTTGCAAAGCCTAGCTATTTTACACCTACCTATTTGCTTCACAAAGTGGTATCTTTTACTCGATTGATGATCTCCCAGAGGCTAGAATGAAGATTGAATACTTAATTTTCACACTAATTTCTCTTACCCTCCTTTTGGATCGAAGTAAAATAGGAGAAGAAAGAAAATGACAAAGGAAAATAATGTGTGGAATAGAATTTTCTCTTGTTTGTAATCTAATTTTCCTAATATAATTATTTACTCTTCATTTCCTTTTATTATTCTTCAATCCAAATAAGAAAGAGGCAAATAACAAAGAGGATTCTTTTTTTCATTATTTTTCCTTGTTATTTTCTTTCAACATGGACGGTTTACATTTGATTGATCATTTTAATTTGGACAGACCTAAAAAAGATAATCATAACAACTTGTTCTGAGATCAGATGTCTTGATGGGAGATTAAAGAATACTTTCCATGCATGAAAGCTTGTCGATGGGGACCATAACCACAATTTCATGAACCAAAACCCTATACATATAATACATATGAACTCAATTGCATCTACTCCATAAGAATAAACTAGCTTAATTATCTCATGTTGTATTACAACATCCAGCGTCGTACTATATCCATTTCCTTTTTAATCATCTATGCATTTATTCTGGAATGGTACTGTTATTAGAGTTGGGAGCTCTAGCTAGTTTAATTAAGCAACTATTAAGATTTCTTTTGCATGAATATGACGACGCTTCAAATCCAGCCAACTCTGTATACATGCATGTGATGAGAAGATCAAAAGGAAAGAGTAAAAATTTAGAGTGTAAAGTCAAGTTGAGTTTCGAGTAGCTTGCGAGTAATTTAGTTTGTTTACACCTTTACAAAAACTCAAGCTATTTTAAGTATTAATTATTGATGCCAAGGAAGGGAAAAAAAAATGTTTCATCCTCTTCCTAGAAGAAAACTAAGAAGAGAGAAGAGATATCCCTCCTTTTGTGAAAAGATTAAGACTTTAACCAATCGATTGGGTGAGTCCCAGTTAACATTTTGACACAAAGAGTAAATGAAAATAAAAAGAAAAATACATAAAAAAAAAAGAGGTACGAGAAACAGGCCAGTCTCGGGTCAGTTGGAGTTGACAAAGAGAGTGGATCCCACCTAGCTCGTGCTCAGCTGTCCAGTCAATCATGTCCCCTAGAAAGCACCTCTCAATCCGGGCAATCGAATCACCCCATGAAGACATTGAACCACGTGGCTTCATCAAAGCCGTAGAGTCATTGTCTTTTACTTGATGTGGACCAAACACAGGTGACACAGCAACCCATTTGTCACGTCAGCCTCAGTGATTTCAGATCAGTAACTCATTTCTTTTCTTTAACTTTTTATGGGTCCTAAAAAATTCCATCTTTTACTTCCACCTACACACTTTAAGGACGTTGGCCATTGTTTTTAGTTTGGCCCTTTTGTCAAGTCCAAATACGACCGATTGCGTATGTTTGGGCCTTAAACTAATCCTATAACGTCTTATGAGGCTGAAGGGGAATCCTCTAAATGGGCTGTGTTCAGTCCAAAATAGGGTCGTTTTCAGTCCCCAATCGAAAAGGGAGGAAACCAACTGTCCCTCACTTTAGTCCTTTAGGGCCTGTCCCCACCCCAAATTGAGCATGGGTCCCAAAATTGCCGGTATAATTCTGCCAGCTCAGACTTGATTAATTAATTACAAATGGATGTGAGAAATTCCAAGCAGTCACTAAAATAGTAACCATTTGTAGTTTCTAGAATTAATTGAGGAACTCCCATTTTGTGTGAACAGATTCACAAATTTTCCCTCCTTTCAACTGAGCCCCAATCTTCCAAGAAAATTTTATGATATATACAAATTTAATATAAATTAATTTTTTTTATATATTTAACTTAAATTTTAATATTTTCTATTTTATTAAAATTATTTTTAATATATTTTATATAATTTTTATTATAATATTTTATTTTTAATCTTTATGTAAATATAAAAGTGCTATATGTTGGTTTATAATTATATAATCTTGAAATTTATAATATTTAAATTTAATTGAATAAATATGGTTGCATGTTTTACAAATTTTTTCATTATAATTAAAATATTAAACTAAATAATTTTCTTTTTTATTTAAATAATAATAATGATAATTGAATCATGTCACGACCCAACCTATAACTGCTCATTAACCCAACTCTAAGGCCCATTTGGGCCCAATATCAAGAAAACAAACTATAAAATGGACTTTCCAAGTTTTCACACAATATATAGTCAATTGGGAGCTACCCTCCACATACTCATCAACATAATAATAAGCGGAGCTCGGCTCCTCATCCAATCCATCAAATAGAATATTAAGTTTACAGTCCATCATGATAATAATATTAAAATTCAAATAATTCAACACATGCGAAAATTCTAGGAGTAAATAAAATTACACAAATATTGATAAACAACTGCGAAGGAGAAAAGCGAGTTAACCAAAAATAAAATCCTCAAAAATATTGAGCAGTAAAATATCAATTTTAATCATAATCTCTATAACTATTTAAAACTAATGCACCCTGTAGAGTGAA
Organism: Hevea brasiliensis; assembly: GCF_030052815.1. Classification (NCBI taxonomy): domain Eukaryota; kingdom Viridiplantae; phylum Streptophyta; class Magnoliopsida; order Malpighiales; family Euphorbiaceae; genus Hevea; species Hevea brasiliensis. The sequence goes on along the minus strand of NC_079507.1, from coordinate 71,457,173 downwards.
ATGCAACATCAACATCATATTCACATCATAACATCAAAAATGTAATTTGGAGTACTCACGCACACTGTAGCATCAATCATAACATATGGGTCTCTTAAATCCAACACAAGAACTCGACTTTCGCTTAATAAGCCAAATCGAGGTCCAAGAACTCAAGCCGTGACTACCCCTCGAAGGATCAAGAACTCAGCCGTGACTATATCCATAGTCCACACCACATCACTCCAAATTACCACAACAACATCATGGCACTTTAACATTTATCAATGCATCATAAATCGTGCCTAGAGTTTAACTACATAAATATATGCATATAAGTGATGCATGGGCATGTTGAACATATAATAATATCGAAATTACAATTAAAATTAATATTTTACTCACGAGGAAGAAGGGACAATTATATTACAATTATTTAATACAATCTGACTCAATACAAATAAAGAAAAAGTCCAATTACGTCCTAAGTCAAATCCAGTCTCCCTATACCTAGGACCTACCCAACCTGCAAAAGGGTTCAAAACACACTTCTATACTCACAATCCATATATCCACAACTCAATCATATCACCCCACCAAATCAATCATCCATCACAATATGTAAAATTTCAATTTAGTCCTTATAATTGATCATTTTTGCAAAAGTCTCAAATAAGCTCTAAAAATTATAAAACTCCTTAGAAATATTACTAAGCTATTGCAAAAAGAATCGTAATTTTCTAAGCTACCACGAATATTTTATGGATTTAAGCACTAGAAAATTACGAAAAAGCAAGGTTCGGGTTTACCTTTGCCGAGATGCATGACAATGATGGGGTAGCCAAAACCTCGATCCAATTCGGAGACCTTTCCATTGAGAATACCTACACGCCCAATAATAATATATAAAAATCGGTGTTACATTCTTAAAATTCGTCTCGAATTTTACACAAGATAAAGTACATGATTACACATTGAATGTCCGTTCGACTCCAGTGCACTCTTCCAATTCCTCCACAAAACCATAACCATAGGGATCTGTTTTGATCTCGGTTGTCTCACTTGGTAGTCCACTATGGCTCTCCTCAAATGTCAAGTTCTCTTTTAGCTCTATCACATCCATACATGAGAAGGATCAGAATGTATTTCGAGCATGGAGATGTGAAACACGGATGAGCGTGAGAAATGTTGGGTGGTAGCTCCAACCAACTCTATCAAGAACCTCAAAGGTCCAATATACCGAGGTGCCAACTTGCCCTTCTTTCCAAATCTCATGACTCCCTTCATTGGAGAAACCTTCAGAATACATAAACTCCACATCCTCCGTGCATAACTCTTCTGATTAAAGGAACTACCTCCACTAGGTCTACATCATGCACCTTCGCTTGAGACCTACACTTTCTTCCATATAATGCCTCATAGGGTGCCATCCCTATCTTTGGAGGTTGTTGTAGGCAAACTCCACCAAAGCTATCATCCCATTGACCTCCAAAATCCAAGACACTCATGCGAAGCATGTCTTCCGATGTTTGGATTGTCCTTCAAGTTCAAGTGCCAAGTGCCTCCTGCAACTTTCTCCAAAACCGAGAAGTGAAATATTATGGGAACTCCATGAAATCGACTATTTCTCGAATGTAGAGTATATGTAGTCTTCACAGTGAGTGATTTGGTTAGGCGATCTACAATTACCCATATCGAATCATATCCTCGCGTGGTACGAAGGCAACCCACCACAAAATCCATAGAAATCATTTCCCACTTTCATTCGGGATAGGAGCTCTTGCAACTTGTGTTCAAACTTCACCTTGACAAGTCAAGCACTTGGACACAAAGTATGTCTCTCTTCATGCCATTCCACCAATAGCTATCTTTCATATCATGGTACATCTTGGTGGAACGTGGACATTGTATAGTGTGCCTCTCGCATGATTTCATCTCTGAGATTCTCCACATCGGTCACATACATCCTATAACCTTGCAATAGGGCAACATAATTGTCAAATCCAAACTCACCACCTTCACCTTCTTTTCTATGATCTTCATTAATTGTTGGTCTCGGGAAACTCTAACTCTATCTAAAATGAGCCAACAAGACCCCTCATCTGAAAGATCTAGGATTAAACCTTGATCCATTAACTCATGTACTTCTGAATCAATGGTCTCTTCTAATGTAAGATTTTAAAGCATCTGCTACTTACATTGGCCTTCCGTGGTACCGATGGTGCAATCATAGTTTTCGAGCTCCATCCATCTCCTCTGTCTCAAGTTTAAATCCCTCTGTTGAAAGATGTACTTCAAACTCTTATGGTCGTGTATATCTACACTTCACCATACAAGTAGTGTCTCTAGATTTTTAGTGCAAAGACTACGCGCCATTTCCAAATCATGGGTGGGATAGTTACGCTCATGCCTCTTGAAGCATAAGCTACTACTTTTCCATTCTGCATCAAAACACACCCTAGGCCAACTCTGTATCCTTCACCGCTCATAGGTAGTGTTAACACGTTAGACACTCCTTATCCTCATCATTATAAACTCTATCTAGCTCTCTTCTTGTCCTTTGCATCTTATCCACTTCCCTTTTCCTATTTTTGGTATTGTTGGTATCTTTTCAACACTTATTCCTTAATTTTAGTCCTATCTCATCCTTACACCTTTTCCTTCAAAGATGTCTATCCCATCATCAACTTTAACTTTCTTTTTATTTCTTAGTCTTATCTTGATTACTAGTTTCATTACTTGAGAATTCTAACCCTATGATTTACTCCTACCACATTCTTCACCTTATGTAACACTTATAATTACCCATAGAAAATTTTTCTTGTATCCCCTTTTTTCCAACTTAACTATCGAACATTATCATTCCCTACCAAATTAGTAGGAAATTGCTTATCCTGGATGAATATGAGCCCCATAAATTATAAGTTCCATCGAAATATGTGTCATGCCTTAATTCCAAACAAGATACTTCACGTGTTCATTCTCCTTAATATAATCATATATCATAGCTTTCTAAATTCAACCTCAAATTACCCATCAATTTCATCTATTGAAACTCATCCATAAATAGTACTTCATCTAGCTCATAGTTTAAAAAGCCTTAGTAGCTAACTCAATTTAACTCCTGTCATTACTCTTATCGTCCTTTCATACTTAACACTAGGTATGCACTTATTCTCATATCGGAAATTGTATATGAATTGGTGCCTATCAAAATCTCAAATAACTAGGTCTCCTTGCCTCACTTATATAACGCTCTGGAATCAAAAACACGAGCTAAACTTGAAAAGAAAGAAAAATATCCTCTATATTCAACTACGCCCGATTGTCCATATAATAATGTTTAACCTCTGTTTCTTAGTTTGTCTCTTCAAATTTCATCATCTCCTAGCACAATTGTGCTCTACCTATAAGGTATCATCTGCATGAACCCTTTACTATACCATCATCCTTACATAATATTTTATAATTTATTAACTTTACTTATACTCGACCTATGATTCATATCTATCATCGTTTATATTGTGCCCTTAACCCTTGTTGAATAAGATTTCTCTCGCTAATAGATTCTTCAAACACTAATTCCACCCTTATCTATGGTCATTAATTTGATCCTTAAACTTTCTAGTGATTTATTACCATCCATACTTGTCACTTTTTATTCTACTCCAAGTGATTTGATCACACTAAAAATGTTTACATTCATAACCTCTAACTACCTTCTCACTATCTCAAAGGTCTAACCTAAAACCTATGTGTCATTATCTATCATTCTTTTCCTCTCATCATACCTATTTGATCCCTTAGACGGACTTTTATTCAACTTAACTTCTCTTTCTCTACCTATTTAGGTAGTCCACCTTCTAACATTTACTCATTATTATTGTATTCCATACCTCCATCACTTTTCTCACTAATGTGGTCCCATTTTGGGTTTTCCATCCTTGTCATTCTCCTTGCCAAGAATAACACTTAGCCTATCCTATATCTTAACTTTGTTCCTTTTATTATGCGCTCTTTAGGTTGTCCTTTCATTTATTTCCTTTGTCTTACCCAAAATAGAACTTGACTATTCTATCCTGGTTCCATTCTTCTTCCTAACATAATAACTATATCTTCGAGTCTCTATCGCGTTATCATATGACTCAGTTTGGTCCTTTGACCACTCTAGCTAGTACTTCCACTAGCATTTAGATTATATTGCATCTGCAATCAATTGTCCAAACTTTCATTCTGCACTTTCTTTATCCATTGGCCTTCGATTTATCTTCGCTAATTTATTACTCTTAACACTATTATAATTAGATTATACTATTGTTTTGAATAATTTGAAATTAGAAAGGAACTAATTACATACTTTTATTGTATGATCTCTATTCTTATCCTTTAGCTTACATAATACCCTTACCACCTCGAGAACTAATTCGTAGTAATTTTATTTATTTGTTATTATTATTATTATCCATGTTTACTCAATTAGCCAAAACTTAAGGTTCGCACCCAAACCCGTCATCCAATTCAAAGGATTTACATCCATCGTGATCGATTATTTTTGATTCCTATAATAGAACTTGCATCCTCCGGATACCCGCCAACTTCTCTCTACCACACTCTCCCATCTAGGCACTATTTTGTTGGTCACCATTATTAGTAGTAACTTTCGATCCCAAGATAGGACTATACCCTAACTACAAAGATACTACATTTACCACCTTGCCCAAAACCATGTCAAATTAATGACTCTCCTATCATATTATAGCTCGAATCATCAATTCATAGTTCGACTTTCCCTAAGTAGTAGGGTTGTACTTTATTTCATCTTGATACACACAAGGTATACTATTCTCACTAAGTTCTAACCAAATGTTTGTCATCAAAACCATCCAAAATTCCATCTTGAATACTAGATAATCTCACTCTATAGGTGTCACCTTTACTTTGCAACTAATCCAAACCTGATGGCAATTCTTATTGTAACTCTAGCTCATGCTAACTCTAGTTATCATGACCTCTCAATATTCTAACTCTAGACCCTAACTAGGAGTTCCCAACTCCTCTGGATATAGAACTCATGGTATTCAAACATCCTCATCATAAGCACTACCTACAATAATCTCATATCGAATATTGTATAGTTACTACGATACGTCTCTTAATCTCTTATATCTCTTGAATCTTCTATTATCATAAACTTATTGGTCATCCAATGGTATCCTCATCCTTATCTATTTCAAGACTCACTTTTATGTACTAATGGGCACACCATTTAAACCCATATTGAAATATAGTATTTATTGTGTTTCAAGGTAGATCTCAATAAGTTTGCTAAATCTATTTCATGTTTCTATGTACTCCACAAAAATCAAGACACTAAGTAATCTTATATTTTATAACGTAGAATCTAGAAACAAAGAATTACAGAACATAATCCTATACTCATGTGACTCCTAGTAGACTCTTCCCAACACTTTAGATGAACATTCCCTAAGAAAGCCTAAGCTCGATACCACATTTGTCACGACCCAACCTATAAAGTCATTAACCCAACTCTAAGGCCCATTTGGGCCCAATATCAGAAAACAAAATGGACTTTCCAACGGGAGTTTTCGACTCACCCAAACACAATATATAGTCAATTGGGAGCTCACCTCCACATACTCATCAACATAATAATAAGCGGAGCTCGGCTCCTCATCCAATCCATCAAAATAGAATATTAAGTTTACGGTCCATCATGATAATAATATTACGGACCAAATTCAAATAATTTAACACATGCGGAAATTCTAGGAGTAAATAAAATTACACAAATATTGATAAACAACTGCGAAGGAGAAAAGCGAGTTAACCAAAAATAAAATCCTCAAAAATATTGAGAGTAAAATATCAATTTTAACCATAATCTCTATAACTATCTAAAACTAATGCAAGTGAAATGCAACATCAACATCATTTTCACATCATAACATCAAAAGGTAATTTGGAGTACTCACGCAGCATCAATCATAACATATGGGAGTGATCCCTATACAACTCTCTTAAATCCAACAGAACTCAAGCGGACTTTGCTTAATAAGCCAAATCGAGGGTCCCAAGAACTCCCTCGAAGGATCGGGTCACAAGAAGAACTCAAGCGTGACTACTATCCATAGTCCACACCACATCACCCAAATTACCACAACAACATCATGGCACTTTAACATTTATCAATGCATCATAAATCGTGCCTAGAGTTTAACTACATAAATATATGCATATAAGTGATGCATGGGCATGTTGAACATATAATAATATCGAAATTACAATTAAAATTAATATTTTACTCACGACAATTATATTACAATTATTTAATACAATCGACTCAATACAAACAAAGAAAAGACCAATTCGTCCTAAAGTCGTAAAAAAAAAATCCCAGTCTCTCCCTACCTACCTACCCCCCAAAACAAAGGGTTCAAAACACACTTCTATACTCACAATCCATATATCCACAACTCAATCATATCACACCAAATCAATCATCCATCACAATATGTAAAATTTCAATTTAGTCCTTATAATTGATCATTTTTGCAAAAGTATTCAAATAAGCTCTAAAAATTATAAAACTCTTAGAAATATTACTAAGCTATTGCAAAAGAATCGTAATTTTCTAAGCTACAAATATTTTATGGATTTAAGCACTAGAAAATTACGATGCATGACAATGGTGGGGTAGCCAAAACCTCGATCCATTGAGGACTTTTTTCGTTGGGTATGTGCGTTCGAAAAAAATTCACAGATCCTGATTAACCGATTCCACGATTGAGGAGGACCACATAATAATAATATATAAAAAAATCAGGGGTGTTACAAATCACAATTACAAGTTACACTTATGAATGTGAGCTTAAACAAAAGAAATAGTTTTAGAGGGTCAAGCGAAGCGATTCTAGAGTGACACTTGAAAACCTCTACAAGAAAGCTGTCCTGCTTTTATAAAAATTTATGAATTAAAATAAATACTCATTATATATATATATACAATATTCTCATCAAACAAAAGCTATTTTAATATTAATATTTTTTTTTTAATTTTAAAAATTAATCAATTTATAATTTTGACTATCGCCTTAATCAAAATAAAATCTTTTAGATTTTATAACTATTAGTTTATATTTGTATACTCTAACTAGGGGTGTGCAGTTTTCGGTTTAAACCGAAAAACTGAACCGAACCGATTAATTCTGTTCAATCGGTTCGATTTTAAAATTTAATCGGTTTGGTTCGGTTTATAATTTTAATAATTTCAGATTAATCGGTTCGGTTCGGTTATTTTCATAAAAAAATAAAAAAAACCGAACCGAACCGAAATTATTAATATATATACAGGAAATAAAAAAATCGAACCAAATTGAATCGAACCGAATCGAACCGAACTGAAATCAAAGAAAACCGAACTGAACCTTAAGATTTTTGAGTTTTGATTTCTAATTTTTTTTGTTTTTATGTTTTTATTATTTAGATTTAATGTTAAAAATATGAAATTTTATAAATTTTGGTTTGATCGGTTTAAAACCGAACCGAACCGATATTTATCGATTCGATTTGGTTCGATTTTCTCTTATCAATCGGTTCGGTTCGGTTTTTAAAATTTTTTATTTTTGATTTTCGGTTTTATCGGTTCGGTTCGGTTCGGAACCGAACCGACCGTTTGCACACCCCTAACTCTAACTAATTATTTATCAATCACATTTTAAATAAAATATTTTTTCTTATTATAATAATTAAAAAATATAAAAAATTTAATTTATTTTTTATTTATTATCTCATTTTAATTTAAATTATTAATCCCTCCTAAATTAATTATATAAAATATTATTCAATTGATATTAGTAAATATCTATTCATTAATCTTGTAAAGTTAATATATAACATTTAATAGAGCATATTAAGGAATTGTGAAATTGGAAAAAATAATCCATGACAAAAATATATGAATATTATGGGATATGTAACCATTAAAGAAAGAACAATATTAATTATATCTTTAATAATAAATTAAAAAAATAATATAATAAATTTAATTATTGAAGCCTCAATTCTTAGCAATTCATTATTAAACAAAATAACCATTTAAATTGAGACAATTGAGGTAATTAAGGCAATAGTACAAATATTTAAAAGAAAAATAAAAAAATTAAATACTTATAATAAAAGATACATAATAAGCATTAATCATAAATAAATTAATCTAGATATGATTAATGCCACGTGTCAACTAAAAAAAAATTTGCCTGCTTTACATGCATAAATAAATGGATTTAAATAAATGAAATCGAATTTAGCTTTTTTCTCATTTTAGAAGTTGTAGCCTTCCATACTCATAGATGATAATAGATACGATATTATTTAAATTTAAATTTAATTAATATTTTTATTTTTAATATTAAAATTCATTTTAAATTTAATTAAAATTCATATTAAATTATTTAAAATTTATCTAAGCTTAATTATTATCCAAATAATATTATAACCATTTAGTTTTATATATTTTTATTAATAATTTATATAAAAATATTTATGTTAATAATTTATAGGTAAGATTTAAAATTTCTATAAAATATTTAAATTAAATTTATATTTTAATATAATATAAAACATATAATATTATTATAAAGTATATATTTTAAATTTAATTAATTATTTATATAAATAAATTTAAATAATAAATATTCACTATAAAAATTTCAAATTCGATACAAAATATTATTTTTTATGCTTAAATCATTCAAAACTTAATTATATACTACTCAAATTCATTTTAATAGAATTTAATTAAATCAAATACTTTAAAATATTCAACTAATTACTCTCTTTATTTATTATACTAACTTTTTCTTACTTAAATATATTAATTTAATATGATTCTATATTTATATTTTTAAAGAATGTATATAAAAAGGATTTTTTTTTCATTAACTAAATATTAGTGGTTCTAAAAAAATAGATTAAAATCACTAATTAAAAAAAATACTCCATTATATAACTGAAGACCATTAACAAATTATACAAAAAACCTCTCACTAAATAAAAATAATTTACATTAATAATTTTCAATTATAGCTGGAAAGAATAATTCAAATAAAAATCTCCATTCATGTAATTAAACTTTGAAATCATACGATATAATTAGCAATTAATAAATGGCATCATTGTCCATTAAAAAACAAAAATCTTTATTAGTTTACGATGAAAACGCACGCGTTTAATAAACTCTCATCAGACCGACAGTACTACTATTTAAGGTAAATTAAGCCGATGTTGAAAGAATTTTTTTTTTTTTTTTGTTTTTAAAATCAAATCACCGACACTTTACTTTAATTTAATTTGCTGGAACGAAAACATGGGCTTCCATTACCCAAAAGTCAATATTCTTATTGATTATCTTCTTTTTATTGGATGAAATTCATGATGATGACTGCTAATGCCTGCTATAATTCAACTGTAAATCAAATACTAAACGGCACCAACGCTGCACTGTCACTGCTCTGCCAGGCTTCTCTCTCTCTCCCTCCAAAAATAGAAAAACCGTATCGAATTCTGAGATCTAATCTCTCTATCTCCTTTCCTTCCTCTCGGTTCTTTTTCTCTTACGCGTTTCTTCTTATAGAACACAGCATCTCTCTTTGCCCCAGATCTCCCGTGCATATCTAGGACCCTGCCCATTCCTTATTGAATTAAACCCAGTAAGCTTATCTTTGTTCTTTCTCCCTCTCTCTCTTTTTTTTTTTTTTTTTAATTTTTTGCCCTGTTTGTTTCTGGGTGATTTATTTGTGGGTTTTGCTTAAAGATGTGCTTTTTTGGCTGGATCTGATTGGAATGCCATATGGGTTCATCGGGTTTTTATTAGGTTTGGATGCATCAATTTGCTTGTATTCTCATTATTGCTTGATAAACGAGTCTATTGTATTAGTTATTTATGGGTTAACAATGCAAGGTAGTAGTTTTGCTCCAGATCTGCTAGTTTTGGGCCATTTAAGTTGCTTACGTTGTTGTCATTTCGTTGGTTAATTTTACTTCCATTCGATTAGTTAATCCGTCCACATAGTTTACCAATTGTATAAGTATTGCATTCCCATGCCTTGCCATTCTTTGTTTCAATTGGATCAATCCTTTTCATTTCGCTTGGCTATCCATTTACTAGATTCAGTTGTAGGAAGTTAGTAACGTTTATTATTATAATAATTATTATTGCTTGAGTAATTGGTAACACTTTTAAGATTGTATTATTAAATTTTAGTCTGCGGTTTTTCACTAGGAACACGGATCTAAGTCTCAAAGACAAGCTTGCAACTTGCCTAACTATAATACTTCTATTATGTGTTTCACGCAATACGTAATGGATGGACGCTTGTTTTTCCCAACGGTTGGGCACTAGGCATCCATAGTTTGCTTTCTTAATTTTGATGGTTTTGATTTTTTTTTTCCCCAAAATTAACCGTTACCCTTTTTCATGTGGTCAAACTTGAAATGGGTTAGGTCGGATTTCACAAAATGTTCGTAGGATTCATTTCTTGTTTCTAGTCTTAATGATTAAGTTTGTTTTGTTTTATTTCTTTCTAATTTCGCTAGCAAATGCAGAAAATATGGTATTTTTGGATTGAGAAACATACATGATTCATTCCAGTGATTTGGATTTTGATTTTACTGATGGTCCTTTCATATTATTTTTTCTTTTAACAGGTTCGGTCAGTCTTCATACCAGATAAATCCCAAGTGAATTTGTATTGCCTTTTTTTTTTTTTTTGACATTAAGAGCCCAGAGGCTTGAGTTATCAGACAAAAAGGCTTCTTTTGGATGGTGAGATTGGTATGAGGTTGTTATAGTGGGATGATATTTGTATCATGATTGTGTAGTGTGTGAGTGAGTGGGAAAATCTGTTTGAATTTTTCAGAATTAGGTATACAATGAGGGGAAGATCTGATGGGAGCCAGAAGAAGCGATTGATCACTTCTTTCTGTGTAGTGGCTATCTTTCTTGGATTCATATACTTTTATTATGGATCCATTTTTGGCTCTCAAAGCCGTGGTGCAGCAGCTATAGAATATGGCAGCAAGTCCTTGAGAAAACTTGGGTCATCTTATTTGGGTGGGGATGACGACTCTGATGGAAAACAAGATGATTTTACCAAATTTGGACAGGAAGATGGACAGGAATACACTGTACCTAAGAGCTTCCCTGTAAGGCTCTTTACTGCTTACTAGGTTTTCAGCACCACCCCATTCCCCTTTTCCATTTAATTTGATACTTATGTTTTTACTTGTAAGTGTACTTTTACTGAGAGTTATTTGTTCGTCTGATTCTGATTTTGTTGAAGGTTTGTGACGATCGACATTCAGAACTCATTCCCTGTTTAGATAGGAATCTTATATATCAGATGAGACTGAAGCTGGATCTCTCCTTGATGGAACACTATGAACGACATTGCCCCCCTCCAGAAAGGCGATACAATTGCTTGATTCCTCCTCCACCAGGTTACAAGGTGCATATGTACTAAAGCTTATTAGTCATAATGGTGTCACAGGCTTTTTCTTGTTGTGATTGTTTTACCATTTTCAGATTTGGTATGCATCAGTTGTTCAACTGTTATGTTGTCCTTTGATTATACAGATCCCAATTAAGTGGCCAAAAAGTAGAGATGAGGTATGGAAAGCAAACATTCCTCATACTCACCTTGCACATGAGAAATCTGATCAGAACTGGATGGTTGTGAAAGGTGAGAAGATAGTATTTCCTGGGGGAGGCACGCATTTTCACTATGGAGCTGATAAATATATTGCTTCGATTGCAAATGTAAGACTGCTGACTCTTGCGAACTTGTGCCGAAGAGAGAACAGACCCGGATTTTTTTATTTTCAAATCCTCTTCTGAACCTTTTCTTGATGCATATTCTTTATTTCTTCACTGCATATTGTTTGTTACCTGAGCTTCCCTCCTATTCTGACGCTTGCTGATTCTTTGATACATTTCTTGTCCTGCATGATAGGAGTGATTATTTTGTTTCTCGTCTGATTGGCAGATGCTGAACTTTTCAAAAAATAATTTAAACAATGAAGGAAGGCTAAGAACAGTTCTGGATGTTGGCTGTGGTGTTGCTAGCTTTGGTGCTTATCTTTTGTCATCCAATATCATTGCAATGTCCTTGGCACCTAATGATGTGCATCAAAACCAAATCCAGTTTGCCCTAGAAAGAGGAATTCCTGCATATCTTGGCGTTCTAGGGACTAAGAGACTCCCTTACCCAAGTAGATCTTTTGAGCTTGCCCACTGTTCACGATGTAGAATAGATTGGCTTCAAAGAGATGGTATTCTTCTTGTTGAGCTTGATCGTTTACTCAGACCAGGAGGCTATTTTGCCTACTCCTCTCCTGAAGCTTATGCACAGGATGAAGAAGATCTCAGGATTTGGAGAGAAATGAGTGCACTTGTGGGACGGATGTGTTGGAAAATAGCTGCTAAGAGGAACCAAACAGTCATTTGGCAAAAACCTTTAACAAATGATTGTTATTTGGAAAGAGAACCTGGTACACAACCTCCTCTCTGTCGATCTGATGATGATCCAGATGCAGTGTGGGGTGTGCAAATGGAAGCTTGCATTACACCTTACTCTGATCGTGAGTTTTCTCTTCTGCTTGTTTCTATGTCCATTTTTTCGTGTTCTTCTTCTTCTTAGTATATTTAACTTCTGTTTATTAATTTAATTTCTTTTCTTGGTCAAGTTTGTTGTATATTAAGAACTAGCGGATTGCTTCCTGAAATGAAGTGGTACTTGCAATTCCTCATGCCTTGGTTACGTGCTGCCCTTGTAGCATGAACAGGAGTCCTGTAGTTCTACACAAAATTTGATGCTTAGGTTGAGATGTTCAAAAGAAGTGTCCTAGGCTTATTATGTGTTGTGACATGATTGTAATCAAATGAGCCTCTAGATTTAGTACTACTGTGAAATTATATTCATATTTGCTTTCAGCAGTAATTTATTTGTTTGGCTTCACTTAGCAATTGTATTTTTGTTGTTTAGATTTTTTGGAAGTCCCCTTGAATGCATTCCCTCCTTTTGATGAACTATGCAAATAAATATATAATCATCCATAAGTTACATTATTTTCCCATTAAATTCATGTGCTCTGTACTTTAACACTCTCCTTTGTTGCTTTTTTCCCACAGATGACCAGAGAGTTAAGGGGAGTGGTTTGGCTCCCTGGCCAGCTAGATTGACTACTCCTCCTCCTAGACTTGCTGATTTTGGCTATTCCAGCGAAATGTTTGGGAAGGACACGGTAAATAATGGAATCATTCTTCTAAACGTGTCTTCTTTTCAGTAGCAACATAAAGATAATAACTTAGTCTTTGTTATTGTTTCTGTGGTGCAGGAACTCTGGAGACATAGAGTGGAGAATTATTGGAATCTCTTGAGTCCAAAGATTCAATCAGACACCCTGAGAAACGTGATGGACATGAAAGCAAGCTTGGGGTCGTTTGCAGCTGCCCTTAAAGACAAGGATGTTTGGGTTATGAATGTTGTGCCTGAAGATGGACCAAACACACTGAAAGTGATATATGACAGAGGCCTGATTGGCACTGTACACAACTGGTATGGAAATCAACTTAATTAAATTTATTTATAATTGTCATCTGATTTTGTTCTCTTAATTATCATTGTTTGTTCTTTTCCCTGATCTCCCTGACACCTTAGATTATGTCAATTTGTTCCACTCCTTCTACAATGATGAACATACAAGATCTAGTTTTTTCCTCCCTATTTGCTGATGCCACAAATAGGCTGTGGACAGTGAAATGGACTTGTTATGTCAACACAACCTGGGGGGCATATATGTTTCTATCTTAACTAATTGTAACTATTTTTTGTTTATTTGATGATGGCTTTTCATTTCTATCAACTTTCATTGTCTTGGTGATCTTTGATGTGATAGATTTGGAATTTGAAATTCTCATATGAATGTGTTTTGACAGGTGTGAAGCCTTTTCAACATATCCTCGGACTTATGATTTGCTCCATGCTTGGACTGTCTTTTCCGACATTGAGAAGAAAGGCTGTAGTGCTGAAGATTTGCTTATAGAGATGGATCGAATGCTTAGACCTACTGGTTTTATAATCATTCGTGATAAACAAAGCGTAGTAGATTTTGTAAAGAAATATTTAGTGGCATTGCACTGGGAAACAGTGGCGACAGCCGATCCCAGTTCAGAATCAGACCAGGATGGAGATGATGTGGTGTTTGTTATCCAAAAGAAGTTGTGGCTAACAAGCGAAAGTCTCAGAGATACAGAATAGGACAACTTAACAGAGTCTCTTCCATCTCTATATTTCCAAATTCCAAGTGCGCCAATAGATTAAGAAGGTTGTTTCAAGCAAGTGATGCAGAAAACATTTTTCATGTTGTAGCATTAAGTGTTCACATTAATTTTCCCCCCTTCCATATAATGATTCAATTTGATAGAGATAAACTATCAGGAAATTCAGCTTCTATAGGCTATTCTTCGTTTTTTTCTTTTCTTTTCTTTTCTTTTCTTTTTTACCTTTGGCCCTTTTTGTTTTTAGGTTAATGAAAAGTACTCAGCTATTGGTGAATAACAACACGAAATATGTGAAGCTGGAGTATATAAGAATTCTGGCTTCTAATCGTCAAATTATTTATAATGAATCTATTTGCTTAAAGTTATGTCTTATAATGTGCAAGTATGTAATTGATGATATTACTCGTTAATGTTTGCATGTCAATTATTTATTAACAATACTGGATGATGGAAATGCAGAGTTACAAGAGTAGATCAAGTTCCTTCTATATTTTGATACAAGCTCCTCATTTGTAGTTGATATTTGGCGACTCTTCTCCCAGGAGCATATCCCCAAATCACAGTTTTCTCATGGTATATTTCCAATCATCTTTTGGAAGGTGGACCATTTTTTTTTATTAAGAGTTTCAGACATGGGGCATGCGTTTTCCAGTGGAATGTGTAATAGCAGTCTACTGTAACAGACCAGCATTTGGGGAGCCCAGCCACAGTTAAAAAGGAAAGGAGAAGGAAAGGAGAAGAAAAGGAGAGAAAATCCCATCATTGCCACCAACAGACCTAACCCATTCACGCGTTAGCTGCCTATTACAGACTGGGAAAGGAAAAATTCTTCAGTGGAATTCACAAGATTTAGTCTCAAAAGGCCACAACCTAAAAGTTCTTTTATCATCTTTAACAAACTAAACATCTCTTACATGAGCAGGTACTCATCTCATCTACACTAAAACTGATCACTCCTATTTAATATATCCAAGCAATTGTCAAGTTGTTCTCAATTCCTTTATTTATCTTTATCCTTCAATTTAAGAAAAGCAATATCAAGCCCGCCAAGTGGTCCCTAAACTTCATATATGGAGGTGGAGAAGAGTCATCTAGTCATTGCAAATTATAACCATAGGTGCAACCTAAACCAACATGTCTATAGTACTAGCATAAATACATTCAAACACCAAGCACATGTAATGTTGCTGCCATCTCTAATGTTGTCAAGTGGGCTTCTGTTCCCTACCGTTGCACACATAAATTATAGCATTAACCCATCCCTCTATCAGTTCCCATTGGCCATGGTCCTTAACCCAAACTATCCTCCACATATAACCACTCCTATCTATGCCAATAACTATCATGTTATTTGACTCATCTAAGCCAACATTAATCATGTTATTTGACTCTATTGGGGCACAAAGGGACCCTTGCAAGCTGAGCCCAAAACACAGAAAATTGGTTTCTGCTGTTCTTCCTTGTTTCCTGGCCAAGTGAAAATATTAAATATACTCTACCGAGGCAAAAGGGATAAGGAATTGTGTTTGTGTATTTGCCTCGTATGATTTATGGCATTAAAACTTAAAAGCTGCAGACTTTTGGCTCTGACGTAATTGCTGGTTTAGCGCATGTCATGTTTGCATAGTAAATACAACCGGCTAACTGTTGGTTTTAGTTTAATCTCTGTTGCTGAATGCTGGCTGGACGGCAATGCCAAAATCTATCAATCTCTATCTCATATTTACCTGCACATATGCCACTGTGGAAATATGACAAACTAGAGGTCTAAAGCAACCAAGCAAATGTGTTTCATTAGGCGAAGTTAACTCATATTCCCAATGGACCACCTTGAAATGGTCAGCACAAATTTCTCATCTTATTACTTCGAATCAATTGAAACAGATTGATTAGGATTCAATACATTAAAAATTCATGACTTTGGCTTTTGGAGAAGCCAAAGAGGAGATTTTCTACCATACAAGATCTCAACTAGTTGAATAAATAGGTTTGATAATGGCATATTAATGGACAAGTGGGATATATGATTAGGTCTAACAATATGAGACATTAATATCTATAGCTTTCCAATGAAATGACTTTCGGCCTTCTCTCTAGAATTGATGCATATCCGAAATGGCCTAATGAAAAGGTGGTCTCCATGTTGCCGTACTCATAGGGGAACCCTCACTCCACTCAAATTTTGCCTGTGCCGTGGGGTTCCCTTGTGAAAACTACGATAGGTTATCCTTTACAAGGTCTTTGTGGTGGGTCACGAATACCTACTTTGCCAAATCAAACTAATGCTACATTTTGCACAGATTTAACTCCTTCAAGGCTTCAATGCCATTTTGAAGACCCATTCAGCCCATAAAAAATAAATAATATAAAGAAATTGTTCAAATACATAAAATTTACTATTATGAGAGTTATTGGCATTGTGAAGTTCATACCTGGAGAGAAGGAAGCAACCAGGAAGGAGGCGAGAGGGGAGAATGGAGAGCGAAGGTGGGATGAACTAAGAGACGCAGTAGCCGTAGGAAGGCACGTGTCAATCATGCCTGCCGTGTCTCAGGCGGGCATTAGGGCTTTGGTTATTATTTAAAAATAAATAAAAAGAACTTATCTGTTCTATTCACGCAATTATGCTTTGCCAGTTTTCTGTAAAATGGTCCAGCTCATCAACCCATTTTCACGTTTTTTTTATTACTATTTCCCACTTTCAATTTCTCGCCTTTGTCTTTCGCTCTCCGCCAACCGATGTCAAAAAGCAATCGGTGGGTATTATAATTATTATTAAAATTTTTTTATTATAATTTAATTTTTATTAATATAATTAATAAATATATCAATAAAATAAAATCCAATTATAAAATATACAAAATAATTTAGAAACAAAATAATAATAATAATAATAATAATAATAATAATAATAAAAAACATATCACTAATTACTAAACCACACAAACATTAAAATTTATAATTATATATATGAATTAGATAAATTTTTTCCTTCGCAAAGAACTTTTTATAAAAAAATTAATATATTAATTAATAATTATTTTTATTAAAATGAAACAAGATTATATTATAAAATTAATATTTTTAAAATTTTATATATTAGTGTATTTAATAGAAGCATATATCACTGTCAGACCAAAGGAGAATAAGAGAAAATGAAGTATTTCATATTCCCGAGAAATTGAACTCCGTTTGATTTACTGGATGTCACAATGACAGACAAAGGGGAGGACGCGCTTTCAAGCAATTAAAAAGAACGCATAAGTAACAGCGAACTCAAAAAAGTCTTCGACTGCTAAGTGAAAAATAAAAGGAACAAAAGGGAAAGCAAACCAAAAGGAAAGAAAGACATCAACTTTCAACGCTACCCAATGCCTAATCTAAAATTATGAAGACAAAGTGCTCTCTCTTCCTTACAGTTCCTTCTCTACCGAGAATTGCGGTCCATCAGCTTCCTCTCTTTTCCCTCTCTCTGTCAATCCTACAACTCACAGGTACTTTCTTCTTCCTCTAAATCCAACTCTTTACAATTATCTTATCCGATTCAGTTTCTACAGGGTCACCAACTCTCCGTCCGGTTAGTATTCTATTTGGCTTCCGTGGATATTTTTGTTCCTTTTTTTTATTTTCATTTTTTAATTTTGGTGATGCATGCCTTTGAAGTTAATTTTGTGGTTTTGTTTTTATTTGAGCCTATGGATTTCAATTTCCGCTTGGTTGGTGAGAAAATGTAGGACGAAAGGAAGGGAATTTACTAGCGTTAGGTGGCTTCAACTTTGAACTGTTGAATTGCTTGATTTGATGCTTTTTGCATCTTGAAGTTTTCGGCTTTGACTTTCTGCTTGTTCCGGTGAGAAAATGAAGGAAAAAGCTGAGAATGTTAAATGATTGTGGTTTTTTATTTTTTGGGAAAAAAAAACTAGGGTGTTCCTTTTTTTGTCACTTGAAATATAGGCTTGCATATTTTTTTTTTTACAAGTGTACCTTTTTATTTCTAAGTTTTCAGTCAGACTTTATGGATTAGTGAAATAATGTAGGAAAAGTTATGAAAGTTTAATCTTGGGTTGATGTGTCTTTTGTTTAGGATTTTCATTTTCTTAAGATAATGTAGATTTAAATTTTATTAGTTCATTGATCATTGGTTTTGAATTATGATGCCGTTCTATTTTTATTCTATTTGATCTAGTTGGAAGAGAAAATTTAGGAGACCTTCGACTAGATACTCTGAATCACTGAGATGTTCAATTTAGTTAGTAACTTAGTAAAAATGAATTGGATCATTCAGAATGTTTGTATTATCTGGAGATGTACAAAGATGTTTTTTCAAAATTGGATTCCTACTTAAGTTTTGAATGCTGCAGTCTTTTTAAGTTTTGGCTTTTCTTTTTTTTTTGGACTTTGGGGTAGAGGGTATAACGTCATACCACTGGTTGAGGTTGTGGAATTGGGCTACATTGGATAACGTATTGTGTTCTTTGGTTAAGGCTGGAATGTTGTACAGCAAAATCAAGAACTATTTATGTTTGAAATGCAGAAAAAAAAAGGAGAAGCAGAAGCAGAAGCAGATAGTGCAGTTTGTGAGCAAAGTTCTTGTTCTTTTTCTTAAGATATTGGAAAATTTTGAGAAATGTTGAAATGCAATTCTTTTCTTGAAGTTTTCAGAACAGGAGCTGGCTGATAGCTGAAAACATCCAGAAAATTATGTTTTGTAGACAGTGCTTGTCAGTTTCTTTTCTGCTGCCAAATGGACCATAGTTTATTTAACCCTTTTTTCCCTCACTGAAGTGCTGCATGTATTTTCATTTTTTAACATTAATATTGGTGAGAATTTATTGATAATACAATGATGAACCATTCTAAGTTAATTGAATGTTGTTTGTCTCTTCCAAATACACAGGAAATGCTCGAAGTCTTCAATAATCAATGCCATCTATAAATCTGCTTGATCTCATCAGTTACACTACTTTCTTAAGTTGAAAAGTGTACGCGACTCAGTAATCAAATGTATATCTAAAAGTACAGGTCAACAACATTTTTCCTTTTCTTTTTATTCCCACTTAAAAAAAAGGTTGAGATATTTATCAATTGAAGCACATGGATTCTGTGAGATGTTGGTTTACCAAATTGAAATCAAAAGATAAGTTGAAGTCTGCAAAAAATAAGGAAACCGCAGGCAATGGGAAGGAGGGGTCAAAAGCACCTACAAGTGAAGAAGCACCATCAAATGTAACCAAGCAGAGGGCTGCTGCTGCAAAGCAGTATATTGAAAACCATTACAAAAAGCAGATGAAGAGCCTGCAAGAGAGGAAGGAGCGGTATGGTTTAATGCTCTTTTATAGCAATGATGTTTTGGTAAAAATTAGTTACATGGGTCAGATTTTACATCCATCTTCTGACTTTTCTGTTCCAAAATTGTTGCTGGTTGGAAGACGTGTGTGATAAATTATTGCAATTTGTCCAATCTTACACTTTCCCTTTGCTCTTGAAATGCAAGAACATATTTTCCCTTCATGAGTGACCAATAGACTTTGTGAATGGTCCTTACTGATTAATGGTGACATGTACATAGAAGCTGTCTTTTCTTTTTCATTTTTTGGGTACATCAGAAATTTTCAAAAGGTGCACTACAAGCAAGCGCTCAACCAGTGAGCCACTAGCCCAATGCCTATTTTTTCTGTTTTTCTTCTATTTCCTTTTGTGCCCTTCCCCCCTTCTCCCCAACCAAAACCCCCCCAACACACACCACCACCCCCCCGCACACCACACCCCCCCCCCCCCCTCCCCCAACTTTTGTGTTATTATGCTGATCAACTAAGAAGGAAGCTGCTAATGGTAATGGACTGTACATTCTTTAGATAGCATGCAGTGGGATATAATGACATTGGGCTATTTAACTTGTATTTGTCAAACAATGTTGTCCTCATTCATGATGGGCTTTACAAGTTTAAGTATCAAGAGGTGGAACTCTAATATGGTGACAAGAATTACACACTACTGCACAGCGCAAATTGATATCCAATTGAATTAACTTGTATAAATTTGTGTCTAAGTTTTTGTTTGTTTTTTTAAGCTTAGGAATTCATACTACTTAGTTTTACATAATTGAAATATTTTCCATTAAAAATGTACCATAATTGGGATAGACATATATATTTGTGATCTATAGGCTGTTTACAATGCAGATACTAGTTATTTCTCAAAGTACAGCTGGAAATATCATTTAAATAGTATTTGGCCTAGTCTGTTACAATGAAAATTCAACTTATTGCCTGTGCAGATTAGTATCCTTTGGGATGAAAATTACATATAAAATTGTATCTGTAATTTGTCCCAAATAATTAGATCTCACTGACCGGGTCTTGCAGGGATTTGTCAAATCAATAGCAATAACTCTTGTTCGAATATGGAACATCTTGTCATAATATTGTACAACCTGACCTTAGTATTGAGTGCTAATTCCACTATCCAGATTTGCTTAATTGGAATTTTTCCTTTTTTTTATTAAAAAATAAAATATCAGAAGAGGGAAATGATTTTGGTAAAAGTACTTATTGTCCTCACAAGTCTCAAAATTTATTAGTTTGCTCTTGTTGTTCCTTGGACAAAAGCAAAAGAATAATTTTGTAATATCTATTTGTCATAGTTGAATATTTACATGATGCAGTAGCCCTCTTCAACAAATTGGTTATTCAGCCATTTGGGAAAAGCAGCCAATGCTAATTTGAAATGAGTCATTCTCTATATATGATTTTGTTTCTTTACTGTTTGCAAATGACTGGGAAACACCAGATGTTTATTCGTTTGTATGGAAGATCCAGGCAATAATCAAAATATAATTTATCACATGCCTATGCATTAGCTGCCTCATTTGGCAAAATGCATCATCAGTCTTCAAGTTTTTATCTGATAAAAAATAGTCTCTCTAGTTATTTTCTAGTTCACTGGAGTAGGTCAAAGTGGTCTAATAGCAGTTTTTGCCTTCCTGAAGCTAATTAATTTTTGAAAAGTTGTGTGGATGCCACTTCATATGAGTCTCTTGGAATTGTTCAAAAACGTTGCAACTCCAATGCTTCTATTGCCAATCAACTTCAGTGTCAGTTGCATGTCTTGGTTATCCCATCATTGAAGACATCACTGATACAGCTATGGTCTCTTATTGATGATGACTATCATGATGGTTGATCACATATTCAGAATCTTCTTCCAGCTGCTCATTCTAGCCATCTCATGCTCTGCTTTATTCATCATGGTGTCATTATGTCTTACAACAATACTTAAATTTCCCCATGCACCACCAAATGTTTAAATATTATCAAAGAAAAGTTATCAATTGAAATTTTTGTTTGAATAAAAGATAATTTTGTGAAGAACTGGCATCTGCATTAAAATTATTTCTTTCTACATTAGTGGAAGCATTAGTTACCTTCTTCCTTTTTGTGTAAACTGTAAAGTTAGAAAGGAACATTAATGGCCTTCTTTTTTTTCTTCCACTGTTGTGCATGAACTCTAGTCAGGTCAATTACCACGGAGACTTGTAATAAGTTTCCACATCACTTCTATCAGTTGATGTTGAACTTCAATGAATGGTCTAGATTTTGGTAGTGAGCTTAACTGATTAGTGATTATTAAACTAGTGTCTATTGGAGATCAATATTGCATAGGACTTTTGAGGAGTTAAATTTGCATATTGCAATTGAGATTTGGAAGGAACATAGTTCAGTATAAGGACTCTGGGTTAATGATATACCTTTGTTGGCTTCAAAGGCAAAGGTTGGGGATGTGGCCTCTGTAATTTTTATTACATTGTCCCAGGTTAGGTGGTGGGCTAGGCTTACATCTTTAGTCTGGGGCCAAACGGTTGATTCAATTTATTATTAATAATCAACTAGTAGGAGAATTTTCATTCTGTGGAAATTCAAAGCAATTATAAAAGCTCTTCCCCTCAATTTCTAGTTGTTGGTTGTCTTTACATGTGTGTTCATCTTGTGTGCTTTCACTTATTTTGCATAGTGTTTTGGTGCTTATAATATATTGCAGACGTAATGTACTTGAGAAGAAGTTGGCTGATGCCGAGGTCTCTGAGGAAGAGCAAAATAATTTACTGAAGTATTTAGAGAAGAAGGAAACAGAATACATGCGCCTTCAGAGACATAAAATGGGTGCTGATGATTTTGAACCCTTGACAATGATAGGCAAGGGCGCATTTGGGGAGGTAAATATATATTTTTCCTTCTCGACATGCCATACTAATATAGGCAGGCCCCTTTTGTGTTTTTCCTTGCTTAGTTTTTTTACAAAATCTGAAAAAGGATATGTGCACACTCACAAGCAAAAACATTTTCTGGCTGTTTGCAAATTGTGGCTGCAAAACAAATTTTCTCTTGTTATAACTTTTTTCGCATTTATGTAATGCATCTCTCTCTGAGGGCTTCTTATGTTGCAGTGTAGGTAATGAAAGTGTGTAAATCTTGCATTGATTAAATAATGCTTTTGGAATTTTGTATTGGAATCACACAAAAAATTACGTTGTATAGTCTGCTTCTTTGAGAGAAAGGGTATATGTATATTTGTTTACACACCTACAAGCATACTGACGAATATCATGGACCGCAAATGTCATTTTTTTAAGCTATTGACTTCATTTTGTTTGGAACAATAGTCTTTTCTAAAAATCATGTTTGGCATTTATTTGCTGGTATAATGGTCATATAAATAATTCCTTGATTGAAAATCATGTTGTCAATTTGTGATGCTCTTTTTCAATAACTTCATCTGTTTATCCATGTTTTCTTCTCTGACTTCTCTCTTTCTATGTGGTTGCAGGTTAGAATCTGCAGGGAAAAGTCAACTGGTCATGTGTATGCTATGAAGAAGCTTAAGAAATCAGAGATGCTTCGGAGAGGCCAGGTCTACAATTTGTTATGTCTTTTAGGCATTCTGATTAAGGGTTTTGTTTATTGTGCTTATTGCCAGTTTGGATTTAAAATGTTCAGGTTGAACACGTGAAAGCTGAAAGAAATCTACTTGCAGAGGTTGATAGCAACTGCATTGTCAAACTCTACTGTTCCTTCCAAGATGAAGAGTATCTCTATCTCATCATGGAATATCTACCTGGTGGAGATATGATGACTTTACTAATGCGCAAGGATACACTAACCGAGGATGAGGCAAGGTTTTATGTTGGTGAAACTGTCTTGGCCATTGAGTCTATCCATAAACATAATTATATTCACAGGTAAATCTAAATTTTTGTCTTGAAACATTGATGTGTTTTTTCTATATCTTGTTTACATTATACAGCCTGATCATTTCTGTGCTTTTGTCTTACAGAGACATCAAGCCTGATAACTTGCTACTTGATAGACATGGTCACATGAAATTATCAGATTTTGGATTATGTAAACCATTAGATTGCAGCAATCTTCAAGAAAAGGATTTTTCACTTGGAAACAACCTTAGTGGAGCTCTTCAGAGTGATGGACGCCCTGCAGCACCAAAGCGCACACAACAAGAGCAATTGCAGCATTGGCAGAGGAATCGGAGGATGCTTGTAAGTTTTCTTCTGCCCTAGGATTTAACTTTCCTGCCCTCAACTTTTATGATCTATGGGGAACGCACTCGGATTTCTTTTGTTTAATGATGCCAAAAAATGTTTTTGCAGGCTTATTCTACAGTTGGAACACCTGACTACATTGCCCCGGAGGTTTTACTGAAGAAAGGATATGGAATGGAATGTGATTGGTTGGTATAATGAAGTTTCCTTTTTAATCAATCTTGTATCTTTACTGAGATTAATTTGGATTAGACTTTGTTAATTCTTCAGGTGGTCTCTTGGGGCAATCATGTATGAAATGCTTGTGGGATACCCACCCTTTTATTCAGATGAGCCTATGTCAACTTGTAGGAAGGTGATGTTGGGAATAAATCTTGCTTTTAATTTATCCAAAAAAATGGGAAAAGCTTTTGCTTCTTTTTGTAACAACTAACACATGAAACTGAGCCTTTTGAGCAAGCATACTTGCTATGCTTTTTTTTCTTTTCTCTAAAACAAATTTTCTGATGCAAAACCATGATACTTCCAAGTGTTGTTTTGTAGTTGGTGATATGCTCAAGCTTTAATTACTTTTGTGAATGTTATTTCACTCCTTTTAAATCAGAATTTTCATTTAAGTGTTTTTCTTTTTTTACTTTTCTATGTTTCGACTTATTTCTTCCATTTATTTCATTCAATATCATCAATTATTAAAAATCTCTTATCATGCAGATAGTTAACTGGAGAACCCATTTAAAATTTCCAGAAGAAGCAAAGCTATCTCCAGAAGCTAAAGACCTTATCAGTAAACTCTTATGTAATGTTGACCAGAGGCTTGGAACAAAAGGCGCAGATGAAATAAAGGTGTTGTGTGGTGTGTTCTGTTCTAAATTCTTTGGTTTACTTTTAAAATGGAATTTACATTGACAATTTGATTGGTTTACTTTGTTATTCCCAGGCTCACCCATGGTTTAAAGGTTTAGAATGGGACAAATTGTATCAAATGAAAGCCGCATTTATTCCTGAGGTCAATGATGAGTTGGATACTCAAAACTTTGAGAAGTTTGAAGAGGTAGAATGGTGGATTGATATTTCTAGTGTAAAAATTGGTAACTTCTTGCGGGGAATCATTTAGTTGTTTGCCTTTCTATACATTCACGCAATTCTTTTTGCAGGCTGACAGCCAAATTCAGAGTTCAACGAAAGCTGGTCCATGGAGAAAGGTTGGTACATATAGATTTTTAGTGCATGCATTCTAACCCTAAGTAATTGCTGTTGTAATTCTTCGTTGATGTTCTGCTAGTGAATCTGCACTTTTCTCTCAAAATTTTAGTGCTGCTTGGCTTGTGGCAGTTGCTTGATCAGAATTAGAATCATTGTTTCAGGAGTTCTTTTATCTTCTTTTTTTTTTTTTTTTTTGTATCTTTCTTTTTATTTAGTTTGTATACAGAGTGGTCAAAATGCATTTCTCATCTAGATATGATGATTATTGGAGCACAAATTTGCTGTCTCACAAGATAGTGATGTTATTTGGAATATAGGAATTGGGAAGGGTGAAAAACTTCCATTTTCCAAAGCAATGTCTTTCAGTTGTTTTGATCTAGTGTGTCACATTTTATCATATTCCTTATCTAAGGAAAGTGGATGCATGTAAATTTTCCTTTTATTCCTGCAACATAAACCTTTTGGTGTTACATTGTGTGATTGATTGATGGCTTTGATAGTAATAGAAAAGCTATTCACCATATGACCTGGAAAATAACTTTTAGTTAATTGATGTTACATAATGTTGCTTATGTCTATATATTGACTAATTGTTGCTGTTTGTGTTCTTTGCAGATGCTTTCATCTAAGGATATTAATTTTGTGGGTTATACATACAAGAACTTTGAAATTGTAAATGACAATCAGTTACCTGGGATTGGTACTGTATTCCTTCCTGTCAAACATATGCATATAGACTTACTTTTTTCAAGTTATTCCTTCTTATTAGTAATTTCTCAATATTTTCCAGAATACTTGATGCCTGTACATTTCTTCTAAAAAGTGGGCAACTTTTTAATGATTTTGTTTCTGGACTATTATTGGAGAGAGGGATTGCTAATTATGCTTGTCAATGCAAGTAGTTCTATTTTACAATTCCTATAGATCAATTGAGCCTATTGTTGATGTAGCATGCTATGGTAGGACATGCAGAACTTAAGCTTGAGCTGGGGCAGTATCTAGTCTGGGCTAGTTTCCATTGTTTTCTTGGCTTGATTATCTTCTTAGGTTATCTGAAATGTGTTGATGTTGTATCATAATTGATTTTCATTATTAATAAGATGACATTGTATAAAATGAAAATACAAGTCTTGTAATAAGTGTTCCCAAACCATTCTGAGCTCCTCTTGCTAAATGGGAAGAACATTTAATATATTCGTATGTTTGCAATGTTTTTCTTTTTTTCATCGATATATTGAATATTTTCAAGGAGCTGAAATTTATCTTTTTAAGAGTTATCTAGCTTTGTGATGATTCTCATATGTGACTGCTCATTGGTTATTTTATGTATTACTGTGCACAGCTGAACTAAAGAAGAAGAGCACAAAACCTAAGAGACCGTCTATCAAATCCCTTTTTGGTAAGATTTTCTGATTTTTTTTTTAATCATTGAGAATGTCATTTTATACACTTTTTTGTTGTCTGATAATTAGCATTCTATACCAGTTGATTACGAGATGATCTAATGGAAAGTTGCCATAGTCCATGGATTAAAATTGAACCAATACGGAGATAGACACTAGCATATTTGGATATAGACTTATTTGATTCTTTTGCAAGTTACTTTGATGATGTGGAGTCAGTTTTCCCCATTTATCTAAGGTCCTGTAAATTCAATGACTTCAGAGATCTCTCTTGTATGTGGATGAAATCATCTAAATGTGTTTTTTCATGTTTATATTGGTACTATTATCGACAGACAGATAAGTATATCATATTAATGAGAGTGCTGGATTTTTGATGTGGCCTGATGGACGATAGCTATTTAATTTATCAAGTTTTGGTTATATCCTTGTCATGAAATTTTATGGAATGCTGACCTATTCTTTTATGAATTTCAGAATTTTACTGCAATAAGCTTCTTAATGAGATAGCTGTGTGAGTCATATAGCTTCCAGTTGTCAAAGTGTGATTCCCATTTTCTTGCTAATATGGTTTGTTTGTTGCAGAAGATGAGTCAGCTGCTGCCAATCAACCTGTGCAAGGGAGCTTCCTCGGCCTCTTGCCTCCTAAAATAGATGAAGCTTCTGAGCTACCTAGTAGATCCAAATGAGCCATACTAGTCTCTGTATGACATCAGAAGGTCACAGATGTTCAATTAAAGTTCAGCTGAAGAGTATTAAGTTTTCTAGTGAGTAGGGCTTTTTGGTTCGCTGATTCCTGCAGATATATTTTCCGGAATGAAAATTTCAGGGGAAAAGACTCCAAGGACTGAGTGGTTTGAAATGCTAATTGGCTATTGGCCTAGTTTAACGTTCTTAATCCTTGTAAAATAATTTCATGGTAAATATTCTTTTGAAATGGTTCTTTATTTGTGTTATCTCCTATGAAAAAGCTGTGAGAAATTCATTACAAAAGTTGTATTATGTTTTCCTTTCTTTCATGTAATTATTAACTTTTCAGTGTTGGGTTGATTATAGGTGTACTATTATAAATGTAATTATTAAAATTTCGAGATTCAGAACCTTCTTTCTGGCTGGAGATTCAGTCACCATTTGATTCGCTTGCTTTAATAACAGAATGTGCTATTGGCTCACCATCATGAACTGGAGCGCTTAAACCTGGAAAGCAAAGACTCTTCCTCAACATGCTTGATGGAAGTATAAATTTTACACCCACCAAATTCCGATTTACCTAGTGTAAATCTCTTCCCCATTTAGGATGCCATTAGATTATCTTCAAATGAAAACAAATAAAGATATCATGTAATACATTTACCATCAGTATGGCTACCTCTCAAGAAGTAATTAATTCTTCAACATGGAGTGCATATTTGAATTTGTCCAAAGTGTTGCAGTTCTTGAGCTTGGGATGCATACATATGTGGGATAAATGAATTAGTTTAAATATCAATAAAATTGATCCCGACATTATTAGATATATACATTTTTTTAGGCTTAAATTTCATTTGTTTCACCAAAAATATTTATTTTTCATTTTCTAGCATTTGGATATTCAGAAAAATAAATTCATAGAAAACATTTGTTAATCAATAGAAAATTACATCATTTTTAAGGAAAATGAATTCCTCTTTTTATAAGAGAAGTCATTTTTTATTTTTTAAAATTTAATAATCTTATTGAAATATAAAAACAATTATATGTATTAGTATAGATATATACTATTAGTTTAATATCGTAAAATATTTTTATGAAAAATGATTTTTTAGAAAATATTTTTCATAAAAAATATTTTTCATAAAAAATATTTTTCATATATAAGTTATGTTCCACCAAATAAATAGATTTTTAATTTAATGTAGAATAAAATTTAAAAACATAGTAATATGGAAAAATGATAACTCACGTAAAAATGGAAATTATTAAAGGCACTATGGGGCAATGACAAAAAAAAATGTCATTATTTATCATATAGGCTTTCTTTGCAATTATTTGTAAAAAAAATTCAATTAAATTTTTATAAATTTTTTTTTTCTATTTTTTAAAAATAATTTTCCACTAAGTTAAAAAAAACTTAAGAATTATAAAAAAAAAATTAAATTAAGATATATATATATATATAATTTTGACATGGCAAAATCTAAAAACAACGTCAAGGATGAAGCTTTTTTTTTTATTATCTACACAAAAAAATCTATTTCTCTTTATTATCCATAATTTTCTTATTTTTTCTCACTTTTATATAATAATATTTTATTAATTTCTCTTTTTGATTAGAAATAATAGATTAAATATATAACATAATTTCCCAAATTAGGCATTTGGACTTTGGCCAAAAAAATCCAGACCAATGGTAGAATTGTAATTAAGCTAACAAATGGTCGGCGGAAACCGTAAACAAAACCCTTTCCCAGGCGCCCGCTTGGTCTTTCTGTTACTTCGGTATCTTTCCAACTCTCCTCTCCTCTCCATTTCTAAATATGCAGGTAATTTTCGTCTGAATTTTTCTTTTATCTTTTAAAATTTTTGTATTTTGTTTCATGTGTTACCTTGAATGTAATTTCCAGATTCTAATATCATGAACTAAACCCAAACCCTAAATCTCGAAGTCGCCATGAGACCCATATTGATTTAGCATTTGTACTGGTATGTATGCAGGCCAGTGATAGGTTTAACATCAATTCCCAGCTTGAGCATCTCCAAGCTAAGTATGTTGGGACTGGTCACGCCGATTTAAATAGATTGTGAGTTTTCTATTTGATATCTTTTTGTTTATCGATATTGGTTGCTTTTATTAGAAGGAATTATTTATTCTTTTGTTTGTGCAGTGAGTGGGCGGTGAACATCCAGCGTGATAGCTATGCATCATATATTGGCCATTACCCGATACTGGCATACTTTGCTATTGCAGAAAATGAGTCTATTGGAAGAGAACGCTACAACTTTATGCAGGTTCCCCTCCCTCTCTCTTTCTCTTTGTGTTTTTTGAATCTCTTTATTTTATTTTATTTTACTTAAGTTGCTGTTTGAGGAGATGGAAACTGGAAGATAAGAAGATCGATTAGAATCAGGTGTGCTTTTTGTGGATTTTATGGAAGCTAAAGTTAGGAAAATCTTCAGCTGATTTAAGTGGTTTATGTTACTGTGATTAACATCTATTGTTGTACAAATAAGAGGGGAAATTGTTTACGCAAGTCAAAGGTTCTACAAGGTGAGAAGAGATGAAATTATTGATTTTGAAATATGCGAGAATATCTGATGACTAAGTTATGGGACTTAAAAGATATGGCCTTGTTGAATCTCAACTCAGTTGAAGAAAGAAACCTTAGACCGACTACTTGTAGTCAACTAGATTATTTTGGGTGTGTTCTTGCTGTTGAACATCTTGGGTAGGTTCACTATTAACGGTTTCCTTGCAAGTACAATTATGCAATACATTCTGGACAGTGCCTGTGATGTTGGCCCTTGCATACTTATTGGACTAATTTTGCATGGGAGATCCATATGAATAGCAATCACCCTTTTATGGAGATGTTGTAGATTTGAAATTAGATTTCTTATGATAATACTCACAGATTAGCTTTTATATATAGTGATTATTGGTAAGGTAAAAGCTTTGAGAATTTAAGGCCTCACAAAACATTGTATTGTGGTGGAAACTTTTATGTTTGGCAATGTTGGTATGCATAGTGTAGACTGTAGAAGCAATTAAGCAAATAGAGTTAAATTGTATAGAGTCTCCATTTGCCTCTGCATTCTCTTCATAAGTATAAGACGGACAAGCTTTTTGGTTGGTAGAGTGGTTTCTGGATGTTTAACTAAAACTAGGATCCTTCTATTCTCTCACTAATTCTTTTTAGAGAGAATGTATTAGCTTTGCAAATTTCTTGTGCTAGCTTATTATTTGTCATAATGACTGTCACCTAATGCTTCTTTTTAATTTGCGCAGAAAATGCTTTTGCCTTGTGGTCTACCCCCTGAAAGAGAAGATGATTGAGAATTCAGGCGATCAAGTTAGAACTGATTAATTCTATGGTCTTGGCTGTGAAGCTATTCGTTTGTGACATTGTTGTTTGTGTATGCTTGAAGGAATGGTAACTGTTAAGACAGCGATGAGTACTGAAATTATGGTCTCATTATGTGTTTGTGTACTTGGGAAAATATAATATTATTTATGGTTTCACATTTCTCTTTTAATAGCAAAAAAATGTATCTTTGAAGAATGATGCGTTCTTTTCAAGTAGAAAGCTGGAAGCCTCTTAAGCGAAAGAGCTGCCGTATGAGTTACCCTGTCCTATCCTATGTTCGATTGTATCCATTTTAGTTAATTTCATGATTATCAGTTGTTCTCCCCTCCCACGAAGAAAAAAGAAATAGCATGCGAGGTCTCGACTCTCAACATCCTTGCAATAGTGTAATCTTCGCAGACGTCTTTAGTAATTTGCACGGTAACAAAACCATGTTAGTTTTTAATACTGTGTTAATGAAGCAAATTCGAACCCCAACCCCCCGGTGCCACAATAGAAAGAGATTATAAAATGGAGTACAAAACTGTGCGGGGCTTTATAATCAACTCACCAATAATAAACATTTTATCTATCTGCGATCTAGTAGATCGTCAATGGTACAAGATCAATCATAGAATTATCAATAATAAAGCTCTAATTTAGTTGATGGTTTGAATCTCAGCCAGGACCAGCAGTTGGTACAATTTGGGATCCCTTGAAATGGAAATATGGGCTGGTGATTCCAATGCTTGCAGTTTTCAACCTGAAAAAAAAAAAAAGGGTTGTTCGTCATCTCTGTGGGTTACAAAGGAAACGTCTCCCTTCGTCCCTGTAAAGACTAAAGACGTTCCCTCTATGGTCTCCCCCCAGTCTCTCAACTGCACAAATCAATGACTTCTACGAATTCTCTCCTCAAAGTTCTCGTTAGAAGCCCCAACACTGTAAGCTCCAAATACCAAGCCAAACAGCTGCATGCTCAAATCCTCAAACTCAAACCTTCCTCTTCCACTCACCTGTCCGCTCTCATCTCCATCTACGCCAAATTTAAACTTTTACATGATTCTCTTCTTCTCTTCAGCACCCTCCACTCACCGCCAATTCTCGCCTATAAATCCATCATCAGATGCTACATTGCCCATAACCTTTTTGTTCAATCCCTGGGATGTTTTATGCAAATGAGAGCTTCTGGTAAATACCCAGATCATAATGTGTTCCCTTCTGTGGTCAAGTCTTGCGCCTTGTTGTTGGACGTAAAATTAGGCGAGTCTGTTCATGGGTGCATCATTAGGTTCGGTATGGACTATGATTTGTACACGTGCAATGCGCTTATGAATATGTATGCCAAATTTCATAGTTTGGGACTGAGTGGCTCGCATAGGAATGGCAAGCATAAGATGCTTGATGGAATGTCTGAGAGAATGTTTAGTAGTGAAGTTAGTGGCGAATTGATACACAAGTTTGAGAAACGGATGATGAGTATTGATCAAAATGTTAGTTTGAACAAAGTTAAATGTGTTTCGCCTCAAATTAATGGAAACAGCGAATTCACTGATCGATCTTACAGGGAAACTCATGATTCTTACATGGGAGAGGAAGAAAGGAGTACACGAATGGATAGTGTGAGAAAGGTTTTTGAGATGATGCCTAGGAGAGATCTTGTTTCTTGGAATACAGTGATTGCAGGGAATGCACAGAGTGGGATGCATGAAGAAGCTCTAATGATGGTTAGGGAGATGGGAAATGCCAACTTGAAACCTGATTCGTTCACTTTGTCAAGTTTGCTTCCTATCTTTGCAGAATATGTGGATGTCAGTAAGGGGAAAGAGATTCACGGGTATGCCGTAAGAAATTGCTTTGATGAAGATTTTTTTATTGGTAGTGGCTTAATTGTCATGTACGCAAGGTGCAATAGAGTGGAAGATTCATTATGGGTGTTTAGCATATTGCCCCGACAAGATGCCATTTCATGGAATTCTATTATTGCAGGGTGTGTGCAGAACAATCTGTATGATGAGGGCCTGAGGTTATTTCAGCAGATGTTGAAGGCTAAAGTTAAGCCTCGGCAGGTTTCTTTTTCCAGTATCTTACCAGCTTGTGCTCATTTGACAAAATTAAATTTGGGAAAGCAGCTGCATGGATATATAATTAGGGCTGGATTTGATGATAATGTGTTTATAGCTAGTTCACTTGTGGACATGTATGCCAAATGTGGGAATGTTAAAGTAGCTAGATGGATCTTTGATAAAATGGAGCTGCATGACATGGTGTCATGGACAGCCATTATCATGGGATGTGCTTTACATGGTCATGCCCATGATGCTATTTCCTTATTTGAGCAGATGGAAATGGGAGGAGTGAGACCAAACTATGTGGCTTTTGTGGCTGTGTTAACTGCTTGTAGTCATGCTGGTTTGATAGATGAAGCTTGGCTATATTTTAACAGTATGACTCAGAATTATGGAATTGCACCAGGCTTAGAGCACTTTGCTGCAATGGCAGACCTACTTGGTAGAGCAGGAAAGTTGGATGAAGCTTATAAGTTAATCTCCAGTTTGGAGAGACCAGTAGGAAGTGTTTGGTCAACGTTGCTTTCTGCATGTAGAGTCCACAAGAATGTTGACTTGGCTGAAAAGGTTGCCAAGGAGATATTTGAAGTTGATCCAGAGAACGTAGGAGCTTATATTCTCTTGTCAAACATATATGCTGCTGCTCAGAGATGGCGAGATGCATCAAAATTGCGAGTCTTTATGAAGGTTAAGGGCATAAAGAAAAATCCTGCTTGCAGCTGGATTGAAGTTAAAAACAAGATGCATGCTTTTGTGTCAGGAGATAAGTCCCATCCAAGTTGTGATAAAATATATGAGACTCTGAAAGTCCTACTAGAGAAGATGGAACAAGAAGGATATGTTCCTGATACAAGTGAGGTGTTTCATGATGTTGAGGAGGAGCAGAAGAAGCAATTATTGTATGGCCACAGCGAGAGACTTGCTATAGCATTTGGCATCATTAGCATCCCTGCTGGGACAACGATTCGAATCACAAAGAACATTCGGATGTGTGCAGACTGCCATACAGCAACTAAATTCATATCAAAGATAGTTGAAAGAGAGATAGTTGTGAGGGATAATAACCGCTTTCACCATTTCAAAGGTGGAAAGTGTTCATGCGGAGATTATTGGTGATAGGAGTGAGAGACGTCCTACAGTTTTCTGTTATCATTAGCACTCAGGCCAGGAGAAAAATTTGAACAACATTCAGGTCTGTGTAGACTTCCCATGCAAAGAGTATTTCATCTAAGATTTCAGAGAGGGAAATCATTGTAAGGGTTGAATTAACAATTTAACAAGACGTAGAAAATGTGATTTGGTCAGTCTATTTATAAGCCTTCACATAATCTAAGGGTAAGTTGCTCTCAGGTGCCAAAAAAAAAAAAACCTGTAATAACCTGCAAGTATGCAACTTGAGATGCGATTCATCTGTGTATTATTATTATTATTATTATTATTATTATTATTATTATTTAGCTTGTTTCAAATGTTCTATCAGCTATGCTCAAAGAGGCAGAGGGGTCAAGCCACATTCAGGCTTCATATTCAGTAACTGATGTCCAGTAGTTTATCACACTTTTTGAAGGTGATACACTTCTATTTGGCAAAGCAAGTGTGAACGAAGCTCAAGCTATCATGAACATCCTAAAAAACCATTCTGAAGCCTCAGGTCAAGAAGTCAATATCCAGAAGTCTAGCATTTTCTTTGGTTCAAACACATCTCAGCAACAGAGAAGAATCCAGCAGGTTTTACATCTTTCAGGAGCCGGTTTGATTCGCCGAGGAAGGATAAAATTGAAAAGGATATTGAATCCCTCATGAAGAAATTATCCGTCATATGTTGGAATGTGTGGAATGTAAGGAATGAAGCTATATATGAAGTAAGAGTCCCAGATCTAATGAAAAGAGCGAAGAAATCAAGGGCAGCCATTCAGGAATGCCGATTTCTGCCCGTTTACAAAACAAAAAGCACAAGTCATAAGTCAAACAGACACAAAGGCAGCACACAGTATCATCTGGCAACCTCCTCATGCCTCATTCCTCAAATTTAACTCCGATGCAATATTAACTAGAGTGAACAAAATCTTTTAGGCATTGGTATGCAGGGATCATAAGGGTAGGATGCTCCAATATATTGCGGAAATGCAGGATTTGTGGGTAGCTCACTCCTAATAGGAGAAGTTTTTGGGGGTTCAAGGAAGCAATTCGGTTGGCGAAGCAAATGCAAGCTACACAAATAGTCTTGGAGTCTGATTCATAAATCTCAGTAAAGGTGATCCGTGATCAGAAGTTCAAAACCAATGCTATTTATAGGGATGGTAACGGATAGGGTATTCGCAAAAATCATCATACCCGAATTTGAACTTGATTAATATTCTCAAAATTTGAATCCGTTTCAAATCTGAATAAAATTTATTCTCAATTACCGAACCCATTTCAAACACTATTATTATTATCTAGTAAATACCTAAACCCGTTTAATTATATATATATTAATAATCTATATAAAAAATAATTTTATTAATAATTTTTATTTTAAAAATTTAATAAATTTATAAAATATTTCAATTTTATTTTATAAGATTTAAAATATATAAAAATTTATAAATATTATTATAAAAAATAAATATTTTATATTTAATTAAATATTTATATAAACGGGTTTGGGTAACGAATATTCACATTCACATGTAAAACTCGAATTCGATCCGAACCCGTCACGGGTATTAAATTTCAAATTCGAATATGTTCTAAATTTGATTACATACTACTGAATCCGTTATATTAGAATTCGATCGAATCGAACACCAGTAAAAAATCTATGCCATGGCCATCCGTAGCTATTAGGAAATAGAAGCAATAGTAAACTATATCAGAAGACAAGTTCCCTCCTTTCAGTTATGGAACATCAATCTGGTTAGGAGAAAATTAAATGCAGTAGCTGACTGGATAGTAAATCACTTTCACGTAGGCTTTCCTCGTAACAACTTATGTTTTAACCCTCCTGCTCACTTTAGAGCATCTGCTGCATCTTGATTCCCCAAGGAAGCCATTTTCTAGTAAATACTATTTCTCTCCATTTGAAAAAAGAAAAAAGAAAATAACATGTTGGGGAAGATGGAAACCTTACAAATGGAAATGCAACGACAGAAAACTACTTGTCAGAAATTTGAGCCTGTGTCCAGTGTGGCGTTATACATAGCCACATTCCAAGAAGCAGAAAATAGCATCATGACTTTGACAAAATGATAGGCTTTATTATTCCTTTTTAAGAAAAAATTTAAAATTGAGGGTTATGAGAAAAATTGAAGCTTGAACCCGACTGAAATACCTTGTAATTGAAGGCTCAATACAGTGCAATTTTATGTAAATTTTGATAGTATTTGGTCTGATACTTCGTGATATGTCTAAGATCCTCTTTCTCTCTCTCTCTCTCTCTCCTGATTGTTTGTATTGTAATCTCTGGTGGATCAGGGATTTAAGAATCGTGCCTGCTTTTAAATTTTAATTGAAGCAGCTCAGGTCGTTCTATAATTTCTTACAGCAAATATGTATGTCTATCAATAATAGACCAAGTCATGGTAGAATTCACTTTTCTTGCAATTAATTATCTAAGATCCTCCTTGTCCACTGCCTTGCATTGCTTGTATTTGAATGATAGGTGGAACTCTATATTTTAAAGCAAGGCCCTTATTATTAATTTAGAAGCACAAATAATTGAAGTGAGGTATGCTGCTGCGTCTGCCTTGACAATGACATTAGCCTTATATGATAGGAACCCATTTCATTAAAAACTCATCACATCTCACTTCAATTTCAAGGAAGAATGCAAACCACAATATTTAGATGCATTTTATTTTTCTACCATTTTGGATGTAAAGGCGATACATACTTGCCTTTTTTGTTGTTCTTGGCATTGGTTGCTCATTAATACACAACATGTTGCATTTGTAGAGCTTGTATACCAATTGGGACTGATTCAGCTGATCACATTAATCTCAGTGGGGTGATGGGTGGTGTAATATCCAAGTCTTTCCCCAAAAACCATGATAGTGTCAACGTCAATTGCAATTACAAAAGGAAAGAGGTGAAAAAGGGGAAGAGTACATTTGAAAGTTTTATCTATTTTTGCTTTAAAAAAAAAAAAAACCCTTAAATTACTACTAAGAAACTCTTCTTAATTGGTTTCATTTCATCAATCCAAAATTGGTAGAGCATCTTTACAAGCTTGCAATTTAAAGCTGTTGATTTTAGCATTCTCACAAACATCTATTGTGCACAAAATTTCTTTGCTATTTATATATGCCTTCTTAGAATTTCCCACTGATTTTCTATCAGCAGTAGAAAATAACAACACTGCAATACACAATCACAGCCACTCAATTCAAATTTACAGTTAGAAAAATATCATAATCTTTTTCCTTCTTAAAATTTTCCATACCAAAAACAAAAACAAATTCTGATTGAAGATTTTAGTTTAATAGATAACTACAAACTTCAACAAACTTGTTCCAATCTTCATTTTTTTTTTTACCAAATTCAAAATTAACTTAATTAGCAAAAAATCAATCCACTAGTAATTGAGACATTTGTAATTGATAGAGAATGGGTATTGATACATCAATTTAATAATTTATGCCCAGATTAAGAGTGGTTTTCAAATTTTACACTTTTTTTTTTAATTAAGCATTCACACTAAATTGGGCATTTATTCTATTAATAACAGTCAATTGGCACCCACTGACAGAAGTGGCTTTAGATTTTCAAGCTTGAAGTCATTTTCAATCCCTAATTTTTGAACAGAGATTACATATTGGGGAACCACATCATCACCATTTTTACTCATATATATATATATATATAGCCTACTCCAAAAAGAATTTAGGCATTATTATTATCCCATCATCATTTCTTGTTTTATTATATTTAGTGCTCATTCTCACTTTGAATTGTTATACATAATACTCATTATTTTTTTTTTTTAAGGTTTAGCTTAATAATATAAATTTATTTTTAAAATATTAAATTTAAGATTTAATTAAAATTATGCATATTATATTTTTTAATAATATTAAATTATTTTCAAAATTACAAATTTAATTAAAATAAATAATAATAAATTAAATAAAAATAAAGTAATAAGAAAGAATTAAACTTTTCCTTTACCAATTTTTTTCTTTTTATATAATTATCAGTACATTCATTGAATTTTTGAAATATTTTTAAATTTGTAGTCTAATAATTCAATATTTATTTGATAAACCTCAAAAGTATAAAAAAAAAAACCTTACAAAATAAATGCTTTAAAATATCTTATAATATAATTATTTTATTAAAATCATTTGCTATATATAAAAAATTAATATTTTTCATATCAAAACTCATAATTATTAGAGGGTGTTTGTAATTTTTGATCTTATAAATTAAATTTATAGGTTAAAAAAAGAAAAACTTAAAAACTCACCTTTATATTTTGATACTTATAAACTAAATTTATAAATTAATTTGATTAAATATTTTATTATATTATTATTATTTAATTTTTAAAATTTTATCATAAATTTTATTTAATATATTTTTTTAATATTTTAATGATAAATATATTTATAAATTATATTTTATTAAATATATTAATAATTTATAAATAATTTAATTAAATATATAATTATTTAAAAACTTTAAATATTTTTAAATTGAAATTAATTTATAAATATTAAGTAATTATAAATTAAATTAAATAACTTCTTATGAAAACATATATAAGCCCAGATCTGAAGACTTTTAAAAAAGTACACTTTGTTTTTTTAATTTTCCCAATGATAATTATAATTAATCCTTTTTACTTATTAGTGAAGTAGATAGAGATTAGTGAAGTTAAAGGATATTTATGATATCCACCAATAAGTGGATGACAAGAATACAAACAACATTTTCTTTTAAAAATTTTCTTTAAAAATTAAAAAAAAAAAGAAAGTGTCCTCAAATAGGAATCACATTTCCCTTCAGTTCATCAATCATCAATCATCAATCATCAATCATCAATCGTTCTCTTTTGCTTTCTTTATCTTAAGCCTCTTAGCCCTCTCTCCCTTCTTCTTAGTATTATTCTTCTCCTAGAATCTGCAAATTTTCCCAGAAAACTTAATCCCTGTCCTTAACCCAGATCCTACAGGATCCCTAAATTCTTGCCGCAAATACCGTCTTCAGTAGATATTCTCATCTTCTTTATCAGTACCATCTCCCAAGGAAAAAGGAAAGGTTTATTTCACCCAGTACTTCCCTCAGAAACCTACCTCTCTTTTTTTTTTTTCTTCTTTTCTCTTTTTTACTTTGTCAAGAAAATGCAGTTTCATTATTCTTGATCCCTCATTTTCTTTCGCTGATTAATGGGTATTGCTTGGATTTCTCAAGCGACCTTTTGCTTTGCTTCTACTTTTTAGATACTAGTAGATTATGTTACATGGTTCTTTTTTCATATTTTGATGAGATGGGCTTGATTGCTCTGTGAAATGTTTAATGAAATTGATGGATCTGAGAGTAGCCGTGTTCTTCGATAAGGGAACAGTTTTCGGTCACTGTGGTTGTTGAATGTAATTGTAAAGCAGTAACGGGTGTTAGTATTTGATTGCTGTACTATAGCGTTTAATTGGGACTGCTAGTCATGGATCATGTTATTGGTGGCAAGTTTAAGCTTGGACGGAAGATCGGTAGCGGATCCTTTGGTGAACTTTATTTGGGTATGCACTTTTAGGGTTTATTCAGAAGCATTGCTCTGTTTAGATTACCACTATTCTTTTGCTGTTAGTTTTTGATGTTTATGATTCGTTTTCCTTTGTTTATGGTTGGCTTTTGTTAATTTGTTTCAGGCATCAACGTACAAAGTGGAGAGGAAGTGGCTGTTAAGTTGGTACGTTTCTTTTTTTTTTTTTTTCGGAGGGTTGCCTATTGATTCACTTAATCTTTCTGAAATGGCAATGAACTATCATGATTGGATATACTGGAAGTCTTATTATTAAAAGTTTGTTTATGAAGTAGCAATTATATCTGACAAGAAGCAGTTTGTTTCCCCTTCTTCTTTCAATAGTTTCGTTTGGATTTTGAAAAATGTACCCTGTTAGTTGATTTGCAATAATAAATTTGTGTATGTTTTGGAGTAGTGGGGTTAAATTAAATTAAATTCCTTTGGTTCTTGAAATGAGAAGGGAAAAGGAGAGAAGTGGAGGGAAATGGGGGAAACTTATAAACCTGTGATTTTCTTTCAAACTGGAGAGAAAGCAAAGTAAAAGCAAAGGAAGTGATGGGAAATAGTTATGAATTTATCAGTGCCTTTTATTTTCAAAGTTTATGAACATCAGCAAGGGCTTAATAAGAAAAACAACAACAAAAGAAACTTTGTTTCCTTCCAGTTGTAGGAATGGATCCAGATTAGAGGTAGATTGCCAAACATTGAATTTGGTTTAGTTCTGGTTCTTACGCAACTGTTGTTTTTCTTCTTTTTATCCAAACGGCTGGTTTAATGCTTCCCTGAGTTGATTTGTAATTTCTATACATGATATGATCTTCTCATTAGCATTGCTGAATAGTTTAATATGTATGATTATTACAGAAAGGGATATGTTGGAAAGAATTCATTTGAATTTGCAATGTAGCGTCTCTGTTCTTTAGCAGCGTACTTGGACATATGGTGCTAATTGACGGGCCGATCATCTTTTTGACTGGATGATGTTATAAGAAAAAAATGTGTCTTTGCTGTTTATATAAGTTCGAATTTGGAGAATTTACCCCACCCCAACCCCAAAAAAAAAAAAAAAAAACCCACCTTTCTCTTTTTTCCTAAGGCTTTTACTGACCTGCATTCTTATGTTTTACCTAGGAATCTGTGAAGACAAAGCACCCTCAACTTCACTATGAGTCAAAGCTCTATATGCTACTTCAAGGAGGAAGTGAGCTTCTTTTTTTTTCCTTTTCTTTTTCTAATATGTTAGCAGTTTTATGAATCTATCTTTGTTTGTGTCTATTTATTTTTTTCATAAGCCTACTCCAACTTATTTATCTTCTTTCTTATCTGCTTATGTTTTATCCTTTGTGAAGCGGGTATTCCCCATCTGAAATGGTTTGGAGTTGAGGCTGATTACAATGTCATGGTTATTGACCTTCTTGGGCCAAGCTTAGAAGACTTGTTTAATTATTGCAATCGGAAGTTTTCATTGAAAACAGTTTTGATGCTTGCGGATCAATTAGTATGTATGCCAGTTTTTGGAAAAGAGTTACTGGTGAAATAACTGCTGTTCTTATGCTTATTCACATTTTTGCGTAGATAAACAGAGTTGAATATATGCACTCACGTGGTTTTCTTCACCGTGATATAAAGCCTGACAACTTTTTAATGGGTTTAGGGCGTAAAGCAAATCAGGTAAGTTCTTCTGTTTAATGCCTTTACGTGAATGTATCCTCTCACTTATATTTTTGCTCATCAAATTTATTTGGACTCTTCTATACATGCGGTTCTAACTTCTAAGGTCTTATTTAAAATATATCTTGTCGCTTTTTTTGGAAACATCAGTTCTACTAGTGTCATCTAGTTGCCATAGGTACAAAAGCCATTGTTCCTGTAAAAATAACTCCTTGAATCTACGGTGCAAGTTTGCATAATGTAGATATATCTAAGTAGTAAGAATGGTGCTGAATCAATAATGTACTAAGTAAGATGAGCTGATGTGGGGAAATTTTCACAGATGTAACATTTATGTTGACTGCCATGACAGAAATCGCCCCTTTGGCCTTCGGCTTCTCAATTGTTCCATTTCTTTTCAATCTTATGCAACAACAGTTTACGTTGCCTTCCTTTTGTAGCGTTGACTTGCCAATTGATTATCTTTATTCTATGCCATCTTTTAACTTGTGAGAACATAATCAATGAAGTTGGAATTGTTAGCAGTTATAATAGTGAAATTTGAAAGAGATGTGGCATGATATTATGACTTTTGACTTTTTTAATTAATCTAAATGATGAGCTACTGAAATGCTATGTAACTTGTAAGGACCTGAAACAAGGAGAGAAGCAAGAAGGCATGCAAAAGTGTGAATAGTAACAATCATGTTGTATTTTTGGGTAATTAAAGTTGTAATTTTGTTAAGTGATGATTTTTCTAGTGTTTGACTATTGATTACAACATTCTTAAACATTTTATGAAGCTTAATTGAGATTGAGCTCTCTTTTTCAATATTCAATCTTGTATTCCGTTAGGTACTTTCTCTAAGTGATCTTGAAATTGAAAATGAAATGAGGCTTTTTTAGTCCATTTTATTTACTTGGCATTATAATTGGTACACTAACAGATCTTCAAGTATAGCATATCCTCATAGTTTTCCTTATTATTTTCGCTGTTTTTCCTCTTAAACACAGGTCTACATCATTGATTATGGCCTTGCAAAAAAGTACAAGGATCTTCAAACGCACAAGCATATACCATATAGGTAAGTACTGTTGCATTTTGTATTCTGTTGCATAATTTAACGTTTGGAATCCAGGATGCAGTGTAAATTTATTCTTTTGTAGTGATGCTTCTGTTACTAATCATTCTAGAATGCTACTAAGCTTTCTTATTTTCCATCATGGATTTCACTATTTGTTTATATATGTCACCATCGTGCCCGGTCATTCAACTATGGAAGCCATCTTTCTCATTAGAAGCTTGATGGAGAAATATAGAGATGTGAAGAAAGATCTACACATGGTTTTTATTGATTTTCAGAAGGCTTATGATAGTGTTCCAAGAGATGTATTATGGAGAGTGTTAGATCAAAAGAGAGTATCTATTAGGTACATACAAGTGTTGAAAGATATGTATGAATGAGCAACTACTATTGTGTGCACAGTGGGTGGAGACATGAGATTTTTCTATCTTAGTTGGATTACACCAAGGTTCAGCTGTAAGCCCTTATCTTGTTACATTAGTTCTAGATGAATTGACGAAACATATATAAGAGAGTATTCCTTGGTGCATGATGTTTGCGGATGAGATAATTCTGATAGATGAAACGCGAGAAGGAGTCGGTAGAAAGTTAGAGCTTTAGAGAAGTACTCTAGAGTCAAAGGGTTTTAAGTTAAGTAGAACGAAAACAGAATACATGCATTGCAAGATCAGTGAAGGCCGAACTGGTGATAGGGAAGGAGTTAGTTTGGATGGAGTGGTACTGCCCCAAAGTAATTACTTTAAATATCTCGGCTCAATCCTTCAAGTAGATGGGAGATGTGAAGAGGATGTTAGTCATAAGATTAAAGTCGGATGGTTGAAGTGGAGACGTGCTATGGGAATTTTATGTGATTGCAAGATTTCCAATAAGTTGAAAGGAAAATTTTACCATACAGCCATACGACCGATCATGTTATATGGTACTGAGTGTTGGGCACTGAAGGAGTTGTATACGTTTAAGATAAGAGTTGCGGAGATGAGAATGTTAAGGTAGATGAGTGACTATGCTAGACTAGATAAAATCCGCAATGAGAGTATTCGAGAAAAGGTAGGAGTTGTGCCAATTGAGGATAAGTTAAGAGAAGGGAGATTGAGGTGGTTTGGTCATGTGAAGCGTAGACATACGGAGGCTCCAGTTAGATAAGTAGAGCACATTGGGTTAGAGGATAGAAAAAAACAGAGGTAGACCTAAACTGATTTGGAAGAGAGTAGTACAATATGACCTAGAAGCATTACACATTTCCGAGGATTTAACCTAAAATCGTTTAGAGTGGAGAAAGAGAATCTATATAGCCGACCCCAAATTTTTGGGATAAAGACTTAATTGAGTTGAGTTGAGTTTAGTTGATATATGTCACCAAACAAAGATTAGTAAGTGTTGTATCTTTTTATCCATGTTTTTCCTTTCCTTAACAATGTTTCATCAACAAGTACCCTGCCAAGAGTATGCCTGTTGTGGGCTTGGTTCTTCTAGTGTCCTAAGGATATTTCAGGATTCATTTATCTCAGTGAAAGATCATAACTGTAATTTATTAAATTAGTTGTCTATCACAGTGGAAACTTAGCAACTTGTTATTAATGTGACAATTTTCTCTTTAAAGAAAATGATGGTGATGGAACAGAGACTCTAAACATTTGATGCATTTTGAGACGAATTCATGATCTCTGGGAAGTAAATAATTTTCAGCTTTTCCTAATCATTTTCATACGTGACTTGGGGTTGGTTCAAGCTTATGAATGACATCATACTTTTAAAATTGCTACCTTGTGTCACTGAGGGAAACCTAATTTCTGCATGCTGGAAATTTTTTTGTAAAGAAATTAGAAAGAAAAAAACTTGTTTATTTCCAAAACCTGCAATGTGGGAAGCCCCATACATTGAGACAACCTAATATATTGTTTTGTTAATACTTAAACAAAATTATATTTTTTCTTTACCATCTTTATTTTTTGAGCTTCGTTCTACTGTCTGTCATGAATACCATCTTCTTTCTTTTTTTTTTTGGTGCAGGGAAAACAAAAATCTCACAGGCACAGCTCGCTATGCCAGTGTTAATACACATCTTGGAGTTGGTGAGTGACGGCTGTACCTACTCATTGAATATGGTTGCTACATGTTGCTATAATATAATCAAATTTGATCCAACATTAACTGGTAAAATTTTAATTCCAGAGCAAAGCAGAAGGGATGATCTGGAATCTCTTGGATATGTGCTTATGTATTTTCTGAGGGGAAGGTTGGCACTTCACTGATTTGCCTCACTGTTTTTTTCAACTTCATTGACGTGTTTAACTTAGTTTTATTTGGCTTGGCAAGCCTTAGTTTCCCTTTAATGCACTCTTTGCTCATTAAAAAAAGAAAAAAAGAAATTATTTAACTTGGATTTCTTTTGATTTTCAGCCTTCCCTGGCAGGGCTTGAAAGCTGGTACTAAAAAGCAGAAATATGACAAGATCAGTGAAAAGAAGATGCTTACCCCTATAGAGGTATCATCATTTGCTTTTGCTACAACCCTCTAATGCTCATTTTCTATGATCAAATATATGGTATTAGATTGTGAATGAAGATCACTAGCACACGAAGACCAGTTATATTTTT
Organism: Hevea brasiliensis; assembly: GCF_030052815.1. Taxonomy (NCBI): domain Eukaryota; kingdom Viridiplantae; phylum Streptophyta; class Magnoliopsida; order Malpighiales; family Euphorbiaceae; genus Hevea; species Hevea brasiliensis. The sequence continues at coordinate 71,412,511 of NC_079507.1, read as the reverse complement.
AATTGTCAGCATATCCTGATGAATATATTAATATTAAACATGCTTTATTTTGCATGCATATGAATGAATTGTTTGGCAGTTCCTTTGCAAAAACTATCCTTCAGAATTCACATCATACTTCCACTATTGCCGATCATTGCGGTTTGAAGATACACCAGATTATTCATACCTGAAGAGGCTTTTCCGGGACTTATTTATTCGAGAAGGTTAACTTCTGCTCCTATGAGCTAATATTAAAAAGTATTCTGCTAAAATTTAGAATCTTATAGGGATTTTAAAAATTGTAATTGGTGCAGGGTATCAGTTTGACTATGTATTTGACTGGACTATATTGAAGTATCCTCAGATTGGCTCCAGTTCTAGAGCAAGGGTAAGTTAGTTTGTATGTAGTCATTTTTCTGAAAAAACATATATCTACCCTTCCATTTTCTTGATAAGTATATCTATGCTTGCATTATTGTAAATGATTGTTTTCTTTGCTACCTTAAATAGCCAAGCAGCAAACCAGCTGTAAATCCAGGTCCATCAGCGGAAAGAGTGGAACGACCTTCAGGTCCATTATTTTACTGCAATTTGATGCATGCTTATTCTTGAGCAAATATACTTTTGATAAATGACAAGAATTCTCCTTGTATATGAGGCGTTAATGAGGTCTCAGTATTGTTTTGCGATGCCTTAGTATGCTTCTATTGCATAGTGCCTTTTTCCTCTCTTTCTTTTGGAGGACTCTGAATCTTACAGTTTGTTGTAATATTCTTATTTGAACATGATAACAAGTTAGTCTAGTGCCCCAAGTGTCATGTGATTTTTTATGTTTCATCTAGTTGGTCAAGAGATCCGAGAAAGATTCTCAGGTGCAGTAGAGGCATTTGCTCGAAGAAATGGTTCTGGGCATACTTTGCATGGGGATCACTTGCGACACAGGTCTTCAGATGATGTGCCATCACCTAAGGATGTGGTGAGTGGTGCACTATGTATCATGCACATCTTTGCGCTTCATTTTATGCCTACGGTTGGATTTTGCTTCACAACTAATGCTCTTTTCTTTTCCCCCTTCCCCAAACCCCCAGCATCCTGATTCTGATAGGCACCGGTCTTCATCTCGAAATGGCAGTACTTCAAAGAGGGCTGTTGTATCAAGCAGCCGGCCAAGTTCATCTGGTGAGCCTAGCGAGAATCGGTCAAGCCGGCTACTCTCAAGCAGTGGTCGATTGTCCACAACCCACAGAGTGCAACCTGGGTTTGAGTCCAAATCGTCTACATTTAGTCGTGCTACTGCCACAAGAGGCGGTCGCGATGATGCACTTAGGAGCTTTGAGCTCTTGTCCATTGGCACAGGAAAAAGGAAATAAGGAAAATTTGTCAGATAGGAAGGGTTATCTTGTGTTAGGGATCAAAATTCCTATCAAGATCTGAGGATTATAATGGTTTGTTAGCATTTACTTTGTATATGTGTTCCCATTCTTGGGTTCCACTCATGGCAAAAGCTCCACGAAGTTTGACATGGAAAGACTATTGGACTCGTGCAGTATCTGTTCAGGGATTCTTGCAATTACAAGGTCCACTGAACTCGACCTTGAAGGACATGTGAATCATTTCGCATTAGGGAATTGTTTATATTGAGACATTGGTAACTTGTAATAAATATCACTATGTATTTTTTCCCTGAGGAAAAGATAATTTCAATTAATAGGCTAATATGGAATATGGTTTCTTCTCTGAATGCAGCTTTTTTTTTTTTTGTTTTTTTAATAATTTTGTGCATCATGCAATCTATGAGAAGAATCTTGCGTTAGTCTTGAGGTGGAATCTTGAAATTTGGCTAAGTGGCATTTCAACTTAGTGATGTGTAATAGTATCTAATTTGTTACTTTCTACGGTAGTAGATGATTATTTTTGTTAATATGACTATTATTAAAAAAATTTATATTTTTCCTTTTTACACTATTAATTTGATAGTTGCCAAGAAAAAGTCCTAAACGCCCCTTTTCTCTTTCCCCTCCATCTACCCATCAACTTTCTAGCTTATATGGAAGACTCTTTTATCTTACCAACCTCTTCACCAAAAAAAAAAAAAAAAGGTTCTCCTTCTGCATTGATCCTTCAAGGGATGTGGTTATAATTGCCGAGTTTGGGGATTAAATTCAGGATGAAATTTGGTTTATAATTTTCGAGTTTGAACCAGATCAGAACTATTTGAGGGGGGGATTAGTCCCAATTCTAATCCTTCCTCATAAGTCACGAATCAGATCGACCAAAATCAGCGGTTTGACTCGATAATCCTATTTGATTTAAGAATTACACATGATTCAAAGATCAATCAATATTTTCCTAGTGGGTAAAAACTATCAATAAATGCAAAAACGACTTAGCTCTTGACTTATTAAACCAGTTCCTCAATTAAAACAATTTTATTTTTGTCCGAAACATTTTTCTAATAAACAGTGGCGAAGTTAAGATATTATTATAATAAAAAAATTTGTAAATTTTCTAATGAATAAAGTTTAAATTAATTAATAAATAACTAATTGACAAATTAAAATATTACTAATTTATTAGGAAAATTTTAAATTTATAATTAAATATTTAAAATATACATATATAACTAACAAATTGAGTTAGGGTGCATTTAATTTAAAATTGTAATTTTTATATTATATTATAGTAGAAATATATCTTTGAAAAATTGAAAGTATAATTATGGAATTGAATTAATTTTCAAGATGTATAATTAAGAGGACATCAAATAAACAACTCAAGCAATGCTTTAGCCTTGCATTTTTTTTTCCTATTTAAACCCATCTTTTTGGTCTATTGCTGTGTGCTGACTGACTAATGACAAATTGTTATCAATTTAAATATTGTTTCTGTGTTTGCCAAATTACTTTACATGCTAATTAATGAAGTTAATTAATATACTTTATTCGTTCATTTTTATTAATCGTATTTGAATTTTGTTTTTAAATTATTTATCATATTAAAAAAAATAGAGAACATTAACTCTGTTTTTTCAATTTTATCCCTTATTTTTATTAAATACAATAGATATTTATTTAAAGAATAACTAAGTAAAATAAAGTATAATTTAGTCAATTATTAATATATTTTTATAAAAATAAGATTATTCAATACAAAACTGCAACAGGCAACAACATATGAAGACAATATTAAATATTATTAGTCATAAAGAGCTAATAATCCTTCAAGTTTTTCCAATTTAGGAAGGATATCTAATGAAACATAAATTGCTAAATGACATTAAAGATATGGTATCCACGCTGCGTTTCTTAATTGCTATAAGATTTAGGGTCCAAACCAAGAAAAATCTACTAATTAAGTCAAATGCTTGCAGTGATATCATAAAATCAAAATTTTTATGGTAACTTGATAAAATTTTTGACAATTATATTATTGTGAAACAGAAATATATAGAGTAAACAGCTATTTTCTCATTGTACTTTATGAAGTTGTAATTAATATCATTAATAACTTTCTTTAATACTTAGGATATCAATCTTATTAACTTTTAGCCTTGCACATAGATTCTCAAATAAAAATACACATCATTTCTATATATGTCTATATTTACTATCTCCTTTCAAAATTGATCGCTTACAAATTATTTTCTCTGTCTATTTTTATTCATTATTTTTTAAAAATTATCTATCGTTTTGAGGAAATTAAAGAGTATTAATTAATTTTTTTAATTCATTGAATTTGTGACGGAGGAGAGATTACTCATTATTTTTATTTTCCTTTAAATTTTTTGGTCAAGTAGAAAATTACTCACACCTCTTGCTGGCATTAATTAATTCTCTATCCATGCCCATTGTATGATATATACTGCAAAACCTAAATATGGTAAACAAATTACCCATAAATTAATGGGTATCCTATAGAATTATGAATATATCTCCTCTCTCTTTCTGCAATCTTCACTATAAATTAACCTCTACACCACCATCATTTTCATTTCCCAACCATGGCTGGATATGGCTGGAACTTCAACCATGGCCTTAAAAGGCCTTATGCTAGCGCTTTTCCACAAATCGCTTGCAGAATTTGTAACCATGTGTTTATGAGCACACAAGCTCTCGTAGATCATATTGAATCTCACATGAAAGATGAAGGTTCTTCCTCAAGAAGCCAACCAAACCTCATGCCATGCCAAAGAAATCCATTCAACAACCCTACATCCCAGGCTTCTTTGCAACCAACCTTGCCGTTTCCTCTAAATAACTACAATTTGGCTTCTTTCCAAGAGAGAAGCCCCATTTTCAGCGCAACCCCACTGATTACTTCTCAGAGGCCAAGCTCAGAGCCACAAGTTTCATTGCTGGGTGTAAGGAGCAACTACACAATTGAATCACAGCAAGTGCTTTTTCCTCGTCAATCACAGAGGAAAGCGATAGAAGAACCACCAAGTGATTTCACCAAACCATTTCTTCAACAGCTAGAGAAACCCTACCCTCATAAAACTGAGAGGAAGAACAGATCTGATTTAGATATGCTGGACTTGAGCTTGAAGTTATAAGAATATTATTAGGGTTTATGCCAAAAACCCTACTTGAGGGTTAAGGCTTATGTGCTAAGGGTGTGTATGTTTTTATGTATTTTCCTTTTCCTTCACAGTTGTATACTATGAATTAGATTTCTTTTCTCAATTAATTTATTTAATTTTCATTAATTATGAAATTTTATTCCCCAAACAAACCTTTTTTCTTTCCTTTTGTGGTAGCAAATGAATTCTACACAGATATATCTATTAAATAACCCTCATTAACAAGACGCAGGGTTTTGGCTTGCTAATAAAATCACGAGTAAAACGATGAAAATTAAGACAGAAAATTAGTAATTTTTTTTTTTTAATATCTCGGAGACGGCTACATTAATTGGAAAATAAATTTAAGAACTTAAAAAGAATTAGTGGGGGTAGTTGTGGCTGTTTTAGTTTTGCTTCGGTTTCAATGTTTTGCTCATTTTGTTTATTTTAAATTGAGGAAGAAAAAACTGTATTCCAAGTAGAATTTTATAAGAATTTAATTAAATTAATTTTTCTATCATTCTAAAGTTTAAAATTTTAATAAGAGAATTTAAGTTTTTTTAATTTTAAAAATTTAAAGAAATTAAAAAGAAAAAAAGTTCTTGAAATTAGAATAATATTTATAAAATTTTTTTTAAAATATTTATATATATAATTATCAATGGATAAATTATATATTATCATCATTTTATATAGGTATATCTATATGAAATGATAATTTATAAATGAATATAATTGATAAATTTTAAAAAATAAATAAATAATTTTAAAATAAAAAGATAAAAATGTGTAAAAATAACTATTTTTACTTACATATAAATCGCTTAACCAATGGATGTTAACCTAAACTGAAAATTTTTCACGTTCTTATATGAAACCAAAATCGATCAGTGGAAGTTTTTTGAGATTAGATAGAACTCATGCTTCATCCCTTTGTAAATACATCAATTAATAACTATAAATTATATATACATTTTACATTTTGTTAATAATCGAAAATTTTTGATGCATAATATGCTGTAGAAATCACATTTCTTTTGTTATACAAGAATATTGCCAAAACTACTAATTGTAATGTAAACGAAGAAATAATTTAAATTCTTACTTTTCTCCTATCATCTTTTAAAAATAAAAATACATAAAAGATTATTAAACAATGTTCACCAAGTTAATAAATATGACTCTTCTTTGTCAATTGTGGTTAAAAATTGATAAAGAATACTAGAGGAAAAATAATTATGGATACGTAAGACTGATGTTATGGAGTACACTTTTGAAATTATTTGTTCACAAAATAAACTTTGATAAAATGTGTTTTTTTTTCTTAAATTAAAATTTATATATGGAAAAGATAATATTTTCCTATATCATTAGAAATTAATTTTTATTTTTTTAGTATTGTATTAAATAAGAAGATATGATACTCAGATTTTAAAAATTGAAAAAAAGTTTCGTATACTCGCAGTAGCGCGTGTATATGATCTCTGTCGTTCAAACATGAAAAGTATATGTAACGTACAATTTTAATGACTGAGATTGTGCAATCGCGAAAGGTTGATTGTAGGTAAAATTCTTGGTCCGCTAGTACAGTAAATACTATGTTAATAACCATAAATGATAATATGCTTTTTAATGGTCTCATGAACTGTAAAGGACAAATCAAATCCCTATAAACAGACCTCTCTCCTTGATTCCCTCTTCTCTCATAAGCCATTCAGAAAATTTTTCTTTTTGCTGGTCCAAATTCTATTTGCATACTTTCCATTTTCTCCATCATGTCTGGCTCTGGCTGGAACTCAAGGTATGGAAATTATGTAGAACATGCCCAAATTCAATGTGTGATATGCAACCATGTGATTTTTGGGATTGAAGCTTTTGCTAGGCACTATGAAAACCACTTCCTAGCAGAGCAGATCAGGGGGTCTTTTGATCGTCCAAGAGGAGGTATTCTTCCCAATGTCCTCCCACCAAACTCCACCGCATATCTGTATGCTCCTCTACCGCCTCTTATGTATGACAACAATTATCTGAGTTTTCTCAGAGTGTCTCAACCAATTAACCCCATCTCATCGGCAACTATCCAGCAACGATTTATTCGTCCTTCTCAATCAGCACCACCAGCACCACTAACACTTCAAGTCCCACCCATAGCGAGTGCTTTGGCAGCTTCGCAGCTGCAGATTCAAGCTCCCATAATGCATGTGGAGCGTCAGCGCAGGGTACTTAACGTTGTTGCTCCTGCGAACACAATATCATCATCATCAGCAGCCCCAGAAGTGATTGATTTGGCGCAAAGTGATGAAGAAGAAGAAACTGTGAGCGTAAGTGATAAAGTGAATATCAATGAGGACTCTTCTGGAGGTGATGTTGATGATACCGGCAGCAGCCATGCATTGATGAAGTGAAATTAAGCTTATTGGCTTAATTAACCATGCAAATGACAGACCAATTGGGTTGCAGTTGCAAGTGATAGGGTAGCATTGTTGTTAAGAGTGGGTCTGTGTGTTCATCACCTTCTGCCAAGAATAAATGTAGTTGTCTCTTCTTGTTTGTTGCTGAGTTGCAATTCTGGTCATGAATCTGTCCTTATTTTGTGTCCCTTTCGCACTGTTGGTTTCTATATAATCCGCATTTCTAATGCATCCTTCTTCCCAAGATTCTCCCTCAGCTAATCAACGTAACAAAAAATTAAGCATGGCAAATTAATTAATTATGAAGATGATTTTGCATGCAAGACATTTTTACCTCATTTCAGTGAGAGATCTATCGGAAATTTGATTTAAGATTCAATTTTAAATATTATAATTCTTAAACTAATTAAGGGGAAGTTAAATTTCTCCCAATTTATCGTCAATATAGCACCGTTGCTAAATCTCATAGATCATCAAATGACTTTTTATCGATAATATAATCATTAAATCGTTATCGCTAATCTATCAATAATTTGTAAATTATTTTTTTTTTATTACTCTTTCACTGATTTGGATTGATTTATCACTAAATTTACATATTTTTTAACATAATTAAAATGCTTATATTATTAAAATTAAATAATTCATATAAAATATTTGATATTTTATAAAAAGTAAATTAATATTAATGCAATAGCAAAAATAAATATAAAAATAATATTACCTCGTAAAAGTCCTTGAAGAGGTAGATCTTTATGAGCTTTTTGCTAAAACGGTATAAAAAGGAAAAAAAAAAAATTACCATGTCTATGTGGAAAAGAATTTTTTTTCTTAGATCAGGACATTTTTGCCATGTCAGCAGAGGCAACGACGATGTTTACAGCATGGCCAGCGGCATTATTTACGAGAAATTTTAGAGTAACGCCATTATTTCACGTTAATATTTAACATAAAATAATAATTAAATAAATATATAAATATAATTATTTAAAAAAAATTAAGATATTTATAAATATTTGGAATCTACTTGTATAGTCATTTTCACCTATTGATCCTCTCTCCTTCTCTCTACGCATATATTTTTTCACCATTAAATTTTTTTTTTATATAAAATATCATAAATGAAATCACTCTTATATTATATAATCTTTCATTACTTACCGCTAGTTTTCCCATATGCAAGAGTATTAAAAATTAAGAAGGAAGTATGGCAGAGGTTGTGTGAGGGAAGTGGGAGAATCTGCCATGGAAAATTTAGAGTTGCCTACACTATAAATGTAGGGAATGGCAGAGAATTTCTTTCACTCTAATTGTGTGAAATCTTGCTAATCAATAATTAATTAATTTAAAAAAATAAATTTAATTTTAATTACTTAAAAAAGTTAATATCTGTGCTTAAATATTTTCATGTAATTATTTAACTATAATCATTTATTATGTTTAGTACCCTGAATTAATTTCACAATTTAAAATTACATAATATCATAAATTTTGATTTTATATTTTAACATTAATTAGCAAACAATAATAACATTATTTCCCATTGAAATTAATTACTGTATTAAAAATATTCTGACTGTCATTACTTTCCATCCCATTTCAATATTGTTTTAGAAAATCTTTTTGTCATACTTGATTTGACATTTTAGGAAATTAATAAAATATTAATTATTTTTTTCAATTTTACTTTTGTTTGTTCTCTCTCCACCCACCCCATTTCAATTAATATTTTAAAATTTTTTTTCCCCACTTTATTTACCTTTAAAAAATTATGAATTAATTTTTTTTCTATTTTACCTTTATTATTACTATTATCTCAATACATTTATTTCTTTCTTATTATATTTCTTTATCTCAATTAAATATAAAAATAGTTTAGTCAATTATTAATTTTTTTTATAAAAATAAAATTATCTAATTATTTTTTTAATTTTTTTGTAAAAATCTTATAAAACACATGAAATGGGATAGAAGGAGTATTATCTCTATGTATTTATTTCTTTTTTATCATATTTCTATATTTGTTGTCACCTTTCTTTATTTTAATTAAAGATAAAAATCAATATAAGTAGAGAATATTAAGGTGGATTAGTAGTCATATTATATTAGATAAAGTTCGTAATGAGAGAATTAGAGAAAAGATAGGAGTGGTACCAATTGAGGATAAGGAAATATTGAGATAGTTTAATTATGTGAAGCGTAGAAATACGGAGGCTCCAGTTAGACAAGTAGAGTACATTAGGGTAGAGGATAAAAAGAAAAGAATGGGTAGACCTAAATTGACTTGGAGGATAGTAGTACAACATGAGCTAAAAATATTACACATTTTCGAGGATTTAACCCAAAATGGTTTAGAATGAAGGAAGAGAATCCATATAGCCGATCTCAAATTTTTAGGATAAAAGTTTAATTGAGTTGAATTGAGTTTATAAAAATCACTACAAGGTACTTTAAGTAAAGGTTTTAATATTAAAATATAGATTTGCTCATATTTTATTTTTATAATAAATTAAAATTATTATTTTTATATTATTAGTGGTTGTAACTAAAATTAGTTACAATTACACATACATAACAAATTTTTCCTATTCTCAAATAATTATTAATACTTAAAAAATTATAATGAAAATGAAAATTCCAAAATATTAATATTATTTTCATTTTTTATCTACTTAATTAAATTTAAAATTAACATTAATTTCAAATTTTTAATTAATATTTGGTACTTCTATTAACATCTAAATCTTAAATACGCGAATTTAAAAAATTAGTTCTCTTGCTTACAGGCAAGCAATGCTGACAGTCATATTATCAGAGTTATCCTCGACTCTCCCTACATGACAAAAATCACCTGATTTGAGAAATATTTTCCTTTCCCACAGATATGGTATTTTTTTTCCCCTTTTTACATAGTTTTGGCAAAAAAAAAAAAAAAAAAAAAAGAAATCTAGATCTATGTTCTATAACCCTGAATGCCATGTTGCTGGGTGCATGGCTGTCAATCTTACAACTTGAACTGAAAAGTTGGGAAGGAATGGAACCTGAAAGCTGGTTCTTGTTGAAATGGCTTCAAGTTTACAAAATTTAGCTTTCTTTTACAATATTCATCAGTCCAATGGTGCATATATATGAACACAGTTGATCCATCCTCACTAATCTTTCATACTGGGAAGGGGTTGGAAATGTACCTCACGAGTGCTTAGCCTTTCGAAGGAGGTCCAGGCCTGGGATGATGGGTGTTGAAATTGGGATAGGTCCTTTCAATTTATAGTCTGCCAAATCTAGCCTGTAACCAGTAGACATTGCAGAGTTTTCCCAAAGAAGGAAGGATGAAACCAGACAAGTTTGAGTTGAGGGCCCTGTCAAGGATTGTGTTAAATAAAATGAACAAATTATGAAACATCCCCTGTTGATTCACCTGATTGTTTTACTATATTTTCAACTCTCAATGGAAGGATGACTCAAAAAGATTGCCCAGCTCTCATTTGGAATACTACTGGTGAAGCCACAGCCTTCAATGATTCTGATTAAATAAAGAAAAATTAAAATAAGATTTTGATAAACACATATCAATCCTAATTCAAAAGTTAAAAAATTGAAATAAATCGTAAGGACACATAAATTACATATCTAATTAAATAAAGTGTGTGGATTAAGGACTTGTGAGTGGATGTGGTCAAATTGATTAGTTAGATCATTAGTCAAAACTAATTTAATTAAGGAATTCTCCTAAAATATCTGAGCTAGAAGCATGGTCACCCCTACAATAGTTTTTCATCTCTTCATGGCAATGCATTACACTAATAGAGAAAGATCGATTGAGATGTCCCTTCACCAAATTAATAATAATTCTCCTGCTCTGAGATAATGTATAATTCACAAATTGCATAAATAGAATAAGAACTTGTTCAATTAAGGTGCAGTTAATTATGGGAACCTTGTTCTTTAACCAGATCAAGAAGCAAGCAAGTTCTTTTCTACAGGAAAAATACAAAAATGCAAGGCTGGCCTTCACTGATGTTAGTCGAGCTGAATTGTAAGTCCTTTTCTCTTATTTTCTTCTTCATTCAACACTAACAAATTTGCTTCGATGAAATTTATGTTCCTATAATTTAGTCAAGAATATGAAGGTTTTCATTTAGAAGCTTGATGATGTTATTCTTATGAAGGTTGGCTGAGGAAGCAACAAGTAACGATCCATTGGGCCCTGATGCTAAAACTATGACTAAAATAGCTGAGGCGTCCTATTTGGTAGATGATTATTGGAGAATTGTTGATGTTCTTCACAAGAGGTATATAATTTTCATTTAAATCTCATAGAACTTACCTGATTAAGATTTGAACTCATGACTCTAAAATCACTGGACTAATTTAATTTTCAAACTTTAATTATATGTTAATCTGAGATTAAATGCAAATGCAGGTTTGATAACTATGATTGGAAGGAATGGAGGCAGTCTTACAAAACACTGGTACTTCTTGAGTTCCTGCTAACACATGGCCCTGAAGAATTTGCAGAAGAGTTTCAATGCGATAGCGATATAATTGAAGAGCTTGGAACGTTTCAACACATAGATGAAAGAGGGTAGTTTAATCTATTCACCATGACATTACATAATTATTTCTTCTTACTAAACTCGTCATTAATTTAATTAATCATATATTTTTAGTTTCGACTGGGGTGCTAACATGCAAAAGAGATCGGAACACGTACTGGAACTCCTCGGAGGAGGAGAAACCTTAAAAGATGCACGTTTTAAAGCTCTCAAAATCACCAAAGATATTCAAGGATTTGGCAATTCCCCTTCATCGCCATGTTCATCGACATCTCCTTCGTCTGCAGCCTCCGAGTCGTCCAGAACTTCATCTTTTGGTTCGTATTCTACCACCAGTTCCATTTTCAACGAGACATTATCCTTTACAAAAGAAGACATAGACAACTGTGAAATAAAGGATCATAAAACTACTTCACCTACAAGCAGCAAAGAATTGGAAGGATCCCACGTTTGGGATTGCTCTCCGATTCAAGAGATGGGTTCTTTGATGGATTCTGAAGACGACGACAATGAGGAGGAGGAGAAACAGGATGGTCTTATTAATGGAATTTGCTCCAAGCTTGTTGGGATTAGTCACTCAAGAAAATTTCATGGTGAGAAAGAGCTGTTTAGGAGCGTTTCTGATGTGGGGAGGCCGATAAAGAAAAAGTATGATCGCCAATTTTCTGTGGGTTACTAGTGGAGTAGTATGGTATTTTTTGAGTTTTGTCATATTTTTTGCTTGGAAAATTCTTGCCTAACTCGATCCGTCAAGACACAAAAAACCAAGTCTAAATAAATTTCATCGTTTCCGCCGTCTATGAATAAGTATTGCCATAACCAATTTCTTGCGCCAAGCAGTAGTAGTGAACAGTATTCTTGTAGAAATGGTAATTAAGATGAATTCTGTTTCTTTTCTTGGATTCACTTGTTACAAGGAATTTTGCAGAATCCTTGCACTGGCAGGGTGATATGAGTTTTAACTTGTGATTTCATAGCCATATAGACAACTGCTACGAAATTAAAACTCAAGAGAAAGACGTATAAATTTAGATATTCTTTAAATGTCATTTTTTTTCAAATACATCAAAAAGAATTTCGTTTAAGAAAGCGATGTACAATTCTAAAAGATGCTTAGAACTCAACTAACACTGCAGAGCATACAATTGGCCTTAATATTCTTTAGGGTCAGCCTTATTTTGCTTAATCCCTTGAACAAAAAGAGAGGTTCATTCAAAGAGGACAATGGAGTATTGGACAAAGGGTAGGTGAAGGAGACCAATCATGCAAAAGATAGTCGCCCCAAGTTTTAATAGCAGAGTCCCTCCTCCTAAGCAAATAAAACAGGCGACTTTCAATCACCTCCTTAATTCAATAATCAAGGCAGCTTTTAACATAGCAGAAGTAGTACTTTATACTCCATTGAACACCTATATATATATATATATATATATATTCTTAGCTTGATAAGCACTCTACTTTTAAGGATAGTAATTATTCATAAACTCAATTTAATCCACTTCATAATTAATTAATTTTTTTTATCATTTCACCTCAATCTTGATATTATACACAGTGAAAATAGAAGAATATCTATCTACTCTAAATCTAATAATTTGCATGCATGATAATATATTATTATCTTTTCTCAAAATATAAATTATTTTTATTTATTTAAATATTATATTTTTAATTTTTAATTTATTTTTAATAAATAAATTTATATTACATGATAATAAATTAAAATAAAAAAAAAATCCCCATATATAAACCCTCTCTGCCCTGCTTTTCGACGGAAAAATCCTCGTCCCAATACTAAATTCTTGTGGAATGAAAAAACAGGGGAGAGCAATTCCCACCTGTTATCATTTCTATTTTGTTAATTTCTCTTAATTCTACTAAAAATGGAAATTAGTTGGGTTGTTTTTTTAGGACACTAACTTTGATTGTTCTTCATTTTCATTACTCTCCATGTGAATATTTCCATCTTTGATACTGTAATAAATATTAAAGCCACAACTCATTAAATGTATGACAAATATAATATAATATAATAAATTGTTTACATTGGCATTGGAAAAAAAATGGGAATCCTATTAATTACTTGGATTAATATTTTTAAAAAATAAAATTATTAAATTTTAACTCAATAATATTATATTATTTTTTAGAACGATAACAATAGAATAAATAAATTTTAATTGAAAAAAAGAACAATTATGCCATTAACCCATCTACAAATGTTAGATAAGATAAATAAAAACAAAATAAAGTGGAAGTCCCTTTCAATTGCAAACGATAGGCTTGACTATCCGAGAGGAGCTCTCAACGGTAACATTGAAAATCTGAGGTTATTTTGATCATTTCAGACGCATGAATCTCCTGAATTAGGCTGGCCAGTGGCCACCGCCCACCGGTCTGGTCCAGACTAATTAAGGAATGAATCGAAATCAAATTGGTTGATTATTAGCTAGTTTTAATTTCCAGTAAGGTTTGATTGGATTCAATTTCAATTTTTAAAGGTTTTGATTTCTATTAAAAAAATGGGTTTAAACTGATTTTAAAAGAATCTTATTTAAATTGAGCTAAAATCAACAGTTCAAATCATCAATTTTCATTCAATTTCAGTTTAGTTCAATTTTAATTTGATTTAAAATCTGAACCGAACCAGAGTGGGTCTACATGAATGTCTCAATCCAACCGCAAATTCAATGCTTGTCTTGTTACGGTTCTTACGTTTCCCCACAGCGTCGTGTCAACTGTATTTCCGAAGTTCCTGATTTACCCTTAATGCTTTCCTTTATTTACCTTTGCAAGGAAAATTCAACAATAACCTATGAACATCACTCTTCTCCTGTAGCAAAACAAAATTCTCACTTCCCAGTTTGGTATCCGAAGTCCCTTTTTCTCTCTCTAAACCTCTTCCTCTGAACCTTTTCTCTTTTGGCTTCTCTGCAACTTACTTTGTTGAGCTTTCCTTTACGGAGAGCAAAGACTTTCTACATTTTTAGAGCTCAGTCTTTCTGTACAAATCTTTTGACATCCTTTTTTTTTTTTAATTTATGTTTCATTTTTTGGGTTCTTTTCGGTTCCCATTTGATGAGTGATTGATCTCATTCTAGAGGCGACTAAAGATCCGTTTTTTGGCAACAATGAAGTCCTCAACTCGGCTGGACTCAGCTGTTTTTCAGCTCACTCCAACTCGGACAAGGTATCATTTTTCTCTTTTGATTAACTTGCTGGCGTGTGCAGCTGAGTGCGCATATAAAACCACTGTTATTCAGTTTTTCTTTTTAGTGCTTTTGTTGCCTTAAAAATGCATCACTTCTTGTTTGGTCCTAAAGGAGCAGTTTTTGTTTTTGTTTCTATTTTATTAATGATTTTTATTATTGGAAACCTTCTCGTTTTCAAGCTATCTGAGTTTGTGTCACTAGGTACTTAATTTTTGGAATTTGATATTGTTACGTTCTACTTTTTTTTTTTCATTTTATTTCCTTGTTTTAATGATTATATTATCTTGTTATTAACAACATGGTTTTGATGAACTTGAATTTGAAAACTTGAATTATGAAAACTTGAATTTTGCGTTTTTTTATTAGGTGTGATTTGGTTATCTCTGCAAATGGAAAGACGGAGAAAATAGCTTCCGGTTTGGTTAATCCATTTCTTGCCCACTTGAAGACTGCGCAAGATCAAATGGCCAAGGGGGGTTACTCAATTATTCTTGAGCCAGAGCCTGGAAATGAAGCAACATGGTTCACAAGAGGAACAGTTGAAAGGTTGGCCTTGCTATTTACTGCTCTGCCCATATTGTGTCTGTGGTTTGTTGTTGTTGTTGGTGTCCATCAGCTTTATTTTTTTTCGTCTTAGTTTTTATTAAGCCAATATGGGAATCCACTAACACCATATTAAAGTGTGTGGCAACAAGGTTAATTGAAGTTTGGAATAAAAGAGACTGTCAACACTCACATATATGGTGATGTTCCCTACGTTTGTCATATCCCCATTCTAGGCAATTTATGATGATTCTGTGGACTACTTAGTAAAATTCTTCAAAGCTATCGTGGAATCACCATTTGAAAAGGGGCAACAATACTTGAACTTCACAATACTAGTTGCATAGTTTATTAGGAGGGTAGAGTTTTCAATTGGTTCAGTTTTATAATTTTCATGCTCATTTCATTGTTGAAATTGCCATGGGGGTGAACAGCTTTATGTCATGACTTTTGAGTTTGCCCGTCATAATCATCTTTTTATAATTAATGAACATAGTTATGTAATATTCCCAACATTGGTGATGCATACTAATTTTTTTTTTTGTTTTATAGGTTTGTTCGTTTTGTGAGCACTCCTGAGGTCTTGGAACGTGTTTATACCTTGGAATCTGAGATCTTGCAGATCGAAGAGGCGATTGCAATTCAAAGTAGCAATGAAATAGGGTTGACCATGGTATGCAAAATCCTTAAGAACTTATTATCTGTAAATCAGATCCTAGATTTTTCATTTTAGTTATTATTTTATTTCACAGGTAGAAGATCATAAAGCAAAACCTGTGGAATGCATTGAAGGTACTGTTGAAGAAATCTTACCATACTGTTCCTGGTTTTAAGAACATCATGTTACTTTTAATCTTTTTTGAATTGTTTTATGTTTTATGTTTTATGTTTGCTTTTCATTCTCAATTTACTGTCAATTGATTTGTCTTCTTTTTCTTGCCTTTCTTTCTCTTTTTAGTGGAAGGAGGTTATACGTTATCTAGAGTTTTTATATATGTTTTTTTATATTTTACGTTAGGTGTTTGACCATGTATGTTACCAAAGTTTTCTAATTTGAGGTGTTATGTTTTATCAAACTTTTTTATCATAAGAACTAGATTCTGAAGAATATAAGTTTCCAGAATTGGTCATATTTCTATTGGTTTTGGAATAACACTCGACGATTTTTAACAGGTAGCAGGCCTCTGCTGAATTGTAATGAGGAGAAAGCGATAGTCCTTTATAAGGTGGGTGCACACCAAATAATTATCATTGCATAATGAACCATTAAATTTCTTTAATTTGATCTCTTTGTTATCTGGCAGCCTGGTGCACACCCAGCTGAAGCAAATGGATCAACAACACAGGAGGGAAATTCAAAGTATGACTCTGTGTTGTAGACTTCTACATTTATGAAAAGCTAATTAATTTATAATAGTCTGGTGATTACTTCAAAGTTCACAAGCTTCACGATCATAGTTTCATATACTGGCTATTATTTAACAGATTTGCAAGTTTCATTACTGTTGTTATTGGGTATATGTAAAGTGAAAATTTCTTTGCCATGGGTAACAACCGAATTGGTCATTGAGCGATGGCAACAGCCATTATCAGTACAATAATGGCCATTACATGTAGACAAAGCATCTGTCTTTTGGTTGGCAATTCTAGGTTTTATTTCCCCGATATTCTCGTACTTCTCCAGCCACCATTTTCATGTTTTCTAGCCTTATTCAGTCTGAATCTTTTAAAACTATTACTACATAAATTTTACTTTGATATCACTTTGTGACGAGGCAAAAATCAAGTCAAGAGGATTATATTTAGCACTTTTCACGCTTCTTTGAAATCGGTGAGTTCATTTTAAGTCATAAGTTAGTTTCAGTTCTTAATTTTAGTCAACTCCTTGAATATCTATTCATTTAATGCATTTTACAGTTTACAAGAATAAACAAATCACTTGCATAGTGATTTGCTGTGACCATTTTGTAATTACGTCATGGCCATACTGGCCCTGTTTTCATTACTTGTAACATGCAACTGTTTTTCGAATCTATGCTCATGGCTTTCATGAGCAGCAAGATTTATGAGAAGGAAATCACTAATTTTGTACAAGTAACTGTTCAGTAATTAAAATTCATTCACCTTGATGTAATGCTGTATTTTGATTTCCTAGAAATTCATAACTGTATCACATAAAGCAAGGATGCATTGGAGTTGGCCAATTGCTGTTGTTATGCTGAATTCATTTTTGATTCTCAAATAAATAACTTCTGCAGAAAGGTAATTGCATGTCCTTTTTTTTTGTGTTCTTGGGGAAAAACCGTGGGTTTTGAAACTTGTGACCCATACATGAGAATTGCAAACTATTGGCAAAGCCAATCTCAGTTGATAATCTTATTATATTTATCTATCTCTTCTGTTGGATTGTGGTTTTTGACACAATCATGAGGGGCAAATCAGGTTGCACGAATAATACTTTTCTGCTAATGTATATATTAACTTCTTTTTCTTTAATTGTCATGCATATATAAAATGACCAAAAAGTTTGTGGCTAAGTAATCTACCAGCACTATTGAAATTATATTCATTATCAAATCAGAATTTAAACATGTATATATGATGATGAGTGGCTACAGTCTGAACGTCATATTGAATTTTGGGATTTTATTATTGACTACATCATTCTTTGACAAGGTTTAATCAAAATGTGTTTGGTTTGTATCATTAGAGTTCAGCTTATGAAAGTTCTAGAGACACGCAAAACTGTGCTGCAGAAAGAGCAAGGCATGGCCTTTGCCCGTGCCGTAGCTGCTGGTTTTGATGTTGACAACTTGGCACCATTGATGTCATTTGCTGAGAGTTTTGGAGCCGCACGCCTAATGTAAGCAGCATATTTCTTTTGTACGGATTATCCTTTATCTTTTTGAAATCGAGATATTATCTTTTCTACCATTTGACTTATAGCAAAATTTATTTTTACTGGAGAATCATCCCTAATATGGTTTCCTTTTTATCAATGCCAACAGGGATGCATGTGTGAGATTTTTGGGCTTGTGGAAAAGAAAGCATGAAACCGGCCAATGGGTTGAAATTGAAGCGGGTGAGGCAATATCTAGCCGATCAGACTTCTCTGCCATGAATGCATCTGGCATTGTTCTTTCTAGTGCAATCAACAAGCAGTGGCCTGAGACCCCAGATAGTAATCGGAAAGCAGGTGTTGACTCCAGTAAAGGTATAATCTTATAATCTAACAATCTCTTGAAAGATTTTATCGTGGGTACTTGATTTGAAAAATTCAAGATGGATGCCCCAATTGACCTTTTTTTTATACCTTTTTTTATTAGGCTCTGTATTTCCATAATGGAGATGTGCTCTTTTGTCCTCCAGTCCCCTGTATTAACTTGTTTCTGTTCATATGTGTGTATGACTGTATGGTAAATTTCAAGTTTTACAGCAGAAAAGAGGTCATCAATATTTTTTGTTGTGTGTTTACATATGTCTACAAGTCTGACGCAAATTCTTTGTAATAGAATAAAAGTCTGAGATTAGTAATACTCAGTTAAGCAACAATTATGGGGTGTGGAAGAGCCTGAGATAAGACCTTTCTCCTTCTATCACATGATACAAACAACTAAAGTCCAAAAACTGTTGGATTGGCTAATAACTATAGTGGTTCATGGATTTGTTAGTGTAGAAAGAGATGATTCTCCTTAATATCAATTAATCTGTACATGAGTATATATATATACAATTGATTCCTATAATTGTGATCTACTAATTAGGAAGAAATCCTAAATAGGAATACAGAATACAGAATATACAGAAAAATAATATAGTGATTGACTTTCCATAACAATCCCCTCAAGTTGGAGCATAGATGTTAATCATGCCCAACTTGTTACAAATGTAGTCAATCCTAGCCCCATTCAGAGCTTTTGTGAAAATATCTCCTAACTGCTCTCCAGTTTTGATGTGTCCTGCTGAGATGATCTGTTGTTGAATTTTTTCACGAACAAAGTGATAATCAATCTCAATATGTTTGGTCCGCTCATGAAATACCGGATTAGAAGCAATATGGAGAGCAGCTTGATTATCACACCACAATTTCGCAGGCAGGGAGGTGTTAAAACCTGTCTCATCTAGTAATTGAAGTATCCACATTACCTCACATACTGATTGTGCCATGGCTCTGTATTCCGATTCAGCACTAGATCGAGAAACTACACTTTGCTTCTTGCTTCTCCAAGACACCAAATTGCCTCCAACAAAAATGCAATATCTAGTAGTTGACCTCCTGTCAACCTTAGATTTAGCCCAGTCTGCATCTGAAAAACATTCAACATTCAAATGCCCATGATTATCATATAACAAAGCTCTTCCTGGAGCGCCCTTCAGATAACACAAGATTTGTCCCAAGGCTTCCCAATGAGCAACAGTTGGGGAAGACATAAACTGACTTATCACACTAACGGCATAAGCAATATCAGGACGAGTGACTGTAAGGTAGTTCAATTTTCCTACCAATCTCCTGTATCTCTCTGTATCTTCAAACAACTAACTATCCCCTGCTAACTGTTGTAAATTTGGAGTCATTGGTGCACTGCAAGGCTTAGCACCTAATTTTCCTGTCTCTGTTAATAGATCGAGGATATATTTTCTTTGAGACAAGAAAATACCCTTCTTACTTCTCATAACTTCAATACCCAAGAAATACTTTAACAATCCCAAGTCTTTGGTTTGAAACTGGGTTTGGAGGAAGGTTTTAAGAGATGAATTACTTGCAGAGTCACTCCCAGTGATGACAATGTCATCCACATAGACTACCAGGAGAATTAGACCAGTCTTAGATTGCCTATAAAATACTGAGTGATCACACTTACTCTTTTGCATATCAAATTCCTATACTGCTTTGCTGAATCTCCCAAATCAAGCCCTAGGACTTTGTTTCAAGTCATAAAGAGACTTTTGAAACCTACAAACTTTACCCAACTCCCCCTGAGCGACAAATCCAGGTGGTTGCTCCATATACACCTCTTCCTGAAGATTACCATGAATGAAAACATTCTTGATATCCAATTGGTGCAGGGGCTAATCATATGTAGCTGCTAAAGAGATAAATAAGCGAACAGAAGTAAGTTTAGCTACAGGAGAAAAAGTGTCAGAGTAATCAACCCCATATGTCTGAGCATATCCTTTTGCCATAAGATGTGCTTTTAACCTAGCCACAGAACCATTAGGATTTACATTTACTGTAAATACCCATTTTCAACCAATAGCTTTCTTACCAGTGGACAAAGGCAATAGTTTCCATGTACCATTAGCATCTAAAGCCTCAATTTCCTCTTGCATAGCAGCACACCAGCCAGGACGAGACAGCGCCTCACTAACAGTATTAAGGATAGGAACAGAGTCTAAAGAAGTAACAAAACACCGAGAACAAGAAAATTGATTATAAGAAACAAAAGAAGAGATAGGGTAAGTGCATGAACGCTTACCTTTATGAAGAGCAATGGATAAGTCTAGGTCAGAATCATGATCAGTGTGGATCTCCCAACGAAGTAGTTGGTGGAGGATCTGAGTCAGGAATCTCCAATCTCCTGGAATAAACATGAACAACGGGAGGTCGAGTAGGTCTAGAGACAGAAGAAACAGGCTGTGGGAGAGGACTAGACATTGGTTGGACAGTATATATTAAGAGATCATCCTTCTCCCCCTGACTCTCATACACATATGATTGAGGAAAGAATGGAGTGGACTCAAAAAATGTGACATCTGCAGAAACAAGATAACGATTAAGAGTAGGAGAGAAACAGTGGTATCCTTTTTGGAGCCGGGAGTACCCAAGGAAGACATATTTGAGAGACTTCAGATTCAATTTAGTAACTTGTGGACGAACATCACGCACAAAACAGGTACAACAAAAAATACGGGGTTTAACAGAGAACAAAGATTTTGTAGGAAACAAAGCAGTATAAGGAATATCTCCATTAAAGACAAAAGACGGCATGCGATTGATCAAAAAACATGCCGTAGAAACTGCATCCGCCCAAAAGTGTTTAGAAACTTTCATATGAAAAAGAAGAGCACGAGTTACCTCAAGAAGATGCCGATTTTTTCTTTCGGCCACGCCATTTTGAGATGGGGTATTAACATAGGAAGACTGATAAAAATGCCATTTTGTGTTATATAAGACTGAAATTGTGCTGAAAAATATTATTTGGCATTGTCACTTCTTAATATGTACACAGAAATATTAAATTGAGTTTTGATTTCATTACAAAAGGCACAAAAGATAGAGAACAACTCAGAACAATTCTTCATTAAATATAACCAGGTAACAGGAGAGTAATCATCAATAAAAGTAACAAAATAATGAAATCCAGTTTTAGAACTGTAACAAGGACCCCAAACATTAGAATGAACTAACTCAAAAGGGGATGAAGCCCGTTTATCGACTCTAGACACAGAAGGCAAACGATGATGTTTTGCAAACTGATACGACTCACATTCTAGTACTGATAAAGATTGAAACTGAGGACACAACTTCTTCATGGTAGACAAAGAAGGATGACCTAATCTACAATGAGCTTCAAGAGGTGTTAAGGTACTGGAGCAAACAAGCGACCACGGTACATGATTTTTCAGAATGTAGAGACCACCTGACAGTCCTCTACCAATAAGCTGCTTCGTCGTAAGATCCTAAAACAAACACTGGTCAAGAAAAAAAGAAACAGAATAATTTAAGGTACGAGTAAGTTTACTAACAGAAAGGAGATTAAAAAAGAATTTATGTCGACACAAAACAGATGACAAAGAAATTGACGAAGTCGGGTTTTCAGTTCCAGAACCCATGACAGAATAAATAGAACCATCAGCTAAAGTAACAGTAGAGGAAGTGAGATTAGACTGAAAAGCAGATAGAAGATAAAATTATCTGTCATGTGATCTGTCGCACCAGAATCAATAACCCATTTGGATGAGAAAGACACAATGCATGTAGTGAATTTACCTGACTTAGCAATTGTAGTGACAGGGGAACTGGTAGGCTTTAGAGATGCCTGATACTGGGAAAACTGTGTAAAATCCTCTGCAAATACCAAAACAGTTTTCTCAGAGGAAGATACTGTAGAATCCTCTACCGCCATATTTGCCATCTTTGATCGCTGATTTTTCCTCTGAAGTTGCGGACAATTATATTTTGTATGGCCAGACTCATGGCAATAATAACAAATGACTCATCTTGAGTCCTGATTAGAACTAGCCTCCCCATTACGCTGATTACCTCTGTTGCCTGTAATTCCTCTTCTACTTCCTCTTCTATTACCCTGTTGTCCATTTGGATTACGGCTAATAAGAGCACTATTAGCAGGTTGTGAAGATTGAGTACTCTCTGTACGAAGGACCCGTGTGAACGTTTCATGCAAAGAGGAAATCTCAGAACTACAGAGAATTTGAGATTTAGTAGTCTCATACTCTGAAGGAAGGCCTGCAAAAAAACTCATAACAGCCAGTTGCTCTCGTTGGGTCTGCTGAACTTTCACATTAGAACTAAAAGGCAACAATACATTAAGTTCCTCATATACTCGTTTAAAATCCATAAAATAAGCCGTGAGAGACTTATCCTCTTTCTCAGCACAATAGAATGCCTTACAAACATCATAGATACGGGAGATATTTCCTTTACCAGAATACAGAAAATCTAAGTAATTCATCAATTCCTTAACAAATTCACAGTGATTAATTAAACTAATTACCTCACTGTGAATCGAGTTCAAAAGCTGTAAAAACAACTGAGCATCCTCTCTTAGCCAAGTTTGTCATGTATCATCAGTAGATGGGTCTTTAGTAAGGTGATCATCCTTATCAATGTTACGCAAATAGACCCTAACAGTCTTACTCCACTCCAGGTAATTCGAACCATTAAGTTTGTGTTCCGTGATCTTAGTTATCACCGGAATCACATCAGAAATAACATTCTTATTGTCTGCCATTTGTTGAGATAAAGAAAACTAACCGAAAGGCTAATCCAAAGTGCTTACAGCCGCAAAATAACCCAAAATCACAAATCAAGCAAATACCGAAATAGGATCTGAGAGCCAAACCTCAGAAGTCCTTTAATGGTGTACTGGATCAGGCAACAGCACACAGTGGTGGAATGAGGGGGTTGAGGCGACACCAGCGATGCTGATCGGAGTTGAAACGGCCGGCGGACGCGCCTCCAAGCGCCGGCGAGGGAAGAAATGGCGAGAACCTGAGTTGGGCGCGTGAGCCTCACGTGCTTGGATTCCGGCGACCGGATCAGAGGGGACGGGCGGTCGGCGGCCAAGGCCTCTCCTGAGCTGGGTGGTGAGAACAAATAATCACCCTAGATAGATGATCTGCTCTGATTCCATGTAAAAAGAGATGATTCTCCTTAATATCAATTAATCTGTGCATGGGTATATATATATACAATTGATTCCTATAAATGTGTTCTACTAATTAGGAAGAAATCCTAAATAAGAAATTCTAAATAGGAATACAGAATACAGAATATACAGAGAAATAATATAGTGATTGATTTTCCATAACAGTTAGTTCCCTGAGATTGGAAGGAATCCAGTCTTCATTTTAATCTCCATAAAATTGAAAATGGTCATTAGTTTTTGCATCAGCATTGAAAAATGATACCTTTTGTTTTATCTCCATAATCTTTTTGTTAGATTCATCTACACTAAAAAATGTATAATTTTTCTGTTTCAACTGAAACCACAGTGAAATTGTTCGCTATTGAATTCTTCTTGTACATAATTACTTCTCAAAAACGTTTTTTTTTTTTTTGGGCACAAAAAAGCAAAACTCACCCACAAGGCAAAATCAAATTGGATAGTAACAAAGTCTAAAAGTCTTAAATTTTTCTAACTTGTGCCAGGCCTAATGTTTAGAGAGTCACAGAAGTTTGAATACCTAGTTTTGAGGTCTCTTCAAATAATTTATGTCACTTTTATATTTGTAACATCATATTCTATTTTTTTTTTTCTTTTTGGCTTCAAAAATCAATTGAATTTTTATATCCTGTTTTTGAACCAGATGAAAAGCCTCCCATGGATCAACAACCATCTCCAAGCCAGCAAGAATATTTTCAAGGCCAGTTTCCACATCCAATGTTCCCTCCTTGGCCTATTCATTCTCCACCTGGTGCATTGCCTGTGTTTCAGGGATATCCTATGCAAGGCATTCCTTACTATCAGAATCATCCCGGAAGCGGCCCGTTTTTCCAGCCACTGCATCCATCAGGGGAAGATGCTAGACTTAATGCAGGTCAAAGAAAGGGACAAAGAAGGCATTCGATGGATAGTTGGGATGGAAATAATGACACTGAAACTGGGGAGGTGGATACAGAATCGGGAAGAAAGTCTAGTCGATCAAATAAAAAGCAATCCGGCAAAGTTGTTATTCGGAACATTAACTATATCACTTCAAAGAGGCAGGAATCATCTGATAGTGAATCACAATCAGCTTCTGGTTCTGAAACTGATGAGGAAGAGGGAGATTTATCTGTGACTACTTCAAGTGGCAAGCACAAGAACTCTCTGAGATCCTCAAAAAGTAAAGGAATCCATACCAAATCTGTAGATAAGTTAGATTCATCGGACATGGAAGGAACAATTCATGGGAATGAGACAGATGGTGGACACTGGCAAGCATTTCAAAGTTATTTGCTAAAGGGTGCAGACGAAGCTGAACATGTTGTGGATAAAGGTATGTTTGCAATGGAAAAGGATGTTCGAGTCAGAAGACGACAAAATACAGCAGGTTGTGATCCTTTAGTTTTTGATGAACGAGATGTAGGTGACAATCAAGAAGGGAATATGATAGATATGCAGGGAATTAGTGGAAACTTGACCCACATGACTAAGGCCTCAAATGATGAATCACTGATATCAAGAAGAATGGGTCAATCTAGTGATGGTGGAAGCTTCATGGATGGTCAAATCGATATACAATCTGCAGAGGTAAATGCAAGGAAAGGTAGATATAGGAGGTCAACAAATGATGACTTTATAATGCACAGACAAGAAAACCAGTCTGGTTATATGACCTCACCTACAGATCCATTGGCTGTAAATGGATTTGTGCATCCAAACAAAGATTTGGACGGTAGTTCATCACATAATATGGATGATGATTCATATGTGGTTTCATTGAGGTCAGTCTCAGTAGATCAAGTTGGAACTGTTGGAAGATGTGCAATTGACGTGGACTCTGAGTTCCCATCATCTCAAGTGGAAAACTTATCTAACAGGGTTGGGAGCCAAGTCAAATATGAGCCTGATGATTTAAGTTTGTTGCCTGAGCGTGGGACAGAAATGGGGACAGTTGGTTACGACCCTGCTTTAGATTATGATATGCAAGTTCGTGCTAAAAATGGTGTCAGGAAAGGCACTAAAAAGGTAGACAAGGACAGGAAATCAAAACTTATTCCGGATAATTCAGATAAGAAGAAGATGGTGGGACCAATAAAGAAAGGGAAACCTTCAAAGTTGAGTCATTTGGATGAAGCAAAGGCACGTGCTGAGAGGCTAAGAACCTTTAAAGCTGATCTCCAGAAAATGAAGAAAGAGAAGGTACATTTTTTATCCTTTTAGTTAGCACTTGCCTCCAAATTGAAAAGTAAAAAATCTTGCAGTAAAGTGGCTGTTGAGATTGGCTACAAAATATTGATGCACTTTCTCTTACTCTCTCTCTTTTTTTTTTTCCCAAAACACTTTCTTTTTACCAGATGAATTGTTTGAAATTGTGTCATATCTTCAGAAATCATTTGTTTAATCACTCCTTCTTTTACAGGAAGAGGAGGAGAGAAAACGTCTAGAAGCTTTGAAGTTAGAGAGGCAAAAGAGAATTGCTGCTAGAGGCAGCTCCATTCCTGCTCAGCCATCTTCACACCAAACCAGAAAACAATTGCCAGCAAAACTTTCCCCAAGCTCTTACAAAGGATCAAAGTTTAGTGATTCGGAGCCTGGATCAGTATCACCTTTACAAAGGTTCCCAGTCAGAACTGTTTCTACAGGATCTAGTGATTCTCTTAAAGGTTCTAAATCCAACAAATTAAGTACTAGCGGTAACTCAGCCAGAAATAGGTTAAGCCGGTCAGTATCATCATTGCCTGAACCAAAGAAAGAGAATGGAAGTGTAATACCTGCTGCAAAGGCATCCATGGCCCGGATTAGAAGATTATCGGAACCTAAAATTAGTAGCAGCTATCATACTTCTTCAGTTAAGCCACAAAACACTGAACCAGTATCAAAGCCAAAAGTGTCAAATGGACCTGCAAGCAAGAAAATATCTGCAATCATGAACCATGATAAAAGCAAGACTGCATCTCTCCCAGAACTGAAGATTAAAACCACTAAAGGACCTGAAGTTCCTGAAGGCAATTCAGGCGTTAAAAAAATGCCCCAGAAGGTGAACGCAAGCAAGTCCAGCACAGCTTCTGGAGGTGCTGAGCTGAAAAGGAATAGTGATGTAATATCACATCATGGTGATGGTGATGACAATCAAATAATTGAAAAGACTGTTGTTATACTAGAACGTGAAAAGCCATCCATTCCTGCTGTACAATCTTCAGAAGAAAATATGGGGTCAGAAAAGGGGCACTCTAGTAACTATATATTAGGAGAGAAAGCTGAGACTTTGTCAAACTATGCAGCTGTTCGAGCACCAGTTTCACCATTTACCATGGATGGGGTTGACAGAGAACCTAGTGAACACCAATTAGAAGTGCTACCCAGTGCAATTAGGGTACGTCAGTAAGACCTCAAAAAATGAGTGTTACCCTCAATTATGTTTATCCATAAGATTATTATGCTCTTCACACCTAAATTCTTTGACATTTAATAATCATTTTAGTGCATAATGCATCTTGCAATTTTATGCCACTGTACTGTATACATATACACCTAATGATTTTGATGATATTGTTGTAACACGGAATACTAGAAGAGTTTGAATTTGTTAAACATCTGATAATTGAATTCTCATAGGTTATCATTTTATAGGACCTATTTTCACCAGTTGATTGCTTTTTGCATCTCAATGGATTTTATGGATGCTTAAATTAACCAGAGTCCTATTTTAGTTCCTGGTCCTAAATTTAATTGTTATGGTTATAGTCACAAAATCAGTTGGTGATCCCTTTTTGTGATCATTTCTCACATATGGATGAGAGATTAGTGGTTCTTTTCTTTTCTTTTCTTTGAATTTATTTCAAATGTCCAGAATTCTGGATCTGCAGAAACCAGTAGACAAATTCTCTTTGGCTGTGGTGGAAACATGCCTAATGATTTGATGTTTTTATGTGAAAACTTTTTCTGTCAGGCCACAACTGAAAATGCTGGTAATGTCAAGAAGGAATTGCCAAAGCATTCAAGTATTACCCTTGCTGAAAAACCATACCAAGCTCCTTTTGCTCGGGTCTCTTCTCTGGAAGATCCATGTACTGGGAATTCAGAGTATGGTAAAGCACCTCCAACAAGCTTACCGACGACAACATATGCAGAGGCTCTCAAAGTTCATGTATCTGATCCTAAAGGCTTGAAATTAGAAAAGATCCCTGAAGCATTAGATAAGCCTCAGGTGAAGGAATCATCGAAAGGGTTTAGAAGGCTGCTGAAGTTTGGAAAAAAGAGTCATACTGCCAGCGAACGCAATGTTGAATTGGATAATGGCAGTGTGAATGGTTCTGAGCCAGATGATTGTGGTGTGAACATTGCTTCCTCTAGCGAAGGTAAAAGCATTGTACTCCCTCTTTCTTGTGATCACTAATCAATGGAAGATCCAAAATAGTTCTAGGAACTAATCAAGGTCTGCTAAGTATAACTAACAAATTGTGGAAACATTCAGTGAAGAAATATGGCTAATATGTTAGACATATTTCACTCTCTACTGCAACATGATAATCATCTCTAAATTTTTCTGTCTCTGTATAAGTGAAATCAATCAAAAGATACATTATGCTATATATGTTTGGATGCAATGATGTGAAATAAGAGATTTGAGTTTGATTTTAATTGAAATTTAGTTCTAGGAACTAATCAAGGTCTGCTAAATATAACTAACAAATTGTGGAAACATTCAGTGAAGAAATATGGCTAATATGTTAGACATATTTCACTCTCTACTGCAACATGATAATCATCTCTAAATTTTTCTGTCTCTGTATAAGTGAAATCAATCAAAAGATACATTATGCTATATATGTTTGGATGCAATGATGTGAAATAAGAGATTTGAGTTTGATTTTAATTGAAATTTAAATTATTAGAACGAAAGTTGACGGATTGTTTACTAAGATATAGATTCATGGATGTGGTTGAGAACTCATTTGATGTGGATTTCAAATGATTCCTTTCTATCGGGCATTTTAAATTTACTCTCAAATGTGATTTGTGTCACATTTATTATCTTAATCTAAATTTATGAATCAATTGATGAAAGAAAATTTATGGATTATCAAATTTGAATCTCACTTTTCAAATTCCTCCATCCAATGGTAGATTAGTGTAATCAGGAATTCAATTGCATGATAAAAATTTTTTCTTTTTGGTAGATCCGAAAAGTACATGCTAAAGATTTTTTTACCTTAATTTTTCAAATTGGTAAAGCATCTTGAAGGAAGAAATTGCGCTGTCATATTTGTTTTCTTCTTTGGACAGTGTAATGTTAAAAAAAACTTATTATTTTCTGAAGCTTTCATCATATGGTCCAGTCGCTGATTCTTTTGAATTATGGGGCAAATATATGTGAAAATTCAGTGTGTTTGATATTAAATGAGCTTCAGCCATGTAACATGTAAATGGCTTTGTGCCTCTTACATGTTAATGTTTATGATGTGTTCTTTTATTATATGGATGTACTAGTTATAATGCAGCATTTCAGGATATTTAGAACCCTGAGAGTTTTCTGTTCGGTGTTTTGTTTCTTCCTAATTCAATCAGTAACTTGTCCTGATTGCTTAACAGTGTTCACATTGACAGAAATGGGTTGTACCAGTTAATTATCTATCTATGCATGAATGAAGTTTGCGCACTAGTATTGAAATTTGAACCGTTTTGAAGATGAATTTTATGCTGGTGGATACTTTTAGTAAAAGCTTTAAATTATGATCGGTAATATCTGCACTGGAAGCTGACCTGAATATTTGGTTGTCATCGCCAGTTCATACATTGAAGAATCTGATCTCTCAAGATGAGACCCCTACTGCTAGTACTACTCAAAAGGGTATGTTCTCACTTTTCAATTAATCATGTTCTCCATGTTTTTAAATTTCATATATTACTAAGATGAACAACTCTGCTGCAGCTTCCCGCCATTTCTCCTTGTTATCACCCTTCCGAAGCAAGACCAGTGAAAAGAAGCCGAGTACTTGACAATGTGAATACTGTTAAATTTGAAGCTGAGGAAGCCAAAAGTTTGACTTGTTTTTACACCATTTGGGTTTGTGAATTGTTACAGATTTTGTGGTTATTTATTTATTTATTTTTTTATTGCCCTAACGAGAAAAGGAAATTGATTTTTATCATTTTTCTGAACAATTTGTTTCTGTACATTCCTGGTTAATTCAAAGTAGTTGTGGTGAATTATTTTTGTAAATTCCTCTTCCTGAACTGATTGATTTTGATACGGTGATTAATGGAGATTAGGTCTCCCCACATTATATTTCCAACCGGGCAACTGATGGGTATCAACCCCCTAAGAGAAGTTGGCTTTCTCATGGCTCACTTGTATCATTCGAAGTTGAATGGTAATTGCAAAAAAATTTATATTTCAATTGCTGCGAAAAGATTCAGGATTACACAAATAAAGAAAACAAAACATGTTTTAATCAAAGCGAATAATGACACAAGAAATGTTGCTTCTGGTCATTCTATTTAAAGCCTCCTTTGCTAAACACTCTGCAGCTTCTTGTGGATCCTCCATGTGCTTGATGAGATTCACAGCTTCTTGGTTCTTCATCACCTGAAAAAAAAAATTTAGATAAGATAATTGGAATCCCTTGGTTTCTTGCTGTCTCTGTTAAATAAAAGGGAATGTTTATTTTGTTATGAAAAAATTTCTGTTCTGTTACCTCCCATATGCCAGCGCTTGCTATGATGACAAATTCAGTATCAGGGTTGATCCTTTCAGCTCCAACCACGAGCTCCGAGCTTTTGGAGTGCTTGTTACCTGCTGCTTTAATAGAATTCCATGCCAATATGCGTACTTGACATAAATGAAACCCAAACAAGAGTACTATTACTTGCTATTGTGCACATGTGAAGAAACAAAGAATTCTAGAGGGCTATATCAATTCATTAGAATGTAGTAGCATCAATTTGATTTGGTGGATAGGGTGAAGTTGAAGGTGTTCTGTACCAGAAAAGAGCCTGCGAGTCCAGTGTCTTTTGGCTGTTAGCTGATGCTTGCTGCCCACCTGACGAGCTACACCATCTCTACACACTACAGCTCTGTAATCACCCATGTTAGCTATCACAAGTTTTTCTCCATTGATCACCATAACAGACGCTGAACCCACTCTCCATGTCTCATCATCTGATCTCTGTGTCTCCTTAACCTTTGCTCTTGCTCCGAGATAAGCTTTTTTCATCGTCTCTTTACTCTTTCTTCTTATCTGAGACTGCAAGCCACCATGAGAGATACATATGTCGCGGCTAAAGATAGTTAAAAAAAAAAAAACAGAAGCTTTAAAAATGCTACCTCTTTGGTTTTCCTATCAAACAGGTGGGATTGCAAGTACTTGGTGACTCCATCTCCAATTCGAGCATCAAAAACTCCAAAAAACCATAGCTCCAGTTCCTCTATTTGTTCTCTCTGAACCACAATTGAGTTGGAGTCCGAATCATCTGAACCTCCTCTAAACGACTGATCCTCAATAACATGATGTCCATGAGATATTGGCATCATCCAAGAAGGCTTCTTTGCCGCATCAAACTCTCTTTTCTTGCCTCCATCTCTAATGAGAAACCTTCTAAGCCGAAAAGCCTTGCAAGAAATGAATTAAGCAAACGCATTAAATTAAAAAAAAAAAAAAAATTGATCGTAGACTTGTAGCGCTATATATAAAAGAAAATCAAGAATCAAAATGGGAATGATATTGAATGTGGAAAGTTTGGTGCAACATTAGAAAGAAGTAACCAAGAACTCAAGTACCCTATTATCAAAATCTCATGATTCTCCCAAAACTTCACTTAAAGATGTACATGATCAAAACAAGAAAACATTGTTAGGCATACCTTGAGCTTGAGATGAAAATCCTTAAATCTCATGATGTGAATATATGGTTAATTTTGAGGAAGATAATCAGATAAACATGGATATAGATGATGAAGAGAGGCGGTGGGGTGAGGGATCAGAGTCTCAGATCAGAGAGGTCAAACGTGGCCTGCCCTTCCCTTTACTTTTGATGAGGTATATAAGAGATGTTTGAAGTCAATGAAAAGTCTAAAGCTTTAAAAATGCTATGTTTTTTAGGTCAATGTATTAATGGGAAAATTTATTGGATTTGATTACATCTGTTGAGGAAAATTAAGCATGTAACAGTCATTCTCTACTCTCTGCCATTCTTTTTAAAAGGAAGGCCAATGCTCACTCTTTTTGAGTGGACGCTAAAAATAAGTGTGCCTTCTCAATCTCAATTGAGTAGATTGCAGATAAGATACCAATTATATCTCCACCTCCATTTCTAAAGTGGAACCCTAGGAACTTGCTTGTAATTAGTGTCTGCACCCAATATTTATTATGATAATTAATCTCAACAAAAAAAAAAAAAATTATACACAACTTATCTTTCGTATTCATACTTGCTATATACCAAATTTTTCTTACTTAAATCTCGATCCATTATAAATTTAAAATACAAAATACATGCATTTTTCATGTATTTTTCTTTTAATCTCCATCATTGTTTATGTACAATATATGCATAAGTTACATTCTTATTCTCTACATTAGTTACGTAATAGTGAGTTGTATAAAATAAAAGCCATAAATAAATTATTCAGTTTTGTTAATCATTAATATATTGTTTTTTCAATTTCAAATAATTTTCCAGTTTTTCGATTACTAATATTTTGTCCAACCTAATAATTTTCTAAATTGTTCTTTTCACTTCAAGACTAAAAAAGAGTTGGTTGTGGCTAAAATCATAATTTATTTGTCAAGGGCATTTGTCTATATTGCAAATTTGGCCAACAACGGTGGTTGTGCAAGGCCATAATTTCTGCTTGGGTAAGCTAGGTGAAAAAGCTAATTACAATAATTAATTTAGGGACATTAATTTATCGCACCACTGTGCTTGCACTTGCTTGGAATGCATGAGCTGAATTTAAGCCACCAGAAAATTTGCTTGATGCACCTCA
Source organism: Hevea brasiliensis (assembly GCF_030052815.1). Classification (NCBI taxonomy): domain Eukaryota; kingdom Viridiplantae; phylum Streptophyta; class Magnoliopsida; order Malpighiales; family Euphorbiaceae; genus Hevea; species Hevea brasiliensis. The sequence goes on along the minus strand of NC_079507.1, from coordinate 71,379,868 downwards.
AAAGTGAAAATGGAGATGGAAATTAGCCTAGTTGGTCATGGCCCATGCCCCATATGCCCAGTGACATAATAATGTCTCATTGATGAGGTGAAAGAAGAATAATTATTTCTAATATCCCTGAAAATGATAACTACAATTTCCAACTCAATCACTTGCTTTCTATCTGAAAATGAGGGCTATTGATCCTTTAAGCAATACGACGTCATAAGATGTCATCAAATATTCACTGAAATAGAATAAAATGTTTAATTACATTGCCTTGTCAAATATTGTCTTAAAGATGAAGCACAGCATATCATGGGAAGAGAAAATGCACCACAACAAGAATTCAAAGAAATGTTAGCTATGCAAAAAGGACAAGAATACTGTCGAAGTACAGGTTGCACAAACTCACTACAAAAACTCACATAAAAGAAAGCTTTCCTTAAAACTGTTCTCAATCTCTAAGTGACTAGGAAACCAAATGGATAAGATTCCAAAATAACTTGCAGCATATTGATAACAAAATTGATAATGTAATATGAAAATTTTAGGCTGGATTCTCTTTCTTCAGCTTGGCCAGCTCTTGCCTGATCAATCCACCCCTCTGCATGCACAGAGTTCGAAGATACATTAGGTTTGACTAAAATATGCGTATATATATCAAGAAAAAATATTTGTTATATTACTACAGAAATCCAGAAAACCATCCAATTGGAAAATCTCCCAATGGCCAACTGAAAATAACATGTTAAATGATAAAGAAAAGCATTCCGCTTTCAAAATTGTTAGAAACACCAAAGCGTAATATGAGCAATTTTTTGTAAAAATATTATCACCAACCTTGATCTTAGCTAACATCAGCTTGAACCTATCGAAGTCGTTGAGAGCTGCTCTTCTCTTCTGGACAATAAGCTTTCTGCCCCACGAGCTATTCTCCCACTTGTTCTTAACATCTGCCAACACAGAATATACAATTGAATAAAGGATAGGCATTAAGAGCAGAAATCAGAAGCAAATGTGTGCAAGACGTTTTGTCCTTACCAGCCTTCTCCATAGCCTCAATCAAATTCTTTTTCTTGGGAACCCTGTTAATATCTATCTTGATATCTGTGAGTGAAAGCCTCTTGAAGTTCATTTGGCCCCTCACCATATCTGGGGCATCAACTAAAGCCTGTCATGTCAAGACAAAAACCAACAAATAACAGCTCCAGACAACCATCAGTCACGTTCAGCAACTCCTCAATAGAATTACCACTAAGCATTGAAATATATAGAAAGAGCACCACTTCCTAAGAAGTTCATAGACATTGCACTCTGACCCCATCAAATGTGGTCAAGATGGAATCCTACCAAGTGGCTAAATGGGTAAACCTAAAAAACCCATCTCCATATCCAGGTGAAAATGAGAACGCTGGAAGTGAGTCTCCAACTTTTACCATCAAGCCAACCCCCATAACGTTTACAAACACAATAACAAAGAGTTTCTCTCAAGAAATACAAGTGCGCTGATGCTAAAATTCTATAGTAAGTAAAAACACAGATATTGCTAGAGACAACCAAATAACAAAATTAGGGAACAATGCAAAAACACCGAAGCAATCCTCCATTAGCATATAAGTATTTTATCATTACATATGGTACAATTGGTTACCCGTAGAGGCCTTCTTCCATTAGATTACGGAACAATTTGAAGACCCAAGTTTGATTGGTTGTTAAGTCAATATAATTCAAAAGAGTCCCGAATATGATTTCTCTTTTAATTGAACAGAAATGTATAGAACTACATACTCGGTTCTGGTCGATGACATCAACAATGACAACGAGCTTTCCGTAGTCTTTGCCATAGTTGACAAGGGCTACCCTCCCAATCTCAACGTATCTCTTGAACGGCTGCACAAAATCACCAAAATCAGATAAATAATAAAGGAAGTCATTTAGAGATATCTGAGAGAATTGCAGACAGAAAGAGAAAGACTCGCCATCTTGAACTCGTGAGGTGTGTGATGTGTGGGAGCAGAAAGAGGCGGAGATCAGTGGGCGAGCCAGAGAAGGATAAGGGGTTAGGGTTTCTTCAATATATACGGTGTTTTTTTGGATTGCGGACAGTAGGTTCTCAGGTTTTTGCTTTTTATTTTTCCTTTTATTTAAAGTTTAACCTCATTTAGAAATTAAAACTTTATAAAATATAAGAATTTAAATTTAATAGATTTTCTCTTATTAATTTTCTTATATGGAAGAATTTATTTTTTAATTTAAATTTTTTATTTTATAAAATTAAATATTATGTTAAAAATAACATAATTTGTGCTAGAATTAAATTTAATAACCTTTTATTTGGAAGTAAAGTAATGTTTTTTTTTATGTTTTTTCTTTTTTTTTTAGGGATTTGACTCTTGATTTGTTTAAAAATTAAAGATTTTAATCTCTAATTTAGTGAGTTGAAAATTTAAAATTTTTAAAAAAATCTGAAAACCTTACTTAAAAAATCGTAATTTCTTTTTAAGGAAAAAAAAAGGGAAGAAGGAAACCTTTTGTGACATTTGGAGGGGCAACTTATTTGGGCCAACTTTCTTGATTAGGCTATCTTCAATCCAAGAGGAGAAATTCTATCCGGGGCCAAAATGGGAATCAAACTGGCAGTTTTGATTTCAGGGGATTTTTCAATTTCTATTTTAATTTTAATATATTTAATTTTGATCAAATTTAATAATTAATTTTTAAGTAAAAATTTTCAATTTTAATTTGAAATCAAACCAGATTAAATTAGTTAGTTCTAATTCAATTTTAATCCATTCATATTTAATTGGTCTTAGCCTAATTTTAATTGGATCATACTATAATTATTTTTAATCCTATATGTTTAAATTTAATTAAGGTTCATTTGTTTCGTATAAAATAATTTATATATAAAAAATATTTGTTATGAAAATATTTTTAATTATAATATTAAATTAATGATATATGTGATGTCATATATATATATATATATATTTTTATATTTTAATAAATTTATCAAAATTTAAAAAATAAAATATTATTAAAAAAATAAGTTATTTTTCTAAAAAAAATATAGTTTTCTTTTTATTAAAAAAATATTTTTAAATTAATGATATATGTGATGTCATATATATAAAAATATTTTTACATTTTAATAAATTTATCAAAATTTAAAAAATAAAATATTATTCAAAAAAATAAGTTATTTTTCTAAAAAAAATATAGTTTTCTTTTTATTAAAAAAATATTTTTTATTGATTTATTTTTTAAAATATTTTAAATGCTAAAAATATAAAAAATATTAATCAGAGCTCAATTTTATTTTATTTTTTTTTTAAAGAATGTAATTATTCTTATATTTCATAAAAAAGAAAAAAAAAATATTATTCTTATGCAAATCAAATAGAAAACAAAGAGCCCAATACAAACAAATAGAGCAAAGTAAGCCCAAGAATTAAAAAGATCCTAATTCAAATACAGCCAAACCTAGCCACTAGAAGATGAATGCTAAGCCCAAATACAAGAAGCCCAAGCCAAGGAACAATAAAACCCTAAACTAGGTTGGAAGAGATTGCCTGAAGTAGCAAGAATGCCGCTGCCACCACCACTGCAACGAGCGATAAATTTCATCGGCATCTCCAAGAAGCCTCTAGGGAGTCAAACACATAAAGAAGCATAAGAGGAACATAAAAGCCATATGCTAGATAAAGAGTCCTCTACTTCATCAACCCTAGAGGAGAAGAAGGTTGTATTAGGCATCCAAAAAGAAAGCACACAAACTCTTAGGCTGGTGGGCCAACAAACCATAACATTACCCGGTAGAGAGAGGAGGTGGCAGAGCTCTTTGGGGACTCACTTGCGCCTTCCGGGCGGCCAGATGAACTATCAGCACAACCCCACGAGATACCACCCATTTGACTTTTACTCCCTCTCGCCATTTCATAGCCATATATGGACAAAGGTTTGCCAAACTCTCAGAAAGAATTTTTCAAGTGAGAACATGCAGATCCACCTGCAGGTGGCCTGTTTCACCAACCAAGCTGAAAACGTAAAGTGATTCTCCTCTTGATAGAAGCAAGACAGATTCAAAAAAAAAACCCTCTCCAATAAGCCCGACATGTTGCAAAAGAAACTAAAAATTATTCACAACCCTACCCGGAGGTAGGGTGGAGAAAACCCACACTCTGGACAGGAGATTTGACGTGTAACATTGTTTTTCATAATATTGTCACATAAAATTGTCTATGGTATTGTCACGCGGTGTTCTCCGTTTAATATTATTTTATTTTTCTTTTTAATTATATAACAAAATTTTAATATTGAAAATGATAAAAATAATTCTAGTATTAATTTCGAATGATTTTATATTTTTAAGCAATGTTACTATTACATTACTATATTTAATTATTTTTATTATGAAATATTCATTAAAAATTTTGAGAGATAAAAAAATTAATAAAAAGTATGAAACAATATCTAATTAATAAAAAAAATAAAATATATAAAAAATAACTAGATCTTTAAGCAATGTTTCTATTGTATTACCATATTTTAATTTTTTTTTTTTGTGAAATCTTTATTAAAAATTTTGAAAAATAAAAAAATAATAAAAAATATGAAATAATATTTAATTAATTAAAATAAAATATATAAAAGAATAAAATATTAAATAATTAATAAAAAATAAAATATTATTTAATTTTTATAGATTAAAATGACAAAAATATATAAATTAAAATTATTTATATATTAAAATTATTAATAATCACAGATATTAGCATCAACAATTCCTTAATTATAAAATACACCAAATTAGTCACTCAAGATTTACTTTACATAGTTTATGAAAAAATAATGATTATTTTGCAAAAATGTTAAATTGTATTATGACAAATGGCAACTCATTATTTTTCTCTCCCTAAGTAAAATAATAATAATATTCAGTCACCCGCACTAAAAAAAAAAAGAATTGCAAGTTGAGACCATAATTGTTTTACTATTGGAAGACTTTGCGGGAAAAGGAGCACCACATTGGTCCACTTAATTTTTGAGGACGGCACGATTTATTTAATCCTCGAGCTCTAAGTCAACAAGACGATGACATTGACACAGTCATATCCCCAGCTTTCCCATTTTATATTGAAGCCATCCTTCAGCTATCAGGGCTTCTATGATAAGCATAGAAATTGTCAGTTTAGCTATAATCCTGGAATGGGGATTCCAATTTTAGTTCTCCTTCTTTTTCCTATGATCTCAATTTCACATTCAGAATCAGAATTGTGTTCAAATAGGGGCACCTATATGGCAAACAGTACCTACTCCAAAAATCTCAATACAGTGCTCTCTTCTCTGCCTTTAAACATCACAGAGAATGGCGGTTTTTACAATGGCACAGCAGGCCAAGACCCTGACAAAGTTTATGCATTAAGTCTTTGTAGAGGAGACCTTTCTTCGGACAAATGCTACCATTGCATTAACTCCACAATCCACGGAATTAAAGAGCAGTGTCCCAATCAAAAAGAAGGAATCATGTGGGGTGAGGCTACTACATGTATGGTAAGGTACTCAAATCGTAATATTTTCTCCAGGATGGAGTCTTCCCCTTCAGAGTGTGTGTCTAATCCGAATAATTTAACTGGAAACTATTCTCAATTCAATGAAACGCTGTATGATTTGATGGGAAAACTCATAACACAAGCTTCTTCAGGTTCTTCTGGTTTAAAGTTTGCAACAGGAAGCTCAGATGAAGTGTTTGGGCTGGTGCAGTGCACCCCAGATTTATCGAAGGCTGATTGCAGTATTTGCCTACATGGGGCAATGAGAGAAGGATGTGGGGTTGGAAAGGGAGGAGGAAGAACTCTTAGACCAAGCTGCACACTTTGGTTTGAGACCTTCAAATTTTATGACTCTAATACTTTTGATTCCCCACAACTCCCTCCAACACCTACAGTCAATTCTCCTCCTGTTGCAGCTAATTTTTCTCCACCTCCTCAGACAAGAACAAAAGGTACGTTAAAAGATGACCCGGAAAATTGCATTCAACTAGTGCTTAATGCAAAATTGTGTCCCATGCAGGAAACAAGAGTACATCTCAAATTGTTACTAAAATTACTGTGCCTATAGTCGTTATTCTAGTGATACTGATCACACTCACTTACGCCATTTTGCGAAAGAGGTTGAAGCATAATTTCAAAAGTATGTCAGGTAAAAGCAGCTAGAGAAGTGGGCATGAATGTGTGTAAAGTTAAATATAAAAGCATTCTGTGTAATTAAAGTCTCTATTGTGTCACTCCCTGCTAATTTTCATTTGTTATTCTGGGTCAGATGATGATACAATCAGAAGACTGGAATCATTGCACTTTGACTTTAGCACAATAAAAGCAGCAACAGATAACTTCTCTGAAGATAATAAGCTTGGACAGGGAGGATTTGGTTCAGTTTACAAGGTAAACAAAACATTCTCTTCATAGTGACAATGCTTCAGCTTCCTGTAAAATTGAATATGATGGTGCTGATAGTTTTCTAGAATCGTAATATTTTTGTAAGGTAATAGGCACGTTAACATAGATTCATAATCATCCAAAAGAATTGAGATCATTAAAGAAATTAGTGGATGGGTGATTACCTTAACATTCTTAGAAGAAAGAAAGTATTAAATAAGACACTTGACTTTTTCAAGAACATCAAATGTAAAGAGCATGAAGTAACTTCCCTTGTGTACTCGAGTAAATCTTCAGGGCATGCTACCAAATGGACAAGAAATTGCTGTGAAGAGATTATCCGGATATTCTGCTCAAGGTGAAGAAGAATTCAAGAATGAGATTCTGTTGGTGGCTAAGCTCCAACATAGAAATCTTGTTAGCATTATAGGTTTCTGCTCAGAAGGAACAGAAAGGATTCTTGTGTATGAGTTTGTGAGGAATGGCAGCCTTGATCATTTCATATTTGGTATTATTTTATAGTTTCACGATCAAGACATGATTTAGCATCTTCTACTTAATTAGAGTCTCTGAATCCATAAATGGCTATTACTAATCCATTTTAATTTAATGTAACTAACAGATGAAATCAGGGGTGCCCAATTAAATTGGGAAATGCGTTATAAAATCATAAATGGTATTGCTCGAGGGATTCTTTACCTTCATGAAGATTCTCGCCTTAAGGTCATTCATCGCGATTTGAAAGCAAGTAATGTCTTGTTAGATGAAGAGATGAACCCTAAAATTTCAGATTTTGGTATGGCAAGACTGTTTGTTTTGGATCAAACCCAAGGCATTACTAGAAGAGTTGCAGGGACTTAGTACGTAACAAAATTACCTTTATGCTTACTATTGATGCTTTTGTGTCATAGCAACTGCATATTGTTCCTACAGAAGAGATGGAAAATTCTTGCATTACATAAAGTTAACAGATAGAATAATGGTAAATAGCTAAATTCACTAACATCTTCTTTTTGATACTGTATAGTGGATATATGGCTCCAGAATATGTTTTACAAAATCGATTCTCCATGAAATCAGATGTATTTAGCTTCGGTGTCATAGTTCTGGAGATGGTGAGTGGTAAGAAGAACAGCTGGTTGAGTAATTCAAATGAAGTAGAACATCTTTTAAGCCATGTAAGTGTACTAAGCTGTGTAATAATCCTAATTCGTGTGATTAGCCCTGATTTTAACGGAAAACTAACTACACATTATTTCCATCTCTTTCCTTTTACTTTGATGATATAAAGAATTAAATTCAAGTCTGATTGTCGGATTTCCATCCACACCCTGCAGGCATGGAAGAATTGGAGAGAAGGAAAAATTTCAAATCTGTTCGACAATACACAGAAGAATGGTCCAACAGGTGATATAATCAGATGTATACACATTGGGTTACTATGTGTTCAAGAAAATGCAGCAGCTAGACCCACCATGGCATCAGTTGTTCTAATGCTCAGTAGCCATTCCCTAAGTCTGCCACTACCTTCACAACCTGGATTTCTCATGTACAGTAGCACAAAGTCAGGCATGCCTTCATTGGAGCCAACGTCAGGGACTACCATATCCAAGCATTGCACGGAAAATACTGAAGCAGCAGTTTATTTGTCTGTAAACTGAAAATTTCAGTGACTAATCAATGCCATTGTGATGAGGTATGACATGGTATTACAAAATATGATTATGTTTCTGAATATCATAAATTCATCAGAACATATAATTTTGTTTTTACAGAATGAAAACATCTGTCCCACATTATATATTAATCATCAGAGTATCAAATGAATAAAAGTGGCAGTAGAAAATTTCTTAAACTAATTAATAAACTAAGTGGTTTAAAATTAAAATAAATAAATAGAAATTTGAGATTTTAATTAATATACTAAAATCCCTAAATAAAATTTAAAAATAGACTCAAGCATTTTCTTTCAAATTTAAAAAATTGTCACGACCCAAAATTCTGAACCGTGACCGGCGCATAATTTAAGTATTCTTAAATCATGTAAGCCTTATCAGAATATCTTGAATAAATATATTGTTACTTACTAATCCCAAAAATAGACAAAATCCAAATAAACAAAATGCTGAATAAACATCATAAATATCCCATAGGTAAACTGCGGAGTCTCTACAGATTTCAATAAAAATTTAAACTGTTCAATAAACTAAACTAATTATTAGCCCGAGAAAACATGAATCCGGGCATACCATGAAAACAAATCAAAGTTGTCCCTCTCCAGAGAATGGACTAAATATTTGGATCAGCTGCAGAATTCTACTGATCTGAAACAGATAATAGACAGAGAAAATATGGTTTGAGCTAGATGCTCAGTGAATGATAATTACAGCACACAACGGAATAGGAACAGGCAGACGCTTGATTAATTTCACAATAAATTTTCTATTCAATAAAATCATGCTCATGCTGTCAAAATCATTAATAAAATAACTTCATAAAACATATATATAAAAGAAAATTCATTCAATAAAAATTTTAGGGTACAGTGCACCATCATCAAAGGCCAGATGGTAAGCGCGCTACCGGATATCAGATACCTTCCTCCTCCTTCACAGATATCAATGCATATGATACTAATGCAAACCAAAAACTGCAATGATGCATGACTCGACAATGCAACCTAATACCGTGATAGTCCACACGGTGAGGCCAGATAACAGAAACAGATACTGGGCACAGGTACTAATTCAAAATAGAAAATCAATTTGTATAAATCAATAAAAAATTTCAGAATAACTGATAGTGCAATTCCAATAGTGTATTTCAATAGTTTCAGAGAGTCAATAAAATCAAATCAATCTCAAATCAATTCAGTAACACATCGGTAAATTTTATAGTCAAATATCAATCAATATAAATACATTAAAGGCCTGTTCCCGGAATCCTAATGGGTCTAATGCAGAGATAGTTGACAAAAATCAATTATTTAATCAAAATCGAAATAAAATTCAATAATAAAATAAAACTGTAGAAAATCACATATAAAATAATTATTAAAATATTAATTTAAAATTTCATTTAATAACAAACTTAATGCTAAGAAATTTTGAAAGGGACTAAAACGGTGCCATGTATTATAATTACCACTCACCTGGAACCTCTAAAATAATAGCTAGATTCAATAAAAGAGAAACAATTTCAGCTGACAGAATGAATATTTGAATCTCCCACATATCCAAAATATAAAAGAAATATTAAATAATAATAAAATAAAATAATTTTAATATATATATATATATAAACCTTGGACGAAGGGATTCAAATGCGTGGACGAAGGGATTCAAATGCGTGGATACAAGGGGATTCAAATGTTTATATATATATATATATATAAACCTTGGACGGACGTGGACGAACATACAAAGGTTTATATATGTATATAATCTAAATTGAAGGTTACTTATCTCACAGTAATCATGATCAACCCAATTCAATACCAATGGTCAAAGAAAAAAAATAAATTTCTAGAGTAGTTGTAACAAATTGAGGAAAGAAAATAAAATTAAATTCACCCATTATTGAATAAAGAATGAGAATTTTTATTTTGAAAACATAATCAAAGGTGATGAATTGAGAAATAAAAATTTAAGAATTATCTGCGCACATCAGATTATTTTATATATATACGTATAACAATAAATAAAAGATTATGAAAATACCTGTTGAGAGTATTTTGTAGAAAAAGGAGGTGACAAACAGGTTTGGAGAGCAAAGTTTAGCAGAAGAGATGATTAGGGTATATATATATATTTCAAGAGTTCTATTAGGTGTAGAATGGGATAAGAGTTATTATTGATCTGGGTTGTTCAGATTGCAGATATATATTTAATTTCAAAAATAATATATATATTTAAAAATAAATAAGCAGACCATCCAATAAAATATATATATTTTTTATAAATATATTAAATTATTGTTAGCTAATTAAAATAAAATAATAATAAATAATAAATGTATATGGGTTTTCACATACTTCCCCCCTTAAAAAAAAATTCGGTCCCCGAATTTGAATAGACAAAATTCTAACCTGAAGAATCAAATAAGTGAGGATATTTGGCTCGCATTTCAGATTCTGCCTCCCATGTGGCCTCACTACTTGAGTGATTATGCCACAAGACTTTGATCAAAGCCACTTCCTTAGACCGGAGTTCCCTAATTTGTCGATCTAAAATCTTTACTGGCTCCTCATATGACATATCATCCCTAAATTGCATGGTTTGAGGTTGTAAAACATGAGATGGATCTGGTACATACTTCCTAAACATAGAAATATGGAAAACTGGATGTACATGTGCAAAACCAGGTGGAAGGGCTAAACGATAAGCAACTACTCCAATTCTCTCCAAAATTTCAAATGGACCAACAAAATGAGGGCTAAGCTTCCCTTTCTTCCCAAACCTCATGATTCCTTTCATAGGGAAAACTCTCAGAAATACATGATCACCAATCATAAATTCCACATCTTTACGCTTAGGGTCAACATAACTTCTTTGTCGACTTTGAGCAGTCAAAAGTCGATCACGAATTAGTCGAACCTTTTCTGAAGTTAATTGTATCAACTCTGGTCTAGTAAGCCTTTTTTTCTCCAACTTCATCCCAACAAACCAGTGACCTACACTTTCGACCATATAATGCCTCATATGGAGCCATCTCTATACTTGCCTGATAACTATTACTATAAGCAAACTCCACTAAAGGCAAATAATGATCCCAATAGCCACCAAAATCCATAATGCATGCACGAAGCATGTCCTCTAATGTCTGTATGGTCCTTTCTGACTGTCCATCCGTCTGAGGGTGAAAAACAGTACTAAAGTCTACTCGTGTTCCTAAAGCTTCTTGGAATTTCTTCCAAAATCGAGAAGTAAACTGAGTACCACGATCAGAGACAATGGAAACTGGAACTCCATGAAGACTAACAATCTTGTTTATATACAACTGTGCAAGTTTAGCAAAGTCATATGTAGTCTTCACAGGAAGGAAATGAGCAGATTTTGTCAATCTGTCCACTATCACCCAGATTGCATTGTAACCACCTCGTGTACTAGGTAAACCCACAACAAAGTCCATGGCAATATGCTCCCACTTCCACTCGGGAATAGGCAATGGCTGAAGTAACCCAGATGGTCTCTGATGTTCTGCCTTAACCTGCTGACAAGTCAAACATTTAGCAACAAAGTCTGCAACATCCCTCTTCATGCCACCCCACCAATAATGCTCCCTTAAATCATGATATATCTTAGTTGAACCTGGGTGTACTGTGTAAGCAGAATGGTGTGCCTCCTCCATGATTTCTCTTCTCAACTCATCAACACTGGGGACACAAAGTCTAGTGCCATAACGAAGAACTTCATCATCATTCAACATGAATCCTTGAGCTTGGCCTTGATGAATATTATCTATAACCTCACACAGCTGAGAATCCCTCTTTTTAGCAGCCTTAATTCGATCAATCAAGATAGGCCTAACTCGAAAATGTGCTAAGAGTGATCCAGCTATGATTTCAAACTCTACTCCCTGATCTAGCAACTCATGTAATTCACCAATCAAAGGCCTCATCTTGGTAGATATATGGGCTAAACTACCAAAAGACTTCCTGCTTAGAGCATTAGCCACCACATTAGCCTTTCTAGAGTGATACTGTATGGTGCAATCATAATCCTTCAACAATTTTATCCATCTTCTTTTGCCTAAGATTAAGATCACGTTGGTCAAAGATGTATTTGGGACTTTTGTGGTCAGTGAAGATTTAACAAGTCTCACCATACAGATAGTGCCTCCAGATTTTCAAAGCAAAAATTACTGTAGCCATTTCCAAATCATGAGTTGGATAATTCTGCTTGTGCCTTTTCGACTGACGAGAAGCATATGCAATAACCCGTCCATGTTGCATCAAAACACATCCTAAACCAATCCTAGAAGCATCACAATATACTACATAACCCCCTGATCCGGATGGAAGGGCTAACACTGGTGCTGTAGTTAAACGAGTCTTAAGCTCCTGAAAACCTTTTTCACAAGCCTCAGACCACTGAAATTTCACATTCTTCTATGTCAACTTAGTTAAAGGTGTTGCAATACGAGAGAAGTCTTGAACAAACCGTCTATAATACCCTACTAAACCCAAGAAACTACGAATCTCTGACACAGTTGTGGGTCTAGGCCAATGAAGCACTGCCTCAACTTTCTTCTTATCAACGCACACCCCATCCTTAGATATTGTATGGCCTAGGAAAGCCACACTATCTAACCAAAACTCACATTTTGAGAACTTGGCATATAGCTTGTGTTCTAGTAAGGTCTGAAGGACAATTCTCAAATGTTGTTCATGCTCCTCCTTACTCTTTAAGTACACTAGAATGTCATCGATGAACACTATAACAAATTGATCTAAGAAAGGCTTGAAAACTCTATTCATGAGATCCATAAAAACGGCCGGAGCATTAGTAAGACCAAAAGACATTACAAAAAATTCATAGTGTCCATACCTAGTCCTAAAGGCTATCTTGAGTATGTCTTCTTTCTTGACCCTCAATTGATGATACCCAGATCGAAGATCAATCTTGGAAAAGTATTTTGCACCTTGAAGTTGGTCAAACAGGTAATCTATGCGTGAAAGAGGATACTTATTACGCACAGTTACCTTATTCAATTGCCTATAATCAATGCACATTCTCAAAAATCCATCCTTCTTCCGTACAAATAACATAGGAGCACCCCATGGAGAAACACTAGGGCGAATAAACTCGTTATCTAGTAGGTCCTGTAGCTGCTCTTTCAACTCCTTAAGTTCTGTGGGTGCCATACGATAAGGTGGCATAGATATGGGCTCAGTTCCAGGAACTAAGTCTATACCAAACTCTACCTCTCGCTCCGAGGGTAAACCTGATAAATCTTCTGGAAACACATCAGGAAACTCCTTAACCACTGTAACATTCTCCAAACCTGCACCTTCTACCTGAACATCTCTAACATAAGCTAGATACCCTTTACACCTCTTTCGCAATAATCGTCTAGCACTCACTACAGAGATAAGATTACTAGAGGCTATACTGCGATCTCCCTGAAATTGAAATTCTGCCTCCCCAGGAATTTAAAGAGTACAACTTTATTATGATAATCCAATGAAACGTGATAAGTGGCTAACCAATCCATGCCTAAAATCACATCAAACTCAAACATATCCAAAGAAACAAGATCTACAACTAATTCCCTATCTCCAATGTGAACTATACATCCCTTATACACCATATTAGTGTCTATTGCGTTCCTCATAGGTGTTGATACAGATGAAGGATACTCTAACAAAGTAGGTGGTGTACTAAATATCATGGAAAAGTATGGAGAAACAAAAGAATGGTTGTGCCCCAGTTTTAGCCATAGGCATCTGTTCAGATGTCTGATTAATAGTTTTAGGGGGTACCTCCCTTGTTGGATCAAGGTTTGCACCATTAAGACCCTTGACCCAAGCTCTCCTCTTACATTTAACAGACTCAGGCACTTATTCATTTTAATAAACAAGTATTAAATTTGAAAATGTGAGCCAAATTAAGACAGGTGAAAAAGTACGAAGGACGCAGATATCTGAAGCAATGATAAACTGAAAAGACGTTAAGGATCCTATGTTCCGCAAGTTTACTAGACCTTAACCGAGCTCTGATACCAACTTTGTCACGACCCAAAATTCTGAACCGTGACCGGCGCATAATTTAAGTATTCTTAAATCATGCAAGCCTTATCAGAATATCTTGAATAAATATATTGTTACTTACTAATCCCAAAAATAGACAAAATCCAAATAAACAAAATACTGAATAAATATCATAAATATCCCATAGGTAAACTGCGGAGTCTCTACAGATTTCAATAAAAACTTAAACTGTTCAATAAATTAAACTAATTATTAGCCCGAGAAAACATGAATTCGGGCATACCATGAAAACAAATCAAAGTTGTCCCTCTCCAGAGAATGGATTGAATATTTGGATCACCGCAGAATTTCTTGATGCAGATATGACGAGAAAACGTGATTTGAGCTAGATGCTCAGTGAATGATAATTATAGCACACAACGGAATAGGAACAGGCAGACGCTTGATTAATTTCACAATAAATTTTCTATTCAATAAAATCATGCTCATGCTGTCAAAATCATTAATAAAATAACTTCATAAAACATATATATAAAAGAAAATTCATTCAATAAAAATTTTAGGGTACAGTGCACCAGGGTGATGATACCCCACATCACCAAAGGCCAGATGGTAAGCGCGCTACCAGATATCAGATACCTTCCTCCTCCTTCACAGATATCAATGCATATGATACTAATGCAAACCAAAAACTGCAATGATGCATGACTCGACAATGCAACCTAATACCGTAATAGTCCACACGGCGAGGCCAGATAACAGAAACAGATACTGGGCACAGGTACCAATTCAAAATAGAAAATCAATTTGTACAAATCAATAAAAAATTTCAGAATAACTGATAGTGCAATTCCAATAGTGTATTTCAATAGTTTCAGAGAGTCAATAAAATCAAATCAATCTCAAATCAATTCAGTAACACATCGGTAAATTTTATAGTCAAATATCAATCAATATAAATACATTAAAGGCCTGTTCTCGGAATCTTAATGGGTCTAATGCAGAGATAGTTGACAAAAATCAATTATTTAATCAAAATCAAAATAAAATTCAATAATAAAATAAAACTGTAGAAAATCACATATAAAATAAGTGTTAAAATATTAATTTAAAATTTCATTTAATAACAAACTTAATACTGAGAAATTTTGAAAGGGACTAAAATGGTGCCATGTACTATAATTACCACTCACCTGGAACCTCCAAAATAATAGCTAGATTCAATAAAAGAGAAACAATTTCAGCTGATAGAATGAATATTTGAATCTCCTACATATTCAAAATATAAAAAAAATATTAAATAATAATAAAATAAAATAATTTTAATATATATATATATAAACCTTGGACGAAGGGATTCAAATGTGTGGATACAAGGGGATTCAAATGTTTATATATATATATATATATTTTAAGAGATTTTTTTATAATAATTAAATTAAAATTTTATTAATTAAAATATTAAATTGTCATTATGACAAATAGCAACTCATTATTAATTGATATATATGTATTTATCACTAAAAAAAAATTATTTATTCTTTAAATTTAGAAGTATGAACCCACGACTTTATGTATGGAAAATATTCAACAATTTAGACTAAGTATTCAGTAACCCCTTGCCCTAAAAACAAAACATAACAAGTAGAGATTATAATTATTTTAGTGTTGGGATGTACCTCGTGTCCAAAACGTTGTAAGACTTTGTGGGAAAATAGCACCATATGGTCCACTTTGTTGTTAACCACGTAGGGCACTATTTATTTAATCCTCGAGATCGAAGATTGACACCATTTAATCCCCAGCTTTCCCGCCATTTTCCATTATAGCCATCGTTCAGCTAATAGAAATTGTCAGTTTAGCTGTAATCTAGAAATGGGAATTCCAAGTTTAATTCTGCTCCTTTTACCTATGATCTCAATTTCACATTCAGAATCAGAATTTTGTTCAAATAGGGGCACCTATTTGGCAAACAGTACCTACTCCAAAAATCTCAATACAGTGCTCTCTTCTCTGCCTTTAAACATCACAGAGAATGGCGGTTTTTACAATGGCACAGCAGGCCAAGACCCTGACAAAGTTTATGCATTAAGTCTTTGTAGAGGAGACCTTTCCTCGGACAAATGCTACCATTGCGTTAACTCCACAATCCACGGAATTAAGGAGCAGTGTCCGAATCAAAAAGAAGGAATCATGTGGGGTGAGGCTACTACATGTATGGTAAGGTACTCAAATCGTAACATTTTCGCCAGGATGGAGTCAACTCCTTCAGATTGTGTGCCTAATCCGAATAATGTAACCTATTCTCAATTCAATGAAACGCTGTATGATTTGTTAGGGAAACTCACGACACAAGCTTCTTCAGGTTCTTCTGGTTTAAAGTTTGCAACCGGAAGCTCAGATAAAGTGTTTGGGCTGGTGCAGTGCACCCCAGATTTATCGAAGGCTGATTGCAATATTTGCCTGCAAGGGGCAATGGTAAAACCGTGTGGGGCTGGAAAGGAAGGAGGAAGAACTCTTAGACCAAGCTGCACAATTTGGTTTGAGAACTTCAAATTTTATGACTCTAACACTTTTGATTCCTCACAACTCCCACCAACACCTATAGTCAATTCTCCTCCCTCTGTAGCTAATTTTCCTCCACCTCCTAGCACTTTTGATTCGCCACAACTCCCACCAACACCTATAGTCAATTCTCCTCCCGCTGTAGCTAATTTTCCTCCACCTCCTCGGACAAGAACAAAAGGTACGTTAAAGGATAACCCAGAAAAGTGCATTCAACTAGTGCTTAATGTAAAATTTTGTGCCTTGCAGGAAACAAGACTATAAGGTCTCATATCGTGACTAAAATTACTGTGCCTATAGTCCTTTTTTTTGTGATACTGATCACACTCACTTGCTCCATTTTGCGAAAGAGGTTGAAACATAAAGTTAAAAGTAAGTCAGGTAAAAACAGCCAGAGAAGTGGGCATGAATATGTGTAAAGTTAAATATAAAAACATTCTGTGTAATTAAAGTCTCTATTATGTCACTCCCTACTAATTTTTATTTGTTATTCTGGGTCAGATGATGATACAATCAGAAGACTGGAATCATTGCACTTTGACTTTAGCACAATAAAAGCAGCAACAGATAACTTCTCTGAAGATAATAAGCTTGGACAGGGAGGATTTGGTTCAGTTTACAAGGTAAACAAAACATTCTCTTCATGGTGACAATGCTCCAGCTTCCTGCAAAATTGAATATGATGGTACTGATAGTTTTCTAGAATCGTAATATTTTTGTAAGGTAATAGGCACGTTAACATAGATTCATAATCATCCAAAAGAATTGAGATCATTAAAGAAATTAGTGGATGGGTAATTACCTTAACATTCTTACAAGAAACAAAAGTATTAAATAAGACACTTAACTTTTTCAAGAACATCAAATGTAAAGAGCATGAAGTAATTTCCCTTGTGTACTCGAGTAAATCTTCAGGGCATGCTACCAAATGGACAAGAAATTGCAGCGAAGAGGTTATCCGGATATTCTGATCAAGGTGAAGAAGAATTCAAGAATGAGATTCTGTTGGTGGCTAAGCTCCAACATAGAAATCTTGTTAGCCTTATAGGTTTCTGCTCAGAAGGAACAGAAAGGATCCTTGTTTATGAGTTTGTGAGGAATGGCAGCCTTGATCACTTCATATTTGGTATTATTTTATACTTTCACGATCAAGAGACATGATCTAGCATCTTCTACTTAATTAGAGTCTCTGAATCCATAAATGGCTATTACTAATCCATTTTTATCTAATGTAACTTACAGATGAAATCAGGGGTGCCCAATTAAATTGGGAAATGCGTTATAAAATCATAAATGGTATTGCTCGAGGGATTCTTTACCTTCATGAAGATTCTCGCCTTAAAGTCATTCATCGCGATTTGAAAGCAAGTAATGTCTTGTTAGATGAAGAGATGAACCCTAAAATTTCAGATTTTGGTATGGCAAGACTGTTTGTTTTGGATCAAACCCAAGGCATTACTAGAAGAGTTGCAGGGACTTAGTACGTAACAAAATTACCTTTATGCTTACTGTTGATGCTTATGTGTCATAGCAACTGCATATTGTTCATACAGAAGAAATGGAAAATTCTTGCATTATATAAAGTTAACAGATAGAATTATGGTAAATAGCTAAATTCACTAACATCTTCTTTTTGATGCTGTATAGTGGATATATGGCTCCAGAATATATTTTACAAAATCGATTCTCCATGAAATCAGATGTCTTTAGCTTAGGTGTCATAGTTCTGGAGATGGTGAGTGGTATGAAGAACAGCTGGTTGAGTAATTCAAATGAAGTAGAACATCTTTTAAGCCATGTAAGTATACTAAGCTATGTAATAATCCTAATTCGTGTGATTAGCCCTGATTTTAACGGAAAACTAACTACACATTATTTCCATCTCTTTCCTTTTACTTTGATGATTTAAAGAATTAAATTCAAGTCTGATTGTCGGATTTCCATCCACACCCTGCAGGCATGGAAGAATTGGAGAGAAGGAAAAATTTCAAATCTGATCGACAATACACTGAAGAATGGTCCAACAGGTGATATAATCAGATGTATACACATTGGGTTACTATGTGTTCAAGAAAATGCAGCAGATAGACCCACCATGGCATCAGTTGTTCTAATGCTCAGTAGCCATTCCCTAAGTCTGCCACTACCTTCACAACCTGGATTTCTCATGTACAGTAGCACAAAGTCAGGCATGCCTTCATTGGAGCCTACGTCAGGGACTACCATATCAAAGCATTCCACGGAAAATACTGAAGCAGCAGTTTATTTGTCTGTAAACTGAAAATTTCAGTGACTAATCAATGCCATTGTGATGAGGCGTGACATGGTATTACAAAATATGATTATGTTTCTTAATATCATATATTCATCAGAACATATAATTTTGTTTTTACAGAATGGAAACATCTGTCCCACATTATAAATTTATCATCAGAATATCAAATGAATAAAAGTGGTAGTAGAAAATTTCTTAAACTAATTAATAAACTAACTAAGTGGTTTAAAATTAAAGTAAATAAATAGAAATTTGAGATTTTAATTAATATACTAAAATCCTTAAATAAAATTTAAAAATAGACTCAAGCGTTTTCTTTCGAATTTAAAAAATTCAACTAATTGAAAAGAAAAAAAGTGAGATAGTATATCAAAAAATTTCAATGTAAAAATATTATAATACTATTATTAAAATAGTAAATGACTCTAATATCAAACTTTATTATAAATAAAATTAGTTTAATAAAAATAATAATAATAGTAATTAAATAATTTAAAAATAAAAATAAAAATGAAAATTTTATATATATATATATATACACACACAAAGCTTCCAACGGGTAAAGAGGAACAGTGAAAGGCATTCGTCTTTCAGTACAACATAATAATTGAATGGTTATTTTATTCTGATTTCAATTTTGATTTTAATCCAATTGAATTCAATCAAATTTAATTAATAATTTTAAAAAAATTTCAAATAAAAAATTTGAAGTTTAATTCAAAGTCAGATTAATTCAAAATCAGATTAATTGATTCCAATTCAATTTATATTTAATTGATTTTAATTCAATGACCGTAATCATCTCTAATTTTTAATAACTTTTTTTTAAATGCTATTATTTTCATATATATATATATATATATATATATATATATATATATATATATATATATATATATATATATTACTCTTAGAGGACCTCCAAGAAACAAGAGAATAGCGATCAACTTTGGTAGAAGAAAATGGGAACGATTTGTGTTCTATCATTTGTTTGCTGTAAACAACCTTCCATGGTCAATTAGTCTTCCACTAATGCAAGAATGGGGGACAGTAGATGTAACCAATTCAAGTCGCCCGTGCAATCCAGCTTCTAAGGCAAATTATAAAATATAGTTACTCAAATCAATATAAAATACATTTTTTTATAATTCATAATATAATGAATTATAAAAAAATATATTAAAATTTAACATTTCAAATGTAATCAATGAATTTTCAGCTTTTAAAATACTCAAAATTAGCTGTGCGTTGCATCTTGCATGATTGACGATTTAATTGTTTTAATAATTTATTATTAAAATTTTGATTTTAGTATTTAATAATAGTGGTTATTTTGCAAACACTTTATTTTGTTGTAAAGAATAAAATATAAATAATAAATCCTAAAATGACTTTAAAAAAATTAAAATTTATGTTATATAAACTTCGATTTAAGATTTAGATATATGAGATAGAGTAATCCTTATAATAGAATATATATATATATTTTAAGAGATTTTTTTATAATAATTAAATTAAAATTTTATTAATTAAAATATTAAATTGTCATTATGACAAATAGCAACTCATTATTAATTGATATATATGTATTTAAAGTTTGCAACCGGAAGCTCAGATAAAGTGTTTGGGCTGGTGCAGTGCACCCCAGATTTATCGAAGGCTGATTACAATATTTGCCTGCAAGGGGCAATGGTAGAACCGTGTGGGGCTGGAAAGGAAGGAGGAAGAACTCTTAGACCAAGCTGCACAATTTGGTTTGAGAACTACAAATTTTATGACTCTTAACACTTTTGATTCCTCACAACTCCCACCAACACCTATAGTCAATTCTCCTCCCTCTGTAGCTAATTTTCCTCCACCTCCTAGCACTTTTGATTCGCCACAACTCCCACCAACACCTATAGTCAATTCTCCTCCCGCTGTAGCTAACTTTCCTCCACCTCCTCGGACAAGAACAAAAGTACGTTAAAGGATAACCCAGAAAAGATCATTCAACTAGTGCTTAATGTAAAATTTTGTGCCTTGCAGGAAACAAGACTATAAGGTCTCATATCGTGACTAAAATTACTGTGCCTATAGCATAGTTGCCAGATTCTCCTAAACTCCTGGGTTCCGCGACCCAGATCTCACGTTCCAAAATGTGAGACTTATGCGTCCCAAATCTCTTGGGAATGCATTCTGGTTTTCTAAATCAAGTTATCCCATTTCACTATGTTCAACACAAAATCAAAGTGAAGAACAAGATGATCCTATTCATTTTTTCTTATTTTTTCTTCTCTTTCTTTTTAATAAAATAAGAGTACCTAGGATGTTAGTATACAAAGAAAAAAAATAGAGGAAGGGAAGAAATGAGAATAAAAAACAATAAGTAATAATAGTCATGAAATCTTAAAAAAAGGAAGAAAGAGAAACTTTCTAGAAAAAGTATCATATTTTTTATTTTCTCTCTGTATTATTGTTTTAATATTCCTTGGCTTAGGTGATAGTAAATATAGGTTGTTAGTTGCACATACTGCTAAGTCAAATAAGACCCATTAAGTAATTATAATGTGTTATACATACCTTTAAGTCCTAAATTATAAAGCCCATTAAATGTCAATTAAAAGCTCATTCTATTTAAAATACTTTTATTTTTTAAAATATAATTGATAAAAAAAATTAATAGTATATTATAAAAAAAATTAGATTTTTGAAATTTTTTTTACTAATATTAATATTGTAAAATATATACATCATACAAAATTTAAAAATTATGAAAAAAAATATTTTATTGACTGTTTTTAGAGTAGAGATTATATAATTAATTGTAATTTATGTATCACGAATTGAATTGATATAATTCACGTATTGCATACTGAATTAACGTATCAATTAAGTCACACTTCGCGTAGCCTATATTTAGCTAAGTGGCGAATCGCGTATCCGTACCCGTACCACGATCCAAGACGTTCTGCGTTCCAGGTAACTATGGCCTATAGTACTTTTTTTTGTGATACTGATCACACTCACTTGCGCCATTTTGCCAAAGAGGTTGAAGCATAAAGTTAAAAGTAAGTCAGGTAAAAGCAGCTAGTGGGCATGAATATGTGTAAAGTTAAATATAAAAGCATTCTGTGCAATTAAAGTCTCTATTATGTCACTCCCTGCTAATTTTCATTTGTTATTCTGGGGCAGATGATGATACAATAAGAAGACTGGAATCATTGCACTTTGACTTTAGCACAATAAAAGCAGCAACCGATAACTTCTCTGAAGATAATAAGCTTGGACAAGGAGGATTTGGTTCAGTTTACAAGGTAAACAAAACATTCTCTTCATAGTGACAATGCTCCAGCTTCCTGTAAAATTGAATATGATGTTGCTGGTGGTTTTCTAGAATCGTAATATTTTTGTAAGGCAATAGGCACGTTAACATAGATTCATAATCATCCAAAAGAATTGAGATCATTAAAGAAATTAGTGGATGAGTGATTTCCTTAACATTCTTAGAAGAAAGAAAGTATTAAATAAGACACTTATTTTTTTTCAAGAACATCAAATGTAAGGAGCATGAAGTAACTTCCCTTGTGTACTCGAGTAAATCTTCAGGGCATGCTACCAAATGGACAAGAAATTGCTGTGAAGAGGTTTTCCGGCTATTCTGAACAAGGTGAAGAAGAATTCAAGAATGAGATTCTGTTGCTGGCTAAGCTCCAACATAGAAATCTTGTTAGCCTTATAGGTTTCTGCTCAGAAGGAACATAAAGGTTCCTTGTTTATGAGTTTGTGAGGAATGGCAGCCTTGATCATTTCATATTTGGTATTATTTTATACTTTCACTATGATGCATACATTTTGCATAATCATTTAGGTTTAATTTCATAGCCATTTTATTTGATTATTAGTCACTTTTAGCTAATTTCATTAGTTATTTAGTTAGTTTTTCATAATTGTCAATTTTGGATTAATTTGTAATTTTTACTTTGTTTTGTAGGAAAAATGGTGTTTTTGAAGGACTGAAGAGAAATTTTGCCATTGAGGAGTGACTTCTACAGCCAAAGATGTCAAAAACAAGTTTTCAAGCTGAAATATGCATTGACCAAATTGTGCATAACTTGCCGCATAAGCTATGCAGATCTGCATAAGGAGAAAAATCACTGTTCCAGAACCAACCGAAATGTGCATAAGGAGACTGCATAGCTTATGCACATTCACGCCTCCCTTATGCACTCTCACGGAATTGTGCATAACCTATGCACCAAGTCATGCAGTTTCGCATAAGTGAACTGTAACCAGAAATCGCATAAGGGACTGCATAACTTATGCAGTCCACTTATGCAGTCCCATAAAGGTTTCATTAATGAGCTGACAGAAGATTCTCTCAGAAAATTCCTCCTAGAACACACCATTTTAGGGCTCCATGTCAGAAAATGCTATAAAAAGGACCCTTATCCCATTTTAGGGGGGGGGGGGGGGGGGAGAAAAAGGAGCAGAAAAGGAAAAGAGAAGAGAGGCAGAATTTGAAAAGTCACTTTCACCTTCCACACCATTTTCAACCAAGATTTGCAGATTTCTTTCTTCCCTTATATTTTTCTACATTTCTAGTGTTTAATTTTTTATTCCTTAGCTTAGATTAAAGCTTTATTTCCATTTAAACTCAATATATCTTGTAAGCATTATGGATAGTGAGTAGTTTTATCTTGATTCTGGAGTAAGGGTTGTAATATTTGAGATATTTTGTGGATTTTGATTGGGTAATCCATATTTTGTGGTCTTAATGAGTTTTATTCATTTCTTGTGTGCTTAATGACATGCTTAGTGTAGGATCCCATTAAGTGATGTTCTTAATCCATGGTTGAAGCACCGAAAGGAGAAGGCCCTGTGATAGATAATCAAGAAATTGGACTTAATTAACTTAGACCTAGAAATAGGCTAAGGATTAAGAGGATTCACAGATTAATTAAAGAACTTAATGGGTCTTAATTAACTCTAAGTCCACGAAAGTAGGATTAGATTGAGTAAGGCACTCTTTGTCTCACTCGAAAGGGAATTCAAAGGATTTAAGAATTAATCTCCTTAAAACTCATAAGTTTCATAAGATTGGATAACCAATTTAAAATCCCAAAATAGCTCGAATATGAAATCCCGAACTCCGGAATCGCCTTTTTACCATTGTTAATTTTCAATTGAATTTAATTGCTTGCCATTTTAGAATCTTGCCATATTTGAACTTGCTTATTTCAATTTGATGCAATTTTAGTTTAATTAATACATTGATGAATAGAATATTAATTTTGCACATATAGATTTCACATTCTCAATACCCATCAATTCATTACTTTAATTTCAAAAATACTTCGATTTAGTCAACTTTTATATAAAAAATTCAATCATTAACTCAACTCCTCGTGGGAACGATATCTTTACTGTATTACTTGTACGACTCGTGCACTTGCGGTTGGGCCACACCAAGTTTTTGGCGCCGTTGCCGGGGAGTTGTTTGTTTAAGATTGAATTCTTGATTATTTTAGTTGTTTATAGTTTTATCTTTGTTATCTTTTCATTTTGTGTTTGTTTGTTCTTTTTCAGGTACTTTTAATCTTTTATGAGAAGAGCTAGAAGCACAAGTGATACATCCTTATTATTCAATCCTGAAATTGAGAAATTTTGTAAAGCCAACAAGAAAGAAACCAGAAAAAGAAAAGAAGCTTTGAGAGAAACCGAAATTGAAGCAGACATGGCTGATGAAAGAATTAGAATTGGTGTTGATAATGCTGGAAATGGTCAAAATAATGAAAATGAAGCCCAAGGGGAAGAAGTTATTAATGCAAACGTGCCTAGGGGAAGTATGATGGATCATGCTTTTCCTCGTTTTGATGACTTGAGAGAGAGCATAGCAAGACCAAGAATTGATGC
This sequence comes from Hevea brasiliensis, assembly GCF_030052815.1. Lineage (NCBI taxonomy): Eukaryota > Viridiplantae > Streptophyta > Magnoliopsida > Malpighiales > Euphorbiaceae > Hevea > Hevea brasiliensis. The sequence goes on along the minus strand of NC_079507.1, from coordinate 71,355,003 downwards.
AAATAGCTACAAGATGGATTTTGGAGTTCTTCAAATGATTCAAAATTCTCAATTTGGAGGACATCCTTCTGAAAATCCACACACACACCTGAAGAAGTTTGCTATGATTTGCGACATGCAAAAACAACCTGGAGTGTCTGATGACGCAGCAAGATTGAAGCTATTCCCGTTCTCTTTGAAAGATATAGCATTGGATTGGCTTGATTCTTTACCTCACAACTCCATTACAAATTGGGAGCAACTCACTGATGAATTTCTTGCACAATATTTTCCACCTGGAAAAACTCAAGAACTGAGGAATCAAATGACAGCTTTCAGACCAAGAGAAGATGAAACTCTTTATGAGTCATGGATGAGATGGAAGGAATTAGAGAGACAATGCCCACATCATGCCATTCCGAAATGGATGATAAACCAGAATTTTTACACAAATGTCACTCCTGCAATTAGAGGGATTATTGATGCTCAAACAGGAGGAGAATTTATTATGAAGCATGAAGATGAAGCTTATGAGCTATTGGAGAAAATTGCAAAGAATACTCATCTTTGGAGTAGTCCAAGAGGACCAGCTCCAACTCAAAAAGGCAAGTCTTTGGAATGTATGATCTTGATCCATTCAACATGATTAATGCAAAGTTTGATGCACTTACTAATGTTTTGGCTAAGAAGATGGAAGACTTGAGTATGTTGGTTAGTTCAGCATCATCATCTGGAAGTTCTCAATAAGTGGCTTATGCAGAAGGAACTACCAGCTGTGGAGTACATTATGGAGAACAAGCTGCATATGTTAGTAATTATGGAAACAAGCAAATGGGGAATCCTTATTCTCAAACTTACAATCCAACTTGGAGGAATCATCCCAACTTTTCATGGGGAAATCAGCAAAGTCAAGTTCCAAATCAGAATTTTCAACCACAACAGCAGCAAGGAGTTCCATATCAGCAAAATAGGCAACCATTGCCTAATTTTCAGCAGAAAAATATGAATCCTCCTCCAAAACAGCAAGAACAAAGTTCCACCACAGAAGCTTTATTACAACAGATTCTTGCTAACCAAAATAAGCATGATGAGGAGATGAGAGAGATGAAAGCAAGGCTAGAACAGATGCAGACACATAACAGAATGCTGGAAAATCAGATTGCACAACAAGCATCTTCCTCAGGTACCAAGTCTTTTGGAAAACTACCAAGTCAACCAGAAAACCCAAGAGAGCAATGTCATGCCATTACACTGAGAAATGGTAAAATAGTACATAATGAGAAGAGTGAAAAAAGTGAGAAGAGAGAAAATGAGGAAGATGTTGATGAAAATGAAAAACAAGAGAGTGAAAAGAAAGAGAGTGCAAGAAAAGAGAAAGAAGAGAAATACATACCTCCAGAGCCTTACAAGCCACAGCTTCCCTTTCCACAGAGATTTCAAAAAGCCAAGCTTGATAAGCAATTTGGGAAGTTCTTAGAGGTTTTGAAGAAGCTATACATAAATGTGCCTTTTATTGATGCTCTTTCCCAAATGCCTTCTTATGCTAAGTTTCTAAAAGAAATTCTCTCAAATAAGAGGAGACTTGAAGATTATGAGACTGTAGCCTTAACTGAGGAATGCAGTGCTATCCTCCAAAGAAAACTTCCTCCAAAGCTCAAGGATCCAGGGAGTTGAGGGAGTTTTTCAATTCCATGCCACATTGGGGAATCATGTTCTATAAAAGCTTTATGTGATTTAGGGGCTAGTGTAAGCCTTATGCCCCTCTCCATCTATGAGAAGCTCAACATGGGAGATCTTAAGCCAACCCACATTTCTCTTCAGTTAGCTGATAGATCAATTAAGTATCCTGAAGGGATTTTAGAGAATGTGCCTCTGAAGGTTGGGAAATTCTATATACCTGTTGACTTTGTCATCTTGGACATGGAAGAGGATTCTAATATCCCAATCATTTTGGGGAGGCCTTTCCTAGCTACAGCTAGTGCTTTGATTGACTTGAAAGGTGAGAAGCTTACTCTCAGAGTCGGAGAGGATCATTTAGTCTTCAATATTGGCAATGATAAGAAGAAGCAACATGAAGATGTAGACTCTTGTTTGAGAATTGATATAGTTGATGAGTTAGTAAAAGAGCACTTTAGAAAGAGCTATCTGAAGGCTTCTCTTGAAAGTTGTCTTATCCATGAAGGGAGTATCAATGATGAAAATCCAAAAGAGGCTGCATTTGCACAACATTTAAAGGGTAATCCACCTTGTCATATAGCATCAATCTTTCAACTTGAGCAAGTGGAGAAAAGTGAGGTCAAGCAACCATCTCTCAAAGAAAAAGATACACTAAAGGTTGTCAAGAAAGAAATGGTCGGATTTTTAGACAAAGCAACAAGGATCTTCTCATGTGATGGAAAGAAAATGAAGTATAGATTCATTGAAGCACCTATTGGAAACAGAGGCAATAAATTCCAATTCCAGCCACCATGAAAAATGACAAAAGTCCAGCTAAGGACTATAAATTAGCCCTCTTGGGAGGCATCCCAAGTCCTTTTATTTTTATTTTACTGATTTACTTTTACTTTCATTACTTTTGTTTTTATCTTGAATCTCCCCAAATTCAATTTTTGACATTTGTTGAATTTTGTCCCTTGTAGATGTATTTCAATGGAGGAAGGTTGGTGAACTACTGGGGAGTGACCCTTAACCTGAAATTATGTTCTTTAAATCTCCTACAAATTGATTGATTTTTGCTGCATAACCAGTGCAGGGTCTGCTACCTGGTTTATGCAGAGAGGAAAAATGAAATCTGCAGCAAGGAAAGGTCTGCAGCAGATGAATTATGTCCTTGGGTTGTTACCTGGTTTATGCAGAGCAAAAAAATGACATTCTGCAGCAAAGAGGGTGTCTGCAGTAGATGGCTTACGTTCTTGGTGAGGTTGGGTGTGTAACTTTTAAGTAAATGTGTTTTTAATGTTAATATGGTGGTAAGTGAGCCATTTTTGCAGTTATGAGCTTATTTGGGTTGTGGGATTTAAGGTAGAAATGCTGCATTTTTCTTGGCATGACTTGTGGAGTTCATCATTTGTGAATAGATACAACTTTATGCAGATTTTATTGAGTTTTAATGTGCTAAATGTTGATTTGCAGAATTTGAGTTAAAATGGCATGGGTCACAAATGCCTTTTATGCAGGATCCATCTTCTACAAGCTTGTGTGATGCATTTTTGATGAACTTTGTATATATTGATGTGTTTTTGGTGAAAATTTCTCATGGTTTATGCTTCATGGAATTATATTTCTTCATTCTAGGGTATTTTTCACACTTGCAAATCATGTTCTATTGCAATCTTAATCTTGTTGAATTGTGCATAAGCAACTGCATAGCTTATGCAATCCTGCATAACCACAATTCTTGCCATTTTCATTCATATTGCAAAGTGCATGAGAAGAGTGCATAGCTTATGCAACTCTGCATAGCCTAATTTTGTCAAATTTCATATTTTTCGAAACCTGCATAAGCAGAGTGCATGACTTATGCACATTTGCATAACTTCAAATTCTTCATTTTCTCTCTCTGCCGAAGTCTGCATAAGGAGGTGCATGACTTATGCACTTCTGCATAACCAGAAACTCCAAAAATCAAAACCTGCCGAGGGGTGCATAAGCAGAGTGCATAACTTATGCACTTCCGCATGACCACAAACTCTGATTTTCTCTCTCTGCCGAGACCTGCATAAGGAGAGTGCATGACTTATGCACTTCCGCATAACCGAAAACTCTGAAACCCAAAACCTGCTGAGAGGTGCATAAGCAGAGTGCATGACTTATGCACTTCTGCATAACCACAAACCCAAAATTCCAAAACCCACCGAGGAGTGCATAAGCATAGTGCATAGCTTATGCACAACTGCATGACCACCAACCCAAAATCCCAAAACCTGCCGAGAGGTGCATAAGCAGAGTGCATAACTTATGCACTTTCGCATAACCACACTCTCCAAAAGTTAAAACCTGCCAAGACTTGCATAAGGAGAGTGCATAACTTATGCACTTCCGCATAACCATAAATTCTGAAAACCAAAACCTGCTAAGAGGTGCATAAGCAGAGTGCATGACTTATGCACTTCTGCATAACCACAAACCCAAAATTCCAAAACCCACCGAGGAGTGCATAAGCAGAGTGCATAGCTTATGCACAACTGCATGACCACCAACCCAAAATCCCAATCTGTATATATTTCAATGCTTCTATTGCTGGTTGTACATTTCCCCTTGCTAATCATCATGCAGCAGCTTTTGTATACACTGCACAGGCTATGAATTTCCTTATGCAAATATCCTGCATAGCCTGTGCAACCCTTTCTGCTACTTATGCAGAACTGCACAGGCTATATTCCCCTTATGCAAATGTCCTGCATAGCCTATGCAACCCATATTGCCACTCATGCAGAACCGCACGGCTTATGCACCCTACTTATGCATTTGATCTGGACAGCATTTTACTCTGCATAACCTGTGCAGCTTCTTATGCATCCCTTTATATCTTGAATTCTCCTCTCCTCCATACCAGGTAACTCTTTCTTTTTACTCTTAATTTTCATAATTACTGGTAAATATTACTTGCTTTGAGTTTTGGTTATCTACTACTTGAGACATTGAGGACAATGTCCAATTTTGAGTTTGGGGGTGCACATTTTGATTTTTGGCTTTATTTTTCACATTTTGAGTATAGGAGCATCTCATCCCATTCCATTTACATATATTGTAAATATTTACATACACATCCATACATACATATACATAACACATTTACACACACATTATACATCACTTAGAAATTGTACACATTGCATACAAATAGACTTCCTCCATTTAGTTAATGCATTACTCATTTTTAGGAATCATGCATCATGCATTAAATTCTTTTGCCAAATCCCTTGAGTATTGAAAATGTGCCTATGAGAGTGATTTGACTCACCTTTTAGTTGGGTTTGTGGATTGAAAGTTTCCTAAAAGGTGCAAGGTTTTGAAGTGTCTATCCCTTGCCTATATCTTCTTAGCCAAAAAGCCACCCAACTAGTCCTTTGGAGATTGGAATGCTTAGAGGGAGTTATGGGATATAAGGTAGTCAAATGATGTCTCACCAATCCTAGAACAAATTTTCTAAACCTTTCAAGGCGAAATACCAGCTTGTACTTGAAAAGAGAGATGATTAGGCATTCTTTGATTTAAACCTTCTCATTTTAAACCTTTGGCCCTTTTTCCTAATTAAAATTGACCTTTGAAAACCCCTTTGAGCCTTTTTATCTCTAATTTTTTCTTGAAATCCTTATTGCTACCTAGCCAATGAACCAAACACTCCAACCCTTTTCATGAGAATAATATTGAATATTAGGTACACTTTCTAAAAAAAAATAAAAATAAAAATAAAAAAAAGAAAAAAATATACAATAAAAGGGAGAAGAAGTGCTTGTCATCTTGTAAAAGTGCTAGTATATGTGCTTTTCACTATTGTCATTCAAATTAAAAGAAATCCACCCAAAGTATTAAAAGGAATGAGTTTGGGGGTGGCAATTTTAGGGACAATCATAAAAAAGAAAATGCAAGATACAAGTTTAAAGTATCAAAATGTCTCTCCATTTTTATGTGTTTTGCTAGCACTTGACAATTCTCATTGTGTACTTCTCTCCTCCATATATACAAAAAAAAAAAGAAGAAAAAGAAAAAAATTATAATAAAATAAGAAGTGTACCTTATGTTGTTAAGATTTGAAATATTCTCATGCTTTGAATCCTTTTTACCCATTCTTCTTCTTAGCCTCATTTTGAACCCCATGGCCCCATTACATCCCTAAAAAGACCTTTGATCTCTTGATAGCACTTGCTACATTAGTGGAGATAGGAGTAGGGAATTTGCCTATGGGATTGGAAAATTATCCATTCATTCATTTAATTCCATCATTCTATATAGAGACACTTTGACTATTGATTGTTCTAGAATTCCTTTTGAGCATGACTCTCTCTCTTTTGATTGGTTGGTTTGAGGATTTTGAATGATAATTGACTTGATGGCTAAGCGGTGAAAGCTTGGATAAGCATTAGATTCTTTGCATTTTGAAGGATGGGTATATGGATTGTTGGTATGGCTAAAGGTGTGTTTAGTTACTTTAATAGGTAATTTTCATAGCTCTTTGGATAAGGCACCCCTAAAAATTTTGCATTACATTTTAAAGTTTGCTTGAGGATAAGCAAAAGCTTGAGTTTGGGAGTATTTGATGCATACATTTTGCATAATCATTTAGGTTTAATTTCATAGCCATTTTATTTGATTATTAGTCACTTTTAGCTAATTTCATTAGTTATTTAGTTAGTTTTTCATAATTGTCAATTTTGGATTAATTTGTAATTTTTACTTTGTTTTGTAGGAAAAATGGTGTTTTTGAAGGACTGAAGAGAAATTTTGCCATTGAGGAGTGACTTCTACAGCCAAAGATGTCAAAAACAAGTTTTCAAGCTGAAATATGCATTTACCAAATTGTGCATAACTTGCCGCATAAGCTATGCAGATCTGCATAAGGAGAAAAATCACTGTTCCAGAACCAACCGAAATGTGCATAAGGAGACTGCATAGCTTATGCACATTCACGCCTCCCTTATGCACTCTCACGGAATTGTGCATAACCTATGCACCAAGTCATGCAGTTTCGCATAAGTGAACCAGAACCAGTAAAATCGCATAAGGGATCGCATAACTTATGCAGTCCACTTATGCAGTCCCATAAAGGTTTCATTAATGAGCTGGCAGAAGATTCCCTCAGAAAATTCCTCCTAGAACACACCATTTTAGGGCTCTATGTCAGAAAATGCTATAAAAAGGACCCTTATCCCATTTTAGGGGGGGGGGGGGGGGAGAAAAAGGAGCAGAAAAGGAAAGGAGAAGAGAGGCAGAATTTGAAAAGTCACTTTCACCTTCCACACCATTTTCAACCAAGATTTGCAGATTTCTTTCTTCCCTTATATTTTTCTACATTTCTAGTGTTTAATTTCTTATTCCTTAGCTTAGATTAAAGCTTTATTTCCATTTAAACTCAATATATCTTGTAAGCATTATGGATAGTGAGTAGTTTTATCTTGATTCTGGAGTAAGGGTTGTAATATTTGAGATATTTTATGGATTTTGATTGGGTAATCCATATTTTGTGGTCTTAATGAGTTTTATTCATTTCTTGTGTGCTTAATGACATGCTTAGTGTAGGATCCCATTAAGTGATGTTCTTAATCCATGGTTGAAGCACCGAAAGGAGAAGGCCCTGTGATAGATAATCAATAAATTGGACTTAATTAACTTAGACCTAGAAATAGGCTAAGGATTAAGAGGATTCACAGATTAATTAAAGAACTTAATGGGTCTTAATTAACTCTAAGTCCACGAAAGTAGGATTAGATTGAGTAAGGCACTCTTTGTCTCACTCGAAAGGGAATTCAAAGGATTTAAAAATTAATCTCCTTAAAACCCATAAGTTTAATAAGATTGGATAACCAATTTAAAATCCCAAAATAGCTCGAATATGAAATCCCGAACTCCGGAATCGCCTTTTTACCATTGTTAATTTTCAATTGAATTTAATTGCTTGCCATTTTAGAATCTTGCCATATTTGAACTTGCTTATTTCAATTTGATGCAATTTTAGTTTAATTAATACATTGATGAATAGAATATTAATTTTGCACATATAGATTTCACATTCTCAATACCCATCAATTCATTACTTTAATTTCAAAAATACTTCGATTTAGTCAACTTTTATATCAAAAATTCAATCATTAACTCAACTCATCGTGGAAACGATATCTTTACTGTATTACTTGTACGACCCGTGCACTTGCGGTTGGGCCACACCACACTATCAAGACGTGATTTAGCATCTTCTACTTAATTAGTCTCTCTCAATCCATAAATGGCAATTACTAATCCATTTTAATCTAACGTAACTCACAGATGAAATCAGGAGTGCCCAATTAAATTGGGAAATGCGTTATAAAATCATAAATGGCATTACTCGAGGGATTCTTTACCTTCATGATGATTCTCGCCTTAAGGTCATTCATCGCGATTTGAAAGCAAGTAATGTCTTGTTAGATGAAGAGATGAACCCTAAAATTTCAGATGGTATGGCAAGACTAGATATACGGAGGCTCTAATTAGACAAGTAGAGCACATTCGGTTAGGTTAGGTTAGAGGATAGAAAGAAAAAAAGGAGTAGACCTAAATTGACTTGGAGGAGAGTAGTACAACATGATCTAAAAGCATTACACATTTCTGAGGATTTAACCCAAAATCGTTTAGAGTGTAGAAAGCAAATCCATATAGCAGATCCTAAATTTTTGGGATAAAGGCTTAGTTGAGTTAAGTTGAGTTGAGTTGGTATGGCAAGACTGTTTGTTTTGGATCAAACCCAAGGCATTACTAGAAGAGTTGCAGGGACTTAGTACGTAACAAAATCACCTTTATGCTTAGTGTTGATGCTTAAGTGTCTTAGCAACTGCATACTATTCCTACAGAAGAAATGAAAAATTCCTGCATTATATAAACTTGACAGATAGAATTATCATAAATAGCTAAATTCACTAACATCTTCTTGTTGATATTGTGTAGTGGATATATGGCTCCAGAATACATTTTACAAAATCGATTCTCCGTAAAATCAGATGTCTTTGGCTTTGGCATCTTAGTTCTAGAGATGGTGGGTGGTAAGAACAGCTGGTTGAGTAATTCAGATGAAGTAGAACATCTTTTAAGCCATGTAAGTGTGCTGAGCTATGTAATAATCATAATTTGTGTGATTAGCCCTGATTTTAATGGAAAAAGAACTGCACATTATTTACATCTCTTTCCTTTTTCTCTGATGATTTAAAGAGCTAAATTCGAGTCTGATTGTCCGAATCCATCCACACCCTGCAGGCATGGAAGAATTGGAGAGAAAGAACAATTTCAAATCTGATCGACAGGACACTAAGGAATGGTCCAACAAGTGACATAATCACATGTATACACATTGGGTTACTATGAGTTCAAGAAAATGCAGCAGATAGACCCACCATGGCATCAGTTGTTCTAATGCTCAGTAGCCATTCCCTAAGTCTCCCACTACCTTCACAACCTGGATTTCTCATGTACAGTAACACAAACTCTGGCATGCCTTCTTTGGAGCCTACGTCAAGGACTACCATATCAAAGCATTACGTGGAAAATACTGAAGCAACAGTTTATTTGTCTGTAAACTGAAAATTTCAATGAGTAATCAATGCCACTATGGTGGGGTATGACATAGTATTACAAAATATGATTATGTTTCTGAATATCATATATTCATCAGAACATATAATTTCGCTTTACAGAAGGGAAACATCTGTCCCACATTATATATTTATCATCAGAATATCAAATGATTAAAAGTAGTGGTAGAAAATTTCTTACCGATAAGAGAAATAAAATACAAGAGAAAGGCTCAAGATGGGGATTGGTTAAACTTGGTGGAATCTCTATCCACTTAAAATCCTTTGGAATAATAATTAAGGTATGATAATCTCAAGAACTATATAAGGAATGGAATCCAGAATCTCAAGAACTATATAAGGAATGGAATCCAGCCGGGTCCCTTGTATGCTTTGCCAAGAATCGATTCATAATATGTACCAAGAACTAGGAATAATAAGCGAACTGTGTAAGAATTCTAGCTGCCCTTTTGCTCCCCTGATATTTTTTTTTCAAACTTAGTAGCTAATTATAGTTACTTATAATAAAACTAAAGAAAAATAGGAAGTACAGTGAATGAGCCATCAATTGAAGATTCTGTCCTAATTATTTTGTTCTAAATTATTGACCTCACAAGAAATTGGTGGGTATTCATTTTTATTCTCTTTTCCCATACACTCAGATCTTTTAGATATACTTTTTGGTACTTTCGGAAATAACTGAAGGGGAGGAGGGCTTTCATCCTAAAACAGAAAGCTTGGTGCTATAGAATCATTAGTTTTATAATCTTATCTTGAGGTATCAGTAAGCATATCTTATGGCATCTGCAAATTTTCAGTCTACTCGAGTTATACCCGTCGGTGGTTCCCATTCTTTCTTTGAGGATTGAGTAGTCTGCTAAATCACTTGTTTATATGAACAGAATGAAGAATTGATGCTTCTTTTTAGATTGCAAGTTAATTTACTGCAACTTTTTGTTATCAAGAATTTATTCTCATTCAAAGTTGAAGGATTTCAAGGTTGTTTTTAAGTAATCATTTGCAACATGGTTTCAAAGTTCAAACCTTTGAACTGGAACTGATCGTTTTATATAAAATGATTACAGAATTTGTCAAAGCTAACTTTAGGAATTTCCCACTGTAGAATCGATGATGTATCACTGGAAAGATGGTTCTTGATGGAGAAAATGCAGTCGAGTTTCTGCTTCTTTACAAAAGCATAATGATTCAGGAACTTGAAAAAGGAAGAAAGAGAAACAACATTGAACTAGATCAACAGCTTATGTTTGCTGCCTATCGAAGTTATATATTGAATTATTGATTATTGAAGACTGGCTGTGGTGGTGGCAGAGGGACGTTGACGGCCACCGACATCCAATTTCCTGAATTTTTTTTTTTCGACTAATGAACTGATTTGCCATTTCAGCTGTTCAAAATACCTCTTTAGCAAGAAGGAGTGATCAGTTCTGGTCTGTCTAAAAATTGAAATCGGATCAAAATTTTGATATAATTTTAATTCGATTTTTTATTTTATGATTTTGATTTGATTTAGTTTTAATTCCAATTCTTAAAACAATTTTGTATAATATTTTTCATAAAAAGTCATACATAATTAGCAGGTTTAAAGTTTGTTATCAAAACAAAATGTGTCATATAATATAACTTTTAATTATTTTTAAATTATATATATATATATATATATATATATATATATATATATATATATATATAATTTAGAAATTAATCATATTACACAATATTTAGAATTAAGGTTAATTAGTTGTTTATATATAATATAGTAGCACTTATGTGTAATATAATATACCTTTTAGTTATTTTTTAATTTTGTAAATTTTAATTATAAAATATAATTACAATTTTAATTTTAATTAAATATATATATATAATATAATTGTCACGACCCAACCTATGGGTCGGACCGGCACTAGGACCTAGGCCAGCCTAAAGCCCCCGAGACCCGTAGTAAGTCTAACTATTCTTCAACCCAACTCTAAGGATCATTTGGGCTCAATTTTAAGAATTCAACCGGACAGACTTCGACCATAAAATGCATCATTCAACGGGGAGTTTTTGACTCGTCTGACCTGTAAACACAATATATAATAAATTGGGGAGCTCAGCTCACCCTCTACATAATCAAAATGTCATAACTCAAATAGGAGCTCAGCTCCCTCATCCAATCTTATCATGCGTACAGTTAATAATTTTACAGGTCCAACATAACTTTTATAATATAGGTCCAAAATAAAAATAAGTGCTTCTAACACATGCGGAGTCTAAAATTTAACTCAATTGTACAAAATACATTAAATACTATTAATGGACCTGCAAAGAAGAAGAGCCGCTTACCACAACAAATAATCCTCCTGTAGCCTGGAAAAATAGATGAACAGGAGTGAGCGTTTAACTCAGAGAGTAAAATACCAATTTTAATCATAATCTTTATAACTATCTAAAGCTAATGCACCATGTGGAGTGAAATGCAATATCGTCATAATTTTCATATCATAACAGCAAAAAGGCAATTTGGAGCACTCACACACCCAACACTGTCAAGCAATACATATATGGGTGTTGATCCCCTATACAGCCCTCTTAATCCAACATCTGCCAGCGAGTGTCTCTCAAGCCGGACTTTCGCTTAATAAACCAAATGCAGGGTCCCAGCGAGTGTCTCTCAAGCTGTGTCTACCCCGAAGGACCGGGTCCCAGTGACTGTCTCTCAAGCAGTGTCTACCCGTTCTGTCCATATCCAATACCATACCACACGCACGTCACGCACACACACTGCTCCAAATTACCACAAACAACATCCATGGCACTTTAACAATTATGAATGCAATATAAAACGTGCCTAGTGTTTAACTATATAGATACATATTTATAAGTGATGCATGGGCATGCTTAAACATATAATAATATCGAAATTAGAATTAAAATTAATATTTTACTCACAAACTTGAACCGAGGTCACTGCGGCGGTTGGGCGGAGGAGGAAGGCTATCTCGGCTCACCTGACAATTTTATTGTAATTATTTAATATATTTGACTCAATACAAGTTTAGAAAATACCAAAAACACCCTAAGTTGTGCTGAAAATCTGGCAGAGTCTCCCCTATACCTATGACCTACCCAACCTGGAAAATGGTTCAAATAACACTTCTAAACTCAACCCATATCTCATCATCATTATATGGCCCCTCCTGGGCCATCCAAACCAAGCAATAATCACAACATCAGATAACTCAATTATAAAACTTCAAAACTAATATTTTTCAAAAACTATCCAAACTAACTTTAAAAATTCTACAAATCTGTCCCACGGTTCTTAACAATATTATAAGGCTATTGCAATAGGAATCGTAATTTTCTTATCTTCCACGAATATTTTATAAATTTTATTCTAATCCAGTACAAGGCAAAAATTGAGTAATGTAGAGTTCGAGTTTACCTATGCCAAATCTGACAACTGGAACGCGTCCAGAACGTCTGAAAATGGTAGGGTAGCCTATAATCTTAACCTAGTTCTGAAATAGTTCCAGTAGCTTATCTGCTTGGCCCGAAATTGCAGATCTGGGCGACGATCGAATTTCCACGAAATGAAAGTACATACGCGAAGTCCACAATACCAGGGTTAGAATAAAATATGTATATATAAAATAATTATTTGAAAATTAGGGATGTTACATTCTTCTCCCCTTATAGAAAATTTGTTCTCGAATTTTACACAAGGCAGAACAATGACACATAGTTGCATATCAAACTTATGAGTACTTGATGCGCATATCCCGCTCTAACTTCCAAGTGCATTCCTCCATAGATTAATTCCTCCATAGGACTAACCATAGGGATTTGCCTTGACCAAAGTTGTCTCATCTGATAGTCTACTATGGCTACTAGTTGCTCCTCAAAGATTAAATTCTCATTTAACTCCACTGTGTCTGGTCGCAGCACATGAGAAGGATCAGGAACATACTTTCTAAGCATGAAAATGTGGAATACTTGGTGGACATGAGAAAGGTTTGGTGGCAACTCTAACTGATAGGCAACTGCTCTCACTCTATCCATGATCTTAAAAGGTCCTCTATAATGGAGTGCCAATTTGCCTTTTCTTTCCAAATTTTAAGAACCCTTTTCAGAGGAGAAACCTTCAAGAACACAGTCACCCATTGCAAATTTTACATCTTTCCGCCATGGATCTGAATGGATGGTTAAAAATTTTTATGTCTATCTGCCCCTGTCGTAGTATGCCAGCTACCATCCTCCTTCTGAGTCTAAACCATCACATCTGACTACTTGTTTACCCCTCTTTTTTTTTTGTCATCTCTAGTACTCATTAAAACTCCACTACTCTAGACTTTATATCTGATAACTTTAATCAACTTTAGCGTTTACCTCACTTTTATTACGCCCTAACGTGTCTCTTGGTGACTTCAGTCCTCATTCCATTTTTTCAATAATCTCTGTTTCCTAAAAACATGACTTATGTTCCTTATTCTATAGTATCCTATGAAATGCTTTCCTGTAGCACCTATCATATACATCTCGTTCGAAATCTTTACTTGTCCTATGACCTCAATGGTCAATACCTATAAATCTTTTCACTCCAATGATACTTCAAATTTTAAATCTCTTTTGTGTCATTACTAAGGTCCTTAGACCAACTCTTGTCCATCTTATGTAACTAGTTATGTAGAGCTCCATCAAAGTGTCAAGCGTAACCTACACCACTTATAAATATTGAAAAGTGAACTGGGTCTCTTCTCTTATAGGACAAATGCATTTGTATTCCCTGATAACCCAGTTAATGCAACTTTATCGTTTCTTACTCCTTCTCTGGAATAGAAATATCTAGACTTCTTCCTAAAGCTTCTTAGTATGTGGCCTACTTCTGACACATTGGCACTCAGATCGAGGCTCTACTACTCCTTTAATCTATCATCTCATAATAACTTGTTTCAGATATCTCTTAGTGTGTTCCTAGCATACCTATTCCTTCTTATCCTCATCATTATAACTAGCTCTACCGAGCTTTCTTCCTGTCCTTTGGATCTTATCCACTTTCTTTTCCTATTTCTGCTATCGTTGATATCTTTTCAACATGCTGTACTTATTCCTTAATCTTAGTCCTATCTCACCCTTACTCCTTTTCCTTCAAGGATGTCCATCCCATCATCAACTTTAACTTTTTTTTTTTTATTTCTTAGTCTTATCTTGATTACTAGTTTCATTACTTCGAGAATTCTAACTTTACGATTGACTCCTACCAGCACATTCTTTACATTACGTAACATTTGTAATTAACCATAGAAAATTCTTTTTGTATCCCCTTTCCCAACTGACCTATCAGAACATTATTATTTCCTACCAGCCTTAGTAGGAAATTGCTCATCTTGAATGGATAGGAGCCCTAGAAATTATAAGTTCCATCTGAACTAACACGGCTGTGGGAAATGTGTGCCATGCCTTAATTCTAAATAAGATACTTCACGTGTTCATTTTCCTTAATATAATCACATATACTGCCCATAGATTTCCAAACTTCAGCCTCAACTTTTCCCATTAGCAATAATTTCATATATTGAAACTCATCCACAATTAGTATTTCCTCCAGCTCATAGTTTAAGACAGTTGCAAGCCTTAGTAGCTAACTCAATTTAACTCCTGTCATTACTCTGGTCGTCCTTTCATACTTAACACAAGGTATACACTTACTGTCATTCTCATATTAGGAAATTGTGTATGAATTGGTGCCTACCAAACTCTCAAATAACTAGGTTTCCTTGACTCAATCTCTGTTCCTTATATAACCCTCTAGAACCAAAAGCACGAGCTAAACTTGAAAAGAAAGAAAAATATCCTCTTATATTCAACTACACTCTATTGTTCATATAATAACGTTTAACCTATGTTTCTTGGTCTTTCTCTTCAAATTTCACCATCTCCTAGCACAATTGTGCTCTACCTATAAGGTATCATTTGCATGAACCCTTTACCATACCATTGTTCTTCTTGACATAATATTTTATAATTTATTAACTTTACTTATACTCGACCTATGATTCATATCTATCATCGTTTATATTGTGCCCTTAACTTTTGTTGAATCCTGAAAGATTTCTCTCACTAATAGATTCTTCCAGCACTAATTTCACCCTTATCTATGGTCATTAATTTGATCCTTGAACTTTCTAGTGATTTATAACCACCCATACTTGTCACTTTTCATTCTACCCCTACTATTGTTCTGTCATTATTGCTTCACTGCAAAGTGATTCTATTGATCACACTAAAAATGTTTGCCTGACATTCATAACGAACCTTTAACTACCTTCTCACTATCTCAAAAGTCTAACATAAAGACTGTGTGTCATTATCTATCATTCTTTTCCTCTCATCATACCTATTTGATCCCTTAGATTGACTTTTATTCAACTTACTACTTATTAACTTCTTTTTCTCTGCCTAATTAGATAGTCCGCAATACCATTGCACACCTTCTAGCTTTTGCTCATTATTATTGTATTTCTCGCCTAATCTTCTTGATACTGTTAACAAGTTAAAAGAATCTTGCCCCATTACTATCCACTTCACTTTAGGAATAGGGAATAGATAGAGTATGATCCAATCATATAACTCCAAGCTCTATATTTTAGCCCTTGGCACTACCTCAACTACATCATGCTATGAGTATCACATTACTAGATTCCATACCTCCATCACTATTCTCACTAATGTGGTCCCATTTCGGGTTCTCCATCCTTCTCATTCACCTTGCCAAGAATAACACTTAGCCTATCCTATATCTTAACTTTGTTCCTTTTATTCTGCGCCCTTCAGGTTGTCCTTTCATTTATTTCCTTTGTCTTACCTGAAATAGAACTTGACTATTCTATCCCTGGTTCCATTCTTCTTCCTAATATGACAGCTGTACTTGCTAACTGTATCTTTCAGAGTCTCTACCAGGTTATCACATATCTGTGCTACTCAGATTTGGTCTTTTGACCACTCTAGCTAGTACTTTCACTGGCATTTAGATTATGTTGCATCTGCAATCAATTGTCTAAATTTTCATTCTGCACTTTCTCTATCCACTGGCCTTCTGTGATTTATCTTCGCTAATTTTTTTTTTTTTACTCTTAACACTATTATAATTGAATTATACTATTATTTTGAACAATATGAAGTTAGAAAGGAACTCAGAAAATTGCAGTCATACATTTATTGTGTGATCTCTATTCTTATCCTGTAGCCTATATAATACCTTTACTACCTCAAGAACTGGTTCTACAACAATTTTATTTTATTTTATTTTATTTATTATTATTATTAATTTTAATTTTTTTTTCCATGTTTACTCAGCTAACCAAAACTTAAGATACTGGGCACCCAAACCCGTCATTCAATTGAAAGGCTTTACATCCATCATGATTTAATCATTTATGGTTCATATAATAGAACTTGTATCAATCTCCAGAACACCTGAGCTAACAGTGGGCACAATCTCACGCAATAGTCCCATCTGGGACACTATTCCATAAGTCATCATTATCAATAATAACCTTCTATCCCTTCTAAAAAGATAGGATTATACCCTAACTTACTGCAACAAAGGTAATACATTTACCACCTTGCCAAAACCATATCAAATTAATGACTCTCTTATCATATCATAGCTCTGTAAATCATCAATTCATAGTTCCGACCTTCTCTAGGTAGTAGGGTTGTACTTTACACCTTATTGATGCACACAAGGTATCCTATTCTCACTAAGCTCTAAGAAAAAAGTCTGTCGTACTGCAAAAACCATCCAAAATTCCATACCAAAGACCAGATGGTCTCACTCTAGATGTCACCTTTACTTTGCAACTAATCCGCAACCTCTAGTCTGATGGCAACTCTTAATGTAACTCTAGCTCATGCTAGGGTAATTGAGTCACTGACTCTAGTTATCACCCAACTGTGACCTTTCAATATTCTAACTCTAGACCCCTAACCAGGAGTTCCCAACTCCTCTGCAGATATAGAACTCTGTTCTGGCATAACTATACCAAAACAAAGGCTATCCATAAACACCCTCATTATGGAGCACCATGGGGATGTACGCAGCTCTACACAATAATCCCATATCAGTACTGTAATCTACAGCTTACAGAGCAGATATCGAGAACATTGCATAGTTACTATGATACATCCTGACAGACTAGGTCTCTTAATTTCCTATCTCTCTCGAATCTACTATTATCATAAACTTACTCTGACAGGGTCATCCACTGACGACTGCAAGCAATGGTATCCTCACCCTTATAACTCACTTTTATGTACTCGTGCCTTGCACTAGATAGGCACACCACTTAAACCTATACTGACCAAAAACATAACATTTCTTGGAGTACGTATCATCATGGCAGACTTCAACATATCTGCTAACTCTATTTCACATTTTTATGTACTCCACAAAAATCAAGACACCAACTGAGGCACTCTTATTTTACTCGGGGTATAACGCAGAATCTAGAAACAAATAATTACAGAAAAAGATGAAACAGAATCTTATACTCCGCGTGTAACATCCTAACAAGTATATTATCTCCCATGAATCTAGAGCCTAAGCTCTGATACCACTTTTGTCACGACCCAACCTATGGGCCGGACCGGCACTAGGACCTAGGCCAGCCTAAAGCCCCCGAGACCCATAGTAAGCCTAACTATTCCTCAACCCAACTCTAAGGCCCATTTGAGCCCAATTTCAAAAATTCAACCGGACAGAGTCCGACCATAAAATGGACCATTCAACGGAGAGTTTTTAACTCGCCCGACCTGTAAATACAATATATAATAAATTGGGGAGCTCAGCTCACCCTCCACATAATCAAAATGTCATAACTCAAATAGAAGCTCAGCTCTCTCATCCAATCTCATCATGCATACAATTAATAATTTTACAGGTCTAACATAACTTTTATAATACAGGCTCAAAATAAAAATAAGTGCTTTTAACATATGCGGAGTCTAAAATTTAACTAAATTGTACAAAATACATTAAATACTATTAATAGACCTGCAAAGAAGAAGAGCAGCTTACCACAACAAATAATCCTCCTGTAGCTTGGAAAAATAGATGAACTGGAGTGAGCGTTTAACTCAGAGAGTAAAATATCAATTTTAATCATAATCTTTATAACTATCTAAAGCTAATGCACCCTGTGGAGTGAAATGCAATATCGTCATAATTTTCATATCATAATAGCAAAAAGGCAATTTGGAGCACTCATACACCCAACACTGTCAAGCAATACATATATGGGAGTTGATCCCCTATACAACCCTCTTAATCCAACCTCTGCCAGCGAGTGTCTCTCAAGCCGGACTTTCGCTCAATAAACCAAATGCGGAGTCCTAGCGAATGTCTCTCAAGCCATGTCTACCCCGAAGTACCGGGTCCCAGCGACTGTCTCTCAAGCCGTGTCTACCCGTCCTGTCCATATCCAATACCATACCACACGCACGCCACGCACACACACTGCTCCAAATTACCACAAACAATATCCATGGCACTTCAACAATTATGAATGCAATATAAAACGTGCCTAGTGTTTAACTACATAGATACATATTTATAAGTGATGCATGGGCATGCTTGAACATATAATAATATCGAAATTAGAATTAAAATTAATATTTTACTCACAAACTTGAACCGAGGTCACTGCGGCGGTTGGGCGGAGGAGGAAGGTTGTCCCGGCTCACCTGACAATTTCATTACAATTATTTAATATATTTGACTCAATACAAGTTTAGAAAATACCAAAGACACTCTAAGTTGTGCTGAAAATCCAGCAGAGTCTCCCCTATACCTATGACCTACCCAACCTGCAAAATGGTTCAAATAACACTTCTAAACTCAACCCATATCTCATCATCATTATATGGCCCCTCCTGGGCCCTCCAAACCAAGCAATAATCACAACATCAGATAACTCAATTATAAAACTTCAAAACTAATATTTTTCAAAAACTATCCAAACTAACTTTAAAAATTCTACAAACCTGTCCCACGGTCCTTGACAATATTATAAGGCTATTGCAATAGGAATCGTAATTTTCTTATCTTCCACGAATATTTTATAAATTTTATTCTAACCCAGTACAAGGCAAAAATTGAGTAATGCAGAGTTCGAGTTTACCTATGCCAAATCTGACAATTGGAACACGTCCAGAACGTCTGAAAATGGTAGGGTAGCCTATAATCTTGACCCGATTCTGAAATGGTTCCAGCAGCTTATCTGTTCGGCCCGAAATTGCAGATCTGGGCGACGATCGAATTTTTACGAAATGAAAGTACATACGCGAAGTCCACAATACCAGGGTTAGAATAAAATATGTATATATAAAATAATTATTTGAAAATTAGGGATGTTACAATAATATTAATTATAAGGTTATTTAATATATTTATAGCTAAAATTATTAAAAAATATAGAAAAATGGAAGATAATATTAGATACTCGAATTTTTGTTTCTCATGAAAATAGGAAAAATCACGAAAAATTAAATGAGTTCACTAATAATAATAAAAAAATAATTTTTTAATTTAAAAAATAAAACACATTTTCATATATTTCATAACTAAAAGAAATATCATTGTAAACTATAATTAAAAATTTATTTTACTTTTAAAATTTTTTTAAAATTTTAATATGTGCTATTCATTTATTGATAATAATATAATTAATTTTTATCATTATAAATAATTATTTTAAAAATAATTATTTAATTTTAATTATGAAAAATTATAGTATAATTTTCTTTATATAAAAGTTATTATTTTTCATTTGAAATTTCAAATATTAACTTTAAAAAAAAAATACTAATTTTTTTAGTTCTCTTAGCTCATGAACACAAAATTATATTTTTTAATTTAATTAGAATTTTTTTTATACAAATATTCTTCTATATATATGTATATATATATAATCACCTCTCAATTTGCCACACATATTCATTATTGCAAGAGCCTCTTGCTCTTGTCTGACCTTAATTAAGTTATTGGAATACATGAAGTTGGTGCTTAGTATGGTTATGGAATCCAATGTAAAGGATGTGTCTTTACTAAATTTAGTGATTTTAATGGGCTATTAATGTCACACTAAATTGACCCCTCAAACCAAAAGAGACCAAATGAATGACACAAAATCCTCTCATTGTTCTGATATGGGTACAAAATGTCACCCAAAGCCCTGTGTTAAGCCTTGGAATCAAGTTTGGTTAGCTCATCAAATCAAGACCTATGGTTAAAATAGAATATTATTATCTATTGAAGTTGGCCATTTTGCATGGTGGGGACTGCAAGGAATCTCATGTATCAACCGTAAGGAAGGCATATTTTTTTTCTGCCTTTTGCACTATACTTTTATTTTTTTTATTTGCAAATATTATACATATGTATATTGAGAAAAATATCGTTTTTATTTTTACCCCCCTTCTCCATTAAGAGCTATATAAGAATCCCTCTTATCTCTAAACTGACTACAGACCTAAAAGAGTTGAAGCATGGGAGAAGGAGGAGAAGAGATTGCGGAAGAGAAAGTGATGGACATTAGCCTTAAGGACCTTGCAAAGAAACTGGAGGACTTTGCCAAGGCCAGAGACTGGGAAAAGTACCATAGCCCAAGGAATCTTCTTCTTGCCATGGTAATTTTCTTTGCCACTAAAAACTTTCACGTCCAGATCCTTTATATTTGTGTGTATGTGTGTGTTGTTAATTTTTAGACGTAGCTCATGATCTTGCTACTCTCCAGGTTAACCATATTTGGTCTATATAAACTAAAGCCAGAATATGAATAAGGATTTGTTGCAGTGAGATTTACAAATTTTTTGAGCAAAATCTACATAACTAACCATGAGTTTGTGTCAAAAGAGCATACATGTAAATATACAGATTAAGGGGGCAGAGTTTATGCTTATTCTGTGATGTTCTTAAAAAATCTTGAGACGTGATTGTTAAGGTACTTCAGCCGATTGCTTCCAACCATAATTTGCAGATTTTGCCTTATTAGGAGCTAGCTTCTTCCTCCTTTTCTTTATCTATTTTTGAACCGACATAAAAGTGCTTTGATCTTTCTTTTTGTGAAGCTTTTGTGACTGCTAAAAGAAGGTACGGCTGCACAGCTGCACCTTTTTTTTTTTACTGTTTAATTTCTGATTTGTGTGTGTGTTGATGGGTAGGTTGGTGAAGTAGGAGAGCTATCAGAAATATTCCAGTGGAAGGGAGAGGTAGACAAGGGCTTGCCCAATTGGGAAGAATCAGATAAGGAGCATCTAGGAGAAGAGTTATCTGATGTGCTGCTATACCTCGTTAGATTGGCTGATATATGCGGCATTGATCTTGGTGATGTTGCAACCAAGAAAATTATCAAGAATTCTATCAAATACCCGCCTAAGATCTGCTAGAAAAAAAAAATATAATAATAAGAGAATTTTTGTGTTTCTTTTTTGGTGAGCCTAAACAAACATTTTGATGGAATCTCTGTAGAGAATTTATAATAAACTTAGCCTTCTTCTTTATTGAGTTTTATTTCTTCATATATAGAATTATAGGGATTACAGTATTTCCTTTTAGTTCATAAAATTCAATTTTAATATTTCAATATCACGCATTATAAATTATAAATCAAATTCAAATAAAATAAGTAAATGAACACATCTTATAGTAACTAGTACACCATCTCCGTGGTGAGCTTCACCTTTGATTTTCAGCGCCCTCTTCGACATCCCACTCACGCCTTCGACATCCCACGCTCTCGCCACAGTGTTTTCAACGCAAATGAACTTCAAATTTCCCTTAACTTGGCCAAAATACTCAAGCAGAAAGTGAAAGGCAGAACCAACTAAATCCCCTTACCAATAATTACTAGTCTGGATAAGGAAGATCCTAAAAACGGCAAATCGTTGGTGTGAAAAGCGTTGGTGAGCTAGCTGCAGCTGGCGAGTTTTTAGCTGGAGAAGTCAGACCAAGTAACAGGCACGACCAGTTTCTCTGCAATTAAACAATAATTCAAAAAGCGTCGCTTACTAGAATCGCATTCTCAAATATTTCACCTTTCAAAGAGGTTCCCTCTCCGTCTCTTTCATCTAATTTCTTCTTCTTTTCTCATTCACTATGCAATTTCGATCTCTCTCTGCTGTTTCATCATTTCGCTTTAACTACCCAACTCACAGATCTCTTGGCTTGCTCTTCTTTTTATTTTAAAACGTACTTATAGAATTTAGACGACCGTGATCTTGTGATTGCTGATCGATCTGATCGATCCGATCCTAATTTTGGATAATTCAGCATTGCAACTGGTTTCGATTTCTTAAAATTTTTATGATTTAAATAGTCAGCTGGTTAATACTTAATGGTAGATCTTTTGTTTAGATTTCTTTTTTTTTTTTTTAATTTTTTCCTTCTGTGTTGCAGTGAAGGTAGAAAATGGCGCTTCAGGGAACAGTTTTTACGCCGTCATTGGAAGGAATGAAGCATGTGAAATCTGAGCAAGGAGAAATGCTTACCCTTTCTTGGATGTCTGCAAATTGATTTTGCCTGTTATCGGTCCGTTCCTAAGTTTCTCATGCTCTGATACTTTTTTTTTCTTTTACCTTTTTATCTACTCTGAAATCGATGCTAATTGAAAAATTATATTCCTTTCTGATTCCAGATAAGTTTGGAGCTGCTATGGCCCTTGTAAAATCTGATATCGGCGGTAACATAACGGTGGATACATTTTTCTGATTATATGATTACTTGAGATATTTAGATGATAGATGCATATCTGTGAGACTTATTGGTGGTATTTGTACTGAAACTGCACTATTTGGTTTTCACATGTAGAGGTTGGAAGCCAAATATTCTTCCGATCCAACTAAATACACCCACTTGTACACAATGGTCCAAGAGGAGGTTGATGCTAAAATAGCCAAAGGATCATCTAGTTGTACCAATGGTCTCCTTTGGCTAACCAGGTGCATCCCGTCACTAATAAGTCTTTCTAACTCTTCCTATGCCCTTTATTTTATTTCAGCCGCTTTTTTTACTTTAATTGGATAATTTTTTCGTATATGAGATTTTAAAAGAATATTGAAACATGTTTATCATCATATATAATTAAGTAATGAAATTCGTTAGAGTGAAAAATGCTCAGGAGCTTATATGTTTGATTTCCTTCAAGCCAAAAGAAAATGTTTTGAAATCTCATTGGATTAGCGTGGCTGCATGGTTATACAGTCTTGAAAAGTAGGTTGGATTAAAACAGGGAAAGCAAAGAGTGCTAGCCTTTGATGGTAATCTTTTTGTCTTAAATATTTTGATGTGTAAACTTTTGGTATCTGCATTTGGCAAGCCAGCAAAGAAATCTGGTTTAAATTCGGTGAACTTTGGCCAATTCACCATTCTATGATTAAGCAAGTCTTGTTAACATATTCCCCTAATCTTTATCATCTCTTGATGATTCCTCAGGGCAATGGATTTCCTAGTGGAACTGTTCCGCAATTTACTTGCTCATGCAGATTGGACAATGTCGCAAGCCTGTACAGATGCCTATGGCAGGACACTGAAAAAATTTCATGGCTGGCTTGCTAGTTCAAGTTTCACTGTAAGGTCTTCTATGCTTGATCATTTCAATTCTGAAAAATTTCTTCATTAGAATGGAATTTTTATGTGAGGTTTCTTGCTTCATATTGGCCTAGATGAAACTATTGCTGTCATATCCTAGATTTAAATGATGATTTTTGAAAGTACAATTTTGAAAATTGCTTAATCTAAACGCATAAGTTGATATTTTAAAAAAAAAAAGAAAAAAAATTTCCATCTATCCAATCTAACAGATTTCCACCCACCCACCCACCCCCTAAATGTCACTAAGTATCAGTTGTTTGTTAATCTGTTATTGTTCCTCTGTCTCTTGATGAGTTAGATAGCATACACTATTTAATATTTATTGAAAACTGGGCTATAGGTTGCTATGAAACTCGCTTCAGATAGGAAGAAGTTCATGGAAGTGATAGCTGGCTCAGGTGATATTGGTGATGACATGGAAAACTTCTGTTCAAACTTTTCACCTTTTCTTGAAGAGAATCACAATTTCCTGGTAAGATTTTTTAGAAAACAAATGACTTTGTCTTTGATCCCTGATAACTTCATTGCTTGCTTTCTCTCTTTTGTATGTCCTTTTTGTTGTTCAAGACAAGCTTCTCTTAGGAGCAGCCATATTTCCGCCTTTGGCATTTCAAATTAACTGCAACTGTAAAATGTCATGAGAGAGTTCAATACAGGATAGCAAGTAGAGTACTTGTGGACCTTGTCGTTTCTGCTTTTCTTTTTTGCAGTCCTAATTTAAAGCTTATAGCACTGCTATTCCGTTAATAAAATATAGTGAGTGGTCAGTTATGCTTGCAACTTGTGTAAAAGCATTTGCTTCACTTCAAAAGAATTGAAAAATGTTGAATTCAGAATTTTGAGGGTTAAGTCTGGGGAAAAGTGTCTGAAAATTTGGTAGAATGGTGGAGATTTTCCCCCATTTTATATTGCCATGATTTTTAAATGCTAGCTTTATGCTTACCAATTCAAATTCATTGATGCAGGCTAGTGTTGGAATGGATGATTTAAACGCTTCATAAGGTGCGCAACCACGGTTTTATGCTACTTTTTGTTCCCAATATAATACCTTCGCTTAAAAACTTACAATGAGATGAGATTTGGTTCTAAGCATTTATTTCAAATTAAACACCTATACAACTTGTTCTTGTTGCTAGTTCAACCATTTAATCCAGCCCTCTTGTTCTTATTTACGGTTTGGTAAAACTGCTAGTCTTACTGTGTCCTATTGTTACTATTATTGAAGCATTGTGTCTCAATTCTTAATCTGTGGTGAAAAAGATTCCGGCTTCAAGCATGAAATTCCCTTTACAATTTAGGCATACAGCAATTTCCCAATTTTCATTGAAGCGTTTCCTACTTGTTGAGAGTAGTTAAGGCTGTATAAAATTACTGAATCGAAAAAAGTGCATATTCTGGTCCCGACTCCTCGGATCAAAGTGGATGATTTAAGGGACCTTTCATTTCTTTCTTGTCAAGACTCGAGCTAGCAATTTTTTTATTTGGAAAGGAGTTTCTGATTGTGTCTTTTAGTTGATTATAATAATGTCAATTTATTATTATTATTTTTTTTAGTAAGAAGATAATTTTCGTTCAAGAAAGTTTTTTTTTTTTAATTTAAATCAGTAAAATAAAATTATTCGCATATTGCTAATAATTACAAATTGAATATTGATGTTCCGCTAATCCAAGCCCATCGAAGGATTAACATCCAATCCATGTCGTTTCATAAAAGGGAAAATTGTAATTATATCACAAGAATTTCTCCAATCGTTCAATTTATTCCACAGTATATTGACATTAAAATTGAGTGAAATTTACTGAAATATTTTATATACACTAAAACAAATTACATTGAGATAATTTTTTTAAGATATAAATCTCATTGGTTAATATATTAATTTTTTTTAAAAAAAAATTGAAATGTTAGCACGCAACAAAAAATATCCATCCGCATTAAAAATATAAATAATTTTTTTTTAATAAAATGTACGAAGGGAATGATAAAGAGTCACAAGTGGGGCAACAGAAAAAATTTTACCCTGAGACAGCCATCGTTTGACGACTGAATTTCTACGCCACACAAATTTAGCTCAAAAACCATCAGGCACTTAGATTTTACCTTTGGTGGGCACTGTACATTTCTTTTGTGTATGATTTTGTTTCAAGCCTCTTTCTCCAAGTTTGTAACGTCTTCAGGTTCTGCAGATTAGAAGAACCAGAAATGCAAATTGGGTTTCCTTGTTGCTCATATTGGATGGGCTGGTCCATCTGCCTCCAAACCAAGCTGGGTATTCTCTTCGTTATTTTCCCTTTCAATTTCCATCTTTGCGTCATTTGGTTGTCATTTACAAGACTTAATTTGTATTTATATCCTGATATTTGCAGATGAATGAGTTCCGATCTTCTCCAGAAACCTTTCAATGCTTCCACCCTCACCAGGTTTGCTTGTTTAGATTGAACAGACTTGGCCTCTAATCAGTTTTTGGGAAAGTTTCACTTAATTTGCTGATATTTGTTACCTGTAATAGATATAAGCCAGGTTGAAAAGCCAAAGCGGAAGTCGAGATACCCATCAAGTGGTGCAGACTCACCCTTGAATTCCCCATATCGGAGAAGCATTGATGGATCGAGGCATTCTACGAGTCAAACATTCACCGGTACAGGCTTACCTTTAAATTCCCCATCAAAGCATTCCAGGCACCTCTGCTCTTCAAACAATTCAATGGATTCTCCAAACAGAGATTCACCAGGTAGCGCCCGAAGAACGAAACTGCACCTGAATTCAAGTCTTGGTGTTGAATCACCAGCTCGTGACCAGCCCTCCATACCAAGAAATGCTCGGGGAAGAAATTCTAAAGGAATCAAGATTAAAAGACAAGAAATCTCCCGCTGGCATCACTGTCTATGGACCTCAGGGGTCTGAAACAGCACCGGAAATAAACAGTTGCGCAAGCCAAGTTCAGTTTTGATGGCATGCAGAGAAGGATGAGAGAAATGCAGTAACTCGTACATTAGAGATTGAACATACTGCTCTGCTATGAAGATATTGTTATAATTCAGTTTCTACTTCAATTAGTATCAGACTTTTTTCTTGTCGCGTGACTCTGGCATGCAGATTGATCGCTATAAGCCAAGAAAACACACATACAACAAAAGAACACGGATGCTAAAAATGAAAAAAGTGCTGGTGGTCGCGTTGGTACAGTAAATGGAGCATGTAAGCTTGCTCCACATGAGCCATTTCATTTTGGTCTATGCAGCATTAGGATGTTGTAACCTATGGCTCCGTCCGTTTGAGACTCTAATAGAGAGGCATTAGGATTCCTGACCTTGCATGTAAAGTTATATTTGGAATCAGGCCACTAATTCAAATACTTGGTCAAAAAATTATTTTTTAATAAAATATTATTTTAAATGTTATGAAAAAAATTTTATTTAAATATTATGAAATTTTTATAATTAAAATATATCCTCAAAGCTAATGATCAGTTCAGTACATACAACTTAAAATATTGGAAAATCAAATATTTCACAAATAAAATTGAAAATATTTACAATTCATTAGTCCTACACAAACATATCCCAGCAAAAGGAAAAAGTATGATTATCGAATGATGAGCATTTTTTCTGCTCTTAAATTATGAAATTCATATGGTTCCACTGGCAAAAGACATCCAAGGAAAAAGTAGACCTCCAGAAAGAATATTAATGTTTCTTCAAGTTACACTTCACATTTGAAGCTGCTATTCAATACAAGCTTCAAGAAAACTTTGAAATACAATCAATGGTTCAACAATCCAAGCAAGATGGTAATTACTTGCACAAAATGTACATCGTGCTACAGAAACCAATTTGCTATAGCAAGGCATCCTAAGGAAAATGATAGTAGCAGAAGATGGAAAAGGAACAATTAGCAAAACATACTGCTGCTATTATATTGCAAAGTTACTTCACACATCAACAAATTAACAATTTAAGCACAAACAATAAGAGTATATAACGCATATACTCATCGCACTTCAGCTAAATACATTAATATTTTCGTATGAAGGGTGTAGAACTTAGATGCTGAGCTGGTGATAAACCATCACATTGAATGAGTGGTAGTTTGTTTTCTAAGGGAGTCAGTGGAAGTTTGTTTTCCAGGGAAGTTAGTGGCACTTTGTTTTCCAGGGGAGTTGCTGGAAGAGGGCTTAATGGGAGATGATTCAATGGTCGCAAGCAAGCAAGGTAACCGCGTGATTGATTGTTGCAAATGGGGAGTTTGATGGCCTGAACCGTTGATTCCTTCTCCTTTGGAACAGGTGCTCCAGTAGGATCCTGCACCATTGACAAGTAGGCATTATTCGATAAGAAAAGATTGAGCAAACATGAGAAGCTTACATTTAGTTTTGAATTATAAAATCATATTCCAAAGGAATTGTTCTGAAAATAAGTTGACCGAAAAAGAGTTGAGCAATTGATGGATAACTCACCCCAAGCACAAGAAAATAAAATGCTCGATTATCTGCACCAAGATGGATTTCAATCAGCTTTCGCAGATCAGAAAGTGTTGCATCCCTCACAACCTTAAGTGTGGTGATAAACTTCCCATTATTTCCTTTAGATGCCTCCCATTTCACATGCACATCAATCTGTGCATCATTGTTTTCTTTCAAGGGGTTGTAGTTCTCCTTTGAAACCAGTGCCATTAGATCAGAAATATTTTTCCCCGATTCTACCAAGGCAACGTTTTCCTGGAGTGGCAAGTTTTCTTCACCAGAACTTTTCATCATAGATTCCTCTCGATGAGCAATAAATGTAGTTAAGCGAGAATCACTGTCTTCAAACATCTTTTTTGCAGGTGCTGGCGTTCTAATCTGTTGAGAGAGTTCTCTGTAGTTGCCACAAAGTGTAAAAATATTTTGGATTCTTAATCGTCTTGAAGAGGCTGCATCAACATTCTCTGAACCCAGGCATCTAACCTCCAATCCGTCTTTCATATAACTTTCTTGCACTAAATTTCCTCTAGATGGGTCAGGGACATCAAATTTCTGAGAAGATCCTGCATCAACAATCCTCTTTACCTCTATCACTCCTTTCTCCACTTCCTCATCCTCTTTATGTTCCTCCTCTTCTACTTCTTCTTCCTCAAATACGGTGCTCAGACATAATTTACCACCATAGTTTGCCACAGAAACATCATGATCAACACCCTGATTCAAATTGTTTAAATGAGGATAGTTAGCCAAACGTTGGATATCATTGTTGTTAGACTTTCTAACAGCATCTACATATTTCACATCAGGAACAAATGCTTCTTGATCTCCCATGTCCAAATCCATAGATTTCACCATATCCATTGATTTCACCATATCTGGCTCCTCATCAGCATAAACTCCCAACAGCCTTCTGGCAAAGCTGCTTCCATCCAGGTCTCTTGACCCATTATCTTCATTGTTATCATCCCTGGAACGGCATAGCTCAAATTCAATTTCTTCCAACCGCCTTCTGAGCATTTCAACTTCCTGCTGCTGTTGCAATATCCTCTCTTCCATTCTCCTTCTCTCCAATTCAACAAACTCTTCAGCCATTCTCTGACACTCGTCCAACTTATTTTCCAACTCAAGTTTCAGCATCCTTGTGCACTCATTCACCTTCAAGTTGATCTCTTCTTCACTTGCTGCAGATCCCTTCCCTTCAATAAGTGCTCTTAGTGCAGCGACTTCTTCTTCTTTCTTTTTGAGCTGTTTGTGAGCCTCATTTCTTTCTTTCTCTCTTTGTTTGTTCTCCATTTGTAGCTTATAAATAAATTGATCCATGGCTGCTATCTTGGATCCTAAGATTACAGAAGAAGAATCATCGGTCCCAACTTTATCCTTATTTGGTGTATGAGGACCACGAACAATACACTTTGCTTTTGCTCCATATTCAAGGGTACAGATTGTCTTGTGATACTCCTTGGGGTCTGGACTTGCACATAATATCATCAAAATTTTGGACTTGTCATCCTCAAAGGAATCCTGAAAAAGAAGGAAAAACAGGAAAACCTCATGAGTCAGATTCCTGACAAACTATGCAAATCATCTTATTTTGACCAAAATGAATGAAACATTGCCTGGAGCAGCATGGTCAACTTGCTATCTCTAAAGGGCACATGAGAATCTCCATTAGCAATAGATTCCACTACTCTCTTCAATGCTATATTTCCTTGGTTAATTTTTGCTGTCTGTTGATGGAAGAAGCACAAAATCAGTGCCTCTTAAGCTAGGATAAAAAATTTAAAGAATACTGGGTGCCAGGGAAGATGACGTGGGATAGTGGCAAGGGGAGGAGGTGAAGTCTCTTAACAAAGAAGTTACCTGCATCTTTGCTTCAAAAGTGTTCTGCCCTGCTTGTTCTATATTTTCTGAGCCTGCCATATCAACAAGCATAAGCCGGCCTCCCACAGTAGGGACATCCAGGATTATCTAAAAAACAAAATAAAAACAAACTTGTTTTGTGCTAAAAACAACAGTTTGATAGAATTTTCAACAAGTGCAAAAAGTCATACCAAGCAGTGGCTCCTAGAACTTCGATCATTGCAGAGGGTACTCTTAACTATTCTCCGCTTCTCCACTTTCTGAATCTCCTTGGAAATTTTTCCAGGTTCAGTCCCAGATATGTAAGTAGCATTTTTGGCCTTTTTTCCCATAACTTCAAGTCTTACCTACACAAATGCAGATTACTTGCCCAGAATTCCCTTAGAAGAACATAAACACAACCTAGAATTCATAACAGCATGACCCTCCTCACTTTAAATAAAGAATGTCTTGAATTTGATATTTTCGGGATACTAATTTCAAGAATAGGGAAATACGAAACCTTGGAACTTTGTATCAGTCCAATATCACAAGAAACAGATGAAAATGGAAGCTTACTTTAGGATGAATCGCAATTCATCCTATCTTCCCAAAGAAATCAAAAAACAATAGCTCATAGATTTTTTATGAAGCTTTTTAGTTAAGCAAATAAAATAACAAAAAACTTGATTCCAGACATTCAAAAGAAACTCTCTCTTCGAATGGCAGCATATGATCACATAGACATATACCCTGGATATGGGGGAAAATTTTAGGAACACAATTTGCTATACCCACCTAGACTAAGGAAACTGAAGCCCTAATTCCAGATGGACCAGGTCCCAGCACATTTTAAAAAGTATAGAATAAGACTTTTTTGAACAGAACAAAGAACGACTCATTTACACAACTACATTCCAAACAGCACATTTTCATACAAATACATATATGAAATCAATCATTGAGGAATCTAATCCAAATTTTAAGATGATGTTACCTTGGATCCATTGCCACCCTTGGGCCATCCAATTCCAAATCCGCCCCCACAGCCACTTGACAAAAGATCATAAATCTCCTCATTGTATATCTCCAAAACTGTAACTTGCACAAAGGTGCACATCCCCAATTTCTGCCCATCGCTCCCTTCACTCCCCTCTTCTCCTTCTCCCAGTATATCCTTTAATGACCGATACACAATCCCAGCCTGCTTTGAGCACCCGAACATGGTGTGGCTCTTCCCCGAACCCGTTGGCCCGTACATCATTATGGTGCATTTGTTACCCAATTTGACCCCATTAATCCTAGACTCCACAAACTTCTTGTAAAATGCATCGAGATCTTCTTCCTCAGAGAAAGAAATCCCATCCAGTGTAAAATCTCTATAACCAATATCAGCACGGACACGTAGGGTCTGGTTATCGGGATTTGTTTGCAAGAATGAATTGGGTTTTTCTTTTCTGTCTGGATAATCGCGTATCCGGCCAATAACTTCAATGGGATGGTCTCCCTGAGTGGTTTCTTTGACCGTTGGGTTTGGGTTTGGAGATGGATGTGGATTTGGGGTTCTTGCCGAAGTAAAATTGAGACGGTGTTTAGATTGTGGAGTCTTGATGGGGTGGGTTTGGTTTAATTTAGAAGAAGGTGTAGGGGCCATTTTGAGGGAGACCCAGTTGGTGGTTTTAGGCTTCCTTAGATTTCTCCAAGAGAATTCCGGTTAGCTGTTTATTTTGTATGAGGTTTTCAGATAAAGATTCAAAATTCAAGACCGATCGGAGGATTTCTGGGCGTAGAATTCAATACTGAATTTGAACTCTGTTTTGAGAGAGTGTTGAGAGGAGAGAAATGATTTCAGTGGTGGAAAGAGAGATAAAGAGAGAGCTAGAGCTGCAGGAAATGGAAAGACACAAAATGGAAATGAAAAGATTTTGAAATTAGGGTTTTTGAAGTTTAAACTAGCCGTTGTTGTCTAACGTCTATATGACAATATTTGCATTTTAGGACACGGGCGTGATGTATCATACATTTTTCGTGAGCCCACCGCTGAAATAAACTGGCCTAGCATTCCAGCCCATTATATAATTATATAATTCGAAATTGGATTCATCAGCGTCTTTGTTTTATTTGAAGGGTTGATAAACATCTGCTTTATTAATGGCATGCCCTTATTCTTCATTATAAAATTATAAATGTTGCTTTAATCTCTAAAATTTTGAACGTAATTGCCATAGTTACAGAACACCATATTTACTCACAGTTTTTGTTTTAAGGATTAAAATTGAATTATTATATGAATTTCTTCGCATTTTGTACGTTTAAAGATCATAAGATTGGGATTCTAGTGCTCGCCCGCGCCTCTTAAATGGCATGTTCCCTTCCTAACTAGAGCATAGATCCACCACATGAAGCAAGTACAACGTTGGAATTGGAGGCGGTCAGAAGGAGGATCCAAGTATGCTAATTGCACTTTACAATTGTACAATGGTTTCTTTGTTCCTATGAATAATAATAATAATAATAATAATAATAATAATAATAATAATAATAAACCAACCATGCGCTTGGAAAAACAGAACGAAAAGATAGACAAATGCTTTTGATATACAGAGATGATGAGAGAATATTGAATGTGAAGGGATGGCAAAGAAACTGCACAAGAAAAAAAAAATTACGAGATTACAAAAATCCTCAGCTCTTCTCTATCTCCTCTGGTGATACGGGTATCACCATCAACATAGGCAACTTCAAATTCACCACTTCCAGGATTGGATGGAGGCCTTAATGCATCAGGAATTCGAGGTATTTCTAAAGAAGGAAGTTGTGACAAGTTCCCTGTTGTCTTCACAGTCGTTTTCTCATATGTTATTTTAACCTTTGCAGATCCTATTCTCAATACAGGGCAAGCACAACCAATCAAACTTTATTATTCTACCAGATGGGGATGTTACATGACAATAATAGGCGGAATTTAAGGACAAGAAAATTATAAATAAAAAATAAAATAAGTGGAGGAGAAATGAGTGAGAAGCACCAACCTATGAGTTCAAATTTGTGGGCTAATGTGGCAGTGACTTCAACAGGTGGCAAAGGCCATGGAGCACCTAATTCAAGCTCTACTATATTATCAAAATCTTTGCTTAAGACATCAATCCGTTGAAACACCTAATCATGAAACCAAAACCACATTCAGAAGGCATGAAAAAATTGAATGCTTGCTTTAAGATCAAACAAGGCATCCATCAAAACTAATAAAACTTATAAATGGCTTGGGAACATTGACTTGACCAGCTGTTATTCAACTGCTATTTCTTTAAGAACAAAACATAAAATGTCAAGACTTCAAATAGAGATTTAAAATCACAAGAAGGACAACTCTCAGCATGCTAGGA
The DNA here is from genome assembly GCF_030052815.1 of Hevea brasiliensis. Taxonomy (NCBI): domain Eukaryota; kingdom Viridiplantae; phylum Streptophyta; class Magnoliopsida; order Malpighiales; family Euphorbiaceae; genus Hevea; species Hevea brasiliensis. The sequence goes on along the minus strand of NC_079507.1, from coordinate 71,321,420 downwards.
ATTTGTCTTATTTTAGACAATTCACTGATGCTTAATGAACTTCACACTGTTCTAACTTCTAATGATCAGGTGATGTGAACATTACACACATTGAAAACACCTCTAGGTAAAAATAGATTGCCAATTTAGCGATCAAAATAACAGCGAACTGTCATTGCACACCTGGCCTAGAGTTATAGGAAGCAGCCTTCCAGTGGGAGGTCCAGGACGACTTCCACCCAGAGTGCGAGTTGAGAATGCACTGCTATAAATCAGCTTCCACCTTCCTTGCAGCTTATCAATATCATTTGAGAGATCTACTAGTCCTCCAACAGCTTCAAGCTCCTTCGCAGCAGCATCTGCCTTCTGCATATCATCTTCACTAGCAGCAAGGCCTCTGTTCAGACCAGAAACAATACTCTGCAATTGACCATCCGTATATGTCAAGATAGGTTCCAAGATGATAGAATAAGAAACATTTAAACAGAACAAGAAGGAAGTTTTATGCGTCCACATAGGCATTCTCATGTTCGTCATGGATTAGCTTCAAAACCATCCATATTTTTTAGGCTGAAGATTTCAGTCAAGAATTAGAGAGCATAAAAAATTATATGGAACTCTAAATAAATAAAACCTGCATTAGGATATGAGAAGCCAGATGAACAATTCCAAAATCATTATGAATCAATTGTTCTCCCCAATGTCCGTGTTATATATAGTAAGTTATAAGAATATATTCTCAAATCATAAAGATCTATATTAGGTTTTGATCACTTGGCACACTTGGAAATAATTTAAAAAGGTTTGGACATTCCCCAAGGTTGAGTGCGCTATGTATCAAATACTCCTCTCATAATGGCTAGCACCTAGCAGTAGCAGCGCTGATTTCCTTGTTTAGATTTAGAATCTCTAGTCAGATAGATAGCACCATAATCATTCAAGACATATTTTCAGGTCTCCGAGTGAAGCCTTATTGTTCCAACCTCCGTGAAAAAACGGAGGGTAGAAGTTTTCAAGTACAAAGGATATGAACGTTATAAGCTTAGCTGGTGGTAGGATACTCTTATCATGTATCATGGCATATCATTGAAATCAAATGATTTCAATGTTCTAAGTACTACTACTGCATATTTTAATCAAATTTAAGCGCCAAAAACAGGAGGATTAATCAATGATTGAAGGCAGTAATAAAACTGATATGCTACCTACTGAACTGAGTAACTAAGCAACAGCAAACCAAATTAAAGCAAGACCAACACCGTGACTAGCCAGCTTGAAAAGTATTTCACAGAGGAACAAGACAATTAAATGAACCAAATTCCGATAAAAACCGAATCAAACAAAAACCCTTTTAATCACCCTAAAACCAATGAAGGCTGTAGTACACTAAGCATCTGAACCATGAATTAAAGGAAGAAATTAACTGGGGAAAATGAATTGAAAGCCATAGGCAGTCAAATACAAGTGATTCACCAAACTAAAAACAAAAAATTAAGAGACTAACCAGCAATTTGAGCTTCAAAGAAGCAATGAGCTCAGTTTTCCCCTTCTCGTTTTGAGGAGGAGGAGGTGGGTCGAGGACAGACACCTCGTCCAGAGCTGATCTGACAACGAAATTGCTCTTCACATGAGAAGGCAAACGATGCCGTTTTAAAGATAAAGGGAGAAATGGTTTTGTTGCGGAGTGAATATTCCCAGGAAGCGCAGATTTAGTTGGAAAGGAAGAAGGAGATGAAGAGTGAGAGAGAAACGTTGAAGGGCAAAGAAGCAAGCTTAAAGAAACCATGGAGAATTTTTGTGGCAAAGGAGAAGCGAGAAACCCAGATATATGGAGAGAAAGGAATCGCCCAATTTCATGGCGTTGATGATTAGTTTATGAGACAAGTGGATGCTCGTATAGGAAATTCTCTGGAATCAGAGACCACGGTGGTGGCCCGCACGTTGGAGATCAGTGGAGAAGGATAACCACCGCCTTCTCTCTTGTCTTTTTTATTGAAATAATTTTTTATATTAAATTAATTAATTATAATTAGTCAGGGGCGCACCACAATAATGGTGGACTACTTTCTTTTTCCTCTTTTATTTCTAAAAAAGAAATTTGAAAAAAAAATCATGATATTTCTTATATTTTTCAAATAGAATTTTGAGATTAATTTTTTTTAAATATATCTCAAATTTACACATTAATTATTAGTAAAAAGAGATATTATTTTAATATTATTAGAATATATTATAATTTAATTATTAAAATATAGTAAAATTTATATATTAATTTTTATATTTTTAAAATTCATTTATTTAGTGGTTAATATTTTAACAGATTTATATATTTATTTAGCTTGGATGTGTATAAATGTTAAAGTGTAATTTTTTTTTGTTAATTATAAAATAATATAATATAATAATAAAACTCTAATTAAATTTATTTGATTTAAATATATAATATGCCTAAATTATTGATAAAATAAAATTATAATATTACAATTAAAATAATAAATATTATAAAATATGTGGACTATTTTATAATAAAACTTATATTTTATAATAAAACTTACACTATAAAATTATAATACTATTTTAGTATTTTTAGTATAATTAATAGATAAAAAATTAAGTAAAAATAAGTAAAACGTGAAATCTATATTATTATTATTATATATAAAATAGAAAGATATTATTAAAAGTTTGATATATGATATTTTTTTTATAATATTATCACGTGATTAATATATGATATTCTCTTCTATAATATTACTATGTGATATTTTTTATTATACGTAAGTTATAAATTATTTAATAATTACTCTATTAATATAATAATAAATAATAATTATTATAAGGTAATTGACAATATAATAATGTATATTAATTACATATATTTATATTTATATTATATATAGATAAATTTTAATTATTTCTATTATAAATTTGAGAGATAACAATAATAAAAATAAAATTTAAAATAATAAATAAAAAAAATTTAAAATATTAAATTATTTTTATATATTAAAATTAAAAGAATATATATAAACTAAAATTATGAATAACCACGTAGTCAATTCCCTAGTAATGTTAATAATGAAAAGCTCTTATAATTTAATAACTTTCATTATAATACTTCCCTAGATAATTATTATTTAATATTAATGAAATTTAATTTAATGATATGACAATTATTTATAAAATTAAGAGATTTTGAGTTTTAATAGGATTTAATTACACTAAAAAAAATCATCTTAATCTTATTGTTAAAATTTTATTCCTAATATAAAATTTTAAATTCAATAAATAAGAGAAAAATATTCAATTTTCTTAAAATTGAATTTATTTATGATTTAATTCTTACATATTGTTATTATTAATAAATTCGTCCTCATATTTTAAAAAATTTATTAAAAGATCATTAATGTTTGCCTCTGTTAACTCAAAGGTCTTCCCATTCATTTTCAGCCTGTTATTCCAATTAAAAACTTAGTCAAAAGGGAGAGAATTTTTTAAATCCAAAGCTGCCTTTCCTCAATCCCTGTAAAAAGAAAAACCTAACTCTCACAATTTTTTGTCTCCTGCTCTCATCTTCTTTGTCTTCCTCGACTACTGCCTCAAATCCTCATTACTAGCAGCCGCAATTTTGTGGTTCAGTCTCATAACAAATCACAGTGAATGCTCTACAATGGTTCCTCATGGCTCTAAAATATTATTCCTGGGTTCGCATGAGGAGTCAATCCAGCTCAAGATCATCCAATAACTTGAATATCTTCCGTTTGAAACATTAAAGGAGAAAAAAAAAAAAAAAACCAATGACAACAGCATAGGAACCAAAAATCATTTTTATTTTTTCAATTTTTTTTTTTTTTTTGTCATCATCGACTACTCTTGCACCATGTGGATCTAAGTTGTCTCATCAGAATTGGAAAGTTGCATGATAAATAAGCTCGAAACAAGGATTCCTCAATCCCCATAGAAGATGACGCAGGAAAACTTATTAAAAGCATTTGGGCAATGTTGCAAATAAAGACAATAGCCATAGAGAAAAATCACGGTGCCCCAGGACCATAACATCTAGCAGCAACATCTCCTTGCGTTGATGAAAGTGGGATAAATTTCAATTTTTTTTTTCATCTCTTGCTAGTGGCATTGTGTTTTAAAACAGGGGGAGAAATCCAGTTTCAAGTCGTCGAATCCAACAGAGAAAGTTGAAATTTATTATGTTATTGTAAACTATGTCCACTAAATAGTTATCAACATGATACGAAAATTTTGAATAAGGGGGTGTCACGACCTAATCTATATGTCGAACCAGCATAAGAACCTGGGTCAGCTTACTCTCGAGACCCGTAGTAAGCTTAACTATTTATCAACACAATTCTAAGGCCCATTTGGGCCCAATTTCAAGAATTCAACCGGATAAAATCTGATCATAAAATGAACCATTCAACGGGGAGATTTTGACTCGCCCGATCTGTAAACATAATATATAATAAATTTGGGAGTTCAGCTCACCCTCCACATAATCAAAATGTCATAACTCAAATAGGAGGTCTGCTCTCTCATCCAATCCCATCATGCATATAATTAATAATTTTACAGGTCCAACATAATTTTTATAATACAGGCCCAAAATAAAAATAAGTGCTTTTAATACATGCGGAATCTAAAATTTAACTTAATTGTATAAAATATATTAAATACTATTAATAAACCTGCGAAGAAGAAGACCAGGTTAGCCACAACAAATAATTCTCTTGTAGTCTGAAAAAATAGATGAACAAGAGTGAGCGTTCAACTCAGAGAGAAAGGCTATTCCGGCTCACTTGACAATTTAATCCAACTAACTTCGCATGTGACTAATTTTCTTTGATTTCGATGTTGTAAAGGTTTCCTCGCTTCGAGTCCCCATAACCCTTTTCATATTAATATATTTTTATTTTTATTAAAAATAATTTATTTTTATATATTTAAATATTATAATTTTAATAAAATATAAATATGTTATTAAAATAAAGTTTAAAACTTATATTTTTAATTTATAATTTATTTTTTTATAAATAAATTTATATTATATAATAATATTTTTTTTGTCAATATATTATATAATAATAAATTAAAATAAAAAGACAAGTCTCCATGGAAAATTTGTCTTGCCCTACTCTTCCGTAGAAAATCTCCACCCTAACCCAAGCTTTTATGGGGTGGGGACTCCATTACTATTCCTAAATTAAAGGGCATTTAAGCCATTTTATAAAATTCTAATAGCAAATCTGTTTAAAAATGGATGGAAAAGGAAAAACCATTGAGTTAATGGAGTTGGAGGCAAATGTTAGGATCTTTTAATGAGTTTTTAAAAAATGTTAGGACAAACTTATTAATAATGACAATATACAGGTACTAAATCGTAAAATCTCGCTTTATCAGAGGAATTCTATTAAGAGCCCAGCCCAAATGGCTAATTTTTTTTTTTCTTTTTTTAGAACTCAAAACGAGATCCATTCCCGCCCAAAAAATTAAACCCTACAATTTTAAATTAATAATTGCATTGATTTATTTCTCATTTATATCCACTAACTATTCTCTCCTCAATCAATTCAAATGCCCAAGTCTTCAATTATTGTCTAATTAATCTATCAAAAGCCTCATGTCAGCTCAATCGGCTCGCAGGCTCAAGGATCGTAACGGCGCCGGAGCCAAAACCTCTGCCGTTCTAACATCCACGAAAACCCTTGCCCCAATTCCAACCTCGGAACCAAACCCAGGTTCCGCTCTCAGAAAATCACTCTCCGGTAAAGAGAATCTCAGACTTAATTCTCGGGCCCAGAAGCCCACGATCCGGTCAGTGCCTCGTGTCGACAAGGCTGCCGCTGCTGTTGTTCCGGGGAGTGACAGTGAAGGGCGCGTAAGATGGTCTGCGTCATCGGTGCCCCGAGGTAGGAGTTCAAGCCCTTCTGAGTTCATTAGGGTTTTTAGAGATTCTAGGGTTTCTAAGGGAGATAGTGATAGGCGTATGGTGTCGAGTGCAGGGAAAAAGACTGGGACTAGAGTTTTTAGAGATTGTAAAGAAAATAGTGGATTTGGTGCTGAATTAGGGAAGAAGAGTGAATTTTGTGAACGAAATGTTGTGAAAGCAGAGGAAAATGAGAAGAATTCAAGTGGATATAGGGCTTTGAATGGTAATTATAACAAAGGGGTTAATTTAACCTCGAGCTCCATAAAATCAAGTAAGGTTGATGATGTTGCTGGTTCAAATTTAGTCTCCAAAATCCCAAAAGGTGTTAAAATAGATAAGTTATGCACAGATAAATCTGGGTCTGATAAATTTGATTGTCAAAAAGAGTCAGGTGAGAGAACTGGTAGCAAAGCTAGAGTTTTGGAGAAGTACTCGATTGAAGAGAGTACTGATAGCAAGCCTGGTGTTAAATATTCGAGCAAGCTTCATGAGAAGCTTGCATTTCTAGAAGGGAAGGTGAAGAGGATCGCATCTGACATTAAGAGGACAAAGGAGATGTTGGATATGAATAATCCAGATGCATCCAAGGTGATACTTTCAGATATTCAGGACAAGATTTCAGGGATTGAGAAGGCAATTGGACATGTAGGAGGTGATTCATCCAAAATCAGTGGAAATGATGGTGGGGAGAATGAGGTATTTGGGAAGAATAAAAATGAGAAAGCAGATCAGGTGAAGGGTTCAGTTAAGGGCTTGAACAAAGAGGAACTTGAAGCAAGACTCTTTCCTCATCATAAGGTGCTTAGAAATAGAACATCATTGAAGGAAGCATCAGGAAGTTCTCAGAGTTGCAATGAATCTAATTTCCCTGACTCAATTTGTGAGTCAAAGGTCAAAGAGAAGTTGTTGAGCCCTACTGAAGAAAATCCAATAGCACTAGATTTGTTGGCTTCACTTAATAAGGACACAAAGGTAACTCTGAGAGATGCAAAGGCCGGCTTTGAATTTTGTGAAGTTAAAGAAACTAATGGTGCTGCAGCTTCAGGAAAACAAGATTCTTTGATCAATTACCATGGCAAGTGTAGTGAGGAGCTTGATCTTACAACTGATGAGACACTTGATGAGTTTGATGACCAGGAAAATAGACAAGCAGTTGTAATTTGTGAGGAGACTGAAGATACTTCTGTCTATCAAGTTAAACAAATAAGCTCCAGAAATTCAACAGGAGGATGGTTTGTGTCAGAGGGAGAGTCTGTTCTTCTTGCTCATGATGATGGATCATGCTCCTTTTATGATATTGCTAATTGTGAGGTATGTGTCAGTTCTATTTATTCCTGTTTGATGGTGAATTCCTTTTTTGTTTTGTGGTTTAGTCTTAGTCGTCAGCTTCCCAAATTTTTGGTTTACCTTGCTTTTTGTTCAGTTTCTCGAATTTAGTTGAAAGGCTCTAAATTGATGCAAATTATTGAATAAAATGTGCAAATTTCCTGTCTACTATAATGAACTTAATTGAGTTGCTTCTAATTACATATTCAGTTTGTTGAATTCTTCCTATGACATTTTTTGCTTAATCAAAATTTTTTAATGTGAATAAATTAGCATCTGGATCATATTCCAAAACTATACAAGCACATTGGAGCCTACAATGATTAAATTAAATTAAAAAAAAAATTAATGCTGTTATTTAAGAATTATTCAATCTGCTAATGACCCATAATCTGTTTCAGGAAAAGGCCGTATACAAGCCTCCAGAGGGAGTTTCACCTAATATATGGGGAGATTGTTGGATAATCCGTGCACCTAGTGCTGATGGATGCTCGGGGAGATATGTTGTGGCTGCATCTGCTGGGAATACTCTTGATTCGGGATTTTGTTCATGGGATTTCTATACCAAAGATGTGCGAGCTTCTCACGTAGAGGATGGAGAAACAACCACGTCAAGAACAATACTAGGTCCCATTCCCTGTAATACTGCTTGCAGAAGAAGAAATGCTTTGTCTGGCATGTCGTTGCCAGAAACCCGACAATGGTGGTATAGGCCATGCGGGCCTCTTATCGTTTCTACTGCCAGCTCTCAAAGGGTTGTCAAGATATTTGATATACGTGATGGAGAGCAAGTAATGAAATGGGAGGTGCAGAAGCCTGTGTTAGCAATGGATAATTCAAGTCCTTTGCAGTGGAGAAACAGAGGAAAAGTAGTTATAGCTCAATCGGAAACAATTTCTGTGTGGGATGTCAACTCTCTTAACCAACAATCATTGTTATCTATTTCTTTGTCTGGTCAAAAAATATCTGCTCTTCATGTGATTAACACTGATGCTGAATTAGGTGGTGGGGTTCGGCAAAGGTAAACCTTAACACCATGCTGTCACAAGTAATCCTATTTTCATGTATCTGCATTTGCTGGTTCCCTTGCCTTCTCTCAGTATGAATTTTTCCTTTTCAATTGATGTTAAGTCATCTAGGCCTTCAGAACTTTGGCCAATTTTTTGCATGTCAATTATGTGCCAAAATAATTAAATAATCAGTTTTGTCTTCTGGTTATCATGTACCTGTCTTTGATTTCAGTGTGGTTTCAGTTCAACCTAATTTTGATTCTAACCAATTTTTTTCATATAAAAATTATTTTATTAAAAAGATATTAGCTTGCATTTGTTTCATGTAATACTCAAGCTTATTATTCAGAGGAATAGCTTCTTCTTTTTACAACTATAGTTACTCTTTTTCTATTTTTTCTTTTTTAAATTTTCAGTTCAAACAGCCAGTCTGGTTCATGTTGGGGGAGGGACCCTAACCACCTAGGGGTCCTGGTTACGGGTAGCCTGTATCCAGGGCTGTTTGCAAAAGTTCTCTAATATTGCCAAAGGATTTGATGTATTCCTTAATGGACATGTGCATGCATGATCTCCATCAATATTATTCTGTTGTAATTGTTTGCTTCTCTCATGTTAAATGTCTTAATTTTTCTGTTAATTAACTGGATCATGGGTAGATATAGTAGCACTGTCATTCGTAATTCAAATTTAATGTAGTAAATAATTAAATATTCGCATAGTGTGCCTTTTAAGCGCATGCATGATGAAGCTATAGCCAAGTTCTCTTTCTAGTCCTCAAGTGGTCGATTTGTGCTATGCAGGGTAACTTCTGCAGAAGCTGAAGGAAATGATGGTGTGTTCTGCACCCCTGATGCTGTTAATGTTTTAGACTTTCGCCTTCCATCTGGTGTAGGTCTTAAGATACCTAAAATTGGTGTTAGCGCCCAGTCAATGTTTACTCGTGGAGACTCAATCTACATTGGCTGTACTAATACGAGGTCTGCAGGGAAAAAAGAACCTTGTTCACATGTGCAACAGTTTTCATTGCGCAAACAAAGGATAGTCAGCACATACTCTATGCCAGAATCGAATACTCACTCGCATTACTCAGCCATAACACAGGTTTGGGGAAATTCTGAGTTTGTAATGTGTGTTTGCGGACTAGGGCTGTTTGTCTTTGATGCGTTGAAGGATGACAGCCTGCACTCTTCTGCGGTGGATTATGGTAGTACCCAAAAGGTAAAAGATGTTATCGGTCCAGATGACATGTATTCCCCTACATTTGACTACTTGGCATCTCGTGTCCTTCTGATATCAAGAGATCGTCCAGCGCTGTGGAGGCACTTATAATAGGCATTTGTGATATATGCCTGTTGCTACTGGTGTAATTTGTTTAGGTAATAGGATTATCGGGGTGACAATGTGCTTCTGTTTATTTTGTAATGCATGCTATGTGAGACTAAAAACAATAGTAATATTTATTGAAGCAAAGCTTATTGATACATATATATCGGATGATCACCTCTTACAACGTTGTGTTTGTATTCTCAGAAAAGGAAACTGCACTTTGCCACAGCCCACAGGAATGAGAAAGTGAATAACAAGTTTCCACTCAGAAGAGGGATCTTTAGTTTCATCCCTGGAGTAGAGATTGATGATGTATACTCCTTTTGTACTGAAATAATTGCCATGTCTGGAAGTCAGACAGTTTACTTTTTCACTTTTCTGGATATCAGTTGGATGCTATGGTTGGATTCCCGTCAATGAAAATTTCATTTATTTATTTGGTTTTGCAATTTATTTAGAATTTAAGACATTCTAGAAGTAGTACAGAGTTTTTTTTTTTTTTTTTGAAAATTTTTATATGAAAATTAAAAATTACATATGATATTCAATATATAAAATTGAAATTGTTTAGCAATTACAAATCATTGCACAAGGCTTAAAATAAGGAGTTAAAATTACATAAGGCAAATAGTAACAAGCATGAAGCATGCAATTCCTCAGCCCTTTTCTTTTGTTGTGGCTGTGGAGCGTGAACTTTAGTTTCATTAGAGGTTGTGCAACTTGCTCACGCTTTTTTGCGTGGATATTATAAGCCTAATAAATTTAATAACAGCTAATGAATTAAATATTTAAATTTAAACTCATACATTTAGATTTTAATTAATTTTATATAAATCTTAAAATAATATTTAATTTAATAATTATTAAATCCATTAATATAAAATTAAGTTTATATTAATCAATAGTAGTGGCGGATTGAGAATAAAAAATGGAGACCTCTCTTTATATATATATATATATATATATATATAAACTTTCTTTTTTATAAAATTTAAATTTATAATTTATTTTTTTAATTTTATTATAATTTTTAATAATAATTTTTATTAAGATAAAATAATATAATTATATTATACGTGTGATAAATTGATAAATAACTTTTTGTTTAATAACATTAATAATAATGTAATTTTATTTTATAATTTTCTAGGGATTTAATATCATTGAGTTTAATTATAAGATATTAAAATCTTTTTAAGTCGGACATTATATTTAATAAATACATATTTATATATTGTACAAAGGCTAATTTTTAAATTCCATCATATATATATATATATATATATATATATATATATATATATATATATATATATATATTTATTTATTTATTTATATATTTATATAGCCTTCAATATATTACGGCTGAACAGTATGTGACTCTTGAGATTTCAGTTTTTCTAATTTCTATTTGAAGGGTTTGTAATGTTGTAAGATCATCAGAATATTAATAAAAATTTTCAGTGTATTTCTCTATCCATGACTTTTTAAAACTATTTCATCTTCTAAAAATTCAAAAGCCCATATCATTATTAAATTTTTCTTTAACATGAGTATGCTCTACACTTACCTCATTAGAGAATTTACTAGATGACTTAGACAATCCTAGATAAGATGTGTGACCAACAAAGATTTTTTTATAAAATGCTGGACAATAATAAATTTTTTCACTGACTATATCAAAAATCTCTCAATTAAGTGTATAGATAAGAATTACGCATGTCAGAAAAAAAAAAAAAAAAAAGTCTCATCGTGAAAAGCATTCCAAATAATGTAATATATTATTGTTATTATTTATATATGTAACACCCCAAATTTTAAATGTATTATTTTGTAAGTAATATTAATATTTTTATTTTATTTAAATTTTAGAAAATTATTTGAAATTATTTGGATTTTCGAAATCGGGTTTGATTTCCCGAAAATATAAAACTTTGATGATTTTTAAAAATTAATTTAAAGACCACGTGGCAAAATTAAAAATATATTTAGAGTTTACGAATTTTTCTGAGTTTTTTAGAATTTTTTTTGAAATTTTTGGGCCTCGTTTTTTGTCCCAAGGCAAAGTAAAAATTCAAAATTTTGTATCTTGAATCGGGCCAGCCGAATTGAACCGGACCGGATCGGACCGATCGAATCGAACCGGCTTTCTTATTCTTTTCTTCCCTTCCCCCGTGCGTCCCGTCCCTCCTCCTCTCTCTCCCATTTTCTCTCTCCTCCCTCATCCCCAGGCCGCGCCGCCGCCTCCCTAGCCTCCCTACCTCGCCGGCGCACCACTCCGACGCCTCCCCATCGCCGGCCAGCCTTCCAAGCGGCCTGAAACGATGGGCGAAGCTCCCTCTGCGCGCGCGTGACGTTTCGGCTTCCTGGCCAAAATCCGGCCGATCCGGCCATCAATTGGGCCGGGTCTTGTGTCAAACACCATCTACACCTCGAGAGTTTTCCATAGACACTAAGAACACCAAAATCCATTGAGCGGTTTATCTAATTTATGTCCGAGAAGTTTTAGCCCATTTTGACTTTTGGACTAGATTTCTCGCAAATCGTGAACCCCACGAGAAAACCGAGAGTACCAGAGCGCTCCACTAGTCGAGAGCTTCGCGGCAATATAAATTTCAAAATTTTCTGACACCGTTTTTCGATGGGTCCCACGGAACTTCGTAGTGTTTTTCCGAACATTAAATGAGTTTAGAAAATTTCGTAAAAATTTTATACTAACCCCCGTGTTGTGGGCTTTGTGTAGGTACCTTCAATTCGCGAAAACTCGACAATTGTCCGGGTCTGTGAATTTCCAGCCAGACAGATTGGCTACCCAAAAAGTCTTGGAATTGAATCGGGATTTTGGCTACCCCATCTTTGTCAAACGTCCCAAGCGCGTTCCTAAGATCGGAATCGGCATAGGTAAACCCGAACCTTACTTTTTCATAATTTTCTAGTGCTTAAATGAGATTAAAAATCCGTAAAATATTCGTGGTAGCTCAGAAAATTATGATTCTTTTTGCATTAGCTTAGTAATATTGCTAAGGACCGCGAGGCAAAGTTTTAGACTGTAAATTTGGGTAGTTTTTGCAAAAAGGATCAATTATAAGGATTAAACTGTAAATTTACATATTGTGACTGATGACTGTTTGGATGGGCCCAGGAGGGGCTGTGTGATGTTATTGAGTTGTGAGTGTATGGTTGGTGGATATAGAAGTGTGTTTTAAACCCATTTGCAGGTTGGGTAGGTCCTAAATATAGGGGAGACTCTGCCGGATTTTCGGCACGACTTAGGACATATTTGGTCTTTTCTTAGTTTGTATTGAGTCAAATTTATTAAATGATTGTAATAAAATTGTTAGGTGAGCCGGGACAGCCTTCTTCCTCCGCCCAGCCGCCACAGTGACTGCTGTCAAGTCTGTGAGTAAAATATTAATTTTAATTGTAATTTCGATATTATTATATGTTCAAGCATGCCCATACATCACTTATATGTATATATCTATGTAGTTAAACTCTAGGCACGTTTTATATTGCATTCACAACTATTAAAGTGCCATGGATGTTGTTGTGGTAATTTGGAGCAGTGTGTGTGCGTTGGCGTGCGTGTGATGTGGTGTTGGCTATGGATAGGACGGGTAGACACGGCTTGAGATCTTCGCTGGGACCCGGTCCTTCGGGGTAGACACAGCTTGAGTTCTTCGCTGGGACCCCGATTTGGTTTATTAAGTGAAAGTCCGAGCTGAGTTCTTCGCTGACACAGGTTGGAATAAGAGAGCTGTATAGGGGATCAGCTCCCATATATGTATTGTTTGACATTATCGGGTGTGTGAGTGCTCCAAATTACCTTTTTGCTGTTATGATGTGAAAATATTGCTGATGTTGCATTTCACTCTACAGGGTGTATTAGCTTTAGATAGTTATAGAGATTATGGTTAAAATTGATATTTTACTCTCTGAGTCGAACGCTCACTCCTGTTCATTATTTTTCAGGCTACAGGAGGATTTTGTTGTGGTTAACCTACTTTTCTCCTTCGCAGGTCATCTATTCATGTTTGTATAATTTTGTTAACTTCTAGATTTTCGCACGTGTTAGAAATATTCATTTGATTTGGGTCTGTAATATAATTATCATGTTGGACCTGTAAACTTATTATTATATGTATGTTTGTTGGACTGGATGAGGGAGCTAAGCTCCCATTTATTTTTATGTTGTTATGAGTATGTGGACGGTGAGCTGAGCTCCCCAATTGATTATATATTATGTTTACAGGTCGGGTGAGTCAAAAATTTCCCTTTGAAAGGTCCATTTTATGGCCGGACTCTGTCCGGTTGAATTCTTGAAATTGGGCTCAAATGGGCCTTAGAGTTGGGTTGATGAATAGTTAGGCTTACTACAGGCCTCGGGGGCTTTAGGCTGGCCCAAGTCCTAGTGCCATTCCGGCCCATAGGTTGGGTCGTGACAAATGTGGTATCAGAGCTTAGGCTCCAGATTCATAGGGAATAATTGTCTAAAGTGTTGGGAAGAGTTTACTAGGAGTCACATGCGGAAAATAGGGTCCACATTCGTCTTGCATTGTCATCTTTGCTTCTAGTTTCTGCTTCATATAATTATGTATAAATATGAGTCTATAGAGTTGTGTAACATACTGTTTTGAATTTTGTGGGCTAATGCTACTGAATTTCAGGAAAATACGTAGACGCAGGAGAGCTGCCACTGCACCAGGACCAGATGTGCTTGACGAGGTGTCGGCACAGGATGAGGCGCCTGCCCCGAGGAGGCAGGGTAGGAGGCTTAGAGCTGCTCAAGTAGAAGAGCAGTTGCCACCAGTTCAGGATCAGTCTTTTATGGCACAGGGTCCCACAGACCCAGTGGTAGCTACTTTAGCTGGTTTATAGAGAACCATCAATATGATGGCACAGTATATGGTTCACCCTCCCCAGCAGCAGCAGTCCACCGCACCAAGAAGGGAACCTTACAAACAGATAATCAATTTCAAGAAGTTGGTGCCTGGTACTTATGATGTGTCAGATGATGCCTATCAATTTTTGGATTCCTGCAGAAAGGCAGGAACAGAATTGCAGTTGACTGACAGAAGACTTATTGAGTGTGTGCAGCATGTCATGGGGCCTATGCCTAGACAATGGATGAATGACTACATATTACCTCGGATGGAGGGTTTGTCATGGACTCAGTTTGTGGAACTGTTCATCAACCGGTTTGTACCAAAAAGTTTCAGAGATCAAAAGCAGTGGGCCTTTGAGGCCTTAAGACAGAATGGCAGGTCTGTAGATGAATATGCTACAGAATTTCTGGAACTAAGCAGGTATGCCCCTACAACAGTAGCTACAGAAACTATGAAGGTGAAGAGATTTCTAAAGGGGCTTGACAGGAGGTATGCAAACCTGGCCATGATGTCTAATCAGTCTTTTGATGTGGTAGTTGATCGAGCCAGACAGATTGAGATTAGCTATGCTGTGGATGACAGTGGAAGAGCAAAGAAAAATAGAGCAGAGGGTTCTTCAGGTGTTCCCCACATGGGTACTATGGATAGTGGTGGCCAAACCAATTACTGAGGAAGAAGCAGGAATAAGAGGAGTGGATTTAGACATAAATCTTAAGGATTTAGACCAGGGTACGAATCCAGCAGTGGTCACAGTTCGGGATATAGCAGTTTTGGGTCTGGTTCAGGATCGTCCTTGGCACCTTACGCACAGTGTGGAAGGGGACATTCAGGATCTTGTCTGATGGGTTCAGGAGTATGTTTCAGTTGTGGCCAACCAGGTCACTTTGTTAGGGAATGCCCCGTGTTCAGCGAGCCACAGATGGGGTCACAAGGTTCTGTTGCAAATGTTCCTCGTCAGTTGTATCCTGGTGCTTCCAGCATGGCAGGCGTCAGTTGTATCCTGGTGCTTCCAGCATGGCAGGCAGTCAGTTCAGTGGCCAACAGGGCTGAGGACAAAGGAGATGTGGATTTGGAGGTAGATCAGGAGGTAGCAGTCAGTATTAGGGTTCTGCTACCCAGGGTAGGGGTCAAGCTCGGGTTTTCACCCTGGCCCACCAGGATGCTCAGGCTTCCAATGCAGTTGTGGCAGGTATTCTTCTGGTCTGTTCCTATAAGGCTCGTGATTTAATAGATCCGGGTGCTACGCACTCATTTGTCTCCCCAGTGTTTGCCATGAGATTGGGTAGGAACCATACAACTTTAGAATTCCCTTTGTCTGTAGCTACCTCACTTAGCGATAACATAGATGTAGACATGGTTTTTCCGGATAGCCCAGTAGTAGTGGATGGAAAGATCCTCCTAGCAGATTTGGTTCCTCTACCAGTAATGGATTTCGATATTATCTTGGGAATGGATTAGTTGGCAACTCATTTTACCACTTTAGACTGCAGGAACAAAAAGGTGTATTTTCACATACCTGGTGTGGAAGAGTTTAGCTTTGATGGTGACAGGAGCGTGGCTCCATATAATTTGGTGTCAGCAATTAGTGCTAGAAAAATATTGAGACGTGGATGTCAAGGGTATTTGGCATTGGTAAGAGATATATCTGTAGAAGGTGTTAACATGGAAAATGTTCCTGTTGTCAGAGAATTCATGGATGTCTTCCCTGAGGAGCTTCCAGGGTTGCCTCTAGGAAGGGAAATAAAGTTTTGCATTGATGTTGTGCCATGTACAAACCCCATATCAATGCCACCTTACAGGATGACACTAGCAGAATTGAAAGAGTTAAAGGAGCAACTACAGGAGCTTTTGGACAAGGGTTTCATACATTCGAGCACTTCACCCTGGGGTGCTCCTGTTCTATTCGTGAGAACGAAAGATGGGTCCTTGAGGTTGTGTATTGATTATAGACAGCTGAATAGGGTGACTGTGAAGAACAAGTACCCACTTCCTCGGATCGATGATCTGTTTGATCAGCTCCAAGGAGCTAGATTCTTTTCCAAGATAGACCTGCGATCAGGCTACCATCAATTGAGAATCAGGAATGAGGATGTGTCCAAGACAGCATTCAGGACAAGATATGGTCATTATGAGTTCTTGGTGATGTCTTTTGGACTCACTAATGCACCAGCAGCCTTCATGGACTTGATGAACAGGGTGTTTAGGCCATTCCTAGACCGTTTTGTCATCGTATTCATAGCTGACATTTTGGTATATTCTCGGACTGAGGAAGAACACGTGTGGCATTTGAGGATGGTGTTGCAGACTTTGAGGGAGCACCAGCTATATGCCAAATTTTTAAAATATGAATTTTGGCTAGAAAGCATCTCATTCTTGGGACACGTAGTTTCTAGTGAAGGCATTCAAGTGGATCCCAAGAAAATTGAGGCTGTAACTAATTGGCTTAGGCCTACAACAGTCACTGAGGTGTAAAGTTTTTTAGGTCTAATTGGCTACTATAGGCGTTTTGTGCAAGATTTTTCCAGGATAGTGGCTTCCCTAACTAAGTTAACTTGGAAGAATGTTCCATTCATTTGGACAGATGATTGTGAGAAGAGTTTTCAGATACTTAAAGAGTGTCTAACCACCACCCCTGTGTTGACACTACCAATGAGCGGTGAAGGATATACTGTGTACTATGACGCCTCCAGAGTTGGCTTAGGGTGTATTTTGATGCAAAATGGAAAAGTAATGGCTTATGCTTCGAGACAGCTAAAGAGGCATGAGCAGAATTACCTCACCCATGATTTAGAAATGGCGGCTGTAATCTTTGCACTAAAGATCTGGAGACACTACCTGTATGGTGAAGTGTGCGAGATATACACCGACCACAAGAGTTTGAAGTACATCTTCCAACAGAGGGATTTAAACTTGAGACAGAGGAGATGGATGGAGCTTCTGAAGGACTATGATTGCACCATTCAGTACCACCCTAGGAAGACCAATGTAGTAGCAGATGCTTTGAGCAGAAAATCTTCTGGCAATTTGGCGTACATATCAGTGGAGAAGAAACCGTTGATTCAAGAAGTACATGAGTTGATGGATCAAGGTCTAATCCTAGATCTTTCGGATGAGAGGGTATTGTTGGCTCATTTTTCAATGAGACCAGACCTGCGAGATAGAGTTAGAGTTTCCCAACACAGAGACCAACAATTGATGAAGATCATAGAAAAAGTACAGCAGGGTGAAGGTGGTGAGTTTGGATTTGCCAATGATGGCGCCCTAGTGCAAGGTTCTAGGATATGTGTGCCCAATGTGGACAATCTCAGAAATGAAATCATGCAAGAGGCACACTATACATTGTACAATGTCCACCCAGGCTCTACCAAGATGTACCATGATGTGAAAGATAGCTATTGGTGGAATGGCATGAAGAGAGACATAGCAGACTTTGTGTCCAAGTGCTTGACTTGTCAGAAGGTGAAGTTTGAATACCAGAGGCCGTCAGGGAAGCTGCAGGAGCTCTCTATCCCAGAATAGAAGTGGGAAATGATTATTATGGATTTTGTGACTGGGTTGCCTCGTACAATGTGAGGATATGATTCGATATGGGTAATTGTAGACCGCCTAACTAAATCAGCTCATTTTTTACCTGTGAAGATCACATATTCTGTTGCACAGTACGCCCGACTCTATATTCGAGAAATCGTCAGATTGCATGGAGTTTTTGCTTCCATAATATCTGACAAAGGGCCTCAATTCACTTCTCAATTTTGGAGAAAGTTGCAGGAGGCACTTGGCACGCAGTTGAACTTTAGTACCGCTTTCCACCCTCAGACAGATGGGCAGTCTGAAAGGACAATCCAAACACTGAAAGACATGCTCCGCATGTGTGTTTTGGATTTTGGAGGTCAATGGGATGATCAGTTACCTTTGGTGGAGTTTGCCTACAACAACAGTTATCATTCCAGCATAGGGATGACACCCTATGAGGCACTATATGGAAGAAAGTGTAGGTCTCCTCTGTGTTGGACGGAAATGGGAGAAGCGAAGGTGCATGATGTAGACCTAGTGCAGTACACTTCAGACATAGTTCCTTTAATTAGGGAACGATTGAAAACAGCTTTTAGTAGGCAGAAAAGTTATGCAGACCCCAGACGGAGGGATGTAGAGTTTGCAGTAGGCGACTATGTATTTCTGAAGGTTTTGCTGATGAAGGGAGTCATGAGATTTAGAAAGAAGGGCAAGTTGGCACCTCGGTATATTGGACCTTTTGAGGTTACTAATAGAGTTGGAGTAGTTGCCTACCGGTTGGAGTTACCACCCAACCTTTCCCACATTCATCCTGTATTCCACATCTCCATGCTCAGGAAATACATTCTTGATCATTCTCATGTGTTACAGTCGGA
Source organism: Hevea brasiliensis (assembly GCF_030052815.1). NCBI lineage: Eukaryota > Viridiplantae > Streptophyta > Magnoliopsida > Malpighiales > Euphorbiaceae > Hevea > Hevea brasiliensis. The sequence goes on along the minus strand of NC_079507.1, from coordinate 71,302,564 downwards.
TGTAGTAGAGCTGAAAGAAAACTTGACGTTTGAGGAGCAACCTGTAGCTATAGTGGACTATCAAGTGAGACAGTTAAGATCAAAACAGATCCCTATGGTTAAGGTTTTGTGGAGGAGCCAGTCAGTGGAAGAGTGCACTTGGGAGTCAATGCGGGACATGCGTAGCAAGTACCCTTATCTATTAAATGTGTAATTCTGTACTTTATTCTGCCTTGTGTAAAAATTCGAGAACGAATTTTCTATAAGGGGGGAAGAATGTAACACCCCAAATTTTAAATGTATTATTTTGTGAGTAATATTAATATTTTTATTTTATTTAAATTTAGGAAATTATTTGAAATTTTTTAGATTTTCGAAATCGGGTTTAATTTCCCGAAAATATAAAACTTTGATATTTTTAAAAATTAATTTAAAGACCACGTGGCAAAACTAAAAATATATTTAGAGTTTACGAATTTTTCTGAGTTTTCTAGAATTTTTTCGGAATTTTTGGGCCTCGTTTTCGGTCCTAAGGTAGAGTAAAAATTCAAAATTTTGTATCTTGAATCGGACCGACTGAATTGAATCGGACCGAATCGGACCGGTTGAATCGAACCGGCCTTCTTCTTCTTTTCTTCCCTTACCCCGCGCGTCCCGTCCCTCCTCTCTCTCCCATTTTCTCTCTCCTCCCTCACCCCCAGGCCGCGCCGCTGCCTCCCCAGCCTCCCCACCTCGTTGGCGCACCGCCCCGACGCCTCCCCATCGCCAGCCAGCCTTCCAAGCGACCAGAAACGACGAGCAAAGCTCCCTCTGCGCTCGCGCGACGTTTCAGTTTCCCATCCAAAATCGGGCCGATTCGACCACCAATTGAGCCAGGTCTTGTGTCAAACACCATCTACACCTCGAAAGCTTTCCATAGACACTAAGAACACCAAAATCCATTAAGTGGTTTGTCCAATTTTTATCTCGGAAGTTTTAGCCCATTTTGACTTTTGGGTTAGATTTCTCGCAAACCGTGAACCCCATGAGAAAACCGAAAGTACCAGAGCGCTCCACTCGTCGAGAGCTTCGCGGCAATATAAATTTCAAAATTTTCTGACACTATTTTCGGTGGGTCCCATGGAACTTTGTAGTGTTTTTTCGAGCATTAAATGAGCTTAGAAAATTTCATAAAAATTTTATACTAATCCCCGTGTTGTGGGCTTCGTGTAGGTACCTTCAATTCACAGAAACTCGACAGTTGTCCGGGTATGTGAATTTCCGGCCAGACAGACCGACTACCCAAAAAGTCTTGGAATTGAATCGAGATTTTGGCTACCCCACCTTTTTCAGATGCCCCGAGCGCGTTCCAGAGATCGGAATCGGCATAGGTAAACCCGAACCTTGCTTTTTTGTAATTTTCTAGTGCTTAAATGGGATTAAAAATCCATAAAATATTCGTGGTAGCTCAGAAAATTATGATTCTTTTTGCATTAGCTTAGTAATATTGCTAAGAATAGTGGGGCAAAGTTTTAGAATTTTTAGAGCTTATTTGGGTAGTTTTTGCAAAAAGGATTAATTATAAGGACTAAACTGTAAATTTACATATTGTGACTGATGACTGTTTGGATGGGCCCAAGAGGGGCTATGTGATGTGATTAAGTTGTGAGTGTATGGTTGGTGGATATAGAAGTGTGTTTTAAACCCATTTGCAGGTTAGGTAAGTTCTAGGTATAGGGGAGACTCTGTCAGATTTTTTGCACGACTTAGGACGTATTTGGTCTTTTCTTAGTTTGTATTGAGTCAAATTTATTAAATAATTGTAATAAAATTATCAGGTGCGTCGGGATAGCATTCTTCCTCCGCCCAGCCGCCACAGTGACTGCTGTCAAGTCTGTGAGTAAAATATTAATTTTAATTGTAATTTCGATATTATTATATGTTCAAGTATGCCCATGCATCACTCATATGTATATATCTATGTAGTTAAACTCTAGGCACGTTTTATGTTGCATTCACAACTGTTAAAGTGCCATGGATGTTGTTGTGGTAATTTGGAGCAGTGTGTGTGCGTTGGAGTGCGTGTGATGTGGTGTTGGCTATGGATAGGATGGGTAGACACGGCTTGAGATCTTCGTTGGGACCCGGTCCTTCGGGGTAGACACGGCTTGAGTTCTTCGCTGGGACCCCGATTTGGTTTATTAAGTGGAAGTCCGAGCTGAGTTCTTCGCTGGCACAGGTTGGAATAAGAGAGCTGTATAGGGGATTAGCTCCCATATATATATTGTTTGACATTATCGGGTGTGTGAGTGCTCCAAATTATCTTTTTGCTGTTATGATGTGAAAATATTGCTAATGTTGCATTTCACTCTATAGGGTGCATTAGCTTTAGATAGTTATAGAGATTATGGTTAAAATTGATATTTTACTCTTTGAGTCAAACGTTCACTCCTGTTCATTATTTTTCAGGCTACAGGAGGATTTTGTTGTGGTTAACCTGCTTTTCTCCTTCGCAGGTCTTCTATTCATGTTTGTATAATTCTGTTAACTTCTAGATTTCCGCATGTGTTAGAAATATTCATTTGATTTAGGTCTGTAATATAATTATCATGTTGGGCCTGTAAACTTATTATTATATGTATGTTTGTTGGACTGGATGAGGGAGCTGAGCTCCCATTTATTTTTATGTTGTTATGAGTATGTGGAGGGTGAGCTAAGCTCCCCAATTGATTATATATTATATTTACAGGTCGGGTGAGTCAAAAACTCCCCGTTGAAAGGTCCATTTTATGGCCGGACTCTGTCCAGTTGAATTCTTGAAATTGAGCCCAAATGGGCCTTAGAGTTGGGTTAAGAAATAGTTAGGCTTACTACGGGCCTCGGGGGGCTTTAGGCTAGCCCAAGTCTTAGTGTCGGTCCGGCCCATAGGTTAAGTCGTAACAATATATATCGGCGAAAAATATGTGATTTTCGTTTGGGAGTAGAATTTTATGAATCAAATTTTAATTTCCTAAACTACTCCTAGAAGAAGTGGGCCAATGGTCTTATTGCTGGTCCATCCGCACATGCATTCATTTCTTATGGAATCCCACACCCACCAGAATTTTTAAAATATAATTATTATTTATTCAATTATTTTATTATATTGAATTTTATATGAAAACAATAATAATTAATAATGAATAATTAAAATATATTTATTATATAAATAATAATTGTATTAAATAATTTTATATTTTATATTTTATATTTCACAAAAGTAAGTAATTTTATATTTTCAGTTGAAAATTAAATAAATTTAAAATTAAATTTTAAGTTAAATAAGACTAGAACATTCTAATTAAGATTAAATAGACTCAATTTATGACAAAAAATTAAAATTTTATTTTTTCATATTTTAATAATAAAATATTACAAAATAATTTTAATATTAATTCATTTTTTTCACTATCTAATTCAATTTTTTTTAAAGTTCATTTTAATTTAAATAGTAAGTAACTTTAATATTTAAAAATTAAAAATACTTTATTATTAAAAAAATAATATTTTATTAATAAATGAGTTATTTAACCTTAATTAAAAAGTTCAATACTTATATAATAATAAAAAAAATTTAATTTTAAACTTATTTGATCATCGATTAAAAGCATAGAGACTAATTCAATTTTTTTTCAATTGAATATAGTAATATAAGGCATTAGGTTTGCAGTTGAACATCAAATAAAAAAAATAATGAAGAGGGCAGAATTTATGGTAAGTGCAAAAACTGTTGATAAAAACAAATTAATTAAGCAAAAGCAAAGAAAAGAGTGGTAACTAAACCCACAAAATTGGAAACAAGAAAACAAACCCAACACACAGAAGACGTAACAAGAAAACTACCACAGAATAATAGATGGGTCAGGAATAATGGGAAAAATCTATACCCCTTTTCTAGTGTATTATTAAGTAGGGATGTGACCATTTTAATATATATATATATATATTTTAAGTAGAATATTAATTAAAATATATAAAATTAAATAAATTCGAGTATTATTCAAATAATAATAATCAGATTTGAGTAGTTAAAAATAAATTTCAATTAATTTTGAAATGAATTCGAATAATATGAATATTAATAGAATTGGGTAATGTGATTTTCAAAAATACTGTTTGTGTTGTGGCTTTATAAATGACTTTCCACTATTTTCTTATTGAGGAAATCAAACCACTAACTATTATTATTTTTTTATAATTATATATTTTAATTTATTAATATTAAAAATTGAATTCTAATGAGAAATTTGTTATTATATATATATATATATATATATATTAGACGAGCTTAATGCTTATATTTTGTTTCTGTGTAGTTTTTTTTTTTTTTTTTTTTTTTTTTTTTATAATTCTTGTTTAAGAAGTTTTCTTTGAATATTGATGTGTTGAACAAGTTTTTGTTATAACTTTGAGTAAATTACAAAATTTTAGCAGCTTGCGAAAGAGTTTTTAATCAAGATAAACTTAATTTATCATATTATGAGTTATATTAAATTAAAAAAAATTATTTTATGGGAATATAATAATGAATAAATTACAATAGATTTAATTTTTAATTTTCTTTTTATGTTTACATCATTATAAATAAATATTAATACTCTAGTTTAGTTGATTTTTTTTCATGGATAATCAATCAAGAATTCAAAATATAAATATCTAATATTTATGTATTCAATAGATGAATTTTATTATATATATATATATATATATATATATATATATATATATATATATATTGTGTTTTGTATTTATGATAGACCGATATAAAAAAAATATGAAGATATATATAGTTACTTTGATCGGTAATTCAATGGACAAATATGCACGTATAGAAAAAAAGAAATTGTAAAATTATTTATTTGTGGTGATGACAGATAATAATAAACTTCTCCAATAAATAACAATAATATGAGCCACCTTCCTCAAAATTCCACTCTATAAATTAACGTTACATGGAGGGAAAAAGAACTGATCGAGAGAGAAAGACAACGAGAGAAACACAGAGAGAGATGAGGAAGCAGTGCCATCCATTTTTGAGAGGAGAGAAAGGAGAGGGAAAATACAGACATGGGTTCTCTTCAGCAGAAATGGAGACACTGAATGGCATATGTGAGACTGTGTTGCCACCAATTTGTATTGGGGAAAAGGAAGGTCAACCAAGCAAGCCTGTGCAGGCCTTCTTTACAGCTTCAGGGTCTCAGACCCCTATACCTGATGAGGTATATCATAATATCCCATCTTTTTCTCTTTCTAAACATATTTGCAAACATATGCATACAACCAAAAACAGTTCTTTTCTGTAGTTTCAACCAACTTGGTTCGTTATGCTCATGGTCCATCTAGATATAGAAATTGGACAGCTAATAAAAAAGGTTCCTCTCTTTTATTTCTCTTTCCTGTTTTGAACAGATTGCAGAGCTTATCGTGCAGAGGGCGTTAATAGAAAGTTTGATCCTGGTGAGATTGTTATTACTGATTCTTTCAACAAGAATAGGGACACTTTTGCTTTGTGGGTGTCTTTGTTTAGGGGAGAAATGGCCTTACATCAACACTTTCTCAAGCATGTCCTTGAGTAAGAGGGAAAAGGTATTGCAGAAGTGGTTCAAACACAAATTTTTCACACCCATCAGACTTGCTTTCATCATCCTTAAGGTCGCCTGCCTTTATGTGTTCTTCGCTCGGGTAATCATTTTTAATGTATATTTTATCTATTACGTCTATTAATATAGATTATATTATATTATATTTTATAAGGTGAGAAATTAAAATCTTGAAAATCACTTATTTTAAACAGAGAGCCGAATTTATCATTATTTTACAAATGAAGAAATTTTATTATGCAAGTAATTGCCAAAGGTTGTGTCACAACATGATTGGTGCAAAATAAAGAATATTGAAGCAATTATCTGTGATTGGGTAATTAGAAATAATAATAGAAATTAAAAGAAGGTTAAAACATCATTATCGGAATCATTATCAATAAGAAAATGAGTGCCAATTTTGAAGCTTAATTAGTACACCATTGTGATATTTCTTATTTTTGGCTTCTTCTTCTTCTTCTTTCTTCCATATATCACCCCATTCAAAATGATTCTGATATATATATATATATTAAATTTACTTTTTTTTTTATTAAATTGAAGATAATTTTTTCCTCCATTTTTCTCATAAATTTCTATGGATTTAAAATAAAAATTTATACCTAAAATTTCAAGTATATAGGGTTGACTTTCAATGATAACCTTATTAATTAGACAAAGACAACTCCAATGTAAATTTGGATAAATTCTAAATAGATTATTTATAAATTTTTATTTTTTAATACTAAAACAAATAACTCTAAGTTAAAAAAAAATTGTCTATTATAAGTTTGAGTTTGTATAAAAATAAATTTAATAATTATTAGATTAAATATTTATATATAAATTTATATATTTTTTATATATATTATATTAATTATATATATATTAATAAAAATATTTAATTTAATAATTATTAAATATATTTATTAAAATATTAAATTAAATAATTAATTTTGCATTAACTTTTTTTATCTGAAATTTTGCATTAAATTATAAGAGAGGAGAAGATAATAATAATAAGAAAATAATTAAACAAAGAACACCGACATAATTAATTTCCCCCATTAATCACCTAGCTACTTTCGTACCGTTTTGCAGTCACGTGGTAGTCCATATTTATTCCATCACCAAAAAAAAAAAAAAAAAACACATTCTTGCTTATCAAAATAAAAGAGGTGGTCCACTGACACAAAGAGAATTTAGTTATGAGTCTATTTAATATAAACTTTATTTTATAAGAATAATTTTTATAAATTTTAGATTAAATATTTATAATTTAAATATATAATAAATATATAAATTTAAATATAAATATTTAATTGAATAATTATTAATTATTTTTTTATGAGATTAAACTTATAATAACCATAGCTGAATCCTTCGGCTGTTGCTAAATACAATGTTGCATCGTAAGGTTTCGGTGTCTTGTGTAAACATACGACGTCAGATACTGACTATTTGTTGGGAGGTAAAAAAATTAATTTAAAATGGATTTTTAGAAAATTTATTTTATTATTTTAAAATTTAAATATATTAAATCTTAATTAAAATTTATTGAATAATATTATTAACCCAAAGTTTTCTTAAAAAAAAAAAAAATCTTTAATTTTTTTGTAGGCGGACGAAGATGGAGAGAACCCAGCATGGAAAGCAATTGGCTATGAGACAGACAAGGATAAGAATCCAAGCCAAGGTCCAAATGAGAAGCCTCTTCAGGCAGGGATAATAGAAACTATGCTTGAAACTGATTCAACCCTTGTCCACAACCTTGCCCAGAAAGGACTCAAAGTTACGAATTCAGGACACAACCTCTACAAAATCAATTGTGATGTTGCCATTGTTGGCTCCGGCTGTGGTGGAGGTGTTGCTGCGGCTGTCCTTGCAACTTCCGGCCAGAAGGTTGTTGTTATTGAGAAAGGAAATTATTTCACTGCCAACGATTATTCTGGTCTGGAAGGCCCTTCCCGCAAACAGCTATATGAATCAGGAGGAATCCTTCCAACTGTTGATGGGAAAGTGATGATATTGGCAGGATCAGTAGTTGGAGGAGGTTCTGCTGTTAACTGGTCTGCATGTATCAACACACCAAAGCCTGTACTCAAGGAATGGGCTGAGAATCAGAAACTTCAGCTTTTTGGAAGCTCTGAATATCTTGCTGCCATGGATACTGTCAGTAAGAGAATTGGAGTTACAGAGAACTGCGTAGAAGAAGGATTTCAAAATCAAGTGCTTAGAAAGGGATGTCAGAAACTTGGCCTTGAAATCAATGCAGTCCCTCGAAATTCCTCAGAGAAACATTACTGTGGAAGTTGTGGTTACGGTTGTCAACAATGGGACAAGAAAGGGACCGATTCTACATGGCTGGTTGATGCTGTTAATCATGGTGCAGTAATCTTAACAGGATGCAAGGCAGAGAGATTCATTTTGGTAGATAACAAGAGTGGAAGTAAAAGAAAAAAGAAATGCTTGGGAGTGATGGCAAAATCCTTGAACAATAACATTCGGATGAAGTTGCAAATTGAGGCCAAAGTAACAATCTCAGCATGCGGAGCTCTTCTTACTCCCCCTTTATTGATCACCAGTGGATTGAAGAATCCTAATATCGGTCGGAACCTTCATCTCCACCCTGTTCTAATGGCCTGGGGTTACTTTCCTGACTCAAATTCGGAGTTCAGGGGGAAATCCTATGAGGGAGGAATAATTACATCAGTTCACAAGGTGGTATCAAAAGACTCTAGTTTGAGGGCCATTATAGAAACTCCTCAACTAGGGCCAGCATCATTTGCTTCATTGTCTCCTTGGGAGTCTGGACTCGACACGAAGAACAGAATGGTCAGGTACTCAAGAACTGCTCACATGATAACAGTAGTCAGGGATCGGGGGTCTGGTAAAGTTAAGGTGGAAGGAAGGATACGCTATAATTTACATGCATTAGACAGAGAAAATCTCAAGGCTGGGCTCCGGCAATCACTGAGGATTTTGGTAGCTGCAGGGGCTGTCGAAGTGGGTACGCACCGAAGTGATGGGCAGAGAATCAAGTGTGAAGGGATTAGTAAAGAAGAGCTGGAAGAATTTTTAGACACAGTTTCCGCAGCTGAAGGGGCAATGAAACAAGTAGAGGACTGGATGATCTATACCTCTGCCCATCAAATGGGGAGCTGCAGGTTGGGGATTAGTGAAAAAGAAGGTGCAGTTGATGAGAATGGTGAGACTTGGGAAGCAGAAGGCCTATATGTTTGTGATGCTAGTGTTCTTCCCAGTGCCATTGGTGTGAATCCTATGATCACTGTCCAGTCCACTGCTTTCTGTCTCTCAAAGAGATTAGCAGAGTCTTTAAGGGGAGAACAGTCTGGAGTTTAGTGAATCCTGCTAATTTTATCCTCTCACAGATTGTAGGTTGCAAAGAGTCAGAACTCATAAGCTTGCCTAGAGGGTAATTTCACACTGGCTGGGACCAGTAAAATATATTAGAGGTTCACCAACTTCATATTGGTCTCGCTACTTGAATGCTTTATTGATAACCTTTTTTCTATTCTAAGCTTTAATTTTAAGATGCCCAATTCTGATGTTGTCTTCCAGATGCCTGTATTTTGATACGCCCTCCCCAACGCACCCTGACAAAAAAGGAGAATTTTCCATATCTCTTGGAAAAGCAATTATTGTACTTTTACTAGTTATCAGAACACATAAATCAAATAAATTAATCAATAAACTTAAATGATAGATCATAGAACTAGCATAAATTATGAAAGGGATTCCCTTGAGGGTTGCCTGATTTTAACAACCAACACAGTAGTACAACTCCATGACAGGGCAGATATCAAGTACAGAGAAAAACACTCAATTCATGAAAGCTTGTGAACTTTTCTCTGTGTTTGGATCAACATAAGTATGAGAAGTAGAAGATCAAAACGAAAAGATTTCTGGACTTAATGCGAGTTAGTGTAGAATTAGGCTGCAGCTAGGTAATAGATGCTGAGACATGCAATGGATTGACAGATAAAAATTGCCTACTACGTGATGGTCTGTGATATATTACGAATAAAAATCCGATCCAAATGAAAAAGGATTTGGATCTTTGAATTCGGATTAGATTCAAACCATTTACATAAGGTGCTCGGTTAGAATATAATATGTTCGGACAAGACATAAGGTGTTCAGGAAGGACATGGTGTGATCGGACAAGACGCACGGTGATAAGTTGAGAAGTAATATGTTTGGACAAGAAGCAAGAGGTTCGGATGAAATGTAGAATGCTAAGACAAAATAAGGTGTTTGATTAGAAGTCGGACACATGTTGTGTCACGACCCAACCTATGTGCCGGACTAGCACTAGGACCTGGGCCAGCCTAAAGCCTCCGAGGCCCGTAATAAGCCTAATTATTCCTCAACCCAACTCTAAGGCCCATTTGGGCCCAATTTCAAGAATTTAACCGGATAGAGTTCAGCCATAAAATTGACCATTTAACGGGGAGTTTTTGACTCGCCCGACCTGTAAACACAATATATAATAAATTGGAAAGCTCAGCTCACCCTCCACATAATAAAAATGTCATAACTCAAATGGGAGCTCAGCTCCCTCATCCAATCCCATCTGCATACAGTTAATAATATTATAGGTCCAAATAAAATAAGTGCTTTTAACACATGCGGAGTCCAAAATTAAACTCAATTGTACAAAATACATTAATACTATCAATGGATCTGCGAAGAAGAAGAGCAAGTTAGCTACAAAATAATCCTCCTGTAGCCTAAAAAAATAGATGAATAAGAGTGAGCGTTCGACTCAGAGAGTAAAATATCAATTTTAACCATAATCTCTGTAGCTATCTAAAGCTAATGCACCCTATGGAGTGAAATGCAACATCGTCATAAATTTCATACAAATCACATCAAAAAGGCAATTTGGAGCACTCACACACCTAACACTGTCAAACAATACATATATGAGAGCTGATCCCCTATACAACCCTCTTAATCCAATATCTGCCAGCGAGTGTCTCTTAAGCCGGACTTTCGCTTAATAAACCAAATGCAGGGTCCCAGTGAGTGTCTCTCAAGCTGTGTCCACCCTGAAGGACTGGGTCCCAGCGAGTGTCTCTCATGTCGTGTCTACCTGTCCTGTCCATATCCAATATCATACCACACGCACGCCACGCACACACACTGCTCCAAATTACCATAAACAACATCCATGGCATTTCAACATTTATGAATGCAATATAAAATGTGCCTAGTGTTTAACTACATAGATACATATTTATAAGTGATGCATGGGCATGCTTGAACATATAGTAATATCGAAATTACAATTAAAATTAATATTTTACTCACAGACTTAACATAAGTCACTGTGGCGGCTGGGTGGAGGAGGAAGGCTGTGCTGGCTCACCTGACAATTTTATTATAATTATTTAATACATTTGACTCAATACAAACTAAGAAAAGACTAAAGATGTCCTAAGTCGTGCCGAAAATCTGGCAGAGTATCCCCTATACTTAGGACCTACTCAATCTGCAAAAGGACTTAAAACGCACTTCTATATCTACAAACCACACACCCACAACTCAATCACATCACATAGCCCCTCCTGGGCCTATCCAAACAGTTAACAATCACAATATCAGACAATTCAATTATAAGATTTCAAAACTAATATTTTTCAAAAACTATCCAAACTAACTTTAAAAATTCTATAAATCTGCCCTGCGGTCCTTAACAATATTATAAGGCTATTACAATAAGAATCGTAATTTTCTTATCATCCACGAATATTTTATAAATTTTATTCTAAACTATTACAAGGCAAAAATTGAGTAATGTAGAGTTTGAGTTTACCTATGCCAAATCTGACAACTGGAACGCGTCCAGAACGTCTGAAAATGGTGGGGTAACCTATAGTCTTGATCCGGTTCTGAAATGGTTGCAGCAGCTTATCTGCTCGGCCCGAAATTGTAGATCTGGGGGAAGATCGAATTTCCATGAAATGAAAGTACATACGCGAAGTCCACAATACCAGGGTTAGAATATAATATATATATACATATATATATATATATATATATATATATATAATAATTATTTGAAAATTAGGGATGTTACATTCTTTCCCCCTTATAAAAAATTCGTCCTCGAATTTTACACAAGGCAGAACAATGACATGTAGTTGCATATCAAACATATGAGTACTTGTTGCGCATATCTCGCTCTAACTTCCAAGTGCATTCCTCCATAGATTAACTCCTTCACAGGACTAACCATAGGGATTTGTAGGGCTGAGCACAATACGGTTCAAACCGAAAAATTGAACCGAACCGATTCAATTCGGTTCAATCGGTTCGGTTTTAAAAGTTAATCGGTTCGGTTCGGTTTTGAAGAGAAAAAATCGAACCGAACCGAATAGTGATTTATATAGTAAAATCGAACTAAATCGAACCGAATCGATTTTTGAATTAATTTATTTTTATGGAAAATTTATGAATTATATTTAATTTTATATATATTAATTATTTAATTTCATTGATTAATGGTTATTAGGTTCAAACCAAAGTTAAAATTAGACCAAATAACTTGAAAATCAAGTCTAAATTAAAAAATCAATCAAAAATCAAACTGATCGGTTTAAACCGAACCGAACCGAATTAAAGCGGTTCGGTTTGATTCGGTTTTTCACTAATTTCGGTTCGGTTCGGTTTCTAAAATTGACTGTTCGGTTTTGATAATTTAATTCGGTTCAGTTCGGCTCGGTTTGAACCGATTGCTCACCCCTAGGGATTTGCCTTGACCAAAGTTGTCTCATCTGATAGTCTATTATGGCTACTAGTTGCTCCTTAAAGATCAAATTCTCATTTAACTCCACTGTGTCTGGTCGCAGCACACGAGAAGGATCAGGAACATACTTTCTAAGCATGAAAATGTGAAATACTGGGTGGAAATGAGAAAGATTTGGTGGCAACTCTAACTGATAGGCAACTGCTCCCACTCTGTCCATGATCTTAAAAGGTCCTATATAACGGAGTGCCAATTTGCCTTTTCTTTCCAAATCTCATAACCCTTTTCATAGGAAAAACCTTCAAGAACATGGTCACCCATTACAAATTTTACATCTTTCTGCCTTGGATCTGCATGGATGGTTAAAAATTTTTATGTCTATCTGCCCCTGTCGTAGTATGCCAACTACCATCCTCCTTATGAGTCTAAACCATCACATCTGACTACTCGTTTACCCCTCTTTTTTTTTGTCATCTCTAGTACTCATTATAACTCCACTACTCTCGACTTGATATCTGATAACTTTAATCAACTTTGGTGCTTACCTCACTTTTATTACGCCCTAACGTGTCTCTTGGTGACTTCAGTCCTCATTCCTTTGTTTCAATAATCTCTGTTTCCCAAAAACATGACTTATGTTCCTTTCCCTATAGTATCCTATGAAATACTTTCCTGTAGCACCTATCATATACATCTCGTTCGAAACCTTTACTTGTCCTATGACCTTAATGGTCAATACCTATAAATCTTCTCACTCTCATGATACTTCAAATTTTCAATCTCTTTTGTGTCATTACTAAGGTCCTTAGACTAGCTCTTGTCCATCTTATGTAACTAGTTATGTAGAGCTCCATCCAAGTGTCAAGCGTGCCCAACACCACTTATCAATATTGGAAAGTGAACTGGGTCTCTTCTCTTATCAGACAAATGTATTTATATTCCCTGACAACCCAGTTAATGCAACTTTATCGTTTCCCACTCCTTCTCTGGAATGGAAATATCTAGACTTCTTCCTAAAGCTTCTTAGTATGTGGCCTACTTCTGATACATTGGCACTCAGATCGAGGCTCTACTACTCCTTTAATCTATCATCTCATAATAACTTATTTCAAACATCTCTTAATATGTTTCTAGCATACCTATTCCTTCTTATCCTCATCATTATAACTAGCTCCACCGAGCTTTCTTCTTGTCCTTTGGATCTTATCCACTTTCTTTTCCTATTTCTGCTATCGTTGATATCTTTTCAACATGCTATACTTATTCCTTAATCTTAGTCCTATCTCACCCTTACACCTTTTCCTTTAAGGATGTCCATCCCATCATCAACTTTAACTTTCTTTTTTTTTTTTTTTTCTTAGTCTTATCTTGATTACTAGTTCCATTACTTCAGGAATTCTAACCTTACGATTTACTCCTACCAGCATATTCTTCACCTTATGTAACACTTGTAATTAACCATAGAAAATTCTTTTTGTATCCCCTTTTCTAACTTAACTATCAGAACATTATCATTCCCTACCAGCCTTAGTAGGAAATTGCTCATCCTGGATGGATAGGAGCCCCAGAAACTATAAATTCCATCTGAACTAACACGGCTGTGGAAAATGTGTGCCATGCCTTAATTCTAAACAAGATACTTCACGTGTTCATTCTCCTTAATATAATCACATATACTGCCCATAGTTTTCCAAACTTTAGCCTCAACTTTTCCCATTAGCAACAATTTCATCTATTGAAACTCATCCATAATTGGTATTTCCTCCAGCTCATAGTTTAAGACTGTTGCAAGCCTTAGTAGCTAACTCAATTTAACTCCTGTCATTATTCTGATCGTCCTTTCATACTTAACACTAGGTATGCACTTATTGTTGTTCTCATATCAGGAAATTGTGTATGAATTGGTTCCTACCAAACTCTTAAATAACTAGGTCTCTTTGACTCAGTCTCTGTTCCTTATATAACCCTCTAGAACCAAAAGCACGAGCTAAACTTGAAAAGAAATAAAAATATCCTCTTATATTCAACTTCGCCCGATTGTCCATATAATAACATTTAACCTATGTTTCTTGGTCTTTCTCTTTAAATTTCATCATCTCCTGGCACAATTGTGCTCTACCTATAAGGTATCATCTGCATGAACCCTTTACCGTACCATTATCTTTCCTGACATAATATTTTATAATTTATTAACTTTACTTATACTCTATCTATGATTCATATCTATCATCGTTTATATTGTGCCCTTAACTTTTATTGAATCCTGAAAATTTCTCTCACTAATAGATTTTTCCAGCACTAATTCCACCCTTATCTATGGTCATTAATTTGATCCTTGAACTTTCTAGTGATTTATAACTACCCATACTTATCACTTTTCGTTCTACCCCTACTGTTGTTCTGTCGTCATTACTTCACTGCAAAGTGATTCTGTTGATCACACTAAAAATGTTTGCCTGACATTCATAACGAACCTCTAACTACCTTCTCACTATCTCAAAAGTCTAACCTAAAGCCTATGTGTCATTATCTATCATTCTTTTCCTCTCATTATACCTATTTGATCTCTTAGATTGACTTTTATTCAACTTACTACTTACTAACTTCTTTTTCTCTGCCTAATTAGATAGTTCGCAATACCATCGCACACTATCTAGCTTTTGCTCATTATTATTGTATTTCTCGCCTAATCTTCTTGATACTGTTAACAAGTTAAAAGAATCTTGCCCCATTGCTATCCACTTCACTTTAGGAATAAGAAATAGATAGAGTATGATCCAATCATGCAACTCCAAGCACTATATTTTAGCCCCTGGCACTACCTCAACTACATCATGCTATGAGTATCACATTACTAGATTTCATACCTCCATCACTATTCTCACTAATGTGGTCCCATTTTGGGTTCTCCATCCTTGTCATTTACCTTGCCAAGAATAACACTTAGCCTACCCTATATCTTAACTTTGTTCCTTTTATTATGCACCCTTCAGGTTGTCTTTTCATTTATTTCCTTTGTCTTACCCAAAATAGAACTTGACTATTCTATCCCTGGTTCCATTCTTCTTCCTAACATGACAGCTGTACTTGCTAACTATATCTTTAAAAGTCTCTACCGCGTTATCACATATTTGTGCTACTTAGATTTGGTCCTTTGACCACTCTAGCTAGTACTTCCACTAGCATTTAGATTATATTGCATCTGCAATCAATTGTCCAAACTTTCATTCTGCACTTTCTCTATCCATTGGCCTTCTGTGATTTATCTTCGCTAATTTATTACTCTTAACACTATTATAATTAGATTATACTATTATTTTGAACAATATGAAGTTAGCAAGGAACTCAGGAAATTGCAGTCATACTTTTATTGTATGATCTCTATTCTTATCCTTTAGCTTACATAATACCCTTACTACCTCGAGAACTGATTCTGCAGCAATTTTATTGATTTCTTCTTATTATTTTTTTTTCCATGTTTACTCAATTAGCCAAAACTTAAGATACAGGGCACCCAAACCCGTCATCCAATTCAAAGGATTTACATCCATCATGATCTGATTATATATGATTCTTATAATGGAACTTGTATCCTCTCCAGGATACCCAAGCCAACTACTCTCTACCACACTCTATAGTCCCATCTGGGGCACTATTTTATTGGTCACCATTATTAGTAATAAACCCCTATCCCTCTTGAAAGAATAAGACCACTTTACATAATAATTGACTGCGAAAAAGGTACTACATCTTTCACCTGGCCAAAATCATGTCAAATTAATGACTCTCTTATCATATCATAGCTCTGTAAATCATCAATTCATAGTTCCGACCTTCTCTAGGTAGTAGGGTTGTACTTTACACCTTACTGATACACACAAAGTATACTATTCTCACTAAGCTCTAAGCAAAACGTCTGTTATACTGCAAAAACCATCCAAAATTCCATATCGAAGACCAGATGGTCTCACTCTATAGTTGTCACCCTTACTTTACAACTAATCCGCAACCTCTGGTATGATGGTAACTCTTGATGTAACTCTAGCTCATGCTAGGGTAACCGAGTAACTGACTCTAGTTATCACCCAACTGTGACCTTTCAATATTCTAACTCTAGACCCCTAACCAGGAGTTCCCAACCCCTTTGCAGATATAAAACTCTGTTATGGCATAATTGTACCAAAACAGAGGCCATCCGCAAACACCCTCATTATGGAGCACCACGGGGATGCACATAGCTCTACACAATAATCTCATGTCGGTACTGTAATCTGCTGCTTACAGAGCAGACATCGAGAACATTGTATAGTTACTACGATACGTCCTGACAGACTCGGTCTCCTAATATCTTATCTCTCTTAAATCTACTATTATCATAAACTTACTATGACTGGGTCATCCACTAACGACTGCTAGCAGTGGTATCCTCACCCTTATCTAGTGTAATTATACTATCAAAACTCACCTTTATATACTCATGCCTAGCACCAGATAGGCACAACACTTAGACCCATACTGATAGAAATATAGTGTTTCTTGGAGAATGTATTTCCATGGCAAACCTCAACATGTCTGCTAACTCTATTTCACACTTCTATGTACTTCAAAAAACTGAGGTGCTAAACTGAAGCACTCTTATATTAACCGAGGAATAACGCAGAATCTAGAAACGAAGAATTACAGAAAAAAGACGAAACAGAATCCTATACTCCGTATGTGACAACTCTAGTGCACACTTTTCCATGAATCTAAAGCCTAAGCTCTGATATCACATTTGTCACGACCCAACCTATGGGCCAGACTGGCACTAGGACCTGAGCCAGCCTAAAGCCCCTGAGGCCCGTAGTGTCACACCCTACCCCTCTGTAAGGCATAACATGATCCCGTAGTATACATAATGAATTACCAACTTCGCCTACTGATAACCCATTAAATACACTACAAGGGATTTTCAAAAACTTTTCTTACTTCTTTTACAGTGGTAAGCATTATTTACAGGTGTTAAAAACCTTTTGGAACAGAGGTGAATTAACTAACACATTTAGACTATTAGTAATTTCTGAAAAAAAAATTTTGGCAGAGTGCCCTCCGTAATTTGGATAAAATAGTTCTTAAAAAACCTGTAAAAAGCATTTCAATATTTTTCTCAATCTCAAACTCTAGCATATTTCAACACAACATATTTCTCAACTCAAATCCATAGTAATTTTTCAAAAACTAAGATACAAAAAATATAATACAATTTTTACAAGTCAAAATAACTCATAATTTATTTTACAACTTTAATGTACAATTTTATTTTACAACTGCTCAAAACCAAGAACACTATATACATACAGTGAACATATATTACAATATAAAATGCAGAATATGGTATACTCAATATACCCGATGATTTCTCGCTGAATGTACTAGCAACCTAGTCTGCTGCCCTGTCAGTCTGTCTACCTGCGATAGCAATGAAAAGCTATCGCTGAGTAAAATTTACTCAGTGGTGCACAATAACAATTTGAAATGTGATATATAAATCTTTTATTGACAGTTCACAAATCAAATGATTCACAATTCCATTTCACAATTTACAAAATTCTTCTAACACAAATTTGATCAAGTAATTGAATAATGCCATTTTGCAAATCAATAACACAATTCGATCAAATAACTGAATAATACCGCTTTGCAAATCAATAACATAATTCGATCAAATAACTGAATAATACAATTTTGCCAATCGATAACACAATTTAGGCCATGACACAATTTTTTCACACATGCCGTGTTGTACACCACGACAAGACACACTCACCCCAATAATCGAAATCAATGAGGGAGGAAGCTAGCTGAATAATGAGTACTTATCCACACTCACCTCAGACTGGCAAGTCAAAGAGGGAGGAACATAATCACACTCACCCCAGACTGATAAGTTAAAGAGGGAGGAATATATCAACAGTGTCATGCCAAATGTGAATCAAAACAATTTCAAATCACAATATTTCATACAAACCATAAATCACATTTTATCTCAAAATTTCCATTTGTAAAGTTGGCAATATAATAAGTTCCAAATAATATTCCCAAAACCAAAGCAATCAAAACTTATTCATAACTCATTTCTCTACATAAATTTGCTAGTAAAAGCAGTGAATATAAAAGTATTGTGCACGGACACAATTTAAAACTATAATGTTGAATTAAATTTTTAAGTAGAAAATGAAAAGTCAAACTTATTGTGCACAAACACAATTTAAAATAATAACATAGAAATAATCATAATTTATTTCAATTGAAAAATTCAGAAGAAATACTTATTATGCACAAACCTCTGATAACTGTCTCTTGGCTCTGACTCAGTGTTTTCTTCCCCTTCCCTGAGTCTTTGCTAACTGAGAAACACAATTTGAAGTGTTTCAGTACTCATTTAAACTGTCTCTAACGATAATGCTTGATAATTAATTCACTGAATTCATTTATTCGCTTAGTCAACCTACTATGTCGACCCTTGGTACATTCTAGGTAATTTAGGTTTTAATGTCATTAATATGTCACATTCGATAGTCTTTAAGGGTTGGTACATGTTACCAAGTTCATTTCCATGTATCTTGCATTTTGCTGGATTCTGGGATACTAGTTTGACCTAGCCGGACGACCTAGTTCCCTCGGTTTTCGGGTTTTGGTCAAAACTACAAACTTGTAGATCTATGTCTTATTGCACGCGGGGCAAAATTTCAGGTCATTCCGAGTTATGTAGACCAAGTTATGGTCATTTTACTATTGCTAGTCAAATTGCACAAAAATTGGTCACTTTAGGTCACTTTTGGTCATTTTAGGTTCGGCCAGTTTTTGGACCCAAACTTGTGCAAGCTATTTGACTTGCTTATGGTCATTTCTGGGCTTTTGTGTCTTCACAAGACTTGTAGATATGGGTCTTAACTATTCATGGTTAAAATTTCAGGTCAATTGGACCTATTTTGAGTGAGTTATAGCCTAAACACTACTGCTACCCAAATGGTCAGTTTTCAGGCCTCAATTGCACTTAATCCGGATTTGGTCATTTTTCAAGCTACCTTGCAAGCAGAATTTTGGTAAGCTTCCTTCAAAAAAGTTGGCACATTTTGTGCCTAGTTTCACCTCCAATTGGTCTCATACCAATTGGAGCCACACACTTAAAGTTATAGGCCTAAAATACAAACTGCCTTATTGCAATTCTTGCATACATATCAAACATCACTTTTAACACTCACCAAACTTAACATTCAAACTAATTCTGGTTGTACCATGACCTAAACATAATTCACAACACATTATAGGTCATTTTGGCAGCTTACAATTACATTCAATGTGCACCAACAAGTACAGAATTTGCCCAACTCAATTTACAACAATTTAACTCCATAACCAAGCTCATTCACATGTCCAACCTTCACACCACTATACATACATTCAAACTGCCATAACAACCAACACATTTTAACATCATTATTCCATAAACCAAGCATGAATTCCAGCAATCTTCAAGAGTTAACAAACTGCCACAATGGTATACTTACATTCCATTACTTTCCAAGCTTTAAATCTCATTTTACATTTACATATAGTAAGTATACATTACCCAAACAATTTCCTACACAATATATATTTAATCAATCATTTAATTCACCATTTACAAGCAAAAATAAACTGCCCTTAAAGAGTTTTCATGGCTGCCAAAAATAAACATCGCCATTAGAACATCAAACTCCAAAATTCTTCTCACAATTCAAGTACCCATAATCTCCTTACTAACTTTAATGAAGCACTAACCAAAACTCAAACTTACCACTTTGGAAACTCTTCAAAACCTCTCCAAAACTTGGTCTTCTTGCTGCCTATCTACTGCACATGGTGTGGTGGTCAAGTTTAATGAAGAAACCTTAACCATTGGGAGCTTGGATCATGGACGCATGGAGGTTGGAGCTTGGACGGCCATGAGAGAATTTGGGAGCTTTTTGGCTTGGCCATGGTAAAGTTTGAGGAAGAAGATGGCTGTGCAGAAGTTAGTGGAAGATGACAGGTTTTTAATTGATTTACAAGGTGTTAGTGGTCCACTAATGTAGAAATAACATTAGTTTAATCAAAGATTTTATTTTCCCACATTAAGCTTCCCATTTTTGCTATTTACATTAGGTACCACTAATTTAATTTTTCATGACATTTTCCAAATATAATATCATGTGTTTTCAATGGAAATTTAGGTAAAAAGACAACTCGGGGTGTCAAATGACCACAATGCCCCTGTTCGGGTTGCATTCTCGATTTTTCGGTAACACCAGGTTTTGTCCGTTTTTCGATTTCTCACTTTTCTTTGTACTAATTATTTAATTTTTATTTAATATTTCTAATGATATTTATACTTCAATAGGTGTCTCTTTAAGTCTTAAAAAATATTTTCTAGGGTTCCCCGGGGTCCGTATTAGTCAACGGTCCACGCCGTGACTTCCTGCATGATCACCCATCGCTAGGGTTCTCGGCTCGCTTAACTTAGTTGCATTTCTTTACTATTATTTTTCCTTTATTTTTCTTGTATTTTCTTTTCTTGTATTTCATTATTTAATGTTTCCTCACTCATATCGAAGTGTAGTTCTAGGCATTCTAGCTGTCCGGACAACACTGGTCACCGGAACAGTAGAACGCACTACCGAACTTAGGGGTGTTACAATTCTCCCCCCCTTAAAATAAATTTCGTCCACGAAATTTTTCCCAATAGCCATCTTACAATAGTCATACGTTTATTTTCTCCTTTCTATATGATCGTATAATCTTCTTTTTCTCGAATTTATATATAAGACTTTTAACAATCTAATACAACGTTTAATTTGTTTTTATAACACCAATCTCCTCTTACTATTGTGCTATCTAATATTTCAGTTCATGTTCTTTCATGAATGACCCTGAGGTCATGTTAGAATGATTTATCTAGTCATTG
The DNA here is from genome assembly GCF_030052815.1 of Hevea brasiliensis. Classification (NCBI taxonomy): domain Eukaryota; kingdom Viridiplantae; phylum Streptophyta; class Magnoliopsida; order Malpighiales; family Euphorbiaceae; genus Hevea; species Hevea brasiliensis. The sequence goes on along the minus strand of NC_079507.1, from coordinate 71,281,248 downwards.
GTCCTCTGACCATTCTAGTCAATAGTCTTCCTCAAATTCGTTACATTTTTTTTTTTTATATCTGAACCAACTGTTCAAATTTTTACTTCCATAACTCTTTTTATTTGTCAATATTCTATAACTTACTTCCCTTTTGTACTAAACTATAACCTTTCGATATTCTAACTTTTGAGTTTTAACTCCCTAAGTAGGATTTTCAAACTTATTTCTAACAATTAAATTTTGTCCTTGCATAACTATACCAAAACAGATGCCGTTGGCAACTATTCTCATCTTGGTGTATTATCGAGTAGCACGTAGCTCTATACAATAATCTCAAGTCAATACTGTAATCTGCAGCTTACAGTACAAACATCAAGAACATTGCATAATTACTACGATACATCCCAATAGATCAGATTTTTCAATATTTTATCCTTTTCGAATTTACTGATATTCGAATCTTATTCTGATCACAATATCCATCAGCAATTTCTAACAGTAACCTCCTTGCCCTCATCTAGAGCAATTCCATTACTGCATCTTACTTTTACGTCCTCTTGCCTTCCATTAAGTAGCCTCGCCAATTAACTTTATAATTTATGGTGTGTTAGAAAATACTTTTCGCCAATAAACTCTTTCAAAATTAATTTCACTTATTATCACAATCCTTATCTTAAAGGACTAATCACTAATGCATCAAAATTTATTCTCCTATAAAGGAATAACAATAGAATATATAGTACTAACACTAACATAAAATTATGCAAATTCCAGGTCAAACAATACATATATATATCTTAGTTACTATTTGAGAAAGTACCAGCAATAATATCAAAAGTCTAAGTCTCTTCTCTCTGCCGTATAGCGTATACTCCAGCTGGAGCATCACCTGCTCGCCGATTCACAAGATTCGACTTCTAGGTGTACTACCCCTACCTCTACCTTTGCCTCTACTAACTGATGGTGAACTCTTTGGGGTAGAAACTTGGGTTGATCCCTTTGGTGTAGTAAATAATCCAGAACAACCTGGATTTACACAATCCCTAGCAAAATGGCCAGTCTCTTCACAGTTAAAACATGCTCCTACGGCTCTATAACATACCCCACTATGTGGTTTACCACAAGTTTCACAAAGTCGATCTGACAGCGCATTCCTGGGTTTCTGTTGAGTTTGCTGATCGGATCGAGGTGGTTTCTGTCCAGAAGATCTATCTCTACCAGGCTTCTTACTATCTCATTGTATCCCCAAAGTTTTTCCTCTTTCCAAGAAGACCACTAGAACTCGTTCTCTTGACTTTCCCTCTTTTCTGCCTTCTCCGATTTCTTTTTCTCGTCGCTTGATTCAATTCTTTCTAATTCTAGTGCTTGAGAAATAAGTTCAGATAAGTTGTTATGTTTGAATCCGACCACTTGTAATCTGATACTAGGCTTCAAGCCGGTTTCAAACCTCTTACATCTCTCCCTATTGGTAGAAAGTAGACTTACTGCATAATGGCTCAGGCGAAAAAATTCCCTTTCATATTCAGCCACCGATCTACTCCCCTGTTTCAGACTTAGGAACTCTTGCAGTTTCTGATCTACATAAGCATCACGGACATATTTTTTTATGAATTCCCTGAGAAAGTCACTCTGTGTTAGCACGCAGTTCTACTGCATCGTGGGGAATGGTTTTCCACCAGTCATAAGCATCCCCCTGTAGCAAAGATACTGAGTATTCAAATCTGAGCTCCTTCGTGCAATGCAGTTTCTTGAATACCCTATCCATCCTCTCTAACCATTGTTCAGCCTCTAGAGGATCTACTGTCCCCTTGAACTCTGTAGCCCCATATTTCATCAATTTGTCATACTGCCTTACAGAAGATCGTGGTTGTACCACTGGTGTCTGTATTGGGACTTGATGCGTCCCAACCGCAAGTGCACGGGTCGTACAAGTAGTATAGAAAAATATCGATCCCACGAGGAGTTGTGTTAATGATTGAATTTTTGATATAAAAGTTGACTAAATTGAAGTATTTATGAAATTAAAATAATGAATTAATGGGTAATGGAGTATGAAATCTAAATGTGCAAATTTAATATTCTATTCAACAATGTATTAATTAAACTAAGATTTGCATCAAATTGAAATAAGCAAGTTCAAATATGGCAATATTTAAAATGGCAAATGATTAAATTCGATTAGAAATTAACAATGGTAAAAAGGCGATTCCGGAGTTCGGGATTTCATATTCAAGCTATTTTGGGATTTTCCCTAGCTAGCCCAATCCATGAAATTTATGGGTTTAAAGGAGATTAATTCTAAAATCCTTTGAAAACTCTTTCGAGTGAGACAAAGAGTGCCTTAATTAACTTAATCCTACTTTCGTGGAGTTAAAATTAACCAAGACCCATTAGGTTCTTTAATCAATCTATTAAAACCCTCTTAACCCTTAGTCTATTTCTAGATCTAAGTTAATTAAGTCCAATTTCTTGATTAACTATCACTTGGTTTTCTCCTTTCGGTGCTTCAACCAAGGATTAAGAACATAACTTAATGGGGCCCTTCATTAAGCATGTGAATAAGCACACAAGAAATGGATTAAACCTCATAAATTCATTAAATTGGGACTAACCTATTCAAATCCACAAAAATAACTAAAATATTACATCCCTTACTCCAGAATCAAAAGTAAACTACTCACTATCCATAATGCTTACAAGATATGATGAGTTTAAATGGAAATAAAGCTTTAATCTAAGCTAAGAAGTAAGAAATTAAACACTAGAAATGTAGAAAAATGTAAAGGAAGGAAGAAATCTGCAAATCTTGGTTAAAAATGGTGTGGAAGGTGAAAATGACTCCTCAAATTCTGCCTCTCTTCTCCTCTTCTTCTTTTCTCCTTGCCTCCTTCTAAAATGAGAAAATGGGACTATTTATAGCATTTTTCTGACATGGAGCCCTAAAATGGTATGTTCTAGGAGGAATTATTTGAGGGAATCTCCTGACTCATTAATGAACTCTTCATGGATTTGCATAAGTGGATCGCATAAGTTATGCACCCTTATGCGCTACTGGTTCTGGGCCACTTATGCAAAATCGCATGACTTGGTGCATAGGTTATGCACAATTTCGTGAATGTGCATAAGGGAGGCGAGAATGTGCATAAGCTATGCAATTCCTTATGCACATTTCGTTCTCGAACAAATGATCTTTCTCCTTATGCAGATCTGCATAGCTTATGGCAAGTTATGCAGTTTGGTCAATGCATATTTCAGCTTGAAAACTTGTTTTGACATCTTTTGCTGTAGAAGACACTCCTCAATGGCAAAATTCTCTTTAGTCCTTCAAAACACCATTTTTCCTACAAAACAAAGTAAAATTACAAATTAATCCAAAATCGACAATTATGAAAAACTAACTAATTATCTAATAAAATTAGCTAAAATTGACTAATAATCAAATAATAATGGTTATGAAATTAAACCTAAATGATTATGCAAAATGTATGCATCAAATACCCCAAACTCAAGCTTTTGCTTGTCCTCAAGCAAACTTTAAAATGAAATGCAAAAATTTTTAGGGTGCCTTATCCAAAGAACTATGAAAATCACCTATTAAAGTAACTTAACACACCTTCACCATACCAGAATCCATATACCCATCCTTCAAAATGCAAAGAATCTAATGCTTATCCAAGCTTTCACCGCTTAGCCATCAAGTCAATTATCATTCAAAATCCCCAAACCAACAAATCAAAAGAGATAGTCATGCTCAAAAAGAATTCTAGGACAATTGATAACCAAAGTATCTCAACATAGAATGATAGAATTGAATGAATAGATGAATAGTTTTCCAATCCCATAGGCAAATTCCCTACTCCTATCTCCACTAATGTAGCAAGTACTATCAAGAGATCAAAGGTCTTTTTAGGGATGTAATGAGGCCATGGGGTTTAAAATGAGGCTAAGAAGAAAGATGGGTAAAAAGTATTCAAAGCATGAGAATATTTTCAATTTTTAAACATAAGGTACACTTCTTATTTTATTATAATTTTTTTCTTTTTCTTCTTTTTTTTCTTTTTTTTTTGTATATATGGAGGAGAGAAGTACACAATGAGAATTGTCAAGTGCTAGCATAGTTTACAAAACACATAAAAATGGAGGGACATTTTGATACATTTTCTTTTGATGATTGTCCCTAAAAATGCCACCCCCAAACTCATTTCTTTTAATACTTTGGGTGGATTTCTTTCATTTTGAATGGCAATAGTGAAAAGCACATATACTAGCACTTTTACAAGATGACAAGCACTTCTTCTCCCTTTTTTTTGTATATATATTTTTTTATTTGGATTTTTTAGAAAGTGTACCTAATATTCAATATTATTCTCATGAAAAGGGTTGGAGTGTTTGGTTCATTGGCTAGGTAGCAATAAGGATTTCAAGAAAAATTAGGGATAAAAAGGCTCAAAGGGGTTTTCAAAGGTCAATTTTAATTAGGAAAAAGGGTCAAAGGTTTAAAATGAGAAGGTTTAAATCAAAGAATGCCTAATCATCTCTCTTTTCAAGTATAAGCTGATATTTCGCCTTGAAAGGTTTAGAAAATTTGTTCTAGGATTGGTGAGACATCATTTGACTACCTTATATCCAATAACTCCCTCTAAACACTCCAATCTCTAAATGACTAGTTGGGTGGCTTTTTGGCTAAGAAGATATAGGCAAGGGATAGACACTTCAAAACTTTGCACCTCTTAGGAAACTTTCAATCCACAAACCCAACTAAAGGTAAGTCAAATCACTCTCATAGGCAACTTTTCAATACTCAAGGGATTTGGCAAAAGATTTTAATGCATGATGCATGATTCCTAAAAATGAGCAATGCATTAACTAAATGGAAGAAGTCTATTTGTGTGCAAAGTGTATAATTTCTAAGTGATGTATAATGTGTGTGTAGATGTGTTATGTATATATATGTATGGATGTATATGTAAAATATTTACAATATATGTAAATGAAATGGGATGAGATGTTCCTATACTCAAAATGTAAAAAAAATGAAGCAAAAATCAAAATGAATGTGCACCCCCAAACTCAAAATTGGACATTGTCCTCAATGTCTCAAGTAGTGCATTATCAAAATTCAAAGTAAAGAGAAATTACCAGGAATTGTGAAATTTAAGAGCAAAAGGAAAGAGTTACCTGATATAGAGCAGATGAGAATTCAAGGAATAATGGTGATGCATAAGAGGCTGTAAAGGTTATGCAGAGTAAAGTGCTGTCCATAACATGTGCATAAGTATGGTGCATATGCCGTGCTGTTCTGCATGAGTGGCAATATGGGTTGCATAGGCTATGTAAAATATTTGCAAAAAATTTTTTTTTTTTTTTGGTCATGCGGAAGTGCATAAGTTATGCACTCTCCTTATGCAAGTCTCGTGAGTTTTAACTTTTCCGAACATGTGCATAAGTAGGGTGCATAAGCCAGTGCTCGCATGAGTGGCAATAAGGGTTGCATAGGCTATGTAAAATATTTGCAAATTTTCTTTTTTTTTTTTTTTTTTTTTTTGTCATTCGGAATTGCAAAATTTATGCACTCTCCTTATGCAAGTCTCAAGGTTTTAACTTTTCCAGAACATGTGCATAAGTAGGGTGCATAAGCTGTGCAGTTCTGCATGAGTGGCAATAAGGGTTGCATTTTTTTTTTTTTTTTTTTTTTTTTTTGGTCATGCGGAAGTGAAAAATTTAAGCACTCTCCTTATGCACACATAGGTGGGTTTTGAAATTTAGTTTCTTTTGTTATTCAGAATTGCAAAACTTAAGCACCTTCCTTATGCACCCCTCGGAGTTTGAATTTTTGGAGTTTACGGTCATGCGAGTGCATAGGCTATGCACTCGCTTATGCACCCTCGCGACTGGAAATTCAGAGTTTTTGGTTATGCAGAAGTGCATAACTTATGCACCTTCCTTATGCACCCCTCGGCAGAATTGGAAATTCAGAGTTTTTGGTTATGCAGAAGTGCATAACTTATGCACCTTCCTTATGCACCCCTCGGCAAGTTTGATTTTTCTGGGTTTCTGGTCATGCAGAAGTGCATAAGTTATGCACTCTGCTTATGCACCCCTCGGCAGAATTGGAAATTCAGAGTTTTTGGTTATGCAGAAGTGCATAGGTTATGCACTCTGCTTATGCAGACTTCGGCAAAGAGAGAAAATGCAGAATTTGAAGTTGTGCAAATGTGCATAAGTCATGCACTCACCTTATGCAAGTTTTGACAGATATGAAATTTGACAAAATGAGGTTATGCAGAAGTGCATAAGCTATGCACTCTCCTTATGCACTTGCAATAAAGGTGGAAAATGGCAAGAATTGTGGTTATGCAGGATTGCATAAGCTATGCAGTTGCTTATGCACAAGTTAGCAAGATCAAGAATGCAATAGAACATGGATTGCAAGTGTGAAAAATACCCTAGAATGAGGAAATATAATTCCATGAAGCATAAACCATGAGAAGTTTCACCAAAAACACATCAATATATACAAAGTATATCAAAAAGGCATCACACAAGCATGTAAAAATGGATCCTACATAAAAGACCTTTGAGAACTATGCCATTTTAAGACAAATTCTGCAAATCAACATTTAGCACATAAAACTCCATAAAATTTGCATGAAGTTGCATCTAACCACAAATGATGAAATGAAGTCTCCAAGTTTTGCCAAGAAAATGCAGCATTTTTACCTTGAATCCTACAACCCAAAGAAGCTCAAAACTGCAAAAATGACTCACTTACCACCATATTAAGATTAAAATCACACATACTTAAAAGTCTCACACCCAACCTCACCAAAAACACAAGCCATCTGCTGAAACACCCTCTTTGCAGAATTTCTTCTTCCTCTCTGCATAAACCAGTTGCGGCTCAAGGATGAATCTATCTGCTGCAGACTTTTCCTTTTCTGCAGATTGCATTTTTCCTCTGCAATAACCAGATTGACTCCCAATAGTTCACCAGCCTTTCTTCATTGATATACATCTACAAGGGACAAGATTTAATAATGTCAAAAATTGAATTTGAGGAAATTTAAGATAAAAACAAAATTAATGAAAATGAAAGTAAATCAACAAAAGCAAAATAAAAGGACTTGGGATGCCTCCCAAGAGCGCTAATTTATAGTCCTTAGCTAGACTCTTTTCATGTTTCATGGTGGCTGAAATTGGAATTTGTTGCCTCTGTTTCCAATAGGTGCTTCAATGAATCTATACTTCATTTTCTTTCCATCACATGAGAAGATCCTTGTTGCTTTGTCTAAAAATCCGACCATTTCTTTCTTGATAACCTTTGGTGCATCTCTTTTCTTTGAGAGATGGTTGCTTTACTTCACTTTTCTCCATTTGCTCAACTTGAAAGATTGGTGCCATAGGACAAGGTGGATTACTATTCAAATCTTGTGCAAATGCAGCCTCTTTTGGATTTTCATCATTGATACTCCCTTCATGGATAAGACAACTTTCAAGAGAAGCCTTCGGATAGCTCTTTCTAAAGTGCTCTTTACTAACTCATCAACTATATCAATTCTCAAACAAGAGTCTACATCTTCATGTTGCTTCTTCTTATCATTGCCAATATTGAAGACTAACTGATCCTCTCCGATTCTAAGAGTAAGCTTTTCACCTTTCACGTCAATCAAAGCACCAGCTGTAGCCAGGAAAGGCCTCCCCAAAATGATTGGCATATGAGAATCCTCTTCCATGTCCAAAATGACAAAGTCAACTGGGATGTAAAATTTTCCAACCTTCAGTGGTATATTTTCCAAGATCACTTCTCGATATTTAATTGATCCGTCACAATCAAGAGAAATGTGGGTTGGCTTAAGATCTCCCATGTTAAGCTTCTCATAGATGGAGAGGGGCATAAGGCTTACACTAGCCCCTAAATCACATAAAGCTTTTATAGAACATGATTCCCCAATATGGCATGGAATTGAAAAACTCCCTGGATCCTTGAGCTTTGGAGGAAGTTTCCTTTGGAGGATAGCACTGCATTCCTCAGTTAAGGCTACAGTCTCATAATCTTCAAGTCTTCTTTTGTTTGAGAGAATTTCTTTCAAAAACTTAGCATAAGAAGGCATTTGGGAAAGAGCATCGATAAAAGGCACATTTATATATAGCTTCTTCAAAACCTCTAAGAACTTCCCAAATTGCTTATCAAGCTTGGCTTTTTGAAATCTCTGTGGAAAGGGAAGCTGTGGCTTGTAAGGCTCTGGAGGTATATATTTCTCTTCTTTCTCTCCAACCTCCTCTTTACCTTTTCTTGCACTCCCTTTTTCACTCTTTTGTTTTTCATCTCCCTCAAAATCTTCCTCATTTTCTCTCTTTTTAACTTTTTCACTCTTCTCATTATGCACTATTTTACCACTCCTCAGTGTGATGGCATGACATTGCTCCCTTGGATTTTCTGTTTGACTAGGAAGTTTCCCCATAGAATTGGTACTTGATGAGCATGCTTGTTGTGCAACTGATTTTCCAAAGATCCTATTGTGTGTTTGCATTTGTTCCAGCCTTGCTTTCATCTCTCTCAACTCTTCATCACGCTTAATTTGATTAGCAAGAATTTGTTGTAATAAAGCCTCTGTGGTGGAACTTTGTTCTTGCTGTCTTGGTAAAGGTGCAGTATTTGCATTCTTTTGCTGAAAACTAGGTGGTGGTTGCCTAGGTTGTTGGTATTGATGCTCTTGTTGTTGTGATGGAAAGTTCTGAGTTGAAGCTTGATTTTGCTGATTCTCCCATGAAAATTGGGATGATTCCTCCAAGCATATGAAGGATAATCTACTCCACGCTCATTGTTCCTTCCGCATAAGTAACTTGTTGAGAACTTCCAGCATGATGATGAACCGACTAGCATACTTAAATCCTCCATTTTCTTAGCAAGGACATTAGTGAGTGCATCAAATTTGGCATTGATCATGTTGAATGGATCAAGCTCATACATTCCAAAGAACTTGCCTTTTTGAGTTGGAGTTGACCCTCTTGGACTACTCCATAGATGACTGTTCTTTGCTATTTTCTCTAATAACTCATAAGCTTCATCTTCATGCTTAATGATGAATTCCCCTCCAGTTTGAGCATCAATGATTCCTCTGATAGCAGGAGTGACATTTGTGTAAAAATTCTGGTTTATCATCCATTTAGGAATGGCATGATGTGGACATTGTCTCTCCAACTCCTTCCATCTCATCCATGACTCATAAAGAGTCTCATCTTCTCTTGGTCTAAAAGCAATCATTTGATTCCTCAACTCTTGAGTTTTTCCAGGTGGAAAGTATTGGGCAAGAAATACATCAGTGAGCTGCTCCCAATTTGTAATTGAGTTGTGAGGTAAAGAATCAAGCCAATCCAATGCTCTATCTTTCAGAGAGAATGGAAACAATTTTAGCCTTGCTGCATCATCAGATACTCCAGGTTGTTTTTGCATGTCACAAATCATAGCAAACTTCTTCAGATGTGTGTGTGGATTTTCAGAAGGATGTCCTCCAAATTGAGAATTCTGAATCATTTGAAGAACTCCAAAATCCATCTTGTAACTATTTGCATCAATCCTTGGTCTTGCTATGCTCTCTCTCAAATCATCAAAACGTGGAAAAGCATGATCCATCATACTTCCCCTAGGCACGTTTGCATTAACAACTTCTTCTCCTTGGGCTTCATTTTCATTGTTTTGACCATTTCCAGCATTACCAACACCAATTCTAATTCTTTCATCAGCCATATCTGCTTCAATTTCGGTTTCTCTCAAAGCTTCCTTCCTTTTTCTGGTTTCTTTCTTGTTGGCCTTACAAAATTTCTCTATTTCAGGATTAAACAATAAGGATGTATCACTTGAGCTTCTAGCTCTTCTCATAAAAGATTAAAAGTACCTGAAAAAGAACAAACAAACACAAAAATGAAAAGATAACAAAAATAAAACTAAAAACAACTAAAATGATCAAGAATTCAATCTTAAACAAACAACTCCCCGGCAACGGCGCCAAAAACTTGATGCGTCCCAACCGCAAGTGCACGGGTCGTACAAGTAGTATAGAAAAATATCGATCCCACGAGGAGTTGTGTTAATGATTGAATTTTTGATATAAAAGTTGACTAAATTGAAGTATTTATGAAATTAAAATAATGAATTAATGGGTAATGGAGTATGAAATCTAAATGTGCAAATTTAATATTCTATTCAACAATGTATTAATTAAACTAAGATTTGCATCAAATTGAAATAAGCAAGTTCAAATATGGCAATATTTAAAATGGCAAATGATTAAATTCGATTAGAAATTAACAATGGTAAAAAGGCGATTCCGGAGTTCGGGATTTCATATTCAAGCTATTTTGGGATTTTCCCTAGCTAGCCCAATCCATGAAATTTATGGGTTTAAAGGAGATTAATTCTAAAATCCTTTGAAAACTCTTTCGAGTGAGACAAAGAGTGCCTTAATTAACTTAATCCTACTTTCGTGGAGTTAAAATTAACCAAGACCCATTAGGTTCTTTAATCAATCTATTAAAACCCTCTTAACCCTTAGTCTATTTCTAGATCTAAGTTAATTAAGTCCAATTTCTTGATTAACTATCACTTGGTTTTCTCCTTTCGGTGCTTCAACCAAGGATTAAGAACATAACTTAATGGGGCCCTTCATTAAGCATGTGAATAAGCACACAAGAAATGGATTAAACCTCATAAATTCATTAAATTGGGACTAACCCAGTTCAAATCCACAAAAATAACTAAAATATTACATCCCTTACTCCAGAATCAAAAGTAAACTACTCACTATCCATAATGCTTACAAGATATGATGAGTTTAAATGGAAATAAAGCTTTAATCTAAGCTAAGAAGTAAGAAATTAAACACTAGAAATGTAGAAAAATGTAAAGGAAGGAAGAAATCTGCAAATCTTGGTTAAAAATGGTGTGGAAGGTGAAAATGACTCCTCAAATTCTGCCTCTCTTCTCCTCTTCTTCTTTTCTCCTTGCCTCCTTCTAAAATGAGAAAATGGGACTATTTATAGCATTTTTCTGACATGGAGCCCTAAAATGGTATGTTCTAGGAGGAATTATTTGAGGGAATCTCCTGCCAGCTCATTAATGAACTCTTCATGGGATCGCATAAGTGGATCGCATAAGTTATGCATCCCTTATGCGCTACTGTTCTGGGCCACTTATGCAAAAGCGCATGACTTGGTGCATAGGTTATGCACAATTTCGTGAATGTGCATAAGGGAGGCGAGAATGTGCATAAGCTATGCGCTCCTTATGCACATTTCTACGGTTCTGGAACAGTTGATCTTTCTCCTTATGCAGATCTGCATAGCTTATGCGCAAGTTATGCAGTTTGGTCAATGCATATTTCAGCTTGAAAACTTGTTTTTGACATCTTTTTGCTGTAGAAGACACTCCTCAATGGCAAAATTCTCTTTAGTCCTTCAAAAACACCATTTTTCCTACAAAACAAAGTAAAAATTACAAATTAATCCAAAATCGACAATTATGAAAAACTAACTAATTAACTAATAAAATTAGCTAAAAATGACTAATAATCAAATAAAAATGGTTATGAAATTAAACCTAAATGATTATGCAAAATGTATGCATCAGGACTTGAGTAGGCATGTTACCAGCCATTTGTTGGAACATTATCCACCATCTGTGAGCGAAAGCAGTGGAACCGTGGCATCATGGTGTCTTGAACCATTGATATTATGTAGGGCTGGGGCATCCCCTTGCACCTCAGCCTCTATAGATTGATCGACTGAACGATCACCCTCTTCCATAGTCAATGCGAGGATCTTAGACCTCCTGAACAATTAATACAAGGAGATTTCCTCCCATTAGTGCATATTTATAATGTAATGTACTGTATGTATCAAACAATGATATTGAGCAGTTGTACTATGAAGAAAGAATATTCAAATAACATGTGAAAATAGAATTTAAAAACTTTGCTCTGATACCACTAAAACATGTCACGCCCTACCCCTCTGTAAGGCATAACATGATCCCGTAGTATACCTAATGAATTACCAACTTCGCCTACTGATAACCCATTAAATATACTACAAGGGATTTTCAAAAACTTTTCTTACTTCTTTTACAGTGGTGAGCACTATTTACAGGTGTTAAAAACCTTTTTGAATAGAGGTGAATTAATTAACACATTTAGAATATTAGTAATTTCTGAAAAAAAAATTTTGGCAGAGTGCCCTCCGTAATTTGGATAAAACAGTTCTTCAAAAACCTGTAAAAAGCATTTCAATATTTTTCTCAATCTCAAACTCTAGCATAATTCAACACAACATATTTCTCAACTTAAATCCATAGTAATTTTTCAAAAACTGAGATACAAAAAATATAATACAATTTTTACAAGTCAAAATAACTTATAATTTATTTTACAACTTTAATGTACAATTTTATTTTACAACTGCTCAAAACCAAGAACACTATATACATACAGTGAACATACATTACAATATAAAATGCAGAATATGGTATACTCAATATACCCGATGATTTCTCGCTGAATGTACTAGCAGCCTAGTCACTGCCTCGATCTATCTACTGCGCGGAGAATGAAAAGCTATCACTGAGTAAAATTTACTCAGTGGTGCACAATAACAATTTGAAATGCGATATATAAATCTTTTATTGACAGTTCACAAATCAAATGATTCACAATTCCATTTCACAATTTACAAAATTCTTCTAACACAAATTTGATCAAGTAATTGAATAATACCGTTTTGCAAATCAATAACACAATTCGATCAAATAAATGAATAATACCGTTTTGCAAATCAATAACACAATTCGATCAAATAACTGAATAATACAATTTTGCCAATCGATAACACAATTTAGGCCATGACATAATTTTTTCACACATGCCGTGTTGTACACCACGACAAGACACACTCACCCCAATAATCGAAATCAATGAGGGAGGAAGCTAGCTGAATAATGAGTACTTATCCACACTCACCTCAGACTGGCAAGTCAAAGAGGGAGGAACATAATCACACTCACCCCAGACTGATAAGTCAAAGAGGGAGGAATATATCAACAGTGTCATGCCAAATGTGAATCAAAACAATTTCAAATCACAATATTTCATACAAACCATAAATCACATTTTATCTCAAAATTTCCATTTGCAAAGTTGGCAATACAATAAGTTCCAAATCATATTCCCAAAACCAAAGCAATCAAAACTTATTCATAACTCATTTCTCTACATAAATTTGCTAGTAAAAGCAGTGAATATAAAAGTATTGTGCACGGACACAATTTAAAACTATAATGTTGAATTAAATTTTTAAGTAGAAAATGAAAAGTCAAACTTATTGTGCACAAACACAATTTAAAATAATAACATAGAAATAATCATAATTTATTTCAATTGAAAAATTCAGAAGAAATACTTATTATGCACAAACCTCTGATAACTGTCTCTTGGCTCTGACTCAATGTTTTCTTCCCCTTCCCTGAGTCTTTGCTAACTGAGAAACATAATTTGAAGTGTTTCAGTACTCATTTAAACTGTCTCTAACGATAATGCTTGATAATTAATTCACTGAATTCATTTATTCGCTTAGTCAGCCTACTATGTCGACCCTTGGTACATTCTAGGTAATTTAGGTTTTAATGTCATTAATATGTCACATTCGATAGTCTTTTAGGGTTGGTACATGTTACCAAGTTCATTTCCATGTATCTTGCATTTTGCTGGATTCTGGGATACTAGTTTGACCTAGCCGGACGACCTAGTTCCCTCAGTTTTCGGTCAAAACTACAAACTTGTAGATCTATGTCTTATTGTACGCGAGGCAAAATTTCAGATCATTCCCAGTTATGTAGACCAAGTTATGGTCATTTTACTATTGCTGATCAAATTGCACCAAAATTGGTCACTTTAGGTCACTTTAGGTTCGTCCAGTTTTTGGACCCGAACTTGTGCAAGCTGTTTGACTTGCTTATGGTCATTTCTGGGCTTTTGTGTCTTCATAAGACTTGTAGATATGGGTCTTAACTATTCATGGTTAAAATTTCAGGTCAATTGGACCTGTTTTGAGTGAGTTATGGCCTAAATACTAACTGCTGCCCAAATGGTCAGTTTTCAGGCCTCAATTGCACTTAATCCGGATTTGGTCATTTTTCAAGCTACCTTGCAAGCAGAATTTTGGTAAGCTTCCTTCATGAAAGTTGGCACATTTTGTGCCTAGTTTCACCTCCAATTGGTCTCATACCAATTGGAGCCACACACTTAAAGTTATGGCCTAAAATACAAATGCCTTATTGCAATTCTTGCATACATATCAAACATCACTTTTAACACTCACCAAACTTAACATTCAAACTAATTCTGGTTGTACCATGACCTAAACATAATTTATAACACATTATAGGTCATTTTGACAGCTTACAATTACATTCAATGTGCACCAACAAGTGCAGAATTTGCCCAACTCAATTTACAATAATTTAACTCCATAACCAAGCTCATTCACATGTCCAACCTTCACACCACTATACATACATTCAAACTGCCATAACAACCAACACATTTTAACATCATTATTCCATAAACCAAGCATGAATTCCAGCATTCTTTAAGAGTTAACAAACTGCCACAATGATACACTTACATTCCATTACTTTCCAAGCTTTAAATCTCATTTTACATTTACATATAGTAAGTATACATTACCCAAACAATTTCCTACACAATATACATTTAATCAATCATTTAATTCACCATTTACAAGCAAGAATAAACTGCCCTTAAAGAGTTTTCATGGCTGCCAAAAATAAATATCACTATTAGAACATCAAACTCCAAAATTCTTCTCACAATTCAAGTACCCATAATCTCCTTACTAACTTTAATGAAGCACTAACCAAAAACTCAAACTTACCACTTTGGAAACTCTTCAAACCTCTCCAAAACTTGGTCTTCTTGCTGCCTATCTACTGCCCATGGTGTGGTGGTCAAGTTTAATGAAGAAACCTTAACAATTGGGAGCTTGGATCATGGACGCATGGAGGTTGGAGCTTGGACGGCCATGGGAGAATTTGGGAGCTTTTTGGCTTGGCCATGGGAAAGTTTGAGGAAGAAGATGGCTGTGCAGAAGTTAGTGGAAGATGACAAGTTTTTAATTGATTTACAAGGTGTTAGTGGTCCACTAATGTAGAAATAACATTAGTTTAATCAAAGATTTTATTTTCCCACATTAAGCTTCCCATTTTTGCTATTTACATTAGGTACCACTAATTTAATTTTTCATGACATTTTCCAAATATAATATCATGTGTTTTCAATGGAAATTTAGGTAAAAAGACAACTCGGGGTGTCAAATGACCACAATGCCCCTGTTCGGGTTGCATTCCCGATTTTTCGGTAACACCGGGTTTTATCTGTTTTTCGATTTCTCACTTTTCTTTGTACTAATTATTTAATTTTTATTTAATATTTCTAATGATATTTATACTTCAATAGGTGTCTCTTTAAGTTTTAAAAAATATTTTTCAGGGTTCCCCGGGGTCCAGGGCTAGTCAACGGTCCACGCCGTGACTTCCCGGTGCGGTCACCCATCGCTAGGGTTCTCAGCTCGCTTAACTTAGTTGTATTTCTTTACTATTATTTTTCCTTTATTTTTCTTGTATTTTCTTTTCTTGTATTTCATTATTTAATGTCTCCTCACTCATATCAAAGTGTAGTTCTAGGCATTTTAGCTGTCCGGACAACACTGGTCACCGAAACAGTAGAACGCACTACCGAACTTAGGGGTGTTACACATAGTAAGCCTAATTATTCATCAACCCAACTCTAAGGCTCATTTGGGCCCAATTTCAAGAATTCAACCGGACAGAGTTCGACCATAAAATAGACCATTTAATAGGGAGTTTTTGACTCATCCGACCTGTAAACACAATATATAATAAATTGAGCAGCTCAACTCACCCTCCACATAATAAAAATGTCATAACTCAAATGGGAGCTCAGTTCCCTCATCCAATCCCATCATGCATACAATTAATAATCTTACAGGTCCAAATAAAATACGTGCGGAGTCTAAAAATTAAACTCAATTGTACAAAATACATTAATACTATCAATGGACTTGTGAAGAAGAAGAACAGGTTAGCCACAAAAATAATCCTCCTGTAGCCTGGAAAAATAGATGAACATGAGTGAGCGTTCGATTCAGAGAGAAAAATATTAATTTTAACCATAATCTCTATAGCTATCTAAAGCTAATGCACCCTGTGGAGTGAAATGCAACATCATCATAGATTTCATACAAATCACATCAAAAAGGCAATTTGAAACACTCACACACCCAACACTGTCAAACAATACATATATGGGAGCTGATCCCCTATACAACCCTCTTAATCCAATATCTGCCAGCGAGTGTCTCTCAAGCCGGACTTTCGCTTAATAAACCAAATGTGGGGTCCCAGCGAGTGTCTCTCAAGCCGTGTCTACCCCGAAGGACCGGGTCCCAACGAGTGTCTCTCAAGCCGTGTCTATCAGTTCTGTCCATATCCAATACCATACCACACGCACGCCACACACACACACTGCTTCAAATTACCACAAACAATATCCATGACACTTCAACATTTATGAATGCAATATAAAATGTGCCTAGTGTTTAACTACATAGATACATATTTATAAGTGATGCATGGGCATGCTTGAACATATAGTGATATCGAAATTACAATTAAAATTAATATTTTACTCACAGACTTAACTGAAGTCACTATGACGGTTGGGTGGAGGATGAAGGCTGTCCCGGCTCAGCTGACAATTTTTATTACAATTATTTAATATATTTGACTCAATACAAACTAAGGAAAGACCAAAGATGTCCTAAGTCTTACCGAAAATCTGGCAGGGTCTCCCCTATACCTAGAACCTACCCAACCTGTAAAAGGGCTTAAAACGTACTTCTATATCCACAAACCACACAACCACAACTCAATTACATCACATAGCCCCTCCTAGGCCCATCAAAACAGTCAACAATCACAATATCAGACAACTCAATTATAAGACTTCAAAACTAATATTTTTAAAAAACTATCCAAACTAACTTTAAAAATTCTATAAAGCTGCCCCACAGTCCTTAACAATATTATAAGGCTATTGCAATAGGAATCGTAATTTTCTTATCATCCATGAATGTTTTATAAATTTTATTCTAAGCCAGTACAAGGCAAAAATTGAGTAATGTAGAGTTCGAGTTTACCTATGCCAAATCTGACAACTGGAACGCGTCCAGAACGTCTGAAAATGATGGGGTAGCCTATAATCTTGATCCAGTTTTGAAATGGTTCCAGCAGCTTATCTGCTTGGCCCGAAATTGCAGATCCGGGCAAAGATCGAATTTGCACGAAATGAAAGTAAATACGCGAAGTCCACAATACCAGGGTTAGAATAATATATATATATATATATATATATATATATATATATAATTATTTGAAAATTAGGGATGTTACATGCTGATAAGATGTGCTATGTTTTCGTTGCGTTTCTGTGATATACGGAAGAATATGATTAGATATGAGTTGAAAAATCCCGAATAAGGCGGAAAAGACATCATACCCAACCCTATGAATATGGCTCATGACATCTACCAAGATACGCAATCCTATTCTATTATTACTTTTCAGTGTTTGCTTTCTCACCTCACCTCTTTTCTCGTTAAAGGCAATGCCTAGGTAACACTGACCCAAGAATCTTAGAAGGCAACATCAATGTGTTAGTGAACTTATGCAAATTGCTTGCTAAATGATATTAATAGATTGTTACAACAATAAATGCAAGAATAAAAAACATTTTTTATTGAATAGAAAGAAACTAACTGTACAACTTATTGACACAAATACTGATTGATTATGCTATTTATATAGCACTAAAGTTTAACTAAATAAAATAAAATCCCACATAAATCTCAATCACTTAGTTAAAATCAGATCACTATCTTAAAATTGAAATGTAACAATCTTAAAAACTATTATATCTAAAATCTTGTAGAATATTAATGAAAACTAAATCAACCATGTTTGAATTAGGTTCTAACATAGATCAAAATTCTACTGCTGCTAAAATTTTCAATTTTTTGTACTTATGAGATATGATGTTCTAGCAGCCAATACTCTTTAAGTTCATGACTTCAAGGAAAAGGAAAAGGAAAGAATCGAATTGAAGTTAGAGTTTCCAAATGTACAAAACTTAACATGTTATTTGATGCTTTCTTTCTTCAATAAGAGCTATACAATTCACAGACTTAATTGAATCTATGAAGAATGACAAGGATATTCACACTTTTTTTTTTCCATTTTACATGTGGATCACAGTCTAACTGCAGCAGCAAAGTATTGAATGGGCCTTAATGTCAGCATGCTAGAGACTTTACTCAAGATGAAATGATCAGGCACTTGCATAAAATTTTCTAGAATATCATTTCAGCCTTCAGTCATCTGAATCTGTCTCGCGGAATGGTAAGGGAACTGCCTTCACTGCCCTGAACTTGCCAACATTGTTCAGATGCTCGTTCTCCAACCTGTGAAAAAACATTTAGAAACTATTAGGTTTATTCTTTATTTCATTCTACAATTCACAAGGATATTAACCTGTAGAAATTCCAATGGCCTCGCCGCATAACCTCTAAAGAAGCAAAGAAAAAGTCCAACATCCGTGACTCAACAATATTGAAACGGAATCGCATCACAGTCTCCACCCAAACAACTCTCAGAACTATGTTCAATGCCTGCATTCCAATTTTTCAATGTGTTAAAGAACTTCAATGCTTTAATGGTTGAAAGAAGATCAAACAGGATTTACTTGAAAGATGACTCACAATGGAAATGTAGTAGATGCTCTTGTTCTTTAGAATCAAGTCATCTCTTAGCCATAGGTTCTTGGATTTTGGGTTGAGAAGGCCCCAATCCTCGACAAAATCCCAGTACAACTGATAAACTGTAGCAACAGAAGAAGTGACCAACACTATACCAAACCATAGGTGATTCTTCTGCCTAGCATAAGTTAGCCTGGCACCAGCTGCCACCATGGCAGAAACATACTTCCCCATGTTTGCTAAATGTTTCAAGTCACATTCATCAAACCATCGTCTTGCACACTTCCATCGACAACAAAATGAGTTAGCTGCGTAGAAATTTTGTGCAAGAAATTTTCCGATCTGTCGAGTGGTGTTACCTGCATTGCCCGCCAATAGTATGGCAGAAATGAAATGACATAAACTAGATCCCTATATAGCCTTCCATTGTTGCAGGTCTCGTATCTATGCGTTCGGAGACCCCCAGCTAGAAAGTAGCATGCCGTGGATTCCAAGTGCCTCATCATTGGAATCTGGACACGGAAAATCACATAATAATTGAAAATGAGGGAAACAGGCCATTGATTGAAAGGATTAAGCCTTGCAGTTGTATGAGGAGAAATCACCTGGCTGGTAAGTTGGTCTGCCATGAAAAAGTCCACCATCAAAACCTGCAGGAGTAACGTGCGTTTCGAAGGTATTACATTACATTTACATATATGTTGAATGTTGAAGAAGAAACGAAATTAGGAAGTGAATCTACCTTATAAAATGGAGAGCAGATTATGTTGCGAATAACACGAATGAAGCAGTAACGTGTTGGGCGATAGAAGAGATCAAATGGGCAGATGAGCAAGGCCGTGAAAATCTGATAATGTAATTGGAAAGCAATTAGCACAAATATTAGAATTGGATAGAAGTTTGTCAATGTGAGAGGAATCAAACTGGACAAAACTTACAAGGAGGAGAATTCCAGGGATGGCATCAACATGGCTTTGCGGAAAGCCATTTGCTCTTAAGAGAAGATGGATTATCATTGCAGCCACAACAGAGGTCATGAAGGTGGTAGAAATGAGAAAGGCATCTCTGTACTTGAGGGCTGTGCTGGGTTGAAATTCAAAAATGAAATTGTAGTTGATCCTTGTACTCTTCCACATGAATAGGTTGCAGCCATACATGAACAAATGCAAGCTTAACAATGCAAACACACTGCAGGAAATCACACCAACCTTTCAGTGCACCATTTGCATGTCCAGTTCCAGCATTCTTAATTGGTCTAATTACATTTTGCATATGACCTTTATGATATAAATCAATCTTTCTTGTTAATCTCATGAGTAATTTCTCATTCTACATATCTAGAACATCATCAAATTTATCAGCTTTATAATATAAATCCTTCTTGTTAATCATATGAAAACTTGTTTCTTTGGTTACTTGGCCAGGTAAAAGTCATTTAGAAGTCGGACATTATGGTTTAAATCTTATCGGAGACAACTGCACAATGGGCGAAGAATAAATAAGCACCTGAAAACAGGGTAGACAGTCTCCACATATGATCTTCCAGCATTGGGGCTAAAAATGCCAGACATATGTGCCAAGGTTGCATAAATACTAAAGAGGGACACGAAACAACCAGTAAACAAGCCTGCAAATAAGCAGAATATTCCTGAATATAAGCATCACAGCTTGGCCATGGGGGGTCATATCCCTGATATTCAGAATTTTATTATTCAATTACCAACAAAAAAGGTGACCATGTGAGACTCCTTCCGCTGCTGGGGTCTGAGGAACTTCATTGCCTTTTTCCTGTCATTGTCGGCGAAGTGCTTTGTGAATATGGCCTCCACTTCATCCATTAGTCTAACAACCTTATCAACCAAATATAATAATATCACACTTAATGCAAAACCACATTACTCCCTTCTCCGCGTACAAAAAGTATATAAAAGAAATGCAAAACTTTTTGCATAACAAGGCATTTTAAATTGGTATCATGGGAAGATATTATCTTACCTTATCAGAGCTAATGAAGTAGGATCTCTTCACTGCTTTTAGATAACTTGCTGATGCATGCTGGTTTGATACCTGCTAGTTTGGACAGAAAAATACCAATTGTGAATTTTCTTTCTCTCAGCAAAATTTAGTAGAGATATAAATTTTATCAAATTCAAGTACTTCTCATGTTGGTTTTCCATTTGTTTTTTTAACTTACAGCTTTTTAATATATATATATATATATATATATATATATATATATATAATGGTGCAAAAGTTCGAGTTTGAAACTTTAACAAGCTCTTTCCCATTTAAAAGCTTGTGATTTCTTGCAGGATATGCCTTGATTATTACAACCAACTAATATATACCCATTTAATATATACTCTCTCTCTCTCTCTCTCTCTCTCTCTCTCTCTCTCTCTCTCTCTATATATATATATATATATATATATTTTTTTTTTTTTTCCCTCTCTTGTTTTTGCATTGTTTTCCACATGTGGGTGATGTAGCTAGCTGTGATATACTATATATTAATTACCTTATCAAATTTCTTGAGTATTTTGGTAAAAGCCACCATGTTGAGTGAGCTGCATCCCAGAAATAGTAAAATGATTAGAATCTGGTAATAATAATAAGGAAAAACATCTTCAACAGCAACTAGGCGAAACCCCACTGCCTTACAGTCTAAATATCGATTATGTCTAAAAATATTTAATTACCTAACAATATCTCCATTTTTTTTTTTCGGAAATTGGCGAGAAAATTAAGTTTAGAGACTGACTACTAATACAATTAAATTGATACAGTTGTAGGTAATTAATTGCACATGAAATTAATTCTCGTGCTCATTTCTCTCAAAACTAAAATTTTTTCATATTGAAATTGGTATTTATTTAAAAAAAAAAAAAAATTGGACCGAATGAGATTTTTATGGTTAGAAAAGTTATTTAGTATACTATGATATAAACATAAATGGAATTCTAATTAACATAACTAAAAAAAATATTTAAATAGAATAAATTAATAAAAAATAAAAGGTGGTGTGAACTGATGGCATAAAATTCAACAAGTAATATCTGGAATTTTAGGCTTCAATTCCTTTGTCAAAATGGCATAGTTAGGCACAGTGCCATCACCAACCCTTCAATAAATAATTAATGTGAGCCTTTACGTGTGGAATCCTCCATGGACTGCCATGCAGATCACCTTATACTTGTCGTATTAGTTGCCAGCATCATCAACTATACTATCTAATTAATTAAGAAGCATGTTAAAAGTAACCTGTAAGTTTTAAGAAGGCCAAGCCCTCTATAGAGCTCCACAAATGCTCCTCTAATCATCTTCTCAGCACACTGGATCTTCTTCCTGTTAATGAAATCTCCTGGACGACCTGGTTCCTTTTTGGAATTATTAACCAAATCTTCCCAGAGCATTGACGCAATGGCTGAGATTGTTCTTGTTGGTGTGGTAGCAGGAATGTCTATTCTCAGGGCCATTTTAGGCTTCCCAATCTTCGTTTTCGACATTGTCGCTGAATTGATAAAATTAACACCATTTTTCTCTAGTGCTGCGATTATTTCATCGGTTTCTGAGGATTCTCCAGGCTTGTCATTTGATTCATTGGTGGTCTCTGCATTTATTATTGATTATCACAATTAGCTAGCGATGGAAGTAAAAATTCTTTATGTTTTAGGTGTAAATTATCTGTATATCTATATATCTATATAATATACATATACAAATGTATGAAGGAGGGAGAACATTAGAATTAGCTAAAATACCCTAGCAATTTAATATTATTATAATCAAGAACTAAATTTAATTGGCTAGTATAATTTTTCATTAATATTTTTTAACAATGCTAATTCTAAATTATATATATATATATAATTCAAAAAAATAATGAGAGTTCAAATTCTATTTACAACAACTCACATATATAGCTAAATATAGGTTATATTAAACTCTAAGTTACCATGTGCCATATCCTTTTTTTTTTTTTTTCTAATAAATGATTACTTAATAAATTAGCCTTTTATTAAAATTCTTTTTTAACAAACTCTAATTAAAATTTTCTATATCCTTAATTATTATAAAAGTTAATTAATTATTCATAATGATTATTATTATATTTATTTGTTATTTAATATTAATTATTTATAATTATTATTATTATATTTGTTTAATTAAAATTATGTCAAAAAATTATCAATGACAAAAATATCCATATATAAAATTATAATTCTATAACTATAATTATAGTTATAATTATAATATAATTATAATTTTAAATTTTACAAGTTTAAAAATTAATATAACACAATGAAAATAAAAAAAAGTAAATAAATTATGTATATATTATGCATAAAATTATAGTAATGTTAGAATTTGTATTTCTGTTTGATAATTTCTATAAATTGAGATTACATTTTATTATTGGTATTTTTATATATTTATTACATATTAATAATTAAATTTAATTATAACAGATAACTTTTTATAAAAATATAATCTAATTAAAAATGTAATAAATTTTAATTTAATAAATATTTTATAATTTTATAATTTAATAAATATTTTTACTTATAAAATTAATTAAATTAACATTAATATTAAACTATTATTGTTATCATCATGGGATAGAGTTTTTAGTTAAAAATTATATTTAATTTTTATTATAAAATTTATTATTTTAAAATATTATAATCTTAAAAATTTTTATATTTAATGGACTATTTATTTTTTAAATAAGTGATATCAATATGATATAATATATTAAAAATTATTTAAAAAATTATATATAAATAAAATTAAATTATAAATACTAATAACGAAACTAGTCATAATAAATAAACAACTTTCTTTTCATTTCTTAAAAAAATAGAATCAACAGATGATCCATAGCTTATAGCCAATAGCACAGAGAAAAGCATTTCATTTAAAATTAAAAGCAGTCTATCTCAGAAGAAATAATTTCATTCAAGAAATGATATACTAATAAAAAAAATAAATACATATAATTATATATTAAATAATTAATATATATTTAAATTATTTTAATTTATAATAATTACATTGCTTAAGTTTTATTTTTAAATAATTATTTATTTTAATTCTTTCATTTAAACTTTGTTTTAAATAATTATTTATTTTAATTGAAATAATTAAATATTTAAATATTTTTAATTGTTATAATTAAATTATTTAATAAATAATTATTAATAATATTAATAAATACATAAAAATAAATTTAATTATGTTTAGTGAAAAATTAAATTAACGTATATTTTTAAAAAATGTCTCTATAAATTATAAATAAATTATATATTTTAATTAATTTTTATATGATTATGTATTGTAAAAAAATAAATTATATTAAATTACAGAAAAAGTAAGATTATTAATATGTTTTATTTTCTTAAAAAATCACATTAAAAGAATTATGTTTGCTTATTAAAAATATGTTATTCTAAATAAGAAATACGAGAGACATAATTAGCTAAAATTAAAAATAAAATAAAATAAAAATATTTTAATCATTTAGTTTGTATTTGACGATAAAATTAAATGAAAAAGATCATAAAAAAAATTAACTTGTATTTTTTTTTTATTTATATCAGAAACTAATTTATCAATCATTAAATATTTTTTATATCATGCTATTATGTGTTCCATGATAAAGACTTTTCTTAAAAAAGAAAAAAGAAAAAAGTTTACCAGCATTGCAGGGGCAAGATGACCAAGAAGGAGGATTAAAAATTCCGGCAGCATTGGGCTTCCGGCAGCTGTTGTTGAGGACTTGCTTGATATCCAACAAAATCTGTAGCTGCCTGTTAAGAAGCTCTCCTTTCTCAACCAACTCACTTTCTGTAGCCTTGTAAAACTTGTTCACTTTGTTCAGTTCTTCATCTAGTCTCTCAAAAAACACCCTCATCTGAGCCCCAAAAAATTAAAAAATAATAACTAAAAAATAATAAATTCATAATGAATTATTATTATTATTATCATTTAATTAATAAATAAAACCTCATCTTCCTCGAAGAACAACTGAAGAAGCTCAGTTTGGTAGATTTCTTCATTATCATCATTACCATCCTCCATGGTTTTGCATCTCACCTGTAACCAAATGACAAATTATATATATAACTCTCTTCTCCCTTTGATGTTTTTAGGGCATGTATGCTGCCTGATCTTCACGATACTTTCGTGATTTTGGGCATCCATACGTAACCCTTTTCCTTCATTTCGTGATAAATTGAAAT
Organism: Hevea brasiliensis; assembly: GCF_030052815.1. NCBI lineage: Eukaryota > Viridiplantae > Streptophyta > Magnoliopsida > Malpighiales > Euphorbiaceae > Hevea > Hevea brasiliensis. The sequence continues at coordinate 71,256,124 of NC_079507.1, read as the reverse complement.
AATAATAATAAATACCTTCTCTGAATTAATTAAGCGCTATATTAAGAAAATGAAAAATCCATGTGTGTGTGTATATATATATATGCTCTCGTACGTTAACTGTCATTTCGAAGGAACAAGCGGTGATAGATTGAATAAAAGGTGTGGGACCCTTTTCATCAACGGTGGAAATTAAAGTTTTGGAAGTTGGAAATGGACTGAGAAGCCAGAGATTAGAAACAACCACCTCAAAAGTTTTGTAAAAGAGAAAGATGGAGAGGTGGCATGTAAGCGCAGACCGGACGCCGAAGTGAAAGTGCGAAGGATATCGGCGAGATATCGGAAAATCTTGATATTTATTTTTAATTTTGTTTTTCTTTTTTCGCAACTCCGATAGTTCCATTTATATTTTTTCGCCAGAGAATGATGCCACTTCGCTCTCTTGCTAACAATCTCCGATTTATCGGTGTGAAACCAATCGGCGGGAAAATCAAAATGAGCAGGAACCCAACTTTTATAGATAGATTGAAGAAAATCGAAATATAGAAGACCTGAAGTGTATACATATAGTTTACCTGGATGATCTCAGTTTTGGTATCGGAGCGGAAGAAATTGTTGGAGAATTTGTAAGCGAAGAATCGAATGATTTGGAAAATGGAGAGACCAAAGTCATGGTTAGGTTGTTGGGGTTGTTTTGGTTTCCTTGATAGTTTGATCTTCTTTATCTGTTTCTTGAGTTGCCAGTAGTTAACAAAAGCTTCTTTCCATTCTGGGATGAGTTGAGCTTCAAGCTCCTTCGAGAACTTCACCATTTTCTCCTTCTTCTTCTTCTTCTTCTTCTTCTTCTTCTTCTTTCAGTATAAACAATTAAAGAAAGTGAAGAGATAGAGAGAAAGAGATCAAAGCGAGGAGCTTATTAGAAGTGTGAGAGAGATTAGAGAGGCTTATATACATGAAGAGAGAAATATAGACGTGCGGAGAAACATGAAGTTAGGTTTCTTTTCTTTTTTTTTTTTTTTTAAAGAGAAATATGAATTAATTATTGTTAAAATGATAACATCTTCGTTCAATAGTGACTTGAATATCCCCATTAGCCAGTCAATTAATTTGAGAGAAGCAATCTTCATATACAGCGTCATCTCATAGAGTTTTAGTTGTTTCAATTAATTCCCTTTTTACTCATTTTGACAATTTTTTTTTTTATATAGAGGGTGTAATTAATCACGATTATTAACTTAAAATAAATATCAATCCATACATTTTCAAAGAAAAAGGTGATCTTGTAAAAGAGTTGTAATTTAGAGTTTTTAGGAAAAAACAAAATACAAAAGAGATAACATCTTTAAAAAAGAGCAAAAATATATTACGAATTAATCGAAAATGCTGTCATTCACATTAGAAAAAAGATTTAAAAGGAAATTTATTTTAATGTGAAAGAAAAATAAAAACATGAATAGCGAGATTTTTTTATAATTATAGAAAAATGAAAAATTAAATAGATATCACATTAAAATTTAATGTGAATAGTTTATTAATTTATCAAGCAAAGTATTATGTATAGAAATAATGAAAATGTCTTATAGGCTTATATGGAAAAGAATTATATGGATCACATTTTAAAAGGACAATTTAGTCCAATAATTAAAATTATATTTAAGAAATTGTGGTATTAATCATTATAATTGTGGAAATATGTTTATCTTTTAACAAAAATTTTGAATATATTTCACAAAAGAGTCAGAATAAATGATAAAATTTTTTACCATGAAAATTAATTTGCGAGAAATTAAATATTTAAAATTTTATATATTTATTTATCAAAAAAAAAAAAAAAGAAGGAAACACCCAAAATATTATATCTGCAAAAATGTGAATCTGTATATGTTAAATCATTGTCATTACAGCAATGATTTCACGTAAGCAATTTTATTTAAAATGACTTGGTTTTGTTATCACGTATTAATGACTTTCACAAAGAGAGATTTTGCTAAAATTGAAGTATACAGCTAATTAACCTACTTAAAATGTTAATTAATTGAAACAATATTTATACAATTTCAAACCCTATTTTGATTTATAGAGGCTGCAGCCGTAATTATGTAAACATTTTAGATTAACTACTATAATCCCTAGTTCTACAGAGAGGGGAGCCTAATAATTAATTATTTATTGATTTTAAGAGTAGAAGATGACATAGTTCCCCTCAAGTGGACCCTTTTTTAACAATAGTTATTGGTAATTAAATTCCTTAATCAGAAAAAGGATGCAATCTTGCATAAAAATTTAATTCGATTGATTTTTTTATATTAAAATAAAAGAATTTAATTATTTTTAATTTAAAAAAATTATTTTTAAATAAATAAAAAATTTTAATTATATAAAAATTTAATTAAATTATTTTTTTACAAATAATTTGTTTCAAATAAAGCAATTACGATGTTATTGTGTAATATTAATAAAATTTTATTTGCTTATAAAAAAAATAATATAAACTAATGAATGAAATGCATAAATAACTAAATATATACGTTTAATTATTAATGATTTGGGAATTGACATTATGGTGACTCAACTTGCGTATATACTGACCGATTAAGTTAATATGAAATCGATAAAATGTTTAATTACCATCAAATCTTTATTTTGTTTAGGTAAAGTTCGTATTTTATAATAAAAATTTCCAGATATGCATATCTGAGTTTTTTGGTCTTCAAGTATCCCAGAAAGCTGATTTACCAACAATCTCCCACCATACTTAAGTTGAATTCAATTAGTGATTAAGGCTTAAAGAAATGTTTATGTGTTTAGAATTTAGAGTAAAATTATGAATCCAGCCAGTTGTGATGGTAACATATTGAGATTTAGCTCTTGCAGAGCTTAGAATTATGAACGAACACAATAGAATAAAAAGATTCATCAAGAATTGATGGGTAGCTATACACTTCATTATTCCTTTAATGTTATCGATTTCTATATAAAAAAAAGTAATTAATACAAAAAAGAATATTTTATTTAATTTCTCCATTCATAAAAGTCCCTACCACTATGCATATGGAGAGGTATTAGAACATTATTGATTCACAAATGAAATGAGGGCTAAATGCATCTTATAATATTAAATACTCTTTTATTTTAGAACATTATTGATTCACAAATTGGTTCTACTATTGACTCAAAAGAGCCTATGCTTTAGTATAAGTATCTTCTAAGAGAATATGCCAGATAAGAAATGGAGATTAGTGAAAGGTAAATTGGGTGGGAAAGCACTTTTAACGACATTGGCTATAAAATCATTTTTTTTTAAGTTGATAGCCATGCCCTCATGCAGGGGCCAGGGTCCCCATTATGGCTTCTGCGTTGCTAACTCATCTTCCACAAGCAATAGCTGCCCATTTCTTCCAGTATTGTGCTTACTTTTCATAACCTGATGGAAGAGGTGCCGTGATATAGGAGAAAAAAAAAAAAAAAAAAAGGGATAATCTTGTGCTTCCGTGATTTATCATTTAAGAAACACTATTAGCCACGCGGAGATAATTAGAGTTCAAGGGACTAATACCTAAAATAATTAGCTATTGTTTAAACCTTTTTTTCCATTGTAATTCACATCTGATAGGGTATAAAATTAAACCATAATGGATGGCTCTCTTTCTGTGCGTTCAAACACGTGTATTGATTCTTTGCCAGAATATACACCCAGATCCCACTTTCCAACTGGGAGGAGGAATGATCTACAGGATCGATCTAAGTTCTGTAGAGAAGTTGTTTTGTACAGTTTGGAAGATTAAAACAGTGGCTTTAGTGGGATCTGCTAATGAGATAACTGTGGAGCTAATCATAGAAACACCTTCTTTTCTTGAATATTGATTTCCAATCCTTATGCGAGTGTTACATGACTTTGAAACAATACCCATTGTGTTGATTAGCTTGTTAATGGAATTTGTGTGGTGGGTTTTTTTTCTTGTTGGAAAAACAAAAAGGAATCAAACATGTTTAGGGTATTAAGGCTTAAAGATCATTAGGTTACAAGAGGATTGAAGGGATACTGCTGCTAGCTTTTTTTATGACATCATGGGATTGAAGTTGGATTACACAAACTCTATGAGAATGTCTTGGAGACATTTTGGGTTTTCAAAAGATGCCTTTTCCTTTAGTGGAGATAGAATCAAAATATTATTTCTTATGAGACGACTGCGGCTTGGAGCTTGAAAGCATCCAGATTATAAGGGCAATTTTGGATATCGAAAGTGCCCCTAATGCTGGAAGGCAAATGACCCTGTGCTTGCCTTAAAAGACAGATCTGTCAGTTAGCACCTCCCCCAATCTAAACTGCACAGTAAAGGGGGGAAAAACACAAAATATATGCATGTCTCTTCTATCTTCTGGTCATGGATTGTAATGCTCAGTTTCAAAGATAGGGGAGAGAATAACATCAATTATTCAATTGTACAGGCCGAGGAGCAAACCAAGAAAAAAAAAAAACTTAACCTTTTTTTAGCTCACCTTTAATCCTTAAAAGCGGTATTGTACTAGTAAAAAGGGTTTTTGATCATGAAAGCAGCATTGGATATTAATTGGTGAGCGTGGTATTCAAATTGACAATTACGATTTTTTTTTTTATAAAGTAGTTAAATTATATATCTTGCTATACATAAATTCGTGCATTTTTTTAAAAAAAAATTAGTGCATGCTTATTTTATTTTAATAAAGATTTATAAAATAAAAAAAGTTAATGTTTATCCATCATAAATATAATCAATGTTTAGATAAGAATGTTTGAATTGAAAATTCAATACTTTTTTTTTTATATAGTTTTAAAAAATATGAGAACACCAAATATATTAAATTTTGATAGATGTACGTGTTTCTATATATTAAAAATATTGATTTATTTATATATTAGAATGTAAATTAAGTTTCAACTCTTATGGAGGATTAACTTACACATTATTTTATAAAAGAATAAAAAAAATTATTTGATGATCGATATGTTAATTAGGTAACATTCGATTTTGGTAGGTTTTAAGATTGCAAAACTCCTGGAATCACACATTGGATAAAATATGAAATAAAAGGGTGGTTGGATTGTAACATTAAATTAGTTAATTATTTTGATGTGTAAAGTAATTTAATTACTTATATAAGCTTGAATTAAAGTGAATTAAATACATAATTTGACCAACACTCTCTCTAAATTTAATATGGTTGTGCGTTTTAACCGCACATAAAGCTGTACAATTGTAAAGGAGCAAACATGTAATTGCACTTGAAGGTAGTATTAGGAATTTCACATTGAAAAAATACGAAATAAAAGGAGTAATATATAAATAGTTGAGTGACAACATTAAATTAACTAGTCATTTTAATGTGTAAAATAATCTAATTATTTATATAAATTTGAATTAAGGTGAATTAAATATGTAATTTCACCAATAATCTCCCAAAATTATATATATAAAAAAAACCATTGTTTTATATTGTTGATTGGCGTTCACCAACTGAGAATTAATATATCATGCATAGATGCCTATTGATAATGCCATTTAAATCCGTGTATGGTGCATTACACGCCATGCTAAACTCATCATTAAGGCATTCAGTGATCTATAATGCCCTTTTTTTTATTTGGAAAAAATTAAATTTAATGACAATTGTAAAATAAAAGCCTATTGATGATATTATTAATTATAAATCTCATAAAAATTATCAATTATTTAACTATATTAGCTTTTCAGTCTCTTCTTATAATATAACAGTAAAACTCATAAACAAAATGTTATCCATAAATCTATCTAATCAAAAAATTCATCAAAAAAAATTTATATCGGAAATCCTCAATGGAAATTACCACTAAGTTTATTAATTAGCTTTTTATATATATCATCTAACAATAAAACTCATCATAAAAAAAAAAAAATTATCTCAATTAATATCTCTAACTCTAAGGAGATGATGCTGGGAACGACGGAGGAATAATGTCAAATGGTAGGAAATGTATGTATGAATATACTAATGATGATGATTAAAAAAAAAAAAAAAAAACAATGATCAATGTTGAGTATAGTGGTAAGATTTTGAGAATTCAAATTTAATTTTTAGAGAAAATATTGGTGATAATTTTTTATAGACCTTAAAATAAATATAAAGGCATACTCTAAAAAAAAAAAAAAAAAAAAAAAAAAAAAAAAAAAAAAAAAACAATTTAGCGGGTAAATCTTTGGCCATGAATAAGTCTTCAACTAAATGATCATATGAGACTCCCTAGTGGATGCAAGAAAAAAAATTTTAGTGTGACAGTAACCAATCAGTGATGATGAGTTCTACAATTATTTCATTCTCTTATGCTAACCCAATAATTTTGGAAAAGAAAAAATAAAATTTCTCTTCGGGGATGAAAAAAAAAAGAAAGAAATAATTGAACTACTTCTAGTGGTAATCAAAACAAAATCCACTTAATGAAGATTCGTTTTCTTGGTGCAAAAAGAAAAAGTTAGGGAGTTCTTTAATTTCAATTAAAGAAAGATTTAATTATGTTGCATATATCGTTTTTATTATTTTTTTAGAGCTAAATGTTGTTATGTTTCACAGAAAATAATAATTTATTGAATCTTGATTATTATTGACACCAAAATAATCTTATCATATTACAGTATTTAAACTGCAAAGGAAGAGCAAGGATTCTCTTCTTTTAAAACCTATTAGAGAAGCTCATAATTAGGGTTTGTGACACAATGGTACTCATTCTTTTAGTAACTTCATTCCATCTCCAACTACTTTGCAAAACTTCTAACAAAATGGTATAAATGCATGTGTATGAAATTCTTTACTAATTAATACAAACAAACGAGAAAAAAAATAAAAAAATAAAAAAATAAAAATAAAATAGTAAATTAGCTAATTTGCATGTAAAAGTAAAAATATCATATTTATCAGATTTTTTACTTAGCATGTATCGTCCTAAGTGGGGCAGACTAAATTTTTCTTAATATTTATTTTATTTAATAAAATTTCTTTCTTTTATATATATATATATATATATATATATATATATATATATATATATATATATATATATATATATATATATAAAGGTCGATACATTGGACATGGTAAGGGCTGCTAGCTAGTAGTACTTGAAGTTGAACGGCACAGTGGAAACCACTTGCACATAACTGCATAAGGGTTTGTTGTTCGTTAGTGTGGGGAATAGTGGGAACCCAATTGCATACTTTTCCCTTTTGGGTGCTTAACCCTAACAGGTCTCATTCAGATATCTCTTTCTTTTCCCATGGATGACAAATATTCCACCATTATTGATTATTAAATATCTATTTATTAACTCCTCATTGGAAGACAGTAGTAATTAATTAATTGGATATATAAATAGCTAAGCTAGCTATGAGCAGAGGCTCATGGAGACACATTCAATCCAACCAAAATCCATGTCAAGCCGACTCTTTGACAGTAATTGACACTATCAGATTTGATTTTCATATATCAAACACTATTTACTCGATTATAGCTTTCACAATATAATCTAGAAGAAAATTATATATTGCTTAAAGTTTGAAAATGATGGAGTCAAATTATATAGACATTTAAGGTTAACATTCATTGTATTTTGTTGGCATTTAGTCTCTTTTCATATTTATTTTTATATGTTTTTAGTATTATTTTAGAAAACACGTTAATCCAACTCAATTTATTGATTTTTATATTTCATCAGGTGTTTTTATATAGTTCTAGAAAAATAAAAAACGAGTTGTGAAGAGATTTAGATGTTAAAACGTGAAGAATATAGGGTCAAAAGCATTACACGGCCCGTGTAAACAACCCCGTGTTCTTTCCTGCACCCCGTGTAACATTCTGGATGAAAGAATGCTAAAAAATTAAAGTGGCAGAAAGTTACACGAGGTGGGGCATATAACACTACACGGCCTGTGTAAAGTGTCCTAACAGCAATTCTGACTCGACTTTTCTTGCTTTCAACCTGACCCGGATAGACTTCTAAGGCTTCTAGTACTCTGAAATTAGGGTTTTTATACTAGATATAAATATAATAAGTCAAAAATTGAGAGGGGAGAGGAGAATTTACATTCAAGAATGCACATCAACTTCAACAAAGGCAAAGGAGAAATAAGATTTGCAAGATCGCTAGAAATGATTTTCAGCTGAAGTTCCAAAAGTCCAAGACTGCAATTCTTCATCTGGGTTCTTCCATTTTTTTTCTTCATATGTCTTTTCTTTATTTTATAACCTTGATTTTAAAACTCACAATGTGTGAGTAGTCTCTTTATTCTATGGTTAGGGATGTAGCACTCTCAATTTAATTATGGATCTTATTTGATTTTATTTAATATATTAGGAGTTTTGTTCTTTGATTCAATTTCTTGTCTTCTTAATACATGCTATGTGTTGGTACCCACCTACCTATGATCTAAGATACTAAATGAAGAACTAAAAGGTGAATATTAGTATTAGAAAATTAGGATTTTGAACTTAGAAAATTTAATCTAGAGGTAGGCTGATGACCTTTGTGGAGTTCCAAAATTAATAAAAGATCTTAAAAGGTTTTAATTAATTTAATTACTATGAAAGTAGGGTTTAGGTTAATTAAAATACACATTGAATGCCTTGAGAGAAGACTGAAGATAACTTAAGATTAATTTCCATCAAAGTAATAATCTCTCATTTATTGAATGAATTATATTGATTCTATAATTGATTGAAGTGTGAACCCGTAGCTCTAGAATACCTTTATCCATTAATATTCAAGTTTAGTTAATTGTTTTAGATTTTATTTCTTTTAATTTAGATTTAATTACTATTTTTATACAATTCGATCGTCTAGATAATTAAAATCATTATAATTTGGTACTCAATACGGTCCTCATGGGAACGATACTCTACTCATCACTTTATTACTTATTAGCGATCCTTACACTTGCGATGATTAGAAAACCAGCAAACAGAAAAGTATATATAGGTAGGTGGGTAATGGGGAGAACATTGAAATACATTAATTAATGTTTTAGGACTAATAAGGTAAAGCCAAGACCACTGAGTTTATTATAGTTGATTCTTTTTTAAAAATACTGAAAGAGACTGATCTGGCACTAAATCAAGTGAGCAAAAGAAGAAACAAAGTTTTGGTGGGTCTTAATTTTCTTCTGGGTTCTTTGAAAATATTAGCTCCCACAGTAACACCCTAGCTCAACTGCTAAAACAGGTGATTTCTTCACATTACAGGCTTTGCAGATTTCTTCACAGTACTACCACTCCAGGAAAAATCAGATCATAAAAGGAATGGTATTATGCCATTTGCAAGTTTTGGTGTCCAAAAATGGGCATTGGATTGCTCAATATATACATATTTTAAGGTCAAAGGAATGCATATTTTTGGTCGTGATAGTAGTTGCATTGTAATATTGAATAAGAAATTAAAGGCATATTATGTGGGAGAGAGTGGGTGGCATGTATTTTTGGTGTTGGTTTTGGTGATGTTTATGATGCTGGGAAGTGAACGGATGAAAGACCCTTTTAATCGTGTGAAGTTGATTGCATGTGTTTATAGAAGTCCTTTCAAACAAAGGAAAAGGGTGCGGCCAGATTCTATTTTCGAGAAAATTTTATAAAGTAATGTGAGTTTAATTCATAAATTTGTGTTTAAGAGAATTGTAATTTTTTTTAAATTTTATTTTTAACCCATCAAATCGATGAGCTGAGTTTTTTTTTTATTTTAATTTTAATATTTTTTATCAATAGATAATTCATTGCATTAGAAAAGATCTATGACCCATTACTTATAGAGGGTCTAACTAGGAACTCTAGGTTACAGATTAGAATCTAAGCCTATAATTTTAAACAAGTTTCTCATAAAAAAAGATCACATGAACCCAATCTTATGTTTTTCACGCGATGCCTTACGTCTATAGATCATATTACCCAAACAACACCAGAATAGAGCCCATCGAGTTAACAACGTCAACCATGCAAGGTGAAGCAGTGAAACAAAATTCAAAGGAACTCCTCTTCCAGACACTTCCTAAGACATCTAGCAGTGCCACCAAGGTTAGAGCTTCATCACTTCCGGTGGCCACAGAAAGACAATAAGCACAAAACTCAAAACAGCGATGGCGTTCTTCAGTGTCCAATTCGCGCCTCTTGGATCAACTTTCTAGCTTACACTCCGTGATCTACCATCGTTGTTCCTCCTCCAAACAGCACCATCAAATCTCTGTAAACCTGTAAGCAACTCACACAACAACCCAAAGAGGGCAACCATAAAAACACGGCTCAAGTAGAAGAGACCCCAGAACTAAAAACATGCATAATCAAAACACCCTCAACCATTGAATTTTTATCACTTAAAGAAACTAATTAAACCTTAGATGCAGTTAAAGATAATATAATCAAATAAGCACTTATATCTTAAGTAGAAGGTTAAATAAATTTAAAATTAAGTCTTGAATTAAACAAATTCTTATATTTTTTAATAAAGTAGATAAATTTGCATTTAATAAAATATTTTTAAAAATATTATTTTTCTTAATTTTAAATATTAAAAATTATTTATTAATTTTAATTAAAATAAAATTTTACAAAACAAAATTTTTTAATATTAAAATAATTATTTTTAATATTTTAAAAAGTAAAAAATAAAAATATTTTATTATTATAAAAATAATATTTATTAAATATAGATTTATTTGATTTTAATTAGAAAATACATGTGCTTATTTACCCTTAACTGAAAATACAAAAACTTATTTAATGTTTTTTTTCCTTATATTTTCATTGATGGAGTCAAACAGGTTTCCAACTGGGAGAAAATTTTTGATACTATTAAATTAAAAAAATAAAATTAATAAAAAAATTACCCCATTGGCAATGCATGATAATGACATATTTAGTTATCTATTTTTTCAAGTAAATAAAAAAATACTTCTTTAATGAAAAATAAAATAAAAAATATTTCTTTAATTAAAAATAAAATGAAAAATATACCCAAGCTTCGAGCAAAGTCATTTGATGCGAAGAAACTCGTATCTGATATGTTGGTTTTGCTTTCTAACAAGGAAAGAGATGATGCTTTAAAAGTGATCGAAAACTGCGACAAAAACAAAAAGAAAGTCAGACAACCAATAATTGACTACTTGCATCCATTAGCCTTGTCTAAGAAAGCAAGCAAAGATGAATTTGCTTGCAAGAGTTGCTCAAAGCTCCTTTCTGGCCCTTCCTATCAATGTGTTGACTGTGAAGACTTCAACCTTCACAAATTCTGTACAGAGTCTGCCCCAAACTTAGACAAGTGCCCTCCTTTCTTGAGAACAGTAAAGCCTGATCAATATGCCTTCCGACGAACACATAAATGCGGTAATTGTGAAGAATTCTTAGATGATTGTTGTGATTGCCTCCCCCAAACCCATCTCAACCATGGATTCTTACCAACAATTCTCCATTCTAGTCGACACAAACATTTCCTAAATTTCATTATCATGCCATTCAAGTATAATTATCAGTATAAATGTTGCATTTGTGATCAACTTGGCAGCTCTGTTAGTTACAAATACAATGACTGCTTCTATGATGTTCATGTCAATTGCGTTTTACCAAGCATCATTAAGACCAAAAATAGTGAGCATTATTTCATCCTTAGATGCAATTCTTCGAGTGATGGTAAGCCTGCAAGCAAGTATCGGTGTGATATTTGCAACGAAGAAATGAATTTGGGCCAACCTTTCTATCGTTGTTCTGTATTAGATTTACAGTTTCACTTGAGGTGCATGGCTGACGAAAGGCAAGTGGATGTTCTGATCAGCAACAAAAAGCTAGCGAGAGTTTATGAGGATTTTGAACCCACATCGGATTGGGAGGAGCTTATCCCCTTTTATTTATTTATTTATTTTCATAATTTTAAGACCAAGTATATGAATTTCTGATCTACAAACCTTTGTTAGCTGATCCCATATCAAGGGCTATTACTAGCTAATTTAGTTCTTGTTTCATGTTTGTAAAACTACAAAATCAATCATATTATTATTGAAGTTTCATGATCCGAGATTGTCCGGCAAAGATATCATTGTTGTACTTCACTCACTCACATAATTTGTGGGTCCCACATGATGCATGCGTGCTTGATTTTGATGCATGTGGATTATTTATCAAGTTCAAATTGGTCAGTTTCAGATCCATCTGAGAAAACTCACATGTCAGAAAGAAAAGTCTCTTACTAAGACGTAACAAGCAGGAACAGACTCTAACGGCAATCAACCTAACAAACATTAAAACAGAGTTTGTTACTACAATTATTGAAAGGTTATAGTATCATTAGTTAACCTGTCAGGAACTGTGTATCAACTCATTTGTGCACTTGAACTTGTTTGCAAGATTAATAACAAATTATCATTTCTCTTCTTTGTCTTCTCTACATTTTCCATGTCCACTGTGGATTCCTACAAAATCCACTTGTATAAGGTTTTATTCTAGTTATCTTTACTGGTATGATAAGAGAGAGTCGTGTCTTGTATTTATATATTATTTTACCTAAATTTTGCTGACAAGTGGAATTCTTTTTGCTGGAAAGGGAGGGATCACCTCAACCCTTTGAATAGAAAACGAAGAAAGTCTTAATGGTAGATGCATGTTACTGTTACTTGCCAACTAAAGGATCAAGTAAAATTTTTTTTTGGTGAAAAGTAAAATTTTATTAATTGAAATAGTACTGCATTCTTAGAAAAGAGAAGAAAGACTATAAAGTCTATGTTAGTTTCTTAGAACTCTCAAGTCCTAATCCTTGTGCGTTTCATAAGAGCAAAATAATACAATATTTATACTATTCCCTGTGGTCCGTGCCCTCTGCTACTATAACTAACCTCACTTTTTATTCTAATTGGGTCGCAATGTGAAACTTTGGGGATAGGTCACAATTTCGGTGATATATCCAAATATTCAATCCTTGAAAAATTTTGGCTATTGTCGCCCCTGAAAAGAAAGATTGAATGAGAAAATTGACTCGTGTTTCTCTTTGAGATTGCAAAGCTATAGATACAGCTAGCGTATTAAATCAAATCCTAAAACTATGCTAATTACAATCAATTGAGATTATACCAAAACAATCGAATCTGTAACGATCGAGCTACAACCACTAGAGGAATTGTTCGTTTTGGCCTTAAGCCTCATGGTTTTGTCCCACAGGTGGAGTGGAGAACTTCCCAGGAGGTCACCCATCCTAGGATTTCTCTCAAGCGAGCATGTTTAACCCTGAAGTTCTTCAAACTCTCCAAACCATTCCACTAAAAGGCGCCTCTAGTGATTAGTTCCCCTATTTTATATCATTACTTTTTGAACCCAAGACCATCTTCGTACTTTGTCGATGTGGGATTTGCCTAAGGGACCTTTCTCCCCCCCTTTTGGGACTCAGCGTCCTCGCTGAGGTTTGCCCCACCATCGCCCAAGAGGACACGCGAGTGGCTCTGATACCAATTGTAATAGTCGAGCTCCAACCACTAACGAAATTGTCTGCTTTAGCAGTAAGCCTCACGGTTTTGTCCCATAGGTGGAGTGGAGAACTTCCCAGGAGGTCACCCATCCTAGGATTTCTCTCAAGTGAGCACGCTTAACCCTAGAGTTCTTCCAACTCTCCAGACCATTCCACCAAAAGGCGCCTCTAGTGATTAGTTCTCCCATTTTATATCATTACTTTTTGAACCCAAGACCATCTCCGTGCTTTGCCGATGTGGGATTTGCCTAAGGGACCTTTTCTCCCTCGAAAGGGGAGGAGAAAGGTCTTCCACCAATCATACACATCCCCTTGAAGTAGCGACACTGAATACTCAAATTTCAGTTCATCCGGACAGTGCAATTTCTTGAATACTCTATCCATTCTTTTCAGCCATTGCTCTGGCTCTAGAGGGTCTACTTTACTCTTAAATTCTATCACCCCATATTTTAATAACTTATTATATTGTCTGACTAGAGCCTGAGGCTGCACCACAGGAGTCTGGGGTGGAGCTTGAGCAGGCATACCCCCAGCCATCTGTTGAAACATAGCAGCCATCTGCTGGGTGAATTATGTCGAAAATTATGGCATTTGTGGGGCTGGTGCCACTAACCCACTAACATTTTGCAGAGCTGGGGCTTCTCCTTGGGCCTCAGCCTCTACCGACTGCTCAATCGAGTGATCCCCTTCTTCCATTTCAAATTGGAATTAAGATATCTCCTGAACAAATAACACAAGGAGATTTTCCTCCATTAGTTCATATTTATAAAAGTCCCTTAGGCAAATCCCACATTGGCAAAGCACGGAGATGGTCTTGGGTTCAAAAAGTAATGATATAAAATCGGGAAACTAAGGACTACAAGCTCCTTTTAGTGGAATGGTCTGGAGAGTTGGAAGAACTCCAGGGTTAAGCGTGCTCACTTGAGAGAAATCCTAGGATGGGTGACTTCCTGTGAAGTTCTCCACTCCACCTATGGGATAAAACTGTGAGGCTCACGGCCAAAGCGGACAATTCCTCCAGTGGTTGGAGCCCGATCATTACAGAATCAACAAACTAAGGTAAGTCTATAGAAGATCAGCAAACTAAGGTAAGTCTTTAAAGTATACATTCATTACTCCCCCTCAAGTTGGAGCATGCAGTTGCGAAATACCCAACTTGACTAGCAACTGATGAAAACGATCTCGCCCAAGCGCTTTGGTAAAGATGTCCTCTAACTGATGAGTGGATGAGATTGTTGTTGGAGTCATGACTTTGGTCTGAATGTGTTGACAGATAAAGTGGCAATCGATTTTAATATGTTTCGTGCGTTCATGAAATACTAGATTGGCAGCAATGTGAATTACAACGCAATTGTCGCAAAACAAAGGGATTGATGAAATGTGTGAAACATGGAGATCTTGTAACAAGCTTTTAAGCAAGATAATTTCACTGGTGGTAGTAGCCATTACTCAATATTCTGCCTCAGCCGAGGAGCATGAAACTACTGTTTGCTTTTTCTAGCACCATGAGATAGGTGAGGAACCAAGAACAATGATGTAACTAGTGGTGGATTTTCAAGTTGTCGGACACTCTGCCCAATCAGCATCACAATATGCTTGTAATTCTAATGAACTATTGGAAGGGAGCAGTATTCCTTGGCCAATAATCCTTTCAAATATCATAACACATGATATGCTGCTACTAAGTGTGGTTTCCTTGGAGCATGCATAAACTGACTTAGAATGTGCACTGCATAATTGATATCTGGACGAGTAATGGTGAGGTAGAGCAATCGACCAACAAGTTGACGATATTGTTCTAGACTGGCACAAATATCTCTTGTTTCAAGAGAAAGCTTATGTTGCTGCTCCATGAGAGAAGAAACGGGTTTGCAACTTGTGAGTCCACTTTCGGCCAACATGTGAAAAGCGTACTTGCATTGACTCAAAGCAATTCCTTTTGAAAAATGAGCCACTTCAATGCCAAGAAAATACTTAAGTTTGCCTGGATTCTTAATATGAAATTTATCATCCAAATAGCATTTTAATTTTACAATTCAATCTCAGTCAGTGCCCGTGACCATGACGTCATCAATATAGATCAGTATAGCAACATAAGAGGATCCACGAGAAAAAATAAATAAGGAATGATCAGCTGTAGATTGTTGGAACCCAATAGCAAGTAAAGCAGTGGTGAACTTTTGATATCAATTTTTGGATGCTTATCGTAGACTGTATAAAGACTTTCGTAAGCGACAAACACGATGCTCCCCCTTTTTGGCAAACCCTTGAGGTATTTTCATGTATACTTCCTCCTCCAAGTCGCCATGTAAAAAGGCGTTATTGACGTCTAGTTGATGTAACTCCCATTGTTTGATCGAAGCAATGGCTAACAAGCACCGTACAGTGACTAGTTTTGCAACGGGAGCAAAACTAGTCTCATGAAAATAAACTCCCTCAATTTGAGTGTATTCTTTCACAACCAAATGCACCTTATAGCGCTCAATGCTTCCATTTGGCCGATATTTGATTTTATAGACCCACTTGGAATCAATTGCTCTCTTTCCTGGTGGCAATGATTGCAAGGTCTAAGTGCGATTAGCTTCTAAAGCAGAAATTTCTCTTGTCATAGCGTCCCTCCAATGTTGATGTTTGACTGCTTGCTGATATGTTTTTGGCTCATCATTTAACGAGATGGCCGATAAGAAAGTAGCATAAGTGGGTGAAAACATGGAATAAGAAATAAAGTGAGAGAGAGGATATACCGTCGAGTTGGCTGAAGGAGTGAGAGAGGTAGTTTGGTCATCCAAAGGAGTGAGAGAGGGAGGCAAAGTATAATGATATCCTGATAGTAAATGAGAGACTTTTCTCTGCCTTTTACCCAATGGATTCTTAGCATTATCATTTGAATTTTCTAATATGTGAGTAGCCGAAGATGGTATTGCTGTGGACATAGATGACATATGAGAATCTGATTCAGCATGTGAAATGGACATTGATTCACTTGGAGCAACAGATTTAATATTAGTTGATTCAACTCCATCCAATGATTGACAGACCCTAGTTATGTCATCTGCATTGGATACACTACCACTAGAATTATATGGTTCCAACTCACTAAAAGGAGTATCAGCAACAATGGAAGAATTCATATTAATTGGAGAATCAATGGCTGTTGTTGAAATATGCGCAAATGGGTAATTTTCTTCTAACAAATCAACATCTCTAGAGACATGAATCATCTTGTTCTCTAAGTCAAAGATTTTGTATCCCTTTTTATCATATGGATATCCAACAAAGATACCTGATCTGGCCTGAGGAGCAAATTTATCATGCATTTGATCATTCACATGCGCATAACAAAGGCAACCAAAGCTCCTTAGGTGCATACATTGGCTTCTTTCCATGCAACATCTCATATGGCGTTTTGTTCTGCAAAACACTTAATGGCATGCGATTGATCAAATATGCAGCAGTTGGTACACACTCAACCAAAACGTCTTAGGTAGGCTTGCTTGAAACATCAGTGCATGTGCTACCTCCAAGAGATGTCTATGTTTGCGTTCAACTATGCCATTTTGCTGTGGTGTATATGTGCAACTAGTCTGATGCTCCATTCCATTATCAGAATAAAATTTTAGCAAATCTCCATGAGTAAACTCCAAGCCATTATCTGTTCACAAAATTTTAATTTTTGCATTGAACTGGGTTACAACCCAATTGAAAAATTGTAGCAAATATCCCTTGGTTTCTGATTTGTGCTTCATAAGAAACACCCATGTTGCTTGACTAAAATCATCCACTAATGTCAGAAAATAATATGAACCAGAATGTGACCTGATTCTATTTGGTCCCCAAATATCACAGTGGAGTAAATCAAAAGCATGCATCGCTTTATTCGTAGTAATAGGAAAAGGTAATCTCATTTGTTTTGCTTTGTAACAAGCTTCACAAACTAAATTGTCCTCACTATCAAAAAAGAAAATGTAAATCTGGAACTAGAGATAATTTATTCATTGGTAGATGTCCCAAGCGACGATGCCATAAACTTGCAGTAGTAGTGTGCCTCGCCACTAATGCCTTCCCTCCTCTCAATGGCTCCAAGTAATAAAGACTGTTTTGTTCTCTACCCACTCCAATCAGCCTCTTCGAGTGTAAGTCCTGTATGAAAAAAGAATTTGACCAAAAAGTTAATGAACAATTTAAAGCTTTTGTCAATTTGCTGACAGATAATATATTGAAGCAAAAATTAGGCACTCCGAGTACTCGTCCAAGAACCAATTCTTTATTAATAGCAACTTGTCCTAAGGCTTCTACTGTTACCATTTCTCCATTAGGAATTTGAATTGGAGGTATACTTAGAGCCAAGAATCATATTTGACAAAGAGTCAATTTTATTTGTTATATGATGTGTGGCTCCAGTATCAATTATCCATGCGTCTTTTTTCTTACCAGAAAAGCTTGATGAAGTGGTCATGTTTACTAATGGTTTGTTGAGTGCTGCATTTTGCCCACTTAATAGAGCCAATAATTGTTGGTGTTGTGCAGAAGTAAGCCCTGGAATTGGAGACTCACACTCATCTACGACAGCGGTAAAAGCTGCTCCTGAGGGGATTGTCTTATTCATTGTACTGCTGTCCCTTTGTTGCCAGGTATATCCATGATTTCCTTGCTTTCCTTGTCTGTTATTTATTGCTTTCCAGGTTGGCGCCAATCCGAAGGATATCCAATCACCTTGTAACAGAAATCCCTACTGTGATTTATTTTTCCACAGTGCACACAAGGTGGGAATTGATTGCGATTCTCATCTTCAACTTTCTTGGATCGAGTATCGCTTCTCTTAAATAATAAGATTGCCGCTTCAATAACAGGAGCCCGATTTGCAGCAACGAAACGTTGTTTCTCTTCTTGTACAGTAATAGCATATGCCCTTCCAAGATTAGGCAATGGATCAATGCTTAATATTTGAGATCGCACTGTGGTATATTCTTCATCAAGTCCCATAAGAAAATCAAAGACCTTTTCTTCTTCCCACATGTCCTGCATCTATTTTGCAGCTCCACATGTACAACCACAAGTGCAGACAGGTACTGGACTAAGTCCTTGCAACTCTCCCCAAACAGCTTTCAATTTTCCGTAATAGGAGGAAATAGATAATTTTTCTTGCTGCAATAGCACTATAGCACGTCTCAACTCATAGACTCTTGGAGCTATTCCTTACGTGAATCTTTCTTCTAAATTTTGCCATAGCTCCCTTGCCGTTTCTGCATGGACAACATCTCCTTGAAGCTCTTTCGCTAAAGCATTAGTGAGCCAAGAGAGAATAATAGCATTGCACTGGATCCATGACTGCAAATCTAGTGAATCATCATCTGGTTTCTTGAATTTTCCATTCACAAAGCCTCCTTTGTTTTTGGAATAGAGTGCATTCAAAAAGCTGCGTCTCCATGTAAAATAATTATCCCCATTTTCACTAAGGGGTTGAGTGACGAAAATCAATCCTGGATGATCAGATGGATGTAGGTAGTATGGAGAAGTGATATCAGGTGCTTTCTTTTGATTGACACTCGTGACCAACTCTCTAGTATCTCCTGTATTTTCATTGTTCAAATCATCTCCTACCATGGTTCAACAAGCTAAGATTTTACAACCTGCTCTGATACCATGAAAAGAAAGATTGAATGAGAAAATTGATTTGTGTTTCTCCTTGAGATTACAAAGCTATATATACAGCTAGTGTATCAAATCAAATCCTAAAATTATGCTAATTACAATCAATTGAGATTATACCAAAATAACCGAATCAGCAAACTAAGGTAAGTCTATACAAGATCAGCAAACTAAGGTAAGTCTTTAAAGTATACATTCATTAGCTCCATCATTGACTTGACGAGGGGTGTTAAGGATATATGTATTTTGCATGTATCTCAATTATCTATTTTCTTTGTGTTTGTTATGTATAGTTATTTCTCTCTTTGTTGCGTATACTTACTTACCTCATGTATATTTTATAACAATTTAATTCAATTAATAGAGAATTCCTTGAGTGTCTACATGGTCTATTTGTCAAGGGAAATTTCAACAGTTTTGTAGGATGATAATACTCCATGTATAAACCAGTTAGAGGAAACGTGACAAAGTATATTAACTTTATCAAAGTATATTTTGAATAAATTCGCTCAATTAATAATTTTACAGATTTATTCACTAAACTTCTTACTGCAAGTTTTAAAAATTTTTGTACATAATATTGAAATGTATCGTACTAAATATTTTAAGTGATATCATTATGAAAACGAGTAAATACACACTATATTTTTTTTCTCCGGTAAAATATTTAATTTAGCTCCCATATTTATTAAAGAAGTTTAATTTAATTTATTTTTGACCTTTTGGTCAAATTAACTTGCAAGTTTTAATTTAAGTTCAATTTCATTCAAGAAAGAAAACAAGACAAAGTATATTAATTTCACCAAAGTTCTTCACTCATGATTTTTAAAAAAATGGTGATTTGATTTTGAACAAATTTGCTCAAGTGATAATGTTATAGATTTGTTCACTAAAGCACTTGTTACTGCAAATTTCGAATGCTTGTACATGAGATTGGAATAAGCCATCTCAAAGAATTCAAGTGATGTCATTATCGAGGATAAATATGCATTGTACTATTTTTCTGTTAACTAAGGTTTTTGCCTATTGAGTTTTCTCTGGTAAAATTTTTAATGAAACAGTACTTTATTATATATTTTACAAAAGAGTAATATATTATTTTTCTTTCACTAAGATTTTTTTTCAATGAATTTTTCATAATAAAATTTTAATGAGACATATTCTAAATGCATGATCATTAAAGGAGGAATATGATAAATAAATTAATTGTGGGTGTCCATTTATATTCTCCGACTCCCAAATCTCTTCATATATTTAATTAGCTCTCTAACCTCTTCATATTTTTTAATTCTCAAATGCAATCAATTCTAATTTTGTATATGTTTATTTCACTGTCTCTATGTATACCTACAAATAAAGGTACTCTGATTAATGCTTTACATACTAAAAAAAATTAATTATAAAAATTTTAATTACTTCTCTCTCAACATTTTTATTTCTAATGTTAATGGGGTGTTTGGTACAAGATTATCAAGGTGTATTTATTACCCTTATAAGTAATTATTACCATTAAAACTCTTAACTCCCTTGTTAATATTGTTTGAATGCTTAAAAAGTTTAAATTAATTTTTAACCTAATTAATTTTTTCTCTCTTTAGAGGTTAAATGTTAACCTTGGCAAGCTAAAATAATAATTACTCTTTTTAAAGTTAAAAGTAATACTTAACTCTCAATTTTTTTAACAACTTAAAACACAATTATACTCCAATATTTATTTAAAAAGTTCAATTTAAGCTTAATTTAACCCAAAAATAAGAAAATTAAGAAATTAAACTTCTTAATTTTTACGCTTAAATCAAGAAATTAAGAAATTTAGTCCCCAAAATCAAGAAATTGAACTTTTTGAATTTTGATTTAAATCAAGAAATTTAGCTTATAAATTTTAATTTTTGAGCTAAAGTAAGCTTAAATTGTATAATAAAATTAAAAATAGACTAAATTAAATTTTCCTAATAAGTATAGGAGCTAAATTAAATATTTTACCTTTTTTAAACCTATACCAAATGCATCTTAATAAGTTATTCTTTTAACACTTTTTTATTTTCAAAAAATTATATTGTTTTAGATAGAGAACTGCAACAAACAATTCAATGTTTACCCTATAAATTGATCTTAATTAGCAATCATATTTTATAATTTTTTTCCTCTTTCTTTTTTCTTGTGTGAATTTCGGAGCTATATGTCTTCAAGGAAAAATCTTTAGAAATTGCTGTGCTATAGATTTTAGTGACTTTATGTGACAATATGAAAGTAGAGGTGGCAAACAAATTAGAATTACTAGATTTAAATTATGAATTATTTTAGATTTTTTTTTTTATATTTCTAATAATTTCAATTTGATGGCAATTTAGAATTAATTCGTGAATTATGTATATAATTTTATATCAAAATATTTATTTTTTAGGCTTAATCTGTTTTGATCAAGTGGCTAAGAGTATATCATTTACCTAAGAGTATATCATTGTTCAATGGATACAAAATACCCATATTTTAGCACCTGGTGCAACAGCAAGCACCAATTTAATTTGTTGGTGGCGATTTAGTGATAGCTGGTGGTAAGGTTACTTTGTTATTGATTCTATTAGGAACTACGGATTTTTTGGTACATCATATTCATGCATTTACGATTCGTATGAGGGTATTGATATTTCAATTTCATTGTTGCCAAGAGTTTTTTTTTAGTAGGAAATTATGAAAGTGAAAATTCGAACCTAAGTCTGCCAAATGAGTATCAAGCCAAGCTAGGTATTGTTGCCAAGAGATTAATCACTTCCTTAAAATAAAAGAATCTAATTCTTTTCCTGTGATAAATTATACCCTTTAATACAAATCTTATATTTTACACACAAATTGTAGAACTTTTGTTTAGGAATAAATTAAGCAAACTTTATTTGCCTTGGAATTAAAGGTGGTACAACATGCTTTCTTCTATTCCTTGCTTAACCATTAGGATATATACTGATTCCTTAATTTGATTCCAAGTTTGGAATTATAGGGTCTAAATTCGAAGGATTTTTTATTCTTTATTATTATTATTTTTTTTATGAATCTCTTTGATTTTTTGGATTCATAAATTTATATTTCCCTGTTTAGAAACTAAAATTTTGTAAGAATTCAATTTAATTAATCACTTTTTGGTTAATTTTCATGTTTAGAATTAAAAAAAAATTCAATTCTTTCTAACTTAAAAAAATTTATTTTAAAAGAAATAAAAATTAAATATAATTTATGAGAATTTAATTAAATTTTTTTCTTGTAGATGATTTATTCCAAATGAATCAATTAGATATATCATTAATCTATATAATTCGAGTTCTGCCTCATCAAAAAGCTTTCATCCATAATATTGAATCTACTTTTCATTCATAAATCTAATCAAAATTAAAAATTATATGTGCTAACTTTCTTTTGAATAATTTAACCATAATCATGATAATCAAATAAATTTTTTCATCTAATAATTTATCATAAAGTAATAATAATAATAATAATAATAATAATAATAATAATAATAATAATATATTCTTTTCTTTATTGTGCAACCAAGAATAGCTTTCCTTACCTATCATATAACCAGCCTTATCTTGGGTTCTTATTCATTCCCTCAGTAAGCTAGTTTTGAGAAAGATAGAGGTGCATTTAGGTGAGAAAAATGGGAGCACAACAGTCTCCGTTGCTTATAGCAATGAAAGATGATTCAGGATCTACCAAAATAGCTCGTGAATTATGTAGAAACTAAGGAAGAATTGCAAAGTAAAAACATAGCTAGAAATGAGAGGAAATGGGAAGAGACATTTTCATATCTGTCAAGAATGACGTTTATATACAAAAAAGTAAAAGAAATATCTACACACACTAACAGCATGCAAGCTGACGTGTTGGGCAGAAAAAAAATCTCCTAATAGACTCACAGCTCTAATAGACTCACAGCTCATTCCAGCTTATACCAAAAACATTTCTCTATTTACAATTGATTCCCGCAGCTACACTACAAAAGTTACATATTTACATCCCCCCCTCAAGATGGAGTTGGAGAGAAATCAACCAACCCCATCTTGGACAATAAGAAACTAAATGCTTGATTACAAAGAGGCTTGGTAAACAAATCAGCTCACTGGTGTTTAGAATTAATATGTGCAGTGGAAATGAACCCAGCAGCTAATTTATTTCGAATAATATGGCAATCAATATCAAGATGCTTAGTGCGCTCGTGAAAAATAGGATTTGCGGCTATGTGAAGGGCTGCCTGATTATCACAGCGCAAAGGAATGGGCAAGCAACAGGAACCTGCAAGTCTTTTAAAATATAAGTAATCCACTGGAGTTCACAAACTATAGTAGCCATGCTGCGATATTCTGCTTCTGCTGAAGAGCGGCTCACAGTGGTTTGCTTTTTAGATTTCCAGGATATGAGAGAGGACCCCAGAAATATACAATAACCAGAAATTGATTTACGGGTAGTAGGGCATGTTGCCCAATCAGCATCACAGAATGCAGATAACTGGAGAGAGTTGAACTGTGGATAAAATATGCCTTTGCTTGGACACCCTTTAAGATATTTAAGAACATGTAACGCTGCATCAAAATGAGGTTGACAAGGCAATTGCATATACTGACTCAATTGTTGAACAGAGTATGTAATATCAGGTCTTGTTAACCCTAAGTAAAGTAATCGACCCACAAGTTTGCGATAAGAATCTGGATTAGGTAAAGGATTTCCCATATCTGGTGTTAGCTTGCATCCTTGAACCATTGGCGAAGGGGCTGGTTTAGCATCTTGAAGACCAGCATCATGAATAATATCAACAATATATTTTCTTTGATTCAAATACATCCCTGAAGATGATCTTGCAATTTCAAGCCCAAGGAAGAACTTGGCATAACCCAAGTCTTTAATAGTAAATTGATCATGAAGAAAATGTAAGATAAGAGATTCAGCAGCTCCAGTAATCAGAACATCATCAACATAAACTAATAGAGCAACAAAAGACAATCCAGTGCCTTTGAGAAAGAGACAACAATCATGGGATGATTGAACAAAACCAAAACCTTGAAGCTTAGCAGTAAATTCTTTATTCCATTGCCTTCCTGCCTGTTTTAACCCATACAAAGACTTAGTAAGCTTGCATACTTGACCTGGTAAAGCCTTATTATAACCTTCTGGAGGAATCATGTATAACTCTTCTTCAATAAAACCATGCAGAAAAGCATTATTAATGTCAAGCTGGTGTAAGGGCCAATCTTTAGCTGCTACTAGAGCTAGAAAAATCCTCATAGTAACAAGTTTAGCAACTGGCGAGAAACTTTCAGTATAGTCTAACCCCAACAATTGATTATATCCCTTAGCTACAAGTCTTGCCTTGTATCTATCAACTTGTCCATTAGCCAAATATTTCACTTTGTATACCCATTTGCATCCGATAGGCTTCTTTCTAGGTGGCAAGGTAGTTAGTTGCCAGGTATTATTAGCTTCCAGTGCATCCAACTCCTTTTGCATAGGTAATATCCAATTTTTTTCATGTTTAGCATGATTATAAGAACTAGGTTCTGGGATTTTAGATACATTAGCAACAAATTCAAGGTAAGAAGGATTGAATTTAAAAAAGAAGGATGGCATACAGTGTTCTCTGGAATGATCGTTTCAATGCTATGAGACACAAAAGAAGGCTGCTGGACATGAGCTACAAAATCTTAAAGCCAAGCAGGTTTAGAAATGGTCCTAGTACTACGTCTGAGTTGAACATGAGGTGATGTGGGGCTAGAAATAGGTGAAACATGTGAGAAGGACAGAAAGACTCTTTTAAGGTTAATTCTGGGGATATGGTTGGTGACTGTGTTAGGGGAAGATTAGAACCTGAGAGTGAAGAATTAGGACTGGCTTGTGAATTAGGAGAAGTGTTGACTGGAGGAAAATGTAAGTCTTGTGTAGAAAATATGGGAAGTGGAAGAGAAAAAGAAGAAACTGAATGCTTAGTATTTCTAAAAGGAAAGATGGATTCATAGAAAACAACATCCCTTGAAATATAAAGATGGTTTGAATTAAGATCATAAAGTTTATACCCTTTGTGCTGTGGAGCATAACCAATAAGAACTGAAGGTATAGCTCTTGGAGCAAACTTGTGTTTATGAGGAGTGAGGTTGGTGGCATAACAAAGACATCCTATTACTGTGAAGTAGTTGTAATTTGGTTGAGTGTTGAAAAGAACTTCAAAAGGGGACTTCCATTTTAAAATTTTAGTAGGTAGTCTGTTGATTATGTGCGTTGCTGCAAGTATAGATTCAGACCAGAATTTGATTGGAAAATTAGCTTGAAACATGATGGATCTAGCTACTTGCAAGAGGTGTTTATGCTTCCTTTCAACAACACCATTCTGCTGTGGACTATAAACACAAGACCTCTGATGTAATATTCCTTTGGAATTGAAAATTTTAGTACTCTTTTGGCTAATGAACTCAGTCCCATTATCAGTTCTTACTCTCTTTACTAACTTGTTATACTGAGTCTGAACCATATGCAAAAAATTAAGAATGACAGATGGTACTTGAGTCTTAGCTGCAATCATGTAAGTCCATGTATATCTGCTGAAATCATCTACTATAGTCACCATAAAAATTGCTCCAGTCAAAGAAGGTACCCTATAGGGACCCCAAACATCAAGATGAATGAGCTCAAAAATAGCAGAAGTACTGATATTACTAATGGGAAAAGGTTTTCGTTGCTGTTTGGACAAAGGACAAACAGTACAAATTGGTATTTTGTTGGAACTCATATTTAATACCGTAATGTGGCTCAACTTGGAACAAGAGACATGACCTAGTCTAGAGTGCCAAATCATGGCAGATGACTCAATAGCAGAAGATTTATTACAAGTAGTAGCATAAACTTGACCAGAGTTAGAATTGACATCAAGGTAATATAGTCCAGCTCTAGCTTGCCCCATAGCAATGACTTCATCACTCTGCATATCCTGCAATAGGCACTTATCATGGAGAAAGGTTACTAAGATATTTGATGTTCTAGCAAGTGTACTAACAGATAAAAGATTACATTTAAAATTTGGTAAAAATAAGACATTAGTAAGTATCAACTTTGGAGTTAAGGTAATAGTGCCAATGTATGTGACATATTGGGATGAACCATCAGGTAGGTTAACAGTTTTTGGGTGTGACAATAAGGTGGTATAATCAAAAGAGTGAATAGTGGAACACATATGGTTAGTTGCACCTGTATCTATAATCCAAGTACTGTTGTGCTTAGAATTCATACCAACATGACAACTATTAAATATTTCACCTGCAAAATCAGCTATGTTGACACTGATTGGCTCATTTTCCACAGTCTTTCCCTTAATCAGTTTCATGACTTCACTTGCTAGTGCAGAGATATTAACATCAGCGTTCCAGTCCTCATGTGCTTTCTGAGAGGTATCACTCATGGGGGTATCAACCATATTAGCTGTGACACTGAATTGTTGCCTAACCTTCCTCTGCTTAAAATCCTTGTACCATTCTGGATAGCCAAATAATCTGAAACATGATTCTTTAACATGACCCCCAACATTACAATGAGTACAGAATCTATCATCTTTCTTTCCATAATCCTTTTTTTTGAATGAAGGTTTATATCCACCACTTGGTCCCCCATCCTTAGAAAAAAACCTTCTTATAGTTCTGCATTTTAGCTAACATAATAGCAGTATTCTCACTGGATTCAATAGTAGTATTCTGCACCTCTCTATTTTTCTCAACCTTTTGTATCATAGAGTAAGCCTTTTGAACATTAGGAAGTGGATCCATCAACAGTATTTGATTCTTTACATGTTCATAATTTTCATTAAGTCCCATCAAGAATTGTATAAGTCTATCTTCATTGTCTATTGTCGACACCATATTTTGGCCGATCCCCAAAATCAATAAAACTTTGAAACTGACCTCAGTACTAAGTCTCCTTTTGACAGCTAATCACATTTCCGATCTCTCTTTGATAGACAGTCACATATCCGATCTCTCTTTGATAGACAGTCACATTTCCGATCTCTCCTCACAAAGAATTGAATCAATGCTAAGTCCTCACATCAGTCAAAGCCTTACTAGTCTATTAAATCGCTCACCGATCTCTCAAACCCATTGTCGAATCTTCAGACCAGACAAGTATATTCCTGATCTCTGTTGACAAACGAAATGAACTGACGCTAGATCTTTTCTTACCAGTTTTATTGCCGATCTCCCTTTTAAAAGTTTAAGAGCTAAGGTTTTGGTCTGGTTTAATGAGGATTCCGATCTTAAGTGTTCAAGTCAAATTTCCAATTTTAATCAAGTCTCGTTCAGCATTTCTTCCCTACCGATCTCATGCTCATTGTGTTTTCCGATCTCTCACACTTAGGTTAATAATCATCTTCAGTTATACTCAGACAATCAAGTGTATAATAATTTAGAAATTTTCCGATCATAACCATTCATCGAACAAAAAAGGGGCATTCCACTTCATTTCATTTCAAAAATTTGTACAAGTCATTCGGCTGGGGGATCACCCCCAACCTGATCTACATTTTGCTCATTTTCTCTCTCACCCTCGGCCTCCTCTTCGCTTTCCTCCTGCGGAGCCGCCATCCAAGAGAAGTCCTCATCCTGGTAACGCTTTTGGAGCTCGGCAAGAGATCCTTGTGAGCGTTCACATAAGCAACCGCTATTCCTGTCACCATCTCTTCATCTTTTGCCTTAAGCTCCTCAAGAAGATGAGCGGCAGCGACCGTTGGCCGGGCGCTGGACTTCTCTAAGAGCATGATCCCTTTCAGCCAGAACATGAGTATGTTCTGCCAGCTTATCCTCATAGTACTTCATCCGCCCCTCAATTTGAGATATGTAATCCTGAGCGGATGAGAGTTGAGATCGGAGGGATGCCACTTCTTGACTCTTCTTCTCGACCTCCTTACCCAGGCGGTGCGCCTTTTTCGGACTATCTTTGGTTCACCAAGCACTCTACGTTCGAACTCATGGATCGGGTTAGGATGTCGTCAAGATTGTCGGAGATCTGTCCCGATCCTCAGAAGGCAAATGGAGGACCCCAAGACTTTGGCAAAATTGGGGTTCTCGACGATCCGGTTGTTCTCCGAAGCAATCAACACTTGAGAGCCACGAGAGGGGCCTCGCAGAGGTCGAAACGACCCTTACGTGCTTGGAGCAACCGGAGAGGTGGAGGCGCTCTTCGTCGAGGAGGAGATCGGACTCTGCGATCGGCGGTCCCGAAGGTCGGCGGGTCCTGTATCTCCCGTGTTCATGGCGGGTGTTTGAAGTAATGCCGACGCTTCATCTCCTTTATTTTTCGAAATCTCTCTCTTTCTTTCTTCCGGAACCTTCACCACCCGCCATACCGCACAAAAAGAGGTTAGTGAGATCGCTAAGGTCCAAAGATCGAGAAATAGAAAATACGATGCCAAGATCAGAGCTAAAGCCCGCGATTTTTCGCGTGATCAACTCCATCGTCCAATGATGCGCTCGCGATCCGCATCTAAACAGGAGTACTTTTAAGTGGCGGCTTGATTCTTGATTCCATCACTATTAGGCTTTCCTCCTTGTTCGAGTGTAAATTCGGAATCAAGGGCCCCTGGTGCCATCGGCTCACGGGGAAGTCCTCAAGCAGTCGGATTTTGCTCCTTAGAATGAAGAAGCGGTTCTTCCAATTCTAAGGGAGGAGGCGGTCGGTGAAGAGCCCACAATGAGGCTTCATGAAAGAACCAGTGCTCGTCGTCCTTTGCGAGTTAACTGCGATTCGCGAACACCTTAGCCGTGGTCCGATTCCTTAGCTCGGCCGAGCCTAGGAAGACTACCAAGATCCGCCACGAGTTAGGGTGAATTTGGGCAATGCACACTCGGTGAAATTTAGGACCTCCTTGAAGAAGTCGTCGGAGGGAACCAAGACCGCTTTTAAGCGTTCCTCGTATACCATCACCATGTCATTCTCTTCAAAGAAGTGATCGGCTCGGTGATCGCTGTGACACCGGATAAGTTCATATGAATAGGGCTCAATGTTGTACTCCTGGCTAAACGATTGCAGATCGGATTCTTGCAAGATCGACGGCAGCTCGTCCATAGGAAGATTCTCCCTCCCCGAAGAAGGTGCATGCCTTGATGGTGCGATCCGCCCCGAAAAGTGAAGAGACCTAAGAGGTTAGTTTGTGCGCTCGGCCCGACCACCTCTTCTTCATCAGATGACCACGAGAACTGAATGGAAGGAGGGCTCGTCGCTCTCTGACCTTCGACGCCGCTCATTTTTAAGGAAAACAAAGAACTTAAAGCTAAAAGAAGGATTAAAACCCTTACCGGAGCTTGAATGGAGTCGGAAGAGCTTGAAAATCGGGAGAGTTTTGGAATTGCTTCCGAGAGACAGAAAATGGCATAAAAGAAAGCGGCTAACCCTATCCCTATTTATACTGTCAGAGCATTTAATGCTCACGATGTCCTAGGCAATGCATCGGTTACTGGATTCGCGGTGTTACGACACGTCTCTCAAATTCCATAAAGAGAACGGCTAATTAGAGATCGGCATATTAAGATAAATGTTTCGAATTGCGGATCAGTTAAGGGTTGTTCAGTTAGGAACCAGATCAGATAAACACATCAGAGATCGGAAAATAATCAATGCAATAATAATAAGATGATAATTGACTTTTATTTCCAAAAGATCGGATTACATCATTTGGGAGATCTCTAGGGATCGGAATAATAGAGATCGGAAGATGGGAGATCGGCATGAGAGATCGGAATAGGAGCGTGGGAGGATCGGAAGGCAAAAGAATAAGACAAATCCCAAATAACCGCGTCGTAATCAGGCCGAGGTAGTTAAAGCGTGTGAAGATCTCCACCACACGCCTAAGAATCGCCAATCTTTGACAGTGCGTATGTCATGATCCTATATATCCCAATCTCCATCGTTGATTTCACTTGTAAGGCGAACCGAGCCCTTGGATCAAGAGAGAGCGACAAGACCAGCGCTTTTCGCTCTTAGCCCTCGGATCGCTCGGACAAGAGGATTTGAGACCGTCATTGAAAGAAGAAAAGGACAAATATTCGAAGAATAATCTCACTGCTCATTTTGGTTCTCTTTAATTCTCAAGCATCCGATCATGTCCTTCAAAATCCAGACCCTCCATCTCCCTCAAAATAAATCCTGACCCTTCATGGGGAGCACCCGATTCCTATAAATACCTGCCTGAAAACTGTTCAAGGGGACGAAAAAAAAAAAAGATATAGACAAGAGGCAGTGGCTATAGTGGAATAACTCTGAAACTTAATTCAGTTTGTTACTCTGCTATTTTTTTGAGTTTTCGTAGAAAAAACTTTTGAAACTAGTTTTCTGAAGTGTTTTCTTGCAAAAGGGATTCTTGAATACTGAAATTTTTCATTTTCAGTTCGTTCATTATCCTGTGGCACTTTCACTTTCTATCTTTGTTATCCTCTACTTCCATTCATATTGTCTAAGCTCAACTCCACTCAAGCTTGGTTATTTTGACCTGTTTACATTTTAACAAAGAACACTTCATTTCGAGGCAAACCATAGTCCTCCGGCTGCCAACCTGCAATCTTGCTACCTTTTGCGATTCTGTGTTTAGCTCAATAGACTCGACTCCCTACAGGTCAGTGTTAATATCGCCATTTTATTAAGTTTAGTTCTCGTTTCACTTATTTCCTTTGTTCTTTTTCTTATGCCTGTAGTTTTCTTTAAGTTCATGTCACGCTAAAAAAAATACAAAGAAAAGATATGCTCTAGTATACCCCCTGTGCTGGCTAACCCACACTTTTGTTAATCTTTATTATTTCTGAACGCAAGTCATCTAGTCCCGAGTTACGTAGAAGTAGCTAGGCAAAATGTAGGTAAGTGTGTTTAAAGTGTCTCTTTAAAAAAGAGGGTCTAAATAATACGTCAGGGAAATAGCAAAATTGAATCACTAGGCTGACATGGAAGGCGATCCGGCATAATGCCATAAGGTGGAATAAAAAAAATCAAAACTCAGATAAGTAAAGGGGTACAGATAGGATACTGGTAAAGTGACCTCAGGGGAGGTCAGCAAAACTCAGTCCGGCGTCCCTCATTTAGTCTCAAAGTACCAACGAGTTAAAAGAAGTCTTATTTCGACCTTTGGCACCTTTAAATACTAGAACTCTTAAACTTAGACTCCTATGATATATGGCTGTGTCCAAATTTCGAAGAGGTCGGAAGAGAGTCTTTATCCGTTCCTCAAACAAAATTTTTAACAAATAGTTTAAAAGAGATCGGAGGAGAGTTCTTATCCGGTTCTCAATCCAAAATTTCAATAAATATCAAATAGAGATCGGAGGAGAGTTCTTATCTGGTCTCAACTCAAAATTTTAATAAATATTAAATAGAGATCGGAGGAGAGTTCTTATCCGGTCTCAACTCAAAATTTTAATAAATATTAAATAGAGATCGGAGGAGAGTTCTTATCCGATCTCAACTCAAAATTTTAGTAAATATTAAATAGAGATCGGAGGAGAGGTCTTATCCGGTCTCAACTCAGAATTTTAGTAAAGAGTTCGGAGAAGAGTTCTTATCCAATTCTTAAATTAAATCTAAATAAAATATTCCTTTCAAATAAAATTAACATACAACAGTAACTCACTAAGGTTGTCTCATTTACTTATGTATTTGGGTGATCCAAATTTAGTGAAAAATCAAATATTCCTTTAGTCAAAAGGATTAACATGTCCATTCAAGCCCTCCTAACTAATGCAAAATTAAATCTACTTACCCTTATTAAGGGACGAGGTGGGGTGCCTAACACCTTCCCCACCCGTTTACGGACCCCGAACCTAGAATCTCTGCCTAGAAGTGGTTTCATTTCAGTTTATCTTCATAAACGGTTTTCTTTGATTTCCCTCAAAATTAAAGTGGCGACTCCTCACTCTTTCCCACTTCGGTGAGGGTTCGTTCAGGCGACCGCAAAACCCCTTGCGACATCTATATCTGCAATAGCTTTTGTTGAACCACATTTACAAATACCACATGTGCATGCAAGAAAAGGACGTAAACAGGTTAGTTCATCCCACATTTTCTTCAGCTTAGTAAAATAGACACTCACAGGTAAATTGTTTTGAGTAAATCCACATATATCTCTTTTGATTTGAAACAACAATGGACCATTACTTTGCCCAAAACGCTGTTGTAATTCTTCCCAAAGTTCTTGAGCAGAATTAGTATACAAAAAAGCTTCAACAATTTCTTTTGATATAGCATTCAAAATCCAAGAAACAACCATATTATCTACCCTTAACCATCTCTCAAAGGAAGGTGAGTCAGCAGCAGGCTTAACACATTTCCCATTAATAAAACTCAATTTATCTTTAGCTCTAAGAGCTATCACCATAGATCTACTCCATGAAAGGTAATTATGACCAGTCAATAGTGTGCTTACCAGAATGAGACTAGGATGATCTGAGTTTTGCAAATACAACGGATCGCTGGTAAGGCTATTTTGACCTTCAACTCCTATCTCACTTTTCACCCCTGATGTCTCATCTATCAAACTCATATTGCAGAGTATACAAAGGAATTTGCAGAAAAACAGGCAAAGTAACAAGAACAAAGATTCACAGCTTTCAGACAGAAAAACAGGCAAAGTAACAAGAACAAAGAATCACAGCCTTCAGGCTCTGATACCATGTAGAAACTAAGGAAGAATTGCAAAGTAAAAACATAGCTAGAAATGAGAGGAAATGGGAAGAGACATTTTCATATCTGTCAAGAATGACGTTTATATACAAAAAAGTAAAAGAAATATCTACACACGCTAACAGCATGCAAGCTGACGTGTTGGGCAGAAAAAAAATCTCCTAACAGACTCACAGCTCTAACAGACTCACAGCTCATTCCAGCTTATACCAAAAACATTTCTCTATTTACAATTGATTCCTGCAGATACACTACAAAAGTTACATATTTACAAATTAGCTGCTTTTCTCAAATACCCTATCATCGATCAAATATGATGTCTCTCTAGCCCTTCAAAAATTAACAAAAACCAGACTCCCAAATGAACTCAAACACAACTTACCATTTGAAATTGTTCACCAATTTGCTTTAACCCAACTCAGCTTGAAGATCAATGTCATCATCAATTGTGAGCTTTCTCAGATTGATCGTCTCTACAAATTGTTAAATTTAGCAATTTCTGAGAAAGCATAGTTTGTCATCATTGAATGCACAACCAAGGATAAGAAGGACAATGAATATGAAGATGGAAGGATTCCCAAGCTTCGAGTCGACATAAAGTCATTTGATGTGAAGAAACTCGTATCCGGTATGTTGGTTTTGCTTTCTGATAAGGAAAGAGATGATACTTTGGAAGTGATCGAGAGCCGTGACAAAAACAAAAAGAAAGTCAGACAACCAGTAATTGACCACTTGCATGCATTAGCCTTGTCTGAGAAAGCAAGCAAAGATGAACTTGTTTGCAAGGGTTGCTCAAAGCTCCTTTCTGGCCCTTCCTGTCAATGTGTTGATTGTGATGACTCCAACCTTCACAAATTATGTGCAGAGTCTGCGCCAAATTTGGACAAATGCCCTCCTTTCCTGAGAACAGTAAAGCCCGATCAATATTAATTCGGACGAACACATAAATGCGGTAATTGTGAAGAAATCTTAGATGATTATTGTGATTGCCTCCTCCAAACCCACCTCAACCATGGATTCTTACCAACAATTTTTCATTCTGGTCGACACAAACATTTCCTAAATTTCATTATCATGCCATTCAAGTATAATTATCAGTATAAATGTTGCATTTGTGATAAACTTGGCAGCTCTGTTAGTTACAAATGCTATGACTGCTACTATGATGTTCATGTCAATTGCATCACTCGAAGAATTGGATCTAAGGATGAAACTGGAAGTGCGCGCCTGATGAAAGCCAAATGGATGTTCTGATCAGCAACAAAAAGCCAACGAGAATTTATAAGGATTTTGAACCCACATCATCGCTATTGGAGGAGGACTCCCAGGAACTTTCTTTAGTTGTAACTCTTCATGATGGTGAGTTTAACAAACTTCTTAATTACCATTTTTTTTTATTTGGTTCTACTAAAAGAAGTGTGCAAATTGAAATGATAACTTTTGTCATTTTAAATAGAATTCAATCTTTTTGAAATTTCCTATTAATCCTTATATTGGTTTGAAATATTCTTTTGCTATACAATAAATAATTTTGGTTTCTGTTCTCTTTGAGAAAATTAACCAACTTATTTGTAGAAATAGAAACGTAACTTATTTTTTATTGCTTGTATAGTAGAAATATTATTTTTTTTATTATTTGGATATAATAAAAAATAGGCCCAATTACATAAAAATTAATTTTTTTCAGAAAATTGGAATTTAAATCAGTTGTTTTAATTTTGGCAATTAATTAGGTAAAGTTAAACAAAATGATTGTAATTTTATCCAATTAATTAAAATTAAATTCTAATTTTATGTTATTGATCAAATTTAGGCTTACAATTATCAACCTCTCCCCTATCACCATAGACAAAAAAAATTGGCTGAAGCTATAAGTCTAATTTTAGTCAATTAAATAAAATTAAAAAAATATATAAGTGAAAATTATCAAAATTAAAATTATTTAATTAAATTATTTTTTACAAAAATAATTGAATTTTTTTTGTCAACAAGTTTAAAATGTATCAATTTTTAAATATCTAAAAATATAAATTATTTCGCACATTTCAATTTTATATATTTTTTTATTAAATTAAAAAATTATAGAGAAACGCTGAATTTCTATTCATTTTGTGCAGATTTTGAAGACAAACAAATAGATTGATTCGTGTTTAATACAAAACATCATGTTCAGTGATGTGGCAAAAATTTTTATGTATAACTTTTATAGTGTTCTTTTTATTAAATTAAAATACCGAAAATACAAAAATTGTAATATGAAATCCAAGTTGCTGTAGAAGCATTGCTTTTAATACTGTAATAATTATTTATTATAATTGATGGAAAATTAGTAATTTCATCACATAATAAATAAGAAAAATTATATTTAGTTCAAATTTCAAAACAATTAATCACTAAATAAGGAGAAATTTAAAATTAAGTTATTAATATTTGCAATTATATATATTAACATAAGGGTAAAATATAAATTAATCTCTTAGATAAATTAGAAATCATAAGTCTGTTCTTATAATTTTTGTGAAAAGTAATTAAGTCAATGAATTCTAATTCGGTTAATAGATTTTAGATAGAAAATTGCAACATACTATTCAATATTTAGCCTAAAAAATTGATCTTCATTATCTATCATATTTTATAAAAATGTTCCTCTTCATCTGTGAATTTTTGTGCTACATTCCTTGAAGGAAAAATCTTCAATTTATAATTAGTTTGATGAATTATTTCATATCAAACATTTTTTTTTAAATGAATTTAATTATTTTTTTGGTTAAAATTTAAGTTAGTTTAAACATATATATTAACATAATATATATACATATATAAAAGAAGTTTTCAATTTCATTATTGCCAAGAGATTAATCACTTCTTTAAAATAATTAAGAGAATCTAACTCATACTTTTTTTGTGATAAACAGTTACACACTTTATCATAAATCTTATATTTTAAATTATGTAAACTTGTAGTATGACATGCTTTAGGATATATACTGATTCCTTAAGATTGTTTTTATATAAATATTATAATATTTTACCATTTGCGATAGAGTTATGAGATATTCGGAAAATACACTAGGGTTAAAGTTTGAGAGTTCTGAGTGATTGTATTTTATTTTTTTTAATCATAGTATAACTTTTTTCTCTTGTCTTACCTGTGGACGTAAATCTTACGGTTGAACCACGTTAAATCTTATATTATTCTTCTTCTCTTTTTTATACTATGTAATTATGCGATTTATGTGTGTCTTAAATTTACGTACTTGTTATAACAGATGGAAAGGCTACAAATCTTATTACTTATAGCTGTAAGAGGAATTAGGAATTAGAATTAACTAGGGAATTGCTCATGCGTGGCCACTAATAATTTTCAATATATAAATAATTTTAATTTTTATATTTTTTAATTAATTTTAATATATAAAATTAAAATAATATCTTAAATTTTTTTATTAATTATTTCATATATTATTTTTATTACATTTTATATATAGACTAAACTTATTTTAATAAAGATTTCATAACAAAAATATAGTAATATAATAAAAATATTGATTAAAGATATGAAATTTGAAGTTGGTTCAATAATATTATTTTTTTCATCATTTTAAATATTAAAATTTTGTATATCCTTTTAATATATTAAAAAAATATAATATATTCAAACATTATCTTTATTTACTAATATTAATATTATTCTTAAAAGTAATATTAATGATATGAAAAAGCATAAATATAGTGTAAAAGAAAAAAAGAAAAAGAAAACTAAATTATATATATATGTACTATATAAAATTAAAGATATATGTAATAAATAAATAAATCTATTATTTTTTATATAAATGAAATTAACAACTTATAAAAGATAATATAAAAACTTTAATCCATCTATTTATTAATATACTCTATTAGCCATTTAAAAAAAAAAAAAAAATCTTCTCTATTAGCACCATTAGACATGCATGGTTGGCTTCTTTATCTCTATTTTGACGCTCTGCTTACCCCTCACCTAATAAAAACTGGGCCGGGCCACATGGAATCCGAGTCTATCATTTTCATCTTAGATTGTTCAGCCCAATTGAAGCCCAAATCAAAGCCCTGTTTACAATCAACCGAGTGCACCTTTTATTAACGAATTTTTATGGTAATTTTATTTTTTATTAAATAAATTTTACTTTATTTATAATTATTATTCATAAATTATTAAATTCTAATTTAATAAAAAAAATAAAAAAAATACATTATAGTATAAAATACACCTTTTTATTTAATCTGAATTATACAATGTAATTATTATAAATTTCATATATATATATATATATATATATAAGCTAAACTTTAAAAAAAAGCTTCACAAGAGTTTGCTACGTAAACTAATAAATATGTTTAAAAAATTATCACATCACAATAATTGCTATATGACAATTCTTTTATTATAAAGTGTAATACATAAGTTAATAAATATGATTAAATTACTATATGATAACATTTTTATTATCTTTATTTTTAAATGTTAATTTAATTTAAATTTAAATATTTTTAAATTTTAATTATTAAAATTTTATTCCAAATATTGAAATTTATTTTTTTTAATATATTCTTTTAAAAATTTTAAAATTTTCTTAAGTTTACCACTTCAAACAGTATAAAATTATATTCATTATATTATATATTTCAAAATTAATTATTTTTAATTAAAAATTTAATTATATTAAAAATTATTATTTTTAAAAAATTACATATATATATAATTAATTATTTAATAAAAATTATTTAGAAAATTTAATAGATATTCTTAAAAATATTTATTATATTTAAAATATAAAAATTTTAATAATGATATTTCTAAAATAGCTAAAGCGGTATATGTATTTTTTCTTTATTTTTTATAAATATATATCAAATAATTTAAAGATCTTATTAAATTTAAAATAAAATTATAATTAATTTTATAGTAAAATATATATTAATTATTTTACTAAAATAGAATAATATTGTACAATAGGTTTTTTTTTCTACTTTAAAAAATGTATTTAAAAAAAGTTTTTTATTTAAAATTTTTGCATTTTGGCAAAAATGGCATTTTTTTATAAAAAAAGAAATATTTAATTTTTTTAAAAAAAATAAATATTTAATTATCAAAATATTTAATGCAATATCAATTAACAGACAAAGTTTAATATATTATATTAAAGCGAAGATATCAATTTTTATTAATTAATATTTTCTAAATGTCAAATTAAAAAAAATAAAATTATTTTTCAAGTAATTCAATGTGCAGGAGAGCAGAGCAGATGCTTGTTGAGCTTGCGATGAATGACAGAGGAATGCTAGTAAAAGCAAAATTCAAGTGTTTGGTGATGGTGTTTGGTCTCTCCCATGCCAATGCACTGCCTCTGCCTATCACCTAACCCCAACTTGTCATTATATTTTGCCCCTCCTGCAGACGCAACTACTCGGTCAATTCTCGCCCTTTACCTTTCTTTTCTCTCTCTTTGTTGCTCTATTTCCCGAAGGCCCAATTCGTATTGACTGTGGAGGGAGAAAGAGAGAGAGAGACAGAAAGAGAGTTAATCACATAATGTCTGACATAGTTAAAGAAGCATGGAGAAAATATCTGATTCAACTTCAAGCCCGGCCTCTTAGAACCAAGGTCTTTTGGCACTTCTTGATCACCGTCCTTTTCTTTTTATTCTCTTATTGATTCTCCCCCTCCTGCCTTTATTTGTTGTTTAGTGCAGGTTTCTGTTAAAGTATTGTTTGTTTGTTTGTTTGATTGGTATTTTGTGGGTGTATCAGGCAATAACTGCTGGGGTGTTAGCAGGATGCAGCGATGCGATTGCCCAAAAGATTTCTGGGATCAAAAGGCTTCAGTTGAGAAGATTGCTTCTTATCATGGTACGTTGACTTGGTCTATTATTAGCTTCAATTCAAGTTTTTTTTTAGATTTATTGCTCGGGTTGGATCTGATTCTTATAAGATGAATAAAAATGGGAATGGAATTTTGTGGCCTAGTATTAATGCTAATGGAATCGTATAGTCATCTTCACTTAGTGGAAAGTCTTGATACCAAAGGTTAATTTCTCAGTAACCAAGCAGAAACTATTATGTACAATAAAAAAATGAAGTTATGATTTTCTTTATAGTGTTGCGACTTGCGAGTATGATTATGTGTATATAAACAAATGGCTTTTGCTCCAGCTTTATGGCTTTGCATACGGAGGACCTTTTGGGCACTTCCTTCACAAATTGATGGATATTATTTTCAAGGGGAAGAAAGACAACAAAACTGTAGCAAAGAAGGTAGCCCTTTTGTTTAGATTTAATTCTTTCATTACCTGGCTTATAATTTTCATGTCTAACTTTGTGGCTGATGAGATTAGAAATTTATGATTGAAAGTTTTTCTGGCATTTTATTAGGTGTTGTTGGAACAATTAACTTCTTCTCCTTGGAACAACATGGTTTTCATGATGTACTATGGCTTGGTGGTTGAAGGTACGTA
The DNA here is from genome assembly GCF_030052815.1 of Hevea brasiliensis. Taxonomy (NCBI): domain Eukaryota; kingdom Viridiplantae; phylum Streptophyta; class Magnoliopsida; order Malpighiales; family Euphorbiaceae; genus Hevea; species Hevea brasiliensis. Next base: position 71,216,815 of record NC_079507.1, on the reverse strand, counting down.
CATATATTAAGCAATCTTGACATTGTGTGTTTGATACATTGTGGCCATTTAATGTACAATGTGATAGTGGTCTCCCCATCTTTAGTAGCTTTATTATTCTCGTAGTTGATGTAGATTTCTAGTATCAAAAGATATACAACTTTTGAATATTAATGTGTAATTAGTCTCAAACAAAACTAAATGGCGAAAATGATCCATATAGTTTGGGATTAAGGCTTAATTGTTCTTTTCTTTTTGTTACTGTTGTTGATATAGATTTCACAATTATTTTCCAATTTTTGGTTATCAAAGAATCATTTATTTAAAGCCCATGGTTTGTAGAATCAACAGCATCATTTATTGTTCAGCATTTTTATGTAGTAGAGCAACTAAACTTTACCAAATTCAAATCTCTCTTGTACTGCTAAATAAGATCAGCAACGTAAATAAGATGTAGTAATGCCCAATCAATCACTGAATCACAAGTTTCGTAAGCAATAAGGTTGATATATTTCTAACTTAAGCTCAACCATCTCTAGTAATTTTTTTTCCTGATTGCCACCTTTTAAGTCTGCTTGTTAACATGAGATATTTTTGTCCAATTGTTTTAATTGTGAATTGCCACAACCTAAGTCAAAATGGTGAAATGCATGAGGGAGGCTCTTTCTAATACAGATTCACCTCTTTGAATGAGTAGTTATTTTTTGTGTGAGAGAAGCACCCAAAGAGTTGCTAGGCCATCTAAAAGGCATGTTTGTATCACTTAATTGCTTTGTGTCTGCCTGATCAGGACAATTGGAATATTATCTGATTTTTGTTTATGCCAGACAAGTTATAAATATCCCTTTATGTCACAGTCACTGAACAGAAAGTAAGATCTATTATATTACATGCTATGTTATCATTACATCTTTGTGTTATCTAGAATCATCAAAATGCTTGGCTGATTTTCGTATTTGCTGACAAATGACTGTGCAATCAAATGTTGAGGAAAAAACCGATGATGTTAAAGGAAGGAAAAAGAGAATATTTTCATTATGCAGTCTGCTATATCCAAAAACTTTTGATTGTTTCTGCAGGAAGACCATGGGGTTTAGTCAAGAGTAAGGTTCGTAAGGACTACCCTTCTGTTCAATTGACAGCCTGGAAGGTGCAGAAATATGAACCATTTTCTTCTTATTATTAATTTTTTCTATTTTGCCTGGTTTAAATGACAAAATGCAACATTAAGCTGTTGTCTGAATTGGCAACTCTAAAATTAGGATGCTTATTACTTGCAGTTCTGGCCTATAGTCAGTTGGGTGAATCACCAGTATATGCCATTGCAGTTTCGTGTTCTATTTCAAAGCTTTGTTGCTTCATGCTGGTGCGGTTTCATTCTTTCACCTTGTCTATATTTCTTTTCTAAATTGTTTTAATTCCTTGAATAACTCCATCTTAGTCATCTTCCCTTTTATGCATGGATGGATGAATATGATAATTAAGTTAATATGTTTTCTACTGGAAATGTAAAATTTCAAACTCTACACTTTGGCTAGTGTACATTGATAATGTTATAATGAAGGTGCACAAGTGAGTGCTTCCCAAGTATTATGCAATGGAACACTCAAAGCACTTCGAAAATTATTGGGGAAGGGGAGAAAACATTGAGGTAGTCACTCAAAACTACCATGAGTCCATAAAACCCCTGGTCACTTTATGAATTTTTATTGTTATTTCAGATATCTTTCATATGTGAACTAAAAAAATTGAACAATTAGTTCACTCAATGGGGTACATGCACATGCACGTGTATTGTCTTTTGAAGAAATCGTCCATTTCATCTCTTAATTGTGAAATGATTGTAATGAAGCTCTTTCTTTAGCTTTTGAATCTGGATGATGTTTATACTAATTAAAATAGTTAGGATTGAAGCTAACATTGCTTTACAAGCTTCAAATAAAATGAGCAAAATCACATTCAATTCACATATTTGTTGCAAAATATATTGCAAATTTTTGCAAGTCTGCTTTGTATTAAGACTACATTTTGAGTTTAGGGATTTGCAAAATTATTAAGACTATATAACTTGTCAGTTAACTGAATAGCTTCACTAATGGAGTAGCATGAGAATTTGCCTTTTCTTTATTGAGGGAATCAAAAGATAATAGATTATTAATATAATGACTGTTTGGTATAATTTATGTATGGATCCTGTAGTACTAATACACTCTTGGCTCTTTGCACTGACTTCAGGGCAATTTTTCTGAATCTGAAAGCAAGGACAGCCATAACTAAGCAGGCATAGAATGGAGTTTACTTTCTGCAATTTTAGCACGCTACATATTTTGTTAGAACTTAAAATGACAGATTGAATTATTCCTGGAATTTGGTAGCTGTGTTGGTATCATGAGACACAGACTTGAGTAGCAGATGTTAGTTTAATCTCGTGATTTATGTACCAAAGGCAATCACAGATTATTAGTTCCAATTAACAAAGCATTATAAATAAAAACTATATATTTTTAATAGACAAATTTTATGTATATTTTTCTTATGAAATTTATCTATTGCTACATTTTTTTAATTACTTGGATTCACGAGATACATTAAAAAAAAAAAAAAAGTTTTATGGTAAATTCATTTATCGTTGGAACAAGCTCAAGCGTACAGATGACTTGCGGCCTGACCCAACTAGCCGGAGAGATTTATAGCCAGCCCAGCCTACTTAGAGCAAAATCTCTCTCTTTTTTTTTTTGGTTTTTTAAGGAAAATTTATTATTTGGTACTTAGATTTTAATTAATATTATAATTTAGTCTTTATATTTTAAAAATTAAATAATTTAATTTTAACTTATACTTTCATCAAAATTAAAATTTTTTTTTATGATATTATTATTATTTTAAGTAAAAATATATATATATATTCTTTATTTAATTAAGAAAAATATACTATTTAATTCTTGAAATTTAAACGATATTATAATTTGATCCTTATATTATAAAAATTAAATAATTTATTTCCTCATTTGTGTTTGCTTTTAATTAAAAATAATTATTATTAAATTAATTAATTCTTTTTTTTAATAAAAAGAATTTAAGAAAAATTTTAATAAAAATAAAATAAATAAAAAAAATTACATAGTTTTAATAAACCAACAACAAATTCTAATAATTTCATAATTATCAAATAATTAAGGTAAGAAATTAATGAAAATTAATCAACAACAAATTTGTCTCTTGAATTATCGTAACAAAGTTTCCAGCAATCAAATTCTTTCAACAATTATTGGAACCGTTTGTCAAAAATTTTCCTAAGTTTCTCCGAGAGAGAAAATTTGTCATGAATAAAATACTCCCCCACCACCACCGCGGGCCCCGGGACCCGCGCCCCCACCCCCTCTTCTCTCTCTATGGATTCCTTTCTAGTTTTATCTCTCTCCCATGCAAACCTTAATTTTATTAATTTTGTTCTTTTTTTTTTTTAATTTCATTCTTATTAAAATTTTTTCTTGATTTTTTTTTATAAAATAAAAAGAATTAATTAATTTTAATTAAAAGGAAACGTAGGTGAGAAAGTAAATCATTTAATTTTCAAAATGTAGAAACTAAATTATAAGCTAAATAGTAATTTTTTCTCAATTGAATAAAAATATATTTATCTTTTCACTTATACTAATGGTAATATTAGATAGAATGATCTTTAATTTTGATAGAAGTATAAGTTAGGAACTAAATCATTTAGTTTTCAAGATGTAGAGACTAAATAATAATATTAATCAAAATCTAGGGACTAAATAATAAATTTTCCTTTAAATAAAAGAAAATGGATATATGGTATAGATGGACACAGTTGGATCATAAGGTTGGCATACTGATGAGTTTCCAGACACCCCAATATGCTTTGATTAAATGGTCCTAACGTCATTAAAAACGGCAGCAAACTTCATTAATATTTATTTCATCCACCTAAACTTCATTGATGATGACTGTGAAGTCTGCAACTATATAATATAGCAGCGTCGGCGTAATTAAATTGTGGATCTATATATATAATTGAAAATTAAATTATATTTTATTGATTAATCTATAGATGACACAATAAATAAAATCTACCTAATAATTTGGGTAACTATACAAGTCATATTAATTGGGAGGCACCTAACACTTTTCAATAATAACAATGTTGGACTACAGCAAGATGTGGATCCAAAATGTTATATATCTATTTAATTTATATGTAATGAAATTGATAATGAAAAGAGACCAATGAAGGAATTGATATACGGTTGGGTACATATTTGATGAGAGCTGGATGCCATTGAAGGTGAAAGATTTTTTTTCCAACAAAAAAAAAAAAAAAAAGGTGAAAGATTTTCAGAGCTTGCAATTAAATACTTTATCTACCAAGCACATGCAATGGAACTGAGAGTTTTGTCAACCTACAGCCATTCTTTGTCTTTGCCTGAGTCTGAGTAGGATGGATTTCTGATCTGTTACGTGAAACTGAAAATATATGAATTAATTAGATGTTGAAATATAAATGAAGCCTAATTAGCAAGACAAGTATGGAAGGAAAACTTGGTTTTTGGGTGAGCCAACTGATGGAGAAAAGCGCCCAGTGAAAATGATGAACAATTAAAAATGTCAGGACTGTGCATCAACTGATAATAATAATAATAATAATAATAATAATAATAATAATAATAATAATATAATGGATTGGCTTTCTTTATGGTCCTCTTTTCGTGAAAATAAGCAAGTGGAAAATTTACAGCTATGCCAAGCACGTGATGGTAATTTATAAGATAGTTTTGTTTTATTTATTAAAATTGGAACTGTTAGCAGTTGAGAGGTAATTGAATGTGTATTCAAAATGGGCTATAAAGACTCTTTTCGCAATCAACTTCTCATATCAATGAGCTCACTCTCCAGCTGAAAATACTAACAAAATGGTGCGTGCCACGGGAATACTTGCTTTCTTATCTTTGCTTTGCCTTCATGCTTTTCTACTTACTGTCCTTGCTAGAGATGTGGCCACCGTAGAGAATGATGAGAAGTTTTTGGGTATTGGAAAGGGTGGTGGCTTTGGTGGCGGAGGAGGTGCAGGTGGAGGAGGTGGTTTTGGAGGTGGAGCCGGTGGAGGTGGTGGTTTTGGAGGCGGAGCCGGTGGAGGTGGTGGTTTTGGAGGCGGAGCTGGTGGGGGTGGTGGCTTTGGTGGCGGAGCTGGTGGGGGTGGTGGCTTTGGTGGCGGAGCTGGTGGGGGTGGTGGCTTTGGTGGTGGCGTAGGGTATGGAGGTGGAGCAGGTGGAGGTGCAGGTGGAGGTATTGGAGGTGGTGTAGGCAATGGTGGTGGCATAGGAAAAGGTGGAGGCTTAGGTGGTGGAGTTGGAAAGGGTGGTGGCATTGGAGGTGGGATAGGAAAGGGAGGTGGATTAGGTGGTGGGATAGGAAAAGGTGGTGGTCTTGGTGGTGGAATAGGTAAGGGTGGTGGAATTGGAAAGGGAGGTGGATTAGGTGGCCGCCACGGTGGTGGGATAGGAAAGGGAGGAGGATTAGGTGGTGGCAACGGTGGTGGCATAGGAAAGGGTGGCGGAATAGGTGGAGGCCATGGTGGTGGAATAGGAAAGGGTGGCGGATTAGGTGGAGGTCATGGTGGTGGGATAGGAAAGGGTGGAGGGGGAGGCATTGGTGGTGGAGGAATAGGTAAGGGTGGTGGATTAGGTGGCGGCCACGGTGGTGGGATAGGAAAGGGTGGAGGCGGAGGCATTGGTGGTGGAATAGGTAAGGGTGGTGGCTTAGGTGGTGGGATAGGAAAGGGTGGAGGCGGAGGCATTGGTGGTGGAATTGGCAAAGGTGGAGGACTAGGCGGTGGCATTGGAAAAGGTGGAGGACTAGGTGGTGGAATTGGTAAGGGTGGTGGTCTTGGGGGAGGGATAGGAAAAGGTGGTGGAGTTGGTGGAGGAGCAAGTGGAGGGTTTGGTAAAGGTGGCGGCATTGGAGGAGGAGGGATTGGAAATGGTGGTGGATTAGGAGGAGGTGGTGGTGGTGCCGGTGGAGGTTTTGGTAAAGGTGGTGGTTTTGGAGGAGGTATTGGAAAAGGTGGGGGCATTGGCGGCGGTGGTGGCTTTGGAAAAGGTGGGGGAGTTGGAGGAGGCATAGGAGGTGGTTCTGGAGGTGGGTTTGGTGGAGGAGTAGGTGGCGGTGCTGGAGGTGGATTTGGTGGGGGTGGTGGTTTCGGAGGTGGAGGGGGCGGTGGAATTGGACACCATTAAACGTGAGCATTGCATGCATGCAATGACATATATAATATTCAGGAATATTATATATAAATGATGATTATATATATATAGTTTCTCTTTGCACCTAATGATTTTTGTATTAAACTTGTTATAATTGTAGAACCTATGGTTAAATTTCGTTCCTGATGAGGGTGGAATAAATCAAAGTTTACAGATAATAAGAATCCAGAAATTCTGTGGAGAAAGACCTTTATGTTTGATCTATTGCTATGGCAATGGCTGTACCCTATAGTGAACTACAACATTGCATTTACTGCCATACAAACCCAAAACTCAACAATTTGAAGCAAATGCGTAGCTCACCACATTCAGTTTCTTTTGTTTTTCTTTACGAAATATGATAGGAATGGCAATGGGAATGGGAATGGGACAAGTACCAATGAATGAGTTATAGAGCTATTCAACAGAAAAAAATAATACACTAGAGAAAAAAAAAAAAGGATGAGTTTAAATTTAATTACTGTAAGGAGTGAAATTGTGCTTAGTTGAAAGTTTTAAAAAGAGAATAATAATTATAATAACATTTTGAGAATGAAATGTTAATTATAATAATATTTTGAAATAAATGTTATTGTTAATTTTAATTAAAAATTATTAAATAAAATATTAAAAAATTTAAAAGAAAGTCAAAAGCTATTTAACGTCTAATTTTATTTTTTATTAATTATTTTATTTTATATTTTTAAATAAAATGTAAATATTATTTTAATAAATATTATTATAATAATTAATATTTTAGACTATAATACGTTTATTATAAAAAATTATTTTTTAATTTAAATTAAATTAAATTTTAAAATAATTATATTAATTAATTATAGCATTATTATTAATTTTCCTCAATTATTAATTCTATAAAATAATTAATATTTATTTTATAACATATTGATTAAATCAATAATCAACTCAATTTAAATCTTAACTGTTAAATCCTTTATTTTTATCAGTTCGATAACTGAATTAATTTTAAAAACTCGATTTATCTTAATTAATGTGTATATTTAATCAATATTAATTTTATCTATTATAAATTTAATTTAACTATAAATTAAAAAATAATTTTTTATAATAAAATATTATAATTTAAAATATTAATTATTACAATAGTATTTATTAAAATAATATTTAAATTTTATCTAAAAATATAAAATAAAATAATTAATAAAAAAATAAAGTTAAACGTTAATATAAATAGCATTTAATTTTTTTTAATTTTTAATTATTTATTTAATAATTTTTAACTAAAATTAATTACCCACTATTATAAATAGCATCAACCTTTTAAACGTTGTTATAATTAGCATACCATACTCAAAATTTTTAAACTCAAAACAATTTTACTGTTTTTAATAATTAAGTTCAAATTAATGGCCTGTGGAGCAAGGAGAAAGCTCATATGTCTTCTTCAGCTTACATGTCTTCTTCGCTATTACTTCCTCTAAAAGTCCTGGCTATAAGAAAGGGTAACTGTGTGCTCTCAAAATAACAAAGCTCGAGTCTTTGGATGTTTCTCTGACGATTTAATTAATCCGGACTTGCCCAAGCATCGTATCATATTATCAAGAAACCAGGAAGGGAATAAAGGGATCTCACCATCCATCGCATTAATAATCACGTGCTGCCGCTGGAAAAATTAAATACAGCATAGAAACTGAGAAAAGCAATTGTTTTATTTAAGTATATTTTCTTAAAATTTTTTTATAATTAATATTTAAATTTTTATTTCTTAAAAATTTTATTATAATTTATTATATGCTTCTATTTTTTATATTCTCAAAATTTTTTATTAATTTAATTATTTATTAAAAATTTAAAAAAGTAATTTAATGAAAATTAAAAATATTAATAATATCTATCAACTTTAGTTTAGTGATACAGATTTTTTTTTTTTAAATTATGAAATACCGAGTTTCAATTTAAGTTAATGGTATTTAAAAAAATTAATTATAATAAAATTTAAGAATGTAAGTATTTTTAAAATTAAAATTTAAATATAATTAACAATTTACTTTAAAAGATATTAATATATTTTTTAGTAATAATAAAAATTAAAAATAAATAAAAAAATAAAAATATATAAATTACCCTCAAATATTTTTAATAATCAATTCAACTAAGCCATCACATGTCAATTTTGACCTATTAAACTTTTGAGTTAACCAAGCCATCACATGTTGCTTCTCGTTCGGCGTCGGGTTTCGCGGGCTAACGTAACTGGCACTGGAACGACCGGGGCTCAGACACTTGTTGGCTGCAATGATATGACTTTTGGTTTTGCGAATACCCTTGTCTAAAATTCCTTCTTACATGTTCTACTTCACCGACTGCATAGGTTCTAAATTTTATGGATAATGAAAGCAGCTGAATATAGTTTAAAAGAAGGTCATTTCACCGTTTGCTTTCAGCTGTGGGACATAAGCAATTGTTTGAGTTCCATTTCTTTTCATAGTCACTAAAGTTGAGAATTTGTGGATATAAAAAACAAGGATGTGGTTTCTGCATTATGAGCTAAGAATGTGGTTTTTCAAAAAACAAGAATAATAATAATTTGTGGGTTTGAATGGAATGAGTGTTGAGAGAAACGGAAACGAAAATGGAGCAGCTGAGCTTTGGCGAAGAGATATATTAAAAATTAGATTTTAAAATTAGTAAATTAATATTTTATTTATTTCAAGGAAGGACATTTATAAATTTACTTTTTAAGGTATAAAAATTTAAATATTAATTATGGGGTTGGGAGTTGCAGTGTTAGATTTCAAACTGGGTCCCACACATCCCTTCTTCCAACAAGCTACTGATCTACTGCTGTTTTTAAAAGAATCAAGTGTTCAAATTATATTATATTAATCAGCAATTCTCTTCTCAAATCTTCCCTCCGTTCACACCTTTGACACAGAAGAGTATCAAAGGCTTGATTTTTCATAAATTGATTGATGCATCCTCGGCCATCCGTCCTTTTTAGTTCTGTTTGAAACTTCAACAACTACTGCGCTAACATGATTAGAAAAAGGAAAAAGGAAAAGTAAAAGAGGGGGTCAGTAAACAAATAGCGAAGGGAAAGACAACTATTTTTTCGAGCTTTGGATTCTTGGTTGAATTGTGGAGATGCACTGTGATGGTTTTGATGTGTTGTGGGCTCAGTCAATGCTTTTTTGCCATGGAAGGTAGTTCTTTTGGAGGTTTTTTTGATCCCAGCTGTTACTTTTGTCTATGCTGTAATGGACCTGTTTCGCTTTCAACTATAGTCGCCAATCATGATCTTTTGTTCATTTGTGGCTTATATTGTGCTCAAACTGTATGGGTTTAGCTGGATTTTTTCTGGTTTTTGAAGTTACCCTTTTCTTTTACCTTTCTAGCTCTCTTTCCTTGGGCGAGTAGGGTGTTTATGGTCTGATTGGTTGATCATGGTGCATTTATGAAATTAATTGAAAGATATCGGTTTGATTTTCGTTTCAAGAAAAAATTTGGATGATTGAGTTCTCAGTTTGTGATTTTGAAGAGTTGCAGTGTGTTACATTCTAGCAATTTTTTTTTTAAAAAAAAAAAAAGGAATACATTTTCGGTTTATTTTCTCAAACTTCATTCTTGGTTGATTAGGAAGTCAATTTCGTTTCTTTGGTAGGAAAAAGTATTAAACTTTACTCTTACAAATACTTAGGCGCTTACGTTTTATTCCTCATCCAAGAACGGTGGAAGTAATATTTGCATGAACGTTATGTTGTTTATGTTTCTGAAATCTGAATCACTTCTAATTTTGCATATCTTGCCATCGATGTTATATTAGAAGAAAATCAAGTGTAATGAAACGCTATGAGACTTAAAAATTGGATGAAAAAGTGGGGAGTTGGCATTAGTGGGAGATTGTCGAAGATGATGAAGTGTATTCGTTCAGGGGAGCAGTTAAGAGTAGATGACATGATTGCTTCATCGGAGTCCTTGGCAACTAGGGACCATTCAGCGAGCGGTTATTCCTCTCGAGCTGGTGAGATAGATACAAAGATTGATAATAGCAACATTGAGGAAGCAGAGTCATCTCTTCGGGAGAGTGGTTATCTCAACTATGAGGTCAATACTTTTTTCTTCTCCCATTACCACCGAGTTAAAGCTCATTGCTTTAAATCTTTTGTTTTTCTATTCCATGTTGATTGTTATGAGTAAATGTTAACCATGTGAAAGAATTATGGCTTCTGTATCATATGTGAACAGACACAATTTAATGGCAACTTTTGTGGTGATGGCTTGGCTGCCACTTGAATGATTGTATCATTGAAGATGCTAGCATTAATGAATTATATTGTTTTCTTCCTTGAGAGTGGACTTTGTGATGGAAATGCAGTAATTGGAACGAAGTTTTGACAAAATTCCTTCTCTGTCTCAGTTATTTAGCAATAATATACTTGTCAGTTCTAGACAATTGAAAAGCCTTGATGAATTATCATGTTGCAAAACCGGCTTATTTTTCATTACCATTTTGAGAGTAGCAGCTTCTGCTAATAAATTAGTTTAAACAGGGAATTATACCCTCTTAATTAATTGGCATATATATGTTTGTGAAGAACAACTCTCTAATAATTGCCTACAATTTGGTAATGCTGAGATACTTAATGCCAAATCATTACCATCAAAATGTCACAGGCAAGTTGTTATTGTTGGTAATTATTCACACTTTTATCTTAAAAGGTTTGCTTTGAGTATTGTACTAAATATTTTTATTTTAATATTTTACATACGCAAGGAAGAAATTTGTAAAAACAGGGAGAGTGAATATAATATGTCCTTTCTGGTTGGGGTTTAAGGATAATATTTCTTTTTGGTGCTTTCTCATGTGTTTTTTTCAATGGATCATCTAAATGATGGAAATGGTGATAGCATACTTACTGTAAAGTTGATAGCCGTGATGCAAATACTGTTGGGTAATTCCTTTCAAGGGATCATCTAAATGATGAAAAGGGTGATAGCATACTTACTGTAAAGTTGATAGCAACGGTACTGTTGGTTAAGTTTCATGGGATGGGATTCAATTTTGTTTTCACTTGGTTGTGTGAGAAATTTGGTTTTCCCATTTATTTCATAAAATCGTTGATACAGAAGTTTCCTCTTGCTGGAATATTTCTAACTCCAGCCCTAAAAATAGGGCTAATTCATGTGTCACACTTGTGATGTGTTTATTTTCTATACCTTTGGTTATTATTGTTACAGTTCTATTGTAAGATATTTCTACCTGACATGAAATCAAATGGTTTAATTAAGTTGTGTGAAATTTGGATCGCACTGTTAAAGTTTGTGGAGAAAGACTGATTTTAGTGTGGCCTTATAGAATTTCAAACCTCATTTCTATGTTATCCGTTTGTTCTGCTGTTATTATGCTGCAATAGGTGATTTAATTATCTTTATGTCATATATATACCTTCCAAACATGTCACTAAGTTAAATTGCCATTTTATTTTATAGGAGGCAAGAGCATTGTTGGGAAGGCTTGAGTATCAGAAAGGAAATATAGAAGCAGCACTTCATGTGTTTGAAGGAATCGACATTGCTGCTGTGACTTCCAAGATGAAAGTCTCCCTTTCTAGAAGGTGCGAACAAAACCGACGCCGTTCTCAAAGTGATGCTGCCCCGACCATGTCTATGCATGCTATTAGTTTACTCCTTGAAGCTATTTTTCTCAAAGCAAAATCACTGCAGGGTCTTGGAAGGTTTGGAGGTAGACTTGTCATCTTTTTCAGTTCCCATTGTTCATTACTTTATTAATTTTGGTGGGTGCAGTGGTATAAAATCTTGTTGCTTCCAATCATAAATGTGTAAATTTTAGTCTTGAGAGTCCCTGCTCTTGCAAATTACCCCTTGCAGGACCATCTGTAGGTGACAAGCTTCTCTTAAAATTCACATTGCCTGAATGCTTCAGGTTGTCTGTTGAAATCTAAACAATAAATAATAAGTTTCTTTAACAAAAGTAAACGAAATTGAATATACTTTTATGATTTTAGTGTAATGGAAATTTTAGTTAAAAATATGCAAGCATGAATCTCATCATTACTTTTACTTACTGGTTTAGCAGCTGATGCTTTTGTGCAGTGTATATCAACTTACCAAGTAAATATATGTTGGTTGATTTTGATAATATTTTAGGTTTTCTGTATGGAACTGTGGTTTATTTGTTCTCTAATATCTCTCTCTCTCTCTCTCTCTCTCATATATATATATATATATATATATATATATATATATATACACGTGTGTTCTGAGTCCCCACAACACTGTTACAAAAGAAAAAAAAGGGAAAATATGAGAAATTAAAGTTTTCTGTGGCAGCGTAGTTGGTATTACCACTATTTTGTAGCTAACATTTCTTCCTGACCTGTTTGTGCAGAAGCTGCTCTATCATGTAAAGTGATTTTGGATACTGTTGAATCTGCATTGCCAGAAGGCCTGCCTGCAAATTTTTCTAGTGATTGTAAACTACAAGAAATTCTGAACAAAGCTGTTGAATTGCTTCCAGAGCTGTGGATACTTGCTGGAGCTTTGCAGGAAGCTATCTTATCATACCGTCGGGCACTTCTCTATCATTGGAATCTTGAGACAGAGACCAAAGCAAAGATAGAAAAGGAATTTGCTACTTTTCTTTTGTATAGTGGTACTGAGGCAAGCCCTCCAAATCTCCGTTCGCAGATGGAAGGATCATTTGTGCCAAGAAACAATATAGAAGAGGCTGTTCTTCTCTTGTTGATTCTGTTAAGAAAATTTGCTTACAGAAGGATTGGATGGGACCCAACAATCATTGATCACCTTTCGTTTGCCCTGTCTGTTTCTGGGGAACTAAGGGCACTAGCCCATCAGATAGAAGAGTTGCTTCCAGGAGCACTGGAAAGAAGAGAAAGATATTGCACTTTAGCACTCTGTTACCATGGAGAGGGTGAGGAGATGGTGGCTTTGAATCTTTTGAGGAATTTACTTAATAACAGAGAGAATCCAGATTGCATACTGGAATTACTACTGGCTTCAAAGATTTGTGCAGAGAATATGATTAGTGTTGAAGAAGGGATGACATACACTTCCAAAGCACTTTCTGAATTGCATGGTATATGTGGCCAGATGGCAAGTGTTGCAAACTGCTTACTGGGTCTTTTATTGTCAATTCAGTCCAGATCAGCTCCTTCTGATTCTGAGCGGACTTCTAAGCAGTCTGAAGCACTTGAGGCACTCGAAACTGCTGGGAGAATAATGAGAGAAAGAGATCCGCATATCATTTTTCAGCTTAGTCTAGAAAATGCTGAGCAGAGGAAGTTGGATGTTGCACTTTATTATGCAAAACAGCTTTTGAATCTGGAGGCTGAATCTAGCGTTAGAAGTTATATCCTTTTGGCTCGAATATTGTCAGGTCAAAAAAGGTTTGTTGATGCAGAGACGGTAATCAATGCTGCTCTAGATCAGACTGGGAAGTGGGACCAAGTAGAACTGTTACGAACCAAAGCTAAACTCCAGATTGCACAGGGCCAGTTAAAGAATGCCATACAGACCTATACTCATCTTCTTGGTGTTGTCCAAGTTCAAACTAAAACCTTTCATGGTGGAAAGAAGCTTCTAAAGGTGTGTAGATAGATTGACATGCACATTAGCTTTGTTCTTGTAGCATTTTTAAAGGATTTGAGAAAAGGACAATTTAGATTTTGTCTGGTTGGGAGTTTTTCTTCTGTAAGAAGTGATCTATGGTATTTGATCTTGCAACTAGTTGTCAATGGTGCATATAAAAAAAAATATGGGAGTTCATTATTGATTCTAACAATAATCTTTTAGTGCATCTGGAAGTTATTTTTCTTGTGAGTTGGGGATGTATTGGGAATATATTTTAGTAACCACTAACCAAAGGGTTCATTCATTTGCTGAGGATTTTAACTCATGAAATGCTAATGCTTAGTATTTTAAATTCATCAAATTTAAGTTTCTTGGAATCAATTGTGATCACATATAATAGTTTTTTGTTTTCTTTTTAGATACAGTAATTATGTTCTTTTTTCATTTTCATTCCAATTCACAGAGTAGGGGAAACCATGACAGAAGATTGGAAATGGAAACATGGCATGATCTAGCTAATGTGTATACAAGTTTGTCTCAATGGCGGGATGCTGAGGTCTGTCTTACAAAATCCATGGCTATTAGTCCTTACTCTGCTTCAAGATGGCACACCACAGGTAAATAGATGGTTCACAGATGTTTCATCATGCCTTGTTTCTGTCTGTGCATGTGCACACACACACAGTCAAACACAGTTGCATGTGATTGTTTGATCAGATTGAAATTTAAATTTTAGCTATTGTTCCTTGAACTTGTTTGGAGACGTATCTTGCAGCATTTTTCCTTTTTAGCATGAAATGCCATAAATGTTATGAGTTATTGAGATAATTTGTTGTGATGAAAATAATAATAATAATAATAATAATAATAATAATAATAATTTTCTTCGTGATCCAATTATGTAACAATATTCAAAAACCTGCTGATTTTGTTTAGGTTTACTCTATGAAGCAAAGGGTTTGCACCAAGATGCTCTAAAATCATTCAGGGCAGCATTAGATGTTGACCCCAGTCATGTCCCAAGCTTGATATCTACTGCAAGTGTCCTCAGACTGCTAGGTAGCCAATCGATGCCCATTATCAGAAGCTTTCTTACCGACGCTCTTCAACTTGACAAAATGAACCATTCTGCATGGTACAATCTTGGGCTTCTTTACAAGGATGATGTCAGAGCATCAGCACTTGAAGCAGCCGAATGCTTCGAGGCTGCAGCTGTTCTAGAAGAATCTGCACCAGTTGAACCCTTCAGATGACATCAGATGTACATTTTGTCCCTGTAAGTTCACATCTAGTTGTAGATTGTTAATTTGAAAAGGTTATTCCATACGACTTAGGCATCTTCTTGTTGAAAGTTTTGCTGGACAATACTGGCAAAGTGGGAAAAAGAATAGATGGGAAAAAAAAGAGAGGTAGTGTTTTGAAATGGTTTTGCTTTCACTGAAAATCTAATCCCATTTGTTGTAATTTCTAACTTAATTAAGCTTATATTAGTAAAAGGATCCAATCTATATATATATGGATTATGTTTCTTTGCAGTTTACATGGAATGATTATACATTTCAAGGCTGACCTAAACAAATGATTGCTCTCAATCGAATCTTCCCAGCTCAGTATCACTGATATTATCTTGATCCGTTGGTTTATGTAGGTTTTCTTTCCATTCTTCTCAGGTCCTCCATTCAATTCTATTTTGATAAAATAATAATGTAAATGTGAATATTGACCAAAATTGTCGGATTTTAGTAATTTAATTTTTTTATATTTGTGGTCAGAGTTATGAAAAGGCTAGTATTATAAAATTTGGATTTTTTTAAAAAATTTTTGGAATATGCCTATCTCAAAGTAAAACTCTACATAAAATTTAAATATAAACTAGTACGATTTATATATTATTATTATTATAACAAATAATTTTAAGAATAATCAACAAACGTGAGAATATCTGACTAATAATATAACTATCACAATATATTTTCATTAAGTTTTCTGCTCTCATTGGAGATATATGGAGTGGAACGTACAATTCAGCAAATTGAAGGCTGTGGAAGGACTATTCCTTGCAACTTTAAGTGTAGCAGAATCACTACCCCATGAGAAGGGATTCTATCAGAAAAATCCAGTATCCAATGAAGTTGCAGATTTTTAGCCCAATTTCTTATGATTTGTACTTGTATCATGCGCTTGACAGATGTATGAGTTCAAGTGGATTATGATGAAGACAGCTCTTCACGCTTAATAGACATTACCTTGTTATGCTTATGAATTTGCATAAAAGGATGGGTTCTTATCAAAGAAATTAATCCTCCTGAATGCTACAAACTATGACTATCAGTATTCGGTAGTCCTTTAATTTCCAGCCCTTTGGTTTCACCAGAGTTTTTAAAATCTTGGCAAACACGTGGTCAGGTATTGCCCTGCCAAAAATTGAAAATGTATTGGGAGGGAGAGAGACATTGAATTGGTATATTCTAAAAGCAATGCTAGTAATGATTTTTTCATTTCACTTTGATTCTACAGACGAGCAAAACCATAAATTGAGCGCAAGGAACACCTGGCAGGCTATAAAATTTCAATTGTTCATGTCAACTTTGAGTTAGTAAGACCATAGATCAAAAGCTCCATGATATCATATGAGAAAAGTGAATTCACAACACTTGCACGTTGATCCAAGGGAATATTACAGTAAAAAATTCCACAGACCAATGGAAGAACTCAAAGAAATAGAATTCCAAGGAATAATTGGCACAAATTTTTTACTCCTTGCTAAGATCTATGCCAGCCTTCTTAGCAACGGCATCCAGTCCATTCTTCTCTATAGTCTTCAATGCCTTAGTGGACAACCTCAGTTTGACATACCGCTTACCAGCTTCCCACCAAATCTTCTTATACTGCAGGTTCACAAACTGCAACTTCTTTGTCTTGTGGTTTGAAAAGGAAACTTTGTTTGCCTTGTTTGCTTTCTTCCCAGTAAAGGGACACACTCTACCTGGAAAAATGAACCAAATCACATTACAAAATTAATCAACCAAGTGGCTTCAGTAAAGGCCAACAGAAGGTTAATCAAGGAAGCAGAACAGAGAGCTAAATAAGCAAGGATTTGATATAGGAAAAATTAGAGACTAAGATATTTATAAAACTGATTATGCACTACACAAGCTGAACCATATATAACCTTCAAAGAGGGCATCCGATCCCTGTTATTTGCATTCAAACCTATAAAAGCAATGCTATGTCTTGTCTACAAAGACGATTGACAATATAATCAAATGCAGAAAGTTCAAAACTTTTACCAAAACCCATCACGAGTCAAATCCTTCCTACGCATAAAACTCTTGGAACAGCAATAGAGGTCAATTAAAGAAAATGAGAAGTGCTAAAAGAGCAGTTCTAGAATACACCACGCCGCCTCCCCCACCCCACCCCAAAAAGGCAAAAGCAAAAGCAACTAAAAACCAAGAAAACAAGGGAAGAGTAAATTACGGGCAACAACAGGTTGAAAAGCAGGAATGGAAGGAGAGGAGACGAGCTTTGGATCCTGAGTTAGGTTGTAGGAAATTCTAACGCCACTCAATTGAGAAGTAACAAACCCTAGCTCAGAAACCGCACTGGTCTTTGAAGGAGACGACTTTCGGAATTGTGACTTGCGGAAACAAATGTTGGAACAAGTGTTTCCTAACAAGAATCCAGATGCTGCGGCTGTAGCCATAGCCATAGTTTCTTCTTTGTTACGAGGAAGACGAGAAATTGGATGGATAACAGTGTCTGCATTTCATTTAAGACCTCTTGTTTTGTTGCACTTGATGTTGCCGTGCCTGTGACAGGATTAATCCCTGCTATTGGGCTGAGGTTCAAGCCCATAATGCCTTCCCGTCTGGCCTAGCTAAGAGCCCACTGTATCTACTCTATAATTAGAATTTTAAATAAATGACCCATGAGGGGGGCAAAAAAAAAAAATTTGTGGAAGCCTTTCTCTTATCAGAGCCAGGTTTCGATCCTGGGACCTGTGGGTTATGGGCCCACCACGCTTCCGCTGCGCCACTCTGATTTGTTGGTACTTTGATAAATTTTAATTGTACTTGATGAGCATCAATTAGGTTTTTTTTTAGGTTAATTTTTTTCTAACTGAAATTTTAGAATTTATTACACTTATATTCATCATCTTCATTTTATTACCATAAAGTTTACATAAAAATCTCACAACTAATTTAATACAATAATGCCATTTAAAAAAATTAAAGTGCCACATATAAAATTTATATTAGTCTTTTTCTTGTAACATTTACCTTATGTTTATTAATGATACTTAAAGATTTAAACCTTTAAAAATTATATTTTTTACTAAGGATTGAGTCATCATAGTACTATATTTAGTGTAACAAATAATTCTAAAAAAAAATTAACTTTAAAATCAAAAAATTTATCTAATATACTTATTTCATATTTTTTACACTTAAAAAAATCTTCAAATTTGTTTGGCATTTAATTCCAGAGCAAAAAGTAATTTTTAAAAAAAGCACAATTAAATGCTATTAAAAAAAATAATCAAAAAAAAATTTTTTTTTTCAATAACAATTCTAACAGGAATACTAAACAAACCCAACATTTTCATTTTATAATACCATAATTAATTAAAAATAAGATCACATTTTAGCATAAAAGATATTTACGTAGTATTTTTTTTTAAGTTTGATACTTTTACCTAACAAGTTTTAAATGGAGAGATTTTATAATAATAAAATAAAGATAAAAAATGAAAATATAATAAATTATAAAATTGAGAGAAAATTAGTAAAAATTAGCCCCTTTATATCTTTAAAATGAAAGTTTATTAAAGAAAAAGAAAATCCAAGATTTAATCGACACTTTAAATGCAAGCGTTAACCCGTAATTTTTTAGTAGCAACTAGCAAGAAGTCGGCCATCCCCTAACAAAAATTAGGAGGCTCGTTGAACACAATACAACATCGATAGGTTTAGTAACAAATCGCACACTTTTTTGACTGATGGAAAGTTTAACTAATTCAGTATGGTTCAAAAAGAAAACTGAATACATCAGTAACCAGCAACTATAAAAGGGAGGGAAAAAATTAAAAAATAAACAGTCACGTGTTAGAAAAGGGTCCTCACACCCAATCTGTGACTCACCAATTCAGGACCTGAAAGTAATTCCAGATTCCAGCCATTCAACTCTGGCCTCAGAATGAACAAACAGGTTGAAACTTGATTGTTTCCTATAACTCACATGGGCAAATGTTCACCGCTTCAGAATGTTAAAATGTGCTGCACTGCCATGCGTAGACAGCAGGCTCGCCAGTTGCCAACATCTCTCACTACATTTGGGTTAACCGATCAGTTTCATTGTCAATATATTCATTTTGGAAACCTGATCTGGTAGACATCCAGGGGAACATATTCCACTGTCACAGTGCGGTTATCAAATAATCGTCCATGCAAACAATGTGCAGCCATACATGAGGCTTCTGTTCTACTGAATTCAACAAAAACACAGCCTGGCTCAAAAATGTGGTCAAGATCGCAACTCTGTTCCTCATGTTCTCCCTTCTCAATCGCATCTGATCCTACTCTGTGATCACCTACAGAAGATTCCTTCATATTTCCACCGACTACCTCCAAATATGACCCTTCTCCATTTGGCAATTTGTCTTCCACACTTGAATCCTTCATTTGACTATTATCAATCACCTTGTCATCAGAGAAGTCTGATCCATCTTTTGAGGCCTGCTGAGCAAGTTCTTGAGAATTGGATACACTCTCGTCACATAGGTTGCCAACAGCCATATTAACATTAAATGAACCTGGTTGACCTGGATTGTCCTCCATAAGATTGCTTGTAGGTTTACCATCCCCTGCATCACTGCCTTCCACAATTTTACAGTCCACAGTTTCCATTGTCTCTGTTTTGGCATTTGTCTCCTTGAACACTAAGTTTTGCTGAGATCCAGCAGGTTCCATATCCTCATTGACTCCACATGCTACTGATGTGGAAATGGGAGTTGCATCACACTTGACAGCATTAACAGATTTAACAGTGCCAAACCTGCAGCATATAGAGATTAGCATGCATCCAAACCATGATCTGAACTATAAAGAAGGTAAAACCGAAAGAAGAATGGTTCTTTTCTCAAACCTTCCACACTCTAGACGTACATCTTCCAGTATTTCTTCAATTTCAGTATGTGAGAGTAGCGGGAGAGCTTCTGGATCAAACTTATTCATATTCCAAAAAGAACAAGTATACAATGGGTAGCTTAGGAAAACAGTAATCAAATTCGACAAAAACTAAAGGATCATCATACAATATGTGAAGAAAGAAAATATTAAACAATTACCAAATAATTAAATCTAAGTCCAAGTAATATATACCATACCACATTTTTAAGCTTTAAAACTTGTGTAGGCTTCTTAAGAAGTGGCATTGCTTGCTCAGGGATCCGATAGAATGGTGGCTTTCCACTAGTTTCCTAGCATATGTTCCTTCTTAGGTTAGTGCATATGCACATGTATTACATAGTTTATTTAACAAAAAATTTAAAGAAGAGTCAATGGCGAAGAAGTACCAAGGTTGATGCGTTTGGAACAGCTTGAACTGCAGTTATTACTTGCCCTCCTAGCTTCATACCATTCAGACCCATACAAGCTTTGAATGTAACTGAATGGTCTGCATACTGAAATTAAAATAATAAAAAAATTAAAAAAAAATATTTCTTAAAGACACTCCGTGAAGGAAGAGAGAATATATAACAAAGGGAAATTAACAATAAAGAATCTGGAAACATTGCAATACATATTCAAAGCAACAGTACAGAGGGATGATGCCCTGGAAAAAAAACACAAAGGGCATGTCACCTCTCAAAGCAAATGTTAAGGAACAGCACAACTATGCTCATTTACCTCTAGAAAAGCGTAAGGCTCATTAAGATTATCACTGCTTTCAAAACCGTATGCCTTCAAAGGTCCATAAGTGCTTGCAATCTCCATAATCTAGAAAAGCACCCGCCATAAAATAAAATGAAAAAGTAACTTTAACACAAGGAATGAAAATAAAGAAAAAAATGGAACAAAGTGAATAGAAAGGAGTTAAGAGAAAGATATTTTGTGCGTGTGTGTTTTGGGTTGGTTGGGGGGGGGGGGGGGGTTGGGTTGGGGGGGTGTTGGTTGGGCTGGGGTGTGTTGGGTTTCTATAGGCCCCCCTCTAGGAAGAAAAAAAAAAGGTTTCTTCTAAAGATAACAAACTTTTATGTCATTACCATTTTAGAAGAAAAAGCCTTTGGGATTCCACCAATGAAGATCTGCATCAACAGCTCAGATCAAAAAAAAAAAGGAAAAAAGAAAAAAAGGAGGTAAGGGCAATAATCCCAATACGATATACGATCCAGAGCAAGCCACATAACAGCCTCATGCAAGCAGTATCAAGTATCAACTCATAGAGGAGATTATTTGTATTTGATAACCCAACCACCCAAAGCCACTAGTCAAAGTACATCTACAAGGAGCCTTTATTGTGAATCTTCAAAATAAATTTATGATTTCCCCCCTTTCTGGCAGGACAAGTAATGGAGCAGACATGATATCACAGAAAGTTGCAAGCAAAAATACTCTCTCAAAGCCTTGGCAACTAGCTCAAGCAGACAAAAGATAAAGAGGATGTAGATCAGGCTCAAACTTAAACATACTCCGAATTCATATGAGAATCCACAAAATATAGATTTATTTAAATACACTGGTGGTAAATCCATGTCAACCAGAAATAGAAGGAAGCATGCACATATACCAAAAAAATGAAGACGATGATGCATACCTTGTGTGGTGAATCCTTCACGATATTGCTTAGTGCATTGACTGCAATTACTGATTTTTCTGGTTCACCAGTCTGCATGAAAATAGCAACTGTCTGAAAACCTGCTACATGAATAATAACCACAAATATACCTCAGAAAATGCAAAGCAACATAGAAATTCAAAGAAGAAAGTACTAGCTGAATTAAAGAAACGGCTTCTGTTTGCAACAGAGAAACTTTGGCATAGCATTATCTCCCAAAAAAATAAAAATAAAAAAATCAAAACACACTAATGTATGGAAAAAATTTTAAAAAAGTGAGGCTTTTAATTTCCCAAGGCTGGTTCCCTAATGAAAGATCACAATCCCTGATAATGTGATAAATGCTGCCAAAGAAGGGACCAGACCATTTATCTCACAAGAACAAAGCCATGAAACAAAGAATGCACCCACCCACATATCAGTGTGTGCACAGCAAAAATAAAACCCCACATGTCATCAGCCTCATGCTTTAGAAAGGATATACAACGCTGAAAGATAATATAGTAGAGAACTAACTATGTGGTGAATATTGAAATAATAAGTCTGCTGACCATCACCAACTTCCACTAGAAATATGCCAAATACCAATTGCATTAAATGCAAAAATATTGCATTAGAAAAGAATTTTTGCAGCAATGAGAACCAAAATACATCATAGTAATTGTTAAGCAAACATCTATATGAAGCTTAGTGCAATGTTGTCGCATCTCCACAAATGCTCACTCTCAAGTAAGCATATGAAGCACTATCTAACTCGAGAACTCCAGGAAATCATCTTCTCAAAAGACTAAGGGATTGTTTGTTTCAGTTGTTAGAGACAGCTTATAGGCATCCAAACAGCTAAACCAATACCTTTCGTAAATCTTAAAAAAAAACTAGATGAAAACTGATAGGGTACCTATTAACTGCATTTTATATGAGCTCTATGAATAGAGATGTTCATAAAAAGCTGTGCTATTTTTTTTTTGACAAAAATAACCTTAATCCTAATCCAAAAAGTAATTCAACCTAATTAGCTCAAAGATAATATTATTGGCACGGTGCTTCATTTCTTCTACATTTCACAATGTAAAAATGTTACAATAAGCATACTGTAACATTATTAAACATTTTTTTATTTTATTAATGACTTAAAATATAAAATATTTATTTATAATGAAAAATTCACATTTTTAGCATAAAAATTTTAAATTATAAATTTTTTTCTTTGTTAATAATAATTAATGCACTATTTATGATTACATTTTTTAGATTATGTAATTATTATTTATTTATTTCAATAATAAAATGAATAATATAACATATTAAATCAATAATTATATATTTATTATAATAATAAAATAAATAATATGATATAATAAATTAATAATTATATATTTATTTTAATAGTAAGATAAATTCTATGATACATAATTTTATTAATCATTTTACATATCAACAACAGATATAATTTCACCAAACGCTTAAATAAATCAATTATCATATCAACTATCAGCTAATAGTAACAGCTATCAACTATCAGTTACATCCAAAATTTAAATCAAACAGGCCCTGGATATCCATAAAGTATACTTTTGTACTATATTTCCTAAGGCCTCAATCTGTTTGGAAGAGGATCAGGATTTGAATTGAACATAAGATCTTTTGGATGATTTCCTTCCATTCATCTTCTGGAAAATAGGTCCATCATTAAATTCATTTAAAACCATTATCATCTTCTCAAGTAAACCATGAAAAGAAAATATCATTCTAGTAGAACTACAAACCTCATATTGTCTCCCCTTACAAATCATATGCTCCCTTTAATGTCCCCTTTTATTTCTTCTTTCTCCTTTCTTTTATCACTTTTCCAAGGCAAGAAATATATAGAAAGCGCCAAAAAGCAAATAATTAAATGCAAGAATCATGACATATATATGCCACACACAAAAAGGACATTTTAAGTCAAAACAAAATAATGAACAATTAGAAAAGGTGAAATCATGTAACATTATGAGGAGATTATTTTTGAACCACCATGTCAAGTATAGACTCAGGAAACTCACATAGTATATACTCAAAATACCATCAAATATCCTAAAGCGATACATCTCAAAAACATTTTGGAAGTTAACTATCAAATGAAGAAAATACTTCACAATATTTTATTAGAAAAAGTTACTGTTTGAGCAGCCTAGAACAGTGGCCCAAAACCAATGCCAGAACAAGAAGCTCCATGCACGTTAAAGATCAAACTTGTCACTACACCTGGATATCTTCTTATTTAGGAGACAGCTTCACCACCATCCAGTACGTGAATTACGACACACCCAATATAAACATCCTATTTAAGAGATTCCAACATGACAGTCAGAACAAATGTCATGTAACTAGACAAACAGAATATTCCATGTGCAATATAAAGTTAGTAAAGCTACAGCAGCAGTTCCTAGTGTTAAAGTTGACAAAGAATCTGAATTTGTATCTACAATTCAAGAAAAAAAAAGCCCCATGCGAAATCTCACAATTACAAGAACCTCTCCTAGATCTTTAGAATTATCTAAGGCATAAATCCAGATTCTTAACTTAAACCTAAGAAGCTTTTGCAATTTGATAGTTTAACAATAATTTTATGCAACAAAATACTAGAAGAATACAAATGCGACAATTTAAATTATACTTTTTAATCACCTAAGCTAATCTCTCTAGTAGTTCACTGAAGTGTAGAAAATATATTGACTCAATGTTGAGATGGCTAGTGCTCTCACACAAATAATGGACTTGATATTTATCCTTAAATTGTGGGCCAATTACACATGTATCTGTTATTAATTAGTCAGTTACTTTGCTGGACATTAATTAGGACACATTTTTTTAAGGGCTTCTCAACAGCATGAACAACATGCTATATCAGCAATTTCTTGGGACTTCAGCACATAGGACTAAGTAGCTCTATCTCAATACCCAAGAGTAGTTCATGTGACCAGAAGGTAGAAATGGTTACTATCATTATTTTTTAAATACCTGATCACAAAGCACGAATCACATTGCAAAAATACATATGAGTTTAAGTTAAAAATCTAGACTGAAGCCATTATCTAATCTTGACTTCTTCCATTACCTCTGGAATGAAAAAACTGACCAGTAAAGTCAAACTGTATACTGGATATGTGTACATGAAAGTTAGCTACATTTCATTTGAGTCACTTGTATTCAAATTTTGCCTATGCTAATATGTTTCCTACAAACTTTTAGTTTAATCTAACAATTAAGCTCACATGTTGAAGATGAGCAACTGTTAGCTAAAACCTCCATTTCCCAAGTGATAGTAGCATTAAATAAGAGAACTACTATACACAGAGAGAAGTGCATCTAGGTATATGTGTGTATGAAATAAATATTGCCATCATTGACCCAATGTGATTTGCTAAACAATTGATTACACATAGCAGCACAAGTAGTTGCACTAAATTGACTCTGTTTGGCAGTAAATGTTCACAGAACAACCAAAACAATCATGTTTTATCTAGATGAAAAGTAATAAAATTACATGTCATGGAATCCTACAGCAATTGCGTTACAAAGCCAAAAATAATAGGAGATGGATACAAATATATGTAACAATTACACATCATCAACAGATACTCAACTCAACTCAACTAAGCCTTTATCCCAAAAATTTGGGATCGGCTATATAGATTCGCTTTCTCCACTCTGAACGATTTTGGGTTAAATCCTCAGAAATATGTAATGCTTCTAGGTCATGTTGTACTACTCTCCTCCAAGTCAATTTAGGTCTACTCCTTTTTTTTCTTTCTATCCTCTAACCTAATGTGCTCTACTTGTCTAACTGGTGTCTCCGCATGTCTACTCTTCACATGACCAAACCACCTCAATCTCCCTTCTCTCAACTTATCTTCAATTGGCACCACTTCTACATTTTCTCTAATACTCTCATTACGGACTTTATCTAGTCTAGTATGGCCACTCATCCACCTTAACATTCTCATCTCTGCAACTCTTATCTTAGATGCATATGACTCTTTCAGTGCCCAACACTCACTGCCATATAACATTGCTAGTCGTATGGCTGTACGGTAAATTTTCCTTTCAATTTATTGGGAATCTTACGATCACATAAAACTCCCGTGGCACGTCTCCACTTCAACCATCCGGCTTTAATCCTATGACTAACATCCTCCTCACATCCCCCATCTACTTGAAGGACTGAACCTAGATATTTAAAGTGATTACTTTGGGACAGTACCACTCCATTCAAACTAACTACTTCCTTATCACCAATTTGGCCTTCACTGAACTTGCAATGCATGTATTCTGTTTTCGTTCTACTTAATTTAAAACACATCATCAACAGATAAACAAAAAAATATATTATTGACAAGCTTTAATCCATTCCTACGCATCCAGAATTGCCAAGTGTCTTCACAATGAAGAATATCAAAAATTCCCACAAAATAACACTCTTGAGTGTAGTGTAGTGTGATAAATAAATAACACTCTAAGTGTAGTGTAGTGTGATAAATAAAAAATGCAAGAGATCATTAAAGCTACAAGGACATTAAGAAAAGAATAAATGGTAGGATAGTCATTCTTACTGCCACTTCAACAAAGTCTTTTGGGCGTCGGATTTTTATTATGGAACCAGAGAAGGAACTGCCATCAAATGCAAGTGCTGCTGAAGCATCCTCAGGTGTAAGAAATTCCACAAGAGCTTGGCCCTTTTCTTTGTTTATCTGCAGTTACAACACAGTAACTGGTAAGACATGCCAAAACCCCAAATTGCAAGCATACACTTGACAAGAAATAGGAAGCACTTTAACTGACAAAATTAGAAACTTACGATGCAGCTAATACATGGCTGGCTTCCTCGGATATGGTTGACACATGAAGAAATTAAAAAATTGTTAAGACATTCCATCACAGCTTTCTCAGAGGCTGAAGCTGGTACATTCTCCACATAAAGCCTCCTCATAGGACGGGTAGCTTGTGTTAGTTGAACAGAGTCAACTGAGTCATTCTTATTGGACGATAAAATATTGAAAGAACCCACCGAAAGAGGCTTGACTGTAGCTGAAGCAACAGGAACTGTACTGACTGCTTCACGTATATTTGAGGATGCAGTTTGATTTGATGGTTGAAAACTAGAAGGAACAGACACAGAAAAGGTGTTGTCTGCTCCCTCTGGTGCACGGTCCCATTTAGCATTTTTCTTCTCTGGTGGGCGCTTAGCTGGGGGAGAGTGTTTGGTTGGGGAAGGAGTCTTAGCAGCAGCCTCAGTTCTTCTCTTTCTTGGTGAATAGCCGCCAAGACCACTGTTTGAGCCACCCTGTCTCTTATAATGGCCACTCAAACCATTGTTCATAATTTGGCTCTTGTCAAGATCAGACTGCTGCCATCCAGATCTCCCTATATGAGATGGGGATGGCTCCCCATGTTCCCTACCATAATAAGATGCACGTTTTTGTAACCTTGGCAATGGAGAAATAGACCTTCTTATTCTGTCCACACGCTCTTGACCCCTTAACCGTCTTCTTTTCAGCTTTAATTCCTCAAAATGAGATTTTGATAGTTCCTTCCTTTCCTTTCTGTCTGAAGCTTCTGAATCATGCCTTTTTCCAGGATCAAGTTTTCTTGTGGAATACCTATCTCTGTTTTGCTCATAAACTCCATTTCCGTATTTTCTCTTGTTTTCTCTCTCAAAATTTCCTCTACTTTCATCCACATGTCTATCTCTCACAGTTAATTCTCTTGAATGTTTCTTTGAAGCTTCATATTCTGCATTATTGCTTCGCTGCTCATTTCTTTTTCTCCTGTCATAAATTTTTTCATCATTCTTGCCTTTAACTTTCTGATCTTTGTCCATTTTGGCATTTGATTTGGTTTCTGAATCCCGAATTTTTCTATCTTTGCTTTTAGCTACATAGTCACCCTTCATGTAAGTATTTTCTTCTTTCTTTTTAGAACTTGCCTTTGCATCTTCCTCTGACAAATGCTTTTGGACACCAGGGGAAGAATCTTTACTTCGTGAATTAACCCTATCAGATCCATAATGATGAGATACCTTTTCAGCACTTCCATCTGCTGTTATATCTTCAAAAACTCCCTCTTTCTCATTTTCAAACTGTTTCTTTTTGTTTTTCCTTTTCAACATAATCTCATCAAAGCTTAAAGGCCTTGTCCGTGCAGCAGTTCCTTCATGGTAGTGATCTTGGAGAATTTCACTACTTTTTCCATATTTCTCTTTATGACGAGCAGATCTGCTCATTTTTCCCAATACAAACTAAGTACAATTACAAGTTCTGCTGTCCTAATGAAGTATGGAAAACATTCAGCTCAGGACACTAATTTGGGCTGATAGCATAACATACAAGACAGCCAATTGAATGCTGGTTGTTATTCAAACTGTCTCTTTGCAAATACTGCACTTAGAGAACCAGCGTCAATCAAATGTTAACCACCAGTGCTCCATCTATCTAAACAAGCAGAAGCCCTTCAAACAACAAAGCAGGCAGAACAACAAAATCAAGTACCAGAAAGCCAGACCAGGAAGCATGACACTGACAAAGTTGATTACGATGCTAACAATGTGCATGAACCTGCCAAACTAGCATTCAATAGCAACTTCCCTCAATTCCTTGAAACACATTGACACAAGACATGAATAGTACAATAAACCCATAAACAACAGCACATCCAAAACAGGACCCCACGAATTCCTAACAGGTTAGGTTTAGTGGGAGTGAAAGAAACATTACTAGAGCAAATTCGCAGTACTAGTGGTTTGGGACACTGAACTCAACTTCATCATAAAGCACGAGAGCAAGATAATTGGCACTCCATCTCTCGGCACTAATCGGAGAAATTTCACAGTTATTAATGCAATACGCCATGCACATGGCAAGAGTTCAATACTAACACTGAATTCAGTATCAGTTCTTAAACAGAAAGATAGGAGTATAAGTTACAGTTATGGTCTACCTTGGGAAACAGTTGGCGGAGTGCAAATTGGCGAAATTGCCGATTTCACGTAAGCGTGAGCAGCGAGAGGCGGCGCTAGACTACTACTGCGGTGGCCGTCCAACTAATGGAAGCGCAAAAATTAGAAACCTAAATGAAGCAGAGGCAGACGGCCCATGGAACTATTTTATTTTTATCTGTAAGTGGAATTGGAAGCGCTGGACGTGGCCCTGGCCCCCATTTAACCCCATTTCTTGCCACGTAGATATTATTTTCAATATTTTTATTTTTTTATGTAAAGCAGATAAATAATTTTAAATCAAATAAAACAAATTTAATTTATTATGAATTATTGTTCTAATCAAATACTGTAATTATTGGAATATTTACATTTTCTAGATTAAAGTTTTTTTTTTGTCATATTCGTAAAAATAGTTTCTAAAAAAAATATAATATTTTAATTATTTTAAATATGTGCTTTTGATTTGTATTTTAAATCAAAATCGAATAGAATAAAAATAAAATAATTAATTTTTATAAGCATATTTAGGTGATATAAAAATGTAAATTATTATGTAGTGTTTGATTTGTAGTGTTATTAACCATTTGATTTTCATATTTTTAGAATTATAGTTAATTTTTTATTTTTAATAAAATCAATTATTTAGTTCATTTATTCAATTTGATTGAGATATATGCATCAAAAGGAAGTAATCATTTTTATACCCAAAATACCCTCTTCTCCATTGCTTCCCTCTCCCTCTGCCATTGAATCCTTCTTCTTGGCTGTAGATTTTTCAAATTCTTATGATCTTAATACTGCTAAAAGTGTATGGCATCATTTTTGCTTACTTCTTTTAGGTTAATTAGAAAATCATTTTATAAATATGGTAAAATTAGGTATTATTGAGGTCGAATCAAATTACAAGATGAATTTCCCCCTTTCTCTCTATTTCATGGCCTAAGTACAAAAAAAATAGAAAATTAAATTAACAAATGAAAAAATAAAAGAAAGAAAGAAATCAATCTGCACATGACTTCTTTTTCAGGCTTCTAATAAAAAGCTTTTTCAAAGCATATATTTACTGCTAACAGTTCCTAGCTCTACAAAGAACTTAGGCCAATAATCTCTCAACCACCACCTCCCTGTCAGATCTTGATATAGCATTTAACTGAATCCTGTTTCGATAGCTCTCTCAAAATTCCTTTTTTGAAGTTCATTTTGATTACACGACCGAAAGTGCAACTTACAAGAGGTCAAAATTATCATATTCTTTCATTTCCTCTTTGCCAATTGGAAAGTTTTCTTCAAGAACTGATTTGCTGCTTTATCATTTCTGTGGCATAACACTCTTAATATTGTGTTTGGGTCTGCTCTATTCCACCTTCCTGTTGTTGGTGGCATTGGTAATTTTTGCCCTGTACCCACAACTCCTATACCGCTTGTTTCACAAGTCACAATGCTGAAATCTTCCATTAGCTGCTCTGTACATTCACCCATCAACGTTATTACCCCTTCAACTATGTCAGCCTCCCTCTCCACCACCTCCTCATCCATCAATCCTTCAGCACATGTGCAAAAAACACGCTTCAGATTCTCAAAATCTTCTTGAATCACTGGATGATCAGACCGATGAAACACTCGGGAGCAACCTCCTGCAAGCAAAACCATGAGGTAGGCCTCAAAAGTCGCCCTCATTACTTCTCTCATTGCCAAAGCCTGAGCTCTGTCTGTAAGAATAGCTGTCAGAAGAGTAAGATTCTGCTTCAGGGTTCTCAAAGCAGGCCTAATCCGGGCATTTGCTACATCGCCCACATAGAGAGTTTCATAGAATACTGAATTAGAGTCCAGGAAGATCAAACGATATGCAGCGACTTCTGATACACGTTGACAAACAGATTGAATGGATGAATAGGCTACTTCAAAGTAAGAAGAGGAAGTGGAACGGTTCTTGCGTTGGCTAGCATGACGAGTACGAGCTGAAGAAACAGTTCTTGGAGCAAGGGCAAGGGTCTTGTCTAAAGAATGGAGGTGAGAAAGAAGATAATGTAGAGTGTTGAGTCGAATGTAAAGGCGTTGTGTTCCCCGGCTTGTTGATGGCCTTGGATGGTGAGCTTCTGCTAATCCATGTCGGTGCATTTCTTCTGTGGTAACACTGCATGGAGTAGCTTTCTTCCACAGCTTAAAGAACTTAGAGTCGCGGTTGCATCGTGTTAAAGGAGGTAGAGTGGGGACATAGCTCTGTTTTGAGCCTGGAAAGATACCCAAATCAAAGCTAAATTATTAAAGTAAGCTCAGGAAATTCTCATGGATTGTTAATTTTACTTTATATGGAATTCTTTATTTTCACAGGAAGATTGGTTTTCTTCCTTCTAGAAAAACAAGCCAGAATAGAACTTCAACCAGGATAGTAGCAAGCATGGAGAAAATAGCAAAGAAGGTGCTTTTTCTTACCACAAGCTTCTACAAATTTGATGTATTCTAGGAAGAGATGCTCTAAACCTTCAGCAAGATCACAAATGAGATCATCAGTGACTCCAACGGGAATTTCAAAGAATTCTTCGACCATTTCCTTGGCCACTTTCATCAACTCCACAATTGACTGTGCATATGGCTCATTTTTAGACTTAGGATTCCATGTCTGCAACATAGATTGCACCGTTCATTGTACGATACTTTGACATAAAATGAAAGGTATCTCACTAGTGTTTTTATAAGCATAAATGTTCCATCTATTTTGTCATATAAATTAACACAAGAGAACTTACTTCAGAATCTCTCACTCGGAGAAAACATTCTCTCCCTCTTTTCATCTTTTCATCAATCCATTGTCTCATGACCCTCATTATGACTGAATCAACTTCATATGGAGCCATCTCTCGCACGATTGTTTTGCCTCCATCTTCACAGTCTGCTGAGTCTCCAACCACCATTTGAACCAAAAATTTTTCCAGCTTTCCAGCCCTCTGCAATACTTCAACAGACTCGCTATTGAGAGTGGACATCCCAGCAAGATACTGCTTCAACACTGCTCCATAGCAATGGTGTAGCGTTACAGCTGCAACACTGGCTGCAATTGGTTGCCATTTCTTCAGTATTGGACTAAAACTTTCCCTTTCTCTCAAGGCCAAATCCTCTGTTTCTTTAGCTAATTGGAGAAGAGCCTCGCTGGCCTCATCTTTCACTTCCACACTCGTACTCTTATAGCTTCCAGTTTCTATTACCTGTAATTCACAAATAGTTATAAGGATAAGAGACATTATATGTGTAGTAACAGAGATTAGAGAAGACAAAATGTAGAATCTTGTAATAACCGACCCTTGCAAATGCGTTCTTTATAGAAGCTCGAATGTAATGATCCACTCGATCTCCTGACGAATCAACTATTTTCCTGTCTTCTTTCCCTGTTCCTTCAATGAGAGTGACATCCTCGCCTAAAATCTTTGATGCTGATAAAGCCAAAGGCAAAAGATTCTCAATCAAGAAAACATTTCCCCTCTGGAAATAGTCATGGTAATGAAGCAATCTCCTCTCTGCCCACCCTTGCATCGAAGCCAACATAGAAGACAAAAGCTTAACATAGATTGCCTCTCTGTCTGGCTTCTTTGCATCATTAGCTACCTCCGTAGACAACATAGCATGCGCAGCATAGAGCAAATCAGGCTCTGTTTGAGAAGTCAATACATATTGTTGGAAAAGCACCCAAGTAAAGCAGAGATTGTGTATTGATCTATTGATTCCTAGGATAGACCATGTCTTCTTCATCAACTCCACAAGCTCATCAACCTCATCAAGGACTAATGTCTCATCCCTGAAGTCAAAAATCGATTGAAGTAGGCATGTGTAAAAGTGAAGGTTGAGAGGAAAGCCATCAGCCCAATGGCAGACATCGGTAGGCGCATCGGTTGGGCTCCGCCAAGACAAGGTAACAACACTATTGCACAAGGTTCTCATGGTATCAGAATTTTTGCTTGTGTCAATGGGTTTCACATCGCTGGCACGGATAATTTCTCGAAGACGCATAGCATAGGAATTAGATTTTTCTAGTGGGATTGCTGGGTGGAGGAGGAGGCCGGCCTCCAAGATTTTGAGCTGACGCCTTTGCCAAAGATGATACTCGTGCATATCATTGAATTCTGCTGGTTTAAGGTGGCGGAGCAGCTCCAATGGCAGGATTATCGTCTCTGCTCTCCTTCCCATCTGCCAAAGATTAAGACGTACATCATTGGTTACTAAACAGCCAAAGGGAAATTCTTTTAAAAAAAAAAAAATGGATTGCCAAATCTTATTAATTAAACTTGTGGATCCTTCTAAAAATTTCAGGTGCACCAATAAATCTTTATTTTTTTTAACTACCAATATTTTTCATATTTTTTAAATATTTGAAATGCCGAAAAGGGATAAAAAAACATTTTCCATTTAAAAATTAAAATTATGCCATTTTCCAGTTTGAATTTTTGACAAACTAGAAAAAGAAAAGCAACCTTACCATATATTCTTTAATGTCTTTTGACATAATTTGGTGATTTACCGTTATATATATATATATATATATATATATATATATATATATTTTTATTTTTTTTTTTTTTTTTTGAGTTGCATAGTTTGAATTTCATTCCTATAATTTAAGATCTAAATAATAAATGTAGTTATTATAAATTTAATTTTATTGTAAAATTAATTTTATATAAAAGCACAATTAATAATTTTTAAATTAAATATTTATATTGAAATATATATATATATATATAATTTTAATTATATATTAATTAATAATTATATTTAAATTTATAAATTATTTTTCTTTTTATATAAATTTGAGCATATATTAGAAAGAATTAAAAGATTATATTAACTATATTTAATAAAGTTGAGCAAAACACATAAATTCTTTAATTGAAAAGATTAAAAGATGGTATCTAAAATAAATTTTTGTATGCAAATTATCTTTTATTTTTATCTAATGTGGTTTATTATAAATTTAATATAGTAAGATTTATTTATTAAATACATAAATCTCATAAATTTAAATTTTAAATTCATAATTAATTAATTAGATTTTGGTAAAAATTTCTCTTATCATTTTTTTTTTCATGAAATAAATATGTAGCATTACGTACTTGGCCAACTAGAGTCCTCATCAGCGTCTTTCTCAATCGATTATCACTTTGTTCTGTCACCCTCATCTGTAGTCTCATTATCTCTGCCGAAGTTAAAGGCCGCCTTGCCCTTGATGCTGGCACAGTAGTAAACGTCGAAATCGGACTATATCCTCCACTCTGAAGCAGTGGCACTTTTGGAGACCCTGGTGCTGACCCCACACCGCCTCCTCCGCCCCCACCACTAACCACACTAGACATTCTCCTAGACGGCGACCTCTTTAGCATCTTTAGCCCTAGAGCCTGTTTTATCCTACTCGTTGGGGTCATCACGACTACTGGCCCGCCGGCCACCCGCCCACCACTGGAAGACCCTGAACCTGACCTCGATGGCGACCTAGATCCTCCACTATCTCCAATATCATGAAGATGATGGTGGGTAGAGTGAAACGCAATGGCATTCTTTCCACCGCCAAATCCGGGGGATGATCTACAAGCTGTAAAGAAGACTTCATATGCAGTCTCTCGGATGTCGTCGCGGTCGAGACTAATGAGGTCGCCAAATGGCCAGGTGAGGTCAGTCTCGGCAGGATCAATGGCAGTGGAGGCAGGGCCGGAAAGGAGGGGACCAGAGAAGAAATCTCGTGTGGTATGGTGGGCCATTAAAGTTGCAATAACAACACACAACACAAAATCTCTGGTCAGATGCCTAGCGGGAGAGGGTGGGGAGAGAAGGAGGACATTCTTTTAAAAAAGCATGATAGAATGAGAGGGGCAAACAGCAACCAACAAGAAATATGTGTATGTTAGTTGTAGGGGTTTCGTTAGCTGTTACAGCGATTTTGGGTTAAGAGAGAGAAACAAGATTGATGGCCGAGAAACAAAGTTGTTTTGCGAGGAAAACGAGGAAGATATGGTGGTGAAGGTTACCAAATTCTCTGCTGATGAGTTAATTTCTCGTTAACAGTTACCACAAAATAGTCAATGGCTGCCTCTTCTGATTTCATAGGAGACCATATAGATTATAATAATTATTATCATGTCTTTTTACTCAAAAATTAGTTTAAATATATCAATATAAATGGGGATTCCAAATGGGAGTTTTAAATTTGAATCCAATGAGAATTTTCAACATTTTCGTAAGCATTCTTCTGAAAAAAAAAAAAAAAAAAGCATTTTTACAAGGATTATAATTAAAAAAGGAATTAAGTCAAAGTCTAATTAACAGTAGTTTACGTTGCTCTGCAATTGGTTCTCTGTAAAATATATAAACATTCCATTTGGAAGACTGAGAATATATTAATTTGTTTAACGTTAAAAGATAAATAGATATGCCAAGGTTTGCTATAATTTTGAAAATGGAAATTAATTATGAAAAATATGGAATGATTTTCTAGCGTAATGGGAGGCCTGGTTTTTTTTGTTCTTCATCATCAAGACATCAACCATTTAGGGCAGCGGTGGAGTCTTGGTTTAAGCATAAGGTCTAAAATAACACTTCATTTTGTCTGCGTGTTATTCAAATTATTTATTATTTTATTTTAATAATTTAATTGAATATATATATATTTTTTATAGTATATATTTTTATAATTATATTATAAAATTTTATTAATATAATATTTTTTATTAATTTTAATTTTATTTCAAGTATTAGTTAGTAAATAAATTAATTAATAAAATATTTTTTAATTATTTCTTAAAATTATTTAACACATATCAATAAAAGGATAAACAAAATAAAAAAAAAAGCATATGACATATGTCATGTGAAGATTTTTAAGTATCATTACCAATATTTTTATATGTTACATATAAAATATGTTTGTAAAATAATTTTAAAATTTTATAAATAATGTTTTAGTGAATAATTATTTAAATATATATTAAAATAATATATAAAAAAATTATTCACTATTTCTCTAATTTAACAAAAGTTTTAATTAAAAAATAATTTTTAGATACATGTAATATGAATGAGCAAGGATGAAATTATAAATTTTAAAATTCTTAAAAGATATGATAAAAAAAATTAGTTAACTATTATTATTTTATAGAAGATAATATTTTAGTAGTTGAGTTTTAAAAATGTATTGATATTTAATATGAGGGAACATTGACTTTTTATTTCTTTTGACATTTTTATTTTAAAAATTAATATAAGAAAATATTTTTTAAATGAATTATTTTAAAAACATTATGGACCACATTTCAAATTTTTTATTTAGCTCACATAAATTCAAACTTATAATTAAAATAAAATTAATATATTTAATCAAGATACTAATTTCATTATAGGCATAAAATGATTTTTTAATGGATATAAATTATATGCATCTTTAAGATTTATTTAATATAATTTAATCTAACTTGATTTAATAACTGAAAGCGTATTACTTACTTAGCAGATTCACGTTCAAGTCTTTACCCCAATAATTATTATTGAATGAAATGATAGTAATCTTTATAGGGGAGCTTATTATTTTTTTAATCATGGTCATTATTAAGATTTATGTGATATTATTATTTGAAAAATCATTATTGAAAAAAGTATGGAAGTATTATACAAAGTAAATTTTACTTTGCTAATAACTATCATGGAATAAAATGATAGAATAAAGTAAAAGTAAAATAAACTAAAAACAAATTAATCATAAAATTCACCTTCCTTAGATGATGCCTTATCCTTGGATACCTTTAGAATTAAAAGCATGCAGAGAATGATAGTAATCTTCATAGGAGAGCTTCATTATGGAAATTTATTGTTAGGAATGAGATGAAGCGATGAATAAAGAAGCAAATGCACACACAAGAACAAAATTTATATAGTTTGGTTTGTTGCTTATGAACATATATGGGTGAAGATGGGACTAATATATATATAGAGAGAGAGAGAGAGATTGAGTTTTAAAAAATGTTTTATGGGAGTGTGGCACCTAATTTAAAAAAGTGTTTAAAAAATTATTATATGACATAGTTTTTTTTTAATCTTTATTTTTATATATTTTTATCTAAAAATTAACTTATTATATTAATGTCAACTTTTTATCTAAAAGTTTTCAAATTTCAACTATTAAAATCTTATTTCATTTCATATAAAAAATAATATTACACTAAAATTCTTAATTTTAGACATTATAAAACTCTATTTATCAAATTATATATTTTTAAAAGTAATTATTTTTAATTAAATTTTCAATCGTTTTAAAAAGGTAAAATATTTTTTTTAAAAAATACATATATATGAAATAAAAAATTTATTTATAAATTTAAAATTTATTTTTAAAAAACATTTATTATATTTAAAATCTATATTTTAAATATATATATATATATTTTTTTTACTTTATTTATTATTTTATTAATATATATCAACTAATTTAAAAAATAATATATCAAACAAATTTATTTATTTATTAATTCTCACAACAAAATTATAATTAATTAAAAATTTTATCATTATGAAAATGTAAAATATAAAAAATATATATTAAATTATATTATTAAAATAAAAATAAATAAATAATTCGCGTATTGCGCCAAAAAAGGAATAGTAGACTATTAAAATGGAGTGTCTAAAAGTATGATGTTTAGAAGCTCTCAAGCCGGGTACCTTTTGCACCCAGCCTCATGTATGCACACCGCACTTACTTACAAGGCTCTCTCTCAGTCTCTCTTATCAAGAGAGAGAATTTTCTCTCAATTCGATTGTTTGCCTGGGTCTTCTCCATACAACCGATAAGCTTTGATCTAGTTTTCCCTGCCCTTGGGGGTAAGGGAAGCAGCAGTTTGCTTATCTCTCCGGCTAGACTTGGAGCAATTCTCTCTCACCCCTTGGCTTGGTATGTATAGTTTTGGTTTGTGGTTTTTGCAGGGATGGTAAAAAAGGTGAGAGCTATCTTTGCAATCCAATGTGGTGTTTATTGTTGGTTGGGTTGGGGCTTACTGTTGAGCTTGCTGGATGAAGGTTGGGAGGTTTGTTTGGTGCTGGGTCTGCGGCTTGCTTTGAGCGACAAAAGGTCTCTCCTTGTTATGGTTGTTTTGCATCTCTGGGATTTTGCTGCTTCTATACCACATCTGAGAAGGTTGTCTCGTTGACTTATGATGGCAGAAGAGCGCTGCGACAACACCCTTTGTCGTGGTAGAGCCAAGTAGAGCTGAGCTCTTTACAAGACGGGTGTAACGGAAAAAATAATGTATGAAAAAAGAGTGAATTTGAACTTAATTACTAAAAGGGTGAAATTGAGTTAAGTTCAGACTCGCCCTTTTTGTATATTATTTTTTTTACACCCATCTGGTAAAAAGCTCAACAAAGCTTTATGGAGAATGGTGGTCGGTGCAGATGGTGAAAAATTGTGCTGTGATGGGCGATGTTGGATTGCTCTGTATGAAGTTGACGATGAGTGGGCTTCGATTTCTGGCTTAATTGTTTTTGGCGATGGCAAGCAACGGAGGAAGGTGGCGGTGGTTCTCTGTCAAAGCTGTCCTCTGTTTTCCAGGGATTTCTAGGAAGGGGACGGTTTGATTTGTGGTGGCTTGGTTTGGTTGGGTTTGATTTAATTAGGCTTGATGGACTTGTCCTTATCACTCTGTGTGGGCCTTTATTTCTCCTAAATCCAGTTGTAACTCTTGCCCTTATTGGACTCTTAATGCAAAATGGGCATTTATAAAAAAATCTTAATTACTCGGGCCATGGGAAATCTTGGCTTGATTGTGAAGATCTTGCCTTGAATGTGGCCAATTATTCAAGACTTTAACTTCTAACATCTGAGAAATCCGATCCCGGTGAAGTGGAAATCACTATTACATGTAGTCTCCGAAGAAAGTGTTGTGATGTGAAGGAGGCAATTAAAATAATGTCCAATATGAGAGTGGCAGTGGTCGGTGGTGGGATTAAGGGTCTTGCTTCAGCTCATGTTCTTGCAAAATCTGGAGTTGAGGTTCTTTCTATACAAGAAAAAGGGCCACTTGGGTGCCCATGCAAACACTGTTAGCTTTCATGGTGTTGATTTAGACCTTGGCTTCATGGCCTTCAATCCTGTAATTTATTCTTTTTTTTTTTTTTGACATATTCTATTACATTCTTTCTTTTCGATATCTATCATGAGACTTCAACAAGTGCTACTCATTTTTTTTTTCTTTCACTTTGTTCAATGATTATTGGTAATTTTTTTGGGTTCATTCGGCTTCATCTTAAATTAATCTCGCTTTTCAGCACTAAATGAGTGAAATTTATTCAATGTTCAGTTGTTGCTTATGCATAACAGGCAACGTATCCAAATGTGGAGTTCTTTGCAAGTCTTGGAGTTGAAATGGAGGTATCAGAAATGTCATTCTCAGTTAGCTTAGACGAAGGTGACAGTTATGAATGGGTTAGCAGAAACAGCTTCTCAAGTTTGTTTGCACAGAAGAAGAATGTGATAAATCCATACTTTTGGAAATTGGTTCGAGAAATCAACAAGTTCAAGGATGATGTCTTCAGGTAATATATATTCTGGAAATCCCAAATACAGAATCCACACTATGCATTTGACTCTTGGGAAATATACGTTATTTTTCTATAGCAGTTATCTTGAGTTGTTTGAGAGTAATCCGGATATTGATCGGCCTGAAAGCTTGGGGAATTTTATCAATTCAAGGGGTTACTCAGAGTTATTTAGAAAAGCTTATCTTGTGAAATCTCAGAGGCATTGCCTTTTGTCTCATTTTTTTCTTTTCCTAACTTTTCAATTCATTTTTTCTTTCCCCTTTTTTTGTTGCTTAGTGGCTGCAATAACGTTGTGTTTCTATAGTTTCCAATTTGTAGTTTCCAATTTGTGGTTCAATATGGTCCTCTCCCCAAGAAGAGATTATGAACTTTTCAGCTTTCTCTGCGCTTTCGTTTTGCCTTAACAATCATCTTCTTCAGGTGCATGTTATTGTTGTGAGAAATTGAAAGTATATATGCATGCAACCTTTAATTGGGATATATTGGCATAAATTAAAAAACTTTTTGCTTTCATGAAAATCTTCGCAAGCAAATCTATTATTTAGGTTTTTTATTCAAAGTGGTTTGGTTCTCTGCACAGATCTTTAGCAGTCCACAGTGCCTTACTGTCAGACGGCAATCACATCCTTGTGTCAACAAGGCCTTTGTTTGCTGCATTGGAAGTATCCATAGTTGGCTCCTTTTTTTTCAATTAATAAATCTAAGTTAAAGGTCTTGAAAGTTAAAACTAATTCTAAATGTTTCTAGTGTTTCATCTCTTGCAAATTTTGGGGGGAAAAAAAATCAGGTCAGACAACTGCTAGAAAGTTGTGGTTGTCAAATAAGAACTGGAAGCAAAGTATGCATGCTTTCAACTGCAGATGAGGGTAAGAAGATTTATTGAGTGTTGTACAGTTCCCACCTTTCCTGTTCTGTTCGCAAATTTTGGATTAGAATAAGTCTGGGTTATATATAGAGTTGGATGGAGCAAGTTGTTCCAAAAGCATTTCATTGGAAAATTGAAATTTTGTAGATGCAGAAAAAGGGCTAATATAAATCTGACATGAGAAGAAAGGATGAATGAAGAAAATTTTCCATAGTTTTGTTTATTGATCATCAATATCTTTTTTAATCACTGATATTTTGTTCATGTAAATATAGTATTAATTGTTTAATATTTAAGCAGGTTGCATTGTATCCTGCAAAGATGGTTCACCAGAAATGTACAGTGGGTGCATAATAGCTGTTCGTGCCCCAGTTGCTCTGAAATTATTAGGAAAGCATGCAACATTTGACGAAAGGAGAGTACTTGGCGCTTTTCACTACAAGCATAGGTACTGGCTGTTGTTTTTTTTTTTTACAATTTTCATGCATTTCTTGGCTGTCCATATCTACACAGTTAACTTTAACTTTCTACTGGCACTGATATTTTCCTTCATCATGACAAATCATTTATGCGGAAGAACCCTTCAGCTTGGTGCCCATGGAATTTCTTAGGAAGGACTGATACTAAAGGATGCCTGACTTACTGGCTGAATGTGCTTCAGGTTTGTAAATGTGTCCGTCTGTGGAAGATGAGCTTGTTCTGCAGTTTCAAATTCATTTACCAATAGAATATGCAATATATGAAAATTTGCACATTTTTATTTTTATTTTTTTAAAATTCTGTATTCAAATGCTCTAAACTCTTGCAGAATATTGGTGAAACAAGTTTACCTTTCCTTGTGACACTTAATCCAGATCGTGCACCAGATCATATCTTACTTAAGTGGTCCACTAGCCACCCAGTCATGTAGGTGCATCAAAAGCTTTGCTTGAACTTGACTGCATCCAGGGCAGGAGGGGTATATGGTTCTGTGGAGCATACCATGGTATGTCCTTTGCTTATAAAAATTGAAAGGATGATAAATAGATACAATCTTCCTTATTTTTGATGAGTCTCATTCAGTCAGATATGTTTCCACAAAGAACTGTTAGTTCCAAGTTGAATATTATGGATGTTATAACTTTTTGTGCTGGTATACTTGTTGTTTCTGGTGTTTTAGTATACTGTACTAGCTTTGCAGCGGCTGATCATCTAATAACTACATCTACATGTTCATTTGGTTTCAGGCTTTGGATTTTGTGAGGACAGACTGAAGGTATTAATAAGTTATCCTTAAGTTTCTTATTAAACTGTGATAAGCTATGAGAATTGATTCCTGTTCAAGATTGCAAGTGGAACTCTAAATTTGCTCTATTATTTTCTAATACATGATCAATTTACTAGAAAACTGAAAGTGAAACCAAATTCAGCTTATTTCTTTTTTGTGGTTCTGCACCTCACGAGGTAAAATTTCTTGGCAGTCTGGCATGGTTGCAGCTCATTGTTTGCTTGGAAAAAGTTGTGCTATCCTGAGCAATCCAAAGCCCATGGTACCGTCTCTATTAGAGATTGGGGCGCAGCATTTTGTTTCCAAATTCCTTGGACATTTTATTTCCACAGGTTCTTTAATGTGAGTGCACTTATGATTGAAGTTCTCAATTGATTTATGAGCTGTTGCTTCCTTCTGATAAATAATCTAGCCATTTAAATAAAGTGGAAATGATTTGGTTATAATCTATAATATGATTTGGATGTACTTATGGTCATTACTTGTAAATTATAAGCTGATACATCTTTCACATTCCTGAGCCTCATCAATTATGTTTACCTCAGATATTAATTTAAATTCAATGTCACAGGGAAATATTGATTAATGTGATTTGTGGTGCCACAGTTTAATAGAACAAGGAGGGACAATTTTTATGTTTGAAGGGACTAGTAAAAAATGCTCTCTTAAAACTGTTCTGAAAGTTCATAATCTTCAGTTTTATTCGAAGGTATATGCTTTTTTGTTGGTGTTTGATTTCTTTTGCAGAGATCATTTGCCTTGTTGAAATTAATGAAGGAAAAGCTTTAGCTTCAGTAATAGACATGCAGGAGATTATATTTTAAAATTTTGAATAATATTCTATTCTCAAGCATAAAAATCTCATTACCACTTACAAGAAATGAAAATTTTAAAATTTTGAATAATATTCTGTTCTCATGCATAAAAATCTCATTACCACTTACAGGAAATGAACATTTTTTTTAGGTAATGACACAAGCTGATATGGGCCTCGCAGATCCGCATATTGATGGAGATTTTCATTTTTTGACAAAGAAGAAGGTCTCCTAAATCTTTTCATGGTAAGATGATAAAGTCTGAAAAGTCTTACAACAATTTTTGTTTCTTTCATTTTCATATCAACTTTCAGTAAATTTTCCTTCCTAATCTGAATTGCAGGTATTGATTGCCAATAGAGATGCAAGTAAATCTGTCTTAAAATTGGACAACAGAAGGTATGCTTGACCAGTAGACTCCAAGATTTCGATTTTACCAGAATCTATTTCTTGGATATCATGTTGCATTAACCATTGTACCTCATTTTAGAGGTTGGTGGACACTGTTGTTATTCACAGCTGGTATTTCATTAGCAAAATTTTTCTTTCGGCATCTTCAAAGGAAAAATTCTCCTGCACAAGCTCGGAGGAATATCTCTTATCATTATGATCTGGTATAAGTAATGATAGATTTCTAATTATTCTCCTATTAAGTGATATTTGTGGATTTTTCTCTTAGCAGATATCGTCCTAGGTTGGGTGTTTTGGGGAGGTCAAATGATCGGGTGTTAGGTAGATGATATATGCTAAGTTTTTCCTGAATTTTCTATTGATAATAAATTTTTTCCTTATAAAAGAAAGTGATATCTGTGGATGGATAAGTTTATTGGGGAGTAGCTGAAGGAACCTGTAACAAATTCCCATTCCAGTCTATTAACACTAATCTCTCAATAGCAAGCTCTCATCACTCTCTTTTTCTTTTTATTTTTTCAAGAGTAATGAACTTTTTGGTCTATTCTTGGATGAAACAATGACATATTCCTGTGCAATATTGAAGGTAAGAAACCTACTTTTTGTTGATCTTAATTTCATTAAGTGCAAGAAATAAGTAATATCATCCCTTCTGTGCTATTGCTTGAAAATTGTACTCTTTTATTTGCATGTGAAATCATTTTATAGACAGAAAATGAAGACTTAAAAGCAGCACAGCTGAGAAAAATTTCACTTCTTATTGAAAAAGTGAGTCCAGTCAGTAACCATTTGTGAAATTTTAATTAAAAGTTTATGCTATTTATAATTTTGTGTATTTACCTTTAAGTCTTTAACCAAACTAGGCAAGAATTGATGAAAAGAATGAAGTTCTTGAAAATGGTTGCTGTTGGGGAAGCTTAGCTATTGAAGTTTTCAAACAAATTGGATGCAAATATACTGGCATCACTCTATCTGAAGAACAACTTAAATTTGCAGAAACAAAAGTGAAGCAAGCTGGGCTTCAGGTATTAATTATGAAGGGAATGGAATATATGTGTACAAAGATGGACAATGTTTGCCTTTTCATGTGTCTGAAACTGTTTCAAATTTTGTTCCCAGTTCTTTATGTACTGTTTAGTCCTCATATGAAAGTGCCTGAAAAATGATGTTTTTTAATTCTTTTTTGTTACTTTGGAAATTTTTAAAGGGGATGAGGGCCTGAAAAATGTTACAAAGTTTGAACAGTGTGATGTATAGTAATTGAAAACAGAGAAAAATTTGTCAAAGTTGTGCCTAAATTCTGACATGGAAATAGAATATAACCAATTTGTTTCTCAGGACCGCATCAGGTTTCTCCTTTGTGACTCGCAAATTGCCTGAAAGCTACAAATATGACAGAATCATATCTTGGTAAGTTCTGTCATCACCAAATATATCTGGCTCTATCATGCCAATTACCAAATAGATACACACAAGTTATGTAGTGTCCTCTTTCAGTGGAATGATAGAACATGTTGGGCATGAATATATGGAGGATTCCAATGGTTGCTGTGAATCCGTGTTAGCAGAGGATGGGCTTCTTTTTTTACAGGTAATGATGAAATGGGAAGACTAAAGAATTTCATGCTTAATTACTCTTATGTTTGCTTGATTTTCCATTCCATATATTGCTAATTATCAATATTGTGGTTGACTTTTGCTCAATTCATATCGATACTGGATAAACGATATGATGAGTTCAGGGAAAATACAGATTTTCTGAAGTAATATATTTTCCCTGGCGGATGCTTGCCTTCATTAAGTAGGATAACATCAGCCATGAGTACTGCATCAAGACTATGTTATAAGCAATTATAGTTAAATCAATTTGTATTTCTTATAATCTAATTTTTCCCCTTAAATACTGACAGAAGTATTGTGCAGTGTGGAGCATGTGGAAAATATAGGAAGCAACTATTTTCGTACCTTAAGATGCTGGAGGAAAAATTTCTTGGAGAACCAGGGGTAAACTTACAAGTTGCCTGGTTGCCATCATAATCTTTATATGGTAATTATCTATGACTTCATTTTGATGCTGGGAAATTGATTTATGTTCATAGAAAAATTCTTGCCATGGGATTTGATGACAAGTTCATTAGGACATGGGAATATTATTTCGACTATTGTGCTACAGGATTCAAGTCACATACGCTTTTGGATTATCAGTTGACACAATTTTAATGTTGTATTAGTCTCTTTGCCTTGTCTGTTCTTAATCAATCATCAATCAACAATTGCGTATGCAGGTTGTATTCTCTCTTCCTGGAAATATTCAGACATTGGGGGATCCATACAAAGGTTTTCCATCAGCATACTCTCATCAAAAGGACTGCAAATGCATCTGCTCA
The DNA here is from genome assembly GCF_030052815.1 of Hevea brasiliensis. Lineage (NCBI taxonomy): Eukaryota > Viridiplantae > Streptophyta > Magnoliopsida > Malpighiales > Euphorbiaceae > Hevea > Hevea brasiliensis. The sequence goes on along the minus strand of NC_079507.1, from coordinate 71,171,851 downwards.
TCATCTTGCAAAACTTAGCTACAGGAATATTTTGCCGCGTAATCGGCTCTCTGCGGCCCCTAATTCTCTTGCTAGAATCTGCAGTCTTGATGCCCACAGGGTTGGTAATGCATTTTGCAGTTAAAAAAAAAAGCCAAGGAACCAAATCATTTTGCATTTTGCCTAACCCAAATTAATGAGGTTAGAAATACAAATGTGGCACAATGGGGTCAAGGCTAAGGGCCCAAGACTATAGGTTACAAAGCTCATTCAAGATTCGAGTCCAACAACTTGATTAATTTGACACTGATTCTCATTACTAGTTGTCAAAGCATATTGAAGGGTGAGCTTCTTGGTTTATAAAATGAGGACATTTGCATAGACACTTCTTAGCGTGCATCCTCTTTCTTGTTTTCTCTAAGAATTTTTCAAGTCAGTGCATAGCACACAAATGTTAAGGACTACGTCTCCTACTCTGCGGTCTAGCACGGCCGCTTCACAAAGTTGTTCTGATGCTGGGAGCAATCCAGAACACAAGGCACCTTGTCCGCTAGAAGTTATAGATAAGATTTCTTGGATTCTATATCTCCGCTTCATCTTGTGTCCATTTCACAAAATCTTACATCTTATATGATTTTATCACTATATCAAATTAAACACAATTTTTTTTTAACTAGCACTATAATAGTTAAAATATCCCAGTCTCCATTTTCCAATGGATGTACTGAAGTCGACAGTAGTCTCTAACCATGTCCTAAATTATTTTGTAGTTTACAGGACGCAGAGAGCACAAATTTTACTTTCGAGGTAACAAGTGAAACATGTCGTCTCAAAGTTTATTTTTAGATTAACTTATATCAGACCAAACTTAGTAATTGCACACTTTTCAACCCTCACACAAACTTCAATGACACCAATTCTACCCACTTGGTTCAACATGCAAATTGAAGAAAAAAAGCCTAATAAACCATTTAACACCAATTCTAACCAGCAGCAAAACTATGAACAGATCATTAGATACAGCTTCAGCAACATGCAAATTAGTCATCAATAACCCTTCAAAGTATGCGAACTCAGCTAGTGCATCAATAACCGACCCCCTGATGGGGATCTTATCTCTATTACAAACAAATTTAAGTCTGACATTCACAAGAAGCAAATTGACACATCCTAGCATACACTAGCTATGGAAGCAAGCAAAACCATTACCCCATCCAAATGTGATGCATAAATTCTAAATATTCACTCCTATTTGAATGAAGAAATTCATAAGTAGCGGTAACTCTATTAAAGCCTGAAGCCCTGAACCATTTCAACACATCACTAGTATTAAACAATGCATCATAGTAGACAAGCATAGACCCTTTGCATGTTGCTTAGCCCGTTTTCAATAAAATAACTTGCCAATAAACATTATAAAAGCCATTAGCTTCATTCCAAAATCTAACAACACTACAGCTAAAGACTCTCCGGTGCTCTAAACATTTGAAATGACAAATGATCTATTCCAGGTTGCCACATCTTGTCATAAGAGACAGCTGACAGCTCAAGTCAACATACCGCAAGATGTTCACCACACAAAATTGATTAGCGACCAGGAACTCGAATGATTGAGAAATTTATAACTTGTAACGCCAAGAATCTGCAAACAAGACTGATGGATGACATCGCCTGGCTGAAAATGGCCCTTCTCTTAACTCACTATTTCAACCAATATGTCCTCTTCAAATTCCAGTCCATGCTGAAAAAACCCAACACTGAACACACCCCCACTATGAAGCTCAGGCGATGAGTGGACATGTGACTCCACCTTAAAACTCGAGCATCTCCTCCTGTACAACACAAGGGCAAATACAGGGGGAAAATGATTATGACATCCTCAAAGTGTCAACTACCACTACGATTATCGCTATCCATTTACGATGAGATCAACCCAAGTGGCTCATAGCTCCACAGCTATCAGTAAAAAACCTCTGCATGCCTACTTTCACACCAAATCAAGCATATCTAATTCTAGATTTCCCTTGTAATCTTATTCCTAGTCAGAAACAACAAAAAAAAGTGAATGATGGTAAGATGTCAACAACAAAATACCCAACTGCAATCAAACCAACACACAAAATTTAAAAGTGCAATAGATTAAACACTACGATAGGGAATGAAAGTTTCCAGTAAGCTAGCAGATAATTATAAGCACGCCAAACTTAGACCACACTCAGCAAGCAAAAATATTAAAAAAGAAGGGCATCTAGTATGCCCTGAACTAGTTATCATAGACTAGCAAAATAGATAGTGCAAACTACTGGGATTTAAGCAATCCAACCAGTCCCAATGAGCATCAGCATCCAATTTGAGCCACTCCCCCTGCCGCTGGGAACAAGAAATCTTTGGAGGACCTCATGCAAAGTACGGAAAGAACCCATAAAACACTGATGAAGATCCAGTTGGCATCAATGTGTTCATGATCACTGTTGTTGGCCTTGCCGACTCTGAGCACCACCATACCCCCCGCCATAACCAACTTGCCCACCATGAGGTCCATTTGCCTGAGGAGTCCCATAATTTCCGGAAGCTTGTGATGGCTCAGATCTCCAACCTGCATTTCCATATCCTGGATTTCCATTTGCATCACCATAGCCACTTCCCATGTAGCCACTGCCACTCCCCTGAAGTTCACCTGCACCTCCAAAATTACTGTTTGGAGTACCCCCAGAACGCCCCCCAACAGCTCCATATCCAGCTGGATTCCCATAAGATCCATCATTTCCACCATAACTTCCATATCCATAACCTTGATTCCCATAGCCAGCAGTTCCACTAGGAGATTGACCAGTAGGTGTTGAACTGGGACCACCACTACCAGCACCAATATTTGGTGCACCCCATGAAGCAGCATTTCCATAGCCCATGGCACCGTAGCCAGATGGAGCTTGACTGCTCCATGAGCTTCTAGGGGCACCAGGTGGACCACTTGCATACCCAGCATTTGGGACATTGGGATTTCCATATGCAGCACCAGCACCACCACCACCATAACTACCATAACCACCATAGCCAACACCATTATTGGCAGGGCCATATCCATAACCAGGTGCATTATAGCCAGAGGAACCATAAGGAGGAAAGCCACCTCCCGTGCTCTGAGGCTGCATATACCTATTTGAATCCATTCGACCATCATATGAATTTGTGTTGCCCCCAGAAGCACTATAGCCCTGATAACCACCACCACCACCGCCGCCGCCGCCACCCATAGAGCGGCTTCCCCCACCAGGATTAGCATCTTTAGGAAGAGCTCTCTTTACTTCAACTTGCTTACCATTCAAATCATGAAAAGTTTTGCGCAAGACCCGGTCAACGGCATCCTCACTATCAAAGGAAATAAATCCAAATCCACGAGGCCGTTGGGTGTTTTGGTCATACATTATTACTACATCAGTAACATGGCCAAAAGCTTCAAAATACTGACGGAATCCGTCCTCAGTCAGAGTGGGAGGTAATCCTCCAACAAAAATCTTTTTGGTCCTGATATTTCCACCGCTGCCATTGTTTCTTGCTGGATTCAGGTTTCCAGCTCTGGCACTTGTTTGCTGCTCCTCTCTTGACAAGGCCTTCTTTGCCTCAACCTGAAAAACCAGAGGAAGTAGTTGACTGACAAAAGTAAACTCAAATTGGAGATGCAAATAATACTATAATAATGCTGCAACTGCTAAAATTATTTAATTGTTTACATACTTCTAAAATTTCTATTAGAAAATACTTCTTATGCAAAAAAAAAAAAGGTTTTATATATATATATATACACACTCAAAGAATCAATCAACAGACAAGGACACTTTTGAAAGTCTCAACGTCATTGTTGCCTTCTCTTTGATCTGGCAAGGAGAGCTGGTGGTCAGGGAGACTCAGAGAGGAAACAAGCAAAGCGTGTTGTGTGTGTGCAAGGTGCATGTCACAAGTGACAACCACAAACTAGAAGATTTTGCATAAGTAGGAAGAACCAGCACACATAAACAACAAGAAGTAGGGTAGATAATACAAAAAAATTAGAAAGAATCCACTAAAAAAATCAGTAATTGACTTGAACAAACTTCATGGTCATGTAAATACAAACGCACATGGGATCAATTCTAACAACCATCATTCATAAAGTTCAACAAATACACCTCTTTGAAGAAAGCCCCAATTGTATGAACAAAAAAGACCTCATGTAAAACTTTACATGCATCCGTGGTAAGAACGGAAACATAAGCTGAGGATAATGCAATTTCAAAGTTTGAAGAGCATGTGCAAAAGCGTTTCTATTTTCTACTAACAACTAGCCTGCAAGGCCATGTTTATGTAACATGGATTACAAAGTTTGCAGAAGAACTATTAAAAGATCTTCATACTTAGAAACTCGAAAACTACTTAAAACAATTAACGAATTCTTTAATAGCCACTAATATCAACACAATCAAAATAAACAGTACAGTCGAAGTGACACCCAAAAAAAAAAAAAAACACTAAGAAACCAGAAAATCTGATAACATTTAACGAGGTAAGAAACTGATTCAATGATAAATCCAATATACAACACCAGAAATCCACTATTCACATCACCGCCAACAACACCATAAATGACCCACACCCAATAAAATTAACTCAAAAGCCAAAAACCAATAAACCAGGACATAGAAAACAACCATAACTAGCTGAATCCCTAATTGAAGCAAATCATTTCCCAAAAGCAGAACAAGAAATGCAGAAACCTAATTAGCAACAATAATAACAGACCAAATCATCAGCACCTGATAAAATTAACACCAAGAAAGAAAAACACTCTTACCGTTCTACTATCGATTGTATGCTTATCTTGGAGAACCCTATCGAGGATGGAAGGATCTGCGAAAACGACAAAACCAAAGCCTCTGGGTCTGCCAGTGGTCTTGTCTCGCATTACAACAGCCTGTAAAATATCGCCATATTGAGCAAAGTAGTCCTTAAGCTTCTCTTCAGTTGTCTCCCATGAAATCCCACCAATAAATAGCTTTCCCTGATCTGAATCCATAAATATTCAGTTTATATAGTTAAGTTACAGGATTCTCTGTGGCTTCAGAGATGGGTTTGTTTTGGAAATTGGGGAATTTTACTTTGGCGGGGGTTTTGGGGTTTGGGATTTTCGTGGAGAGGGTTTGGTTTTGGGAGCGAAGAAAGAGAGCGAGAGCGGGTGGATGTAAGAGAGTTATAAAGGAGGGATAATGTCGAGAGTATGCTATTTGGAGGGTGGAGATTCTTTCAAATATAGATGAACGGTCACGATTTAATGTGGTGAGGAGCAGGATTGCTGTCGTCATTTCAACGTTCGCCTTTCTCCTGCTGGATCTTGCATGTTGATCACGTGATCATCACGTGACGCTTCCCAAACTCGATGGTGTCATTGACTGATTTTCTGGTCCGAAATAGTACAATGAATTGCATGATAGCGTTAAATTCAATTAAAAAAAAAAGTGACTTTAAATACATGTGGTGTGAAATATAAACATAGATTATATATTAAGAATTAGATTTTTTTTTATATCATAATTTTTATAAATTTAAAATATAAAATATATAATAAAATTTCACTATTAAATAAATTAATTTTATATATTTATATTTTAAATTCATAATTATCATATAACAGTAAGTAAGAATTTTTCAAAAAAATTATATAAAGGAAAACTATTTATATACAAAGCCATTGATTAAATGATACAAAATCAAATAAGCAAAAATAAAGAAAAATGATAAATTATTATTTAATTTTTATATTTTAATAAAATTAATTATTTAATTTTTATTTTTTAAAAATATATTATTTAGTTTACGTATTTTACTTTTATTAAACTATTTAGACCTTTTATTAATTTTTTTATTGATTAATATTAACTAAGCTATTATTTAATTTTTTTATTTTAATGAAATTAATTAGTTAATTTTTTATATTTTTAAAAAATATATTATTTAATTATTATATATTGACTCTATTAATTATTTAATTTTATAATTATATTTTATACATAAATTATCATAATTCTCTCTCCTTATTTCTCTCTTATCTTCCGTTATTTTTCTCTCTTAACGTTTCTTCTCTTTTTATACCCTCATCCTTCTCCCCTTCTCTTGCTTTCATTTATTGATTTAAAATGGTATAAACTATCTATATGAAAAAGTTAATTATTTTTTTTTAATTTTTAAATAATCAAAAAAATTATTTTATAGTAGAAAAAATACAAAATGATGTCAAAGGAATTCAAAATTTAAAACAAATGTAAATTTAAATTTATTCTCCATATAGTAAAATTTTTATTTTTATTTAAGAATATATATTTTAAAATATATTAGTTTGATTAAAATAAAAGAATTAAATAGTAATATTTTTTAAAATAAAAAAATTAATTAATTTTTTTAAAACAGAGAGACTAAATAATAGTTTGAATAGTCTGAATAATGAAAAATTTAATGAAAGGACTAAATAATTTAATGAAAATAAAATAAAAAAATTAAATAATATTTTTTAAAATATAAAAATTAAAAAATTAATTTTATTAAAATATACAAAGTGTATTATAATTTTTCCTAAAGAAAAAAAGTATGGATCGAAAACTATTTTTATTAAAAAAAAAAAAGTAAAAATAAATGTCTTTGAGAGCAAAATCTTATGCATGCTAAGGAGCCGCAATTTTGCGAGTGAAGACAAAGCTGTGCTTCTCTTTTATTAAAGTCCATTTCTTTCATTATTAAAGTCCAACGTTCCTATTTTCAAAAACCGTTGGAGCCAAAATTACTTTTCAATTTCCATTCTTTACATTACACGATCTCTCTCTCTCTCCCCCCTTAGTATTTTAGCCTATCTCACCATGAACAAGAAGACCGTCTAGCCACATATTCTTCATCCCAACTTGGAGAACTCTGATGGGGTGCTTTCTTGCCTGCTTTGGCCTTTCTTGCAAGGGAAAGCGCAGAAAGCCTGCCAATAGAGTTCAACATGGAGACCATGTAAGCTTTGTCTTCAACATTTATCTCAGTTCATTCATGTTCTCTTTGAGCATGATTTCAATTTTGTCGTTTGTTTTCTTAAATCTAGCAGGGATTTGGTAGCTATGAACCTCTGGATTCAACTTCTGCGGTTCTGGATATAACAGGGGAGCCCATAAACTCTGAGCTCAGGTCAGTTGCTGATTTAATGTCTCAAATTCTTTCCTTTCTAGCGTATATATTGTGCGCTAAGTTTGCTTGTTTGTGTGATTATTGCTGACAGGAAGAAGAATAAGGAACAATTGAACTGCAAAATTAGAAAGAAAGTTAGCTTTAACTTGAATGTCCGGAGTTATGAGCCGATTCCAAATGAAGAAAGTACGGACCATTTGTGGAAAACTGAGGAAGATGAAAACAAAGAAGAGATTAGCAAAGAAACTACAAAAGAAGACCAATCTCCGTCTCTTGCCGAGGGGGATTTGATAGCGACAAAAATGGCACCTTATCCATCGAATTATAGATATCGAAACTGCATTGACAGCTACGATGAAGAGTATGAAGAAAGTAACTTGGATGATGATGATGATGATTTTGACGAGGATGACGAAAGTGGTGGCGATATTGATGATATGGGAATAAGCCAAGAAGAGTTTTCTGAGAAATTAATGTCTTTATCGGCGAGTTCAAATAAGAGAGAATCCTCAACTGAGTTTTCTGAGGAAACATCCGAAAATCTGAAGCCCCTTGGAGATTTGAATGAGGGAGGATTGAAATCGATTGGGATGAATCGAAATGCTCGATCTAGGAGTCAATATGTTCATTCTGTGCTGAACCCAGTAGAAAATCTCAGTCAGTGGAAAGCAGTGAAGGCCAAAGGAAGGTCACCAGTGAAGTGCCACAGAAAAGAGAATATTGCATTAGAGCAACAAGTACGGAAACCCACGCCTCCGATGCAAGAAATTGCAGTTGATGCCAGTCTCTCAAACTGGTTATTTTCCTCTGATTCCTGTCAGTCCAGAGCCACATCCATTACCAAGAGTAGCACCATAGCACCATTCCTGTGCAAACTACATCATCAAAGAAAAGTTCATTTGGCAGCACATTTTCGGGTAGAGGCAGAGAAGATATGCCCACTTAAGATATCACCAATTTGGAGGCTTGACAACAAATCATATTGTTCAAATCCTCCGTCGAGTTGAGAAAATTACACAACACATTGATATGGATTGAAGCTAAGACTAATTTCATAGAAGAGATAAGAAGTGAAAATAGTTGTTGTCATGAGAAGTTTGAAAGGATCTACGCATCAAAAATGAATCTTTTTCAGAAGTTGCTCTTGTTATTTTCTGTAGCCTACACCGTGCAAGTGTGAAACAATTTGGGGTGTTGTTCGTCTCTCTTCTGATTCTTTGATCCACTTCTTCTGATTGGTTTCAGAAGAATGATGTTGGGTAGTTCAGTTCAGAAAGTGCGTTCGAATTTTTCTCTTATTTCTTTTTCTCATGCTTTCATTTATTCCCTCCATTTTCTCCTTGCTTCTCCCATGATTAGTAAAAATAACATGCCAATTATTCTTAGTCTGACAGCAGCAGTAACCAAAACGATTAGGTTTTCCTTTTGGTTACAATGAAAGGATAGGCACTTCAATAATAAGTTAGAAGACAAAATGTTGAATCATTGTGGAACTATAATTTATGCTTAAACACGTGATTAAGTTTCAGCCAAAAGAACATTAATTTAAAAAAGGTTCCTAAGTTCATATTGTTCGAGATACGACTCCGAATCAGGAATCAAATGGTAAAGTTTTCTTGAAAGCTTGTGAAAATTAAACATCTACATCTTATTCATGCTCCAAGTAAGAGCTCGAAATATCAGGTTTGCCAGGGGAAACTTGATCCATAAAAATGCAGCAAGAGAATACAGAAACTAATATGACAATAGTTATGATGAATGGCTCAGAAAGCTACCAACATAAAATGACCAGACTTTGAAGTAACTGCAACTTCAGCAAACAATCATCCAAAGTAATCTCGATTGTCGTTCATTTCTCACAAATCAACATGTGTGGCAACGCCAAAAAGAGTAAGTTTTGATCAACATACTATACATCATCTAATCTCGGCCATTATTATCGCTATCTGCTTCAATTCTTGGGATGAGATCCACGCAACAGAAGCTCACCACAATATGAACTGGTACTGAACTTCATTTTGATGAGCAACCAGTTCATTAAAATGAACTGATATTGAACTTCATTTTGAAAAGCATGACACTTTGCCTTCTCAGTCTTTCAGCTCTTTGGTTCTAGCAACAAGAAGTTGATAAGAGGCCCATTCACTTCTAATTATCAAATGTGTTATCACAGAGAATGCTTCATTGACTTATCCAGCAGATATTTATAAATGGTACTGCAATATCTACATTATGGTGCAGACACAAGAATCTGAATCATCTTCATCAGAATCACTATAATCGCTGCAGGCACGAACAGAAAACAGGGAGTGAAGTGAACAGTCACTAACATTAGATATGAGAATAGGTTTTCAATGCTCAAGTAAATGATCATACATAAAAGGATCATATATCTACGCATGAAATGTTGCAATTTTCAGTTATTTCTTAATGCAATGTGGCAGAATTGAAGATCTTCTGAATGACCAAATGACTAAAGCAAGGTGCTGAACCAAAGAGTTGTTTCAGTTAAGTGTTTCACCCGAGCCAACCAAAACATGGTTGGACAATTAGTGTATTAACCACTAAACGTTTTCAACCAAAATGCATCATCAATTCTTTACATACAATCGCATAAAACTAGAGGGCACGCCAAAATTTGAGCCTGTGTCTATTGACAACAGAGAAATATTATCATGATAACAGTGCCTTGCCACTAAAAGAAGCTACACATACACTATTACAGCGGGAAACCACAGGTTGTAGTTGATTCTTCAGAATGTAATGTCATGAAGCCATAAAAGACAAAGGGTACAGCATCCAAGATAAGTTGCAATGGACAATTGGAGACCTACATTCCTTGGGCCTTTAACTACTTGACCATAAATACACATGGGCTAAGGAAACACAATTTGCAGTGTAATTTTAGATGGCCTCTCTTTCTTCTACCCCTCTAAAAAAAAATAAAAAAATAAAAAGCAAACTTGCTCAACTAGAAAGGGGAAGTAATTCATGTAATTTTCTTTTCTTCTTTTAACGTGTGACAATCCTTTTTATAAAATTCAATTCCAATCTTAAGCAAGCATAAAAAAAGTACAAGAAGGAAGGAGGAATAGAGATACAGTTGCCATTATTATCAGACTGACCATTAATCTTCTCTGTGAAGGCAGTGAATCCTCAATTTCTAACTGCTAATTCCTCAATTCCGGTAGCTAATCTCAGCCTCCTTAGTAAGATAATAAAGAGAGAATGGCAATAATGGTTCCAAGGAGTAAATGGGTTCACTCATTTAATTTTTCCATATTGTATCTAGTATTAGCCAGGAACATACTGAAGTAAGTCAGCTGGAGGCTTCCACAGAAGCCACTATATTCTGAAATCTGAACGAGATAGAAGTGATAAGTTGAGTCATCTGATAAATAGAGCCCGCTCATGAAGACGCCAAAAGAACATAGATTAGATGGTTTGAGAGCAAGGGTCTGGTAGACCATAGATTCTAGCTATATGCTCTCTACTTCTATACTCAATGATAACCAAAATGTAGAAATAAGCTATCTTAATAAATTGAAGTGAATCAAGACAAAACAGAGGAACATTATCAAAATCTCCCACAACACTACCATGGCGCCCACTGAAAGCAACAAATCCAACAGAGAGAACCTTGGTGTTGACGACTCTTTGGCTCCTAGTTTAAGTTACTGTAACACAATAAGGGTAGCCAGTGACGCGGGAAAACCTGATGCAATGTTTCTAATCCAAACCAGAGAAAAACAAATACATGTAAGCAAGATTTCAACAAAAACTAAATTATCATCGGCTTTTCGTATTTGATCTCTGAAACTCTCTTTGAAGGGTCTCTTGAAAGACAAATGAACAGGCAGGAAAAGTAGATGCTACTGCTGCTAACATCTGGTTTATATATTTAAAAAGCAAGTCAAGTAGATAGCTCAAGTCCAAGACGATGTCACAGCTTATCACAGATACTAGAGAGAAAGGATGGATTGCAGTGATTATGAGACTGTGATACCTATAGTTTCAACTTTCAAATGACGTTAATCCAGGTTATTCCAGAAAATACTCAACCCAACTAAGCCTTAACCTCAACCAAGTTGCAGAAAATATTGCATACAATCCTATATGCTTTTAAGCAATTGAAAAACAAGCTGCAATAACCATTTCAACTTCATGCAATAGAACTGCCAAGTTCAGTAACATGCTTTAACTTAAACAAATCCCGATACATAACTAATGCATGGAAGCCTTTCTTAGTTATGCATAAGTAAGAATGTTGGTTTACAGTAGAAGCGCTTATGGTAATGTGGCAGGAGTTAAGCCAACAGCATGGCAATTGCCTCTCTTCAATAGCCAAATCTTCAATTAAACATATCTTAGCCTTAGTGCAACCTCTTTTTTCAAACATTAGTTTGCATAGATAATGAGTAGATAGAACACTTCACAAAAGGGTATAATTAGGTTAGCTGTCTATTGCGTAAGGGACTAGTCAAGCCTGAAAATCAAGCATCTCTAAATAGTGGACAGTGAATTTTGTACAAAGATCAAATACTCTTTCAGGAGAAACATAAAACAAATTTAAATTTCACTGTGCTTGAAGCAAAACTTAAGTCATTTATTGCTGTAAGTTTCAACAACACAATGACCCAAACAAAAAAGAAAAAAGGAAGAACAGATTTCTTTAGTTTAATTGATTAGGTATATTATTTGTAAATATTCTGTTCCAAGAGATTTGGTTAAAAGGATCCCATAATTTATTATTTAATGATTTTGATTAACTTAAAGGGTTTATATAGGTTTCACCTTTAATTCCACATGACAACAGGCTCATGTTTGATTACATGCAACATTAACATTGACAGTTCATCCGTCACATAACTCACTATAGTTACTCTGGTATAAAGGAGGGGTTTACCTATTAATGAAAATAGGCTGCCCAAGTGACAACTGAGATCATCACGTTTCTTAAACAAAAATGACAAAACTAGGTGTAGACTAGCACTGAACAAAAAATGCTTGTCCTGGATAGAACACTATCAACTGGGTCAGCTTAATGGGATTGATCAGTAAGCAAAAAAGACATAATAACTAAAACGCATCAATTTAATTCACGCCATAAACGCTTCACTCACTTCAACCTAACCCAAAACAGAGGTACACACCACAGATTCTTGCATGTATGCAAGCAGATAAACATGCACACATATTCAGGGAAGTCTATAACCTGGTATAGCAATAATTATAGCCATACAAGTCGTACAACCACCCAGATATACCAGTCAAACTGAAGCTTATCCTGCTATAGCATTTACACATACATGCACTGATGCGCATTCCATTATTAGAATGATTATGCAGTTGGGTTCGTTATTCGTTACCAGTGTATATGCAATAACTACGCCATGTCTTCAAACCAAAAATAACAGAGACAAATTTACCAAACATCAGAAAAAAACAAAAATAGCATCCGAAAATCCAAAATACCAAAATTCTTTACTTAAAGCAAAAACTATAATTACCTTGGTTCAAATACTAAAACTTCCGCAAGTTTATTCCCATTGTTATCATTCCACTGAACTTTTCTCTGCACTCTCTCTGTATTTCTTGACATCCCACCTCTCCTAGGAGGTAACAAAGTATTGGACTCACTGTAATCTTCCTTATCATCAATATGGTTTTCAACTTTTTCAGAGTCTACAGTTATCAAAGGCTCGTTTGTGAACCCATTAGCATCCTTGTCATCTTTATCCATTGGCAATTACGCACACCACAATACCCGAAAAGCTGATCCTATCAAATCTGAGTAAATAAGAGGAAACGGCAGGTAATTGAGAACTTGGGAACTTTTTACAGTTCAACAAAAATCCCAGCTACCCAAGTGGCTAAACATTAAGAAATAACAAACCCTAACCCTAAAATTAGAATTTTTGATGCGTTGTTTAAGGTAGAAAATACAATTTTGACAATTAAGCTTCAAGGTCAACGTATATTTAATACATGATCAAGCTTGGAAATGAATCAAGAAAAAATAAAATCTAGAAACATAAGGCAATAAGAGCCAAAAAGGGAAATAATTTGAGCAGACATGAAACTAAATTCGGGAGAAAGAGACAGAAAAATTGAAGCATTGAAAAGCAAAAAGGTTGCGTGAAGGTTAGATTAGATGTACAAAAATGGCAATAAACGCAAAGGTAGAGAATACCAGATTAATCGTACAGAAAAGCAAATCAAATAAGCGTGTAAACGACACCATTTACACCCAAATTGCTTTGAATTTCGAAGGACTCAAAAGAGAAGATGACAATGAAGAGACGAAGAAAGCAAAATGATAGGTGCGGGTCTTGCTTTCTTTCGCAATCGTAATAAAAATACTGCAGTATTTTTTCAGTATGTTGTGTACTTCAGTTGACACTGTATAAAAAAAATTTGGATTTTTTATATTTTATAGAAAATAAGTTTGATATGGAGATCGGACCGCTGTGAAAGAATGCCGCGTGGATCCCAGGAGATACATGGAACTTGTCATGTCTGCGAATCTTATCGTGATGACACGCGGTGTGAACCCTCTATGCTACCGTATAATTATACACCAGCACGAATACATCTTATTTTTAGAAATTATTAATAAAATAAATAATTAAAAATACAACATTTAAATTTAGAAAAAAATATTAAAAATCTAAAAAAAAAATCAATTTAACAACATACTTTATAAATGTTTATAAAAACTCCTATTTACTTTATTCACGTACTTTTTTTTTTAATTATAGCTTTCAATATCTAATTATGAATATTTGCAATGATTTTAAATTCATATAATTTCAATAATAATTTTATGTGGTATTCATTTCATTTTATTTATTATTAACCTATTTATCTTTTTAATATAATTAAATTTTATACTGTAACCTAATTTCACAATTTATTTTTATAATAATTATATAAATGTTACGTTAAAAATTAGTAAAAAATTACACTAATAAGTGATAAAATATAATAATATGAACATGAATTTAATGAGATAAATAAATTTTATTTAATATATATTATTTAAATTTTTATGTAAAGTATTAAGAAATTAAAAATCCACATATTAAAAATTTTGATAAATCTTTCACTTATAATCCTTTGAAACAGACTAATTTTGTAATTCCCTCTTTGCCTCCTTGAAGACTCAATACATTTCTACATATTTGTAAAAAAAAAAAAAAAAGATAGATGCAATTTATAATGGTTTGGTGGGGTGGTGCTCAGCTGCAAGCATGATGTTTGCTTTGTGGGCCATCTCATCTGCCTCTCATGGGTTTAGGATTTTTATTCTATTTATTAATTAATTTTTTTTTTTCTGATTATTAGAAAGATGTCAAATTCAGGGACTTTTTTCACATAAATAAAGACGCCAACCATCATTGCATTTCCTTTCATTTATAATATAAAAAACGGAGATTTGACATCATCACTGGCCTTAAATCCATCATACTTTTGGATGTCTCTATCAAATATCAACCATTATACTCATAATAGAGATATGAAATTTTAGTAACTCTCTTTGTTTCAAAAAAAGAAAATCTAAATAAATAAAATAAAATTTTCACACAAAAACATGGGAAACAAGAATCCAAATCAGCTTCAATTGCAAGGCCGCACTTGTCCAAAACACAAAAACAAACTCTAACAATAGGGGGGATATGGGCAATGGACGGGTGGCTGATCCATTTGGCGTCATTTACAAACAAAAGTTAGTGACACTGACAGAAGTAATTGCTTACAAGGCACCTTAAAATAATTGCAACCGTCAAACTTAATCTATACTCAAGGCATGGACAAATCCATTCTCAACTTACAGTCGTATATCTAAGTTTGTCTCCACCACCAAGTGGGGGCTGGGAGATGAGAAGAGAGCTCAGCATGGCTTGCTTTGAGAGGGCATCACCTGCACTCAAGGAGATCCTGCTCAAGTTGTATCGGTAAGCTCAATTTAATATTCATCCCAGTGAAAAAAGGGTCAATGTAAACTTTAAATTTTTGTTTTCATAATATATATATATATATATATATATATATATATATATATATATATTGCAGTAGGTAACTATGAAGGCTAACGGTTAAAAAAAAAATTCAGGGTAACAGCTTAATCTGACTGAAATTACAAATAGAAAAAGGAATCCAGCAAGCTGCAATTCCTACAAAACATAAAAATGTTGGTTTAGTTACTGCCAGCTTTGTTGTTCCATACATGTGTAGATAGCTTCACTCTTACGCAAACCACTTTCCACCAAATGGCAAGTAATTATGATCACTTCTCACCATTCTCTAGTGACATAATCAGATTAGCAAGGAAATGGATACAGCTTTCTGATGCTTTATTCTTTTATGTTTCTAGATAAAAGACAATCCCTATTTCAGCTCCAGGGTTTCTTCTGAGCATTGTGCACACATTGATAATGGATGTAAAATTGTAAATAATTAATGCTTCGTTTGGTTGGAGAAAAATAGAAAGGACCAAAAAAAGACAAGCCAGAAAGTAGTATGGCACTGTTGAAATGAAAATTTTATGTTTCTTTCTTTCCTTCTCTGCAAGTAAAAGGCATATATAGCTCAAGATGCATGCATTTTATAGAGTAAGGTAAATAACAATCAATATTCTCTTTCTTTTTTTTTTTTTTTTTTTTCATGATAGTGCTGAAAAGCATGTGGAGGTTGATCATCACTTGTATGAATTTGGTTCTGTAGAGTACCATATTCAGGTAAGTCCTCAGCATTCTCTACATTCCAGCTTCTACTTGATTAAACCAGTTTTAACTAATATTTTTCATAGAAATGAACCAAGTTTTGAAGCTTGAGACCTTAGCATTATATTACTTGTTATCTTTCTTGAATGTGTGTTGGTGAGATCGACAATATAAGCAGGCTTTTTTCCTTTTTGTTGTGATAAGTAGCCTTCCAAAAAAGAAAACATTTCAGAATTGTTCTGATGAGATTTTAACAGTCCCCAGCAGCAGATCCAAATCATAACTACCTGTCAATATCAACTCCATTGCTTTCCCATGGCGTTCTGCATTCATATGGGTTCTCACCATACACAATACGGATGCTCAAGGAGGTTTGTTCTGATGCTGTGGAAATTGTTGAACCCCCAAGAGAAGGATACCAGCTCACTTTAAAACTTGATTTTTCCAAGATTCCAAGTGAAAAAGGTTTGCTGCTCAAATCACCCATATACAACATATTGTGGTAGATGTAGAATATTGTATTAAACAAGGTATTTACATGGCTTGCAGAAAACAGAAAATACAACTATCAAAATAAAATAGCCCTGCTGTCTAGATTAAATGATAAATTAATTGACTAAGACTTTGTTTCATAAATTTGCTTTTTTTTTCTTGTTTTTCTTTTTGCTATTCTAAAATACAATAGCAAACGTATAAAAGAAAAAGGCCTTTTAAAAAGAAAATGAAGTCTTACTTATCTGCAATAGATATGCTAACAGAGAAAGTAGACAATAGCTTCAGATAAAATCATTCAATCCGTAGACAAAACAAGAGAATAAGTGATAAAATTGCATGTTGATACTCCTCAATTAAGGTTTGGCACCATCAGACCATTTAACACTATGAAACAAAAGTTTAATCACACAAGTAGACAGTGTGCACCTGCCATTTGCTCCAGTAGACAATTTTAGTCCGGTGCAGATGCTTTTTAAATGTCATTATCCGAAAAGCTGGGAAGGGACATCTACAAAAACTGTTCAGAGAAACATGAATGTAGGAATTTGAAAGATTAGCTGAAAATAATCCTGAAAAGAAGTCAAACAATTCAGATTGATAGCACCTCTTGTTAGTGAGAACATTTAAACATACAAGTTTGCTAAACAAAGACAAAAACATTCAAGTCAAAATCATTTGGATAGGCCTGTTGCTAAAGGAATTTTAGACTAACTAATCCTTTTTATAGTCAATGTGATTTTCAAGAATTTTGTTATATTAGGCAAGCAAATCTAAGTCATACACACAATCGCACAATCATACCGCATAAAAAAGGAGAAAAAGAATAATATAAGATTTACGTGATTAGACTGTAAGGCCTACATTCATGAGCAAGACAAGAGAAAAAATTCTACTATAATGAAGAAAACAAGATAAAATCAGTCAGAACTCTCAAACCCTAACCCCAATGTGTTTTCTGAATATCTCCAAAGGGCATAACATTACAATATTTATACTGGTTCAAAATTCAAGTCACATAAAAATAACAAATTTAAAGCATAAAAATAACAAAATGATTCTAACAGGAGATAACTATATTCCTGTTAATATTCAATTTTTTTTAATTATATAATATTCATATCAAACTGTCAAAACTCCACATTCCATTATTATGATTATGGGTATGTTTCTGTTCCAGAATCAGAAAAGGTGATTAGACAAATTTCTTCGGTGCAAGCAGTCATTTTAAGTTCCCAACTGAAAGAAATGTTGGAGAATGTCAATTCTCAGGATGTGTCTCAGGGGATGTATAAGCCAATCAAACTTGTCTACCACCCAAGAGAACCATTTTATGTCATCAAACAGGTAATTTCTACACAAGGAATTGCTACTTCTTCAGCATAGTAAGGTGTCAATAAGAACCCAAAGGAGGATGTGTAGGCTTCAAAAGATATTGTGACCAAACAAAATTTTAGAATTAAAAATGTTAGTCAACTACATTTTCATGTCACGTGCATGATAAAACCATACTATGCTGAGAAAAACTTTCAGAAATTTGTATAAATCCAAGAGTATATAAAAATAATTTTCCAACCATTTAGACTGTAAAAAAAATGCTATTAGATCATTCTGGCCAGATGCTTGTGAGGTAAGTTCATCAAGCCTTTCCCATAGATAAATTTTTACTATTTTGTTGGATTTCCAAGCAATTACAAATATTTGAGCAACTTAAAATAGACCGCTAGATTCATACATTATTGTCTCTTATGTAAATCTCCAAAACTGCATTCAAATATACTCAGGAGAGATTCACTAAAAATTATATTTAGACAAAAAGCTACCAAAAGCAACCCTCTTCACTCACTTTTGATAAAATCAGCAATATGCTCTACTCATCTTTCAGGATTGGAAACAAGGCCTCTTAACAAATTTTAAAGGATAAAGATCAATGCACATTTTTATCCTCATACAGATTGTCTAAATTAAAGTAAATTGATTTGTTGGACAGCAACAAAAAATCACTGCAGTATTCCCAATGCGTTTTAAAGAACCTTCAGATGTGATCATAGCAACAGCCTTTTTTCAGGTTTATGATTCTCAATATTTTTGGCTCTGAAATCCTCTTCTTATTAGTCCTGGGAATAACGGTATTTTATTACCTTTTCTCCATTTTTGTTTTTCAATAGGAACTTATGGATGTGGGAAGTTCAGAAAAATGGTCCAAAGCACCACCTTGCACCTGGTCACCCATTCCTCCACCAGAATTAAGAGGAGAGCCTTTAGAAGATTTGAGCACCAATGGAGGGTTTGTTTCTTTTGGTATGCTGTTGCCCTGTCCTGAATACAAAACCATACATAGCATGGTTTAAATAACATTAATATTAACTTAGGCAAAAATTATCATTAACATAAAACAGTCACATTACCAATCAAGCTTTAACAAACAAAATTCAAGAACCCAATCCATTGATTATACATCTTTTATTTTATTTTTTAATATTAGCGGCAGCATTTAATTTCTCTCCCACTTTTGAATTATTTTCCACCTATAAGCAAAACTTTTGAGCATGTTCAGACTGACAATTTACTGTCATATTTCAGATATTTCATCTCGTCATGTTGAAGGTAAAAAACTAGATAAGACTGTATGGAGTCTGTTAAACTTCTATGCCTATGTGAAAAACCACATAAAGGTAACATTTCTATTAAGGCATTTTATTTTTCATGTATATTTTGTTGGGAAGAACAGGGTGTTTAAGTGGTGGACTGCATACATTTTTGGCTGACAAGAGTTTTTGAATAGTGCACCAGAGGATTCATACAGAGAAGGATGCAAAAGCGTTTGGAAAACTTGGTTGAGGTTGGGAACTAGAAACCTTAAAAAAACTAAACTAGCATAATAGTTCATAGTGAGCCAATTCAGAAACCAAAAGGCATTCTTTTTTTTTTTTTTTTTTTTTTTTGCTATAAGGCCTTTTTCTCTTTTCTTGTAGCTACATGCAAACAGTACTTTTGGACTGAACCTAGTAACTTAATATTGCAAAAACAAACAAACATTAGTCAAAATTACTCGAGGAATCTTCAACAAGAGCATGAGCTAACAAGACAACAAGACTAATTATCTTGCTGCGTCTTGCAGGTCCTGCACAAGGAAAATCAAGAAGAAGAAGGAGATGTTAAAAAGGTTAAAGGTACGCTTATGCTTTCATCTTTTTAAAATTTTTAAAACTTGAAGAAAATAAAAATGACAAACTCTCTTTTCTGGCAGCACCAAGTGTTGTTTCCACATTGATGGATACAGAACTGATAATTAATCCACTGAACAGTCATTCCATCATCCATATGTTCAGAGAACTTATTGTAACAAGATGTTTTAGAATTCAATAACTTGTTAGTATATCAGTCTCATCAGCATAACATTTCCAGCAGATTGATAATTAAAACAAGAAAATAGAAATATGTTTTGCTTTACATTTTGGTTTTATTCATATTTTGTTTTCCTTACAGAAAATGCAGGATGTAGATATGTTAGAAAACTGGTAAGGTTCCCAAAATCTGCAATGCTTAAACAAAGATGTGGTGAGTTCACCAAAAGGATGAAGCGGATTCGTTTTCGAATTAAAATCCATGGATTTGGGCGTTTTCGGAGACGTTGGTTGACAATCCCAAAGTTATCTTCTCCAATGAGATATACTAAAATAGATTAATTTATATCCTATATCTAATAGGTTATTTGCAATTAAGACATGCAATATGGTGCCACTCGTGGACTTTAATGTTTTCGATGATTGTTACTACAAGCCTTTTCTAATAGCAATACATGCAAAACTGTATGTTGGTCAAGCCTACTTAAACTGAGAAAATGACAGCAAAGTAATTTCAGGAGCCATTAGGCATCAGACACATCACATTAAAATATTAGCTAGTCATATTGATAACTTTTACAAATTAAGAAGTTTACAGTTAATATCAACTAATGCACAAACAGGAAATAGAAAAACAACACGGGTAAGTGTGAATTCTGTAATAATATGTTCGAGAAAAGAAAAACCCCATGATAAACCTTGAAAATAGGATGTCTAACTGTCAGAGGAGTTCCAATGTTACCAATCTGATTTTGGTCAATTATACAACAGATAGTATCTTCAATTATTTCTTACAAGTGGTTTATTAAATGAAAGACAAGTAGAACATTAAGATACATAAATTAGCAGAAAAGCATAACTTTACCTTCATCTATCAACAACCAGCCAACTCACATCTGCTGAAAATTTCAAGAAATATTAAATTTGCATTCATGTTCATGTGAAGGTTACTAAGAAAATTCTGCACTTGTGTACATCTGTGTGTATGTCAGAGAGAGAGAGATATAGATCAATGAGATGCCTATGACAGTATTAAAATGTATGAAGCATTAATTTTTGGCCGAAAGTTGTTCATAGGAGTCCAAAAATTAAGTCATTATTCAAGCAACTCATTGTTTAACAAAAGTATTATACTAGCATATTGTTGGCAGATTGAACATAAATGGCCCAAATACAAAGATTTAGGATTGAAAGGAAGAGCTGACGAGGTATAGAAAATGAGAAATGGATAATCTCTGTAGCAAAACAATGAAACCTTATTCTATAAATATACAAGGCTTTTCTTTATCTGTGGATTCAAATTAAGCACCACAAAAAACCCTTACTTTTGAACCACATCCAAGTAACTTGAACTCAAAATCCAAACCCCTCCAAATTTACTAATCTGCACACGAGATAGGAAAAAAAATTCAAAGAAAAGAATTGAATTGAGACACCATTATGACCCATTTTATCAAAATATGACAATAACTGTGAGGTGAAACTTAACATCCTAGCTATTAGGTGAAAAATGGATCACTGTGTTGTGGAACAAAAACTCTACTAAGAGTTTTGGGGCTTTTTGTGATCAATTACAATTCATTCTCTTAAGGTCTGATGAATGATGAATCTGAGGCTAAGATCATCCATTTGATTTCGTAGGATCAGACAACATTCTCTCTTCATAACTATAACATGAAGCAAAACGTAATTCCAAATAAAGGACCAAAAAGTTGAGGCATTTAGCCATTCTAAATTCTGGAACAAAGTTACCAAGAGTAAGACAAAAGCTGTAAGAGGATATTCATTTTCCTTCATTCTGAACACTCCTCTTCTGCTATAGATATTAGCCAAATGCAACTTCTGTGTGCATTTCTTTCCAGCTTCATTCAGAAATAGTCTATGCCATGTAAACTGAATTTTTTTTTTTTATATTGGTGTAATTTGAAGTACACTCTAAAATTAGGTCAAAACCTGTCTCTTTTTTCCCCCTCTTTTGCAAACTAAAATCTCTACTTATACAATTTGAGCTAAAAACTCACAATTCAAATGCCTGCATTTCACATTTTATATCAGTGAATGTCAATCCACTAGCAAATTCTTTCCTGGATGTAATTGATTTTGAACCCTCTGATTCAAACACGATGCTATATGAGCACAAATTGCTTCGATGGGTCATGGGTGCATTCTATCTAAGGTAATATTCAAACTATGATCACATTTTCTTTCAATCAAACATAATTGAAGGAAAAAAAAAAAAAAAAGAGTTTTTCGTTTAACTTCAGAAATATGTGTGCTGCTTGCTTTTAGCACAGAGCAAAAAATGATAGAACTTCCATTTCATTATGTTGCACAGCATCAGTGTCATATTAAGCTAAATAAATACGAGCATTTTCAGCAAAATGTAATTTTTTTGCACTAGACTTCTTTGTGGCATTAACATTATGAGCTTAACCACTTGTCAAAAGACATAAATAAGACAGAAAATTAATCCACCTCTACCAGTTTAATAACACTAACGATGTTGCCAGCCTTAATAACCTCAGAAAATAATTCATAAACTTTACCATAAACTAACGTATATAAGAGTAGTTTCATGATTTAAAAGACAAGCTACTTAACGATTTTCTTTGTGCAAACAACCAATATGTCAGAGGATAGGGGAAAAAAAAAGGCATACACTTACAAGAAAAGAAAATTGTTAAATGTTGATTAAAGCAAAATTGTACGAGAGAGATGAAAGGCAAAAAAGCCATACAAGCGCTCTATTCCAGCTCAAATTCAGGAAGTGTGCGCATCAAAGCACTGTCTGAATGGAGTTCTGTCAGTAATGGACCACTTGCCTCACAATGCCTTGAATCCCTATGACTTGACAACAGCCCAAACACCCCAAAGCTCACAAGCAAGACCCCAATTGCATGCCCAATAAATAACAAATTAACCAATGCCACACCCCTCAATCCATCCTCTTCAAGATCACACTTCAACTCAGCATTTTCACTTTCTGGCGAAACCATTATTTTATGACAACCCTTGAACGCAAAAACCTCAGTATACAAGCACAAACCAGCTTGCAAAAACCAAGTCCCCCTTAAAACCAACCCACAACAAAAACAAAACTCCATGAAAAAGGCAGTAGGCCTAATAGCCAAATACAAACAGCAGCAACCACAAATAATGGTCAAATCACCACATAAACCGTAAAAAACCCCACCAACGTGACCAGAAATCCCGTTCCCAATAACTGTATACTCCATGAAAAACACAATCCCCGTTAATATAAACAAGAAATTATCATTAAGGGTTAATGGGTCAATGGTATCTCGCAAAAGAAATAAAATGATCAACGCCCAATAAAGGAAAAGAACCAGGGATTGATGCGTGAAGGAGAAACGATAAGCGGGGTGACCGTTAGAAGACAAGAAAAGGAAGATTTCAGAGAAAGAAGCAATTGGGAGGGCTATAGTGAGGATATATAAATCGAGATTCTTCCATTTGGTCTCAGAGAGATACCACGTTTTGGATCTGAACAAAGATGGGTTCTTGATGTAGAGAGAAGACGAGCAGAAGAGGCGGCGCAGCCCAATGGGAAGAAGGAATAGGGCGGCGGAAAAATGTGTCGCCATCGATGCCATTTGTGCTGTTGATAATGTGGTATTTCCGGTCTTGGATTGTTTAAAGGTTTCAGAAAATGTCATACACGTCCCTTCCTTTGGCCTACTTCAGTTTTTTCCGGTTCAGTGTGGACGCTACTTTTGCTACATGGTTGGCTGGCTGCATGATTCCTGTGCTCTCCTGCATTTGAGCGATTGGTGAATCTCCCAAATATAATAATTGACAAGCAAGATTTACCCTTTGATCCTTAATTGTGGAAGGGAATGGAAGATAAATTAAAAAAAAAAAAAAAATATATATATATATATATATATTATTTAATTTTTATATTTTTAATTATTTAATATTAATATTTTAAAAAATATATCATTTAATTTTTATATTTTATTTTAATTAAATTATTTAATTCTTACATTAACTATGTAATTTTTTTTATTTTAAATTAATTAATTAATTAATTTTAAAAAATATTATTATTCAGTCATTCTATTTTAAAATAACTAATAAATTGATTTATATATTTTAAAAAATATAATCTTCAAAAAAAATATAAATT
Organism: Hevea brasiliensis; assembly: GCF_030052815.1. NCBI lineage: Eukaryota > Viridiplantae > Streptophyta > Magnoliopsida > Malpighiales > Euphorbiaceae > Hevea > Hevea brasiliensis. Next base: position 71,147,966 of record NC_079507.1, on the reverse strand, counting down.
TTGCTATGTAATGCTAAATCCGAATTTACTTTTTTTTTATTTTTAATTTCGTAGGTATTATTTTTATATTTTCTCTATTGAAAAATAATTCCTTTTAATTATTTAGAAGTTTAATAAAATTGGTTAACTTTTTTGTGAAAATAGTTTGTATCAATTTTATTAATAGATTAAAATAAATATATAATGAGGAGGATAATGGTGTGGGTGTAGAGGATAAGAAACATTAAAAGAAAAAAAAAATAAGAGAGGATAAAAGAAAAATAAATGGGAAAAAATTAAGATAGTTTAGGTATAAAAAATAATTATAAGAGTAAATATTTAATAGAGTCAAATAATATAGATTAACTATAAAATACATAGACTAACTAATCAGTTTCATTAAAATAAATAGACTAAATAATAGTTTGATTACTGTTGACTAACGAAAAAATTGGCAGATCGATTAAATAGTCTAATGAAAGTAAAATATATGTATTAAATAATATATTTTTAAAATATAAGATAAAATAGTTAGTTTCATTAAAATATATAAACTAAACAGCAATTTACCCTAAAACAATAAGGAAAAAAAATGAAAATTTCACTATATTGTTTAATAGTTTACTATAATAGAAGAGCAATTTCTCTCTTAAAGGAAAATAAATCATTATTATACCCTCTTTTTTTTCATATATTTATTATATTATAAAAGTATATTTAAATATTTTACATTAATTTTTCTTATTTATTTGTATTTTCCACCAATTAGAGAATAATATTATGATTTAATTACAAGGGAGTTAACAAATGAGATTTCCCTTCATTTCCCTTCCATTTAATATCAAACAAGAGAATTAAAGAAAATTATTTTTTTTTTACCTTTATTTCTCTCAATCCAAATTAGAGACAACATTTTTTTTTCAAACCAAGGCATAAATAGTATTATATTTATTTATGTTTGAATTTTTATATTATATTATAATTAATATTTAAACAAATAAATAATTTAGAAAATTTAATTTTATCATTTTATCAATTTAACCATTAATTAAAGAAACAAAAAAGATGATTAGTGAAAGATTAAAATGTTAATAATATATATGTGTGTGTGAGGGGGGAAATATTGGTTTTAACCAAATTATCCTTCATTATTTATAGTATTTGTAATTATATTTTTTAATTTTTAGTTTAATTTTAGAATTTATATAAATTTAAAATTTTTGGTACTATTTATATTAGAAGCCTCCTTAATTAAATTTTTATTATAATATAATTTTAAATAAAATTTATAAAAATACATTCATAATTTTTATTATTTAAAAAAATAAGAACGTATTTTATTTATATAAATAACTTTTTTAATCAATCATAATTTTTATCTCTATTTTATAATTATTTATGTAAAATTATTTTAATACAATTATATTTTAATTTATGTAGAAAAATAAGAAAAAAATTAATTTTTATTTGCCAAACATATGAATTCTTTTATTAATGTTTTTAAAATTTTTATTTAATTCAATTTCTTATAAGTTAATTAAAAAAATATTTCATATAGATAAATTTATATTTTTTTTAGTTATAGATATATTTTTAAAATTTTTAATTATTACATTAATATATAAATTAGTTATAATTAAAATTTAATTTATAAATCTTATGCAAATACTACTAATGGACAAGTTATATATATATATATATATATATATATATATATATATATATATATATTCAACCGCGGGTAAAAAAATTATTTTTGTTGATTTATAAAAAAATATTTAATTAGTATGTAATATATATTAAAATTATATGAATCTAAAAATTTTAAATAATACATAATTACATACAAAGTATAAAAAAATAAATTATATAGATAAATAAATATATATTATTTAAAAATTTAATAATTAATAGAATACGTGAAGTTTGAATTAAATTATATAATTAATATAATTAATACAATAATTATAATTTATAATACTTTATTTTAAAATGATACATTATTAAAAATTTAAAAATATTAATATTTGTATATATAAAAAACTAATATTTTAAAAAATTTTAATACTATAATGTTATCCTAACATAATAAATAATAAATACATATAAAAAGAGTTAGAAATAATATTTTGAATATATAATTGTTATTTTAATTTAATAAATTTATAATTAAATATAAATATAAATTAATAATTTAATTTAAAAAGTCATAATTTTCATGTGAATGTAAGTATTACGTCATTTAATAAAATTTTTATTTATATGGATTCGATAACTTTTTTTTTTATTGAAATTTTGGCGTTTAATTATAAAAAGATAATTATAAAAAAATTTAATTTAAAAATAAATTATAAATTAATTTAATAAAATATTTTACTATAAAGTGAATAATTGTCTATATTTTGTTAATATTAATTTAATTAAAAATAATAATATATTAATATCAGTATTTTTTATTCTATTATAATTGTTTTTTTTATTTTTTTATAAAAAAGAACATTTTAATTATTGATTTATTATTTATAAATAATTTATTAGTATTATTATATTTTTCAATTTTACTTTAAAGTCTTTCACCATATCATAAAAATTAATAATATTCATACTTATTAATATGGATGTGCACAATTAATTTTATTAAATAAAATTATAAATTAAATTGAAAATAATTAAAAATAAAAAAATTAAAATTATATCAAATTATATCAAATTAAATTTATTTTACTATTATGTCTATAAACTCTTAAATAGTATAAAAAATTTAAATTTTTTATTTTGATTATATGTGTTTTGTAAAAATTATAAAATAGTAAAAAACTAATTAATTTTTTATAAACTCAAAATTATGAATTAACAAAATAATAAATAGTTAGAGTTATATATTTATAAAATATTTACATGATAAAATAAAATTTAAAAATATAAATATTAAAATATTAATTATCAAGTAATATATAAATAAAAAAATTATTAAAAATATTAAAAAATTAATAATTAAATATTACGCTTATAAATTAGCACTTATTAATATTGGCCATTAAAATATCAACTTATAAGAAAATATAAACGTTAATAAGATTAAAAATTAATTTATTTTTTTTAAATATTTAATTAATATTAATTAAAGTTGAAAATTACAAAAATAACCAAATCCTTTTGTTAAGCTCGCATCGAACCCCTCCCTCATAAGAATAATAATTGGTATGACATACAGTATAGGGATGGAATAGGCAGTTTGTAACAGAAGCCAGAGCCTCAATTTCTCTCCTATTGCTAGATCGTTAATGGTGCCTCTTCTCATTCTCAAATCCCATGGACTTAGAACCAAATTCTCAGCTTCAACAATCCCTTCCTTTGTCAGCTTCAACAACCCATTCTCTTCTAGATCGCCACGTTTCTACCACCACAACGCCGATGATTACGGTAACTATAACCTCACTTCACCATCACCTTCATCGCCACCGCAATCTTTTGTCAGATCAATTTGTTCAATGGTCTGTGAATCCTATTATCAACAAGCCTCATACTTTAGAACATCACCTCCGAAGCTCAATCTCCAAATCAATCCCGATTCTTTGACCCATGAACAGGTCATTACGGTCGTTGCTTCACTTGCAGAGGAAGCGGGTTCAATAGTGGCATTGAGTTTCTTCAATTGGGCAATTGGGTTTGCCAAGTTTAGGCATTTTATGAGGTTATATATCGTTTGTGCTTCTTCTTTTATTGGCAATGGCAATTTGGATAGAGCCCGTGAAGTGATGCAAAATATGGTCAGGAGCTTTGCTGAGATTGGGAGGTTGAAGGAGGCTGTTAGTATGGTTATTGAGATGCAAAACCATGGCTTAGTATTGAATGCTCGGACATTGAATTTTGTTATTGAGTATGCAAGCTATTTGGGCTTGATTGATTATGCGGAGAACTTGTTTGACGAAATGCGTGATAGAGGGGTTTTCCCTGATTCTAGCAGTTATAAGTTGATGGTTGTTGCTTATTGTAGAATGGGCAGAATTTCGGATGCTGATAGGTTGTTAAAGGATATGCTTGAGTCAGGTTTCATTGTTGACAATGCTACCTGTACTTTGATAATTAGCACATTTTGTGAGAAGGGTTCAGCGAATAGAGTGTTTTGGTATTTTAATAAGTGGATCAAGATGGGTTTGAAACCAAATTTGATAAATTTTACATCTTTGATTAATGGCATGTGCAAGAGAGGTAGCATTAAGCAAGCATTTGAGACGTTGGAGGAAATGGTTAGGGAAGGTTGGAAACCCAATGTGTACACTCATACAGCATTGATTGATGGGTTATGTAGGAAGGGATGGACTGAAAGGGCATTTAGGCTATTTCTTAAGCTTGTTAGGAGCGACAATTACAAACCAAATGTATACACGTACACTAGCATGATTAATGGGTATTGCAAAGAAGAAAAATTGAATCGAGCAGAGATGCTATTGAGCAGGATGAAAGAACAGGGATTGTTTCCTAACACCAACACGTATAGTTGTCTCATTGATGGACACTGTAAAGTGGGGAACTTTGAAAGAGCATATGAGTTGATGGATTTAATGGTTAAAGAAGGATTCACTCCTAATGCCTTTACATATAATGCATTTATTGATGGCCTCTGTAAAAAAGGAAGGTTTCCAGAGGCATATAATCTGTTTAGGAAGGGACTAAAATTTGGATTGCAGGCTGATAGTGTAACATATACCATTATCATATCTGAGCTTTGCAGACAGGACAATAATAAGCAGGCCCTTGCATTTTTCAGCAGGATGTTCAAAGTTGGCCTACAGCCTGATATGAGCACATATAATGTGCTGATTACAACCTTCTGTAGACAAAAAAGAATGGAAGAAAGTGAGAAACTTTTTGAGGAAGCTGTCAAGCTCGGCTTGGTTCCAACCAAGGAAACATACACATCAATGATAAGTGGGTACTGTCGAGATGGCCATGTCAGTTTGGCTGTAAAGTTTTTCCATAAGATGAGCGACTATGGTTGCACACCTGATAGTGTTACTTATGGAGCTCTGATAAGTGGTTTATGCACCGAGTCTAAGTTGAGTGAGGCTTCTCAGTTGTATGAAACCATGATTGACAAGGGGCTGTCTCCATGTGAAGTTACTAGGCTGACGTTGGCTTATGAGTATTGCAAACAAGGTGATGCTGCTTCTGCTATGATTATCTTGGAGAGGCTAGAGAAAAAACTCTGGATTCGGACAGTTAATACATTGATCAGGAAGCTTTGTAGTGAGAAGAAAGTAGGCGTTGCTGCATTGTTCTTTCATAAATTACTGGACAAGGACCCTAATGTAGATCGAATAACTTTGGCTGCATTTACCACTGCGTGTTATGACAGCAACAAGTATGCTCTTGTTTCTGACTTGTCTGAAAAAATGATCTCTAAAGGAATTGGTTAGCAGCTCAAGTTTATCAAAAACAGGTAAATTCCATTGTTTCAGAAGCTAACTGGCTGTTGCTTGAAGGTTTTAGAGGAGTTCTCTTCCTCGTCAGTCATTCTATTCAGTACCTGAAAGACACCCTTATCTCCAGAACAATGAACGAATTGCTATAATATTTGTTTGAAGTAGGAATTGCGAAGGAAAATTTTCTCAATTGTTTGTTTTATGCGCCAAAGGATAGCAACTGGAATTTGAAAGAAAAGGAAGGGTTGGTGGGGAGGGGGGGTGGGTGGGGGTGTGGGGTAGGGGTGTGTTTGGGGTTTGTGGAGTGGTGAGTGGTGGGTGAAGAGAAAGAAAAGAGATATTTAAGAAGTTATTTGTCACTGTTCATAGTTTTAGAGGTTTTGATTGTCCAGTATTAGGTGAATACGTGGTTAATAGGCTCTATCAAGCATAGGCAACATTGCAGGCTGTTCTAGCACTTATGCTAATTTTGTACCAAATTAGTAGTTATGTGCCGTTAGTTTGGTGTTCGATCTTCTTTTATGGGCATCACCCATTTACAGTTTGGTGTTGGTGCATTTCTAAACAAAGCGAACCCACTGGAGTAATCTGAGCGCTTTCAACCTCTGGTTCAGTTCAACTGTACGAAGAAAGTTCCTTTTTTTTTTTTGTAAGAAGGAAGTTCCTTAAATGATAAAACTCTTACAAATTGTGTGCCATTCATTTTTCGATCTTGTATTGTGGAAGTCGGTGGAGCTTAGCTGACAATCCATGCGAGCTAATTAATCACGCCCTGCCTTAATTGGTAGGATTATTTTTACACAGATTAAAAGTAAACATCAATATTTGAATTTTATCCATTATAACATTTTTAACTTTCTAAGATCTAAAATGGGAAATAATTGTAAAAAAATGGGAAATAATCGTTATTCACCTCACCTAAGTATAAGCTTATAGTAAACAGAAAATTCTTTCTTAAATTCGATTTATTATGAAAATAAAACATAAAATATATAGTGAGATTTACTTCTTAAATATAGAAATCAATGTGTTTGTGTCTTACATTGAATCAAGTTTAGATAAGAATAATCTTGTAGTGAACATTCGTTTTTGAATTTTTATGCATAAAAAAAAAAAATTGGAGTGAATAAGGTATTATCCTTTATTTTTTAAATTAATTTCTTAGTGTTAATTTTTTTATATTTTTTTAATACCTATCCAAAAATGCTTCACTGGCAGGTTGCCGCATGCCAATAATGTCGAATTCAAACGAACATTCTTACAAGCATGTTCTTAACATGCAGCAGCCAGCAGCTCACTTAACATGCAAGAACATGGGAACTTAAGATGCAATTTGAGTTTGGTATCTCATTTCAACAGCCCTAATTTATTCCAAGTCAATATTATGGACTATTCTGATTTTGAACTCTATTTTCGATCGTCCATTCTTATTTTGACTGCAATTTCCTTGTTCATTAGGTAATCTTCCAACCCAAATTCAATAGCCAGTATTTTGTGCAACAATGATCCAACGTGTGAACTAATGGTTTTGATGGGCCCCTCCTCCGAAGAAAGAACCACTAATATTCTAGATCAAGATTTTCTCCAACTTAATTGGGACCATAAGTTGCAGAACAGGAGCAGTACAAGTAATAAACGTGTTCAGAGATCTTCACTAAAATCCAAGCCATCTCTATGTGTGGCTATTAGCGTTCCATGAGACACAATCCCCCAATAAAAAAACCCAAAGGCTCTCAAATTTTACACCAAAAAATATCCTCTCTACATTCATAGAACATAAAGAAAAAAGAAAACCCACCAAAAACACACATCTCCGATTCTTGCAAGCAGAAAGGCAGCCTCTAAATTTCCACAGGGAGAGAGAAACTTGTAGCACTATTCTTGAGGGTTTTTCAATGGCTACTTCAATTTCAGCAACTGGGTTTAAGGGAGGTTTTGGTACTAGTTCATTTATGGCTGGCGAAGACTTTGGCATGTTGGCTAAGTCAGTACTGCCAAACCATGTAAGGGTTGCAAAGCCGGTAAGATTGGCGGCCACGATGAAGAACGTTAATGAAGGGAAGGGTCTTTTCGCACCTATTGTTGTTGTCACACGCAATATAATTGGCAAGAAAAGGCTCAACCAGCTTAGAGGCAAAGCAATTGCCTTACACTCTCAGGTATATTTATATTTATTTTTGCCCTTACTGTTTTTAATCATTTGCTTAGATTTACCATGCTGGTCATGCCCATGAGAAATTTGATAAATTTTATTTTTCATGATTTGTTTTCTAAACAAACAAGAGTTTTGCATTCATATCTTTTGAAAATTAGACCATTTTAGAAATAGAATTAAAAAAAAAAAAAAGAATATCACAAACACTTTCGAAATATATTTATTTATTTATTCTGGTTTCCTGTTTTCTGTAACTTTAGATCACAGACTTATCAGTAGTCTGCTGTAGTTTGTATTCTGGTGGTTTTTTTTTTTTTCTTTTTTTGGAAAGGTGTGAAGTGTAGATTCTAGATAATGATTTTTTTTTTTTGAAAAAAAAAATTGATAAAGTTCAAGCAATTTTACAGAGCTGCTCAAGTTGTTAACATGTAAAATGTTCAGGTGATTACCGAATTCTGCAAATCAATAGGAGCAGACTCAAAACAAAGGCAAGGACTGATCAGATTGGCCAAAAAGAATGGAGAAAGACTGGGGTTTCTCGCTTGAGGAAAGGCCGAAATGGTCGAAATTTGTTATCACTAGTTGCAAAGATTCAAATCCATGGCTCATTTTGTTTAAGAACTTTTCAGGTGTATACGTTCTCAGCGTACCTCTATCACCATTACCCATTTTAGTTGTAATAGCTAGTCTTCAAGCTATCGAAATAAACTATAGCAAAAGTTTATTACATCACGAATTTTTTGCGATAAAACTTTCCATTTTTTATTTTTATTTTTATTTTTTTAGCACCACTATGATTATTGAATTTATTATCCATTTCTGCACCATCGATATATTTTAATTTGTACCCCTAAAATCACTCATCAATATAACTAAATTTTGGTAAAAAAAAGGGAATCTAGTAAAGCTCAATATGCTAGGTGGCTGTCACACATGAGGAAGGTTTGAAACATTCCAACCTCAATCACTGTGGCAGTGTAAGCCTCCCAGCAAAGCCTGGAAGAAAACAATATACTCAACCAAGCGAGTGAAATGGGTTATAAGCATATACATTACGTTCAACCACTGATACAAACTTAACCACCACCTGCACTACTACCAGTGACACTCGTTCATATGGCATTAACAACACATCTACCCACATGATAAGCAACATTATCATCATGTTTCCAAAATTAACCTCATCTAGAATAGGAAAATCAAAGTATTGAAAATGAATGAGGCATTTTCTTCTGACATGTATTCAGCACAACAATCTGCGCGTCTCTAGTCTCTCCAATAAAGATTGCCAGATGCTACAATACATTGATAGAAGCAGAAAATTGTCAAGTAGCAAAATTAGACAAGCATTAAAATACATCCATTCAGGGAATCTTCCTTGAAATACATTTTAACTTCATGGCGTTTCTGATCATGCAAAACAAAAACCGTACTGCAAAACTATTGAGGAGAGCTTATACATTATATCGGCCTTTGGCAGATCTTTCCCTTCTAGAATCATCCTGCAATTACCAAAGACAGTAAGACCTACAAGAAGCAGCAAATTTTCCTAGAATCCGATAGTACTGCAAAATAAAGATTACATGAAAACTGTATGTGATCTTGTCAGTGACATCAATGATCTCTTTCCACTTCTTGCCAATGCTCATCTACATAAGCAATTCAAATCCATCATTCAATTAAACCAATGTATAGAAGCAAAATAAACATATCTAACCAAAGCACTTAAGGAAGATAGACACCAACCCAAAAAATCCAGCTTTTTCGTGGGAAACTACTTGTTATGAGAATTTAGCATCTAGAAAAAGAAAATATGCCATGTGGAAACTCTATGAGCAACAAAGCAACCCAAGACAACAACATAGGCTAGAATCAAGTAACAGTTATTTCCCCTGAACCAAAGTTAAAAGCTCAGACAGTAACATATCCAGCAACTTAAACAAAGGTGATAAGAAATGTCACAAAGAAAAAAGAGAGACGGAGGCACATAATGGTACTTGGGCATAAACAAATAAGAACTAATCTTGAAAACGAGGTTCTAGCATCAGCATGTCCAGCAACTCATGTAAGGCAGATAAATATAGTACGTGACCAAGTAAAACAAAGAGATAGGGAATACAATGATATCCTACTAATAACCAAATAAAAAATAATCCTAAGAATAATTGCAAATGATAAATGGGGGAAAAAAGAAAGAGCAAATAAGAAGGAGATTCAAAAAGTGAAAGAAGTGCCAGGTTCTATGGAAGTCAGCAATATGATTAAATCAAGTATGATAGCGGTCACCATGCATTTGTAAACCTTTGCAAGAGCCAGAACAACATATAAGCTCTGTCATCACATTAAATTCTAGATTCCCATCCTCGTGCAAACACCATCAATTTATAGAATTCGAATTGTACTTTATGGTGAAAACTCATTTTATTAAAGGGAGTCAGAGAAATTTTTTTTTTCATCATACCAACATGACAATAATCACATTTTCCCCCTTCCTTGAAATTAGGGATGTACTAAAAAGACTGTCAGTAGGGGGCTTTGGAATTATAACAACAGAAAGCAGCTAGGATTGAGATTTGATGAAGAGCAATTGCAGAAAATAGTATGTGCAGTAGGGTGTACAGAAAAATACAGCAGAACACGCCCCCAGTGTGTGTGTTCCTCTCTCCAGCAGCGGGCAGCAGTGATTTTTTGGGTCCAAAAAACGTCTCCTGCAATCCTAATTCATTTAGGACTTCCTATTTTAGCAAGGGGCAGCTGCGGGATTTATTTTAAAATTAATTTAGGAAGCTTTCCAACTTCATTTAGGATTTTATTTTAGTTTTCCCATTCTATTTAGGATTAGTTATTTGAGTTTCCTGTTCTAATTGAGTTTAGTTTTTCTTATTTAATTTAGGATTCCTATTTGTTTTGGTGTATCTAAACTTCCTAGTTAGTTAGGATTTATATTTTCCTAGGTAGTTTAGGAATTTAAGCTCTATAAATACTCCTAAAAGTTGTGCATTTCAGAGACAGATTTTGATTAATAAAATACTGCAGAGAATTTCTCTCAATTTTTTGCTCGTGTGTGAGTGTGTTATCTTGACATCTTGTTAAGCTTCACACTGCATCAAGTAGTATCAGAGCAAGGATGGCCACTGGCGGTAATGATAACAATGGCCTAGTGACAGTGATCGAAGAGCTGGAGCCCTTGAACCGAGGGATGACATGTTGCAACGTTTGGAGCAACAACTAGAGCATCGGGTAGATCACAAATTCAACCGTATCAAGAGGCGCTGCAAAGAAATTGTAGATCATCTTGATGCTTTGATAATCAGTACAAACATGGATCGGTATGATGATAGAAGAACAAGGGTAAACTTAGCTCATGGTGACCCTTTCAATGGACCTTTTATGCATGTAGGCAAAATATGCCTACAAGGAAGACTCAAAGGAGGAAGATGACTATGAACCAAATGGGCTCTACAGAAATCCATGCAACAAAAGATAATAGAAGAGGTGCATATCAACCAATTCCTGCACGCCAATAGTATGTTTATAAAGAAGATTCAAAGGAGGAAGATGACTTGGAACCAATCAGATACAAACGCATCAACGGAATAGTAACTATCAAGAAAGAGGTGCATATGGATATGATGGGAGGGATTTTCCAACCATAACTCAAGCCCAATATGGATTTGTAGCCGAGTGGAAGGACACCCAACCCAAACATCTATTAGATTTAGTCGAAAGGGAAGAAAGGCAAGAGCAATCCGAACTCAATTCGAAGTTGAGGAGTATAATGTCGAAGGATCAGATCTAGAAGCTTTGATCAAGTTTCCTTTTGCTATGATTGAAAATGAAGCGCTTGTGCTATGTGTCCTAGGGAATGGAAAATATCCCATTTTGGAGATTTCATTGGAAGTTGAAGAGGAACAAACCATAGAGATAGTAATGGAGAGTGAAGAGAATCAAGCCATTAAAATGAAGATTGAAGAACTATCTGACTCTTTAATTCCTATTGTTTATGTTGATTTTATTTATCCAAGTATTCCCATAAATACAAAGGAAAACATGAAGCTCCTCAATTCCACTTTATTCATGTCAATCTTATTGATTCCATCCAAAGATTCTATACGTGGTACTCTTCCAATAAAGTTTTTAATTCTTCAACACTTCAAAGTTCGAGAACGGGTTTCTTCCAAGTGGGGAGAATGGTATGGAAGAATTCTAACACAAGCTCGACTTTTTTCCAAGAGGGGAAATATGATGCTGAGCAAATGCAAAAAATAGCGTGTGCAATAGGGTGAACAGAAAAGTACACGCCCTCAGAACATGCCCCCAGGGCATGTGTTCCTCTCTCCAGATGCAGCGGCAGGCAGCAGTGATTTTTGGGTCCAGAAAAACGTCTCCTGCAGTCCTAATTCATTTTGGACTTCCTATTTTAGCAAGGGACAGCTGCGGCAGTTATTTTAAAATTAATTTAGGAAGCTTTCCAACTTTATTTTGGATTTTATTTTAGTTTTCCAATTCTATTTAGGATTAGATATTTGAATTTCCTGTTTTAATTGAGTTTAGCTTTTCCTATTTAATTTAGTATTACTATTTTGTTTGGTGTATAAACTTCCTAGTTAGGATTTATATTTTCCTAGTTAGTTTAGCAATATAAATTCTGTAAATACTCCTCAAAGTTGTGAATTTCAGAGACAGATTTTGATTAATAAATACTGCAGAGAATTTCTCTCAATTTTACACTCACACATGTGAGTGTATTATCTTGTTAAGCTTCACGATGCATCAAGATTGCACCCACTATAGGCAAAGGAAACCAAGCACATCTTTAGATGAAACTTGAAAATCATAATTAGCATTAGATGAGGTGTGGGGCAAAAAAAAAAAAAGACATCTAAATTGACCATGCAAATTATATACTTCACTTCTTGTATAGACAAAGGGCCCTTTTTTTTTTTGGGCTGGGGGGTTGTGGGGGTGCAGGGGAGCGGAATAGAAAGAGAGAGTTGAACCTGAGCAGCCTCATTTGTAGCTGTCTTCGTCCACAATGCAAGTTTATCCTGCCTTTGGCGCACACTTGCAACCACACCACAAATCTCATCGGCCTCATCGAATTGTTCCCCAATTAAAGCCATCAACTGCCAAATTAATAACCTGTTAGTTATATGCCAAAATATCTTATGCTAACAATAAAATCACACTAGCATCAGACAAAAAAAAAAGCAAAAAATTCATAATGAATAGAGAGATTACAGTCTCCAGCCACATGGTATCAAGGATAGCCTTCCTGCCACAAGTAACAGACCACTTCCCCCCACCAGCACACTCAGGATCTTCCCATTTGGGTTCAATTCCAGCTTTAAATAAGTGGAAATCAGCATTTCCGGGCAGTTTGCTGGGCTTGAATATTTGATCATACAAACTGCATAAAGCATTCAACTTTCAATTGATTTGTTTTTTAATGCTAAGCAAGCTCATCAAGGTTGCTCACCACGAACGTAAGCCATTAGAAAGGAAGGTCACTTCGGAAAAAAAACAATAATAATAAACCGCATGAAGTAATTATATCAATCAATAATTAAACCCAATGAAATTGATTAACTCAAGCCATGGAAAAGTTTTATTCAAAATGAAAATCATCAAGTAGAAGATCTTTAGAAACAAATCAAGAAAACAAAAGTTCATAAGCCTCAAAATACTAATCAACAAAAGGCCATAAAAAAAAAGAATAAAATAAATAAATCACCAGATCTACGGGTACATACATAGAAAGGGAAAGAAAGATAGTAAATACCACCAAAATTCTTCGACGGTGTCGAAGGTGTAGACCTTGCGGAGAGAGGTGCCCCAGGCTGCACCTTGTTTAGGCTTGGATTGATTATCGAACCAGAACGTCCACTTCCTCTCTAGCTTGTGCTGTTGCGGCTGCTCTGTCCCAGTAGCTGTGGCCTCCGTCGTGGTTCCTTCTATTGCTGTTTCGCTTGCCATTTTCTTCTCCTTCCTGTGCCTTTCTTTTGCGTCCGCTAAGATCAGAGAGCTTGTTTCTTTGGATTAGAGAGGCTAGCGTTTTTTATTTTCACTCGGAGTCGGAGGGTTTGTGTTTTCCCCCGTTCCTTGAGGCAATGGATTTAGGCCCATTGGGCTTATGCCCATTACTTTATAAAGCCCAATATTAAATAGAACCCAAGCCCACATCAATAACATTACTCCGCGCTCCCAAAGCCGAAGTGTATATCATAAATTTAATATAAAAGAAAAAGTTTGTTAAATAAAAAAATATATATTTAATTCAAGAAAATAAAAGAAGAGATATAAAAAGGCTACCGCATATGCTGCAAGCAAAACCCAAGGTGCCACAAGCATGAGGCAACCATCTGTCTCTGCTCGGCATGGCTGCCACGCAACCCATGGAAACGTTTCCTTTAGACAAACCAGCTACATATAGGCTAAAGAGTGTGAAGGCGGAAGATTGTAGTGCTCAGTAAAGAGAAACCATAAACAGATATGGCTAAACAGATTGAGGATGCATTGGCAAGAGCAGCACCTCTTGCACCTGTTACTTATGAGAGACCTGTTCCGGATGACTTGGAGGATACACTGCGTAAGCCTTGTAAGTTTTTATTTGTTTGTTTGTTTGTTTCTATTTCTTTTTTTTTCTTAATTAAAAATAATTGGATTTATCAAGCCATTACCCCCTAAATTAAATTGTGTATTACATCCTGAATTTACAAGTACTTGAATAAATTCAGTTTATGATTTTTTAGGTGTATCCATGGGCACTCAATGTGATATAGTTTTAATTAGCAAATTTTCTTGTATTCTGGACTCGCAAGCTTAGCCTGGTGCCAAAAACACATTTTCATGTGTTCTGTTTGCTGTATAAAGCAGACGTGGCAAAAGCATTGCAAGCTCCTGATACAGAACATCCTCATGGAACACCAAGACATAAGCATTATGGCATGACTGTCCTCCAGCAGCATGTTGCCTTTCCGTGGGAGACTTATAGTGGTAGGAATAAGCACGGATTTTTTCCTCATTTTCTTTTCCTGGAATGAGAAGATCAATAAGCTTTTTGATCCCATATTTCTTCATTTTCTTGACCTTTTTTCCCCTTTCTTGAATTTTCCCCATTCCCCAATTACCACAGGATTTTGTGCAATTGGATTCAATCCAGTTTTCACTCTTATCATGGCTGTTGCCATCAATGGAGCCTTGAGCTATGCTACATTGCCTGTGAGTAACCTCAGCTTCTGATTGATTATCACCCCCAAGAAGGGAAGAAACTATTTGTGCGCGCTCGCGCGCGAGCGCGCCTTTTGTATAATTGTATCTCTCTAAGGCTTGATGTTTCAATATTTCAAGATTCAAGTTCTTTATTATCAATGTTTTACCATTGTTGAGGTTGATGATAATGTTGTTTATCATGTGTTGTTTTCTTATAGGGATGGTTTCCTTCCCCCTTTTTTCCCATATACATACACAACATACAGAGAGCCAAGCATGGGAGTGATTCAGGAACATATGACACCGAAGGAAGGTAGGGATTTACTACATATTTACCCCTGTCCATATCCTGAATATCCACAACTGTTGCTATGCTCACCAAACATTCGTGCAGATTTATGCCTGTGCATTTTGAAAACATTTTCAGCAAGTATGCTATTACAGTGCCTGACAAGCTGACCTTCGGAGAACTCTGGGACATGACAGAAGGACAGCGACTCGCCTTTGACCTTTTTGGATGGTTTGTTTCGTTTTTAACTTGAACTTTCTGTTTACTTCTCGGTTTCAAACTTTGGCTTTTATGTTTCAAAAGTGGCCTGCAGGATTTCGGCCAAGTTAGAGTGGGTGATCCTCTACATTCATGTAAGAGATGAAAAAAGCTATCTGTCTAAAGAAGCTATTCGGCGCTGTTATGATGGCAGCTTGTTCGAGTATTGTGCTAAAATGAACATGGGAAGTGAGGCTAAGATGCGTTAATGGCTGCCATAACTAATGATACTAGCGTAATAAGTTGAGTGTCTTTACCTTGTGTGGATATTGCAAACCAGCCTAGGTTAGTATCTAGCTAGAAGCCTAGAACTAGCAAAGAAAAGGTCAATTAAATATGGTAGTGAGAGTTCTTCAACATCCAACTTGTGTATCAATCTTCAAGTTTGTGAAGTCAGCATTTCCTCTTTTCGGCTATAATGTTCTCGACGTGTTTATTTTTCTAATGCTTGGAAGGAAGTGTTTCAGTTCTCAGAAATTCAAGAGTTCGAGTTCATTTGTAGAGCAGTACAGAGCAGAAACCTTTCGACGCACAAAAATACATTAGAAGTATAGCAGATGATTTGAACCAAACGTGCAATAGACAGATGATGTTTCAAGCAACATGGTACAACGGATTTGGAAGTTTGAATGTCCTTTTCACACTCGGGAGCCCTTCGAAGCTGCTATATTGGTCTCCAAGAATGCCCCAAATGCGATACCCATCACCGATCAATTGTTTTCTCACATTGGCCTTAAATTTTTGCACCCCATCCAATTCATCTTCTGGCCCTCTGTATCAAACCACAAGTATATTCCCTTGAAACATATGCATATGACTTGGAGAGGGCATAAGTGCTTGACAGTGAGAAAGATACTGACCTTAATATGAGACTAGTCCAGCCATGATAGCCAACATCAACAAGGTTGTCTATTGTGGCTGATCTGAGATGTTCTCTTCTTGAAGAAACCAAAATGATTTGAACTCCTCTGGATTTCAACTCATTGAAGAGCTTCAGAGAGTATTCTAGGACCGGTGCTTTGCCTTGTCTCATCCATTCCTCAAGCGATGTCAAGTTTAGTTGCTCCCCACTGCTCACAATAAAGACCACAATCACAGTTACCATCTGATGAAATGAAAAGAAAAAGAAGGGGAGAGAAAAGAGAGATGCCCAAATTGATGTTTCTTGTATGTTTCTTGAAATAAGGCACAGTAGATAGGAGAGTATCATCAATATCAAATAGCCATACATCTATACCATCCTTGTTCAGGGTGCAACCAGTGCTAAGATAAACCAGGCACTCCTCAATTGTTCTCTCAGAATCCACTTGATATTGAGTTGATGTGACATATTTCCCAATGTGTGATACACATTCCTGAGGCACGACTTGGAAGTTTTGGATGTTATGTAGCTCAACATTCATCCGCCAGCTCTCACAATAATTTTTCAAGCTCATATTCAACCCATTCTTTGTTTTCAGATTTAAAATGTTCCAATCTGCTATTGCTACACTGATGAAAAGACCTAAGAAAAATAACAAGAAGCCTAAAAATCTTCCCATTCTCACCTTCACAAAAGAATTTGGAATGAGATGCCGATATAAGTAACAAGTGGACGTGGGATTTAGATCAAGCAACTTAGACTATGGTCACATGGCCACATAGGCTCTACAACTGGCTGTCGCAAGCCACCAACTTGCCTCGAGGTTCAGTGGTTCACATGCTGGACACGGTGGCAACTGGCTTACAGCATTATGCCCGCTTAATTGACGACGACGCAGGGTTTTTATAATTTGTGGGTACATATGATCTGATTTGGAGAGATGCCTCCAAATTTAAAATTCTGATTACGAAATTATTTTTTAAAATATATTTTCATTTAAAATTGTATTTATTTTAAATATGAAAAATAATTTCTCACATCTCATAAATTCATGAGATAACTAAATTTTAAAAAATTAGTGAATCAAGAATATCTTAAAATTTTACGAAAAGGTCATTATGTGGCGAGCGCAATGTACCATCTGTTTCACAGGAATTTTAAGTTTTACGTAGATTTTAATTTCATATCATGAAATTTACGTTCCAAGTACGCTCATCTGTACAGCATCACTCTACATGTTTGGGTGTATATGATTTGTGGTTCTTTCAACATAAATAAAATAAAATATTTTATTAAACTGATTTTAATTCGATTTTAATTTTTTAAATCAATAAGCAATTTTTTTTTTTTTTCGATAGATAGAAATTCTATTTATGATAATAAACAGCCCAGAGGCTAAATACGATAGGGTAACCAACAAGCTCAAACACAGAGAATGGATTGATAAAAACATTTTAGGCCCAGAAAGTCCATCTAACAGCTACCCCTAAGCTAAGATTTTTTTTTCTAAAGGGCAGACAATGCACACATAGAGACATAATATACATCTTGATAAAATCATGAAAATTTTATCAATATCCGTTCACCCATGTAACTCATACACACAATAACAAAGGACAGCAACGCCGACTTTATACTGTTCACAATCTGGAAAAGCAAAGAGAGGCTTTTCAGTCATGCAGTGACAACATTTAAGCAAAAATACACCCACAAAAAATCATTCTTCCAACATAGTCAACAAAATTCCAAGGAACGCATAATAATAGACCCATTCTCTGTGAGTTGCAAAGCGTGTTAAAGGGCAGAGCTCAAAAAGCTATGAAGGGTCGACGGTCCAGAAAAAGGGCCGAGTAAGGGCTCCTGAGTTACCCTTCCTCACGGTATCTTCACACACCTATTTGTAAGCCTAAGCGTGCAACCAAGGCTCAAGGCAAAAACACAGTGGAGGTGAGGCAAAGTCCGTATACCGAAATCCTATAATACCCACTCCCCTTTCACCACAAATGAAGTAATAAAACACAGAGCAAAAGCACCCTACATCATAACAGAACAAGAAAGAACACAAGAACACAAGGCAGCTCAATAAGTAAACAGTCCCAAAAGCACAAATCTGCCAAGAACAACTCAAAAACTATACATGTCCCACCCAGTGGCGGTGAGGGTAACCCACGATCAGGCAGGGGAAAGATAAAGTAGCAGGGAAGGCTGCAAGAAATGGCACAAAGGAGACTCAAGCTCCCAGAAAAAAAGGAGGATGCGAAGAGAATTCTCTCTCTAAAGGTTAGAGAAAGAAATTAACATCTATTAAATTCATACATACCTTTATATATATATATATATATTTTTAAAATTCATGCAATAATTGAAATTTTTTCATTAGACTTTATTTATAGTTAAAAATTTTAATTATTATATATTATAAAATAATTATCATAAATTCCAAACACATTAGATTATATAATTAAATGATTTATCAAATTAATCAAGTAATTAATACAATTAAGTAAATTAATAATAAAAATCAAACTACATAAATTTACCAATTGTGAAGGAACTTATGCACTGTAGGGCCATTGTGAATATCCATGTGACTGTAGAGCGAAGCTGCAGGGGGCGGGGGCATCCAAAAACCACAAAATTGAGATTCATAAAAATCTAGACCATCAGAATTGCTGCTTAAATTCCATGTAGTTAATAACCACATGCAGAATCGACAAAAATTAAATTTTAAAAAAAAATTCAACAAAAAAAGCACCCTACATCAACCCCTAACAGAACAGGCAAGTCGCTCCCAACACAAGAACAAAAGGCAGGAGTGATTATAATTCTTATACTATGGCATTTGCTGCACTTGCAATCCTTGGCCACAGATCAGCACATTCCTTCCCAATTGGACCAGTTATAGCAGATCCTAAACCAATAAAGTGGCAAGTGAGATTAAGTTCAGGATAATAATAACCCAAGTTGAATTATAAAACACACACCAAGAAGCATGTGAGCAAAATGATGATATAGATTAAGAACAAAGATTCCATCTTTAATTACAACTTGTTAACATTTAAATTTCATGAAAATACATATTCTCTTAATATGCATTCTGTACCTTTCATTTCGCCTTTAGGATTCACAATAACTCCAGCATTATCTGCAAAGAAAGCCACTTCTGATTCAGAAACTTAATCCAATAAAATACATAACAGTTGGCAATTGACAAACAAAATATTTGCAATCCACATACCTGTTCTTACAAGTGAAAACACAAGCAAGCTCTCTAAGTTCAAAATATCATCAGTGCCCAACCGTGACAGTTATGACATACAAACTTCATGCAGACTTATCAAGAGTGTTCATAATAGATTCAAAATCAAAGAAATCAATTACTGTGTATATATAGAAAATGTAGGGTTCAAATGGAGCAGATATGAGCTTTAAAAGACTCTGCACATCTGCAACGAGGAACACAGTCAATTTGCCAGACTCGTAACTGTATCAACCACATATATAGGAGGATACCTGACTTATGTCTGGTAACTTAACATATTCTATCAGATTACTTCAAAATAAATAAATATTTTCACAACAATTTGTACAACAGTGAAATTTTGCTTGAGTTATGTAATGCCTGATGAAACAGTAACACCTCGCTGCCAATATGGAAAAAGGATGTCAAGGCAAGTAAATTACTCTAAAATAAGATTGATAGATAAATGAAGAAGATGGGTATCCCAACCCTGATAGGGATGATAATGAACTTAATCTGGATTTGGAGTAAGGTTGGTATGTCCAACGTTACTGGGTGTGGGAAGTGCAGAGGAACCATTATAAAAATCCTCAACACCAAATCGCCAGCAAATTAAACATACAAAGGCTCTATAAAATTTTTTATGATGATGAAAAGAGACTATAGAATTCCAAAAATTGAGATTCTACAACAGGGATAAAATTTATGACTTCCCAGCTCACTATTGCTGGTCTCAGGAAGCATGTTATCATAGTACGCACAAAAACCTAGAATGAAAATATGCACGCATCCAGACACTGCTTAACCAGAATCAATAAATCAATGACATCAGAAATCATCAACACACTAACATAACAAGCAATCCACCGATAAATCAAGTATCAAATCTATCAACTTCTCAGGATTTAGGCATACTAAACAAAGATAGATCGCAGAAAACACAATAACAGTGAATAGACAATGACCTTCGAAGTACATGTAGACTCCGTCCTTTCTGCGCCATGGCTTGCGCTGCCTGACAATGACAGCGGGCATGACCTTCTTCCTCAGATCAGGCTTTCCTTTCTTGACAGTAGCCATGACCATATCCCCAACACAAGCAGAGGGCAAGCGGTTCAAGCGACCCTTGATTCCCTTCACCGAAATGATGTAGAGGTTCTTAGCACCAGTGTTATCGGCGCAGTTGACGGTCGCCGCAACTGGCAGACCCAGTGACATCCTGAACTTGTTACCCGCTGATCCTCCACGTCCTGTACTAAGCAGCAAACAACCAAGTGATTTTGTTTTACCAGGAAACAAAAATATCCGAAGGTAATCGAACCAAACACAAGATCCATGATCCTTTCAATCTTTTTCATGGTTCAAAAGCTATGGAAAATAGCAGATAATAGAATAGAAAGCTAGACTGCAAAGCCAAAGAATGAACAAAAATAGAATAAAAAGCTAGACTAGAATAGAAAGCTAGACTGCTAAGCCAAAGAATGAACAAACTGACCTCGCTTCGACATTTTGAACAGCTGAAGGTGAAACGAACTCTGCAAGTAGGGCTTTTAGGAATTTATATAGAGAGCTCAGCAACTAGGGTTTTGTTCTTCATCATAATTCCGGTTCACTCCCCGGTCTTTGTGTATAATACCAATATGGGACAGAGGACTGTCAGTAGTCCTTGAGATGGTTGCTGGGCCGTGTTTGGACCTGGTAAACTCACTTGGAAATTGGGCCGTGTAAAAATTTTTCTTGATTACTAAACTGGTAAGGGCTCAGATAATAAGAGGCTGAGGCTGTCCCAAGTTATTTTTGTTTGTATTTTTCCCCTCTTTAATTTCCCTTTTTTCTTTCTACAGCCAAAAGAGTTAATCTGCTTCTTCTAGGTTATCAAACATGCACTACGAGATTGAAAACATGGCTTTTGATTTCATGCAATTACTGGATCTTGATGGCCATACTCTGTCTCCTAATTGGCAGGGAAAGAAGAAAGTAGTGTTTAATATTGCAAGCTTAATGGTAAATACCCATAAACCTATTATTTAATTTAATGCCATTTTTATGGACTTGTTATCGTCCAATTTATTTTTATTTTATTTGAAAAAAAAAAAAAAACTAGAAGCATTTCTAGTTTGTACATTATATAGAAGTAAGCATTTCTTTGTGCATATTCAGAGTATTTGTTGCAGCAGAGCCAAATTGCGGACATTGCCACAATTTGAGCGGAATAGAATAGCCCTCCACCTTTCATCACTTTCACTGACAATTGGAGAGATTTGACACCCCTTAACAGTCAAGGCTATGAGGAGACCAACAGCTTCACTTTGCTCCATGAATACTAATTTCGAAATTAAATTTTAAGTCAAAGAAAGCTGTGCATTGAGCTAGAATTTGACATTCCAAAATCCAACAGAAATCGCAATCATAAGCGCAATAACCAAATCGGTTGCCTTAATTTTTTGAAGATGCCAGAATATTACAAGATTTTATTCCATATATATGAAGGCGGCTTGACATGTGATCTTTACACGAGACGAGACTGACCTTGATGAAGTTGATCTCTTCCAATTTTCCTTCCCCTGCACCAAAATCAAAATGAGTTCACCAGAACATCAGCATAAGCTATTATTCATCTTCAAGTGAAGTTCAATTGCCATACATCCGGATGTGTGTGACTGCATAAGCAGAAGTGCAACCGTGCGTGTGCATAGGACTTAGATATGAAGAATGAAAATAAATAAATAAATAAATCTCATAAGATGTCTGCATGTGCAAATGTCATGGAAAGAAAGACAAATTAATATAAGAAGGTAATAACAAATTACATGTAATTGCAAGATCATGTGTTTCATTTAAGAAAGCTGCATAAATGAACCATTGGTGACCAAGCAAGCCTGTTGAGAACAGTAAAATCTACTGCTTTAGCTTGTGAAAAGTAGAACTACCTGAGATAAACCATTTGTCATATAAGCTTCCACCCAGTTGGATGCAAAATAACCTGTTAAGATCATATCTTTATCCAGCAACAAAATACAATTGCATTGAGAAACGTTGCCAGATTAAAATTACAGGTGCAAGAAAAGCAACAGATTTCAAATTATCTCCAAAAGCAAGAGGTCCATATATTGATAGGCTTGAATTCGAAACTAGAAATAAGGATCCTTGATATTGCTGCTAATAATATGGTCCAAAGATAGAATGGATACACACCACGGCCTCCTGCTGTGCAGTATTGAGAAGCATCATGAATTGTCATTTGCAAAGTATGCCCAACACCTAGTCTTGAGATGTGAATAAGGTAACCAACACAGAAACACAAATTTACTGTAAGTCCGCATCTACTCAATAATTGACACTACAACCAACCAGGATTCAGATATGTTAACAAAAGTACTTCAGATGGTAGAGAAATAAGTTAGAGAGAAAAAAATCACTTTAAAGAAGGAAAACCATTATCCTCTTCAAATTGAAAATTAAGATCTTTACCACTCCATCCCATTAATCTACAAAATATCAGAGAAATTATCATATTCTAATGGGTGAAAGATATTCAGTTTCAATTCTCTTTATCAAAAACTTGTACACTTTTTCCATTAAAAACAGGTACGCTTAACCAGAACAAAATAGGTTACATGAGTTTTATTGTCTGAAAATCAAAGGATAAAAAATCTTAATAACTAGCAGTAGCAGGAACCAACAAACCTATGATAAGTCTGACATTAAACAAATAAACTAACCAGAAAAATGAAAAAAAAATCTAAATTTGTGTATAAATACTTAAATATCGGCTTACAAAGTGCTGTAATACAGTAAGGGGGTTACAATAACTACATAAAACCAATCTGAATCTTGCTACTTGAACTCCTGTACATTTTGGGGTCGGAAAGCAGGACTTTGGGAATGAATAAATGCCACTGCAATTGAGAAAGACTGCAACGCTGAAAGTGTTGACTGAAAATTAACAAAATACAAGCCATTATGGACATTCACCATCCTCAAGGGGGGAGCACTGTTCTCTGAACCCTGAAAAATTTGAAGTTGAATCATTGTAATATTAGTGCTTATTCAAGTAAATATAAGGCTACTAAAAAGTTCAGGCACATTAAGTATTCAAATAGCACCTATAGATGTTAGTATGTGAAAAAAAAAATCATTGGTCTCCCTATAACTATATAATTCTTATAAATACCTAGAAGAGCCCCAGTTATATAATCTGGTGGACAAATGATGGGAGTGCCAAGTATAAAAGCAAAAAATTAAATTAAAAAAAAAAAAAAACCAGTACCACATTTTGTTCCTGAAAGTTTTTAAGTAACAATCAAATGCTGAAGCAAAAAATAATAACTTCCAAAATATTCATAGGTAATGCATAACCTCAACCATGGACATGGAAGATATCAGAAGATTAATTGCCTAAAAGTAAAAGCATGGAAGCTACAAATTATGTGAGGACAAAAAAAAATAATTAATAAAGTTGTACAAGTTCCTTTTGGCTTAGAGCCATTGAGAGAGTGATGATAGTTTTGGCCAATTCAAATTATAATGGATAGAAACATAGAAAGATATCAACATACCTGCATGATCAAATCAACTAATTTGCACTCTCCCTGCATGTCTGCTTGGGGAGATAGCTCTTTTTTACTCAATCTGTTCGTAAGTACTGTTAATGGGCACCCTAGGTCCCAGCCATCACAGTCACAACATCCACCTGATCTCCATCTTTCAATGAGACTGGAAGGACCACCATTTCCGGTCCTTGGACCACCGTGAAGACCAGCTGGAATAAGAACATTCATACCTGTTGAACAGTCACCAGTATCTCGCACACAACAACCAGGAGGTTGTGAGGATTCCCTGAGATCATCTGTTTGTTTTGGACTTGATTTCTTGAGAAATTTCAAGCCCCATCCTCCAACCTTATCTTGAAGATTTGGTGGAACATAGTCCTTCACAACAATGGCAGCTAATTCAAGATTTGGTGGAAGATGATTCTCTAAAAAATTGGCCCCACAAAGTGCATCAATATTATTATCTGTATCTTGAAAGGGCTCCCAAGAAAAACTCTCCGGTATGGCACTTGATCCACTAAATCTGGAGGTAGTTCTCTTCTTCATTGAGTGACTGGTCCGGAACACTTCTGCCACCTTCTTTGACAATCCCTTATTCTTTTTGAGGTCATGGCTTGAAGTTTGCATTCGCAAAAGATTTTCATTAGCACCAAATAAAACAAACTCTCTCTCCATGATTCTAGATTTGTTTGGGCACATGGTAAAAGAAGTCGATACCTTCATCTTACCTACAAGATGAGAGTCACTATCATAAATCCCATGTTCCTTTTGGCCACCCATCCTTAAATGGAATAGATATGTATAGTCCAAAGCTTTATCTTCTGCTGATTCAACCTTCCACAAGTTGGCCAGATAAACCATCTTTTGATCATCCAGGGAGAAAAAAAAATGGGGGCTCTCACCGTTCCATGTGCATTGAAGCATGCCTTGAGTAACAGTGGCAGAGAGAGATGAAAAAGACTGATCAGAACATGTAAAGTTTGCACTTGACACAAAAGCAAACCTTTCATGCAGAGTCTCAGATTTATATTTATGGTTTCCTGGAACTGATGCTTCCTTGTATAGGTTGTTTGATGAACAATTACTCGACACACTTGGAGAGTTCATGTAATCGTAACATGTAGATCCGTCAACATCACTGAAACTCATTTTCTCAAAATTGGCATCACCATCATATGCACCATATTTGTGAAACAACGGGCTGTTAAGTATATTTGCCATACTATTACTACCCATGATAGAACCAACAATACAGTGTCCTGCTGGACCAATAACCACACTCTCATTCCCAGGTGCCAATGGATAGTCAAAATGAAACCTAGGGAAATCACATGTATTTCCACTCTTAATTTTAGCTGGACTCAAGCCATCAGACAAAATGTCCATTTCTCCCCATTCCAAATTTAGGGAGTTATTGCGAGGAGCTGCTTTTGAAGCACTAATGTGAATTAATTCTAGGCAATGATGAAGATATTTCTCGTCTATGGTTACCGCATGCCTTGGGATCCAACTCTCCAAGACACAAATGCTTCGAAGAAAAGAATCCTTAATGTAACTTCTGCTGCGTTGTGATTGCTTTACTTTCAAAATCAGAGTGTGTTGTGAATTTTTCCTTCTCACTAAACTTTTTGATTTTGATTCTGAACAATTCAAATCATTGTCACCTGATAATCGTCCATCCTTGTTGGAGTTATTTGATGATGAACCCTCTCCAGCATGGCCACCTTTCTGAGCATCAGAAAATGTATCTTCCATCATGAAACCCCTTTCTAATAATTATAAAGCATACTAATGGCAGACAACTTTGCTTTCCATCTTCTGTCTCCAACTAAATAATATGAATACGAAGCAACCATATTAGATAAATCTCCAACTTGTATCTCAAAGTAATTTGAAAAGGAAAATGACTGGTTAGCATTAATAATTGCAAAAAGAGGCATGTGTATTTCACATCAGAATCACATAGAGTTGCATCAATTAAAGAGAGAGAGAGAGAGAGAGAGAGAGAGAGAGAGAGAGAGAGAGATCAACACTAGTTGTCAAAAAACATGATGGCGATAACATTGAAAAAGGCAGAGCACAAGCATCCATATTGGGCTCAAACGAAGCAAATAATCAACAAAGTACTTTCGGCTCTTGATTTTACTTTATTTTGTTTATTATCTGAAATAAGAAATTAAGGCAATACAAAAAATGCCAAAATTACCAAGTAGAAATCGGAATCGAAGTTATTCAAGAAAGAAGAAGTTAATCTCCTAATTGTGATTTTACTCATACGGAAATAAGTAAATTGCATATTGGAATCATATCAAATCTTAAGCAAAATGAACAGGAAGAGAAAGAACTCATAGATTACATTTTCAGAAAGGTATCGAAAGATAGATTGTAACTCATCCAAGCATCCAATATCATAACACAGTAAAACCAGAGAGAGAAAAAGAAAACAAATCACATATATGCTCAAGAAAATTGATGGAGTTGCTCAAACTCATTGAAAGATGTAATTGCAGAATATAAATCCAGCTTCAATCAGTCCAAGCACCTCACTTCAATTCAACTATACTCACTCAAACTCCCTCACTCCTTCTCTGGGATCTCCCGAGCTCGAAAACTCCAGCTATCCTTAATATAAAAGAAGAACCTTAAAATTGTCGAAAGGAAATCATTAGAACAGAAGAAAAAATATCAAATTTTCTTCTCTTGTACCACTTTACAAGGACAGACCCGCAAACCAGGAAAAAAAATAATATCCCCATAAATACAAATAAATATAAAAGCACTTACAGAGGAAAGGAACAAAACTTTAATAATATACAGTAGTACTAAATAAAAGAGCAGGAAACCAACTTTTTTTCTTACCAGAAGCAATGGATCCAAGCACCAAAATCCACTCTCTCATCACAATCTGATTCCCAAGAATGCAAACACTTAATTATCCTCCAATTTTGAGCTTATCTTCAAGAAAAAGAGCAACAAACCAGGAAAACACGAGAGAGAGCACTAAAAAACAAAATCAGCTAATACTAATAAATTATATACCAGGTTCCACTAAGCACAATGCTCCTCTGTAACCCCCTCCTCCACACACCCCAAAATCCAGGATTACGCGTCGGACCCACTTAGCTTTCACCTCTTCATTCTTCCTTCAACAATTACTACAATATTTTTTGTCCAATATAATAATAATCAGAGAAAAGGAAGCTTTTTAACAGAGAGAAGGAACGAAGAAAATAAGCTGGTACCAGTGATAGGTACAAGCATAGAGGACACTTGCCAAATACGCGCTAGTAGCGTCAGCCATCAGATAGAAGATTTTTTAGAATGGTTTTGCATTGAATTTATAATTGCAATTTGCAAGGCAAAAATTTGTAGGGCACGTGAGAGAGAGAGAGAGAGAGAGAGAGAGGAAAGGGCAAAGGAAGGAGATGGATTGTATTGGTGAGACGTCCTTGCCTTTATGTTTGGCCGTTTGCTTCAGTTTATTTATTGTTGAGGAAGCTCATATTTTCTCGGTTCTCGCACCCTTATTTAATGATGCTCATACGATTTTTAATATAATTCTCTGTTCTAATGAGGTCCCCTTCTTGAAAGGCAAAATTATTATTTTTCTTTTTTTAAAAAAATAATAATAATAAAGTAAATTTGCTTTTTTAAATAATATATATATCTTTTTAAATGACAAATTTCATTGCATAAAAGTTCTGAAGACAAAAGTATATATTCCTAATGCGATCACAAAGACAAAACTCCAACCTAACAGAATAGGCTCAAAGCCCTTGCCAGTCAACCTTATAACTAGATCTCTCAAGCAAAAACTCAGGAACAGCACCTCGCACAAAGCTATAATCGAAAAGTCGAACTGGATCGATTAACTGAAAAGGAAGGAAGGGAACTCCTTCCACTAAAGTCGTAAAGACCAAGCAAGACTAGTAAAACCAGCAACTCCACACCCTTAAGCCCAATACCATCAGGAGATGTAGGATTCAAAAGACACCAACTTGGAAGAGAGAGGAGGCAGAGGTCATAGCTTCTCTGTCTCATCTAGGCCAATAAACACTTTTGAAATGTCGACTCTTCAGATACCCAAGGTGCCTTCCTTTGAAACTCTTCCGAAGCCAGAAGCCGAAAGCCTTCCACCAAGCAAAGGCCAATAACAGAATTCAGGGAAGCTACCCATACAAGCAGAGCTTCAAAACCGCAGTTCCCACAACTAGATCTTCTCCGAAATACCCTCTCCATTAAAAGCTCCAAGATTTGCAAAACATAACACATAAACCCAAAACTATACATAAATCAAACTAGGAAGGAGAAGAAAACCGATCATCGAACACTGCCCTTTATCTAGAGGAGTAACAGAAGACCACTAAAAACAAGCACTCGACTAAATTTAGGAGAATGCAACTGGAGAAAGCTAACTAAAAAGATTAATATGTACATAATTAAAGATAGTGAAATGCTTTTTGAAAAACATAATATAAAGCAGTTTATGGACATAAAATTTTGTGTCAGGGTATTGAAACATTTTATTTATTTCTCCATTTTGTATAAAAAAAATAAAGCTTATGATTTTCTTTTTTATCTTTAAATAAAAATGTAATGGATTCTCGAATGAAAAAGAAATTTAAACCAAAAAATATAATAAAAAATAAATAAAATGGGATGGTGCCACATACTTCATATCATATTGATTATGACTATATTATTTGTAAATAATTTAGTAAAATTCGAAATGTAGTAATCACTTCTTACATAGGTTTAAATCATTGATAATTGACTTTAAAAATTGAAATGGAGTAAAGGAGACACATGTCTATATGGTGGTGGCAAATTTTCATTACAATAATTATTATGAATATGGAATATCTCCGCTACGTAGTCAATCTTATTCCAAAATCACAATGATGATGATCAAAAATAAAAGAAAGTGAGGCAGTGATAGAATAAAAGGTGGGTTTATGCCTTGTGGTCTCTAGGCCAAATTCAGTGGGTGCAATTATGTGGGGTGAGTTGAGTTGGGTGGCAATTGATATGTCACCGCCTCTATTGCAATGCGTACTTAAAAGAAAAAGAAGAAGAAGAGTCTCTAGTCTAAACATGGAGGATTTGACCATAAGCACCTAAAGCATGTGCAATATGTGGGATATGGTAAGCTCATATCACACTTCATGACTATTGACTCCAACCTATTCATCAATTCAATTTGATAATAACAGTTGATGGTAGTTAAAAATTTGTTGGGATTGAATTCATATGCAGGAGATCTCCAAGCTATAAAATCCACAAATTTTATAGTGAATCTACAAACTATTCCCTTCCCTTCGCTTTTATATATGTGTTTCTTTGGATACCGCCTAATGCCTAGTATTTTTCTTAGGAACAAACTATTTTTCTTAGGAACAAAGTTTGTTTTTGCCACTCAACTTTTTTTTAATGTCCAATTTTATCCAATTTTAACTTTTTAACTAATTTATCCACATTTTTTTATTTAAGATTAAATTTGTCTCTCCTCCACGAAAGTGAAATTTGTAACACTCTGAATGTTTAAATAATTATTTTGTGCAGTCACTTGAGTATTGTCTGGTTTGGCGAGCTCAAGAGGGGCCGTATGATGTTGCTATTGTGGGCCTGAGGCCCTTTGTGCTGCGTTTTATTGAATTTTCATACAGGGGGTTATGTCTACTTATAAGGAAAACTCTATTGAAATTTCGGCAATACCTTAAAATTTATTCTTGCTTTTATAGATTAAATTAATTGGTTAATTCTATCAGTTAATTGATAGAGGTCAGTGTATATGTATAAGCAAATGGTGCCGGCCAATCATCTTCTATCCAGTCGGCCTAGCTGTAATTGGGCCATCCTCTCTGTGAGTAGATATTTATTTTATTTATAATTTTAATATTATTATATTTTTGACATGCTCATGCATCACTTATACTTATATTTATGTAGTTAAATATTAGGCATGCCCTGTTTTGCATTTATACTTGTGATATTACTTTGATTGCTGTATTTCGATAATCTGAAGCTGTATGTGTGAGTTGGTGTGTATGTGGAGTATATGGATGTGGGTAGGACGGGTAGACGTGGCTGGAGCTTGACTCGCTGAGATTCGATCCTTATTATGGATAAGTCGGGGTAGGTACGACTTTGATTTGATCTCGCTGGCCCCCGCATATGGATTATTAAGTGAAAGTCCGACTCGAGTTGATCTCGCTGGCAGGCCTTGGATTAAGAGAGATGGGTAGGGGGGTCAGCTCCTCATATATGTATCCATGAGTATGAATATAACTTGGGTGCGTGAGTGCTCCAAATTATCTTTAATGTGACCTGACTTGTTTACATGACTTGTATGAAGATGATGCATTTCATTTCTAAGAGTGCATTAGAATTAGATAGTTATAGAAATTATAGGTAAAATAAATATTTACTCTCTAAGTCTAATGCTCACTCCTGTTCACTATTTTTTCAGCATACAGGAGAGCCTTGTTGTAAATGACCTGTTCCTTTCCTCACAAGTCCACTTATGTTTATTTTGTAGAATTTATGTAATCAAGGGAAGTTTTAGAACTCCGCATGTGTAGGGGTTATTTAATTTGATTTGGGCAATAAAAAATTATGTCTATTTTCTTTTGAAAATTTGTAAACTTCTTATGATGCATGTGATGTTGAATGGACTGGGTATATGGCTTGGTTTGAGAGAGTTGAGCTCCCATTTGATCTTATTGTGATTTTTGGATGATTTTGAGGGTGAGCTGAGCTCCCCAATGGATTGGATTTTTGTGTTTACAGGTCATGTGAGCCAAAAACTTTCCGTTATATGGTCCATATTATGGTCGAACTCTGTTCAATTGTTTCTTTGAAATTGGGCCAAATATGGGTTTATGTTTGGGTTGAAAGATAATTGGGCTTACTATGGGCTTCGGAAGCCTTATGTTGACCCAAGTCCTAGTACTGGTCCAGCCCGCGAGTTCGAGTCGTTACAAGATTGGTATAAGAGCTTAGGCTCTATATTCATGGGAAAGAGTATACTTGGGAGTGTAAAAGGAGTCTTGTTAGGATGTTACATGCGGAGTATAAGATCTTGTTTTGTCTTCTTTTGTAATTTCTTGCTTCTAGATTTTGCATTATTCCTTGAGTAGTTTAAGAGTGCTTCAGTTTAGCACCTAGGTTTTGTGAAGTACGTGGTGACGTAAAATAGATTTAGTAGACGTGTTAAGGTCTGCCATAGAAATACGTACTATAAGAAATGCTATATTTATGTAAGTATGGGTCTCAGTGGTGTGCCTATCTGGTGCTAGGCACGAGTACATAAAGGTGAGTTTTGATAATATAGTTACCCTAGATAAGGGTAAGGATACCATTGCTGGTAGTCGTCAGTGGATGACCCAGTCATAGT
The DNA here is from genome assembly GCF_030052815.1 of Hevea brasiliensis. NCBI lineage: Eukaryota > Viridiplantae > Streptophyta > Magnoliopsida > Malpighiales > Euphorbiaceae > Hevea > Hevea brasiliensis. The sequence continues at coordinate 71,116,595 of NC_079507.1, read as the reverse complement.
AAGTTTATGATATCAGTAGATTCAAGAGAGATAAGAGATTGGGAGGCCTAGTTTATCGGGACATATCGTAGTAACTATACAATATTCTTGATGCTTGCTCTGTAAGCTGTAGATTACAGTACCGACATGGGAATATTATGTAGAGCTACGTGCTTCCCTATGATGCTCCAGCATGGGGTGTTTGCAGACAGTCTCTGTTTTGGTGCAGTTATGCTAAACCAGAGTTTTATTTCTGTAGTGGAGTTAGGAAGACTCCTGGTTAGAGTTTAAGACCCTTCAGATAGAATATCAAAAGTTGCAATTGGGAAATAACTAGAGTTAGTGAATCAATTATCCTATTTTGAGTGCAGAATTATAGCATAAGTAGCATGAGACTAGAGGTTTTTAGTATGGTTGCAGTGCCATGATGACACCTACTTAGTGGGATCATCTAGTCTCTGATATGAATTCTTGGACAGTTTTGACATTTCAAGTGATGTTTTGCCTAAAGATTTATAAGAATAGTATATCCCTCGTGTATCAGCAATATGCCAAGTACAACCTTACTCCCTAGGGAAAATCGGGGGCTAGGAATAAGGTTCATAGCCTATGAAATGATAATTTAAAGAGTTATGGCATGATAAGAGAGTAAATGATTTGACATGGTTTTGGCAGGGTGGCAGATACAGTACCCTAGTTACAATCAGTTATGATGTAGGGCCTAATCTTATGCTTTCAGGAAGGCAGAAGAATGCTACTAGTGATGGTGACCTAAGGAATAGTGTCCTAGATGGGACTGTAGAGTGCGGTAGAGAGTAGTTGATTTAAGTATCCTAAAGAGTGTCTAAGTTCCATCATGGAAACCATAGGTGATTGGTTTATGATGGATGAAAAGCTCGTGAATTGAATGATAGATTATGGTACCCAATACCATAAGTTTTGACTAATTTGGTAGATATAAGAAAATGGAATTCCTATAGATTTCCTCCTTGAGGTATTGGAGGGTAGTTATAGTAAAGCAAAGGAAAGGACAATGATTGTAAGTCAGTGAAAATAAGTCATAGGATATCAATAGATAAAAGGAAATATAGGAATGAAAATTTGGATAGTCAGTATCAGGTGTGACAAGAGAGAAATTTGAACAACAGTAGAAGTGCTAATCAGAGTAGTAGAAGGACCAATTATGAGTAGTGCAAAGGTGAAGATGACCTAACAGAGACATTGAAAGGTACATTTATCTAGTGTAGCTGTCAGGTTAAAAAGAAGAATGGAGCTAAGGAATAAAGTAATCAAGGCTCTATTTTTAGTAATATTAAAGAGATGAACTAAAGAGCAAATCGAATAGCGAAGAATAGGACAAGATTAAGAAGATCAAAGTGAGATATAAAGTACGTAAAGTGTTATCCTGAGCAAGGTAAATAGGGTGAACTGAAAAGCAATATTAGAAAGCTCAGAACAAGATTATTTGAGTGAGGATAGTTACCAAGATATGAAATCCAAAAGTGCAGGACTTAGAGCAGATAATAGTTTGGGCAATATCATGAGCCAAAACATGGAGTTCAGAGTTACAGGATATGGATCAAACTCTGTCTATTCCTATTCCCATAATGGAGTAGGTAGCAATGGGATTGAAACCATTTAAATTTATAACAGTGTGAGGAAAGTTAGTTAAGGAATGCAACCAGAACAAGTAAAAGTTATAGGATATACAATGGTATCTTGAATTGCCTTATTAAGCGAAAGAGTGAATTAATAAGTAGTAAGTTAAATAAAAGTAAACCTAATGATTCAAATAGGCATAACGAGTAAGTTAAATTTTTCCCTCCTCCATGAAAGTGAAATTTGTAACACTCTGAATGTTTAAATAATTATTTTGTGCAGTCACTTAAGTATTGTCTAATTTAGTGGGCCTAGGAGGGGTCGTATGATGTTGCTATTGTGGGCTTGAGGCCTTGTGTGCCGCGTTTTGTTGAATTTTCATGCAGAGGGTTAGGTCTACTTATAAGGAAAACTCTGTCGAAATTTTGGCAATACCTTAAAATTTATTCTTATTTTTATAGATTAAATTAATTGGTTAATTCTGTCAGTTAATTGATAAAGGTCAATGTATATGTATAGGCAAACGGTACCGGCCAATCTTCCTCTATCCAGTTGGCCTAGCTATAATCTGGTCATCCTCTCTGTGAGTAGATGTTTATTTTATTTATAATTTTAATATTATTATAATTTTTGTATGCTCATGCATCACTTATACTTATATTTGTGTAGTTAAATATTAGGCATGCCCTGTTTTGCATTTATACTTGATGATATTACTTTGATTGCTATGTTTTGATAATCTGGAGCTGTGTGTGTGAGTTGGTGTGTATGTGGAGTATATGGATATGAGTAGGACGGGTAAACGCGGTTAGAACTTGACTCGCCGAGACCCAATCCTTATTATGGATAAGTCGGGGCAAGCACGACTTTGAGTTGATCTCGTTGGCCCCTGTATATGGATTATTAAGTGAAAGTCCGACTCAAGTTAATCTCGCTTGCAGGCTTTGGATTAAGAGAGCTGGGTAGGGGGATCAGGTCCCCATATATGTATGCGTGAGTATGAATATAACTTGGGTGCGTGTGTGCTCTAGATTATCTTTGATGTGACTTGACTTGTTTGTATGACTTGTATGAAGATAATGCATTTCATTTCTAAGGATGTATTAGAATTAGATAGTTATAGAAATTATAGGTAAAATAAATATTTACTCTCTGAGTCAAACGCTCATTTCTGTTCACTATTTTTCCAGGATACAGGAGGGCCTTGTTGTAAATGACCTATTCCTTTCCTCACAAGTCCACTTATGTTCATTTGGTATAATTTATGTAATCAAGGGAAGTTTTAGAACTTCGCATGTGTATGGATTATTTAATTTGATTTGGGCTGTAAAATATTATGTCTCTTTTCTTTTGAAAATTTGTAAACTTCTTATGATGCATGTGATGTTGAATGGACTAGGTATATGGCTTGGTTTGAGGGAGTTGAGCTCTCATTTGATTTTATTGTGATTTGTGGATGATTGTGAGGGAGAACTGAGCTCCCCAATGGATTGGATTTTTGTGTTTACAGGTCGGGTGAGCCAAAAACTCCCCGTTGGATGGCCTATATTATGGTTTGACTCTTTTCCGATTGTTTCCTTGAAATTGGGCCAAATATGGGTTTATGTTTTGGTTGAAAAATAATTTGACTTATTACGGGTTTCGGGGCTTATGCTGACCCATGTCCTAGTGTCAGTCCGGCTCGCGAGTTCGGGTCGTGACAAAATTCAACGCACTGTTTCAATGCATGAGTTTTTTTTTTTTAATATTAATTAACTAAAATATAGGTTAATTACTTTAAAATTCTTTAAAATTTTTGTTAATTATAAATAAGCCCCTAATTAAAAATATTATCTTGTTTAACAAAAATTAAACTTAAAAATTTTGGTTAATTACAAATAATCCCTAATTAAAAATAGAATAAATTACAATTTAATCCTTAAGGTTTGACGAAAACTATATATTAATCCCTATATTTTTAAAACCCACCTATTTATTTCTTGAGATTTTAATAAATAGTTAATTTTATAATTAATAGTTATTTTTTAAAATTAACTATATTAATTATGTTAAAAATTTTAATATGTAATTTACAAATTTTTAATTTGTAAAATTAAAAATTTATAATTTTATAAATTTTTAATTTTACCCTATTAGGGACTATTTTGTAAATTTGTTAAAATTTCAAGGATTAAGTAGGTAGGTTTTAAAAATATAAAAACTAATATATAGATTTTACCAAACATCAGAGACTAAATTATCATTTGCCTAAAAAAAAATTCATTATTATTAACAAAAATTAAAATGATATTTAATTAAATAAAATATTTAAATTATTTTTAACAAAATTAAATGTTAAAATAATATTTTAATATTAAAAGATAAAAAAATAATTGAATATTTTGGATTGGTCACTTGTTGTACACTTAAATAGGGAAGGGTAAATTTGAGCTTAAATAGAAAGATTTTGGTAAGTTAGACAAAGAACTTAAAAATGTGTAAAATTAGACATTAACAAAGAGTTGAGAGGCAAAAATAAGCCTTTGGCCATTTTTCTCTCTATTTCTAGGTGTTCATATCTATTGAAAATTTCATTCCAATCAACCATTTAACAACTAATGGAGGATTGGTAGTTAATTTGTGAAATGTCATTTATTTTTAGGCTTGAAGCTTAAGGACAATATTTTAAAGCCAACCAACCATTGATTGGTTTATCTAGGAACTTCACACAGAAAGTTCATAATCCATGAAAACCAAAGATTAATTGCACATAATACTATGTTTGGACTAATTCCAATGACTAGTCATTTTATATGACTATTTTAGTCCCTCCTTCAATCAATCATGCCTTACCATAGATTATGGATTTATTTTTATTACATGTAAATTACTAAATTATACTCATCGTTATAATTTTCATTAAAATATTATTTTTTTAAAATATTAATCTAGGCACTATAAAAATTTATTTTAAAATATTATTTAATTTTATTTTAAAATTATTATAATTACATTATATTAAATTTAATTTTAAATTAAATTTTAATATTATTTAATCAATGTATTTAAATAAATATTATCTAATGACAGTTCAAATATTAATTAATATGAATATTAAGTTTACATAATAATAATAATTTTTCTTCTATAGATTTGATTTTTAAACTAAAACATAAGATAAATATATAATAAAATTTATTTATTAAATATATGAGTACAAATATTTGTATCTCAATTGAGTCCAGCAAGATTTTCCATATAATACTTGTGCAATAAGGAGCCAACTAGGTAAAGCATGAGCTCACCTTTTCTCCATCGCAGGCCTCAGAGAGCCTGCCATTTCAGGCTCTGGTCCACATTCAAAATTAACGAAGTAAAAGTCCCACGCTAGAAAATCGCCAAGGACACTTTAGGCTCAAAAGGCAACAATTTTCTTTGCCTTCCCCTTTCAAGACAGAGCACAGGAATGCGAAGTTTCTGTGTGACTCTGTCATTGGTTGGATAAGTATTACTCGATTTAAATTGAATAAATTGAATCGTATTATTTTAATTTGATAATTTATTTTAATTTTTAAGATAATTTAGTTTGGTTTAATTTAATTCAATTTTATATTTTAAAAATTTTTATTATTTTGATTCGGTTCGATTTTATAGAAAAAAAATTAATTGAATCGAATCAAATCAAATTGTTTTATTAATTTTAAAATTGATTTATTTTTATATGAAATTTATGAATTATATGTAATTTTATATATATAAATTGTTTAATTTCATTAATTAATGATTATTAGATTCAAATCAAGGTCAAAATCATGTTAAATAATTTGAAAATAAAGTCTAAATTAAAAAACTCATCAAAATTCAAAAACTGTTCACTTTAAACCAAATCGAACCAAAATAGAATGGTGTCAACTAATTCTGAGACACACAAATAAATATAAGGTATGTGAAAGTTAAGTCCTCCATGTTATTTCAATTTCAGAGAAGTTTGTGATAGATGTGTCAACTATTTCAGATTCTCTGGACGCATATCACGCAAACAACAAACAAAAATAGCGACATAAACATGTTTCAACTGGCATTCCTGCCAAGTAAGATTTTCCACAGGATTGTACAGATTGTGGGATCTTGGAGATAATAGGAAGATTGGAGATAGATCGAGTATAGTATTTACAATAATTACATTGTTATTTCACTTTCTAGATTATCCTGGCTGCATTATACATAGATTAAATATGTTAAACGACCCACATTATTCTATTTTCTTTTATTAAACCTGGATAGATATAATAATCCTGGTTGAAATGGAGTCATCTCCAAAATTGTAGAGATTTTTAATACTTCAAAGCTAATCAAATCCAGGACTGGATGGAATAGTTGCATTTGAAGGAGTTTACACCACTGATATGAGCTAAGATATCTGAGGAATCAACCATGTCCTCTTCTTCTTTCACCACTATCTGCATGGAAAGAAAAGCAGGCAATAGAAGAGGATCACAAACCAAATTTAAAGAAGACAATATCAACGTGAAAGTGTAATATTTTGGATTTTACTGATATTGGAGATGAGGAAAAATGATGAAAAATAGATTATAAGAATCTTACTTCGTCTTCGTCGTCCTCTTCATGATTGCTACAAGCTGCCCTGTTGGTCTCTCCAAAGTCATCATTTTTTGCAAACCTTCCTCTGACTCGAGGCCTGCTGTCTGCCAGTGTTTTGCGACAGGCATACTGCAAATTTGCTTGAACCATTAGTAAGAAGAAAACAAATGCAAATTTCCATGGAGGTATTTTCTGAGACAGAGAGGTAGAACCTTGATTTTCTTGCTGAAATTCCTTTCATTCCTTTTCTTCATGTACCTATGGATCTTCTCCTTCCTTTGCTCAACTGAGAGTTTGCCGACTTTGAAGGTTGAATCTTCCAAACTTGAAATATCTGATGCCAAAGGAGTAGAATTCCCAGCTCCACCCACCAATTGCTGCGTTTCATTGCCGAGTGCCTTCCAAAGAACATGATAAGAAAATTAAGAAGAGTAAAACAATCATTAATTCCTATGTCCTGTCATTTGGGACATAGACATGATACTTTCAATGCGGGGACTTAACTTTGCTCAGAAAGGATTGATTAACTATAATTGGTTTCAAAACTCAGTTATTGATTAACTATAATTGGTTTCAAAACTCAGTTATGTGAAGATAAAAAGCTAATTCAATAACCTTTAACATAAGTTAGAAAATTGTAAGATAACCTACTCAAAATAAAGATTTTTTTTTTGGCATGCCCTCTCTGTTGGTTGTTGAAGGCACTCAAAAGTCGTTGCCTTACATAATATTTATTTACATATATATTGTTCTATGTATACACTTTAAGTGTTGCTAATACCTGTAGGTCTCCTGGGTTAAAAACTCTAGGGTTTGTATCAGAGTAGTAAATTCCAACATTATCACCCTGAAAGTCCAGTTCTTGCTGGTGCAATTCAGAACCCAGAAGAATACCTCCAGCGAAAATCCCAGAACTGTCAACAGATAATGCAGCAGTCAGGGTCCCAGCAGACATGCACGTGCTCATAGCAGGACCAAGAAAAGTACCAGAAGGGGATGAAGGGTTCATAGGTACATAAGCAGGAACTGAAGACAAGCAATCTTCCTCAAAAACTGAAGGCAATGGATGGCCCATAAGTGGGGCAACAGAATCAGAAGGATGCCGGGTTAGCCCATCAGCAGAAACCATATCTAATAGTGTGAGTTGAGGTTGTACAGAAGAGAAATCAAATTGGTCATGTTGGGTAGTGGTAAATTGGGGGACAGTAAATGCAGGGGATGCAGAAAAGTCTATAGAAGCTGAAATTTCATTATCGAGCTCATCTTGGGTATCAAAAATAATGGACAGATTGTTATGGTTGATATTGTTTGCATTTGCGGTGGGGGTAGTGGTGGTGCTAGTAGTTGTGGGGGTTGTGGTGCTATTGTTTCCATTATTATCTTGGCAGCTGTTGAACTTCTCTATATCTGATGTCAATGAAAGATTATTTGTGTAGGGAGAATTCTCCTCATAGCAACAGTTTGAGCTTGAAGTGACTTCAGAATTTTGCAGGAAGAATTCAGGGTCGCAGAATTCCAAAATGTTAGCACTAAGTGTGCTGGAAACATCATCCTGTAAAAAAGTGAAAAACGGTGTTAAGGTCATAAATCACCTAACTACCATAACGAACATATGCAATACTTATACACATGTATCTGATATTACTAAAATGACTTAGGCTTGACCTTTCCTTTAGGCACACGCCAAGCATGATTCTTCATTGTTTATGGGTTTGGATCTAATTCTTGATCTTTGATGGATGCGATGTGTCTGTTCACATAGGCCATGATTTGATAAAGATATCAAACTTAAAAGGGTAATATTCTCTAATCAAGCTGAATTTATGCCTGAAAGCCACCAAGGGTGTGGTTACACTAGATGTCACTTACCAAGCTTTCAGTTCGTCATATATGTATACTCCGGACTACAATGGATCAAGCAATTCAAACGGGACACGTGCCTAGCTAGTCTAGTTCATGGTGTGTTTAACAAGCACCAATCTTGTTTCCATATTTGATTAAGAGAGCATCAAAGGAAGACAATATCATGGTGGATTTTTTGCATGTAAAGCACAAAAGAGATGTGTATCTGTGCTCCATGTGACATGTAGGAACAAGTACAATCAAGATTAGCAAGAAAAATAAATAGCATTATCAAGAAGCAACTTCATTGCATTTTCTTTTCACTCAAATTGTAGAAAAAGCCATGTTCCAACAAACAATTGGGATTGGAAGGGAATTAATTAGGGAGGACCCAATATAGTTATCCATGTAAAAGTGCTGTGATTAGGCCATTTTGTTCTGTCTAGCTGACAAAAAGAATCCATGATTAGAAATCTTTGGACAAATATATTCTACATTAAATGATCAGAAAAGAAAGTTGAAATTATTGTTATAGCAAAGTGAAGATCATTACATTGGTGATGGGCACCCTTAAGAATCTTACTTGGTCTCAAGACTGAATCATTCAAATTGATAAAGAGTTGCATATATAAACAAACCAAAAAGAGCATTTTCTTTTGCAAGCGACTCTCTAAGCTAACTCGCCCCCACCAATTCATGAAGCATCTAATTCTTGGCTTGAAATCCCAGTACATTATCATCAACATGAAAGGGAGATGTTCATTTGAAACTCGTACCGTTATACTCTCTCTCTCTCTCTCTTTTTTAATGATAACAACTGAAGAGATGTTTGGAAAAACATCTCCATGAACCATAAAAATGTCAAGAAACATACAAAAATTTGCAAATGAAACAATTGTACGATTAACTTGACGAATTATTAGCATTCAAACAAACAAATTATAAAACAAAAGGAAAAGCAAAAAACTGGAGAGTATCACACAAATTCCAGAAATATATTTGCACCAACGCAAAAACAATACAAAATATAAAACACCAGCAACATATGAATCAATCTTGAAGATGAATTTGAACTCGCAAATGCAAAGAAAAGCAGACGAGAGATGACAACAAAATGATTGAATGAATATAAACTTATAAATATGTGTAAATGCATACTTGCATTTACATTAATGTACTACCGAAAGAAAGAAAATGAGAATATTGAAAAAAAAAAGGAGAAGAAAGAATATTACAACTGGGAGCTGCTCGGGTGGTGGATGAATCACGTCCTGCAACATGGCTGTGCTTATGCTTGTTATGAAGGTTTGTTTTGTTTAGTTTGAAAAGCCAAAATTTTCTTCTAGGCAGCCTTAAAATAGCAATGGTTAACATATGACAACACCTCCTCTTAGCTAATTCAATTGTATAACTAAATTTACGTTGGCCAACACTCCATAATAACTGAAAAAGACAAGAAAGAGAAAGAGAAAGAGAGTCTAAGTTGTGGATAAAGAGAGGGATTATAAGCAATATCCAGACAGAGAGAGAGAGAAAGAGAGAGAGAGAGAGAGAGAGAGAAGGTTGGTTTTTGCAAGTTAATGATGGCTAAGAAAAGGGGAGGGTAATGGCTGGGCTGTCCAAAAAGTTAGTTATTATATAGATTAGAGGGGAGGCCAGCGGCACTTTCTTTTGTGTCAAGCCGATCGACGCGGGGAACCACCAGGTTTTGACCCCAGAGTGCTTTCGTGGCATGCAATATGGAGCCTGTGCTGGGTGATGGGTGGGCGGGTTGACCAAGTTTCCTAATTTCTGTACCCTCTTCTTCCTCCGCCTTATGCTGTGAATCTTCAACCCTTGTCCGTACTCTTAAGATTGCTGCGGCACCTATTTATTGGCTGCACAGCCCTCTTTCTTTCATCGCATAATCATGCCTCTCTTTCTTAATTTACACGTACACTACAATGATTAAAAAAAAAAAATCTCATCTTTATAAAAATATATTAATAATTAATTAAATTATTTTTTATTTTATTTAATTATTTTTTATATAAATATTTGAGTGAAGGAATTTTTTTTTTTTTTTTACTAATTCTAATAACTTTGGAGCTTATTTAGAGGACTTCTCTTTTTCGCTTAATTGTAGATAATAGAATTATGTACTTCATCCGGGTTGAAATTAATGTTTCCATGATTTATACTCTAACATTTAAAAATAGAAAGACTTTGATATTTATATAAAAAATTATTCAATTAAATTGGTAAGATATGTTGATAAAAAATACTTAATTCTCTGTCTGTTTCGTGAAAGATAATTTATAAATAAAAAATATTTTTTATAAAAATTATTTTTTATTATTTATTAATATTTTTAAATTAATATATATATCGATATCATATATGAGTATTTTTATATTTTAATAAAATTATTAAAATTTAAAAAATAACTTAATTTTTTTGTGCGCGGTGCTAACGGGTTAGATAGAAAGCAAAGTTCCTGTGTATTTTTGAGTCTTCATTATTTTCTTGTGGGTATTTTCCTTATCTTTTTCAATTTGGAAATTGGCACTTTCTCAACGTTTCTCTTCAAATGACACTTCGATGGGTGCGTATGAACATTTAACATGGGTTAGAATTGCAATAATTTTGATGCAAAGTAGGATTTGTTGCCAAAAATTTGGAGAATGACTGCCAATTACTAAAGTTTCTTTACTTGGCTACAACTTTATACATCATGCCCCTCTTTTTCTTTTTATCATTTCCCCCTATATATGGACATGATATAAAACATACTTTCACATACTTATAGCCCCATGTGCACGGCCATTCTAGTGAGTAATTATGCAGTAGCCCATTATTCCACGTAGAATTAATATATGAAATAATAAATTAATTAGAAAATAATATTTAAATATAATAAATAATTATCATTTAAAAAAAATCTTAAATACATAGAAAAATTAAATATTATAGAGCTTACTTATATTTATTTATATGATTCTTATTTCCTTGCCATTCAATATGAGTAATTTTATATCGAATCACCGGTATATTATATAATATATAATGCTTGAGAGACTATTAACGGGACAAATAACAATTAATCCTTTTATTATTATTACTTTAAATTTAAATAAATTTAAATTGTCTAAAAAATATATAAAAGAAAATAAATTATTAATATATATATTTTTTATTAACCCGTATGTATATGAAAATAATTAATATTTAGACGAGAGTAATTTTCAAATAAAATTCTCATAACATCAGAAATTGACACGCAATATTGTTTGTACCAACCATCTCATTTCAATACGAATGTTTTTATTTATTTCCCTTGCTCTTTTCAAGATCTCTAGTACATGAAGCTTAATGACTTAAAACATCTTTCAAAGTGTAAAAGCATATAAACAGAAATGAAATAAAGTAGAACAAAGCTCAAACACACTGCAAAAAGGTTCCACTTATTTTGATTCCCAGTTCAGCAAAAAAGAAAGAGCGACTACATCGAACCCATCAGTAAGTGTCTCATCCATTCCAGATTTCTTTGCATCAACCAATCTTTGACAAAATCTTTTCACACACAGCACAGGATCCCTTACCTTTCACTCTCACAACTCACAAGCTAAGGCGTGTGAAATCCTTACACTCTTTGCCTAGCAGCATAGACTCATCAGGCCTCATGCCCGTGGTTCCACTCGCCGAGCTCATTTTGAGACTAATAGTCAAGTTCTTTCACTTAATATCAATCCTTTTGCTTCATCTGGTAATGACAAACTCCCTTCTAGAGGGCTTCCATTTTTCCCATTTTTTCAAAATTCGATTGAGAAAGTGGGGTTTCCCTTGTTCTGTGGAAAGTATCCTATGTGTTAATAATCTACTTACTCGGTATTGAAGGCAATGTTCTGCTCTGATATTGTTCATCTATGAAAGATGAAAATATTCCTACCATTGTTGGGGGTTGAAGGAGTAAGGAAATGCATTCATGTTGCAATCATCACATGACACTACTTATCCAAGATTCCAAAACGGGAACATTGGTCTGTGGCTCTGTGCTAGATATAGTTGCTAGACTACGATGAGATGAAATCAGCGAAATGAAATGAACTATAATCATTGACTATATGCAACAAGACTAAGATTAATCCTAGTTGTGATCACAAATTAAATTACTATATTTATTTTCTAAAGATAGGTTTCATTAACCTTGCATCTATCAAACAATGTATGCATGTGTGTTCACTTGTGAATATTTAAACAATCAATTGAAAAATGGTGCTTATATGCTTAAACAAATAATCAATTAACTTGTTATTTTTTAGCTAATCAATCATATGATTTTCACATAATCAAGAGATTCTTCAATAATGCTAAGTAGATATTTATCTCTTTGGCTAAAGTTTGTTATATGGCATCTTTCCTTAACTTTGTCCTTGCTCTAATAAATATCAGTGAATGGTTCATACATTTGACGTTCCATCGAAGCTGCAGAAATTCGATATGGCTCACCGAAAATTAAAATGTAGATTCTGTGATATTAAGCATGTGAAGGATTGTTCCTCATTCACATATTTAATGCTCTACATTCATTCTCAAGCAATGCATTGTCATGGCAGAAATTTAAACTTCGCAGATATACTAAATGGGCATATATATATGCTGTGCTTAAAGTTCAATATCAGAATTAAAGCAGCAATATATTCTGATGAGGAACCTGATATTCAAACTAGAAGATAATTATAAATGTCCAGAGAATCAATTATGTTGGGGGAATATATATGTTTCTTGCACCCTTTTCTTTAACTCCACCAGCTTTTGCTACGATAAAGAACCTAACATATATGTGGACTACCTTGTCCGTCTCTCGCCTCTTGTTGCCATAAGATACAAAACTTTTGCACATTATTTACGCATTCATACCTTTGTCTGTAAGATGTTTATACTGATTTAGTTAAAGCCCTGGCTACATTTGTAATTATTCCTGCACTGTATTTGCCAGAATGTACTTGTACGAGTTATACAACAGCAGCAAGTTTTGTGTTAATAGAGGTTAACATTCATTAGCTTTAAATATTATGTGCAAGTTTTATGATGAAAGGTTCCTTGTATATATCAGTAGACGTGCAAAGATGAACAGAAATCATGCTATGTTTTGCTACTGTCTTTCAAGAAACATGTGTAATCATGATCAGATCATGTAGTCATTCGCTGTCGAAAGGAAATCAATTATTCTCCTTATGTGAAAAACTAATGGTTGCTTGATTCTGCTTGCCATCTGTTCTTGGTCCTAATTACACCACCAAGCTCACAACAGAATTAATACTATTTGGATAAGAAATAATATGAAAGTTGGCTAGCTGTCACAAACCCAATACCAATGCCAAAATAGAGATGTAGGCTTAGCAAGAACAATAAGCCAACAACTTTTGGTAAAATCCTAAAATTGTAACATATCAGTTGTTAAATGATTTGATTACTCAGATCACTCCCATATTATTTTCCTCCATTTTATATGTGAAATTGAACTCTATCAATAAAAATATAAGTTTACCTGTTTTGAGTCTAATTCTGTCTCAAAAGCTAGCCCAAAGAGAAAAAGTTTGCTCAAATCTTGGACAGTATGTATTGCCTACTATCAAGACTCAAACCTAGCACTCTGAAATGCATAGCTGATGTTTGATTTAACTAGTTGCTGCGTTATCATTTATTCATCAACCAGGAAAATTAGTGAGGAAGCTTACTCACTACCGGGGTGGTTATTAGACATCAAGGACCTGTTTGTTACGTGTTGTAGGATCAATTTCCACTCTGCTAAGGGTCATGTGGGCCAGAACGAAGCCCATGCCCATGGGCGGACCCGATCTCATGGTCCAGTTGGGTCGGTCAAATTGACCAGCTTCTAATTTCTCTTCCCGTTTCCCTCTTCGGCTCTTCCCTCCCGCTGCTGCTGTTGCCAGTGCTGCTTAATTTCACAAATCATTAGCTCCTACTTTGGAACGCTAGTATCCCAACACTGAAAACCATAACTCTCTTCACAATGCACTGCTCAAGTAACTCTCTCTCTTTTATCTTCGCTTTCCAATATCACACATTTTGTATGTGTTGATAGATCTCTGTTTTTGATTATGCTGTTTTGTCTCTACAGTCTCTGGCGAGGTGCCGGAAGAGCCCGTCCTCTCTAAGAAATCTGGGCTTCTTTATGAAAAGCGTTTAATCGAGAGGCACATATCTGTATGTTTCTCTATCTTTTTTTATTTATTTCTCGTTGTGCAGTTTAGGTTTCTGTTTGACTGAGAGAAAATGCAGAGCAAGGCAAATTTGAACATTTTTCATCGTTTTTCTACTTAAAATGAAAAATTGAGGGAAGCATGTAACTAATTAAACATGTCTTGTTTAGGGTCTTGATCTGAGGGCTGAATTCAGTTTGTTTACTGAGAAAAAAGTAATTGAAAGGAAATAAAATTAATAGTTGGAGTATTGAATTTATTTTTTGTGAACATTTGAGGTAACGAGACCATTTGTTTAACTGAGCTTAGGTTGTGGCTTTTTTTCTATTATGCATTTTGAAAATTCAGGGTGAGAGGAGACTGTCGGTTTTTTTTATTTTTATTTTTTATTTTATATGTGTTTCTTTCTCTTTCGGAACAATTTGTCTCCTAAGACGAAAGGACGCATAGGATGTCTTCCCTGGTGCAAAAGAATTTGTTGTACTCTGTGGCAATCTATAAATTGATAACTTTTTTTTTTTTAGCCTTCTGTTTGATAAACCCTGTATTGTTGTTTATCATCTAATTAGGATTATGGAAAATGCCCAATTACTGGGGAACCACTTACAATGGATGACATTGTTCTTGTCAAAACAGGCAAGGTATGTTTTTTTCTTTCTTGTTATTAAAAGTTTCACATATTCAATATTGGTATAACCTTTTTGTTGTTTTTATTTGTCTTTGGCTTGCCCATTAGATTGTGAAGCCGAGAACTGTACAGACTGCTAGCATCCCAGGGATGCTTGGAATTTTCCAGAATGTATGTATACCTACTGCTTTGATTGTGAAAATTCCGATTTTCTATTTTAATCTGATAGCAAGAAATGTTACTAAGTACTAAACTTTAAACAAAATTCTTATGTCTCAAGTACTTGTTTTGTTCTATGAACTTCTACTTTTGTGTTGTCAAATTTTTATGGGATACAAGTGCAGAAGTTTGTTCTATAATCATTCCCCATATAAATCCATTTATATTAAATATGAGAATGATGCTTGCATGTGATTCCACATATCAAATGGTTCCTTCTGATTATGGTTGATGATTATGAGATATATGTTTCCTTGAAGTTCATTTGCAGCAATAGATATTGGTGAATGGTGCAAACTTGAATTTTTAATTGATGTAGTATCTTGGCTTCAAATCATGGTTTCAAAAAAGGCCGTTATGTTACATATAGGCCGTTATTTACAGGTTTTTTGAGCTTCCGTGACCGTTACACCCGTTAAATAACGGGTTTTAAAAATTGTAGCTGCCACGGCCATTACAGTCATTACGTAACTGTTACCGACTGTTACCAGCTGTTACCTGACCTACTTTGTATTTCCAGCTTTATTTCACATCTACTTCACCCCTATGGCTGACTCCATTCACATGAAAGTGAAACTGATATGCTACAGTGAGATTTTTTCTTCTTTAGCTTTTTCAATTATGATGTTAAAGGGCATATATTCTCCTCTTTTATTTATTTTTTTATTTTTATTTTTTTTTTCTCTCTCTTTGTTTTCAGTTTTCACCAGCCATTCGATGGCCATTTGTTGTCACTCAAATATTCAAAGTCTCAACTTTCTCTCAAGTTTTTAGTCTCAGCCATTTTCTCCCAATTCTCAAACTCAACATTCTCTCTCTCTCTTTTTTTTTTTTTCTCATATCCATAATTGAATCTACTGAAGTGAAGGCCTTTAACTTCAATTCTCTACAAAGTTTTGAGTTCAAGAGCATTAAAAGGGGAGTAATTGTTTATTTTCTCTAATTCTTAGAACTTTTTCTAACCATTTTTAGGTAAATACATAAATAATTAGAAAATAATATCAAAGAATTTAATAAATATATTTATTCGTAAATTAGTACATACTACATAAAAATAATGGATATAGTAACAATATCAAAGAATTTAATAGATATATTAATGATGTATAAAAATAATGAATTTAATGTATTTATTTGATATATTTATGCTTATTATGTAGTTGTATATCTTATATTTAATTATATCTTTGAATATGTATGCATTTCATGAATTTTGCAAAATTTTCAAAAAAAATTGCATAGCGATAGGCCGTTACTGTTATGTTACTACCGTTACAGGCCCGTTTCTGTTAGTCGCAACCACGATTTAAAACCATGCTTCAAACATAGACATTTAGTGTCTTAACTTCTGAAGAAAAGTATAAGACAATATATATGTATATATATATATATATATATATATATATATATATATATATATATATATATATATTCAAAATTTCCAGTCACCTGGTTGTATCCCTAGTGTCCCAAACTTTCGATTTGTTAGATAATTGAGTTACCTAAGCATTTGGCTGTCTATTCATTAAAATGCTTTTTGCCTGTTCATTTTACCTTATGCAAATTGTTACAGGGGTCTATGTTATTGAGAATAATTTCCTTGGCTTTGCCATTTGAATTTACCTGTAAAGTCTTTCTGTTTTTTATTATAGGAATGGGATGCTCTGATGCTATCCAATTTTGCTTTGGAGCAACAACTACATACTGCAAGGCAAGAGCTAAGCCATGCATTATACCAGGTGTTTGAACTCAGTTACAGCTTGCTAATATTGTGATTTTGATGCACATCTGTCGCATGTCGTCCCCTTGTTAAAATGTCAACAAATCATGTTTCATGTTTATTTGTTTCCGCTTATGTTCCCATGTTTTCTTCTTTTGGGCAACTTCAGCATTGTCTTTGTCAAGTTATTGATACCATTTCCTCTTAGTGCCACTTTTGCTTACTCATGTATTTTCTTCCCTTTTTTTGGTTATTAGTTATGTTTATTTTGGCACTAATTGATTCTTCTTTACATCGAGCATGAATCATTTTGCAGTAGTTTCTCATGCTATCAAAAGATGTGTTCTCCATTTCAAACCTTATGGCAAAGCTTTTGCTTGAAGTAATTTTACATTTCTTTTTATTCATGGTGAAAAGATCTTGTCTTCTGTTTGCAAGCCCAAAAGCTATTTCCATTTTTGTAATTCCATTTTCCCACATCATTCTGCATAGATTTGAAGATAAACAGTAATGAATTCAGGAACTGGTTTATCCTGAGTTGTTGATATTGGACATCCAAATTGTGACTTCGAGTAAAACTTATGTGGTTCCTAAGCTTATAGTGTCAAAATTTTTTGCTAGTTTTTCCTTTTTTAATTCGTTAGTAAAATCCTTATTTGAAATGTTTAGAATGTGGGGTAAATTAATTATTTCAACTTTTTTTTGAAGTACTTATTTAGGGTTTGGAATTGAATGCTTTGATGTTTGTAGGTAAAGAGGATTTGAAAGGTGATGTGTTTTTAGCTAAAAATAGAAATTGTGAATCTTGTATTTAACCCTTTTATGAGGTTCAGTTCTATTCTTCCATTTTTACTATCCTTTTCATTGCTAGTAAATCAGTTGTAGATTGGATTATTGAAAGTTTCACTTGCTTACTTTGCTGACTCAATGGACTTCGGTCTATTTTATGTTTATTTTGGGCAGCATGATGCTGCTTGCCGAGTGATTACAAGACTTAAAAAGGAAAGGGATGAAGCAAGGTCATTGCTTGCACAAGCTGAAAGGCAGATGCCTATGTTAGCAACAGCAGCTGCTACAACCAATGTCTCTGCTATTAGCAATGGAAAAAGAGGTATTTCCTTGTATGCTTCTTGGTTTTATAGTTTGACCGATTACTATTCAATGCCCCATTAAAGATTTGATATCACTTTAGGTGCTGAGGATGAAAATTTGGGCCCACCTGGAAAGAGAATGCGTTCTGGAATTTCGGCCACCATCATTACTGAGTTAACAGACTGTAATGCAGCCCTTTCACAACAGCGGAAAAAGCGGCAGGTTGTCTGATCTCAAGTTTTTGTAGATTGTCAATTTTGAAGTACATTTTTCACAATGATTGGTTTTTCATATCTCAAAATATTTTTTTTCATATATCTAAGAGCAGCAGCAAGTTTAATGAAGTTAGGATTCTTTCTCCATGTTGATTTCTTATCTTCCCTTTTCCATGTGGGTTAGATTCCTCCAACATTGGCTCCTGTTGATGCTTTAGAGAGGTACACACAGCTTTCCAGTCATCCCCTTCACAAAACCAGCAAGCCTGGCATTGTATCTGTCGATATCCATTACTCCAAGGTATGGGGATGTCTACTATTTGATCCTGTCTGTGAATTCATGTACTTGCATCTGTTATTTGCTTAGCAGAACTTATAGCAATTTGTCTAATAGCTGTGTTTAGGCTGGTGTTTTTCTGATTGAGAATGTTGTAGCAATTACCCCCTGATCTATGGCAGCTATATTCTTTTACAAGAAGCTTTAGGCAGGTGTTTCTTGTAATACATTCACTGAATTTGCATGGTTGTCACTTCTGACTTGAGTGTGATAAGCCAAAATTTCTTCTAAACAACAGCAAGGATAAAAATGAAAAATGTGAAGTGAATTAACTGACAAGGAAAAAAGAAGGCCTAAACTCCTAATGTTAAGTCATGCAAGTGGACTTTTAAAAATCTTTAGAGACCCTTGCATGTTCAGGTTTTCTTTGTAGAGATTTTGGAGTGTGGGGATTCACTCACTAGCACCTCTGTTACTGTTGTTTCTTTGTTTTTAAAAATTAAACAAGTATGTATGCCTCATGCTAGCTGTGTTATTGTTGCTATTCAAATTAATGAATTGTTTCTCTGGTCCTCAGGACATCATTGCTACTGGAGGGGTTGATTCCACTGCAGTACTTTTTGATCGCGGGTCAGGACAAATCCTATCGACACTAAGTGGTCACTCAAAAAAGGTTTTTCTTTTACTACATATATCATCACAGTTCCTTTTCTTTGAAGTGAAATTACTTGGCTGATCACACCATTTGCTTGGTAGGTTACTAGTGTGAAATTTGTCACAGACGGTGATTTATTTTTAACTGGATCAGCAGACAAGGTAAGCCAAGTTTAACTTGATGAATCTAAAATCTAGTCTAGTGTTTACAATTTTTTTTTTTTTTTTTTTTTTCCCTTCAATTACAAAGTGAACCAGCTTTTAGCAACATGTAATGGAAGTCATCTCTATCAACTCAACTCCCTTACATATTGTTCCCTGGCTTGTTGTCCACTATTTTTTCTAAGATGTCCCAGCCTGTAAGTCCATTTTTCAAGTATAGTTGATTAATAATCCAACTTCACAATGTTAATGTCACTTTTAAAAATCAAAGGCATTAATTGGAGTCATTACATTTATAAAAGAAAGGTAATTTTGAACCAACAATGTATAGTTCTATTTGGTGCTATTACAAATTTTATTATTTAATTTATGATGAGAGAGTGTTTCATTGCCAATGACTTATATTTTGGCTTTATACACGTGGAGAACCAACTAGTATCTGCAAAGTTCTCCATGTTCTATTAACTTATAGTGTTGATCCTTTATTCTGTCTTTTATATTTCTTTTCAATGGTGTAGACAGTTCGTGTATGGCAAGGATCTGAAGATGGAAACTATGACTGCAGACACATCTTGAAGGATCATACTGCTGAGGTGAATGCCATTCAAGCTGCATGTTTTATACCAATGGCTGATAGATATTTTGAGCTGTGGAAACTAATTCCAGAAGTTGCTTGTGTTTTGTTAAATTTAAGCATATTGTTGGTGGGCATTCTAATTATGATAGGATTTCTTGTATTTATATATTCTTGGCTTAGGTTATCTACTTTAAAATGGACTGGATAGGTAATATCTGGCAAATTGGGCCTCTTTGGCTGCATACATTAGAAGGCTGTTGAAGCCACCTTGTGTCTTGTTTGCTAAGCCTTGAGCAAAGCAAGTTCTGCTAAAGTAATGTGGAGCTGATGTACATATCCTTGATTACTTGTCATGCCTGCTGCCCCCCTCCCTCCCTCGCTCATTGGTGTGGTGAGGGTGATTGGCTTCACATGCAAACACCTTGAGGTGAGCTCAGTGGAAATTCATTAAGATACAGACTTCAAGTTAAGTTTTGAGAAGTGCAGCATAAGTATCTCCTCTAGTAGTGAAATGAAAACATGATAATCATTCCAAAATTGCAGCCTGGTAAATTGAATTTAGAAGGCATGAAAGGTGGTACTAGTTTCTTAACCATGATCTGCTGGGAAAGAGCTTAACCTATTTTCATTTTTCTCGGTCTTTTAATGCATTGCTTGAGCTGATTGTGATGCAGTTCTGATTTTGTTCCATTTTATTGACATACGATGGGTTTGCTTATCGATCCTGTCAGGTGCATGCTGTCACTGTCCATGCCACAAAAAAGTACTTCGTGACTGCTTCTCTCGATAATACGTGGTGCTTCTATGATCTCTCCTCGGGGATATGCTTGTCACAGGTCTCTCTCTCTCTCTCTCTCTCTCTCTCTCTCTCTCCATGCACAACCTTCTCAGAGTTGCTTGAAATTCTTTTTTTTTTTTATTTAATTTACTATCTTGTATTTGATGTGTTTGCATGTGGCACTCACGTAGACAAGTGGTGCTTCCAAATGTTTATGTTGTCTTCTGCTTAAAACTTGCTTATCATTTTAATTTTAATGTGAAGGGGAAACTCCAATACCATGAGAAGAAAAAAAATATCTGTTTTCCATTTGAACAGGATGATTGGTATGATGATCTAGTTCTGCAGGTCTCTGACACTTCAAAATCCGACACTTCTAAACCTGAGGGCTATACATCTGCAGCTTTTCATCCTGATGGTCTCATCCTTGGAACAGGAACCTCAGAAGCTGTTGTTAAAATTTGGGATGTAAAAAGCCAGGTATTGCTCCAGTATCAACCTTAATTGTGTTTATTCACTTTATTGCCTTTTCAAAATGCAAAACTTGAGAATCATGAGATGCATGTACAATTCCCATGCGTGCAAAAGATGGAGCCTTTCATCTGTTGATCTGTTTGTTTGTTTTTATTTCATTATTATTATTATTATTTTTCAAGTTGACATTCTACAGTTTACTTTATTAATTCACAGGCAAATGTTGCAAGATTTGATGGACATGTTGGAGCAGTGACTGCTATATCTTTCTCAGAAAATGGTTACTTTCTAGCAGTATGTATTTTTAACAAAAATGTGCAATGAATGGATGACCAGATTTCTTGCAATCTAATTTCTTTGGTTAAACTGGACAGACTGCAGCACATGATAGTGTTAAATTATGGGATTTGCGCAAATTGAAGAACTTCCGGACACTTAACCTTTATGATTCAGATATACCAACAAACTCTGGTATGTAATGATGTAATACTGCGATGCCTGGCCCTTTATTGCTCTATCTATTATGTATGACCTTTCATTGGCTCTGTTCCCATAACAATAATTCCTTTTTTTACTTACAAATCAGTATGAAAATCCCCTCATTATTTGGCTTGTGTGCTAGTGTAAATCTTGTGCTATGTAAAACTTTTAATCTCAGTTAATGGGGAGTTCATTTGGTTGCCTTTGCTTGTCATCTTCTTTTGTAGCTTGGAAAAGTTCTGGAATTAGCAAATCTTGTTCCATGGCTATATGATATCTTATTAATGAATTAGCTAATAGTGTTCCATAGCAGAATTCATTTTTTTTAATTGTTTTCTTGACTATTTCCTTTTTCGATGAAGCAATCACGAAAAGCAATGTTTAATGGGAGTTCTATTTCTGGTTGTTGCAGTGGAATTTGACCACAGTGGCTGTTACCTTGGAGTTGCAGGCTCAGATATAAGGTGGGGGTGTCTTATGGATTTCAAACATTGGATTTTCCATCATTTTTTTTTTTCCTAAAATATTAAGTTTCCATAGATTTTCAAGAGATTCCTTTCTTTTCCTTTCTCTTTTCATTTCTGTCTGAAATTGAAATGCTTCATCAAGTGTGGTTTGCTCATTTCCAAAATGTTTTGGGCTGTCCAGAAAAACTTTTTATTGGATTTTCCTATAATAAAAGTAATATCGCTTGGTGCCCCAATAACATGTTTCCTAATTCTGTCCTGACAAGTGAGAACTTTTCTTGGACATATCATTATTTCCATCTAATTTTGTGCAGAGTTTTCCAAGTTGCCAGTGTGAAAGCAGAATGGAATTGTGTCAAAACTCTCCCTGATTTGTCTGGCACAGGTTTTTCCTCTTTCCTTTATCCATTATTATTTGCTCCATCCATCATTGGAGTAGTCACTGACAATTGTTCTCCAATTACCAGGAACATTAACGTGTGCAAAATTTGGTCCTGATGCGAAATACATAGCAGTTGGATCAATGGATCGCAACCTCCGTATATTTGGCCTGCCTGGGGATGAAGGTCAAGCGGAGTAATGAAACATCTTCAATTGCTTGATATTGTAAGTGGGCTGTTGATGTTCCTTGCGGTTGCTTTTACTCCTTCTGTTGGGCTGTACTGTTTTGGCTGATGACACAGATGGTAGAACTTGATTTCTCATCAATTGTGCAGAGTTGGCTCTTTACCCAATTTTCTATTAATGGAGCCATGTTCCTAGGTGCAGGTCACCTGAGATTGAAGAAGTGAAATTGAAATAGCTAGTCAGTCTTTTTGTATTAAATTGTCATTGGAACTTCCATAACATAGAGAGTTAGAGCTTGCATTTAATCTACAAATGAGATTTTACTTACTGGGAGAATGCTTGCTACTTCAGTTCATATACTTCCAGATTTATAATGTGTACTTTTAGGTATTGATCGATAAACTAGCTTATTGGCATAATCTTTATTACAAACATTTTGCAAATTGAAGTCTAATGGATGTGAGTCGAGCTACAAAGCATACAGCATGAACTCCTAAAATGTGCTTTCTTTAGTCTAGAATCATGTCTTGGGAAATCTAGATTTAGGTTTCTATTTAAGAGTCTCAGGCAGGAAGAATGTGGTATATAATACTGCAAGAATGATATTACAGGATTCAAGAGTTCTCACAACTCTTATTGAGATCATATGCAAACAAGAGGTTGCGAGCACTACATTGATGAATAAACCAAGATGACCAAAAAGGATGTATAGCATTAGGTAAGTTGCACTACAGCAGGCAATGCTTCAATAATGTTAACAATTCAAATAAGAAGATGACAATTATGATGATGAAGTAATGATCAAAAGAAGAAATGCAGTAAAATTGCTTTAAGCACTATATAATCCAGGCATTATTTTGAGGAAGGGGACAGTTATGAATGGTTAGATTACCTAAACATTTTTTTTAATTCAAACTCTGGTTGATGGGCCAGGCATAAGTTCCCAAATGTTTCACAAGGTCCACTAGTTCCATTTACCCTATTTCAAGGAAACCAAGAAATTAAAATGATTACATGAAGGGAAAATATCAAGAAGTTTTTTTTCCCATCAACTGGGGAAAATCTAAACAACAACACTTGACAAAGCAACTTGCAGGTCTCAATCCAAGCACAAAGCAAAGTTGCCTCCACCATCAATGTGCTAATAAGTCATTCATGCACATGTAATAATATCGGTTGTCACCTATTTAAGTCAGTCAGTCAGAAGACCAGTTTAGAAATATGAGCAAAATGATCTTTTTAGGGTTTATTAGCTGTTGGAGGCATAGGCATTGGTAAAATTGTACAGAAATCAGATATTTCCACCATTCATCACAAAGAAACAATTCGTACGTTCACCAGACCCTCGAGCTCAAATAATAGTATCCTCATTACCATTGGGTGGTTCCAAATTACCATTCATACCTACCCAAATGTGAATGGAATTGACATTTAGGAAATGGAGCCCGTCTCATTTCTCAATAAATATATGTGTTTTGAACTTGTTTGATGTCCAAGAAGATAATGAATAAACATAAATGCTTACCAGTTGGTCTAAAGGGCCTTGGTTCACCAGATATAGTTGTAAATGCAAATGACTGGTTTGTCCCTTATCATTGGAATCAGAAAAAAGGTAAGGATATTCCATAAACATTTTAAACAGAAAAAGAAAAAAAAAAAAAAAAAGGAAGAGAAAACACACCAATCATGTAAATAATAATAATAATAATAATAATAATAATAATAATAATAAACTTGGGTGTAGGTTTCAATGGACATTCTAGCAGACCACCAAATACAGCACCTTGTCTATCACCATCAATCTGAAAATTTCATAACACAATCTGAACTGTATAAGAAACAAAAAAAAAAAAAAATGATGAAACTCTTAACGGGAATTGTAATGGTAATTCATGAGACCATGAATATTGGCATACCGGCAAACAGGGACCAGAAAGATCTGCACTCTTGCGAATAAGTGTCCAAAGTGATATGCCATGCTTTAATGTACTGCCCTTCATTTGAAAGAATCGACATTGAATCAACATCTAAATGCGAGAAGAGAAGTTAAGCTGGGCCGCAGGCTATAGGTTTATTAGCAAAACTTACCTAAATAACAAAACCCATTGGCATCCCTTCACTATGTTAGGAAGGGATGAATGCAAGAACTCATATAGTTCTGAGGAAATAAAAGACGACTCATTCACGAGATGGGGTACTGAGCTCCGTGGAGAATGCTGCTCTCGTGCTTCCTCAAATACATCACTATCACTAGTACTCTTAGTTTTAGATGAATTCTTTATTTTTTTAGATAGATTTAGTTATATTTACTAGTTTATTTATCTCTAAAATATTACTCTATTTAATTTAGATATTTAAATATATTTTTTGTTTAGACTAAAATTCTTTAATTTATTCCTAGATTTAAAGTTCTATAAATGTCCATTATACTTTTATTATGTATAAGTTTTCATAATTATTTCGAAGAATTTTTCTTCTTAATAAAACTAGTTTACTTTATTTTATTTAGATTAAGTCTTGTATTTATTTTAAGATCTTGCATTAGATTTTATTTAATTTCAAGGGTTTGATTGTGCGTCGATCCATTTTCATGCTATACGCTGCGTCAGATGGTATTAGTAGGGATTTCACTCTCATTACGATGGCTAATACTGGTGGTGATGGTAGCAATCAACCTTGTGATGGTGATCAGGGGTTACCAGCTGTTTGGAGAGTAATCGAAGAGCATTAAAATTCTATAACAGAAATTATGCAACAATTGCAAGAGATTCGCCGCTTATTGGGAGTTCGTAATGTTGAGAAAAGAATCATAAATTGAATCAAGTCGGAGGAGTTAACCACGATAGCATCAATTATGATTTTGTTCTCTTTATTTCTAAAAGAATATTTGTTACTGATGGTGAATATAGGAGAAGTTGTGTTCAAGACTTGTATACTTTAATAGAAACAAAAAATGTGGATGTGGAAGCAAATCTTATTAAGACATCAAAAAATGTTGAAGATTTGGAGTAAAAACAAAGAGATCAAACTGCATCAAAAAACCAACTCAAATTTAAAGACTCTAAATTTAAAAGATTTGAAATTGAAGAATCTGAAACTTTGATTTTATTTCCTTTCACTATGGTGAATAATGAAGAATTTGAAAAAAGTGTCTTAGGGAATGAAGAATGACAAATCATGGAAATTCAATGGAACTTGAAGAACAATCAACAATGGAGGAACCAATGGAGATTAAAAATATATCTAACCCTTTAACTCCAATTATATTGGTTAATTTTTGTGACACCCCTTACCCGTCTATAGTGTAGCCGAGCAAGATATGCCACTCAGTGTGCCGGAGCACCAATTCATATTTCAATTACAATTTATCCCTTTTAATTCATTTATTTATAATTTTTGATAAATCTGAATTTTTCTGCAATTTTTATAGAAAATCCGGCAGAGTGCCGGCTATAAATTGGAAAAACAGTTCTTCTGGACCTGTTTTAAAGACACTTCCAATATAATTTCCAAATCCAGAACTCCATTATACACACATCTCAACTCAATCTCAAAATCTCAATACTATTTTCAGAATTTTTTTCTGTTCACATCCTCACTTGAAACACATTCATAAATATTTCTCAACATTTCATTTTTTTCAACATAATATATAGAAAATTTCAATAACATGAAATTTCATATCTTTACATTATCACATAAGTTCAAAAGTTTGTAATTACAATCAAAACTAATACAAAATGCAAAATACAAAATGCCACCCATAGTCCTAATATCCTACCAAGTGCACTGCAGATGTGAGGTGACTCTGGACTCAGTATGCAGCTCTGAAAGTTCACCCGGTCTGATGTCTGCTGGGCTCCCCAGCTATGTCTCTAGTACCTGCGCGTGGCAAAAGCGACACGCTAAACAATTCTGCTTAGTGGTGAAAATATAAAATAAAATAAAATAAAATAACTAAAATAATATAAATATATAGAATGTATGTTTACATTTTTTGTAGACTTAATTCCTAGTATTTATTGCAGTATAATTTGATTAAAAATTTGTAAGATTCATTATCATCGCCCGAGTAACCCATACTAGTCGACTGGACTGGATAAACGGGTAAACTGGCACTGAGTACTAAGTACCTCGGACCATCACACCATCGGTCACATTGTGTCTCCCGGTATGCAACAGAACAGGTAATAAGCTGTAATAATTATCAGGGATAAAACCCGAGTATAATAACTCAAATAACATAGCTAAAGGCTATTATGTCACAGAATGGCATGGGAGGCTATGAAACACAGAATGGTATAAAGCTATATGCAGTACTGCTAACAGAACCCTATTGGCATGCCAACCTATCTAAATCAATCTTGTTAGATATACTAGGGCATATTACACTTTTAAATTTCACAATTCTTGAAATTCAAGTTTTAGTGTTACTATTCAATTCATTAGTCAACAAAATGTTGACTTTTATAAGGACAATAGGTACATTGGTTTTAATACTCCCAACATACCACATTTTGCATTCTAAAATTGTTGGTGTTGGTTGCCAATATCTTTTCTAAGCTTAATGTTAATTGTTCAAAATTTTTAGTTTTTAAGCTTTGTTTTTACTGTTCCATTAGTCATTTTTGCAGTTGGAATTTGGCAAAATGATCAACATGAAAGTTATTTCTTATTTTGTCTAGTTATATTTCCTTTTTTGAATCACTCCATTTGGAGTTTTGTAGCTCAAATTATGGCTCAAAAACCACAATTGGCCGGATTACAAATTTTTCAGATTTTCTGGACTGACCACATCTATAGTAATTTGAGTAGTGACTGTAGGTCATTTTTTGAATATGTTATGGTCATAATTTGAGTTAAGTTTCTTCATGAAAGTTGTAGGTCTATATCTCAGCTTATTTCTGGTAAAATTTCATGTCAATTGGACCTTTCTACACTGAGTTATGGCCAAATGACTAAATACTGTTCATTTAGTCATTTTGCCCAGGCAGAATACAGGTCACCCGGATTAGGGCAATCTTTAGGTCAACTTGGTTTGGTTTTCTGGGCATAGTTTCTTCACCAAAGTTGTGCCATTATATGTCTAGTTTCATGTTCAATTAGCCTTGCACCAATTACACCTCTATAATTCTAGTTATTACTGCCCAAACCTACTAGACTCATGCCCAGTCTTGTAGGTCACCAAGGGCAGCCACACCAAACTCAATTCTCACTACACAAACCACTTCGTTTTTGATTCACACACAGCCAAATGGTCAATAATTGATCATTAAAACCTACTTTCATCATCACATGATCAAAGTCTCATTTTCATCCCAAACCCTAACTTGTCTCAACAATGCATTATAACTTACATTTCATTACTCCACTTAAGAGATTCATATTAAGGGCAGCCATACTACTATTTTAGTTCCATAAAAATCATCACAATCTTACCCTCACCAAGGCTGCCGAAATTATGGGATGGAAATACACATGGTATTTAATAAATTTCTTTGTAATTTGCACTTAATCATAGTCCTTTAACATGAATTTAAAGAGAAATTCAAGGTTAGGTCACAAACCTCTAATGGAGTGAAATTCTCAACTTACTAGGGTTCTTCTTTTTCTTTTCTTTTTGCTCCAAAAAGACTCACCAAGATGTAAGAATAATTTTTTGTGCTGGGAATATAGGGTTTAGTTGGGTAAAAGCTATGAAAATCAAGCTTTAAAAAGCTTGATCATGGTGGCCATGGAGGGAGTGTGTGATGGCAAGGAAGAAGGGTAGAGAGAGTTCTGATTTTTTTTCTTCATTTTTCTGCCCATTTAGTCTTTTTAAATAAACTTATGTCATGTGCCAACATTGAATTGAGTGGGAGAATTTTAATGACATCATTATGATGTCGAAATTCTATTTTCTTTAATTTTCTATTCTTTTCTTGTCTATTTAATTTTAATCAAATTTTTAACAACATTTATTCATATTTTATGTCATATAAATTGTTTATTTAACTGGATAAGTTGGCCAAAAATCATCTCTGAAGACGAAATGACCAAAATGCCCTCCGTTTGGCTTAACTAGCTAAAATTGTGTGTACCGATAGAAAAATTTTTCTAAGCATTTTCTTGGCATTCTAATGCCATAAGAATCTCAATGACCATTCTCTGGAGTCCCAAAAATTATTTTATAATTTTTTTCCTGGGTCTAGGGTTGTTAACGGCCTTCACCGTCACTTCCCCTTCAGGTTACTCATCACTGGAATTTCGGCTCGTTTAACCTTATGTATTTGGTTTCTAAAATTTTTCCTTGCTTTTTATGAGCATTATTTAGTTTCTTTATAACTTCCCACTCTAGTCTATTTATAATTTCAAACATTCTAACTGCCCGGACCGACATTGGTCACCGGAACAGTAGACTATACGGACTAGCTAAAGTGAGGATGTTACAACTTTATTTGTCCGAATGTTCTTATGGGTACAAGGGACAATATGAAATTGCTCATTCAATTTTGTTCAAGTTAACTTTATTGATATCATTCAAGAAGGAGACATGGTGTGATCTTCCAATAGAATTTTTTATTTTTCAATACTTTAAAATTCGATGTCCAATTTTCTCAAAACTGTGGGTGAATGACATGGTGCACAAATTAATATCAGACCATAAGACTTTTGTTTTCCTATTTTCACAAGGACTTATAGTTTTAGATAAATTCTGTAATTTCTTAGATAAGTTTTATTTATATTTACTAGTTTATTTATCTCTAAAACATTACTTCTATTTAATTTAAGTTTTTAAATATGTTTTCTATTTAAATTAAAACTCTTTAATTCATTCCTACTTATATTAGGATTTAAAATTTTATAAATACTCATTATATTTTTATTATGTACAAGTTTTCAGAATTATTTCAATGAAATTTTCTTCTTAATAAAGCTAGTTTGCTTTAGTTTATCTTAGAATTTAGATTAAATCTTGTGTTTATCTTAAGATATTGTGTAGAGTAGAAAAGGATCGACACGCGATCAAATCCAAGATTTTAAGATAAATGCAAGACTTAATCCAAAGTCTAAAATAAAATAAAGTAAATCAGCTTTATTAAGAAGAAAATTCCATTAAAATAAATTTGAAAACTTGTACATAATGAAAATATAATGGGTATTTACAGAATTCTAAATCTTAATATAAGTAGGAATGAATTAAAGAGTTTAAGTCTAAATACAAAACATATTTAAAGACCTAAATTAAATAGAAGTAATATTTTATAGATAAATAAACTAGTAAATAAAAATAAAACCTACCTAAGAAAATAAAGAATTCATCTAAAATTAAAAGTTCTTGTGAAAATAGAAAAATAAAAGTCTTTTGGTCTGATATTGATTTGTGCACTGCGTCATTCACTCACACTTTCGAAAAAATTCGACATTTAATTTTAAAGTGTTGAAGAATAAAAAACTTCATTGGAATATCACACCATGTCTCATTCTTGAATGATATTAATAAAGTTGACTTGAACAAAATTGAATTGAGCAATTTCATAATGTCCCTTGCATCCATAAAAATATCTGGACAAATAAAATCAACAAAGATAGTTGGAGTTAAAGGGTTAGATAAATTTTTAATCTCTATTGATTCCTCAATTATTGATTATTCTTCAAGTTCCATTGAAATCTCCATGGTTTATTACTCTTCATTCCGTCAGACACTTTCTTCAAACTCTTCGTCATTCACCATAGCGAAAGGAAATAAAATCAAAGTTTCAGATTCTTCAATTTCAAATCCTTTAAATTTAGGGTCTTTAACTTTGAGCTATTTTTCTCTAAATCTTCAACATCCTTTTATGTCTTAATAAGATTTGCTTCCATCTCCACATTCTTTGTTTCTATTAAAGTACACAAGTCTTGAACACTACTTCTCCTATATTCACCATTAGTAACAAGTATTCTTTTAGAAATAAAGAGAACAACATCATAATTGATGCTACCATAGTTAACTCCTCTGACTTGATTTAATTTATGATTCTTTTCTTAACATTACGAACTCCCAATAAGCGGCAAATCTCTTACAATTGTCGTATAATTGTTGTTATAGAATTTTGATGCTTTTCGATTGCTCTCCAAACAGCTGGTAACCCCTAATCACCATCATGAGATTGATGGTCACCATTACCACTAGTATTGGCCATCGTAATGAAAGTGAAATCCCTACTCTAATACCACCTGACGCAGTGTGTAGCGTAAAGAGAACAAAACTCCAAATAACAACAAAGGTTTAATCTAAAACTTCAAGAAGAAACTTTATTAAAATAAGAATAAGTTACAAAAAAACTTTATAAAAATAAGCAAATAAACTTTATTAAAAATTATAAAAATAAATAAAATTACAAAATCTGAATATAATGAGAGGTATTTATAGGGTTTGGGAATCCTAAACTAATCAGAATATGATAACTATTATTTAGAAGTTTTAGATAAACATAAATATAATAGAAAATCTAGATATAATAAGAAAATAACTAATTCTAATTATAATTCATAAATATTTCTATTAAAATAACAAAAAATAAATTTTGCGGATCACTTCTCCCAGAGGTACTGTCTTCATTGCTGTCATGGCTTTTATCTGTTTTTTTTTTTTTCACAAAAACTTTAATGCTTTCTTTACTGTCTTCACAAAAATTTTGTAAGTTTTCATCCTCGGATGCTATGTTGCTTTCATGATATCTAACTGAGTGTTCGTCTTGCTGGTTTAAACCTTTACCACCTAATCTCTTCAGTGGTTGAATTGGCTTTAACTCGTGGTGGTGCTTGTTTAATCCAGACCCACCAAGTATGGCGAAGGGACAGTGAAGGGAAAATATGCATATTCTCTCTTTTTTTTCTTTTTTTTTAGAAAATTTAACAATAGATAGTATTAGTGATCACATTCACATTGGCATTCTACTTCCCTATCTTTGGACAATACTTTGATTGGTCGTTGGCTCTGTCTCTCTTCCTTTCTTCCTATTTTTCAATAAGGAACGAAAAAACATTAATTAATTGATATAATTTATAAAATAAAAAAAATTAAATAATTAATTTCGTTAAGCTCAAATGACAAATTTCCTTAAAACCTTTTGTGCTAAGTTGAATTAATTTCAAATTTAGTTTTTCGGTTCAATTATTTCTGATTTTTTTTTCAGTTAAACTCAAATGACTTTAATATTTGGCTAAAAATTAAAATAATTATATTTTTAAAATTTTAAAAGATATAAAATATTTTGAAATTTTTTTAAAAAATACACTTTAAATTAAAATTTTAAAATTTAAAATATAAAACTAATTAAAAACTCTGGAATCCCTATATTCTTTAGAAAGGAGGGGGGTAAAGAAGTTAGAATTATTGTGATTTGAGGGAACCATAACATTACAAAGAAAATGAGATTTCATTCATTTCTAAAAGACATATTACGATCATGTGCTTAACCCATTTATATAAGGTTCTATGCCCAGTGTTCATTGTTCAAAGCAGGCCCAAAAAAAGATCCTCCTTTAATGGAGAGAACAAAACCATAATTAACACAAATGGCAGGAAAATGTGAAGATGAAACTATTCCTTCATTTGGATTTTTTTTTTATATATATTTATCGTATTTAGCAATAAGTATTAATTATTTTCTTTTAATTTTTTTTGTTAAATATAATAAAAATATACATAGAAGAAATAATTAGGTGAGATAAAGGATAATTCAATCAATTACTAATATGTTTTTATAAAACTCATTCATTATTATTTTGTAAAATTCAAATATAACAAATAAAAATAAACGAAGGAAATATAATATAAGTAATGTTGCTTGAGATTCTTGGGTAAATGATTGATTTCATTGTAGCCTGTAACAAGCAAAAATGTGAGGTTGGTGATCTAAACAACATCATTCCTATACTCAAATTAGTAAATGCTTAAGAATGAGAAAGTAAATATTTAATAGAAAATTAAAAGAATTAAATTATGTACCTTAACAGGTGTTATGAGTCATATTCATATGATTCTTATTCATATCTAACTATTTCCTTACCTATATTACGAAGACGCTACT
This sequence comes from Hevea brasiliensis, assembly GCF_030052815.1. Classification (NCBI taxonomy): domain Eukaryota; kingdom Viridiplantae; phylum Streptophyta; class Magnoliopsida; order Malpighiales; family Euphorbiaceae; genus Hevea; species Hevea brasiliensis. The sequence continues at coordinate 71,084,020 of NC_079507.1, read as the reverse complement.
AGGAACATTTTCAGGAGAAATATAACGCATCTCATCAATATGTATCTAATTTTTAAGATAATTCTTTTCATTTGAACACGTTACCTTATTTGAACACCATGTATTTTATTCGAATATTCTTACATCTTATCTAAATATCTTATTTTTTATTAAAACACCTTGTATTTTATTCGAATATATTGTGTTTAGTTTAAACACTTTGCATATGATTTGAATACTTTGTGTTTGATAATGAGAGTTTAAAATCAATTTAAATCTATAAAATCTAAATTCTTTAAGAATTAGCCTGAATTTTAGAGCGTGCTATATCAATAGGGAGAAGAGGCAGGGAAATTGTACTATTGTGATTATTAGTTGTCTTTGATAATTTAATATTTGGAATTGTATTTATAGTTGAAGTGAGAATTCTTGCTTATTCTTCAGCATAGATAATTACCAATACGAATGTGCCAGCTATAAAAGATTCAAGATTTTATCACGTGGCTTCCCTCAACTTTATAAATTCTTGAGTGGCTGCCAACCTCCATGTTCTTTAATACATCACCTGTCTCTTGGACCTCAAGATCTAAATTCTCAACCGCGATGAAAGTAAAATTAAAAATTCCCTATTTTTTTTGCCCTTTCCAAGTTCAAACGCTAGTTTAGTTGTACTAGGCTTCTAGTCAAACTTCAAACCCTTGCCTCCCACACATAACCAGATTGCTTTACATTCATATCCTCCAGGTCCAGAGAATATTTCTTTTTTGCTTTCGAAAATTTTTTATTTAAACCAACTTCGTTCTCATTCTCTTAAAATATTTTAAAAAATTATACTTACCATTTCAATAAAAATGACTTTTTTACTTCTCCATTATCAGTTCGCCAATTGGATTTTGTACTTGCTATGGAGAGAGCAAAAAGATATACGCCTCCCCTCCTGCCTATCTCTCAAACTCTGCACATCTACAGAGGTAGGCCATCCAGAGAAAAAGTAAATCTCAAAACCACAAAAGCCAGAGCCAATACCCAAAACAAACTTTTTTTTGAGCAAATCAAGGCACTCCAATCCAACCCTTCAAGGTTTCCCAGTTTTATCAAAAACCCACTCCTCAAATCCTTCAAGCAACTTTCATAACTGTCATGATTTGATCTATCAACATTCAACACCTACACACAGATGGGTTTTCGCTCAAAACCCTTTTCCCTCCTCCTCTGTCTCTCTCTTCTTCTCTTTACCAATCTAGCTCAATCTGCCACTGATTATAATACTTTGGTGTATAAGGGCTGTGCAAAACAGGCTTTTCAAGATCCAACTGGTGTATACTCACAAGCCCTCTCCGCTCTCTTTGGTTCTTTAGTTTCCCAGTCAACTAAAACCAAGTTCTTTAAAACCACCACTGGGACGGGCCAAACCACAATCACTGGTCTCTTTCAATGTAGAGGAGACCTTAGTGTTGGTGACTGCTACAAGTGTGTCAGTGGACTGCCTGTGTTGACTGACAAACTCTGTGGCAAAACCATAGCTGCAAGAGTCCAGCTTTATGGATGCTACATTTTGTATGAGGTTGCTGGGTTTACTCAAGTTTCTGGTATGGAAATGTTGTTCAAGACTTGTGGAGCTACAAATATAGCAGGAAGTGGGTTTGAAGAGAGAAGGGATACTGCGTTTTCAGTGATGGAAAATGGTGTGGTTAGTGGTCATGGGTTCTATACTACCAGCTATCAATCTGTGTATGTTTTGGGTCAATGTGAAGGTGATGTGGGGGATTCAGATTGTGGTGAATGCGTGAAAAATGCTGCGCAGAGAGCTCAGGTTGAATGTGGGAACGCTATTTCAGGGCAAATCTATTTGCAGAAGTGTTTTATTAGTTACAGTTATTATCCAAATGGGGTCCCAAGGAGATCATCATCGGCATCTTCATCATCTTCTTCATCTTCATCAGGTAAAGTAAAAGATTTCCTCCTTTTTTTTTTTTTAATTGAATCTAGAACTGAAAGAAAAGTTCTCAGATTTTTATTCATTTGTTTATAATTTTGTATGGTGAGGCGTGTTGGGTGGTTGAGTTCTTTTCCTAATCGGTATCTATTTCACTTTAGAAGAGGTCTTATAAATCTGTGAGCCTCTCTCAATAGAGATTAATTGGCTTGATTTTATTTTGTGTGAAGAAAGATTAGTAGTTTTTCAATGTTTTTGAATATGATTTAATTAACCTAACCTATTTAGACAATATGGAATGAATTTGGTGGATGTAGGGACAGGGCAAAATCCAGGAAAGACAGTAGCTATTATATTAGGAGGTGCTGCTGGAGTGGGGTTCTTGGTTATATGCTTGTTGTTTGCAAGAGGTTTGATGAAGAAACATGATGGTAAGCATTTACTACATGAGATTGAATCTTATCCTCCTTTTCACTGTTCATTATCTTTTTTTTTTTTTTTTTTTCCCTACTGCTGAAATGGTTGGACTGTTATTTTGTGCAGATTTTTGAGAGCAAGAGATGGATCTTAAAAGAGGCGAACATCCCTTTTTTGAGGTTGGATTCTTCCAACATTCCCATTTTTTTTCTAAAGTAAAAGTTGGGTTCAAATTTTTGGTGGAGAAATATAGGTAGGGATGGTAAATGTGGGGTCTTTATTACATTCTGATGGGAGAGTTTATTGGGAAGGCAAGCAAATTAGGGAATTAATTGTGTATTTTTTTTTTACAAAGGTGAAAAGGATGTTAAAATGAATGTTTGCCATTGGATGGATTACAGAGAAGGGTTGAAATGAAGTAATGAATGGGTTTTGGCCTTTTTTTTCTCTATGGCCATGTCCATGTGGATGTTTGTCTCTTTTTTCCAGTTATCCAGGCTTAAGCTTCTCTATTTCCTCACTACTCTATGCTTTTCAGAAAGTTGTAACCTCTTCTTTTGAAAAGCAGTGATGTCTCTCTCCACGCAAAAGCACAGTTAATAAATAACAAAATTTTCTATTTTCTTGCTGGGATTTAGTACGATACTTGAGCATAATCCTCACTTGAGTATGCATTTAGGTGGGTAATTCTTCTTGACGCGGGGACTTGGCTTGGGTGGGATATTTGGAAGAAACAGTAGCCAACTAGCTAGGCGTAGATTAACAGCATTTCTTGGCCATGGCTGAGTTTTGCTGTGGATGGGTCTGAGTGCACAAGCTCCTAGACCCCACAACGCGTCTTATCCCCAAGCTTCAAGAAGGGGCTTGGAGGAGAAGCTGCTATTTAAGGCTAGAGAGTTTGGTGGATGAAAATACTTTACCAACTCTTTGTAATATTGTATATCATTAAAATCCTGTATGAACACTTGAAAGCGGTAACTGATTAAACCATTTATAGCTTGTTAAAAAAATTCATGTCAGGTTGATTCTCATGAAAGATTCAATGATTGATCGGCCCCTGCTACTCGATCTTGTGCGTTGCAAAAGACTGGACAGCTACATGCAATTATCATTCATAAGCACTGATGAGATTGCAATTTCCCCTCTATCGGCTATGCCTTGTGCTATATTCATTTTTCATTTGACATATGAAGCTGCTGCTATTGCTTCTTAAAAAAAAAAAAAAAAGTTAAAATCTTGTGATCAGAGGGGTAGATCAATGTTGAGAGAAAATGAACAAATTGTCCTCAATTAGATTTATTTAATCATTAAAGCTTTTTGAAGTCTGAGCACTAAGAAGTTGACAGTGGGGGTTCTGAAAATAGGGTAAAAAAGCTTAAAAGCAAGCAGACATTGGAGAATTGAAGGATCATCTTCATCTCATCAATGAAGTAAACAAAGACAAAGCTTAGTCACTTATAGTTGTCTTAGTTGAATTGAAAAGAAAACATTCTAAAGTATAGCTGTACTACCTTGAAAAGCTCACATTCTAAAACATTGTATCAGGTCAACTTCAACATGGGCCATGTTTCATTTTTTCCAATTCCACTTTTACTAACTTTCAATTTATAATCATAACCAGGATGTGGCTATTTTGTTCTAAATAATAGTTTACTCATTCCAAAAATAAAAAAAAAAAAAAATCTTTCTAATATAAATCCATATAAAATTACAAAATTATCATTAATTTAAAGAAAAACAGAACAAAATAATAGTGTGAAGACTTGAAGAATCACAGCTGGGTATGAGAGGCGACAGTTGTAGAAAGTTATCATAAACAGAATCCAATGATTGGTCGAGCTTCTATGGCATGGCAACTTGGATGATAAAGCATCCAATATTCAGTTGACACCACATCCGTAAAGATGAGTTGTTGCCAGATCACAACTCTAAACGTAAATAAACTTCACAGCAGTAGTAAATAACAAAACACGAACATTATTGCATTTTAGAATACCAATCCAAAGGCAAACTCTTTTATTTCACAAACATTCCAGATCCGGTAGGATGATTTCCAGGTGCTGTGATGGGGAATGAACAAGATTGAAGAGTTATAAACTCCATATCTGGTAGATTGAAGAAAGAAAATGCACTATTGGCATCATTTTGCAACCTCAGCAATCTTTAGTTGACAGTACTGAATTCAATCGCATCCTAGAAGAAATATTCCAGCTCCAACAGTATAGATTTGAAATGATAGCTTTTAGTATAATTCTGCCAGGATTCAAGAATCCAAGAGAGGGTTGAGTGCAACACCAATAAAGAACAGCACTATTCCAGATTTCTCTTGTTTGCGAATATGAAAGGGAACAATTTACCTAGATATTTGAAGTCAGGTTTCCTCTATTTTTTTTCTTATTTCTTGGAAGCCTTGCTGCTGGCAGGCTACATATAAAACTATCACTTTCAAGTACACCTGCAATAATTTTGAGGAGAGACTCGAACACCTTAAAGATCATATTCAGTACATGTACCATTACTCCGCAATAATTAATTTTATTTCTGATTAAGAAGAAAAATTGCAACTCCAAAGACATCTATTGTCACGACTCAACCTATGGGCCGGACCGGCACTAGGACCTGGGCCAACCTAAAGCCCCCGAGGCCCGTAGTAAGCCTAATTGTTCATTTACCCAATTCTAAGGCCCATTTGGGCCCAATTTCAAGAAGCCAAACGGACAGAGTCCGACCATAAAATGGACTTTCCAACGGGGAGTTTTCGACTCACCCGACCTGTAAACACCATAAATACTCAATTGGGGAGCTTAGCTCACCCTCCACATACTCATCAGCATAAAAATAAATGGAAGCTCAGCTCACTCATCCAATCCATCAAACATGCATAGAATATTAAGTTTACAGGTCCAAAATAATAATTTAGTTTACAGACCCAAATTAAATAAACATTTCTAACACATGCGGAAATTCTAAGATTTAACAAGTTTATACAAACATTAGTAATCGACCTGCGAGGGAGAAATCAGGTTAACCTTGTCACGACCCAACCTATGGTGGGACCAAGCTAGGACTGGGCCACCTAAAGCCCCGAGGCGTAGTAAGCCTTAACTATTCATTAACCCAACTCTAAGGCCCATTTGGGCCCAATTTCAAGAAAACAAACGGACAGAGTCCGGCCATAAAATGGACTTTCCAACGGGAGTTTTGACTCACCCACTGTAAACACAATAAATACTCAATTTGGGAGCTCAGCTCACCCTCCACATACTCATCAACATAAAATAAATGGGAGCTCAGCTCCCTCATCCAATCCATCAACATGCATAACATATTTAAGTTTACAGGTCCAACATGATAAAAATATTACAGACCAAATTCAAATAAATACTGCTAACACATGCGGAAATTCTAGGAGTAATTAAAATTACACAATATTGATAAACAACTGCGAGGTAGAAAAGCGAGTTAACCTGCAACAAAATATCCTCCTGTGGCTGTAAAAATTTTTGAACAGGTGAGCGTTCGACTCAGAGAGTAAAATATCAATCTTAACTATAATCTCTATAACTATCTCAAACTAATGCAACTTTGTAGAGTGAAATGCAACATCAACACCATATTCACATCATAGCATCAAAAGGTAATTTGGAGCACTCACACACCCTGTAACATCATTCATAGTATATGGGAGCCGATCCCTATCTGACTCTCTTAAATCCAATCTGTGCCAAGAACTCATTTCGGACTTCCACTTAAATACCAAATCGGGGTCCCAAATAAGAACTCAAGCCGTGTCTACCCGAAGGACCGGGTCCCAGAAGAACTCAAGCGTGTCTACCCGTCCTATCCATAGTCCACACCACATCACACGCACGCCAACGCACGCACACCGCCTCCAAATTACGCAACACCATTCATGGCACTTTAATGATTATGAATGCAACATAAATCGTGCCTAGAGTTTAACTACATAAATATATGCATATAAGTGATGCATGGGCATGCTGAACATATAATAATATCGAAATTATAATTAAAATTAATATTTTACTCACAGACTTGACGACAAATCACTGTGGTGGCTGGGCGGAGGAAGAAGGCTGTCCCGGCTCACCTGACAATTACATTACATCTATTTAATAAATTTGACTCAATACAATTCAAGAAAAAGACCAATTACGTCCTAAGTCGTGCCGAAAATCCGGCAGAGTCTCCCCTATACCTAGGACCTACCCAAGCTGCAAAAGGGCTAAAAACGCACTTCTATATTCACAATCCATACATCAACAGTTCAATCATATCACACAGCCCCTCCTGGGCCCATCAAATCAATCATCCATCACAATGCGCAAAATTTCAATTTAGTCCTTATTATTGATCATTTTTGCAAAAACTGCCCAAACAAGCTCTAAAAATTATAAAACTTTGGCCCACGGTCCTTAGCAATATTACTAAGCTATTGCAAAAAGAATCGTAATTTTCTAAGCTACCACGAATATTTTATGGATTTTTAATCCTATTTAAGCACTAGAAAATTACGTAAAAACAAGGTTCGGGTTTACCTTTGCCGATTCCGACTTCGGGAACGCGCTCGGGACGTCTGACAATGGGGGGCTAGCCAAAACCTCGGTCCAATTCGGAGACTTTTCCGGTAACGGGTCTGTCTGGCCCGAAATTTGCAGACCCGGTCAACTGTCGAATTTCCGCGAAATGAGAATACCTACACGAAGCCCATAACACGGGGGTTAGTACATAAATTTTTCAGAATTTTCTAAGCTCATTTAATGCTCGAAAATACACTGCGAATTTCCGTGGGACCCACCGAAAAACGTTGTCGGAAAATTTTGAAATTAATATCCCGCGAAGCCCTCGTCGAGTGGAGCGTGCTGGTAGCCTCGGTTTTCTCGTGGGATTCACGGTTTTCGAGAAATCTAGCCCAAAAGTCTAATTGTGAGAATATCTTCCCGAGCAAAAATCTTAATATCAGCTAGATGGATTTCGGCGTTCTTGGTGTTTATGGAAAGTTCTCGAGTAGATGATTTTGGACACAAGACCGGTCCAATCGGTGGCGGATCGGCCGGATTTGGCCGAGAAATCTGAGCGGCAGCGCAGGGAGAGGAGGAGAGAGAAAAGAAAGAGAAAAAAGAGAGACGCGCGCGGGAGAAGAAAAAGGAAAGGGGGCCGGTTCGATTCGACCGGTCCGATCCGGTCCGGTTCGATTCGGTCGGTTCGATTCGAAATACAAAATTTTGAATTTTTACTCTGCCTCGGGACCGAAAACGAGGTCCAAAAATTCCGAAAAAATTCCATAAAACTCAGAAAAATACGTAGACTCCAAATATATTTTTAGTTTTGCCACGTGGTCTTTAAATAAATTTTTAAAAATCATCAAAGTTTATATTTTCGGAAAATCGAACCCGATTTTTAAAATCCGAAAAATCTCAAAAAAATTCCTAAAATTTAAATAAAATTTAAATATCAAAAATACTCATAATTAATAAAATTTTGGGGTGTTACATTCTTCCCCCCTTACAGAAAATTCGTCCTCGAATTTTTTTACACAAGGCAGAATAAAATACATGATTATACATTGAACAAATACGGGTACTTGCTATGCATGTCCCGTTCTGACTCCCAGGTGCACTCTTCCACTGACTGACTCCTCCACAAAACCTTAACCATAGGGATCTGTTTAGATCTCAGCTGTCTCACTTGGTAGTCCACTATGGCTACAGGCTGCTCCTCAAATGTCAAGTTCTCTTTTAGCTCTATCACATCCGGCTGCAGTACGTGAGAAGGATCGGGAATGTATTTCCTGAGCATGGAGATGTGAAACACGGGATGAACGTGAGAGAGGTTGGGTGGTAGTTCCAACCGGTAGGCAACTGCTCCAACTCTATCAGTAACCTCAAAAGGTCCGATATACCGAGGTGCCAACTTGCCCTTCTTTCCAAATCTCATGACTCCCTTCATTGGAGAAACCTTTAGGAATACATAGTCGCCCACTGCAAACTCCACATCCCTCCGTCTGGGCATAACTCTTCGCTCATCGAAAAGTCGCCTCGATCGTTCCTCGATTAAATGAACTACTTCTGTAGTGTACTGCAATATCTCTAGATCATGCACCTTCGCTTACCCCATTTCTGTCCAACACAGAGGAGACCTACACTTTCTTCCATATAGTGCCTCATAGGGTGCCATCCCTATCTTTGGAGTGATAATCGTTGTTGTAGGCAAACTCCACCAAAGCTAGTGCTCATCCCATTGACCTCCAAAATCCAAGACACTCATGCGAAGCATGTCTTTAATGTTTGGATTGTCCTTTCTGACTGTCAGTCTGCGAGGTGGAAGGTCAGATCAAGTTCAATTGTGTGCCAAGTGCCTCCTGCAACTTTCTCCAAAACCGAGAAGTGATCGGGGCCCTCTATCGGATATTATGGGCGGAATTCCATGCAATCACTATTTCTCGAATGTAGAGCCGCATCTTGTACCCACGAGTATGTAGTCTTCTGAGTAAGAAGTGACCTGAATTGGTCAAGCGGTCTAAAATTACCCATATCTAATCATATCATCGAGTGGTAAGAGTCAACCCAGTCACAAAATCCATAGTGATCATTTCCCACTTCCATTACGGGATAGGGAGCTCTTGCGGCTTCACGACGGTCTGGTGTTCAAACTTCACCTTCTGACAAGTCAAGCACTTGGACACAAAGTCTGCTATGTCTCTCTTCATGCCATTCCACCAATAGCTATCTTTCACATCATGGTACATCTTGGTGGAACCTGGGTGGATACTGTACAGTGTGTAGTGTGCCTCTTGCATGATTTCATTCCTGAGATTGTCCACATCGGGCACACATATTCTAGAACCTTGCACTAGGGCGCCATCATTGGCAAATCCAAACTCACCACCATCACCCTGCTGTACTCTTTCTATGATCTTCATCAATTGTTGGTCTCTGTGCTGGGAAACTCTAACTCTGTCCCTCAAGTCTGGCCTCACTGAAAAGTGAGCCAACAATACCCCCTCATCTGACAGATCTAGGATTAAACCTTGATCCATCAATTCATGTACCTCCCGAATCAACGGTCTCTTCTCTACCGAAATGTGCGCCAAACTGCCAGAAGATTTTCTGCTCAAGGCATCTGCCACAACATTGGCCTTTCCAGGGTGGTACTGGATGGTGCAATCATAGTCCTTCAGAAGCTCCATCCATCTCCTCTGTCTCAAGTTCAAGTCCCTCTGTTGGAAGATGTACTTTAAACTCTTGTGGTCGGTGTATATCTCGCACACTTCGCCATACAGGTAGTGTCTCCAGATTTTCAGTGCAAAGACTACAGCCGCCATTTCCAAATCATGGGTGGGGTAGTTCTGCTCATGCCTCTTCAGCTGCCTTGAAGCATAAGCCACTACCTTTCCATTCTGCATCAAAACACACCCTAGGCCAACTCTGGAGGCGTCACAATACACGGTGTATCCTTCACCACTCATAGGTAGTGTCAACACAGGGGCAGTGGTTAGACACTCCTTGAGCCTCTGGAAACTCACCTCACAGTCATCTGTCCAAATGAATGGAACATTCTTCCTGGTCAACTTAGTTAGGGGAGCCGCTATCCTGGAGAAATCTTGTACAAAACGCCTGTAGTAGCCAGCTAAACCCAGAAAACTTCGCACCTCAGTGACTGTTGTAGGCCTAAGCCAATCGATTCTGACTTCAATTTTCTTGGGATCCACTTGAATGCCATCACTGGAAACCACGTGTCCCAAGAATGAGATGCTTTCTAGCCAAAATTCACATTTTGAAAATTTGGCGTATAGCTGGTGCTCCCTCAAGGTTTGCAACACCATCCTCAAGTGCCACACGTGTTCTTCCTCGGTCCGAGAGTATACCAGAATGTCATCTATGAATACGATGACAAAACGGTCCAAAAATGGCTTGAACACCCTGTTCATCAAGTCCATGAAGGCTGCTGGTGCATTAGTGAGTCCAAAAGACATCACTAAGAACTCATAATGACCATATCTTGTCCTGAAAGCCGTTTTGGACACGTCCTCATTCCTGATTCTCAATTGATGGTAGCCTGACCGCAGGTCTATCTTGGAAAAGAATCTAGCTCCTTGGAGCTGATCAAACAGATCATCGATCCGAGGAAGTGGATACTTGTTCTTCACGATACCTTGTTCAAATTGCGTAGTCAATACACAACCTCAATGACCCATCCTTCTTTCTCACAAATAGAACAGGAGCACCCCAGGGTGAAGTGCTAGGACGTATGAAACCCTTGTCCAAAAGCTCCTGTAGTTGCTCCTTCAGCTCTTTCAATTCTGCTGGTGCCATCCTGTAAGGTGGCATGGATATGGGGTTTGTACCCGAAATAACATCAATGCAGAACTCTATTCCCCTTTCTGGTGGCAACCCTGGAAGCTCCTCTGGGAAGACATCCATAAATTCTCTGACAACAGGAACATTTTCCATGCTGACACCTTCTACAAATGTATCTCTCACCAATGCCAAATACCCTTGGCATCCACGCCTCAACATTTTTCTAGCACTAATTGCTGACACCAAATTATATGGAGCCACGCTCCTGTCACCATCAAAACTAAACTCTTCCACACCAGGTATGTGGAAATACACCTTTTTGTTCCTGCAGTCTAAGGTGGCATAATGAGCTGCCAACCACCCATCCCGAGATTACATCGAAATCCATTACTGGTAGAGGAACCAAGTCTGCTGGGAGGATCTTTCCATCCACTACCACTGGGCTACCCGGAAATACCATGTCTACTTCTATGTTGTCACTAAGTGGGGTAGCTACTGACAAAGGGCACTCTAAAGTTGTAGGGTTTCTACCTAACCTCATGGCAAACACAGGGGAGACAAATGAGTGCGTAGCACCCGGATCTATCAAAACACGAGCCTCATAAGAATGTACTGGAAGAATACCTGCCACAACTGCATTTGAAGCTTGAGCATCCTGGTGGGTCAGGGTGAAAACTCGAGCTTGTCCCCTACCCTGAGTGGCAGAACCCTGATACTGACTTCTACCTCCTGATCTGCCTCCAAATCCACGTCCCCCTTGTCCTCGGCCCTGTTGGCCACTGAACTGACTGCCTGCCATGTTGGAAGCACCCGGATACAATTGTCGAGGAACATTTGCAACAGAACCCTGTGACCCCATCTGTGGCTCACTGAAAACGGGGCAGTCTCTAGCAAAGTGGCCCGGTTGGCCACACCTGAAGCATACTCCTGACCCCATCAAACAAGGTCCTGAATGTCCTCTTCCACACTGTGCACACGGTGCCAAAGAGGATCCTGAACTGTTACCACTGCTGGATCCGTACCCTGGTCTGAACCCTCGGGATTTGTGTCTAAAACCACTCCTCTTATTTCTGCTTCTTCCTCTGTAAGTAGTTTGGCCACCACTATCCATAGTACCCATGTGGGGAACACCTGAAGAACCCTCTGCTCTGTTTTTCTTTGCTCTTCCGCTGTCATCCACAGCATAGCTAACCTCAATCTGTCTGGCTCGATCCACCACCACATCAAAAGACTGATCAGACATCATGGCCAGGTTCGCATACCTCCTGTCAAGCCCCTTTAGGAATCTTTTCACCTTCATCTTTTCTGTAGCTACTGCTGCAGGGGCATATCTGCTCAATTCGTAAATTGCAGAGCATATTCATCTACAGACCTGCCATTCTGTCTTAAGGCCTCAAAGGCCCACTGTTTCTGATCTCTGAAGCTTTCTGGCACAAACCGATTGATGAAAAGTTCCACAAACTGAGCCCATGTCAAACCCTCCATCCGGGGTAACACGTAGTCATTCATCCATTGCCTAGGCATGGGCCCCATGACGTGCTGCATACACTCTATCAATCTTCTATCACCAATCAGATTCTGCCGCTGCAGGAATCCAAAACCGATATCGTCGTCGACACATCATAAGTACCTGGCACCAACTTCTTGAAGTTTATGATCTGTTTGTAAGATTCCTCTCTTGGTGCGGTGGATCTGTTGTGGAGGATGGACCATATCGAGCCATCATGTCGATGGTTCTCTGCACCACTAGAGTAGCCGCCATGGGGTCCATGGGACCTGTGCCATAAAGGACTGTCAGATCGGGTTGGCTGCTCCTCTACTTGAGCAGCTCTAGGCCTCCTACCCCGCCTCCTCGGGGCAGGCGCCTCATCCTGTGCCGACACTTCGTCGGGCACATCTGGTTCTGGTGCAGTGGCAGCTCTCCTGCTTCTACGCATTTTCCTGAAATTCAGCAGCATTAGCCCACAAAATTCAAAACTGCACATTATACAGCTCTATAGACTCATATTTATACATAACATATGGAGGTAAACTAGAAGCAAAGATGACAATGCAAGACGAATGTGGACCTTATATTTCCGCATGTGACTCCTATTAGACTCTTCCCAACACTTTAGACAACATTCCCTAAGAATCTGGAGCCTAAGCTCTGATACCACATTTGTCACGACCCAACCTATGGGCCGGACCGGCACTAGGACCTGGGCCAGCCTAAAGCCCCCGAGGCCCGTAGTAAGCCTTAACTATTCATTAACCCAACTCTAAGGCCCATTTGGGCCCAATTTCAAGAAAACAAACGGACAGAGTCCTTCCATAAAATGGACTTTCCAACGGGAGTTTTGACTCACCCGACTGTAAACACAATAAATACTCAATTTGGGAGCTCACCACCCTCCACATACTCATCAACATAAAATAAATGGGAGCTCACTCCTCATCCAATCCATCAACATGCATAACATATTTAAGTTTACAGGTCCAACATGATAAAAATATTACAGACCAAATTCAAATAAATACTGCTAACACATGCGGAAATTCTAGGAGTAATTAAAATTACACAATATTGATAAACAACCTGCGAGGTAGAAAAGCAGGTTAACCCAGAACAAAATATCCTCCTGTGGCCTGTAAAAATTTTTGAACAGGAGTGAGCGTTCGACTCAGAGAGTAAAATATCAATCTTAACTATAATCTCTATAACTATCTGAAACTAATGCAACTGTAGAGTGAAATGCAACATCAACACCATATTCACATCATAGCATCAAAAGGTAATTTGGAGCACTCACACACCACCTGTAACATCATTCATAGTATATGAGCCGATCCCCTATACACTCTCTTAAATCCAACTGTGCCACAAGAACTCAGCTCGGACTTCCACTTAAATACCAAATCGGGGTCCCAGCGAAGAACTCAAGCCGTGTCTACCCCGAAGGACCGGGTCCCAGCGAAGAACTCAAGCCGTGTCTACCCGTCCTATCCATAGTCCACACCACATCACACGCACGCCAACGCACGCACACTGCTCCAAATTACCGCAACACCATTCATGGCACTTTAACAGTTATGAATGCAACATAAATCGTGCCTAGAGTTTAACTACATAAATATATGCATATAAGTGATGCATGGGCATGCTGAACATATAATAATATCGAAATTATAATTAAAATTAATATTTTACTCACAGACTTGACGACAAATCACTGTGGTGGCTGGGCGGAGGAAGAAGGCTGTCCCGGCTCACCTGACAATTACATTACATCTATTTAATAAATTTGACTCAATACAATTCAAGAAAAAGACCAATTACGTCCTAAGTCGTGCTGAAAATCCGGCAGAGTCTCCCCTATACCTAGGACCTACCCAACCTGCAAAAGGGCTAAAAACGCACTTCTATATTCACAATCCATACATCAACAGTTCAATCATATCACACAGCCCCTCCTGGGCCCATCAAATCAATCATCCATCACAATGCGCAAAATTTCAATTTAGTCCTTATTATTGATCATTTTTGCAAAAACTGCCCAAACAAGCTCTAAAAATTATAAAACTTTGGCCCACGGTCCTTAGCAATATTACTAAGCTATTGCAAAAAGAATCGTAATTTTCTAAGCTACCACGAATATTTTATGGATTTTTAATCCTATTTAAGCACTAGAAAATTACGTAAAAACAAGGTTCGGGTTTACCTTTGCCGATTCCGACTTCGAACGCGCCGACGCTCGACAATGGGGCTAGCCAAAACCTCGGTCCAATTCGAGACTTTTCCAGAACGGTCCGTTCGCCCGAAATTTGCACCGGTCAATCGCCGAATTTCCGCGAAATGAGAATACCTACACGAAGCCCATAACACGGGGGTTAGTACATAAATTTTTCAGAATTTTCTAAGCTCATTTAATGCTCGAAAATACACTGCGAATTTCCGTGGGACCCACCGAAAAACGTTGTCGGAAAATTTTGAAATTAATATCCCGCGAAGCCCTCGTCGAGTGGAGCGTGCTGGTAGCCTCGGTTTTCTCGTGGGATTCACGGTTTTCGAGAAATCTAGCCCAAAAGTCGAAATGGGCGAAAATCTTCCCGAGCAAAAATCGGACAATCCGCTCGATGGATTTCGGCGTTCTTGGTGTCTATGGAAAGCTCTCGCCGAGTAGATGATTTTGGACACAAGACCCGGTCCAATCGGTGGCCGGATCGGCCGGATTTGGCCGGAGAAACTGGAGCGACGCGCGCGCGCAGGGGAGAGGAGGAGAGAGAAAAGAAAGAGAAAAGAGAGAGACGCGCGCGGGAGAAGAAAAAGGAAAGGGGGCCGGTTCGATTCGACCGGTCCGATCCGGTCCGATTCGATTCGGCCGGTTCGATTCGAAATACAAAATTTTGAATTTTTATCACGCCTGGACCAAAACGAGGTCCAAAAATTCCGAAAAAATTCCATAAAACTCAGAAAAATACGTAGACTCCAAATATATTTTTAGTTTTGCCACGTGGTCTTTAAATAAATTTTTAAAAATCATCAAAGTTTATATTTTCGGAAAATCGAACCCGATTTTTAAAATCCGAAAAATCTCAAAAAAATTCCTAAAATTTAAATAAAATTTAAATATCAAAAATACTCATAATTAATAAAATTTTGGGGTGTTACAAACCTCAAAAAATATCCTCCTGTGGCCTGGAAAAATTTTGAACAGAAGTGAGCGTTCGACTCAGAGAGTAAAATATCAATTTTAACCATAATCTCTATAACTATCTAAAACTAATGCACCCTGTAGAGTGAAATGCAACATCAACAACATTTTCACATCATAACATCAAAAAGGTAATTTGGAGCACTCACGCACCCTGTAACATCAATCATAATATATGGGAGCTGATCCCCTATACAGCTCTCTTAAATCCAACCTGGTGCCAGCGAAGAACTCAGCTCGGACTTCCACTTAATAACCAAATCGGGTCCCAGAAGAACTCAAGCCGTGTCTACCCAAGGACCGGTCCAACAAGATCTCAAGCCGTGTCTACCCGTCCTATCCATAGTCCACACCACATCACACGCACGCCAACGCACGCACACTGCTCCAAATTACCACAACAACATCCATGGCACGCTAATAGTTATGAATGCAACATAAATCGTGCCTAGAGTTTAACTACATAAATATATGCATATAAGTGATGCATGGGCATACTTGAACATATAATAATATCGAAATTACAATTAAAATTAATATTTTACTCACAGACTTGACGATGGTCACTGAGGCGGAGGAAGAAGGTCAGCTCACGACAATTTTATTACAATCATTTAATAAATTTGACTCAATACAAACAAAGAAAAGACCAAATACGTCATAAGTCGTGCCGAAAATCCGGCAGAGTCTCCCCTATACCTAGGACCTACCCAACCTGCAAAATGGCTCAAAACACACTTCTATATTCACAATCCATATGTCCACAACTCAATCACATCACACAGCCCCTCCTGGGCCCACCAAATCAATCATCCATCACAACATGTAAAATTTCAATTTAATCCCTATAATTGACCATTTTTGCAAAAACTGCCCAAATAAGCTCTAAAAATTCTAAAACTTTGCCCCGCGGTCCTTACCAATATTACTAGGCTATTGCAAAAAGAATCATAATTTTCTAAGCTATCACGAATATTTTATGGATTTTTAATCCTATTTAAGCACTAGAAAATTACGAAAAAGTAAGGTTCGGGTTTACCTTTGCCGATTCCGACTTTGGGGACGCGCTCGGGACGTCTGACAATGGGGGGATAGCCAAAACCTCGATCCAATTCGGAGACTTTTTCAGTAACGGGTCTGTTTGGTCGGAAATTCACAGACCCGGACAACTGTCGAATTTCCGCGAATTGAGGATACCTACACGAAGCCCATAACACAGGGGTTAGTACATAAATTTTTCAGAATTTTCTAAGCTCATTTAATGCTCGGAAAAACACTGGGAAGTTCCGTGAGACCCACCGAAAAACGGTGTCGAAAAATTTTGAAATTTATATCCCCGCGAAGCTCTCGACGTGTGGAGCGCTCTGGTACTCTCGGTTTTCTCGTGGGATTCACGGTTTTCGAGAAATCTAGCCTAAAAGTCGAAATGGGCTAAAAACTTCCCGAGCAAAAATTGGACAAACCGCTCAATGGATTTCGGCGTTCTTGGTGTCTATGGAAAGCTCTCGCCGAGTAGATGATTTTAGACACAAGACCTGGTCCAATTGGTGGCCGAATCGGCCGGATTTTGGCCGGGGAAGCCGAAAAGCCGCGCGCGTGAGGGAGGGAGTTCGCGCCCGTTTTCCGACCGTTTGGGGCGGCGGGCCGGGAGGCCGAGGCGGCGTAGGGCCTACTGGGTGGCAGGGGAGGTGGCCGGCGAGGCGGAGGAGAGAGAAAAGAGAGAGAGAAGGGAGAGAGGTCGACGCGCGCGAGGAAGGGAAGAAGAAAAAGAAAAAGGCCGGTCTGATTCGATCGGTCCGATCCGGTCCGGTTCGATTCGGTCGGTCCGATTCAAGATACAAAATTTTGAATTTTTACTCTGCCTCGGGACCGAAAATGAGGTCCAAAAATTCCGAAAAAATTCCAGAAAACTCAGAAAAATACGTAGACTCCAAATATATTTTTAGTTTTGCCACGTGGTCTTTAAATTAATTTTTAAAAATCATCAAATTTTATATTTTCGGAAAATCGAACCCGATTTTTAAAATTCGAAAAATCTAAAAAAAATTCCTAAAATTTAAATAAAATTAAAATACCAAAAATGCTCATAAAATTTAAAATTTTGGGGTGTTACATCTATAGTCTGCTGGCAGGCTATATATGATTTTTTTTTCTCACAATGAACCAGTTGCTAGATTTAGACACCAAAACTTACCCACGCATCCTCTACGCTCAAGCCATAAAATCTCTTCACATTCACAGTTCACACTAATATTCGGGCAGTGTTGAGTGATTCATGGCAATGATGTGGTTGCGGGATTGGACAGGAATGTGATTATAGGGGCTTGCAGTAGATGCAAGGAATAGGATGGTTTTTGATGAGTTGTCGCCTGAATTGAAAATGGTGGGGTGGAATGCTATGATGGCTGTTTATGCTCAACAGGGGGATAAGATAAGGGATCTGTGCTTGGCTTCTACAGTGTAATGCCGGCTAAAGGGCTTGTACTTGATGAGTTCACTTTTTTGGCTAGCTTAACGGCGTCTGGAATGCTGCTTTGTTTTTTGAGAGTGAACAGTGGCTTCCAAGGATGAGAGCGGAGTACGACCTCGAACCTTGTTTGGAGCATTATACATGCTTGGTGTTGGTGGGTGCAATGGGGCCAGCAGGGCGATTAGAGTAAGCAGAGCAGATTGCAATGACAATGCCATTTGAGCCAGATGCTGCAGTCTGGCGAACATTGTTGGCATCTTGTGCATATCATGGTGAAACTAACGAAAGATAAGAGGACGAAGAAGAAAGAAGAGAAGAGTTGGATTGAAGTGAAAGGTAAGGTTCATGCTCAGAATAGGAGGCGTGAAAGAACAGCAGAAATTTATTCCAGCGTAGCTGAGTTGATGGAGAAGAATGGGAAATTAGAATATGAGCCGGTTTGGGATGAGATGTTGCATGAAGTAGGGGAAAAGCAAAGGACTTTGGTATCATAGCGAAAAGCTGGCCCTCGCATTTGTTGTGGTTAGCGATGTAGTAGCCCCACCAGGGCAGGCATTGAGGATTGTGAAAAACTTGAGGATTCGTACGCATGGTTTTAAATCGCCGTTGGGAGTAATAAAAACAGACATGCAAGGACCACAATATAACGGTAATTACATCTGTTGTTACGCAAATTTTTGTGAAAAATTTACAAAGTTAATGAAACACATATATATTCAAAGATATAATTAAAAATAAGATCATAAATATATTAAATAAAAACATTAAATTCATTATTTTTATACATCATTAATGTTAATCAATATAAAAAAAAAAACAAATAGATGGTAATTAACTAATCTTATTACCACCAAAATGAGTGCATAGGAGTACTAATTTAAACATAATTTAATGCAATTATGTATAACACAAAAATGATTTATGATTTATATAGTATGTACTAATTTATATATAAATATATTTATTCAATTATTTGATATTATTTTCTAATTATTTATATATTTACCTAAACATAATTAAAAAAAAGTTCTAAGAGAAAATAATAAATAATAACTCACTTTTGATACACTTGAATTAAAAATTTTATACTGTGGATGTGGAGAAAAAAAGAAAAAGAGAGAATATATGTCCTTTAACATAATAATTGAATAAACCAAAGAATAAAGAATCCTTCTACAACAAACTAATTTCACTTTCACGTGAATAAAGCTAGCCATGGAGGTGGAGTAGATGTAAAATAAAGCTAGAAATACAAAGTCGGTTAAGCAATGGTCGGTAACGATTGTGGCAGCTACAAATTTTAAAATTCGTTATTTAACAAGCGTTACAATCATGGCAGCCCCAAAAAACCTGTAAATAAAACGTAATGGCCGTTTTTTAACACCATGTTTGTAAGGATTGCCATGAGTCTTATAAATATTTCAGCAGAATGGTGGACAGGGAGATTATTGTTAGGAGATGTAAACAGATAACATTGTTTTTTGAATGGTAGCTTCGCATTTGGGGGGCTTCACAGTTTGCATCTCCACTAACACTTGTATTCTAAGTGTCTCATCCATCCGATATCATCATCTCTTGGGAATAAGAGAATCATATGACCGGAAACTCTAAAAATGAACAATTTCAGGAAATGAATATTTGAAGCATGCATTAAGCGGTTTTCATTGCAGAAAAAGCAAGGATCTTTGGCCAACAGAATCTTTCTTCTAAAGGGTTTGCTCTTGATTAAGAACAAGCCATTAGCACACAACAAGCGACCACCAAAGCCCGCGACTGAAAATAGAAACTCTGGGTTTTTCCTAAAAAAGAAAAAAGTGGATCTCCAACACCCTTAGCTAATTTGTAAACTGCCTACAATCAAGATTTGTCAAAACTCAAAACCTAATACCTATTGAACGCCATGCCCCAACTGAAAGTCTGAAACTTTTTTTTTCCCCCTAGGAATTGGATCGAAAGCTATTTTCATGATTAGAACCTTTACTGTGAGCAATATCCGAAGGTGACAGAGGGTTGCAACAACTCTACCTCATGGACAGTGCACAAGAAATTGGAACCAAACTAGTGGAACAGAGGCATAAGTCTTGATCATAACCTTTGATCAAGCATCATTCACAAACACAATATGGACCTGGTATTATAGCACTTGCTGACTTTTCAAAACAGACATGCATCTTGCAACCACAAAACGAGAATTTGTAAAAACAAAATTCAGAAACTTTCCCTAAATTTCACTGCCACATCCATAGGAAATGCTATTCCTAATAAATTCCCACCATATAAAATCCCAACATAACAATTAAGCGCCCAACCAAGTGAAGGCGTCACACTGAAACTAGTGGATTTGAAAGGGTAAAAGGAAAGAAGGTAAAAGGGCCATTTCTTGCAAGGTAAATGCAGTTCTTTAATGCAAAGTGACAATGCTTATTATTAGAGAAGATAAGTTGGAATTCAATACATCAACTGCGTTAAGCTACTAATTTAGAACCTAAATTTCAGCCTCATATGTATTTATCAAGAAATAAATCGATTTGGGCATACCAGAATATTTCAAGTGAATTAGTTTATGCTTCTAATTCAGCACCGAATTTATTCAACTTTTTTCTTCACTGGAAGTGATATCTGCTACTAATTTCCCTGCCATAAATTGCATAACAAGAACCGCACAAACAATATTAAAAATCTAAAATAATCATCAAGTTTCACTTGAAAAACTCCACATTCGCCATCCCAGTGATTAAAGAACAACGCTAGGTTACTAGTTTACCATCGCCAAAAAAGTCTCACTTGTTGAGTGGGCCAGGGGGGGCGCCGAGGAGGCTCTGTTGCTGCAACTCGAGCTCATTGAACGGCTGCTCGCGGTCCATCTCGATGATTAGTGGTACCACCAGGATGAGAAAAGTGGTCCCAGCGATCCACGCCGCCTTTCCCGTGCTCTTAGCCAGCCTCTTAGCCACGTAGGCCGTGTCGTTCGCCGCATTTTTCGCTGTATTCACGATCGCTGACTCCGATACAGTGCGCGTCACTCTAGCAACGATCCCTTCGTCGCCGCTGCTGTTACCGATACCAAGTCGTTTCTTTCCCAGAGACGCCATTTAAAGGGTTTTGGTTCAGGACTTTTGCTCGAAAGAGAAATAGCACCCTTTTATAGATATTTGACATCTAGGAAGCAAGACTGTGAGTAACCGTATGAGTGGCATGTAAAAATCTTCTTTACTTTTATTTATTTATTTATTTTTGTGGCAAAAAATAAAACCAAAATTATTTAATAAAACTTTTCCATGATTTCTTCCACGTACAATTTCACAGCAGATTTGAAAAAATATTTATCAAAGCAGGTACTGGATTCATATCAACTCTAGTTCATAAGATCAATCAACAAGGGTAAAATCTCTCTTTATATACTCCAAGCATGAGAATGGTAGGTTCAGAATATTTTCCACTTCAAGGGATTTAGATATCACAGTACTAGCAATGGAATCCCTACTATAGTTTCTATTATTCATCCCTAAACCTCTGCATACAACCATTGACGTATTACACACCCAAGGAACTGAAACAGTGAATACAAAACCACCTGAACCTTCTTTCCCACCACCATAATTTCCATTTCCCACAAGAACATCCTTGTATGCTCGGCAAACTTTGGGAACTTGCATACTCATTGGCAGAAGTTGTTGATAAAAATATGAAGCAGATGGATTTGGACTCAAGGCTTCATAATCTGCATGAAGGTTCACCACAACAGTGCCATGCTCAGGATGCAGCCGTTTATTTAGTGCTTGGAGAAAAGGGGAATCAGCATCCCATAACTTGCGTGGGAAGATGTCATCACCATCATAAGCATCGATAAAAATCATATCATATATATTGCTGCAGTTGTTGAGGACAAACTTCTCAGCATCTGATTCATAGAGATAAAGCCTCTCATGGATGCCTCTCCACATTATTTCATCGATTATGTCAGGTTTTGATAAAGCTCGCTGACCTGACGAGGACATAACTGAGAAAGCTGGAAAACCCATTGCTTGGATAGAAGCAGATATAACAAGAGGATCAATTTCTACCACATCGATGACAGCACCTGAAGACAAGACAGAAATTTTTGGAGTTTTTAGTAAGGATTCACAACCAGTCATCCAGCTCAAATTCAAGAAATTGCGAAACACATTAAAAAGAGTTATCTTTCAAGAAACCACAACAATATTGACAACTACAATAGAGAGAGAGAGAGAGAGAGAGAGAGAGGGAGAGGAGGGAGGGAGGGAGGGGGAGGGGTGGGGTTGAACACTGCATGATTTGGCACAATAACATTAATTTTACCTCCATAAGATGATATAATTTAGATGCCTGACCCAGAACATAACAATAGTTATGTTGATATATTTACAATGAAACTCAAAATAATCACAATCAAGATGTACCCTGGAATCACTTCTAATTAGCCCTTTCTTTCCTTTTATTATAAAGAAGTTGGGATTACATATGCAGCAAATTGTTCTTGTGTAATTATTCATTTACCTGGCCTCTTTCTCATGTTCCTTCTGCATTTGTCACCCTGCATATGCATGTGCACAGAAAAATAAGATATTACAAAATGCATATGCAAGGCAGTTTAGACAGTGTTCGCTGCATGATAAGTACAGATCAGTGAAGGCAGTCATTTTGGTTTGCAGCAATGAACAACTTCCATCCCTGTTTAATGAAAAAAAGCTGGGGGCCAGTGCAGCCTTCCTCCCACTAATTTGCAACAATAAAATTTGTATAACACTACTTCAACTCCTGATTAGCAACAAGTGAATTTGTGTCCTTTGATAACCAAAACAAAAAAACACATACTGTAGGGAAAAGGATAGTATCCCACCTTGAATTTTGCTAGCCAGAAACAATGGTAAGCTTCCCCCACCATGACCAATGCATAAAATGCGCATTTGTTTCTTCCCATATACAGCATCCACAAAGTCATAATTACAGGATGCTATAGTAGTCATCCCAACAGACACCATGCTTTTCAGATCTGCACAATGGCATCAAACAGTAAACAGAAAATTTATCTGCATATTGAACAATAATATACAAAGAGATGTAGAGTCAGATTAGTTGCTTTAATTGCATGGCTGAAGAGATCAACACCACATATGAAGATAAAGATACCGCATCATTAAATGAACAGAATATATAAGCATGTGTACACATGCATGTCTAGACAAAAACACATGTACGAATGTACAAAGAAATAAAATTATGATGACCAATCCATTAGTTAGCTTAAGAAGCAAACTGAGACTATAGTTTTCAACAAGCTGCAGTAAAATAGTAAATATTAAAAGCAAAATAGAAAGAAACACATTCTGCATGGAAGCTGCATAAGAAAATGCAATTCACAAGAGTTGCCCTGATTTGAAAAATTCCTCTGATGCACCTCTTTGTTATATGCCATTTTATGTTAGTAAGGGCTTCCAACAAAAAAAGGCATTAACTAAATCACCCATTAATTTCAGACACAGTGAACATACAGTGGTACCCATCAAAACTATATTAGCTAGAACATAATTACCAAGATTAACAAATGAGGGATGAAATAACAGTGAAAGAAGATACTACAACAGATCTTGCCCAAATCCATAAATTATGCTCTCTTAAGCCAAATGAATAATAAATGCAATAATAACTTGGTGGTCTAGTCATGACTTGAGCAGCAAAATGGATAACTACTGGAACATATACAAGACTCATAGAAGGAACCTCTATATATACAACTCTTCAAATCCAGCAAATCGCTGATAAATCCAAAATTTTTCTTAATCAGGGAATAGGAATTTGAAATAATATAATTCCACCAACACAGAGAGAGAGGAAACCCCCATCCTCTAAGGGACTCCAAGGGGACATAATTACCAAAATTTCAAAGACCAAAGCTCCTCACCTTGCAAAGTAAGTAGCTAATAAAATAACAAATGGGGAACCCCAGAAAAGAGGATTTCTCTGACAATGGCGATAACCATTTGTTGGAATTAATCTATTAATTTTGATAGTGACTTGTCCAACTATAGATTATGTAATTCTCAGACATGTTTGAACAGCCCTGATCTACCATGCTAGCCTCATCAATATTGAAAGGTTTGAGAACATTAATTTGATCCCTACTTCATCATTGCTTAAGCTCATCTAAGGATCAAATGAGCTTCTATCAAAATTAAGAATGGGAAGGTGAAAAACAAATCTTTCGACACATTAGCAGCTTCTAGTAAGGAGAAGCTATAAGGCTTGAGCCAATCAAGAGCAGTACAACAACATTAAATGGAAAGAAAAAGAAAAAAGAAAAGAACTTTACATGGAACAGCTAAACAATGTGCCTGCTGCATTAGGAATATAGAATTAGGTTCTGATTGTTGGTAAGCTGCCATCACTTTAGCAGTGCTTTGGCGTGTATCATCATTAAAGCGAAGTGTGCGCCACTGATATCCAAGTATCCGGAAACGTACATTGTGTTCTTGACCTGGATGTATCTGGGCATAACTTTGCTGAAGCCATTTCTCAGTTTCTGGCCAGTGAATCTCATTCTGCAAAATTTACAGCAAAACCATTCAGTAAATCCTTGTCAATGGAAAACGTATACTTCAGAATATAAGAGATTTTGGACACAAGCAACAGCATCGATTGAACACAGGTTAAACATATTTAAGAAAACAGAAAAAGAAAAGGCCATGAATCAATTATGATCCCATCAAAGTATGGTCCGAAAAGGAAACTTGGAGAGTAATTTTGCATAAAGATCTTGAACGTGCACTGTAGCCATTGCAGGCCCAAAGCTTCACTAAGTGTTATCAAGATTGCAAAACATACGCCCTCCCCCCTTAAAAAGAATGATACCTACTCCCGTATCACCAATTATCAGTTGCAGGCTCGCAGCAGACAATATGAAACTTCTTCAAGGACAATATGAAACTTCTTCAAGCACAATATGATGCTTGATAATGGGAACATGGCAAGGTTTTTTAACTACCTGGAGCTTTAGAAATAAGATTTGAGGCAGCGATTTAGGGGAACCCTCCCTAAAGATGATCTTGGATCAAGACCAGTTTTCATTTAAAGAATTGTTATAGAATTAATAACCATAGACGGGTAAAGATGGCAGAGAGAGACTGACAGGTCTAGAAGAAGGATAAGCGAGGACTGAGACGACGCCGTTTCCTTTATCGGAAGTAGAACGTAGAACGGTATGGCCATCGGAATCCGTACCCCACCACTCCGACGAATAAAGCCAGTCACCCTCGTCCAGAACACGGCGAGTTGCCACCGTACAAAATCGCCGGATATTCCATCTCAAGTTCAACCCAGCTCCAGGCCACATAATCGATAATCCAAGACCAAATATAAAATCCTAAATCCCAAAATTAAAGATGCTTTCGCTTTCTTGCCTTCCTGCTAACGGCGGGTCTATTTTCGAAAATTGCTACGGTCCCTAAACCCTAAAAACTATCAGGGAGGGTTTTAACATTTCAGGGGGGAAAGTTCCGGACAACGTCGTTTGACTAAACGCCGACGTTTTGTTGACTTGTCGGTGCACAAAATGGGTATTTTATTTATCTTTTATTTTTATTAAAAATTATTATTTAATGTCTATCTTAATAAAACTAAACATCTATTCTCGTTTGTTCTGTATTTTTATTTTATTAACTTTTTAGTTTTAATTAATTTTTATAAATTAACTTTTTTTTATTTTTTAACTCTATCATTTTATCTTTATAATTATAATTTCTAATATATTAAGGGGAAGAAATTTTAATTTAAATTTGACTAAAAAGTAAGTAAATTGAATAAAAAAATACATAACTGATTAATGTAATTTTTAAAATAAAAAATTAAATAATTAATTTTGTTAAAATATAAAAATTAAATAATAGATTTTTATTTTTTATTTTTGTGATTGGTTAAAGGGGGCCACCAGCAGCAGAGGACGCGGCTGAAGATGTTCAATTAAGGTGGCGTATCTGATTCGAAGTCGAAACTCAAAATGAGCCGAAAAGCAAACATGGGTTGTAGGGCCAAGCCGCTGCTCTTGCCATTTGCCATACATATGAATTAATTCAGTGTTTGACCAAATGATGATTTCTTTCATCCTTTCAAACAATAAGGCATAAGCAATCTCTTCCAAAACTTTAGAACCAAAATCCGCGCACAAAAGCTTTCTGGGGAATATCCCCGTTACAGCATTCTTTTCTTTCCCTCCTTCTGTTTCCTTATTGCTTACCTTTGATACTTGATATCAAATTCGTATCATAAGAACCCATTGCAAACTTCATACTATAGCTCAGCTTCATTACCGGCAGGATAATCTCTGTTCAATACAGAAGTAAGAAAGTGGGTTTTTGATCTGGGTTCCTTCATCAAAAATATGGTTGTGTTCTGATTTGGGTATTTTGTTTTCTCTGCAATTTTTATTTCAGTGTATCCAAAAGTTAAGGTTAGAACAGAAGGCCAAGATGGTCAACTTGTTGGGCATGAAAAGAATTGGAATTCTTTGCTTTCTTTCAAGGATATTCAGTTTCTCTTACTACAGGATTCTTGTTTTCAAGGCACTTCTTGCTCTTGTCTATTCTATATCAGTCTTTCTTTATTTTCATTTCTTCCTGGATTTATATTTATTTGCTATTAAATATATGGCTTTTTTTATAGCGGTTTTGGCATAATTAAACTATGCTGTTTAATTCTACTATCATTGATATTTATCTGCTAAGACTTTGTTGTTCAAATCATATGATCCCCTAATTTGTTTTGATGAAAATGATGGTCCTATCAGCCTTTTTTTCCTGTTTAATGTTAGACTAAGATTCTTCCTTTTGGTATTATGAAAATGGTATTTGCTCTTTAGAACTGCCAGAAATCCTCGTGGTTTTGGGGGGCGAGAAGAGAGTTGGGGAGGAATAGGGAGGGGGAGCTGTTATCATTGTTTGATGAGGAGTATTCAACAGAAATGATCGTTTGCTGGGTGATGAATAAATTGATAGAACCGAAAATTCTTGTCTAGGTTGTTCATTGTGGAACTAAGACAAGTGGGAGCCGCATGTTTGGGGTGATGATAGATAAGGTCTGGCTAGGTTTTGACAGAACATGAAATAAAGAAGAGGTGGAAAACCATTTAACTAGTGAGCTGCTTTCTTATTTACCGAGGAGAGGAACTATAGAACATGAAATCAGTGAATATCATTTTCCTTTCCACAATTTGGTGTTAGTTTGATTTTTTGGAGTTTGATCATATATTCCCTAATTACATTTATCATTTTCAGTGAAGGAGTACCGAGATGTTTCTA
This sequence comes from Hevea brasiliensis, assembly GCF_030052815.1. Taxonomy (NCBI): domain Eukaryota; kingdom Viridiplantae; phylum Streptophyta; class Magnoliopsida; order Malpighiales; family Euphorbiaceae; genus Hevea; species Hevea brasiliensis. The sequence goes on along the minus strand of NC_079507.1, from coordinate 71,056,892 downwards.
TGCCACCCATTGCAAGAATTTCCAAGCCTTATGTACCAAACTTACTCCTGCAAACAGAGTCTGCTTCTGAAGGTTAAATTTTTCCCGCTTGTCATTTCTAACCCAAATTTCCATTAATGGACATGTTTTCTTTCCTTCCTTTTCTCAAATGAGTCTTTAATTCACAGAAGAAGACAAGAAAAGCCATTTTGATGAGGAGGATAGACCAAATATTAGAGCTGGTTCAGTCCCTCGTCCACGTGCTGTCTTATCTAGTCCTGGTAATTTTCATTTTTTTGTTTATGCTATAATCATTTTCCTTCTGTCCATTTTGCGCTAATTCATGCCTCCAAGAACTTCACATTGATAGATCACATTAGAATAATCACACACATTGAGGGAATTGGTTGTTTGCATTTGCTTTTTTTGCCACATTAGAATACTCATACAACAAAGGCCTCTCACTCGTAGCATTTCCTAATTTTGTGCTCAGACAATGATGCAGTGATCGGAAATAAAAACAGAGTCAAAGCAGTAAGACCTTCAGCTTTGAAGAATCATCATTCTATACAAAGTAGACATGCACAATGTAAGGTTGCCCCAAGTCAAGCAGTTGATGAAAGTCCTCCGAACACGAGGAAGTCCAAGGACACTACTGATAATAATCTTAAAGGAAAGAAATGGTCAACTACTGCAATATCAAGCCCGAGAAGAAATATTACAACTAATAAACCAAGCTCTGTAAGAATCTCATAGTTGGTTCAATACTGAGAGCCTTTTTGTTTCCTTGGGAATACCATAGGCTTTGTGACAAATTACGTTTCTTCATTACTAATGAAAATACATGAAGAGGCAAGAAAGAAAGGTTGATGCTGATTCAAATGATTCCTTTTAGTGTACAAGAATTGAATTGATAGATCAATACAAATGCCATGTTCAATTTTCATAGGAAAAATGACCGGAGGATTAGGATTGGGGAGATGCCATAAAGCAAATTTCCTTCCACTATCATATTGTGTTGAATTACCTTCGAGCATGTCTCCCTCCTGGTTTTTCATTACAGAACTTGTGCTCTTGGCAGGCGTTTACCAGTTCCCATGCTGGTAAATAAATACACACATCTGTTTTATAGTTTCAAAAGCGCCCAATTAGTTGAAGATTCAACCCAATTATGGTTTCAAGATGAGTTGATCAAAACTTAAGGTCACATTCAAGTCCATTCTCACTTCTTCTGGTGACCCCGTTCAAAATTATCTAGATTGTTTGACTGGTAAATCTATTTAATGGAGACGGAAAACTCGTGTTCCAGCCCCAAATCTGAACTTGGCTATTCCTTCCTTTTAAGTCGATCCATCTGAAACAGACGTTGGCGGCAGAATATGCACCGTAAAGGTCCATCTAATGCAACTTAAAATTGCTCAAAACAAGTAGTATTGTATTGGATTTTGAAATCATAATCTCCATGTCTTTATGGAGCAAGCAAGTCTAAAACACAACATATATCCTGAAAGAGACACATGCCTATTGTTGTTTCTTGTTGATTCCCTCTCTTTCATTTGGTCCAAAATATACTCTGCGTCTTCTCTTCTTCCAACATTCAGGTACATGTCAGCCAAAATCAAATATATGCCAGACCTATTGGGCTTTATGTCCAGCAAACTCTCACCAGCAGTCTCACCGATTGCAGCGTTCTGGTGAATTCTACAGGCTTCAAGTAAAGCTCCACAAATACTTGCGGGGACTTCAATTCCATCAGCTTTCATTTTATTTACAGAAGTCATTGCTTCGTCAATGAGTCCCAATATCCCCAAAAGGTCAACAAGGCAGGAATAAAAAATAAATACGTATTATTAATCTAATATTGTAGCAAAATAATATAAAAAATATTTTTGCTAAACATATAGTCTTTATTTTCTTTTTAAAATATTTTTATTATTAAATTTTAATAAATTTCAATAATACTTTTATACTATTAAAAAATACGTTTAGTTTATTAGACTCTTACTTTAATTTGAACTTAAAATATTAAATATTAAATATAATTTTAATATAATTTTAAAATATAATTTCTTACTGAATTAATACATAAAATATCTAGAGGTGGAATTCTAAAAAATTATTTAGAAATTGTAAACTTTTAAAATAAAATCAAAATTAATTCATTTAGATGATGTGAATAGAAATTTAATAATAATAATATTAAAATTGTGTATCATAAATATAAGATATAATATATATTATAAAATTTACAGGAGACTTATATGTTAATAATTTATCGTTGTAATTGGTGAAAGGCACATCAGACTTAAAAAGTATGCGGAGAGATAGGTGACAGATACTGGTCCAAAGTAACCTGAACTTGCCTTATCCCCACACATACCTCCACCAATGTCATTGGACGCAATCTGCCCACATCACCTTAGATAGCTTTACACTTCCCCATCTCTCTAGCCAGCTTTCCGCTGTCTGCTCCGCCATCACACCCTTTCTACATTAACTGGAAAAACCACCGCCACCGCCACCACCACTACTTAGAGGCGATCGAATTCCTGCACCATGGCTGCCACTGCTGCTGCCGCCGTAGGCTCATCTTTTTCTCCATCCTTTCATACCCTCAAATGCACGAATCCTAAGCATTTTCTATCTGATTCTCTTCTTAAAGTTCCGGCAACTCGCATCATGACTGCAGCCTCCATAATCCATCGCTCTTATGCTATAGAACCACTTTCATCAGTTGCAGTCTCCTGGCGTGTGCCTAGAGTATCTGCAGCTGTTGCTCAAGAGGAGGCTGCCGCTACTGCTCCTGTGGAAGAGGTTTTGCACCAGGATGAACAGAAGCAAGTAGCAGGAGAAGGTGAAAAAGAAGCTGATGAGACCCTTGTTAACGCTAAGCTTTACTTTGGGAATTTGCCTTATAATGTTGATAGTGCACAGCTTGCTGGAATCATTCAAGATTATGGCACTCCTGAGCTCGTTGAGGTACTATACATTGCAACATGAACTATACCTGTGTTATTATTTTATTATCTACTTATATCTTGTTAGTTGTCAATGATTTGCTTGATTCTGATGGCTATTTGTAACAAGATTGAGTATTAATACAATAATAAGAAAAGCTGTATGCAACTCCAATATACTGTTATTAGTGAACAAGTTAATTAACTTATTAGATTTTTTTTCCCGCATCAGACTAGGCTAGGAATTGGGGATCAGAGGTGAGCTGCATTCCCTTTTGATAATTCTAATTGCAATTCAATAAGGAATAAGGTTCTGAATTCTGGTGAAAGAACTTGGCTTATGAGAAAATATCCCCTGCAACTATTATGCACATATTGCAGGCAGGGAGGGCCTTTCTACTGTCTGCTACTTCAGATGTGGACCTGCAATAAAATCAAGAGTGAGGAGGTTGTTCAATGTGATGAAAGTAATTCAGCATAAGGACGTGAACAATTGTTTAATTGGTTGGTAATCTCAATTTTGTTGCTTAAAACCATAAAACTTCCTAATAAAGGTTTAAATTAGATTCCCTTCTTTTCTGGCTATCTTTAGTTTCACGTTTTCTCAGGATATTGATTGCTTAAAAAGTCATAGGAACTTACTGTTTCAGATGTCTCTGCAATGCTTTCTGTAGATTCTGAAACTTGAAGTTTAATCTTTTGCTTTCCAATTGTCTGTCATCCCATGTATTATGACATGCTATTCTATCTTTTCCCAATGTCTTTTTAGCGATTCCTGTACTAAAGAATGTGAATACTATAGGTTCTTTACGACAGAGAAACTGGAAGAAGTAGAGGTTTTGCATTTGTAACGATGAGCAGCGTTGAAGATTGTAATGCAGTGATTGAAAATCTTGATGGAAGTGTAAGAACTATCCCTTCCTCAGTCTCTGGTTTGTGCATTTACATGTATTAATAAGTCCGTCCAGTTGAAGTTTCAAGACCCAAAATTTTCTCCTGTACAGCAATACATGGGTCGCATCTTGAGGGTGAACTTTTCTGACAAACCTAAACCGAAGGAACCTTTATATCCAGAAACAGAACACAAGCTTTTTATTGGGAATTTATCCTGGTCGGTAACATCAGAAAGTTTGACACAAGCTTTTCAAGAATATGGAAATGTGGTTGGAGCAAGAGTTCTATACGATGGGGAGACCGGAAGGTCGCGAGGTTATGGTTTTGTGTGCTACTCAACCCGATCAGAGATGGAAAATGCCCTTGAGTCTCTTAATGGAGTGGTACAGTCCACCTTCCTATTCTCCCTGGCTGCAATCTTTCTTAGCCTGATATAATTTTATCCAGGACGAAAATATCACTGGCTGTTTCTTTTTGTGTTATAGGAACTAGAAGGACGAGCAATGCGTGTAAGCTTAGCTCAAGGGAAAAAATCATAAGCTTCTGGAAGAAAATGCTGATTTCAGAAGGGATGAATATCATCTTTAAATCCAAAATCACTGACCCCTTGCCTATCCTCTGATCAGTTGAACTTAGTGAAAAAAAAAATCTCATGGTTATTTCTCTAAGCATATTATTTTGTTAATAATGCGATAATAAGAAAAATTCTCATTTTCATTGTAATATTTATGAGTTGTGGTTGGAGAAACTATAGTATCTTACAGTTTACTCACCATTGATGAGTCGGAAAGAAGATCAACTCCTGTGTTTTAACTTCTGCTTTGTTATTTTTTTGGATGATGAAATGCCATAGTTTTCTTTGAGTGAAAAAGGAGTTGATTATTCCGTCTTTCCCATGAAAAAATATCAAACCACAAATCTATAACACATGAGGCTATATTTTGTAAGAGGTATTGCAATATAGTGTAATTAATGTATAATTGAATGGTTGATGTAACATAATTATTATTTTATTTGCATATTTGATTATAAAATAAAAATAAAATGCTATAATATAATGTAATGATTTTTTTATTATAATATTTAATTTATTTGTGATAATAATAATAATAATAATAATAATAATAATAATAATAATAATAATAATAATAATAATAATAATAATAATAATAATAATAGAGGTAACAAATTAGTGTTAGTGGTGATGATTATGATAGTAATGATAATAGTGATTAATGAGCGATGAAAATAGCTAAGTGATGATAATAGTGGTAATCATCGGATGGTGCCGATGACAACAAAGTGTAATAAAAGTCTGGAGTAGTGGTAACCATGCTGATAATAGTGGTGGTGCTGTGGCGATAGTGACCAAGTGATTGCATTGATAATTGTCATTAAGCGATGGCAATGGCGGTGATAATAGTTGTTAGGCGATGATTGTTAGGTGATGATAGTGGTAACCATTAGATAGTGATAATAATGATAGCAACAATGAGGAGTGGTGTTGGTGTAACACCCAAAAATTTTAAAATTTATTATTTTATGAGTATTATTAATATTTTTATTTTATTTAAATTTTAAAAAATTATTTAAGATTTTTCGGATTTTAAAAATCGGGTTCGATTTTTCGAAAATATAAACTTTGATGATTTTTAAAAATTAATTAAAGACCACGTGGCAAAACTAAAACTATATTTATAGTCTACGAATTTTTCTGAGTTTTCTGGAATTTTTGGACCTCGTTTTCGGTCCCGAAGCAGAGTAAAAATTCAAAATTTTGTATTCTGAATCGAACCGGTTGAATTGAATCGGACCGGATCGGACTGGTCGAATCAGACCGGCCTTCTTCTTCCTTTTCTTCCTCTCCTGCGCGCATTTCTCCTCCTCCCCTTCTCTCTCCTTTTTCTCTCTCCTCCCTCCTCCCCTTGCTGCGCCGCTGCCTCCCCTGCCACCTCACTTCGCCGGCGCACCTCCTCAGCCCTCTCCCACGGCTGGCCGCCGCCTGGAACGCCGAAAAACGGCTCCAGAAGCAACGCGCAGCAAGCGCCCGACCGTTCGCCTTCCCGGCCAAAATCCGACCGATCCGGCCACCAATCGGACCTGGTATTGTGTCTAAACCCATCTACTCGTCGAGAGCTTTCCATAGACACCAAGAACACCGAAATCCATTGAGCGGTTTGTTCAATTTTTGCCCGGGAAGTTTTAGCCCATTTTGACTTTCGGGCTAGATTTCTCGCAAACCGTGAACCCCACGAGAAAACCGAGAGTACCAGAGCGCTCCACTCGTCGAGAGTTTCGCGGGGATATAAATATCAAAATTTTCCGACACCGTTTTTCGGTGGGTCCCACGGAACTTCGCAGTATTTTTCCGAGCATTAAATGAGCTTAGAAAATTCTGAAAAATTTATGTACTAACCCCCGTGTTGTGGGCTTCCTGTAGGTATCCTCAATTCGTGGAAATTCAACAGTTGTCCCGGTATATGAATTTCCGGCCAGACAGACCCGTTACCGGAAAAGTCTCCGAATTGGACCGAGATTTTGGCTACCCCCCATTGTCAGACATCCCGAGCGCGCTCCCGAAGTCAGAATCGGCAAAGGTAAACCCGAACCTTGCTTTTTCATAATTTTCTTGTGCTTAAATAGGATTAAAAATCCATAAAATATTCATGGTAGCTCAGAAAATTATGATTCTTTTTGCAATAGCCTAATAATATTGCTAAGGACCGCAGAGCAAAGTTTTAGAATTTTTAGAGCTTATTTGGGCAGTTTTTGCAAAAATGATCAATTATAAGGACTAAATTAAAATTTTACATATTGTGATGGATGATTGATTTGATAGACCCAGAGGGGCTGTGTGATGAGATTGAGTTGTGGATATATGGGTTGTGAATATAAAAGTGTGTTTTGATCCCTTTTGCAGGTTGGATAGGTCCTAGGTATAGGGGAGACTCTGCCGGATTTTCGGCACGACTTAGGACGTATTTGGTCTTTTCTTGAATTGTATTGAGTCATTTGTATTAAATAATTGTAATGTAATTGTCAGTGAGCGATGACCTTCTTCCTCCGCCTACCGCCACAAAGGACCGTTGTCAAGTCTGTTAGTAAAATATTAATTTTAATTGTAATTTCACTATTATTATATGTTCAAGCATGCCCATGCATCACTTATATGCATATATCTATGTAGATAAACTTTAGGCACGATTTATGTTACATTCATAACTGTGAAAGTGCCATGTATGTTGTTGTGGTAATTTGGAGCAGTGTGCGTGCATTGGCGTGCGTGTGATGTGGTGTGGACTATGGATAGGACGGGTAGACACGGCTTGAGATCTTCGCTGGGACCCGGTCCTTCGGGGTAGACACGGCTTGAGTTCTTCGCTGGGACCCCGATTTGGTTATTAAGTGGAAGTCCGAGCTGAGTTATTCGCTGGCACAGTTGGAATTAAGAGAGCTGTATAGGGGATCAGCTCCCATATATATATGATTGATGTTATGATTTGAAATTATTGCTGGTGTTGCATTTCACTCTACATGGTGCATTAGTTTTAGATAGTTATAGAGATTATAGTTAAAATTGATATTTTACTCTCTGAGTCGAATGCTCACTCCTGTTCAATATTCTTCCAGGCCACAGGAGGATATTTTTGAGGTTAACCTGCTTTCTCCCTCGCAGGTTATTTATTCATGCTTGTGTAATTCTATAAATTTCTAAAATTTTCGCATGTGTTATAAATATTTATTTGATATGGGTCTGTAAACTAAATTATTATTTTGGACCTGTAAACTTAATATTATATGCATGTTTGATGGATTGGATGAGGGAGCTGAGCTCCCATTTATTTTTATGCTGATGAGTATGTGGAGGGTGAGCTGAGCTCCCCAATTGAGTATTTACTGTGTTTACAGGTCGGGTGAGTCAAAAACTCCCCGTTGGTAGGTCCATTTTATGGCCGGACTCTATCCGGTTGATTTCTTGAAATTGGGCCCAAATGGGCCTTAGAGTTGGGTTGAGTGAATAGTTAGGTTTACTACGGGTCTCGGGAGCTTTAGGCTGGCCCAGGTCCTAGTGCCGGTCCGGCCCATAGGTTGGGTCGTGACAGTTGGCATGACTAGATTATAGCGGCTACAATGTAAAATTAAATCAAAATGAGAGATTAGCGGTGACAATACCAAAGAAAGGAGTTGATTCTTGGGGAAATGATTACCATTGGCAATGAAAGCCAGGTCCACCTTGAATCCCCTGCAATGGTGAATGTTAACCAACTCTTTTTTTTTTTTTTTTTTTTGGGTTACAATGGGGGCAAGGTCCAAACAGAACATCCTCTAACAAAATAAACAAAACATTTGGCAGTGATTAGCAGAAGCATATGCATATGTATGTTCAATATTGCTTATGCTTGCAAGGAAGCAGACCAAAAACATAAAGACACTCATTAATCTACAAGTTATGTAATATTGTAAGTCTTTTCGATTAAATGATAATTTCTGAATATGACATTGTCTTAACATTTGTTGTTCAAACATGATACTGAAAAATGCATTCTAAAATTATTTGGAAAAGAAATTTAATCTTACTAACAGGAGAAAGAAAAAAAAAAAAAGTTAAACTGATTATATATATTTAAAATAATTTTAAAAATTATTTAATTATTTTAAAATTTAAATATGTTTAATTTAATTGTAAATTAATTTTATTATTCTTAATTAATATATTTTAAAACATATATATTTTTAATAAATATTTTCATAATAATATCAAATAGAGTTTAAATTTATTGATGAAGCAGAAATAATGTCAAACGCACTTTTTTCAAACGTGAAAAGGGAAAAAAGTACGGATCTGCCTGGCTTTGATCCAGTGACAGGCAACAATGAATGTGAGGCTACGTTCTAGTTCGATCTCCTTCTCCATTTATCTATAAAAAATAAAAAATAAAAATATATTTATTATTATTAGAGTATTTTTTATAATTCGTTTATGGTAAAAAAAAACGGCATGTGTTTTTTTAGTATTAGAAAAAAGAAATAAAAAAAATATTTTCATTAATTGTTTAAATTAAAAATTTATTATAACATTTTAAAGAAATTTTTATAAAATAAAATTATATTTTAAAAATTAAAGTTAAAAAAATTAAAATGAAACGCGAGTTAAAATTTAAAGATAAATTATAAAAATTACCTATTATTAAACATATATATTTCCTTTTTAGCGCACACCATTTTGATTAACTTAAAACCAAAAAAAAAAGACTCGACGGCTAAGTAAAAAAGGGCAGAAGGAGAAAAGGCGGAGTGATACCCAAACGCACAACAGCAAAGGAACAAAACAAAAAGCTAAACAGTGGAGAAAATCTTCCCTCAAATCTATCCCTCCACCCAAGGTATCCTTCTCCTTCTCCTTCTCTCTCTGTCTCTGTCTCTTTCTCTATACTATTTGTACCTCGGATCTTCATCTCTCTTTACATATATCTAGATGTAGTGTTGCCTTATCCGGCCTCGTTCATGCTGCTATTGCTGCTGCTGCTGCAGATCTTGAGAGGAGGGCCAGTTCTCGATCTGTTTGGGCTTTTCAGATTAGGGTTTTTACTGGTTTTTCTTTCCAAATGTCGACTCCCTATCCCATTCCTGTCACTGCTGCTCAGGTTCTTATACTGTTTGTCTTATGTTTTTACCCCTCCCCTTTATTTTTGGAGATTTTTTTTTTCAAAATTTTTTTCCTTGTAGGTTGGGACGTACTTTGTGGGGCAATACTATCAGTTACTACAGCAACAGCCGGAATTCGTTTACCAGTTTTACAGTGATGCCAGTACTATGCTTCGTATAGATGGCACTATTAGAGAAAACGCCACTTCAATGCTTGTAACTCTCTCTCTCTCTCTCTCTCTCTCTTCTTTCTCTGCCCTTTTTGTTTCCATTTGTTAAATTCGGGGCAAATTATAATCAATTCATTTTAATTCAGGCTTATATAATTGATTAAATTGCCTTAAATGTTGCAACTTGCCCTTTTACTTCGAAAACCAAACACTCTCAACACTCCCCTCCCCCTCAAGTACAATCACATATTTTTTATTTTTTATTTTTAACCCAACAGGGCCCAATTATAGAGGCGGCTGAAAGTGCGGACTCTATGTTAAATTCGGAGAGAGAGAGACGGTCAAATTATAATCAATTCATTTTAATTCGGATTTATATAAGTGATTAGATTGTTTTACACATCAAAATGATTAATAGCCTGATTATTTATATATTGTCCTTTTACTTCGTAGATGTCAAAAGATTAATGTGTGTTACTTGCATTCTTTTTTTTTGGGGAGACTAGAGTGTGAAAATGTGCTTGACTGCTTGTTGTATTCGAAATGCTTTTTTTTTTATCCCCTTCTTGGTATCTCAGTTTTCTTCCTTCATTTTATCCATTTTTCCATTTTGTGATGTTAATTTTCTTCCAGAAATTCTCTGGTAATAGGTTATGATTTTTTTTCTGACCACTTTTTTTGGATAAATGGGGCCTCTGATATCTAGTTTGAACCTCATAATACTTTTGATTAAAGGACGAAAGGGTAACTAATTTGCTTATTGTAGGGACTGCAGGTTGCTCTAGACTTAGCATTTTGTATTGCTTTACGCATGCATTGATTGCTATATAGTTTACATGGTGACGTTAGATGGCCTTAATTTTTGATAGGAGAAATGTCATGTTATAATGTGCCAACTTGAAAGGTGGTTCCATTTCGTTGTTTGTATATTACACAGATAACCTTTAGAAACCGACAAGGTTTTTGGATGTGGTATTCATTGTGAGAATAATGGTTATTTGAACAATTCTAATGCTAAAGCATTTTAATGTGAAGAATTAATAAAAATTCCTTAATGATTACATTCAGCAATAATTGTCTCTATGGTCAGGAATCTATAATTTTACTTACTTTCCATCATTAGCTGCATTCAGTACCCTTTTGTTTAAAGTTTTATTATGATGGATAAAGTTGCCTCAATATATGAATACTGCCTCAATATGATTCTCTTTTGGCATTTTTGTTGTAAATACTGTATTTTCAGCTGCCTTGAAGTGAAATTATTGCTATGCATGACATTTTGACGAGTTTTGACAATATGATTTTTACATATTAGAAAAAAAAAAAGTCTTAGGCTCTGTTTCTTAGGTGGTTAAGTTAGATTAGTAGTGTTTTCTGAAGTGTTTGGTTAGTTGAAATTTCTATGTAGAGAATGGGTAATACTAAAGGCTCTTTGAAAAAATGATGACCTCAGATCATCAAATTTCTCTACAGCAACCTCTTTTAAGCACCATTACCTTTAATGAGCCTTGATGAATTTAGAGGTCTTGTGCATGAAATGTTTTGCAAACCTTTTCATTAGTTGATATTACCTTGATACTCTCTTTTATTTACTGTGTATGTGTGTCTAGTGGAGCACTGGGCTAATATGTTTTCATTCCGTTTTATATTCTGCCAGCAAATCCATGCGCTTATTATGACACTCAATTATGCTGGAATTGAAATAAGGACAGCACACTCCTTGGAATCGTGGAATGGTGGTGTTCTTGTGATGGTTTCTGGTTCTGTGCAAGTGAAGGATTTCAGTGGAAGGAGGAAATTTGTGGAAACGTTTTTCCTTGCACCTCAGGAGAAGGGCTATTTTGTCCTCAATGATGTTTTTCACTTCATTGATGAGGAACAAATTCACCACTATCCAGCTGTCTTACGAGACCAGAACAATCTTGAATCCAAGCTTAATGCTCCTACTGCTATTCCAGAGCCGGGTATCTAACCTGTTTTGCTAAATATAGAAAGCTAGTTTCTTTGTCATATTGCAGGTTTTGCTAAACAAATGTATGAAGGAAGCAATTAATGAAAATTAGCAAATATAGGAAACAATCAATTAACATTATCACTATTCTTTGACGGGGAGCCTGTGCTGAGGATTTGCTTATGTCACTGGGTTCCGAATGACCATGACTAATGGCTAGATAAACATTTTTTTCCACTCAATGGTTATGAGTGTTGGCTTGTCTACATTTGAGGGCCTCTAAGCTAATGAACGATTGGCACTGAATTGTGTTCATCCAGTATTTTAGATTTGTAACTAATGTCTTTCCTGAGATGTCCTAATTGTTGGATGCTGAAAAACGATTTTTTTAAAACTAAAACCTCTTTCACTTATGAAATGATGATTTATGCAGTTCCAAATTATTTGTTGGGTGGAGAAATCCAGGCTAGGGAATTTGCTGCTCCCACTGAAGCCAAGGAAAATGGTCCAGTTGACAACTACGGTTTTTCAGAGCAACAATTGCAGCAAGTTCCTGAGTCTGAAAATGTTCGGGAGGAAAATTCTGTGGAGTCAAATGGTTCAATTCAAAACACAGTAAACACTGCACAGGACCAGCTGTCAGCTTCTGTTGAGGAACCTATTGGAGAGCCCCAGAAACACACTTATGCTTCCATTGTATGTTCCTTTACGTGGTAGTTACATTGATTTCATGCGTGGTATAACATGCACAAACATATATGTATGTATAGAATTAGATATTCATCTTACTTTTGGCAATAACATTTTACTTTTCCCCTTCTCATTCTTAATTTGTCATTTTAAGTTACGGGTAGCTAAGGGACAATCTTCGCCATCAGTTGCTCCCCAACCTTCTTTTAACAAGAATGCCCAACCTACTTCAGATTGGAATCATGCTCCACAGCCCATTTCTCAGCAAGCAACTGTGACATCAAATTCATTTGAAAAGCCTGGAGCAGAAACAGTTGAGGAGATTTCAGCTGTGGAAGATGAAGGTCAGTTTTCGTCATCCTTTATGTGATATGCTTTGCAATGGATTTTTGGGTGGTTGTATTTTGCTTAATGGATTAAATAAACATATTTGCTTTTAGTTTCAGGGCTTCAAATTTTAAATTAACTTTCAACACCCACACTGATTTGTTTTTCCATTTTTATTTGAACATTTTAGATGAAATAAGGTCTGTGTATGTAAGAAACTTGCCAACTACTGTGTCTGAAGCTGAAATTGAGGAGGAATTCAAGAATTTTGGCAAAATCGCACCTGATGGTGTTGTCATTCGAAGTCGCAAGGTTCATTCCTGGAATGTGTTTTAACAGAACTTACCCGCTTCCTTAAATATATTTTGCTAATTTTATTTTTTAAATTTATGTGCAGGATGTTGGTGTATGCTACGCATTTGTTGAATTTGAAGATATGACTGGTGTTCATAATGCAGTCAAGGTCTGATTATATTTTAATAACCTTCAAAACAGCATTTATATTTTGTTTTATTCTTTTTCCTAGAATTAGTTTAACCAACTCGAGAATTTTGTATATTGATTGGCAATGCTCACAGTTTTATTTTTTTTATTTTTTATTTTTTTTATTAAGGCTATAAGTCTCATTTTACATTTTATTTATTCACAACTGAGTTTCTCACATCTTTTCTAGAAGTTCCAATTCCAAGTAATTTTTTTGTGTTCCTATTTTCTAATTTGATATTGGAGGTCTTCTTTCAACTGATCATCTTGTGAAGGGTGGTCTGATGTAAATGGGAGGCCAATTCTTTTTTATTTTCCCTGGACCTAATGGGTTCATTGGTTGCTTGTTTTTGTTGGGACTATCTATTTGCTTTTAATTTTCAGAAGTGGTTCAAAGAGTGAGGTGGTTCCCATTCTTTGGAAGTAGTCTAGTATAGAAAGAGGCATTCTAAGTTGTCTCAAAGTAATGTTTCTCCCAACATAGTTTCTGGATGCTATTATCACATCATTTCAATTTTCAATTTCTTGTTGCTGACAAGTTATTCCTTTCTATATATGTTCATGTAACCTATAGAAGTTACTTTTTACTATGTTGTGCAATTGAAACTTTTCCATTATGTCTTCAGGAGGGTAGTGCACATGTTGCTGGGTGGCAAGTATACATTGAAGAGCGGAGACCAAATAGCAACATCCCATCCCGTGCAGGAAGTATGCATTTTTATTCCCTATATTCTCATTATTAATATTTATGTTATGCCTCCTATTCACTTACTCCTAAGAAAGTGTTGAATCTAAACTGTACTACCAGTGAGTAAATTTTTGAACATCCTCCTGTGACATTGGTTCAATGCTACAACTCCACTCTCCCTGCCACTTAATGCTAGGTTACTAGTAAGGGATCAGCTTTTTCGTACAGTGTGTTTCTTACTATTATGATATCTCGAGGGTGTGGGTAAACTGAGATGAGAATTTTAAGGTGGATGAGTGGCCATACTAAACTAGATAAAGTCCGTGATGAGAGTATTAGAGAAAAGGTAGGAGTGGTGCCAGTTGAAGATGAGTTGAGAGAAGTGAGATTGATGTGGTTTGGTCATGTGAAGCGTAGACATACGGAGGCTCCGGTTAGACAAGTAGAGCACATTAGGTTAGAGGATAGAAAGAAAAAAATGGGTAGATCTAAATTGACTTGGAGGAGAGTAGTACAACATGATCTAGAAGCATTATACATTTCTGAGGATTTAACCCAAAATCATTTAAAGTGGAGAAAGCGAATCCATTTAGCCGACTCCAAATTTTTGGGATAAAGACTTAGTTGAGTTGAGTTGAGTTACTAATGGTAATTCAGTGTAAACATTAGATTTTTAAGGGCTGTGTGAAATCTTAACATTGATGAGATACAATCAAGTCTAGTTGCCGAAGCAGAATTTTTTGCTGCAATTTCCTGTCCTTATGTTTTGCTTTCTACTTCTAGTATGCATAACTAAATTTGCTATCATGATTTTTACTAAATCTTTTTTATTCTTATTTTAGGGGAATTTATTTAGTATGGAATGAATTTGCTATGATAAATTATTATCTTTCCCTCAGAGTTCACTAAAAATTTATCTATACTAATAGTAATTCAGGGTACATTAGATTTTTAAGGGCAGTGTGAAATCTTAACATTGATGAGATACTATCAAGTCTATTTGGCGAAGCAGAATTTTTGCTAAAATTTCCTGTCATTATGTTTTGCTTTCTAGTTGTAGCATGCATAACTAAATTTGCTACCATGATTTTTACTAAATCATTTTGTTAATTTCTCCGAGTCTCTGCCAAACTCATGAAAGCAATGCATCAATGGTAATAAATGCCTAATCCCCGTGTTAATCCTGCTGAAAGAAAAACCAGCTCTGAGATAACCTACTTTTAGATAATATAGATTTGGTAATTGTGTTGTGATTGACGTATTCTTAACAGGAGGAAGAGGTAGAGGCAGGGGCAACTACCCAACAGATGCTCCAAGGGGTCGTTTTGGTGGTGGAAGTTTTGACAGAGGTGACCGAGACTACAGCAGATCAAGAGGAAATGGTTATTATAGGCCGAATCCCCGCCAAGATAGAGGGCTCACAGGTTACCAATTATCAAGAAATGGACAAAACCAATCGGAGTAGACATTTTAGTTTTATTACCAAAGGTAGAGAACAAAGTTTTGGGTCCAGCCATTGCACTCAGCACATTCACCTTCATCAGTTTCAAGAACGATATAATTTATATTTTCATACATCAGATTGATTTAGATATGTCAGGCATATGAATCATGCATGTTTCAATGGTTTCTTGATATTTTGATGTCTAATTAACATTCAAATTTTATAGGCAATATTTGCAATTTTGAGATTATTTATTTTATGTAAAATCTAATCTCTCTGGTTGATGAAGTTATTGAGTTGGATCAATTTATTTATTTATTCAGTCTTTGACATTTTAAGGTTATTGCCTTTTTGGCAATGGATGATGCTCATCTAACGTATTAAGCTCTTTGACACCACTGCACAGCCTTTATAAATTTGGAGTGTTCAGAATATAGTTGAAATGATATGGTGAACTGAGATATTTTTTAATCAAGTCGAAATGGAATTGATGGATCAAAACCTTGCCAAATGTTCTTAATCAATCTAAAACTTGTCTTGTGTTATCCCTTAGAATGGTTTCTTCTTAAAAAAATTGGAAATGGTAGCGCTGGTGATTTGTTAATATTTATGCGCAATAGCTCGTTCAGGCAGTCTCTGATTTAGGAAAATTTAGAGAAACAGCTACCATGTCGTGGTTTAAAATAATAATAATAATAAAGGAACGGTATTTAACTCTACATGGCTACACTTATTGGAACACATGATTTAGATCTTTCATTCATGGACTGAACTATCTAATCAGAGGTCACTTATGCAGTATAGGAAACTGACTAGAGCAGCTGAAAGCTCAGTGGGAGTTCTTCAGCCTTGTAATTGATGCAGTTGTTGGTTATATCAGTTTCATATTTACCGTTGAGTAAAAAATTAGGTTGCGACTGCTCTTTAATCCTTGTCAGAACCTTCATGGTGAAATTGATCAGCATATGCTGCAAGAACATGGCCAGAAACAAATAAGAAACAACAGGCAAAGAATCAGTCATGATTAGCCTTAACATTAACTGAAAAACCGCTTATGAAGCAATCATGTGTCCAGATGAATAATACTCCCCTATCCTCAGGAGTAGCTTGAACTGCTCTCTCAAAGTAACTTGCGGCTTTATCGTGGTCCTGGTGAAGTTCACAAACCAACTTTGCATACAGTGACATGATTTCACCATCTCCAGGATCAGCTACTACAGCGCGCAAGTAGTATTCTTCAGCACCTAGAAGGTCTCCCTTTTCCACTGCCGGTCAGAAACAGTGTTTACGTTCAAGAATAACAAAGCATCAAAAGGCAATTCACAGAGGGCCAATCTAATAGAAGTATACGTAAAAGAGGTCAACAACACCAACACACTCAAAGAAGCACAGTATTTATTGCACTTTGTCCACATCTCTATCTCACCAGGCCTGATGTCGAAATTGAGCATAATTTCTTAACACCAAAGAGCTGGAAGGATTTTCCCCAACCATCCTCCTGTAATACTCCTCAACATTGTTGCCCTTGTCAACATCAGATGTAGCGTGATCTCCCACATCAATTGTAAGCCTAGATGGAACCTGTAATGCCTTACAATCTTGATTGGCGATCGAGTTGCCAACCATAGTTAGATTTTCATCTTGATCAACCTATGACAAATTTTGAAGCCATTAGAACCCCTGCGTGCAGTGAAACATTCACAAAAGCCATATAATTGATCAGAGAATTGTAGCACCTGAATATGCTTTGCTTGCATTGTATCTTCTTCACCATCATCATCTATTTCCCAGAGAAAACTAGCATATGCCCCAAGCCCCCAAGAACATGGCTGAAATGGGAAAAAAATTTTAAATATTATACTTGTTAGGAAGGAGCAGGCTAGGAGGAGGATCAGGGTTGGTACTTGGAATGTTGGATCACTTACAGGAAAATTAATGGAGCTTGTGGATACCTTGGAAAGGAGAAGGGTGAATATTGCTTGCATTCAGGAGACTAAATGGGTAGGAGAGAAAAGTAAGGAAGTGGGTAATTCAGGTTACAAATTGTGGTTTACCGGAAAGAAGAGAAACAAGAACGGAGTGGGTATAATCATAGACAGGACATTGAAAGACGCAGTAGTAGCTGTGAAAAGAGTAGGAGATAGAATTATACTAGTAAAGCTAGTACTAGACGGAGAAACAATAAATATAGTTAGTGCTTATGCCCCACAAATAGGACTAGACAGTGAGAGTAAACAAAGGTTTTGGGAAGATATGGATGATTTAATGCAAAGCATACCGAATGAAGAGAATGTTTTCATTGGTGGAGATTTGAATGGACATGTAGGAAGTGATAGGCAAGGTTATGAGAATGTTCATGGAGGTTTTGGTTTTGGCAGTCGAAATGAAGAGGGAAAAAGCATCCTGGATTTTGCTATGGCATACGACCTAATACTAGCAAATACCTACTTTATAAAAAGAGAGTCACATTTAGTGACTTTCAAAAGTGGGCAACATAGAAGCCAAATCGACTTCCTCTTAACCAGTAAGACAAATAGAGCTCTATGAAAGGATTGCAAGGTCATTCCAGTAGAGGCTTTAACAAGTCAACATAGGTTGGTGGTTTTGGATGTCAAGTTTAGGAACAATTCAAGTAAGGTCAGAAGAAATAGTGTAGCTCGAACAAAGTGGTGGGAGTTCAAAGGAGTAAAGCAAGTGAAGTTAAAAAATGAGCTTCTTGAGTCTGAAGTATGGAAGCTAGATATGGAGGCCAATGATATGTGGATACAGATGGCATCAAAGATTAGAGAAGTAGCTAGAAAAGTACTTGGGGAGTCTAAAGGACATGGACCACCTTCAAAAGAGAGATGGTGGTGGAATGAGGAAGTACAAAAGGCAGTGAAGAGAAAAAGGGAATGGTATAAGAAATTACCTAAATGTGATAATAATGAGGCATATGAACAGTACAAGATAGCAAAGAAAGAGGCAAAAAAGGCAGTTAGCCAAGCAAGAGCACAGGCCTTTGAAAAGTTATATGAGAAACTTGGAACTAAAGAAGGGGAGAAAGATATTTATAGATTAGCAAGGAGTAGAGAAAGGAAATGTCAAGATCTCAATCAAGTTAGGTGCATTAAGAATAAAGAAGGAAAAGTGTTGGTGAAAGATGAGGACATTAAAGAAAGATGGAGAAATTATTTTAATGATCTCTTTAATAATAGTCAAAATGGAAATAGCGTGAATATAGATTATAGAACAATAGAAAAGAATGTAAATTATACTAGAAGGATTAGATCTTTAGAAGTAAAGGAAGCACTTAAGAGAATGAAAGTAGGTAAAGCCTGTGGACCCGATGAAATACCAATTGAAGTGTGGAAGTATTTGGGAGATATGGGAGTGGCATGGTTAACTAAATTATTTAATAAGATTCTAAACTCAAAGAAAATGCCTGATGAATGGAGGAAGAGTATTTTAGTACCTATTTTTAAAAATAAGAGAGACATACAGAGTTGCTCAAACTATAGGGGAATTAAACTCATGAGCCATACTATGAAGTTGTGGGAGAGAGTTGTGGAGCATCGACTACGTCATGATACTTCTATCTCTCTCAATCAATTTGGTTTCATGCCCGGTCGTTAACTATGGAAGCGATCTTTCTCATTAGAAGCTTGATGGAGAAATATAGAGATGGGAAGAAAGATCTACACATGGTTTTTATTGATTTGGAGAAGGCTTATGATAGTGTTCCAAGAGAGGTCTTATGGAATGCGTTAGAACAAAAGAGGGTATCTATTAGGTACATACAAGTATTGAAAGATATGTATGAAGGAGTAACTACTATTGTGCGCACAGTGGGAGGGGACACAAGAGATTTTCCGATCTCAATTGGATTACACCAAGGATCAGCCATAAGCCCTTACCTTTTACATTAGTTTTAGATGAACCGACTAAACATATACCAGAGAGTATTCCTTGGTGCATGATGTTTGCGGATGATATTGTTCTGATAGATGAGACACGAGAAGGAGTCAATAGGAAGCTAGAACTTTGGAGAAGTACTCTAGAGTCAAAGGGTTTTAAGTTAAGTAGAACGAAGACAGAATACATGCATTGCAAGTTCAGTGAAGGCCAAACTGGTGATAGAGAAGGAGTTAGTTTGAATGGAGTGGCACTGTCCCAAAGTAATCACTTTAAATATCTAGGCTCAGTCCTTCAAGTAGATGGGGGATGTGAGGAGGCTGTTAGTCATAGGATTAAAGCGGATGGTTGAAGTGGAGACGTACACGGAGTTTTATGTGATCGTAAGATTCCCAATAAATTAAAAGAAAAATTTTACCGCATGACCATACGACCGTCTATGCTATATGGTAGTGAGTGTTGGGCACTGAAAGAGTCGTATGCATCTAAGATAAGAGTTGCAGAGATGAGAATGTTAAGGTGGATGAGTGGTCATACTAGACTAGATAAAGTCCGTAATGAAAGTATTAGAGAAAAGGTAGGAGTGGTGCCAATTGAAGATAAGTTGAGAGAAGGGAGATTGAGGTGGTTTGGTCATGTGAAGCGTAGACATACGGAGGCTCCAGTTAGACAAGTAGAGCACATTAGGCTAGAGGATAGAAAGAAAAAAAGGGGTAGACCTAAATTGATTTGGAGGAGAGTAATACAGCATGACTTAGAAGCATTACACATTTCTGAGGATTTAACCCAAAATCGTTCAGAGTGGAAAAAGCGAATCCATATAGCCGACCCCAAATTTTTGGGATAAAGGCTTAGTTGAGTTGAGTTGAGTATACTTGTTAAAAACAACTCAGTTGCCCTGTTGCCTCATTCATGATTTAGTCCTCAAACAATCCAGTGAAGAAGAAATGGAGTTAATGAAGAAGCATCAGTAGTTCCACAAAATTTGATTTGCAGGAATTGATGGGCAACTACTAATGCTCACCTATCTTGAGGGGCAGCCTGAACAGCACCTTCAAATTTACTTAAAGCTCTACCTTGATCATGGTGAAGCTGCCACTCTATTTTAGCATACTTCAAAGAGACTCCACCGTCTTCAGGATCTGCGAGTGTGATGCAATGATAGTCCTCAGCTCCATGATCACCCTTAGACTTTTACATTGGAAGGCAAAATACCCCATTTTAGAATGAAAACACTTCTTTCCTTTTTGTTCTCATAAGATCTAAATTCTCATCCCAAAAATGCAAGACACAATACTAACAACATCCTAAATTCACCTAATCCCCAGAAATCCTCTGCGATCTGCCTGGGGCTGTTCCAATTAGCCAAAAACTAGATTACAAAATCAACAACAATAAGATTGTTGCTCGTTATTGATTGACCATGAAAAGATTAATCATTGCATAACTGGGGATCACCAGCCGATCTGAAAAATCAATATTGATGAATCAAGATCCAGATGAAATTTCTTCAAAAAAGAATGTAAAAAGCTGACGAATGATAAGCGCAATAGTAATATTAGGCACAAATCAGGGCTAGTTCGATAGATTATAATGCATTAAGTTCTGCTATGTAGATTCAAGTGAATGATGCTTCAAGATATCAACCTAACAATTGCCCAAAATTAGTGTGGACAAACAAGGACAAGAAAAGAAAATTAATCTCACCTGCAAAAGCTGAGAGTAATTTGCTTGAAACAGGGGGTGGCAGCACCATTTTCATCAAAGTTTGGCAAAGTTAAATCAAAACCGCCACCATCATTGCCACTACCAAAACCATTGCCATCAATCCTGATCCATGAAGCAAGATACAGGGGAGGACTAACTGGTTCGTTTGCTTCTTCGAGGTTCAAATTTTCAATCCCATTTAAACCTTCGTCTCCTTCCTCCTCTATCAGCCCCATGTTCTTCTTTCCAAAACAGAACTCTCCACTGCCTTTAGCTTCTATACTCCCTCCAATAGTAATTGTTCTCATCAAGGCCTCCTCTTTTCTTCCTCCATTATTTTCTTGGTATATATATAATTGTCACTAAAAACGAGAGATAATACTGAAAAATATATACACTCTAATTATAGTGAATCAAATGTTAAAATTCACATGAAAATATAACTAGTAAAATTACCTAATTATAGCTGTAAACTCGTCATTCTTTGCCTAATTCAACACCTTGATCACCTGATAAACTCTCTTTACAACTCTTAATTATTTCCTTTTCCCCTCAAATATTTCTAAAAAAACCCTTCAAATATTATCAACGAATAAACCTCCGCCATTGCTTTTTCAGGTCACAAACACACACACACACACACTATACAAACAAAACCTAATATTAAGGATTTTTCTTCCCTCGTCGTCCTCTCCTTGGACGGTGAGTGGAACCCATGATGACCTCTTCCTCCACCACCACAAGCAGCAATATCAACCTGTGTTGTAAAAGAAATTGAAAAGAAATAAAATGTCCCGTGGATTTGCTCCGCCATTTCAATTGTTGGAGCTAAATTTGATATCTGCACAAGACCTTGCCAAGGTCTCCCGCAAGATGAAAACCTACGCGGTTGCGTGGATTCACCCTGACCGCAAACTTTCAACCAGAGTCGATATTCCTGGTCACAACAACCCCACCTGGAATGACAAGTTTGTCTTCCGAGTCGACGATGATTTTCTCTATGGCGAGACCTCCGCCATTATGATCGAGATCTACGCCCTCCATTGGTTCCGCGACGTTCACGTTGGCACCGTCCGCGTCATTGTCGGAAACCTCATTCCCCCTGCCCAAATCCACCGCCAGCACCAGCAGCACCACGTTCAACTTGGCACACGCTTCGTTGCCCTTCAGATACGTCGTCGCTCTGGACGACCTCAGGGTATTCTTAACATTGGAGTGGCGCTTCTTGACACCTCCATGCGAAGCATGCCATTGTACACCCAGGATGCCTCTGCTGTTGGCTACCGCCATTTGATGGGCGAGAAGGATACTCATATGCATAAAAATAATAAAAATAATAAGGACGATGAAAAAAACAGCGACAACCAGAACCAATTCTTGCTTCCATGGAATCCCAAGCCAGAATTGAGACGTACAAAGAGCGACACTAGTTCCATGGTCGGCTCTGATGTGGTTGATAAGAAAACGTTAAATAAAAAGAAGGCCGGTTCAATGGTCAATGGCTCAGCTTATGAGAAACAGAATTCAAAAGCTAGCTCCATGATCACCGACTCAGATATTTTCAAGATAGGTAAGAAGGGCAAGTCTGATTCAACATCTAGTGGGACGGTCTATGGCGCATTGACAAATGCTAAGTATGGATCGAACATCACCGGCGGCAAGAATAATAAGGCGAGAAATAAAAACCTCTGTTCAAATGACGATAATTCTGTATCGAAATTTAACAGGTTCGACCTTGGCAAATTGCAATTTGGCACTCCAAAAAAGATGAATTTACACGGTGGGGGGCCGCTTATAACAGAATCAGAACTGGGTCCATCGGCGTCGGAAGTGGCGGCGGCAGTGGCAAGGAAAAAAAATCGCTATGTGGTAGAAGAGACGGAGAGCGAGATAATGGGTTCTTGGAGCTTGGAAAGCAGCATGGAAGGCCTTCAGTCTAAATTAGAAAGATGGCGAACGGAGCTTCCACCTGTATACGATCGTAGCGATTTATCCAGTTGCAACGGCAGTGTAGTTGCCGGTGGAAGAGGTGCATATAGGCATAAGCGAAGAAGCAGCGACAGCGATGGAGTATTTTCATGCTTCGGCACCGTATGCGGTGTCGAATGCTCCATTGTTTGTGGCGGATCCCCCCCGAGGAAACAATCCGGGCGGGTGAAACGCAGCCCATCAGCCGGTAGCTTTAGTTTTCTTTGACTTGACCCGAATCACAGTAGTTTATAACTATCCGTTTTTTGCTAAAGTACGCTGGGTGTGTTAATGGTGATGTGGTCCCGGTTAGAAAGGGGAGATGGGCACACCGCACGCGTTAAGAACGTGAAATCGGGGATGGATTATAGGGAGGTGCTGTGGCTTAGACCATTGTTATTCATCTTGTTTTCTTTTGTTTTTCTGTTTTTTTTTTTTAATTAAAAGATAAATAATATTTATTTCAGGCTTCCCAAAAATTTTCAATTCAGATTTTAAATTATCAATTCATTTTACATAAGAGAATAGATTTTTTTTAATATCATTATTAATTGTAATGCTCAATTTATTTTGTGCATTATGCCAATTGATCTTATTGGGATTTTTTTAAAAATTAATTGTTCTTATTGAGATCAATAACAAGATAAAATGATTTAAAAAATAGGAAATAAAATATTATTATTTAAAAAAAACATATCTTAAAAATTAATCACTTATGAGTTAGTATGCTCATTTTGTCAAGAAAATTTAAAAAGAAAGAAATATTATTCTGAGAAATATTCAGTGTAATTAATACAGATAATATTCTTCCTATATGGTAGAGAATTTTTTCTAAATGCAGCTCTGAAATCTTCCCGTAGTCTCGAAAATCTACATTTTTATTTGGAGCTTTTGTAATGATGCCTTGGCTATGAAAGTAAATCTTTTCAAGAGGCATTGCTCTCGGTCAACTATATGCCTTGTATGTAACCAGCAAGAAGAATCTATAGAACATCTGTTCTTTTTTTGTGAGCATTCTCGAGCTACCTGGTTTGGTTCTCTGTCCTACTGGTAAGGGATTTTCCTCTTTTCAAGATTGGAGGATTGCCTTGCAAAGTGTGTCTAGTCCTGGTAAGTGGGAACTTCGGTTAGCTAGTCCTATCTGCTGGTATATTTGGAAAGCTAGAAGTGATATGATTTTTACTTCTGTTGTGCCTAACCCCTTTCTCAAGATTGCAAAGGCTAAGAATGCCCTTGAGGAAATGATTTTTACAATTTTTCCACTACAGCATTCTTTGATTGCCCTTTCAAATTCTGTCAGAAATAAATCCCAAAGATGGTTGCCTCCTCCTAGAGCAGGATATTTTAAAATTAATGCTGATGGTTCATATGATTTAAAGATTGCTAAAGCAGGTGTTGGGTTTATATGTCGAAACTCTGAAAGAGAACTGATGGATGGCTTTATGGAGTTCATCTTGGTCATCATCTATAGCAGCTGAAGGGAAAGCTCTAAGTGCAGCATGCTGGTTGGCTTATACTAGAAATTATGTTCCTTGTAATACATTGAGTATTTTTTATAATTTATCATGATTTCAATAAGAATACTATCATTAAATTTGAGAGTATACAGGAAGAGAGAGACATTCTCCATCTTTAAGAAAGAAATATGAGAGTTGGAAAAGCGGCTTAAAGTTAAAGAGAAAGGAGAGGAAATGAGGAGGGGGCGGGCGTGAACATGGCAAAATCATATCGGCCAATCACATCTTTACTAAAAATCACAACTTTCAATTTTCAGCTGCTCCTATTTTCTCCCACCCACGTCTCCACCATTTTGCTCTTTCAAATTACATGCTCTTATCTTCACTCTACTCACGCTCTTCATCCTTTCATGCACCAAAATATTTAGAATTAAATACTTGGATTCAATATTTAAATTACTGTTGACTGCGTTTAATATAAATTGAATATATACAAAAATAAATTTCATAATTATATTAAAATATATCTATTTATAAATATTTAATTTAATAATTATTATATTAATTTGAGCTTACAATACCTAATTATTTTCATAACTTAGAGCTCATTTAAAGAGAGGAAAAATATATATATAATAGAGAAATGAGCGCAATGGAGACTCTAGAAGGTTTCTGTTGGATTCACGTATGGATATAGCGCGTGGGGAAAAGGAGCTGGATTCTAATTCTTCTCGTTACATAAAGAGGCAAGTTGTCTCGAACTAAAGACGCAATTAGGAAAAGGACGGTTATTTGGTCCCACAGAGGAGGAGTCCCCCGGTCAGCCGCGTACCTTGTCGGATGACGTGGCGCCCATTGGCAGCTACAAATCACGTGGTCTTGGCTCCCACCTTGTCGGCTTGTCCCGTTGCCGTTGCTAATGGACAACGCTTTTACCTTTGCCCAATGCCTAATCTTTGGATTTGTTGTATGCTAGTCTTCATTATATTCACCCTTAATTAGTCCCAGCACCACACATAATCACCCGCCTGCTCTTATAACACTATTCTCATTAGACTTTATTCATCATTAATTAAAACACATTATTTATATTTATATTTTTTATTTATTATAAATCAAAATTTTACATTAAAAAATTCTTATAATATATATATATATATATATATATATATATATATATATTTTACCATAAGATTCTTGATTATTGATACAACCATTTGATATAATTTTAAGCCATTAGTAATAATCTTATTACTTCTGAAGAGAAGAGAGAGAGAGAGAGAGAGAGAGGTGTGTTGTGGGTTTTGGCTGTTAATATCCAAAGCTTTTATGGGTAGGTCCGCCGTCCACTGAGGATGCATCTCTTTAATTTAGGTGTTAACTTTCTAAAACAAGGGCTGGTGCTGTCTGTCCATAAAATAGTAGACAGCACATAGGAAGAAAGCAAGGGACTATGGAGAAGCAAACATTATATTATGCTTTTGTTTGTAAAAAGACTCCACCTTTAGACATTAACCTATGCTTTTAAAGTAAAGTTATGACACACCTAAGCTCAAAGTTAAACCTTTTTTATTCTTTAATTAAGTCTCACAGTTGATAGTTATCATACACATTTGGATTTGGATTTTCTTTTTTGGTGTTTAGCAGGAAAGTAGGGTTTAAGGGTCACTCACTGTTAATTTCTTACCCACCAAGCCTTGACTTTTGTAATATATATATAAAGAATTCTTGTTAAATTCTCTTTAGTCATTATAATTATGATGTTTCTAAGCAAATTTACTTTATCAATTGAAAGATAATTTTTTTTATTAAATAATTATCATATATATGATTTAACAGTCTAATATTTACTTAATTTTAATAAACTAATAATATTCAATTAAGTAAGAAAAAAAATGACACGATTTATAAAATAATATTTTATTAATACTAAAATACGAAATCAGTCAGGATTTTTTTTTTGGAAATCATCTCCATTCCCCATTGAGAAACTAGATTCAAAGTAGCCTTTCTTAAAATGACAAAGATAAAATTCCTACAAAACATGCTCGATCCGTCAAACCAAATGTCAATAAGAGCCTCTTTACTATTCTTCTTTCTTTTTTTTTTTTTTTTTCTTGTTTTCTATTTTTTGCATTATTTCTATTTTCTGTGGCAACAGTGAAAATCAGATTCTAAAGAGACATGATGATTATGTCAAGAAAATTTGACAGTGTATTGTGGACCTGTGGTGAGAGTGCTTGGTGCACTACTAGACACATGGGCCCCTTCATCATCACTCCCTCCACCACCTTACAACCCCCTTCAACCTACTCTCCCTTCCCTCTACCTCTCCATTTTCTCCTGTCTTCAGCTAAACTTTCTCTCCCTTCCATACCCAAATACTTCTCCCTCTGAAAACGCTTTCTTTAAACCTTTCTTGAATCTTGAGAACACGTACTGTCAATTTCTTGTTTGACGATGGAAGGTGGCCTTGGTTTACTTGTTGTAAGTGGTGGTGGTTGTTCTGGTGCCTCAACAAACGAGTCTACTGTGTCAAAGGTGGAGGTGGTGGATGCTGAGGCTAGCTCATATCCAATAGAGGCTGAGCTAGAGCTAGGTCTTGGTTTGAGTATTGGTGGTGGAAGTGTAGGGAAGGGCAAGTCAAGCGTATGGGGTGAGTGTGGGAGAATCCTGACTGCGAAGGACTTCCCTTCTCTGGTGTCTCAGCCTCATAGAGGTCATAATAATAATAATCATAATAACAATAGTAATGCTACAGCTTCTGCTTGTGTTGCTGTTTCTGGGACTAAAAGAGCTGCTGAGCCTGTTTCCCATGAGGGTGAATCCCCTACTTCTATCAGGTTAGTGAAACTCAAAATTCATCTTTCCTTCGTTTTTGTTTTATCTATTCTGTTTTGTTGATAAGAAAAGACCTTCTTTTATGTGTTCTTATGTTGTATTGGAATACTAATCTCTGGTGAGCCAACTGGTTACTGATTTCTGGGACAGGGCACTTATCATTCCTTTTGTAAAAAAATTATCCTGTTGTTAATTCAATCTATTTGCCATCGGTATTCTGTTTATCTACAATCTTTTTTGGTTAAACAATTGTAACTTTCCAAGTCAGGTTGTACTGGAAAAAATGTTGTTAGTTTAATTTAGGGTGTTTGCATGTTCAATGGTACTTGTTGCTGTTTATTATCAGAGTTTATTCCTATTTAACCTTTACGTATGTTCTTCATGGTTTATATTTCCTAATGTTTCAAATCATTTCTTATATAGTAAATTGCTTTGTGGGAGCAGTCAGGTTGTGGGGTGGCCTCCTGTAAGGGCTTATAGGATTAATAGCTTGGTGAACCAAGCCAAGGCTTCAAGATCTGAAGAAGATAAGTCTTTTGGTGAAAAAGATAAATATAATGATGCTTCCAAGAAAATTTGCAATGGTAACAAGACCAATGCTACTGGTAATGAGAAAGGGCATCTTGGATTTGTTAAGGTGAATATGGATGGGGTTCCAATTGGAAGGAAGGTGGATTTGAATGCTCATACTTCCTATAAGACACTTGCACAAACACTTGAAGAAATGTTTTTCAGGCCCACGCCACCCGTCAGTTCGATGGGTAAGTTCGATTTCTTTCTCAGTTGTAAATTTGTAACAGCAAAACAACCAAATGTGACCATAAACTTGGATTCTGTTATTCATTCCCTGTCCAAGTTTCTTCCTTTTTTTTTTTTTTTTCCAGTTTGTCTGGGGTTTTGAATTTGTATACTGACACTCTACCTGTGTGATCAGGTGGAGAGAAGCAACAATCAGCAAATCTCTCTAATCTCTTGGATGGCTTATCTGAGTTTGTTCTAACTTATGAAGATAAAGAGGGAGATTGGATGCTCGTCGGTGATGTTCCATGGGGGTATGATGATTATTTCTTCACTGTCAAAATTTTTGCTACATTTTAGAATTAAAAGAAAGGAAATGGGGGTTGGTACCCCAGTGGGCTTGGTATGTAATACTGATCGTTTGCTATTTCATTATTTTTAGGATGTTCCTAAGCTCCGTTAAAAGGCTCCGAATCATGAGAACTTCAGAAGCTAATGGGCTTGGTATGTAAAATTTCAACCAACATTCAACATAATGGTGCTAGTTCTCCCTTTGAATTGTTGCTTCTCCCAACCTTCTAAGACTAGTTTATCATGGAATTGCAGGTCCAAGATTCCAAGACACGAATGGAATACAAATAAGCAAGCCTGTTTAGGATCACTTCTGTCCCATCATTTTCAACTCCAGAAAGATGAAACTCATAGTTTGAAAACAAAGACAGTAGAGAAAGTTGATGAATTAGAACGTTCCACTGAGATTGCATTTTCACTGATTTTTTTTTTTTTAACCATTATCAGGTTTTCTTTAGCTATGTGGGCGATAATTCACTTAGTTTCTCTCTTATACAGTGCTTGTGCACACTTGACTGCTGCTTTCTCATACTGTAAATATGGGAGTACTTGATATTTAGAGTGGAGTTTGCTGCAATCTAGTGGACTATCAGTTTTAGTGTTTGGTGTGATTTTGATGTCTGAAAATTTCTCATTGTGTCCGTTTTCTTTTAGTGTGCAGCTTCCAGCTCGGCACAATTGAATTGATTGTACCTGAACAATCCTTTTCTAGTTATTAATCTAACCTTCAATTTCAGCATTAATGCACTTCTCAAGTCAGTTTCAGACTTCAAGCATTTGGATTGCTTATGATTTTGATTTTTATTTAAACTCAGTTTATTATAAATTTAACACGAAGATTTACTGAATGCACAAGAGGATTGGAGAAATTTTCGCCTAACAATTTAATCATCACCACCACCATTGTCAAAACAATGAACTATAGCACTTGATTGCATAAATGTTGTAGCTGGTAAGAGAATCCATTGTTATGACGGTGCTTTAACTTCAAGAAGTCTTGTTCTTATGTAAAACAATTAGCAATCGTCAAATATACTGATTGCACTAAAAAAATCTTTTTTAAAAATTAGAGTTATATTAGTAATTTAAAATTTTTAATTGTTAAAATAATAATCTAATAAATAATTTATGAAATACACCAACTCACAAATCCATTGTTGTAGAAATTTTTTAAATTCCTTCAACTTTAAAAAGAAATTTTCTATTGTGTGATAGCTCTACAAATTTTAATGTAATGCTTAAATTTTTTGGTGAATTCAATTTTCTGTGTGTTTTATCTCTCAACAGGTAATTGACATTTAATACTAAAAATTTGAGCTGATAATAAATTTATAAATACAAAAAAAAAAAGGAAATTATATTAATTTTTAAATCGTAGTCTAATATATTGTTAACATGTAAGCGTTCGCTGATCCAGCCAAAGCCATTTCACTGATACAGAAGAGGGAAGAAGGCCATCATCACATCTGCGACTAGTTTTCATTTTCAATTTTGTTTTTGTGTATGTGCTCGTTGTTTTCAGGGGAAAAATAATATGTAAAACCAGGTTTCCAATGGTATGAAAGATACTGCCCCAAAAAATGAGACACACTTATCGCCCAAGATTATGCAATCATTCAGATTTTGACTGCAAAATATTCCATGTTCATTAACAGTGTGACCCATTTCATATTTACTTTCTTTCACAATTGATTAGAGCACATGTGTGTTCTACTATTGATGAAAATTTCCATCAGCAAAACAACTCATGCTTAGCTCCTTTTTAGCTTTCATGCACAGGGAAGTGAAAAGACTTCATAGTAGTTATGAAGTATGATGACCTTTCTATCATGTTCTTTTCGCATTCTCTCAATTAGGCCATGAAGGTCCCTTCTATTTCTTTGTTACAAATGTAGGCTCAAGAAAAACACAAATGATGGGCATTGGAACCCAACAGCAGCTGGAATGCTCTAAGCTGCAATTCTGCATGTATTGATTACAGTCCAATCGTAGGAATTCCTTGATAAGCGTGGAAAAGTGGGAATTATGTCTACTTGAGAAGCAAAACATGACAATTGAGTAAAAGGGTATTTGTTAAAAAAAGAAGTGTAGTGTGGGGTAATTCCAGTTCTAGATCAAAGATGTGCCCTTCAATATCAATGGTGGGGGTTCAGCATGGTGAGAAGCCATGATTTGTTCTCCCACTGCTATTGATTATCATGTTTCTAGAACTTTGGTAATTTGCATAATTCTGAAAAATTTCCTGGAATAAATCTTCTTTGGTAGGAGACTAATAACTAGACTGGATTCGTTCCAATTGTTGATGAGCATGCGAGACAGAGAGACACAAGTGATCTCTTTTTGTCCCTTTTTCTAATCTTTTATTTGGAAGGACTTGAATCTATTAAACCGAGAAGCGCATATAAAAAGGTCCTATGCAGGCAGGCAACGAGGAAGTTGGTAATAAACAAACAAAAATTTCTTCTCTATTGACAGAAATTGTCAAGCCCCAAGCCAAGAGATGTTCTTCATGTCTACATAGTACAGCAATGGTACAGCTCTGAGAAGGTAAATTTTCTTGCTAACTTCTGTGCTGAGAACAGACACACATATATTCAAAATTCTTAAATCCCTGACCCCTTGCAAAAACTATAATAAGAAATTTTGTGCTTAAGCCCACTAAACGCCTTGGCTATAATGCCTTCTCCATAACAAGGTTTTATTGACGCAACAGGATTGAAATGAAACTGACTCAAATTTAAACTAGTGACTATCGATGTATAAAATTTATCCAGCATTATGACCTGCTGCTATGTTGGCAACACAATCTACATAGAATTACCTGGAAACAATCTCACCATCAACTATCAACGTCATCCACCGTCCTCCCCTTACTACTTTTGAACACGAGCGGATTGCTGAGGGTTTCCATAGGTTACATTTCAGACAGTGGACTTGGTGGAGGTGGTGCCGCTCTGGAAGTGGCAACGCAAGTCGAGTTCCCATCTCTCGATTATTCTGATGATTAATGGATTCCATGAGAATAATTAATTCCAGCCTCATTATTGTGTTTCAGTAAATAGTACTTGTTCAGGAATAGACACCGGAAGTTCTCTGAAATCAAGGTTAATAATCAATCAATTTGCTTTAAGTTCCCTACATAGCCAGGGATTGGATCTGTGAGATTGTTACCTGCAAAAGCAATCTATAAAATTCTAAATGAATTCCGATATTTACAACAAATATGAATTTGAAAGTAAATTTTCATAAAATTCATTTGTTGGATGGGGTGGCTAGTGAAACTATCAGAAGCAGGTGTACATATGTCTTACCTACGAAATTTACCTTTCAAACAGGTGCAGCTTGCTCTCTTTTTCCTTTCTTTTTCAATGAGAAAATTGGTTTCAACAAGCACTTAATTACTCGTGGCAAAATGGCACAAAATTTATAGACCAACAGACAGAAGGGGTGATAAATTGCATTTCCATAGTAAGCAACATAAAATCCAAAACCCCAATTTCTCTCACCATTTCTTGTGCAAGCATTTAACCATGTTACTGCATCTATTATTTTCATCAAAATAAACGGTAGTACATTAACTCAGCACATACATAGTACCAACCTAACATTCCATCGCTCATAGAAATTTATAGACTTGGTACAACAGACTCAGAACACAACATAAATAGCCTACTACAAGAACTCCCTTGGATCAGTGACATAACCGGTCAAAGCAGATGCTGCTGCTGTATAGGGGGAAGCAAGATATATCTGGCCTTCCTTGTGTCCCATCCGGCCTGGGAAGTTTCTGTTTGTGGTTGACACACAGACCTGCAATCACATAGCCCTTAGAATTGTTAACAGCACCCATTGCAGACATTGATCATATGTTTCGTGCTAATGCATAAAAAACAAGGCAGGAGTAGCCATGACTACACATTAAGGTGTGCAGATAGGGGGACAAACAAAATTATACTACTCACCATTGGCTCATTCATTCTTGCATAAGTATCTTTAGGGCCTCCCAAACAAGCACCACAACTAGGATTCGCAGGCGTGTCGCAACCAGCTTCTTCAAAAATCTGTGAGCAAGTTTTGCCACCAGATCCTGGTACTGGGAGACTGTACACATCCATCCAAACCTGAATTTTACAATAAAATGTTATCATTAAATTTGTAACAAATTCTTTTCATTATTATTCATCAGTTTCCTTCATAAATAGTGAACCCATAAACATCAGCACATAATATTATCCAGTATTACATACCTTTTGGGTTGCAGGGACAAGAAATGTGGGAACCTTGACCTTTTTACCCTGAACATAAATCAAATAGATAGAATAAGCTTGATAAGGGAAAGAAAAGCAAAAATTAAAGAAAATATATTTCTGAAATAAAAATAATTCATATATTCCTAAAATCTTTGTATTGTTTTTTTTTTTTTTAAAAAAAATCCTATTGTCTTCTTGCAGTTGAAAGGACAATATCAAAATTTTATCATCTCAAAAGTTGGACTTCAAATTTATGACATAGCGTTTGTTTTCCTCCTTTTCTTTTTTCTTTTTGAAAGAAAAACAAACTGAAACCACATGCAAGAGCCTTCACTCAAAGCATGCTTCCTCCACAATGAAGCCATGAATCATGAGCACAAGCATGCCTCACCACTTTTTTTGTTTGCTTATTTTAGAATAAAATGGCAAATGGTTAATACTGTGACATAGTTACTGCAGGTACACTAAATAAGACTTACTTGAAGATTCTAGACTATCAAACTTACTAAAATACAATAAAAAAGGAAAATTAATACACAGAAAAAGGCAAGCCTAATCTATTCACAACAACATAAAGAAAAGTGTCCACACAAAAATCACAATAGTTGGTCCAGTAGCATTAACAATAACTCAGTAAGATAAATGATCCATACTGAAGCAAGAAAAACTTTGGCAGCAGCCATAAAATCCTCTGTTTTTCCACCGGTACAGGATCCAATGTATACTCTGTCTATTTTGACATCTTTGCATTCTCTTGCTAAAGCACGATTATCAGGAGAATGAGGCTGCAAAAAATACATGGACTATGTTACTCCCCATGAAAGGAAAACAAAGAGCATTAAGCCAAAAACTAAGATAAGATAATGATCGAGGTACACACACACTCTCCAACTGGAAACCAAATAAAATTACACACCTTTGCAACCAATGGTTCCAGTTTTGAGATATCAAATCTGTACTCGGAAAGAAACCTAGAAGCCAAAAAAACATATATCACTACCAATGCAAAACCAACAGCATCATGCTAAAAGAAAATAACAATATATTCTACTGCAAATTACCTGATAAAGTTATAGTTACTTTATAGAAAGAGAGAAATATTTACAATGCAGTCTTGTCAAGAGGCAGCACTCGCCTAGGCGCTTGGGTGAGACGAAATCTAGGCACCTTGCCTAGGAAACCTCCGGGCAAGGCGCCTTCAACTGCGCCACCTAGGCACCCAGGCGAGGCTAGGTGAGAAGTCACCAGGTGTCGCCAGGTAAGAAAAAAGCAAGAAATTTTAAAAAAAGCAAAGAAAAAAAAAAAAGAGAAAAGTTGAGAAAGAAAAAAAAAACTAACCTGATTTATTTTCACCTTTTGGCATACACACGATCACTAGAGAATTAAGATTTTGATTTTGCAAGACATAATAAATGAAACAGAACAATGCATCTAAAATTTTAAATTATATTATGTGCTTCATGGTTTTTTGCTTTAACATTTTGTGTTATTAGAGGAATGCTTTTGATCTTGAAGCTTAAATCTTATAATATATTATGAAATATGAATATGAAATTTGGCAATTTATTGATTCTGTAATATGTAAGACATTTTTACATTGTATATGTAATTATTTATTATTTTAGAATAAATAAGCCCCGCACTTCGCTTGGGCAAGTGCCTAGGCGATCTCACCTAGCACCTTGAGGATGGAGGACCTTCTTGCCTAAAGGGCGCCTAGCGCTGTTGACAACACTGTTATAATGTACTCATAACTTTTTGCAATGTACTCCTAACTTTTTCCAATGTACTCATCCAACTTTTAGTTTCATTCTCTTAAAATCCAGTGTAAGTTTAAAAACAATAAAAACCATTAAAAAATAACCGAGTGTAAGTGAATTCCAAAGACAACTTTAGGCAGAAAGCTCTAAGTCAGTCAATATAGCTCAATGTCAAAACTGAAGAATATCTAAAATTTTCAATTATAGATCTGAACATTTCTAATTACTTCGGTTAAAAAATTAAACAGAATGATTGTATTTTTCAAATGATACATAAGCATTCATTTGGTTTTAAAAAATCCATATTATACTAAATCAAGTGCTCTAAATGCCAAGGGATACATGAAATAATTGATATACTACATTTTAATGCGGTTATAATAAGCTGGGAAGATTAACAAAATTTTGAATACTCGAGTTGTTTCAACTAGCAAGCTATAAAGAAGCAAGCAAAACCTATCAATTTCATAAACAGATGGAGAAAAAAGAATTGCTATCATCAGTCCAAAACACATTTGGAATCCTAGAATAGAATCCCAAGAAAACATTCAAGTCAACTAAACTTTAATCTCAATCCAGCTGGCGTCAATTATATGGATACTAAGTACCCAAAAAAATAAGAAATTATATGTACCTTGCTTGCTCATCACTATAAACTGGTTCATAGGGCACAGATGTCTTATCCTGTAGACAACAAAAGATAACACAGCTTCCCTTAACAAAAAAAATTTTGCATCATGCAAGACAAAAATAATCTCCCTTAACAAAATTGGCAAAAAGAAAAAAACGAATCTAAGCAGTGGCATGCAATCCATCTGAAGATACCTCAAGGTACTTGAATGTAGTGCTATCAGCAGGGACAACCCCATTCTTCCCCCCAGCTTCAACAACCATGTTGCATAATGTCATCCGCTCTTCCATCTAACCATCAAAGAAAGTCAGAACCAAGAAAAAAATTTGTTGATGTGATATTAACAAGTGCAACAAGTGCAACAAGTACTTAAGAGACCACACATTGTAGCAAGAAAAACAAAATTTTACTCACAGTTAAACTCTCAACTGTTGTGCCCACAAACTCCATTGATTTATATGTTGCACCAGACACAGATATTTCACCAATAATCTGCAAAGGGGCAATCATTTTCCCAGATACAACATAACAGAAAAAGGAAAAAAAGAGTAAGTTGATGGGCCCACTAAAGCAAACAAATGTCTCAGATCTGAATAAACTCACTTGCAAAATCAAATCCTTTGCAAGCAAATAATCAGGCATTTC
Source organism: Hevea brasiliensis (assembly GCF_030052815.1). Taxonomy (NCBI): domain Eukaryota; kingdom Viridiplantae; phylum Streptophyta; class Magnoliopsida; order Malpighiales; family Euphorbiaceae; genus Hevea; species Hevea brasiliensis. The sequence goes on along the minus strand of NC_079507.1, from coordinate 71,021,421 downwards.
GCCGTCCATTACAAATCTCAGAGTTGGAGGCACCTGCAATTTTAAGAAAACAGGAGACAAATAAGTGAGCAGTGAAATATCAAAACCATTTTAGAAATTAAACGTGACTGAAAAGTCTCAAATTTCATCTGATAAAACACCTAAGAGAAGCTACTCTATCCATTTAATTTCAGAAACTGCCTAGCCCATGGAATGAACAGATAAGAAATGAAGAGACTATAATAACTTAGGCATCAAAGAAGAAAAAATTTTACAAAACTTGAGCAGGAGCTTCCCAGTGCCTAATACAAAGCCAGCATCAGTGTTGCCAATTCCAGTAGCAAATTGGCCAAATGCTCCAGCGGTGCAAGTGTGAGAGTCTGTACCTAACAGGACCTGAGGGCAGTAATGATTGATTAAATGAGAGAATCTTGGACGTGAGGAGGTAAAATTTGAAAAATGAGTAATTGTAAAAGAATCACACCTCGCCTGGCCTACAATGACCTTCTTGGGCAAGTGCAACATGGCATACACCTTTATAATCAGGATTAACCTGCAAAGTCAGGAAGTAAAGTTCCTCTTCAATGCATGTTAAGGGCCAGTAAAGTACATTTCTCATAAAAATAGGTAAGAAAATTTGGTGAAGTGTATAATCATGAATCCGCACCTTAAAGTTACTAAGATCCTTGATATCATAGAAATACTTTATATTTTGCTCCAGGCAGAAATCCCTCAATATATCCACATTACGGTTTGCACGTTCATCAGTAGTGAATATATAATGATCCGGTATAATGACAATTTTCTCACGGTCCCAAACCTTCAATATTGAGTACTAAGTCAGGGAGGTACTACCAAGCATGCCATAAGAAGAAACTTTAAATAAAATAAATTAAAAGAAGAAATTGCTATATACAAAAAATTGGTAAGGAGGGGGGTAGCCAGTTAGGGAATCAAATAGTAATAACTTCAACTCAAAGCTTAACTTTGAAGATTATGTTAACATTAATATATATATTAAAAAAAGTTAGAAAACAAATAAAAGGCTCATAATTGTATAAACCCTTAGCCTTAAGGTAATGAAAGGGTTTCCAGACATCACATGAAATCCGGATCAACCTTGCACTTCATGCAGCCCTTGAAAAGCAGAACCTTTCTATGAGAGAGAGAGAGAGAGTGAGAGAGTATAATTGCCCTCTGTGTTGTAATGTAAAAAATTAGAGATTATGCAGTAGTCAGAATTTCGTACTTACATATTCAAATGCTTGGCAAAACAAATGTGACGAGAAATACGAATGTACTTATAATTCATTCAACGTGTGAGCTTACCCTAGTAGTAAATATCAGGAACTCATTAAATCAAAAATTACTTACTACCCTGTCACCCAAGCAATTTAGCCGTATCGACAAAAATAAGCAAAAAACGTTCAATACCTTAGCATTATCGCCAAACTCTCTCTTGAAGATTCCAATGGAACCTGGGCCACAAACGTCATGTGTCATCAAGGTATCAACGTTGACCCAAACATTCTCACCTGGGCTCAACTGAGGCTTCTCAGAGGCCCTAGCCAATATTTTCTCTGTCATCGTCATTGCTATCTTCACCTATCCACCAAAAAAATCCATTATCGAAACGATGAAACAAGCCAATAGCAAAATGAAAGAAGCAGGAATGAACCTCAAAATTCAACAGACACAGATATTCAAAAACCAAAATTGTTAATCGAAAACACATGAAATCAATGGGGAAAAGGAATAAACACAATTGAACATGAAAAATAACAAAAAACCTTAAGCGAAAAGGTTAAACATGAACTAAAATGAAAAGAAACTAACCGAGCCAGTGGTGGCAGGTTTGCGCTCTGATTGCTGGGGAGCCATGACAGATACAATTTTCTTGGAAATTGATTTCCTGCATTTGGGAATAGAAAATCGCGACGACGTTGAAGAGAAAGCAGAGAGTCCCAGATCCTTCTGTAACAGAGGAAAAGGATTAGATGAGAGCAGTTGGGTCAAACTACTATATTTGAAAGAGGGGTAAAACAAGGGACAAATGAAATCAAAACGATTAGCGAAGTGTTAAAAATAAGTAAAAGTTGAGAAATTTGTAAACACACAGTAGTATTAACCTTGTTGGCGATGAAAGAAGATGAGGAAGCCATGACAACGGTGGGGGTGACACTGTTCAGGTTCGCAGAACTCCAGAAATCCAAGCTGTGTTTGGATGCTTAGAAATTGAGGCGGCGGTAAAGCACGGTCGTTTTGGGCTGGCAGGCTGCTGGTACTAAACTAGGATGCTTGTGGCCTCAATGTACCCAGCTTATATTGGGCCCACCGCTAAATATTTTGTCAATAAAATTTTTTATTAATATGTAATTAAATTTAAAATAATTTTATAATTGAATTAAAATAAAAAAAAAAAAGATTTATCTAAAATTAATATTTACAATTTTAACATGGAAAATGTTGGCAGCCAAAAAATAACCAAAATTTTCTGACTTTCATAATCATTTCAGCTTCCCCATTAATTAACAAGCACGTGACAGTTAATAATTTTAATTTATGTATTTAATTTTTTAATTTTAATATAAAAAATATTTTATATTATATTCTCTCAATATATTTAAAAAAGAATTTTAATATTATATTTATTAAATTATTAAAAAATTAATAATTTAAAAGACATCATTATCCATAATTTCAAAGTAGAATGAAGCTGAAAATATCTTCTTTTAAATTTCATTCAATTTTATTAACAGTAATTTATAAGTAAAATTGTGGAAACCGATTATTTATTTTAATATAAATTTTTGTGGTACTTATTAGATCCTATATCACTATCTTATTCAAAATTATAAGTGATAGTGAAAGATTTTCATGGCAACATAATTACTTATAATTATTGCTCATAACTATTAACAAAAAAAAATCTTATATTATAATGTGACACAATTAAATATATTATATTTTTTAATATAAATTGCCATTTGATTTAAATATAAAATTTTTTATGGTAACATCGGAGAAATATATAATAATAATTTTTTATGAAAATTATAATAAATATATGAGAACAAAATATAGTTAAAATTATTTTTATATTTATTATAAAAATATTATCACTAAAATGAGCACAAATACTTCCAAAGATTATTGCTACACAAAGTTGAAAATTTCTAATTCATTGTATTATAGTTGTTTTTGACTCTCAATCGTAATTAAATTAATAAATAAATTTAATAATTTCTGGCAAATATAATGAAGGAAAAAAATTTGACAATTAATACTTTGCAATATATTTTTATTGTATTTATAATTTTTAATATTCAATGAATCCATAATTTTTAATAAAATAAATATTTTAAAATTATCAATAAATCTTGCAATGGATAAGTATTTTATTAAAAATTTAAAAAAAAAAAAAAAGAAGAAATCGCATATATATGGAACTCCCCATAGAGTCAGTCAATATAGAAAGTAAGAAAGAAAATAAATTTACATGAAATAAATAATTTATAAATTCACATAAGAACGTGAATTTAGTTTGATGAGCAGTTGCGTAGTGTGCCTTGAGATCGAGTTTATGGTCGAGGTGAAGGTGCTATTAATTTATGCAACCATGTGTTTGGAAAAAATAATTGAAAAGCTGGCAATTGGTGGCCTTGAGGAATTGGATCAGAAGGAGCAGGGCCAGGCGATGGCAATTGCATGAGGAGGCTGCGAGTTGCCAAACCAACATGCATATTGGAAAATGACACGACGATGAAGACAGCTAAAATAATGATGGAGCATGATGGGCCACGACGATCGCAACGGCCCCAGTGAAGAATCCAAAGTATTTCGATTGACAAAGGCCACTCCAAGATTTGGTCCAAATGGTTGCGTTGGTCACTAGAATGCTTGCTTAAAAGTAGGACCAGTTATGATTATGTTTCCTTTATTTGCATTGTTGTAGGAGTGTCATCCTACTGGCCAGTTATTTGCTTTATTGTAGGAGTGTTATCCTATTTCTCAGTTTCGTGATCTGAGTTATAGGAAGAAGTTGTTATTTTCTAGTTGTATTTAAACCTTTCAGTCATCAATAAGAGCAGGCAATTTTTTCCATCAAACAAAAAACTCATTGGTTTATTCTCACCATAAGCAGAATATTTTCTGGTTTCTTATAGCTTTGATTGGGACCTATCAGTGGTATCAGAGCTACTCTTCATGGCGACAAACAAAGAACGAATTGAACACTTAGAAGCTGGCTTAGGAGGACTCCAAAATAGCCTGAGTACCATGGAGAAGGGTGTCAACGATAAGTTACATCATCTGGAGGAGGCAATCATTAAGATGACAGCATTACTTACGGCTACTCCCACCACAGCATCCTCAAGTAACACTCAGGAATCTCCTGCTGCGCCACCACTTCTCACTTCCAGAGATGATTCACGCAACCAACCTGAAGGTAACCGATCATGGTTCTCTTCTAAATTAGCAAAGCTGGAATTTCCTCGATTTTCAGGCGATGATCCTACAGAATGGTTCACAAAAGTGGAACAGTTTTTTGAATATCAAGGGACCACAGAATCGCAGAGGGTGCCCCTAGCTTCTTTTCATTTGGAAGGCGAAGCTAATCAATGGTGGCAATGGTTGAAGAGGTCTTATAAGGAAGAAAACAAGATGGTAACATGGGAGATTTTTCATGCTGAACTCTGGGCACGATTTGGTCCTACTGACGGTGAGGACTTTGATGAAGCCTTGTCCAAGATTAAACAAGTAGGCTCGTTACGAGAATATCAGAAGGAGTTTGAAAAATTGGGCAACCGGGTCCAAGGATGGACACAGAGGGCCTTGGTAGGAACATTTATGGGCGGCTTGAAACCAGAAGTAGCGGATGGCATCAGAATGTTCAAACCAACATCTCTAAAGGAAGCCATTAGTCTTGCTCGAATGAGAGATGAACAGCTTACTCGCCAACGTCAATCTTCTCGATCTGTTAACAGGTTCATTGCAGAATCTTCATCTCCAACAAAAGCCAAAACCACACCACCTATGAAGCGGCTTACTTGGGATGAAATGCAGAAACGAAGAGCTCAGGGCCTATGCTTTAATTGCGACGAGAAGTTCACATCTGGGCATCGTTGCAAGGGACCTCAACTGCTTATACTAGACGGTGGCACTGAAGAATCTGATACAGATGAACAGAATGACTTGGGAGTACTTCAACCTGAGATTTCACTCCATGCTCTCTTAGGATGGACAACTCAAAAGACTATGCGGGTATGGGCTAAGATTGATCATCATGAGGTGGTCATTCTAATTGACAGTGGTTCAACTCATAATTTTATCAGTGATAGAATGGCAAACGTACTTCACCTTCCCGCAACTCCAATAGAGCCTTTCAATGTCAAAGTGGCAGATGGCAAACCATTGACATGCAAAGGAAAATTCGACAATGTTAACATTTTGATCCAAGGTATTCCATTTGCACTCACACTATATGCTTTACCTCTAAGTGGGTTGGATGTGGTTTTAGGAATTCATTGGTTGGCCCAACTTGGAACGGTGGTGTGCAATTGGAAACAACTCACAATGGAATTCCAGTGGAACAATCAGACCCAACGATTACAGGGGATTGATTCTAACGGCATTCAGTCATCTTCCATAAAAGTTATCTCTAAAGATGTACGACAAGGGGGTTCTATGTTTGCCATTTGTTCCCAACCCAAGTCAGATCAAATACCATCAGAAATCCATCATGACTTGCAACAATTACTGCAGCAATATCAAGATATGTTTCAAGAACCTACACAACTTCCTCCTCCCCGAGAAGTAGACCATCATATCAACTTGAAGGAAGGCACCGAGCCCGTAAATGTGAGACCTTACAGGTATGCCTATTTTCAAAAAGCTGAAATAGAAAAACAAGTTCATAACATGTTACAATTGGGGCTAATTCGATCTAGCACCAGCCCATTCTCATCTCCTGTTTTATTAGTTAAAAAAAAAGATGGTTCATGGCGTTTTTGCACTGATTATAGAGCACTTAATTCTGTCACTATCAAAGATAGATTTCCAATTCCTACAGTAGATGACATGCTTGATGAGCTCCATGGAGCTGTCTATTTTACTAAACTTGACTTGAGGGCAGGCTATCATCAGGTACGAATCCATCCCACAGACATTTCCAAAACCGCTTTTCGTACCCACAATGGTCATTATGAATATTTGGTCATGCCATTTGGCTTATGTAATGCGCCATCAACTTTTCAAGCCATTATGAATTCTATATTTCGCCCTTATCTCCGCAAATTCATCTTGGTATTTTTTGATGACATTTTGATATATAGCCCCAATTGGAGCATGCATATTGAACATGTTAAAATAGCTTTTGAAATATTAAGGCAACATCAATTTTTTGTTAAAATCAGTAAATGTGCCTTTGGTCTACAAGAACTCGAATATTTGGGACATATTGTAACTTCCCAGGGGGTTAAGGTCGATCAAAAAAAAATTCAATCTATACTCGATTGGCCTAAGCCTACTAATGTTTCTGAGTTGCGTGGTTTTTTAGGACTCACAGGTTATTATAGAAAATTTGTGCGCAACTACGGCATCATCGCCAGACCACTCACTAATTTGTTAAAAAAAGGGAAGTTTGGGTGGCCCAAAGAAGCAGACGAGGCTTTTCAAGAACTTAAGAAAGCCATGACTACAACTCCTACTCTTGCGATGCCAAATTTTCAAGAGCCATTTATAATTGAAGCTGATGCTTCGGGGGAAGGGATAGGTGCAGTATTAAGCCAGAAAGGAAAACCAATTGCATTCATGAGTCGTGCTTTGGGTGTAAACAAACAATCTTGGTCAGTTTATGCAAAAGAAATGTTGGCCATTGTCCATGCCATACAAACTTGGCGACCTTATCTGCTGGGACAAAAATTTTACATCTATACTGATCAACGCAGCTTGAAACATTTGTTGGAACAACGAATCGCAACTCCCGAACAACAGAAATGGGTGGCCAAATTACTGGGCTATGACTATGAAATCAAGTACAAACCAGGTCGTGAAAATAGTGCTGCAGATTCTCTGTCACGTGTCGCCGGGAGTCCTTGCCTTGAGGTTATTTTTGTTCCCCAAATTCATATCTGGGAAGCCATAAAAAATGAAGCCAGCCATGATCCTTATATGCAAAAAATCAGTAAGCAAGCTATTGAAAATCCGGGCCAGCCATACAGTTCTAACAATGGCCTGATTTGTTATAAGAATCGTGTAGTTGTGCCCCCCCAATCCTCTATCATTGGGTAACTTCTCCAAGAGTTTCATGATTCAAAAGTAGGTGGACATTCCGGAGTACTCAGAACTTACAAAAGGCTTGCTCAACAATTTTATTGGCCTTCAATGTATCAGACAGTTCAACAATATGGCACCTCTTGTGATGTTTGCCAACGTGCAAAGAGTGATACATTATCTCCAGCTGGGCTTCTCCAACCCCTTCCACTTCCATGTCAAGTGTGGGATGACATTACTCTTGATTTCATTGAAGGCTTGCCCTTTTCGCATGGTAAGAATGCAATTCTGGTAGTAGTTGATCGGCTAAGTAAGTCAGCCCATTTCTTGGCACTTTCACATCCATATACAGCAAAAGTGGTCGCCGAAAGATTTGTTGAAAGCGTTGTAAAGCTGCATGGCATGCCGAGAACTATCATTAGTGATCGGGACCCTATTTTCATAAGCCGTTTCTGGCAGGAATTCTTCAAATTGTCAGGCACTCAGCTGAACATGAGCTCTGCGTACCACCCACAAATGGACGGCCAAACCGAAGTTGTCAACCGTTGTCTGGAACAGTATCTTCGATGCTTCGCATCTCAACAACCTCGAAAGTGGTACTCTTTTCTTCCTTGGGCCGAATTCTGGTATAATACAACTTACCATGCATCAACAGGCATGACTCCCTTCCAAGCGTTATATGGACGGCCTCCACCAGTGCTTCCCTTATATCAGGAGGGCCATACTCCACTTAATGAGGTTGATCAAAGTTTGGCTTCTCGTGATGCAGTGCTGCGTCAGCTCAAAATCAATTTACATGCAGCTAACAACCGTATGAAGCAGCGGGCAGATTCTAAGAGACGTGACGTTGAGTTCAAGGTTGGTGATTTTGTGTTCCTCAAACTTCATCCTTACCGTCAACATTCTGTCTTCAAGAGAGCAAACCCGAAGCTTGCCAACAGATTCTATGGGCCATATCAAATCGAAGAAAGAATTGGTCCGGTGGCCTACAAATTGAAGTTGCCTCCCGGGTCACGTGTTCACCCTGTTTTCCACATTTCACTTTTAAAAAAGAAATTGGGCGACACTGTTACTGCTAGCACTGAATTACCACCAGTAGACGATGATGGAGAAGTTATTATGGAACCAGAAACCGTGCTAGATACACGTTGGATCAAGAGGGGATCTAAGTTTGTGGAGCAGAGTTTAATTAAGTGGAAAAACTTACCAGCAGAGGAAGCCACGTGGGAAAACGCTAAAGACATCCAGGACACATTTGTCAAAATCAACCTTGAGGACAAGGTTAGTGTCAAAGGGAAGGGTATTGATGGGCCACGACGATCGCAACGGGCCCCAGTGAAGAATCCAAAGTATTTCGATTGACAAAGGCCACTCCAAGATTTGGTCCAAATGGTTGCGTTGGTCACTAGAATGCTTGCTTAAAAGTAGGACCAGTTATGATCATGTTTCCTTTATTTGCATTGTTGTAGGAGTGTCATCCTACTGGCCAGTTATTTGCTTTATTGTAGGAGTGTTATCCTATTTCTCAGTTTCGTGATCTGAGTTATAGGAAGAAGTTGTTATTTTCTAGTTGTATTTAAACCTTTCAGTCATCAATAAGAGCAGGCAATTTTTTCCATCAAACAAAAAACTCATTGGTTTATTCTCACCATAAGCAGAATATTTTCTGGTTTCTTATAGCTTTGATTGGGACCTATCAGAGCACTTGCAAGAGGCCATCAATGAATGACTTAGGTTGATCAAAGATTTGGGTTTGCAAGATTATGTGCTTTCTTTAGTAGATGTGAAGAAGAAAGACTTTTCCAGATTCAATGATGAAGCAACGATTTGGTGTTGAACTGCTTTTATAGCTTAAACGTATGCTATATATGAACTGTGGTTCAGTTAATTCATCTTCCTCGCCTATCATTATTTAGAAAAAGTAAATACTGTTACGATTGGTTGTAATTAATTATTCCTAAACATATCAAACTATTTATAAACAATCAAAATCAATATATTAATTTTTAGAGATTTTGACAATCTACTCTTAGCCTTCGTTTAGAAAATTTTTTAGCCATTTTTTAGTACTATAATTCTGTTTCGATTAATAATTTGAAATTAAAATTAATTAATTATCTATAATTTTGAGCTAAATTATAATTTTTATAACGAGATAGTCGATCTCGATATAAAATGGAGCTGAAACCACCAGCTGATCAGGCCCTCCCTAATTTTTAAAACATGCAACTAATTGGCAAATTAAATTGTGAAATTCGATTCCAGGGGGAGAGATAAAGAGGAGCAAGAGAGCGCATGGCCTCCAAAAATTTTAAACTTAATTTCCTTTTATATATATATATATATATATTATCTCCTTAAAATATATAAAATTAACTCATTGATTTGAGTTTTTGAATAGCTCATTAATCTAATTATATTTAATGGTTAAATTATGAGATTTGTTTAATTAAAGATATTGATTATAGATAAACAATTTTGGTACCATTATCAAATACAACAATATATATAATTATGCTTTGTAAATAAAAATATAATTTTATAATTATACTAGTTAATAATGTATATATAATTACATAATTAATTTATCATAACTAACTATTATCTATATTCTATATAAATATATTAAATCATCGTATCATATGTTCTTTCTTTTTAATTAATCCAATACACTATTATCTCGTATTAATTTTATCTTGAGCGTCCGAAGATCCACTCTAGGTTCATACCCGGTGAACTTCTAACCTATTTATTTTATATTTTACAGGTCTATGCTCAGAATAAATTTTTATCAATATGATAATTTTTAACTTATTATAATGATTGTGGGGCTAAAAGAGCAATTTCATATTTAGCCCCACAATCATTATAATAAGTTAAAAATTATCATATAAATATGTAATGACTCTTAATTTCAAGATTAATTTCCTATTATAACAATATGTTAAAACAAATAAATTTTATTATAATTACATTAAAAAATTAAATATAATATATATTTTTATATATGAAAATATGATTGAATCATTTTATTTATCTAAATTATTAAACTTCATTTTATTTATCATAATATTTAATTTTTTAAAAATATTTGACACTTTTAAGTTAAGCAAACTTAATTATATTTTATTGTGCAAAGTTTATTTTTTTTTTATAAAAAATATAAAATATTTTACTAATTAAAAATAAGGTATAAAAATGAAAATAATAGTCAATATATTATATTTTTGTAAAAATAAAATTATAACTTATAAAAAAATAATATAAAAGATCTGAAACATTTAATAATGTTGATCAGTTGTATCATTTATAATAAGAATACAAATTTCACATTTAATAATAATAATAATAAAAACTATTAAAAAAATAGTTACTCTTTATAATCTTAATATTTAAAAAATAAGAATATGTATTTTTTTTATTTTATATTAAATTATTAAGAAAATTAAAAGAGTAAATATTTGTACTTTTTCCTTCGGTAAATTATTAAGTGCATCTGGTGTATGTGCACCTTCACTGATATAAATAGTGTGTCCCATCTTTTTATTTTATTGTGTAACTGTTTTTACGTGAGTATATGATGTACTATTTTTTAATACACTGGATGTACTCAATGATTTGCCTGTCTATCTCCTCTCCAAATTACTATCTATAATTAATTATTCTAATAATAATTCTTTGAAATTAAAATGAAACATTTTCATGATAACAGAGGAAAAATACTTAGATTCTTCATTCATAAGTATAATAACTCTCTCTTAGGCTCAATCCATGTATAAACAAAGGACATATATATAACAACAGGAATGACTTTTATTTGTTACAGTGTATCCAAAGTACAATAAATAATTTCACCCTTTAAATTGTTGAAAGAAGAAAGAAATACGTAATGTGAGAAACTACTGGCACAGTTGAAATGGCATTGGTGATGAAATTTAATTGAGGAGTGGTAGTGTTGTGTATGTTGGCTGTGTGGGCAATGTATGCTTTGGCAAGTCCAGATTAGCAGGAAATTGAGGAGCAGGGGCTGGGGCAGGGGCTGCCGCCAGTAACGATGGCAACTCCACGAGGCCACGACCCGCCGAGCTGACGTCCATGTTTGAAATTGACAAGACAATGAAGATAGTTAAGATTATGAACTTGCAAGAGGCCATCGCTAAATGTATGAAACAATTGTTTGGTGTTGGTCTTTTATAGTTAAAACACATGCTATCTTTGGTTCAATTAGTTGGTAATTATCTTCCGAATTTAACTGAAAATAGCTGTAAAGTGGAGGAATATCTTTGTTACGGTTGGTTATAATTAAGTATTATCAACCTATTTATAAACAAACAAAATTAATATATTTAGCCTTGTGAGGTAAATATTTAATTATTCTGAAGCGATTTATCCTATGGAAATAGTATCTATTTAGCTGAGAGTTTGCGTAAAATATAAGAAAAAAATAGCATGATTTTATTTCCTTCTTAAATAGATTTAATTTGGATTATGCTTCCGTCTCAGAAATTGTTAACAACTCATATGCTTATGCAAATAAACTAAGAAACCAGAAGGTAGGATCCAAATACAATCATTTATTTGTTGCTGCTGATTGCTTCTGCACAAACTCCATCACTTCCTTGATGAACAAAGAAAACTCAGGCAGATCTGGGTAAGCATAAAATGAATGGAATGTATTCGGATACTCAACCAGATATGCTTTCTTCCCAGATTTCTTCAGCCCTTCGTAGTACCTCCTTTGCCAGTCTTGCAATGGGTCAAGCCCTCCAATAAAAACAATAGTTGCCGGAAACTCCCTTCCCGAAAGATCTACCGAATTAAACCCAAAAACATTCGCTGCCGGATGGTCACGGTCTGACCCCTCCGGCAAGAACGCCCTCCACATCCAGTCTGCACGCTCTATAGTAAAGAATGGAACTTGACCGCTAAGCCTCGTCTCAGATTCTGTTCTTTCTTCGCCGCCAAAAAATGGCTGGATCAAAATGTTTCCAATAAGTTTTATGTTGCGAAATTCACGTTCACTAGCTTTTAGCGTAACGTGATGCACTAAATTGCCTCCTGCACTGTCTCCAGCAAGAAAACAGTGTTTAAGATTGACACAGTTTGAAAATCCCTCAATTTGTTCGTTGTCAATGAATTTTAGAGCATCAAAACCGTCTTCGTATTGTGCTGGACAGCGATGTTCTGGAGCGAGGCGGTAGTTGACGGAGATGATAATTGCAGAGAGCTCGCACGCAAGCCGGTAGCAGAAGTCATCATAGGGCTTCGAGTCTGGTGACATGTAAGCAAAGCCACCACCGTGGAAGAAGAAAATAACCGGCATGCTAACATCATTACGGGAAGCACCTCCTGTGGTGGTGGTGGGAGTGTAGAGGCGGAACCAGAGATTGCGAGCCTTGTCAATTGTGATATCGGTGGATTTGACACCATTGACTGGTTTCTTGGATGGAGAGGTTTTGAAATCAAAGAGGCTCATGAGAAAGCGGTTGACAGTGCCATTGGAACGACGAGTGATATCAACGGCGAAGCTGAGGGTGGATATGGAAAGGTTGACCTTCCATGGAAGGTCGAGAAGGCGAGGACTTTGTGCCATGGAGGACCTTGCTCTGGAGACAAACAGATGTATGATGCCGTGAAGAGTAGATAAGATATATAAAGAAGACAAGACACGAGAGCATGGAGGGGGTTAGCGCTCAAGCCTAAAATACATTAAAAAAAAAAAAAAAAAAGAAGATAACATTAATGAGAGGAGATGGGCAATGGCAGTGGCCAGTGGGTGCATACAGAGAAACTTCAATCATTAATACCAATTCCACAGGGACGCTGTAGCAATTAATGTAGCATAGTTTTTCGTGCTTATGTATATGGGATTTCTCTTTTCTGAATTCGGTCTATATAAATTTAATATATAAAATATAAGATTAGATCTGTTTATTAAAAATATAATAATAACATTTTAATTTACGAATGATTGAATTTAAAAAAAGAAATTATATAAATATGTTGAGCACCATTAGAGATTATTTGAATGCTTTTTAATTAGTGAGTTAGTAGTTTTGATAAGAGTAACAAATAAACTTATATTAATTATATGGGTATTCATATTGTTGGGAATCTAACTCCCGGATAAAAGAAATTAAAATATAAATATAAATGATTGAATTATAATATTAATATATTATTTTAATATATAAAATAATTTAATTATTTATATAAATTTAAATAAAAATTAAATTAATATATAATTTAGTCAACATTATCTCCAAATCTAAACATGTAATTTTATTTGATTGATTAGCATATAAATGAATAGAAGGAATGTCTACGTGGTCTGACTTCCAATTCGGTGGATGGAACAAGACAATAATTACCCTATACACACTAAATAGGAGAAGTAGGCCCATCTTGGTCCCATTGGATGCGATTTGAAGCTTGGTTCGAAAGTGATTTTGGGCCTAAATGAAGCCTATACAGCGGCTAATAAGGTTTCAAGTGAGATAAGCGATTTGAGACCAATTTATTCAAAGCCATGAATGCAGAAGACAAGAATAACCTTTGTTTTTATTGTTGTTATTGTTACTCTTGTTATAACTTAGGATTATTATTAAAATTATCATTAAAAAAATTATTTTTTTAAATATATAAATTAGAAAATATTAAAAAATATTTTAAAATTAAATTTAATAAATTTTAATTAAAAAATATTAAAATAATAATATTTCTAATATAAAAAATAATATTTTTATTAAACTAAAATAATTTAAATCTTCCAAATGCCAAACAGGAATAGAAGAAAGTATTACAAATGGGTTCCAAGACCTAAGCATTACAGAAAAGTCACTTGGCCCATGTCAAGATAAAACTAATCAATCCACCTAAAACCCAATGGAAGGGACCAAGACCAAAACTTAATAAATTCTAGGTTTAGGTGGAAATAATGTAGGAACCCGGCTGAAGGGACATAGGCAGGAGGTCCAACTAAACTTTTGCTGCACAAGGGACATATGCAGGAGGTCCAACTAAACAAATAGTCGATAGTCGAAGGAACCTTTGCTCGAAATTACCATCTCTCCGCTGCACATCCAAAGCTAGAAACTCATAAGCTCAAATGGTTAGGCGGAGCAAAGCTCAAGACGCTCTCGGCCATAAAAGGACTGGACGCAACCAGAGGCGTCGATACCGTCCCGCAAGTTGCCCTGCGCCTAGCCGTAGACCGAAACGCCCCATGCACAAAGACATAGCCTTTGCATCACAAGAAGACATAACAGGTTACAAGAACCACCCTCTCATATTTTCTCAAACCTGCAACCCAAGCAAAATAAAACTATATGCATTCTCGACCCACTGAGGAGAGAGTGTTAAACCCATAAATCGGCCAGCAGAAAGCCCCCCTGTCCGCTAGGGGCAGAGGAAGCTGCAGAAATTGCATGAAAGAAGACTGGCTCCTAGATGAAAACCAAAAGCCAAAGAAAATTCTCTCTAGAGATGACTAGAAAGAGAAAACTTTATGACTTTCTAACCTAGTATAATAAATAGACTCAAAACTCTCAATCCATTGGGAAAAAGTTAATTAAGAGCATATACAGCTATAGCAGGGCTACAATTCTTTTTCATTTTCTGCGGAGGTTGGATCATGGAAATTTTCGTATGCTAGGCTCAAGCAATTCACCCTTCATGAAAGTCAATGGAATCACACACGGGAAAAGACAATTTAATTCCTTGGATGCATTTGTCCAACCAAGCTCGTATGCTAAGCCATCTTTGAATATGACATTTTTCATAAGATAATTAACATGATTCCTAGCGATTATTTATGTAGAAGAAAATACAAGGAAACTTCAAATTATATTGTTTTCAGAAAATAAATTCCTTATTCAGTATTACTTAGTAAACATCAATTTGGAAAAGGTCAAGAGATGGTGAAGGAAATATATATATATATAGCACCAACGCTTTTTATTTTAAGAAGAGACCGCCACACCCATACATATAGATCCGCACAGACATGGAGGAGATATCAGAGACGGCTAAGGCTTACTATGCAAACTTGTCAGGCAAACAGAAGCGATTGACAACCGATACTTTCCAAGCAATTGATGCAAACGGAGATGGGAAAATTAGTTTCAACGAATATGCGCAATACCTTAAGCAGAAGGGCTTTAAAATACTTTCTTCTCCTGACTTCTTTAGAAAGCTAGACAAGGACGGTAATGGCGCCTTGGATTTCGATGAATTTATCACTGTGCACTACATATGCTCGAGCAAAAGAGTTTACTTTTGCGATGAGTGCAGAGTCTTTCTTGATGGAGTGTACTTTACTTGTGTTCAATGCTTCAATGGTCCTGGTAATACCTATGATCTTTGTTGTGCTTGTTATCGAGATAAAGATGTGAATCATCACAAGGATGCTTTGTTTCTTGATAATTATACTTTGCTACAAGCTAAGAGGCAGCAAAATAAGGATCAGGTAAATAACCTTAGTTTGAGATTGAATGTATATGACCTTCTTGTAATTAGCTAAACAAGCTCTCTATTGTATCATTTTTTTTCCCTCAGGACAAAAATGAAGGTGCTTCAGAGGCTTTTAAACTTGCAACCGCTGGTATTGAAACTACATCCAACGTTGTCAGCTTATGCAGCCAAATGTAACCCAGCAGGCAACAGCCTTGCATATACAAACCTTTTCCTTCTGCCAGCAGCTCAGAACAAAAAAATCTCTCATCATGAGAAATTTCAAAATATAATTGTTATGTGTATAAAAATTTTATTATAATCACCGATTATGGTAGGTCTCAAATGAGTTCCATTAAAATTAATCCGTTATACATAATAGTTTCATAGAATAATTTCTCTGAGATTCTTCTTTTTGTACCTATTATTTTTTCCCCTACTTCTGCAGTATGCTCAGGTATTATAATTTTATTGAGAATAAAGGCTGTGTATCTTTTCTATGTGGACTTTGAAGTATTTTCAATATATCAAATATTGCTGCTCTTGCCCAATAGGTCAACGATCAATTGCAAAAGAAAACCAATTGAAAAAATTAGCAGCCCAGACATGATAGCATGTTGCTTAATTCTTTTCTTGATAATATTTAAGGTGGCAATCCTTTTAATAGTAAAATTGATAATTTTATATTTTTATATTACGGAAATTTTTTGAATATTGTTCTTGTTCTTATTTACTCACATAATTATTTTTTTAAAAAAAACTTCTCATTTTTATTCTATAAGAAAAGAAAAAAGAAATTATATTTGAATTTACAATGAAAATAAAAAGAAAAAGAAAAATATTAAACTTTACATCTTACATAATGGTTAATTACAGAAGAATCTAAATAAAAAATAAATTATCCATTTTGAAAATCATTTTTATTTTTAAATATTAAAAATTTTAGTTTTTAAATCTATTGTTATATATGAATCATAAAATTTTTTAATCACACATACATGTCTTTGATATAAAAAACTTCAAAACAAAAAGTTCATGATATTACTTTAAAAAATAACGTTTAAACCAATATAAACATATTGTTTTCTTTGTATTTTTCTTTTTCAAATCCTCCCTTAAATCTTTTATTAAAAACGTTCCAACCAGTTTTTCTTTTTCCCTTTCCTTATAAAATGAAAATGTGATTATTATTATTATTATTATTATTATTATTATTATTATTATTATTATTATTATTATTATAAGAATGGAAGAGAATATTAAAACATAGAAAATAAAGGTATTTAAATCTAATTTATTATAGATAAAAAACGTATAATGTACATGATGGAACTCACCTGTTAAATATATGAGTTTCATATATATTTATGTTTTTAGCCCATAATAGAGCAAATTTAGACAAAAGTTTCAAGAATTTCTACTATATCATGAAGCAACAAACCGTTTGGAAGAACCAACAAAAAGGGAGTGCCCAGAGGATACTCCTTTGCCAAACGTGGTAAACAATCAGCTGAATTATATCCGCAAATCCTCACTAGAATCCCCAGATTGTCACATCCAAGAACCACTTAAGAGAGACCCAAAGTTTTACCTATTTTGAGACTTTGATATGTATGCTGCCCACAAAACCATTAATCCAGTTAGAAATTCTTGCCTAGACCTAAATTGAATATATCAATTCCTCGGATTCAACTTTCCCTATGTGATTTACAACAAGATTTCTCACTATAAAATATGGAGACAATTCTATGTGCAGACCAGATTCAACTTTTACATATCATGCATTAATTGAAATTTTTATTTAAAGGTTTTAAGTTGGAAATTTATTCAAATTGAGGCAGGAGAATCATTAGGAATCAAGAAGAAATATCCAGCCAGAAGTTGAAGAAAATTGTAGACCATTCACTTAAACTTATGGTGGAAATTAGTTGGACTGCTGTCCCTTATATCCACTGTAAACAGTGTTGGTAAGAGCTGTGCGTGTGAAAGAAACATAAGAGAAATTTTATTGTAAATGGGTGATTTTATATACGCATATTATATGAAATGGCAAGCATAGAAATTATAGTTATTGAATTATTAAAAAAATTACTTAACAGTTATAATTTTGTGAGGTCTACCTATATATATATATATATATATATATATATATATATATATATATATATTCAATTTTTATAGCTATAGCCAGGCTACAATTGTTTTTCATTTTCTGAAGGAGGTAGGATCAAGGAAATTTTCGTATGCTAGGCTCAAGCAATTCACCCTTCATTAAAGACGATGGAATCAGACACTGGAAACGACAATTTAATTCTGTGGATGCATTTGTCTATCCAAGCTTGCACGCTAAGCCGTCTTTGATCATGACATTTTTCATTAGATAATTAAGATAAGCTTCAAAGCACATTGTTTTCAGAAAATTAATTCCTTATTCAGTAGCATCAACGCTTTCTCTTTTAAGAACAGGCTGCCACATCCATACATATAGATCCACACAGACATGGAGGAGATATCAGAGACGGCTAAAGCTTACTATGCAAACTTGTCAGACAAAGAGAAACGATTGGCAACCGATCTTTTCAAAGCAATGATGTAAACCGAGATGGGAAAATTAGTTTCGACGAATATGCGCAATACCTGAAGCAGAAGGGCTTTAAAACAATTTCTTCTCCTGACTTTTTCAGAAAGCTAGACAAGGATGGTAATGGCACCTTGGATTTCGATGAATTTGTCACTGTGCACTACATATGCTCGAGCGAAAGAGTTTTCTCTTGCGACGGGTGCAAAGTCTTTCTCGATGGTGTTTACTTTACATGCGTTCAATGCTTTAATGGTCCTGCTAATACCTATGATCTGTGCTGTGCTTGTTATCGAGATAAAAATGTGAATCATCACAAGGATGCTGTGTTTCTTGATAATTGTACACTGCTACAAGCCAAGAGGCAGCAGAATAAGGATCGGGTAAATACCATTGATTTGAGATTGAATATATATATATATATATATATATATATATATATTTTCTTGGAATTAGCTAAACAAGCTCTCTATTATATCAATTTTTTTCCCTCAGTACAAAAATGAAGGAGTTTCAGAGGTTGTTGAACTTGCAGCCGCTGGTATTGAAACTACATCCAATGTTATCAGCTTATGCAACCAAATGTAACCTAGCAAGCAGCATCCCTTGTTGCATACAAACCCGACATCGTTTCCTTCTGCCAGCAGCTCAAAACAAAAATATACTCTGTTCTTCTGTTGCTTCTTTTTGTACTATCCATTTTTTTCCCCTATTCCTGCAGTAAGCTCTGGTATTGTATTTTTATTGACAATAAAGGCTGTGTATCTTTTCTACTTGGACTTTTGAAGTATTTTCAATATATCAAATCCAGGGATATTGCTGCTCTTGCCCAATGGGTCAAGATCAACTGCAAATGAAAACAATTGAAAAAATTAGCAGCCCAGACATGATAACATGTTGCTTAATTCTTTATATAATTTCAGGTGGCAATCCTTTTACCACTTTTGCTACTAAAATTGTGGGAAATTCTTACCCATTATTTAATGAGAAATTTTTAGTGAATCTAATCTACCATGAAATAAAGACACAAAGTAAATCTCACTAAACATTCTATATCTTTAATTATATTATAGTAGACCCAATTTAAGTAAAAAAAAAAATCCTAAAATTGATATTTTTATATTATGGAATTTTTTAAAATATTGTACTTGTTCTTATTTACTCCAAAGACTTCTATTTTTATTCTATACGGTAAGAAAAAGGAAATTATATTTGAATTTAACAATGAAAAAAAGAAGAGAAAGTGAGAAGGTACTAAACTTTACATCTTACATAATGGTTAATGACAAAAAAATCTAAATAAAAAATAAATTATTCATTTTGAAAATTTTTTATCTTAAATATTAAAAATTTTAATATTTATAACTATCATTATATGTTAATCATAAAATTTTTTAATCATTCATTCTTTTATATATATATATATATATATATATATATATATTAGAGAATGGAAAAAATAAGTATACCCTCTTTAAATTGTCAATGCGAGTTTAAATTTAATAGAGATATTAGTTAGAAAATAATTTAATTAGAGTTTCAAATCAAGATTAATCCATTTTCTGTATTGGGGTTGGTAGCTTGTTTTCATGGCCATCACTAAAAAAAAAAATCAATTTTGTAATTAATTATGGTAACTAATTTCAATCAGTTACTATTAATAATTAATTTTATAATTGGTTTATAATTATGTTTTTAGTAAAATAGTTAATTTTTAAAAATTTAGTAACCGATTCAACAATCGATTGTTAAATTACTTGTTATTAATAACTATTTTATAATTGATTGTTAAAATAGATTTTTATTAGTAACTGATATATAATAAGTTGCTAAATCAATTACTAGTCAATATTCGAAAAACTTTAAATATACGATAACGATTTTAAAATCAATTGCTATTAATAACTGATTAAGAAATCAATGACTAAAATTTATTGCTAATGGCAATTGATATTAAAATCGGTTGCCAACAGCAACTAATTTAGGGAATTAATTGTTAAATTAAAGAATTATTTTAATTGGCTCTAAAGTTAGCAATCGATTGCTAAAATCAGTTATTATTTGTAACTAATTTCTTAGCAATTGTTGTTAGCAACCAATTTTTATAAGCAATTGTAAAACGGTTGCTAAAATTTTTCCCCAAATTAAATAACTGATTTTTTTCCTAAAAATTCTATCCCAATTTTTTTTTATTTGCAATCAATTAATGGATCGATTGCTAGCAGCAATCTATTCTTGAAACTGATTAAAATCGATTGCAAATAACCATCTAAGTTTTTCCTTCAAAAAATTCTATATATATATATTTTTTTTTAATTTTGATTTGCAACCAATTTGTTAGCAACCGTTTTTTGAAATTGATTTTTCCCCCAAAAAGTTTTTACGTTTTTTTTTTATATTTTGATTTACAACTGATTGAAATTGATTTGATTTGCAAATGATTTATGAATTGATCGTAAAATTTTTCCTCAAAAAATTTATGTCCAATTTTTTTTTTAAATTAGCAACCGATAATTAATTGCTAAAATTGATTACTAATTCACTTATATAAACTACTGCTCATTTTCTTTCTTCACTACTCTTTTTTTTTCTTCTCTTTTCTTTCATTTTCTTTATTATTTTTTTTATTCTCATATATTTTATTTATCTCCTTTTCATTTCTAACATATTTCTTTATCATTTTTTCCTTTCACATCTATTTTCTTTATCATTTTTTTCCTCATTTATTTTTTTTCATCTTTTTCTTTCACATATATTTTCTTTTTTATCATCCTTTTTTTTTCTCACCTATTTTTATCATCTTTTTTTTTATCATCTTTTTTTTTTTCTCATCTTTTTATTTAATTTATTTTATTTGACATAAAATAAAAATTTTTGTATAAATATATTTTTTAGTAAATTATTTGTAGTATTAATCTTTGGTAATTTTTTTGTTGTAGCACATATATATATATATATATGGTAATTTTTTTTAGTAATTTATCTTATAAATATCATTTTATATTTAAATTTTTTGTTAATCTTTTTATAATAGTTATTATTAGTGATTTTTTTATAATATTTTTATATTAATTTTTTAATACTAATTTTTCATTAATAATTTATTATTTTAGTAATTTTTTGAAAATTTTATTTATTTGAATTTTTTATTTGAAAATTTAATTTTTTTATAATTTTTTTTAAATTAGCAACTAACTTAATTATTGTAAAATTACAAAATTAAAGGCATAATTTTTTGTAATTGATTATATTTCGGTTGTTATAAATAACATAGAATAATTTATTAAAAAATTTATTTTTTTAAATTTAATTAATTTAACAACCGATTTGATTAATGTTTACAATTAATTTTGCAACTGACTTAATCTGATACTAAACTGATATCTTATAATTTATCTTGTATTCAATGTTAATTCATAATGGTTAATGACCAAAGAATCTAAATAAAAAATAAATTATTCATTTTGAAAATCTTTTATTTTAAATATTAAAAATTTTAATTTTTATATCTATTATTATATGTGAATCATAAAATTTTTTAATCATTCATTCTTTTATATATATAGAGAGAGAATGGAGATATTAATTAGAAAATAATTTAATTAGAGCTTCAAATCAAGACTAATCCATTTTCTGCATTGGGGTCGGTAGCTTGTTTTCATGGCCATCACTAAAAAAAAAAAATCAATTTTGTAATTAATTATTGTAACTGATTTCTATCGGTTACTATTAACAACTAATTTTATAATTGATTTATAATTTTTTTAATAAAATAGTTAATTTTTAAAAATTTAGCAACGATTCAAGAATTGATTACTAAATTAGTTGTTATTAATAACTATTTTATAAATGATTGTTAAAATCGATTGCTATTAGCAACCAATATATAATAAGTTGCTAAATCAGTTATTAGTCGATATTAGAAAAATCTTAAAATTTTAAAATCAGTTGCTATTAACAACTGATTAAGAAATCAGTTGCTAAAATCTGTTACTAATGGTAATTGATATTAAAATCGGTTATATCAGGACCCAACCTATGGGTCGGACCGGCACTAGGACCTGGGCTAGCCTAAAGCCCCCGAGGCCCGTAATAAGCCTAACTATTCATTAACCCAACTCTAAGGCCTATTTGGGCCCAATTTCAAGAATTCAATCGGACAGAGTCCGGCCATAAAATGGACATTTCAACGGAGAGTTTTTGACTCACCCGACCGGTAAACACAATATATATCAATTGGGGAGCTCAGCTCACCCTCCACATACTCATAACAACATAAAATAAATGGGAGCTCTGCTCCCTCATTCAGTCCATCAACATGCATAGAATAATAAGTTTACAGGTCCAAAATAGCAATTTATATTACAGACCCAATTCACATGAATATTTCTAACACATGCAGAAATTCTAGAAGTTTATAAAATTACACAAACATAAATAGATGACCTGCGAGGGAGAAAAGCATGTTAACCTCAAAAATATCCTCCTGTGGCCTGGAAAAATATTGAACAGGAGTGAGCGTTCGACTCAGAGAGTAAAATACCAATTTTAACCATAATCTCTATAACTATTTAAAACTAATGCACCTTGTAGAGTGAAATGCAACAACAGCAACGATTTCACA
Organism: Hevea brasiliensis; assembly: GCF_030052815.1. Taxonomy (NCBI): domain Eukaryota; kingdom Viridiplantae; phylum Streptophyta; class Magnoliopsida; order Malpighiales; family Euphorbiaceae; genus Hevea; species Hevea brasiliensis. Next base: position 70,998,517 of record NC_079507.1, on the reverse strand, counting down.
TCATAGCAGCAAAAAGGTAATTTGGAGCACTCACACACCCAGTAATATCAATCATAATTTATGAGAGTTGATCCTCTATACAGCTCTCTTAAATCCAACCTGGTGCCAGCGAAGAACTCAAGCCGGACTTTCGCTTAATAAACCAAATGGGGGTCCCAGCGAAGAACTCAAGCCGTGACTATCCCCGAAGGACCGGGTCCCAGCGAAGATCTCAAGCCGTGTCTACTCGTCCTATCCATAGTCCACACCACATCACACGCACGCCAACGCACACACACTGCTCCAAATTACCACAACAACATCCATGGCACTTTAACAGTTATGAATGCAACATAAATTGTGCCTAGAGTTTAACTACATAGATATATGCATATAAGTGATGCATGGGCATGCTTGAACATATAATAATATCGAAATTACAATTAAAATTAATATTTTACTCACAAACTTGACAGCAATCACTGTGGCGGCTGGGCGGAGGAAGAAGGCTGGCTCACCTGACAATTACATTACAATTATTTAATACAATTGACTCAATACAAATCAAGAAAAGACCAAATACGTCCTAAGTCGTGCCAAAAATCCAGCAGAGTCTTCCCTATACCTAGGACCTACCCAACCTGCAAAAGGGCTCAAAACACACTTCTATATTCACAATTCATATATTCACAACTCAATCACATCACACAGCCCCTCCTGGGCCCATCAAATCAATCATCCATCACAATATGTAAAATTTCAATTTAGTCCTTATAATTGATCATTTTTGTAAAAATTGCCCAAACAAGCTCTAAAAACTCTAAAACTTTGCCCCGCAGTCCTTAGCAACATTACTAGGCTATTGCAAAAAGAATCATAATTTTCTGAACTACCACGAATATTTTATGGATTTTTAATCCTATTTAAGCACTAGAAAATTACAAAAAAGTAAGGTTCGGGTTTACCTTTGCGGATTCCGACTCCAAGGACGCGCTCGGGATGTCTGACAATGGTGGGGTAGCCAAAACCTCGATTCAATTCGGAGACTTTTTCCGATAGTCAATCTGTCTAGCGTAAATTCACGCATCGGACAATCGCCGAATTTCCTCGAATTGAAGATACCTACATGAAGCCCACAACACAGGAGTTAGTACATAAATTTTACGGAATTTTCTAAGCTCATTAAACGCTCGGAAAAACACTGCGAAGTTCTGTGGGACCTACCGAAAAACGGTGTCGGAAAAATTTGAAATTTATATCGCCGCGAAGCTCTCGACGAGTGGAGCGCTCTGGTACTCTCGGTTTTCTCGTGGGGTTCACGGTTTGCGAGAAATTTAGCCCAAAAATCAAAATGGGCTAAAATTTCCCGGATAAAAATTGGACAAACCGCTCTATGGATTTCGGTGTTCTTGGTGTCTATGGAAAGCTCTCGACGAGTAGATGGATTTAGATACAAGACCCGGTTCGATTGATGGCCAAATCGACCGGATTTCGACAGGGAAGACGAAAAATCACGCACGCACAAGGAGGCGTTCGCTCGCATTTTCCGGCCGCCTGGGGCTTTGGCCTGCCGTGGGGAAGGGGTAGGGCGGGGCGCCGGCGAGCTGGGGTGGCTGGGGAGGCGGCGGCGTGGCAAGGGGAGGAGGGAGGAGAGAGAAAATGGGAGAGGAAGAGAGGAGGAGAAACGCGCGCGGGAGAGGAAGAAAAAGGAAGAAGAAGGCCGGTCTGATTCGACCGATCCGATCCGGTCCGATTCGATTCATTCGGTTCGATTCATAATACAAAATTTTGAATTTTTACTCTGCCTTGGGACCGAAAACGAGGTCCAAAAATTCCGAAAAAATTTCAGAAAACTCAAAAAATTCGTAGACTCCAAATATATTTTCAGAAAATCGAACCCGATTTTTAAAATCTGAAAAATCTCAAATAATTTCTTAAAATTTAAATAAAATTAAAATATCAATATCACTCATAAAATACTAAAATTTAAAATTTTTGGGGTGTTACAGGTTACTAATAGCTACTAATTTAGGGAATTAATTGTTAAATTAAAAAATTATTTTAATTGGCTCTAAAATTAATAATCGATTGCGATTGATTGCTAAAATCGGTTATTATTTATAATTGATTTCTTGACATTACAACAAATTATAAAATGATTGCTAAAATTTTTCCTCTAATTAAATAACTGATTTTTTTTTCTAAAAATTTCCACCCAATTTTTGTTTTTATTTTTTTATTTTATTTACAAGCAATTTATGAATCGATTGCTAACAGTAACCTATTTTTGAAACTAATTAAAATCTATTACAAATAGCAATCAATTTTTTCCTCCAAAAAATTCTATATAATTTTTTTTTATTTTGATTTGCAACCAATTTATTAGCGACTAACTTTTGAAATTGATTTTTTCCCTAAAAAATTTTTGCTTTTTTTTTTTATATTTTGATTTGCAACTGATTGAAATCGATTTGATTTGCAAATGATTTACGAATCGATTCTAAAATTTTTCCTCAAAAAATTCTTGTCTAATTTTTAAAAAAAATTAGCAACCAATAATTAATTGCTAAAATTGATTACTAATTCACTTATAAAAATTACTATTCTTTTTTTTTTTCACTACTCATTTTTTTTTTCTCTTTTTTTTCTCTTTTCTCTCATTTTCTTCATTATTTTTTTTATTCTCATATATTTTATTTATCACATTTTCATTTCTAACATATTTTCTTTATCATTTTTTCCTTTCTCATCTATTTTCTTTATCATTTTTTTTTCATCTCTCTTTTTTCTTCGTCTTTTTTTTTTCACACATATTTTTTTTTTATCATCTTTTTTTTCTCACTTATTTTTTTATCAATTTTTTTCTCTATCATCTTTTTTTTTTCATCTTTTTATTTAATTTATTTTATTTGACATAAAATAAAAATTTTTGTATAAATATATTTTTTTAGTAAATTATTTATAGTATTAATCTTTAGTAATTTTTTGTTGTTATATATATATATATATATATATATATATATATATATATATATATATATATATATATATATATATATATGGCAATTTTTTTTTGTAATTTATCTTATAAATATCATTTTTTATTTAAATTTTTTGTTAATCTTTTTATAATAGTTATTATTAGTAATTTTTTATAATATTTTTATATTAATTTTTTAATACTAATTTTTCATTAATAATTTATTATTTTAGTAATTTTTTGAAAAATTTATTTATTTGAATTTTTTATTTGAAATTTTAATTTTTTTTATAATTGTTTTTAAATTAGCAACTTACTTAATGATTGTAAAATTACAAAATTAAAGACAATTTTTTTGTAATTGATTGTATTTCAATTGTTATTAGCAATAGATAAGTTTTTATTAAAAATTTTATTTTTTTAAATTCAATTAATTTAACTACCGATTTAACTTTATTGCAATCAACTTAATTGATTGCTAAACTGATATCTTATAATTTAGCTTGCGTTCAATGTCAATTCAAAGTCTTGAACTTTTTACGAGTTAGTTTCTTTCTTTCTATTTTTACATTTATTTTCTTGACCATTGTAGCTTGCTTATTACCTGTTTGATGTTTTGCAGAGCTAGCTGTAGAATTGCTTGACTTCTAATTTGGATTAAATAATCGATAAAATATGGCTTCCACATTGTTTAGAAACATTCAAACCTACCCTTTGTTGCTATACCAAACTGTATGCATTCTTAGAAGAAATAATTTTGTTCTATACTGCACGATGAAAAGCACCACACAAAATCAAACAGCTTAGCATGCAAATTAAAGTTTCCCCGCAAACCCAGTCAAGAACCCTTGATTAACTCACGAAAGATTATGAGGCCATCATTGTTATAGAGACCCATTTCCAGCTTTCTACTTTAACCAAGGCCTTCTGCAGCTGCCCATACAACTGTGGGGGCGTAGACCCAAAATGGACCGCTTGGCAATTAGCATGCTTCAATTTAATCGTTGTAAATAGAATATTTGTTGGTTGGCTTCAATGTATTTTAATAGAACAGATGATTGAAAGGAAAAACAGGCATTAGCGTTTCCTTTTAATCTTTTAATGGTTAGTTGAGAACCCATTATAACCCAATATCGATGCATCTTTTGAATGGAAAAGGAGCGCACTTCATATGGTATAATTTTTTGCTTGACCCTGTTTGGTGGAAGGAGCTTATATGAACATGATATATATAATTTATAATATATAATCAAATCATAATTGCAGGGTATAAAAAGCTTTTCAAACAATGTGTTTATGTTCCTAAAGCAAGAACACACCTAGTCAGCATGTGAAACCGACAGCAAATTATATTATTTTCACAAATATATATTACGCTACGTTGCATTGCATTCAGAAGTAGGATATATATATATATATCTAGAGAAAGAGGCAGTTGATTGATTGAAAGGAAAAATAGTGGAGAAAAGTGGAACTGGGGGAGGGAGAAGATGGTGAGAGAGGGAGATGGTCTCTTAATAAAAATTTTACAAGGATGAGCATTTAAATATCAACATTAAAGTTATGTGATAATATTAAAATATAATTTTTTTTAATTTGGTTTTTTAAATATTAAACATAAATATTATTGCATCGAATCAATTTACTGAATTTATTTAATTAAGCTCCTTATTGATTCATTTATTAAAATAATATTTAATTAATTTAAAGTTAGTTAAATTAAAATAGAAATTTTTTATTATTACCTTATTAAAATTAAAGTACATTTTACATTGCATTTGGATAAATTTTGAGAGAGAGAAAAATAAAAGAAGCAAAAAAAATATTCTTTCTTTTATTTTCCTTCTGAGTAAAATCAATGAACTATAGCACTTGATTGCATAAATGTTGTAGCTAGTAAGAGAATTCATTGTTATAACGGTGCTTTAACTTCAAAAAGTCTTGTTCTTTTGTAAAACAATTCGCAATCGTCAAATTATAAAATATACTGGTTGCACTAAAAAATCTTTTTTAAAAATTAGAGTTATATTAGTAATTTAAAATTTTTTAATTTTAAAATAATAATCTAATAAATAATTTATGAAATACGCCAACTAATAAATCCATTGTTGTAGAAATTTTTTAAATTCCTTCAACTTTAAAAAGAAATTTTCTATTGTGTGATAACTCTACAAATTTTAATGTAATGCTTGAAGTTTTTGATGAATTCAATTTTCTGTGTATTCTATCTCTCAACAGGTAATTGACATTTAATACTAAAAATTTGAGCTGATAATAAATTTATAAATACAAAAAAAAAAGGAAATTATATTAATTTTTAAATTGTAGTCTAATATATTGTTAACATGTGTTCACTGATCCAGCCAAAGCCATTTCACTGATACAGAAGAGGGAAGAAGGCCATCATCACATCTGCGACTAGTTTTCATTTTTAATTTTGTTTTTGTGTATGTGCTCGTTGTTTTCAGGGGAAAAATAATATGTAAAACCAGGGTTCCAATGGTATGAAAGATACTGTCCCAAAAAATGAGACACACTTATCGCCCAAAATTATGCAATCATTCAGATTTTGACTGCAAAATACTCCATGTTCATTAACAGAGTGACCCATTTCATATTTACTTTCTTTCACAATTGATTAGAGCACATCTGTGTTCTACGATTGATGAAAATTCCCATCAGCAAAACAACTCATGCTTAGCTCCTTTTTAGCTTTCATGCACAGGGAAGTGAAAAGACTTCATGGTAGTTATGAAGTATGATGACCTTTCTATCATGTCCTTTTAGCATTTTCTCAATTAGGCCATGAAGGTCCCTACTATTTCTTTGTTACAAATGTAGGCTCAAGAAAAACACAAATGATGGGCATTGGAACCCAACGACAGCTGGAATGCTCTAAGCTGCAATTCTGCATATATTGATTACAGTCCAATCGTAGGAATTCCTTGATGAGCGTGGAAAAGTGGGAATTATGTCTACCTGAGAAGCAAAACATGACAATTGAGTAAAAGGGTATTTGTAAAAAAAGAAGTGTAGTTTGGGGTAATTCCAGTTCTAGATCAAAGATGTGCCCTTCAATATCAATGGTGGGGGTTCAGCATGGTGAGAAGCAATGATTTGTTCTCCCACTGCTATTGATTATCATGTTTCTAGAACCTTGGTAATTTGCATAATTCTGAAAATTTTCCTGGAATTAATCTTCTTTGGTAGGAGACTAATAACTAGACTGGATTCGTTCTAATTGTTGATGAGCATGCGAGACAGAGAGACACAAGTGATTATTTGGAAGGACTTGAATCTATTAAACCGAGAAGGGCATATAAAAAGGTCCTATGCAGGCAGGCAACGAGGAAGTTGGTAATAAACAAACAAAAAATTCTTCTCTATTGACAGAAATTGTCAAGCCCCATGCCAAGAGATGTTCTTCATGTCTACATAGTACAGCAATGGTACAGCTCTGAGAAGGTAAATTTTCTTGCTAACTTCTGTGCTGAGAACAGATACACATATATTCAAAATTCTTAAATCCCTGACCCCTTGCAAAAACTATAATAAGAAATTTTCTGCTTAAGCCCACTAAACGCCTTGGCTATTATGCCTTCTCCATGACAAGGTTTTATTGACGCAACAGATTGAAATGAAACTGACTCAAATTTAAACTAGTGACTATCGATGTATAAAATTTATCCAGCATTATGACCTGCTGCTATGTTGGCAACACAATCTACATAGAATTACCTGGAAACAATCTCACCATCAACTATCAATGTCATCCACCGTCCTCCCTTACTACTTTTGAACACAAGCGGATTGCTGGGGGTTTCCATAGGTTACATTTCAGACAGTGGACTTGGTGGAGGTGGCGCCGCTCTGGAGGTAGCAACGCAAGTCGAGTTCCCATCTCTCGATTATTCTGATGATTAATGGATTCCATGAGAATAATTAATTCCAGCCTCATTATTGTGTTTCAGTAAATAGTACTTGTTCAGGAATAGACACCGGAAGTTCTCTGAAATCAAGGTTAATAATCAATCAATTTGCTTTAAGTTCCCTAGCCAGGGATTGGATCTGTGAGATTGTTACCTGCAAAAGCAATCTATAAAATTCTAAATGAATTCCGATATTTACAACAAATATGAATTTGAAAGTAAATTTTCATAAAATTCATTTGTTGGATGGGGTGGCTAGTGAAACTATCAGAAGCAGGTGTACGTATGTCTTACCTACGAAATTTACCTTTCAAACAGGTGCAGCTTGCTCTCTTTTTCCTTTCTTTTTCAATGAGGAAATTGGTTTCAACAAGCGCTTAATTACTCATGGCAAAATGGCACAAAATTTATAGACCAACAGACAGAAGGGGTGATAAATTGCATTTCCATAGTAAGCAACATAAAATCCAAAACCCCAATTTCTCTCACCATTTCTTGTGCAAGCATTTAACCATGTTACTGCATCTATTATTTTCATCAAAATAAACGGTAGTACATTAACTCAGCACATACATAGTACCAACCTAACATTCCATCGCTCATAGAAATTTATAGACTTGGTACAACAGACTCAGAACACAACATAAATAGCCTACTGCAAGAACTCCCTTGGATCAGTGACATAACCGGTCAAAGCAGATGCTGCTGCTGTATAGGGGGAAGCAAGATATATCTGGCCTTCCTTGTGTCCCATCCGGCCTGGGAAGTTTCTGTTTGTGGTTGACACACAGACCTGCAATCACATAGCCCTTAGAATTGTTAACAGCACCCATTGCAGACATTGATCATATGTTTCGTGCTAATGCATAAAAAACAAGGCAGGAGTAGCCATGACTACACATTAAGCTGTGCAGATAGGACGACCAAAAAAATTATACTACTCACCATTGGCTCATTCATTCTTGCATAAGTGTCTTTAGGGCCTCCCAAACAAGCACCACAACTAGGACTTGCAGGCGTGTCACAACCAGCTTCTTCAAAAATCTGCGAGCAAGTTTTGCCACCAGATCCTGGTACTGGGAGACCGTACACATCCATCCAAACCTGAATTTTACAATAAAATGTTATCATTAAATTTGTAACAAATTCTTTTCATTATTATTCATCAGTTTCCTTCATAAATAGTGAACCCACAAACATCAGCACATAATATTATCCAGTATTACATACCTTTTGGGTTGCAGGGACAAGAAATGTGGGAACCTTGACCTTTTTACCCTGAACATAAATCAAATAGATAGAATAAGCTTGATAAGGGAAAGAAAAGCAAAAATTAAAGAAAATATATTTCTGAAATAAAAATAATTCGTATATTCCAAAAATCTTTGTATTGTCCTTTTTTTTAAAAAAAAAAAAAATCCTATTGTCTTTTTGCAGTTTGAAAGGACAATATCAAAATTTTATCATCTCAAAACTTGGACTTCTAATTTATGACATAGCGTTTGTCTTCCTCCTTTTCTTTTTTCTTTTTCAAAGCAAAACAAACCGAAACCACATGCAAGAGCCTTCACTCAAAGCATGCTTCCTCCACAATGAAGCCATGAATCATGAGCACAAGCATGCCTCACCACTTTTTTCGTTTGCTTATTTTAGAATAAAATGGCAAATGGTTAATACTGTGACATAGTTACTGCAGGTACACTAAATAAGACTTACTTGAAGATTCTAGACTATCAAACTTACTAAAATACAATAAAAAAGGAAAATTAATACACAGAAAAAGGCAAGCCTAATCTATTCACAACAACATGAAGAAAAGTGTCCACACAAAAATCACAATAGTTGGTCCAGTAGCATTAACAATAACTCGGTAAGATAAATGATCCATACTGAAGCAAGAAAAACTTTGGCAGCAGCCATAAAATCCTCTGTTTTTCCACCAGTACAGGATCCAATGTATACTCTGTCTATTTTGACATCTTTGCATTCTCTTGCTAAAGCACGATTATCAGGAGAATGAGGCTGCAAAAAATACATGGACTATGTCACTCCCCATGAAAGGAAAACAAAGAGCATTAAGCCAAAAACTAAGATAAGATAATGATCGAGGTACACACACACTCTCTAACTGGAAACCAAATAAAATTACACACCTTTGCAACCAATGGTTCCAGTTTTGAGATATCAAATCTGTACTCGGAAAGAAACCTAGAAGCCAAAAAAACATATATCACTACCAATGCAAAACCAACAGCATCACAATAAAAGAAAATAACAATATATTCTACTGCAAACTACCTGATAAAGTTATAGTTACTCTATAAAGATAGTAATATTTACAATGCAGTCTTGTCAAGTGGCAGAACTCGCCTGGGCGCTTGGGTGAGACAAAATCTAGGCACCTTGCCTAGGAAGCCTCCAGGCAAGGCGCCTTCAACTAGGCGCCACCTAGGCGCCCAGGCGAGGCTAGGTGAGAAGTCACCAGGTGTCCCCAGGTAAGAAAAAAGCAAGAAATTTAAAAAAAAAAAACAAAGGAAAAAAAGAGAGAAAAGTTGAGAAAGAAAAAAAACTAACCTGATTTATTTTCACCTTTTCGCATACACACGATGACTAGAGAATTAAGATTTTGAGTTTGCATGACATAATAAATGAAACTGAACAATGCATCTAAAATTTTTAATATATATTATGTGCTTCACGGTTTTTTGCTTTAACATTTTGTGTTATTAGAGGAATGCTTTTGATCTTAAAGCTTAAATCTTATAATATATTATGAAATATGAATATGAAATTTGGCAATTTATTGATTCTGTAATATGTAAGACTTTTTTACATTGTATATATAATTATTTATTATTTTAGAATAAATAAGCCCCGCACTTCGCTTGCGCAAGTGCCTAATCAATCTCGCCTAGCGCCTTGAGGATGGAGGACCTTCTTTCCTAAAGGGCGCCTAGCACTTTTGACAACACTGTTATAATGTACTCATAACTTTTTGCAATGTACTCATCCAACTTTTAGTTTCATTCTCTTAAAATCCAGTGCAAGTTTAAAAATGATAAAAACCATTAAAAAATAACCGAGTGTAAGTGAATTCCAAAGACAACTTTAGGCATAAAGCTCTAAGTCAGTCAATATAGCTAAATGTCAAAACTGAAGAACATCTAAAATTTTCTAATTACTTCGGTTAAAAAATTAAACAGAATGATTGTATTTTTCAAATGATACATAAGCATTCATTTGGTTTTAAAAAATCCATATTATACTAAATCAAGTGCTCTAAATGCCAAGGGATACATGAAATAATTGATATACTACATTTTAATGCGGTTAAAATAAGCTGGGAAGATTAACAAAATTTTGAATACTCGAGTTGTTTCAACTAGCAAGCTATAAAGAAGCAAGCAAAACCTATCAATTTCATAAACAGATGGAGAAAAAAGAATTGCTATCATCAGTCCAAAACACATTTGGAATCCTAGAATAAAATCCCAAGAAAATATTCAAGTCAACTAAACTTTAATCTCAATCCAGCTGGCGTCAATTATATGGATACTAAGTACCCTAAAAAATAAGAAATTATATGTACCTTGCTTGCTCATCACTATAAACTGGTTCATAGGGCACAGATGTCTTATCCTGTAGACAACAAAAGATAACACAGCTTCCCTTAGCAAAAAAATTTTTGCATCATGCAAGAGAAAAATAATCTCCCTTAACAAAATTGGCAAAAAGAAAAAAACGAATCTAAGCAGTGGCATGCAATCCATCTGAAGATACCTCAAGGTACTTGAATGTAGTGCTATCAGCAGGGACAACCCCATTCTTCCCCCCAGCTTCAACAACCATGTTGCATAATGTCATCCGCTCTTCCATCTAACCATCAAATAAAGTCAGAACCAAGAAAAAAATTTGTTGATGTGATATTAACAAGTGCAAAAAGTACTTAAGAGACCACACATTGTAGCAAGAAAAACAAAATTTTACTCACATTTAAACTCTCAACTGTTGTGCCCACAAACTCCATTGATTTATACGTTGCACCAGACACAGATATTTCACCAATAATCTGCAAAGGGACAATCATTTTCCCAGATACAACATAACAGAAAAAGGAAAAAAAAAGTAAGTTGATGGGCCCACTAAACAAACAAATATCTCAGATCTGAATAAACTCACTTGCAAAATCAAATCCTTTGCAAGCAAATAATCAGGCATTTCGCCGTCCATTACAAATCTCAGAGTTGGAGGCACCTGCAATTTTAAGAAAACAGAAGACAAATAAGTGAGCAGTGAAATATCAAAACCATTTTAGAAATTAAACGTGACTGAAAAGTCTCAAATTTCATCTGATAAAACACCTAAGAGAAGCTACTATATCCATTTAATTTCAGAAACTGCCTAGCCCATGGAATGAACAGATAAGAAATGAAGAGAATATAATAACTTAGGCATCAAAGAAGAAAAAATTTTACAAACCTTGAGCAGGAGCTTCCCAGTGCCTAATACAAAGCCAGCATCAGTGTTGCCAATTCCAGTAGCAAATTGGCCAAATGCTCCAGCGGTGCAAGTGTGAGAGTCTGTACCTAACAGGACCTGAGGGCAGTAATGATTGATTAAATGAGAGAATCTTGGACGTGAGGAGGTAAAATTTGAAAAATGAGCAATTGTAAAAGAATCACACCTCGCCTGGCCTACAATGACCTTCTTGGGCAAGTGCAATATGGCATACACCTTTATAATCAGGATTAACCTGCAAAGTCAGGAAGTAAAGTTCCTCTTTAATGCATGTTAAGGGCCAGTAAAGTACATTTCTCATAAAAATAGGTAAGAAATTTGGTCAAGTGTATAATCATGAATCCGCACCTTAAAGTTACTAAGATCCTTGATATCATAGAAGTACTTTATATTTTGCTCCAGGCAGAAATCCCTCAATATATCCACATTACGGTTTGCACGTTCATCAGTAGTGAATATATAATGATCCGGTATAATGACAATTTTCTCACGGTCCCAAACCTTCAATATTGAGTACTAAGTCAGGGAGGTACTACCAAGCATGCACAAGAAGAAACTTTAAATAAAATAAATTAAAAGAAGAAATTGCTATATACAAAAAATCGGAAAGGAGGGGGGTAGCCAGTTAGGGAATCAAATGGTAATAACTTCAACTCAAAGCTTAACTTTGAAGATTATGTTAACAATAATATATATATTAAAAAAAGTTAGAAAACAAATAAAAGGCGCATAATTGTATAAACCCTTAGCCTTAAGGTAATGAAAGGGTTTCCAGACATCACATGAAATCCGGATCAACCTTGCACTTCATGCAGCCCTTGAAAAGCAGAACCCTTCTATGAGAGAGAGAGAGAGAGAGAGAGAGAGAGAGAGTATAATTGCCCTCTGTGTTGTAATGTAAAAAATTAGAGATTATGCAGTAGTCAGAATTTCGTACTTACATATTCAAATGCTTGGCAAAACAAATGTGACGAGAAATACAAATGTACTTATAATTCATTCAACGTGTGAGCTTACCCTAGTAGTAAATATCAGGAACTCATTAAATAAAAAATTACTTACTACCCTGTCACCCAAGCAATTTAGCCGTATCGACAAAAATAAGCAAAAAGCGTTCAATACCTTAGCATTATCGCCAAACTCTCTCTTGAAGATTCCAATGGAACCTGGGCCACAAACGTCATGTGTCATCAAGGTATCAACGTTGACCCAAACATTCTCACCTGGGCTCAACTGAGGCTTCTCAGAGGCCCTAGCCAATATTTTCTCTGTCATCGTCATTGCTATCTTCACCTGCCAATCCACCAAAAAAATCCATTATCGAAACGATGAAACAAGCCAATAGGCAGGAATGAACCTCAAAATTCAACAGACACAGATATTCAAAAACCAAAATTGTTAATCGAAAACACATGAAATCAATGGGGAAAAGGAATAAACACAATTGAACATGAAAAATAACAAAAAACCTTAAGCGAAAAGGTTAAACATGAACTAAAATGAAAAGAAACTAACCGAGCCAGTGGTGGCAGGTTTGCGCTCTGATTGCTGGGGAGCCATGACAGATACAATTTTCTTGGAAATTGATTTCCTGCATTTGGGAATAGAAAATGGCGACGACGTTGAAGAGAGAGCAGAGAGACCCAGATCCTTCTGTAACAGAGGAAAAGGATTAGATGAGAGCAGTTGGGTCAAACTACTATATTTGAAAGAGGGGTAAAACAAGGGACAAATGAAATCAAAACGATTAGCGAAGTGTTAAAATAAGTAAAAGTTGAGAAATTTGTAAACACACAGTAGTATTAACCTTGTTGGCGATGAAGGAAGACGAGGAAGCCATGACAACGGTGGGGTTGACAGTGTTCAGGTTCGCAGAACTCCAGAAATCCAAGCTGTGTTTGGATGCTTAGAAATTGAGGCGGCGGTAAAGCACGGTCGTTTTGGGCTGGCAGGCTGCTGCTACTAAAATAGGATGCTTGTGGCCTTAATGTACCAAGCTTATTTTGGGCCCACCACTAATAATTTTGTCAATAATTTTTTTTATTAATATGTAATTAATTTTAAAATAATTTTATAATTGAATTAAAATAAAAAAAGATTTATCTAAAATTAATATTTACAATTTTAACATGGAAAATGTTGGCAGCCAAAAAATAACCAAAATTTTCTTAATTTCATAATCATTTCAGCTTCTCCGTTAATTAACAAGGAAATGACCATGCAAAAGTACGTGACAGTTAATAATTTTAATTTATATATTTAATTTTTTAATTTTAATATAAAAAATATTTTATATTATATTCTCTTAATATATTTAAAAATGTATTTTAATATTGTCTTTATTAAATTATTAAAAAACTAATAATTTAAAAGACATCATTATCCATAATTTCAAAGTAGAAATGAAGCTTAAAATATTTTCTTTTAAATTTCATTCAATTTTATTAACAGTAATTTATAAGTAAAATTGTGGAAACCAATTATTTATTTTAATATAAATTTTTGTGGTACTTATTAGATCCTATGTCATAGACAGAACATTGAAAGACGCAGTAGTAACTGTGAAAAGAGTAGGAGATAGAATTATACTAGTAAAGCTAGTACTAGAAGGAGAAACAATAAATATAGTTAGTGCTTATGCCCCACAAATAGGACTAGACAGTGAGAGTAAACAAAGGTTTTGGGAAGATATGGATGATTTAATGCAAAGCATACCGAATGAAGAGAATGTTTTTATTGGTGGAGATTTGAATGGACATGTAGGAAGTGATAGGCAAGGTTATGAGAATGTTCATGGAGGTTTTGGTTTTGACAGTCGAAATGAGGAGGGAAAAAGCATCCTGGATTTTGCTATGGCATACGACCTAATATTAGCAAATACCTACTTTATAAAAAGAGAGTCACATTTAGTGACTTTCAAAAGTGGGCAACATAGAAGCCAAATCGACTTCCTCTTAACCAGGAAGACAAATAGAGCTCTATGCAAGGATTGCAAGGTCATTCCAGGAGAGGCTTTAACAAGTCAACATAGGTTGGTAGTCTTGAATGTCAAGTTTAGGAATAATTCAAGTAAGGTCAGAAGAAATAGTGTAGCTCGAACAAAGTGGTGGGAGTTCAAAGGAGTAAAGCAAGTGAAGTTCAAAAATGAGCTTCTCGAGTCCGAAGTATGGAAGCTAGATATGGAGGCCAATGATATGTGGATACAGATGGCATCAAAGATTAGAGAAGTAGCTAGAAAAGTACTTGGAGAGTCTAAAGGACATGGACCACCCTCAAAAGAGAGATGGTGGTAGAATGAGGAAATACAAAAGGCAGTGAAGAGAAAAAGGAAATGGTATAAGAAATTACCTAAATGTGATAATAATGAGGCATATGAACAGTACAAGATAGCAAAGAAAGAGGAAAAAAAGGCAGTTAGTCAAGCAAGAGCACAGGCCTTTGAAAAGTTATATGAGAAACTTGGAACTAAAGAAGGGGAGAAAGATATTTATAGATTAGCAAGGAGTAGAGAAAGGAAATGTCAAGATCTCAATCAAGTTAGGTGTATTAAGGATAAAGAAGGAAAAGTATTGGTGAAAGATGAGGACATTAAAGAAAGATGGAGAAATTATTTTAATGATCTCTTTAATAATAGTCAAAATGGAAATAGCGTGAATATAGATTTTAGAACAATAGAAAAGAATGTAAATTATACTAGAAGGATTAGATCTTTAGAAGTAAAGGAAGCACTTAAGAGAATGAAAGTGGGTAAAGCCTGTGGACCCGATGAAATACCAATTGAAGTGTGGAAGTATTTGGGAGATATGGGAGTGGCATGGTTAACTAAATTATTTAATAAGATTCTAAACTCAAAGAAAATGCTTGATGAATGGAGGAAGAGTATTTTAGTACCTATTTTTAAAAATAAGGGAGACATACAGAGTTGCTCAAACTATAGGGGAATTAAACTCATGAGCCATACTATGAAGTTGTGGGAGAGAGTTGTGGAGCATCGACTACGTCATGATACTTCTATCTCTCTCAATCAATTTGGTTTCATGCCCGGTCGTTCAACTATGGAAGCGATCTTTCTCATTAGAAGCTTGATGGAGAAATATAGAGATGTGAAGAAAGATCTACACATGGTTTTTATTGATTTGGAGAAGGCTTATAATAGTGTTCTAAGTGAGGTTTTATGGAATGTGTTAGAACAAAAGAGGGTATCTATTAGGTACATACAAGTATTGAAAGATATGTATGAAGGAGCAACTACTATTGTGCGCACAGTGGGAGGGGACACAAGAAATTTTCCGATCTCAATTGGATTACACCAAGGATCAGCTATAAGCCCTTACCTTTTTACATTAGTTTTAGATGAACTGACGAAACATATACAAGAGAGTATTCCTTGGTGCATGATGTTTGCAGATGATATTGTTCTGATAGATGAGACACGAGAAGGAGTCAATAGGAAGCTAGAACTTTGGAGAAGTACTCTAGAGTCAAAGGGTTTTAAGTTAAGTAGAACGAAGACAGAATACATGCATTGCAAGTTTAGTGAAGGCCAAACTGGTGATAGGGAAGGAGTTAGTTTGAATGGAGTGGTACTGTTCCAAAGTAATCACTTTAAATATCTAGGCTCAGTCCTTCAAGTAGACGGGGGATTTGAGGAGGATGTTAGTCATAGGATTAAAGCCGGATGGTTGAAGTGGAGACGTGCCACGGGAGTTTTATGTGATCGTAAGATTCCCAATAAATTAAAAGGAAAATTTTACCGCATGACCATACGACGGCTATGTTATATGGTAGTGAGTGTTGGGCCTTTGAAAGAGTCGTATGCATCTAAGTTAAGAGTTGCAGAGATGAGAATGTTAAGGTGGATGAGTGGCCATACTAGACTAGATAAAGTCCGTAATGAAAGTATTAGAGAAAAGGTAGGAGTGGTGCCAATTGAAGATAAGTTGAGAGAAGGGAGATTAAGGTGGTTTGTTCATGTGAAGCGTAGACATACGGAGGCTCTAGTTAGACAAGTAGAGCACATTAGGTTAGAGGATAGAAAGAAAAAAAGAGGTAGACCTAAATTGACTTGGAGGAGAGTAGTACAACATGACTTAGAAGTATTACACATTTCTGAGGATTTAACCCAAAATCGTTCAGAGTGGAAAAAGCGAATCCATATAGCGGACCCCAAATTTTTGGGATAAAGGCTTAGTTGAGTTGAGTTGAGTTGAGTTATTAGATCCTATGTCACTATCTTATTCAAAATTATAAGTGACAGTGAAAGATTTTCATGGCAACATAATTACTTATAATTATTGCTCATAACTCAACTCAACTCAACTAAGCCTTTATCCCAAAAATTTAGGGTTGGCTATATGGATTCGCTTTCTCCACTCTGAACGATTTTGGGTTAAATCCTCAGAAATGTGTAGTGTTTCTAGGTCCTGTTGTACTACTCTTCTCCAAGTTAATTTAGGTCTACCCCTTTTTTTCTTTATATCCTCTAACCTAATATGCTCTACTTGTCACACCCCGGCTTAGGGGGCCCCAGCTCAAGCCCCTCTAGTGAGCCTTCTAGAGGCCGGACCTGCGACTCACAAGGTACTGTCCGCTTTGTGGAAATTAAATCCCTTCGCCCTGCAGAGCTAGGATTCGAACCCTTATCACTCACGGATTTGCTTCGCCTCTCACCAATTGAGCTGCAGCTCAATTGGTAAGAGGCGAGTAAAACCGTGAGGTGATATGGGTTCGAATCCTAGCTCTGCAGGGCCAAGGGATTAACTCCACCAAAGCGGACAAGATCGATTTGAGTTGTGCCCGGCCTCTAGAAGGGTACGCTGGCAAGAAGGCCACCCATAGAGGGGCTTGAGCTGGGGCCCCCTAAGCCGGGGTGTGACACTACTTGTCTAACTGGAGCCTCCGTATGTCTACGCTTCACATGACCAAACCACCTCAATCTCCATTCTCTCAACTTATCTTCAATTGGCACCACTCCTACCTTTTCTCTAATACTTTCATTACGGACTTTATCTAGTCTAGTATGGCCACTCATCCACCTTAACATTCTCATCTCTGCAACTCTTATCTTAGATGCATACGACTCTTTCAGTGCCTAACACTCACTACCATATAATATAGCCGGTCGTATGGCTGTACGGTAAAATTTTCCTTTCAATTTATTGGGAATCTTAGGATCACATAAAACTCCCGTGGCACGTCTCCACTTCAACCATCCGGCTTTAATCCTATGATTAACATCCTCCTCACATCCCCCATCTACTTGAAGGACTGAACCTAGATATTTAAAGCGATTACTTTGGGGCAGTATCACTCCATTCAAACTAACTCCTTCCCTATCACCAGTTTGGCCTTCACTGAACTTGCAATGCATGTATTCTGTCTTCGTTCTACTTAACTTAAAACCCTTTGACTCTAGAGTACTTCTCTAAAGTTCTAGCTTTCTATTGACTCCTTCTCGTGTCTCATCTATCAGAACAATATCATCCGCAAATATCATGCACCAAGGAATACTCTCTTGTATATGTTTCGTCAGTTCATCTAAAACTAATGTAAAAAGGTAAGGGCTTATGGCTGATCCTTGGTGTAATCCAATTGAGATCGGAAAATCTCTTGTGTCCCCTCCCACTGTGCGCACAATAGTAGTTGCTCCTTCATACATATCTGTCAATACTTGTATGTACCTAATAGATACCCTCTTTTGTTCTAACACATTCCATAAGACCTCTCTTAGAACACTGTCATAAGCCTTCTCTAAATCAATAAAAACCATGTGTAGATCTTTCTTCACATCTCTATATTTCTCCATCAAGCTTCTAATGAAAAATATAACTTCCATAGTTAAACGACCGGGCATGAAACCAAATTGATTGAGAGAGATAGAAGTATCATGACGTAATCGATGCTCCACAACTCTCTCCCACAACTTCATAGTATGGCTCATGAGTTTAATCCCCCTATAGTTTGAGCAACTCTGTATGTCTCCCTTATTTTTAAAAATAGGTACTAAAATGCTCTTCCTCCATTCATCAGGCATTTTCTTTGAGTTTAGAATCTTATTAAATAATTTAGTTAACCACGCCACTCCCATATCTCCCAAATACTTCCACACTTCAATTGGTATTTCATCGGGTCCACAGGCTTTACCCATTTTCATTCTCTTAAGTGCTTCCTTTACTTCTAAAGATCTAATCCTTCTAGTATAATTTACATTCTTTTCTATTGTTCTATAATCTATATTCACGCTATTACCATTTTGACTATTATTAAAGAGATCATTAAAATAATTTCTCCATCTTTCTTTAATGTCCTCATCTTTCACCAACACTTTTCCTTCTTTATCCTTAATGCACCTAACTTGATTGAGATCTTGACATTTCCTTTCTCTCCTCCTTGCTAATTTATAAATATCTTTCTCCCCTTCTTTAGTTCCAAGTTTCTCATATAACTTTTCAAAGGTCTGTGCTCTTGCTTGACTAACTGCCTTTTTTGCCTCTTTCTTTGCTATCTTGTACTGTTCATATGCCTCATTATTATCACATTTAGGTAATTCCTTATACCATTCCCTTTTTCTCTTCACTGCCTTTTGTATTTCCTCATTCCACCACCATTTCTCTTTTGAGGGTGGTCCATGTCCTTTAGACTCTCCAAGTACTTTTCTAGCTACTTCTCTAATCTTTGATGCCATCTGTATCCACATATCATTGGCCTCCATATCCAGCTTCCATACGTCGGACTCGAGAAGCTCATTTTTGAACTTCAATTGCTTTACTCCTTTGAACTCCCACCACTTTGTTCGAGTTACACTATTTCTTCTGACCTTACTTGAATTGTTCCTAAACTTGACATCCAATACCACCAACCGATGTTAACTTGTTAAAGCTTCTCCTGGAATGACCTTGCAATCCTTGCATAGATCTCTATTTGTCTTCCTAGTTAAGAGGAAATCGATTTGGCTTCTATGTTGCTCACTTTTGAAAGTCAGTAAATGTGACCCTCTTTTTATAAAGTAGGTATTTGCTAGTATTAGGTTGTATGCCATAGCAAAATTCAAGATGCTTTTTCCCTCCTCATTTCGATGCCAAAACCAAAACCTCCATGAACATTCTCATAACCTTGTCTATCACTTCCTACATGCCCATTCAAATCTCCACCAATGAAAATATTCTCTTCATTCGGTATGTTTTGCATTAAATCACATATTTTCCCAAAACCTTTGTTTACTCTCACTGTCTAGTCCTATTTGTGGGGCATAAGCACTAACTATATTTATAGTTTCTCCTTCTAGTACTAGCTTTACTAGTATAATTCTATCTCCTACTCTTTTCACAGCTATTACTGCGTCTTTCAATGTCCTGTCTATGATTATGCCCACTCCGTTCTTGTTTTTCTCCTTTCCTGTAAATCACAGTTTGTACCCTGAATTACCCACTTCCTTACTTTTCTCTCATACCCATTTAGTCTCCTGAATGCAAGCAATATTCACCCTTCTCCTTTTCAAGGTATCCACAAGCTCCATTAATTTTCCTGTAAGTGATCCAACATTCCAAGTACCAACCATGATCCTCCTCCTATCCTGCTCCTTCCTAATTGGTCACCTTTTATGATATCTTCTATTGTTTTCTATGTCTATCTTCTGTTCTGTTCCACTATTTATTCTACTATCTGTCCTATGGACTAACTTCTTTACCCACACCCGTCCAAGATGTGGGAACCCTTGCTCACTTAACACCACACCCGGGCGCCGGCATGGCGCGTCGCTTTCGGTGAACGCCCTACACCCTTGCATTTTTCTCACTACACCCTTTCTGGCAAATATAATGAAGGAAAAAATTTGACAATTAATACTTTGCAATATATTTTTATTGTATTTATAATTTTTAATATTCAATGAATCCATAATTTTTAATAAAATAAATATTTTAAAATTATCAATAAATCTTGCAATGGATAAGTATTTTATTAAAAATTAAAAAAAAAAGAAAGAAATCGCATATATATGGAACTCCCCATAGACTCAGTCAATATAGAAAGTAAGAAAGAAAATAAATTTACATGAACTAAATAATTTATAAATTCCCATAAGAACGTGAATTTAGTTTGATGAGCAGTTGCGTAGTGTGCCTTGAGATCGAGTTTATGGTCGAGGTGAAGGTGCTATTAATTTATGCAACCATGTGTTTGGAAAAAATAATTGAAAAGCTGGCAATTGGTGGCCTTGAGGAATTGGATCAGAAGGAGCAGGGCCAGGCGATGGCAATTGCATGAGGAGGCTGCGAGTTGCCAAACCAACATGCATATTTGAAAATGACACGACGATGAAGACAGCTAAAATAATGATGGAGAACTTGCAAGAGGCCATCACTGAATGACTTAGGTTGATCAAAGATTTGGGTTTGCAAGATTATGTGCTTTCTTTAGTAGATGTGAAGAAGAAAGACTTTTCCAGATTCAATGATGAAGCAACGATTTTTTATAGCTTAAACGTATGCTATATATGAAGTGTGGTTCAGTTAATTCATCTTCCTCGCCTATCATTATTTAGAAAAGTAAATACTGTTACGATTGGTTGTAATTAATTATTCCTAAACATATCAAACTATTTATAAACAAACAAAATCAATATATTAATTTTTAGAGATTTTGACAATCTACTCTTAGCCTTCGTTTAGAAAACTTTTTAGCCATTTTTTAGTACTATAATCCCGTTTCGATTAATAATTTGAAATTAAAATTGATTAATTATCTATAATTATGAGCTAAATTATAATTTTTATAACGAGATAGTCGATCTCGATATAAAATTGAGCTGAAACCACCAGCTGATCAGGCCCTCTCTAATTTTTAAAACATGCAACTAATTAGCAAATTAAATTGTGAAATTCGATTCCAGGGGGAGAGATAAAGAGGAGCAAGAGAGCGCATGGCCTCCAAAAATTTTAAACTTAATTTCCTTATATATATATATTTATCTCCTTAAAATATATAAAATTAACTCATTGATTTGAGTTTTTGAATAGCTCATTAATCTAATTATATTTAATGGTTAAACTGTGATATTCGTTTAATTAATTCAATCACCGTAAATCCCACTCAATAAAAAGAAAGAATATTGATTAAAGATAAATAATCTTGGTATCATTGTTAAATATAACAATATATAATTATGCTCTATAAATAAAAATATAATTTTATAATTATACTAATTAATAATATATATATAATTACATAGTTAACTTATCATAACTAACCATTATTTATATCATATATAAATATATTAAATGATCGATAGATGTATGCTCTTTCTTTTTAATCAATCCAATACACTATTCTCTCGTATCAATTTCAATTTGAGCGTCCGAAGATCCACACCAGGTTCATACCCGGTGAACTTCTAACCTATTTATTTTATATTTTACCGGTCTATACTCAGAATAAATTTTTATCAATATGATATTTTTTAACTTATTATAATGATTGTGGGGCTAAAAGAGCAATTTCATATTTAGCCCCACAATCATTATAATAAGTTAAAAATTATCATATAAATATATAATGACTCTTAATTTCAAGATTAATTTCCTATTATAACAATCTGTTAAAACAAATAAATTTTATTATAACTACATTCAAAAATTAAATATAATATATATTTTTATATATGAAAATATGATTGAATCATTTTATTTATCTAAATTATTAAACTTTATTTTATTTATCATAATATTTAATTTTTTTAAAATACTTGACACTTTAAGTTAAGCAAACTTAATTATATTTTATTGTGTAAAGTTTTATTTTTTTGATAAAAAATATAAAATATTTTACTAATTAAAAATAAAGTATAAAAATGAAAATAAAAGTCAATATATTATATTTTTGCATAAATAAAATTATAACTTATAAAAAAATAATATAAAAGATTTGAAATATTCAATAATGTTGATCAGTTGTATAATTTATCATAAGAATACAAATTTCACATTTAATAATAATAATAATAATAAAACTATTAAAAAAATAGTTGCTCTTTATAATCTTAATATTTAAAAAATAAGAATATATATTTTTTATTTTATATTAAATTATTAAGAAAATTAAAAGAGTAAATATTTATACTTTTTCTATCAGTAAATTATTAAGTACACTCAGTGTATGTGCACTTTTACTAATAAAATAGTGTATTTCATCTTTTTATTTTTATTGTGTAACTGTTTTTATGTGAGTATATGATACACTATTTTTTTATACACTGGGTGTACTCAATGATTTCCCTATTTCATCGCCTCTTTAAATTACTATTTATAATTAATTATTATTATAATAATTCTTTGAAATTAAAATGAGACATTTTTATGATAACAGAGGAAAAATACTTAGATGCTTCATTCATAAGTATAATAACTCTCTCCTAGGCTCAATCCATGTATAAACAAAGGACATATATATAACAACAATATTTAAAAAACATAATAATAATATTTTAATTTACGAATGATTGAATTTAAAAAAAGAAATTATATAAATCTGTTGAGTAGCATTAGAGATTATTTGAATGCTTTTTAATTAGTGAGTTAGTAGTTTTGATAGGAGTAACAAATAAACTTATACTAATTTTATGGGTATTGCATATTGTTGGGAATCTAACTCCCGGATAAAAAAAAATATATATATAAATATAAATATAAATGATTGAATTATAATATTAATAAATTATTTTAATATATAAAATAATTTAATTATTTATATAAATTTAAATAAAATTTAAATTAATATATAATTTACTCTAACATTATCTCCAAATCTAAACATGTAATTTTATTTGATTGATTAGCATATAAATTAATAGAAGTAATGTCTCTGTGGTCTGACTTCCAATTCGGTGGATGGAACAAGACAATAATTACCCTATACACACTAAATAGGAGGAGTAGGCCCATCTTGGTCCCATTGGATGAGATTTGAAGCTTGGTTCGAAAGTGATTTTGGGCCTAAATGAAGCCTATACAGCGGCTAGTAAGGTTTCAAGTGAGAGAAGCTATTTGAGACCAATTTCTTCAAAGCCATGGATACAGATAGGATAGGGGTGTGCAGTTTTCGGTTTAAATCGAAAAATTGAATGAAATTGATTAATTCGGTTCAATCGGTTCATTTTTAAAATTTAATCAATTCGGTTCGATTTATAATTTTGATAATTTCTGTTAATCAGTTCGGTTCGGTTATTTTCATAAAAAAATTAAAAAAATCGAACCGAACCGAAATTATTAATATATATAGGAAATCGAAAAAAATCGAATTAAATTGAATCGAATCGAACCTAATCAAAATAAAAGAAAACCGAACCGAACCTAAAGATTTTGAGTTTTGATTTCTAATTTTTTTTGTTTTTATATTTTTATTATTTAGATTTAATGTTAAAAATATGAAATTTTATAAATTTCGATTTGATCGGTTTAAAACCGAACCGAACCGAAATTTATCGATTCGATTCGATTCGATTTTCTCTTTTCAATCGGTTCGGTTCGATTTTTAAAATTTTCGATTTTCGATTTTTTATTTTATCGGTTTGGTTCGGTTCGGAACCGAACGGACCGTTTGCACACCCCTAGATACAGAAGACAAGAATAACCTTTATTTTTATTGTTGTTATTGTTATTCTTGTTATAACTTAGGATCTGTTTAGTATTATTATTAAAATTATCATTAAAAAGTTTATTTTTTTAAATATATAAATTAGAAAATATTAAAAAATATTTTAAAATTAATTTTAATAAATTTTAATTAAAAAATATTAAAATAATAATATTTTTAATATAAAAAATAATATTTTTATTAACAAAAAATAATTTAAACCTTCCAAATCTAATGCCAAACAGGAATAGAAGAAAGTATTACAAATGAGTTCCAAGACCTAAGCATTACAGAAAAGTCACTTGGCCCATGTCAAGATAAAACTAATCAATCCACCTAAAACCCAATGGAAGGGACCAAGGCCAAAACTAAATAAATTCTAGGTTTAGGTGGAAATAATGTGGGTTTTTTTTATCAAAATGGGATAATAAAAAATGAAATTTTATCAAAATAAGTGAGTTTTAAATTAATTACCAAAAAAGAATGAATTGTGCTGAGTTGAACGGATTGAGTTGAACGGATTGAGCGTGAGACGCTAATTATAATAGCATTTTTAAGGTGCAGACGCTATTTACAATTGCATCGGGATGAAAAGTTTGAAAGGAAAGCTGAACGCTATTCGAAATAGTGTCCAGTATTCCTTTAAATAATAAAAAATTAATTAAAAAAAATTAAAGGTTAGACGTATTTATAGTGGTGTCCAATCTTTTTTTTTTAAATTTTTAATTATTTTATTTTATAATTTAAAAAATATATAAATATTATTTTAATAAATAAAATTATAATATTTAATAATATATATTATAATATTTTTATTATAAAATATTATTTTTTAATTTAAAATTAAATTAAAATTTAATAAAATAAAATTAAAATTAAAAAAATAAATAATTAAAAAGTTTAAAAAAAATTGGATAGTAGCATCCAATTTTTCTTTAAATTTTTAATTATTTTATTTTATATTTTAAATAAATTAAAAATATTATTTTAATAAATAAAATTATAATATTACATATTATATATTTTAAATTTTTATTATAAATATTATTTTTTTAATTTAAAATTAAATTAAAATTTAATAAAATAAAAAATTAAAATTAAAAAATAAATAATTAAAAAAATTTAAGAAAAGATAAACGCTTTTTAAAATTTTTAATTATTTTATTAATAATAATAATAATTATTATTTATTATTTATTATTTATTTTTTTAATTTTATTTTTTTATTTCATTAAATTTTAATTTAATTTTAAATTAAAAAAATATTTATAATAAAAATATTATAATATATAATATTAAATATTATGATTTTATTTATTAAAATAATATTTTTAATTTATTTAAAATATGAATTAAAAAATAATATTTAATTTAAAATTAAATTAAAATTTAATAAAATAAAAAATTAAAATTAAAATTAAAAAAATAAATAATAAATAATAATTATTATTAATAATAAAATAATTAAAAATTTAAAAAAACGTTCAAAGCTATAGTCGATAGTCGAAGGAACCTTTGCTCGAAATTACCATCTCTCCGCTGCACATCCAAAGCTAGAAACTCATAAGCTCAAATGGTTAGGCGGAGCAAAGCTCAAGACGCTCTCGGCCATAAAAGGACTGGACGCAACCAGAGGCGTCGATGCCGTCCCGCAAGTTGCCCTGCGCCTAGCCGTAGACCAAAACGCCCCATGCACAAAGACATAGCCTTTGCATTACAAGAAGACATAACAGGTTACAAGAACCACCCTCTCATATTTTCTCAAACCTGCAACCCAAGCAAAATAAAACTATATGCATTCTCGACCCACTGAGGAGAGAGTGTTAAACCCATAAATCGACCGCTAGGGGCAGAGGAAGCTGAGAAATTGCTTGAAAGAAGACTGGCTCCTAGATGAAAACCAAAAGCCAAAGAAAATTCTCTCTAGAGATGACTAGAAAGAGAAAACTTTATGACTTTCTAACCTAGTATAATAAATAGACTCAAAACTCTCAATCCATTGGGAAAAAGTTAATTAAGAGCATATACAGCTATAGCAGGGCTACAATTCTTTTTCATTTTCTGCGGAGGTTGGATCATGGAAATTTTCGTATGCTAGGCTCAAGCAATTCACCCTTCATGAAAGTCAATGGAATCACACACGGGAAAAGACAATTTAATTCCTTGGATGCATTTGTCCAACCAAGCTCGTATGCTAAGCCATCTTTGAATATGACATTTTTCATAAGATAATTAACATGATTCCTAGCGATTATTTATGTAGAAGAAAATACAAGGAAACTTCAAATTATATTGTTTTCAGAAAATAAATTCCTTATTCAGTATTACTTAGTAAACATCAATTTGGAAAAGGTCAAGAGATGGTGAAGGAAATATATATATATATAGCACCAACGCTTTTTATTTTAAGAAGAGACCGCCACACCCATACATATAGATCCGCACAGACATGGAGGAGATATCAGAGACGGCTAAGGCTTACTATGCAAACTTGTCAGGCAAACAGAAGCGATTGACAACCGATACTTTCCAAGCAATTGATGCAAACGGAGATGGGAAAATTAGTTTCAACGAATATGCGCAATACCTTAAGCAGAAGGGCTTTAAAATACTTTCTTCTCCTGACTTCTTTAGAAAGCTAGACAAGGACGGTAATGGCGCCTTGGATTTCGATGAATTTATCACTGTGCACTACATATGCTCGAGCAAAAGAGTTTACTTTTGCGATGAGTGCAGAGTCTTTCTTGATGGAGTGTACTTTACTTGTGTTCAATGCTTCAATGGTCCTGGTAATACCTATGATCTTTGTTGTGCTTGTTATCGAGATAAAGATGTGAATCATCACAAGGATGCTTTGTTTCTTGATAATTATACTTTGCTACAAGCTAAGAGGCAGCAAAATAAGGATCAGGTAAATAACCTTAGTTTGAGATTGAATGTATATGACCTTCTTGTAATTAGCTAAACAAGCTCTCTATTGTATCATTTTTTTTCCCTCAGGACAAAAATGAAGGTGCTTCAGAGGCTTTTAAACTTGCAACCGCTGGTATTGAAACTACATCCAACGTTGTCAGCTTATGCAGCCAAATGTAACCCAGCAGGCAACAGCCTTGCATATACAAACCTTTTCCTTCTGCCAGCAGCTCAGAACAAAAAAATCTCTCATCATGAGAAATTTCAAAATATAATTGTTATGTGTATAAAAATTTTATTATAATCACCGATTATGGTAGGTCTCAAATGAGTTCCATTAAAATTAATCCGTTATACATAATAGTTTCATAGAATAATTTCTCTGAGATTCTTCTTTTTGTACCTATTATTTTTTCCCCTACTTCTGCAGTATGCTCAGGTATTATAATTTTATTGAGAATAAAGGCTGTGTATCTTTTCTATGTGGACTTTGAAGTATTTTCAATATATCAAATATTGCTGCTCTTGCCCAATAGGTCAACGATCAATTGCAAAAGAAAACCAATTGAAAAAATTAGCAGCCCAGACATGATAACATGTTGCTTAATTCTTTTCTTGACAATATTTAAGGTGGCAATCCTTTTAATAGTAAAATTGATAATTTTATATTTTTATATTATGGAAATTTTTTGAATATTGTTCTTGTTCTTATTTACTCACATAATTATTTTTTCTAAAAAAACTTCTCATTTTTATTCTATAAGAAAAGAAAAAAGAAATTATATTTGAATTTAACAATGAAAATAAAAAGAAAAAGAAAAATGTTAAACTTTACATCTTACATAATGGTTAATTACAGAAGAATCTAAATCAAAAATAAATTATCCATTTTGAAAATCATTTTTATTTTTAAATATTAAAATTTTTAGTTTTTAAATCTATTGTTATATATGAATCATAAAATTTTTTAATCACACATACATGTCTTTGATATAAAAAACTTCAAAACAAAAAGGTCATGATATCACTTTAAAAAATAACGTTTAAACCAATATAAACATATTGTTTTCCTTGTATTTTTCTTTTTCAAATCCTCCCTTAAATCTTTTATTAAAAACGTTCCAACCAGTTTTTTTTTTTTCCTTTCCTTATAAAATGAAAATGTGAAGATTATTATTATTATTATTATTATTATTATTATTATTATAAGAATGGAAGAGAATATTAAAAAATAGAAAATAAATGTATTTACATCTGATTTATTATGGATCAAAGACATATAATGTACATGATGAAACTCACCTATTAAATATATGAGTTTCATATATATTTGTGTTTTTAGCCCATAATAGAGCAAATTTAGACAAAAGTTTCAAGAATTTCTATTATATCATGAAGCAACAAACCGTTTGGAAGAACCAAAAAAAAGGGAGTGCCCAGAGGATACTCCTTTGCCAAACGTGCTAAACAATCAGCTGAATTATATCCGCAAATCCTCACTAGAATCCCCAGATTATCACATCCAAGAACCACTTAAGAGAGACCCAAATTCTACCTATTTTGAGATTTTGATATGTATGCTGCCCACAAAACCATTAATCCAGTTAGAAATTCTTGCCTAGACCTAAATTGAATATATCAATTCCTCGGATTCAACTTTCCCTATGTGATTTACAACAAGATTTCTCACTATAAAATATGGAGACAATTCTATATGCAGACCAGATTCAACTTTTACATATCATGCATTAATTGAAATTTTTATTTAAAGGTTTTAAGTTGGAAATTTATTCAAATTGAGGCAGGAGAATCATTAGGAATCAAGAAGAAATATCCAGCCAGAAGTTGAAGAAAATTGTAGACAATTCACTTAAACTTATGGTGGAAATTAGTTATACTGCTGTCCCTTATATCCGCTGTAAACAGTGTTGGTAAGAGCTGTGCGTGTGAAAGAAACATAAGAGAAATTTTATTGTAAATGGGTGATTTTATATGCGCATATTATATGAAATGGCAAGCATATAGAATTGTAGTTATTGAATTATTAAAAAAATTACTTAATAGTTATAATTTTGTGAGGTCTATATATATATGTATATATATATATTCAATTTTTATAGCTATAGCCAGGCTACAATTGTTTTTCATTTTCTGAAGGAGGTAGGATCAAGGAAATTTTCGTATGCTAGGCTCAAGCAATTCACCCTTCATTAAAGACAATGGAATCAGACACTGGAATCGACAATTTAATTCTGTGGATGCATTTGTCCATCCAAGCTTGTACGCTAAGCCGTCTTTGATCATGACATTTTTCATTAGATAATTAAGATAAGCTTCAGACAGCAAATTATATTATTTTCACAAATATATATTACGCTACGTTGCATTGCATTCAGAAGTAGGATATATATATATCTAGAGAAAGAGGCAGTTGATTGATTGAAAGGAAAAATAGTGGAGAAAAGTGGAGCTGAGGGAGAGAGAAGATGGTGAGAGAGGGAGATAGTCACTTAACAAAAATTTTACAAGGATGAGCATTTAAATATCAACATTAAAGTTATGTGATAATATTAAAATATAATTTTTTTAATTAGGTTTTTTAAATATTAAACATAAATATTATTGCATCGAATCAATTTACTGAATTTATTTAATTAAGCTCCTCATTGATTCATTTATTAAAATAATATTTAATTAATTTAAAGTTAGTTAAATTAAAATAGAAAATTTTTATTATTACCTTATTAAAATTAAAGTACATTTTACACTATATTTTGATAAATTTTGAGAGAAAGAAAAATAAAAGAAGGAAAAAAAATTATTCTTTCTTTTATTTTCCTTTTGAGTAAAAGTTAAAGAAGGAAAAATAAAAATTGACACTAAAATCAAAAAATAAATATGTAATTTCTTTAGTATAAGTCTAATTTTTTTCATTTGATTTTTTACTTTCTTTTCAATTTAAGGAGAAAATAACTAAAAGAAAATAATCTTATTTTTCTTTCTTCCCTTATTTTTCCTCTTTTATCAAATAAGAAAAAGTATTTTCACCTAGTTATTTTCTTCTTTCCCTTATCCACCCATCCAATATTTGTTAGTTTATCAATAATTATTTTTAATAATAGAAGTAATTTATATTTTATAAATAAAAGTAATATACTAAAAATTTAAATTAATTATAAAAGAAACTGTTAAAATTATAATTTATCTACCATTTTTAAAAATTATTTTATTCATAATTATTTATCGTTATTGATTTCAATAAGTACTAATTATTTATTTTTTAATTTTATCCTTATTTCTATTAAATAATATGATTTTTTTTAAAATGTATAATATCTTTTTCTCTCTCCTCCTTAATTTAGGCAAAATAAAGGTGAATAGATGATAGATAATTAAAAATAGACGAAGGAGGTAAGATAAGAGAAATTATTTTGTGCACTCAATGTACATGCGTTCTCTCTTTAAATATGTGGATCTCCCTCTGTTATAAAAGAAAAACTTATTTTTTTTTATATGAGAAAACACTATTTCTTTAAATATTTCTGGTATATGTGATGATCCATAAAAAATTAACAAACAATAAGAATTAAAACTTAATTCTAAACTGATTTGACTTAATCATATGAATTATTTTTTTTTTGCCATACAAATCAACCCTATTAGACACTAATCAAGCTTTTGATTCATGCTCAGATTTACTTCTATTAAATAAAAAGAAAATAAACAAATTTCAAATTATTGACCATTAATAAAGCCGCTAACATGGACCGAACTAGGGGTGGCTATTTGGATTGACAGTTCGTGTTTGTGTTGTGTTAATATGCGACACAAATACGATTAAGGCCGACATAAATCTAGCAAAATTAATAAATCATGTAAAAAATTTAAATATGAATACGACCCTTCTATTATTGGGTTACAAATACGATATCACCCATTTAACATGATTTGACATGTAATACGCTAAAATGGGTTAGTAGGTCACGAGTCAACACTTACATGAGTATTAAATCGTGTTATAAATGTATCAAGTCGAGTTAGCGGGTTACCCTGTGACACGACATGATTATACTGGTGTCATAAATGGTTGGATCGACACGAATTCAATATAAATATGAATAAGCATAACTCAAATCTCATATTTTTATATTATATTTATATTGTATTTGCGGGTGGTGTATAAAATTATCCCCTCTAACCTTTATCTAAGCATTTCTACTGTTGTCAAATCGGAACCAACCACCACGGCGTTGCTTGCCGGCGACTCCATACAAAGGTATAGATATTCTTCGTAGTGGATTGATATTTTGGTAAGACTGAACTTGGATAAAGAACAGGAAGTCTTGGTATTGTTTGTTTTGTCAAATTTGTGGTTGAAGCGACCCGTCTTTGAGCAGCTATACCACGGTGTCTTTACAAGGGATGACTAGAACGATCAACGACGAACGCTTCCTGACTGCCTGTAGAGAACACTGAATGCTCTGAAATGGGCCAAACGGTCAGCAAGCTTTTCACCCTTTTAGCTGTTATTGCTATTTTGTTAGTGTATTCCCATTACCAGTCCTAAAGTTTATCTGACCGTACTTTGAATTAATTAATTTATACCCACCTTTCTTAAAGCAGTGATGATGCATTCCAATTCAAAAATATTATCCCCTAGACCGCAATCTGATTAGTTGGCGTGCTATTGCTTGTTTTTTTTTTTTTTTTTCCCACAATGTGCTTGTTGCTTTGCCTGAAACAAATCATGGTGGGTTTTAAGCATATTTTAATCCCTTTTGATCGTCATTGGTTATACTAAAACGGTTGTCGTGGAGACTGGAATAATCTAGCAACTCTGATGTGTATTATTAGAGTGGAAACTGGAATAATCAGCTGTCTTTTCTAGGTTTATATTTAATAATGTCATGATTATCATGTGGGCTCCATTCCAAGGTCACAATTCTCCGCGTCAGAGTCTCAAAAACTGAACATCAAGACTTGCTTTGTGTATTTATACTTTCTGGTTACCTATCTTATGAATATTAATGTTGTTTCAGTTAAAAGATGTGGTCAGCTATTAGCAGATAAATTTTAACTATTAATTGTTATGTTTATATAGTTATTTAATGTGAAAATATAAATATTATTTTTTTACTCTAATTAAAACACTCTTTTAAATGATAACATTTCATGACCATATAATAAGCTTCTAAATATTAATATAAATACAGTGTCCCCTAAGTATCATATGAAAATGATGATTTTGATAAGTCCTAATTAAATTTGAAATTCATTTTAACTTATTTTTTTAGTTATAAATTAAATTATTAGTATTAGATGCTTAAAGATTGCAATAAAGTTTTAAAATGGGATCAAATAATAAAGTGACACCCTACAATTTTATATAATAATAATTTGAAAATAAAAAAAAATGCAATACATGGACAAATGTCTAATTTCATTGATAAACAGAGAATTTTCAAAACTAATGCCAAGTTTTTTTTTCTTCATTTTCTTGGCTTTTCAAACTCTCTTTTCAGCTCACTCTTTTCTCTCTGCACAACATACTTACAACTACACTAAAGCTCTAGTACTCTTTTTTTTTTAGAGGTTAAGGAGTGTCTTTTTTAAGTCAACAAATACCATACTTATACCGTGATTAGGTATGATTTTTTTTTTTTAATTTTTTGTACAAATATTTTTTCACCAAATATTCACCAAAGACTCATCAACTCCAGCAAATACCGTAAAAATTTGCATATAGTAACCTTATTGAAGCAATTATCAATGTTCCGTGATTTTTCTCATATAAATTATAGTTCGGTTGGGTATTGAAATCAATGATAAAGTTTTATCACTACGACTGAAATTAAGCTTTTAATAAGAATAAAAAAAGCACTTTATGAATTCATCACCTCTATATAATTTAGTAACAATAGCATCCAAGCCATTCTACCACCCACCTTCCTTACAGCTAAAGCCATGGCATTCTCACTAATTAAAAGATTGCCTTTCATCCTTACCATCTTCATTGTACTGTTATTTTTTTCCAATGTTGTTTTAGCTTTTGCTTCTAATAAATCAGCTGTCCAGATGAAAGGACAAGAAGTAGACGCTCTTCTCAAATGGAAAGACAGCCTTGACGAGCCCACTAATTGCCTCCTTTGCTCTTGGAATTTTGTTCATCATAACTCCACTTCTTCTGATCTCAAAGCTGACATCAATAGTTCCCCTTGCCAATGGGTTGGGATCACTTGTGATGAATCTGGACATGTCATACACATAGACCTTTCCTTCAGTGGTTTAAGAGGTACTTTACAATTCTTCAACTTCTCATCTTTCCCTAACCTTATCAGCCTTGACCTTTCTCACAACTTTCTCCATGGAAGCATTCCCCCCCACATCAGTAACCTTTCCAAGCTCATGTATCTAGACTTGGCTGTTAATAATTTCTCTGGTAATGTACCATCTGAGATAGGTTTGATGGCAAGTCTTCGCTGCTTGCTTGTCCACTATAATCAGATTGCTGGATCTCTACCTTGGACGATAGGGATGTTAAAATCTCTCGATGTGCTTGTTTTTTCTTACAACAATCTGACAGGTCCTATTCCTGCTTCTATAGGAAATTTGATTGAACTAAGAGCTCTAAACCTTCGTGACAACAAACTTTCTGGTTCAATCCCTCGGGAAATTGGAAAGTTGAGGTCACTCAGTGCTGCCTTTTTGTCTCACAACAAGCTCACAGGTCGACTTCCTGCTTCCATAGGAAATTTGGGCAAACTTACCATTCTACACCTTCATGACAACAGACTGTCTGGTTTAATTCCTATGGAAATAGGAATGTTAATATCCCTTAAAGAACTTGTTTTGACAAACAACAGTCTCACAGGTCCTATTCCAGCTACTTTGGGAAACCTGAAAAATTTAACTTCCCTTTATATTGTAAACAACAAGCTTACTGGATTCATTCCCAAAGAATTAGAGTCACTAAAATGTCTTCGTGAGCTTTGTTTGCATTCTAATAGTCTTCAAGGTCCAATTCCCACTTCTATAGGAAACTTGAGCATCCTAGAATTTTTAGACCTTGGTTTCAACAAGCTTTCAGGATTCATCCCTCCAGAAGTTCTATTGCTGAAATCCCTGAATTGGATTGGACTGAATGACAATGGCTTAACAGGTTCAATTCCTGCTTCTGTTGCAAATTTAGGCAGTATAGAATTTCTATACCTTTATCATAATCATCTTTCTGGAACTATCCCTCTTGAATTAGGAAAGCTGCAATCTCTTATTGAGCTTGACCTGTCAACAAACAATCTCAGCGGTCCCATCCCCGCATCTATAAGAAATTTGAGCAACTTAACTCTTCTGTACCTTCATAACAACATGCTTTCTGGATCAATTCCTTCCACCATAGGGAACTTAACCAAGCTCACAGAGTTGGAACTATCAATCAATCATTTTTCCGGCCAAATTCCTCCAGAGATAGGAAAGCTCAAGTACCTTACTGACCTTAGGTTATTCATGAACAATCTTAGTGGCCCAATCCCTCTGGAAATGCATAATTTTACATCTTTAAAATCATTGCAACTGGCTGATAATATGTTGTCTGGATATTTACCCCAAAACATATGCCTTGGTGGAGTACTTGAAATTTTCGTCATGGGTAATAATAGTTTTGTGGGTTCCATACCAAAAAGTTTGAAGAACTGCACAAGCTTAATCAGAGTTAGGCTTGAAAGAAATAAACTAGATGGACACATATCAGAAGATTTTGGCATATACCCAAATTTGAAATTCATTGATCTGAGCTACAATAGGTTGCATGGTGAGCTTTCTCAAAATTGGGGGCATTGTCGTAATCTGACACTCTTGAAATTGTCCAACAATGGAATTTCTGGTGGGATACCACCGGAGCTTGGGAAAGCAAATCAATTGCAGGTACTTGACCTCTCCCAAAATTGTCTGGTAGGGAATATTCCAAAGGAACTAGGGGCATTGAAGTTGTTGTTCAAACTTAAATTGAACAATAACAAACTTTCAGGTAATATTCCCTCAGAACTTGGAATGTTATCCGAGCTTACTGATCTTAGCCTTGCAGTAAATGATCTCACAGGATTGATTCCAGAACTGAAAGACTGCTTAAAACTACAGTTCTTGAACTTAAGCAAAAACAGGTTCAGTAAAAGTGTTCCATTTCAAGTTGGCAAGTTACTTTCTTTGCAAATGCTCGATCTAAGTTACAATTTGCTTGAAGGAGAGATACCACCGGAGCTTGGATATTTGCGTGACTTAGAGACATTAAATCTCTCCCACAATGAACTCTCAGGTTCCATCCCATCCACTTTCAGTGAAATGTTGAGCTTGACTGCTGTTAATATCTCCTTCAATCAATTGGAGGGTCCACTTCCCAACAATAAAGCCTTTAGCTGGGCACCAGTAGCGGCATTGACTAATAATAAAGGTTTATGTGGCAACAATCCTCGTTTTAAAGCTTGCTCTTCCACAAAGATAAGCAGATTGCGCAGAAAAGATGGCAACAAGGCAATTATATTGATCGCAGTTCCACTTTCAAGCACCTTTGTCCTTGTATTTGTCATTTCTGGAGTTGTTTCTCTTGTTAGAAAAAGAGCCGGGATCGCAGATGAAGCCAAAGAAGAAGGAAAGGATAATATATTTGCAATATGCAGCTATGATGGGAAAGTGGTACATGAAAACATAATGGCAGCAACAGAGAGATTCAGCTCCAAGCATTGTATTGGAGTGGGAGGATGTGGGACTGTTTACAAAGCAGAGCTTCCAACTGGTCAGGTTGTTGCTGTGAAGAAGCTTCACCAACATGAAGGGATTGAAATGTCCAATTTAAAGGCTTTTACAAGTGAAATTTGTGCATTAACCAAAACAAGACACCGAAATATTGTGAAGTTCCATGGTTTCTGTTTGCATGCACAGTACTTATATTTGGTTTACGAGTTCCTTGGAGGAGGAAGCTTGGGAAAGATACTTCAGGAGAAGGTAAAAGCCGAGGAGTTAAAATGGATCACAAGAATAAATGTTGTGAAAGGAGTGGCCAGTGCCTTAACTTATATGCACCATGATTGCTCACCTCCTATTGTTCATCGTGACATATCAAGCAACAATATATTGATGGATTCAGAGCAAGTGGCTCACATCTCCGACTTTGGCACAGCAAGGATTTTGAAGCTGGACTCTACCCGTTGGACATCTTTGGCTGGCACATTTGGCTATTTCGCTCCAGGTTATTTGTTCTTGCTCTATGTTTGTCTTGCCTTGGTTAATTACTTGAAAATAATTAAGCTGAATTTTATATGATATATGGAAAAATTTGTGTTTTGCAACTGAATTATTCACATATCCCTCTTTTTTGGAATTATAATTTTTACTTTTAACTTTTGACTTAAATTTTTTTTTTAATTTTTAAATTAATTTAAAAATAAATAAATAATTATTTAATAAAATTATTTAAAATTAACTTTTAAATAATTTAAATATTTTTGTTAAAAGGTTTTTAAAAATTTTTAATTTGTTAAAATGACAAAAAATATGTGATTGGGTGTTAGATTATGTTGATATTTTTTATTTTCTACTTATAAGTAGATTTGTCTAATTTATCAACTAAATTAAATATCCTTATATATTATTCTATTAGAACTTGCCTACAGCATGGAAGCAAATGAGAAGTGTGATGTGTATAGCTTTGGAGTGGTATCACTGGAAGTGATCATGGGAAGGCATCCAGGGGATATAATCCTGTCTCTATCAACATCAACACCATCAGCTACCTACGAAATTCTCCTGAAAGATACATTGGACCAACGCCTCCCACCACCCACAAATAAGGAAGCAGCGGAAGTAGTTTCCATAGTGAAATTAGCATTTGCTTGCCTCCATGCCAATCCAAGGTCTCGGCCAACCATGCAACAAGTATCTCAAAAGCTATCAATGAAAGTGAAAGCACTGTGGAAGCCATTCGGAATGTTTACTTTAGGAGAACTTTTGTAGTTATACAATTTTCATTTGGATGCATCTCTTCCCAGAGCTGCATCCTGTTTGTGCATTTCTTGTTTTCCTTTTATTATCTTTCCCTTTTCATTTCTTGTTTTTGCTTGCTCTTGCTTTGAATCGACGTTTAGATAAGCAGGGAAATGTATTGGAATCAGGACTTCACCTGAAAGAAATGACCAAGACAATAATAAGGATTTGAATTGACTACCGATTTGTCTCTGAATGCTGGAAATTTGTTGGCCAATGCTATGCAAAGTAATGGTAGGTGTGAAGAAAGCATGTTTGTAAAGCAATAGAATGTAGTGGTTCTTGGCAAAGTAGATTAAACTTTAATCTGCTTTAAAGGCAGAATTGATGTGTTGATGCAAAAACGAATTGGAAGGAAAAACAAATAACAAGACCATCTACTTTAGGTAGTGGGGACACAATTATCATGTGGTTAATCCATCTTTAAATGTTTAATATAATAAAAAAAAAATCTATAAAGAGAGTGAGAAAGAAAAGGAAAGCACATCAACCCTTCGTTAGATGAGGCAACTTCAAAAAATTGACTCCCCAAATACTCTTTAACCACATTTATTAAGTCTTAATTCCAGTCCTTGGGAAGCAATTAACTTAAAGCAAAGTTTGATTGAATAAAATCGAATTCATATATTCTAAGATGGGCATCACCTTTATGGGTAGGGATCTCATGCGACCAGAGAATAGTTTGCAGCAAAACAGATTTCCTGATAACATGTTAGAAATTGTTAAATTTGTCCAAATATTACTTCATTTACGCTGGAGTATTAATTGGCATTAAAATACTTGCACTTTCAGCTTATTGCTAACATAGTAAGCTATGTCCAAGGAAAAGCATAAAATGAAGCTGGAAACTGGTTGCGCAACAGACCAGAAACTGGTCAAGTCCACGACAAGAAATGAAGAAGAAGAAGAAGAAAGCAACCTTCCTTTCCATAGCATGGCAGTTTATGAATGAAAGCATCTCCTTAAGTATATTTTTTCATAAAAAAAAGTTTACAAATATAGCTCGTTAAATATTTTTTTTCATAAACTCAAAAAATTTTAAAATTTGTGTCTTAAGGAAAATATGTGTATCAAGAAAGCCTTATATTTAAGTCTCTGAAATTTAATATATATATATATATATATATATATAATTTGTACATCACGTAATTGCTTATATATCTAATTTATACTTAATTATTCAATAATAACATGAGTAACAATAATAACAAATTATTCAATAATTTGTACATCACATAATTGCTTAGGGAATGTTGGGTTTACTTATTGGATATATCTGATAGCTGATAAACACCTAAATAAATAAATTAGAGTGTTTAATAAACTTACAAAAAGTAAAGCTGATATCTGATGGGTAATTCAGCTGCAGTTTATATTAACTCTATATTTAGAATTGTTTCTCATCAGCTGATAACATTCGATTTTATTTTTTATTTAGATCATATTATCCTTTTTTATTTAACTCAAAAATTAATATTATTAATGCTTTTATATTTTTTATTTATAATTTTAATATTTTAATTAACACATTATAATTTTATTAAAATATTTTTTTTATTAATAATATAAAATATTTATTTATTATAAAAAAAATACATTTTTTATATTTAAAAACTTAAAATTAATTTTAAGTTTTTTCTTTAACAACGATAATAATTACTTTGTCATTTTATAACTATATTTTTAAAGTTATTTAATTATTTTTTAAGGAATTTAATTATTTTTTATTTTAATAATAAAATAAAAAATATAATATATTAAATTAATAATTATGTATTTAATTTAATAATAAAATAAAAAATATAATATATTAAATTTATAATATTATATTTATTTCACTAATAAAATAAATTATACGATATATATCCTTATTAATCATTTTACATATC
Source organism: Hevea brasiliensis (assembly GCF_030052815.1). Taxonomy (NCBI): domain Eukaryota; kingdom Viridiplantae; phylum Streptophyta; class Magnoliopsida; order Malpighiales; family Euphorbiaceae; genus Hevea; species Hevea brasiliensis. Next base: position 70,959,650 of record NC_079507.1, on the reverse strand, counting down.
AATAGAAACGTCTAAACATAATTTTACTAAACACTTAACATAGATCAGTTATCACTGTTTATTAACTATTAATTATAATAGTAACAGCTATCGACTAACAGTTACCAGATATATCCAATAGTTTAATTAAAATCTTTAATTGCTTGAAAGTTCAAAGATTTAAATATGAATTTTGCTTTTATTTTTTAAAATTAAACTTCAAATTTCTTTTTTTTTACAAAGAATATTAAAAGCATATTTAAGGATAAATCGATTAATTAAATCTACTTGAGCGAAGTTCATTTTGAAATCCAATATACTAATTAAATAAATATAATTCAATAAAGAAAGTATTAATTTACTGTCTTTTTTTTTTTTAACCTCTTAAAACAGAGACAGCTATTCTATTTTGTCCGTAAATCTACGGATAACAGCTTAAACAAGAGTCAACATGCAAGAAAAAAGAAGTCAATCACTGTGTGGAATGTAATTGCAATTGCCCAATGAAGTTCAAAGAGGGGCGTCAAGCAGTTGACTTGGGTAGCTTTTGGTTCTCTGCTTAGGAAATGAAGAAACCCTTTTAAAACCATCGGAGGAGCGTGTGAATTTTGAAACCAATTGGTACTTTAAGAAGATGAAGGAGAAGGAAATGGAGATACAGTAGTCATGGAGGGTAAGATTGTCCTTCAAGAACGCGACGATTGTCTTGGCAATATTCAATGTGATCACTGCCCTTTTCTTGCTCCAGGGCTTTCTCTCTTCTGCCTCTTACAGCAACAACAGACTCTTATCTAACCAATTTAATTCAGGCAATTCTTTCCATCCCTCTCTTTGACCCTCAAATACTAGTATAAGCAAATGTGGGGAGGAATGGGTTTTGTGGAATTTTGCTTAATTAGTATGAAATTTTTTTGTTTGTGTGATAATTCTACTGTATCTGAAAGAAGGGACCCGATCATTATCCTCTTTAACTTCTATATGTTTTCTGATTTTGGGTAATTTGATGATAGATATTGAAATAAAGTTTTTTTTTTTTTTTGGGTGTTGCTTGTGTATGCATGTGTTTCTTTTCATTGATGAATTAGAAAGCCACTTCTGTTACGGTTTGGTTTTACGGTTTCCGACCTTGAATGTGGAAATTGGTGGATTGTTTTGTGTACTGGACAATGAAACTTGTGCAGATCCATTAGTTTTGAATTTTCTCGGGCCATAGTTGAATATCTCAATTTGGTTTGCCAATTGAATCTTTAGATCATACTGAGTTGAAACGAGGCCTCCAAGCTGATATATATATATATATATATTTTTTTTTTTTTCACTTTTGTATTTCTGGTTATGAGTTATGAGCTATATCAATGGCTTTTACTTGACATATATATGATTAATCTGGCTGAATCCAGCCCCACTAACTTCAAGATTCAGATGTATTTTGAAAGTTTACCTCTAGTTGGATTCATTCTTTAAGCTGCTTTGATTCCCCTTTAAGGCTGGGTCCTGTTTGGCATACTCAGTTGAGGAAGATTATTGCAAATGTGAAAAATATGCTGACTTTCTAAATATGCTCAATTTAGAAGTTGTGCACTGGGAAGGCCCTTGTAATGATCAATTTAATTTTTAAGTTTTATTGGATATGACATTTTTGTTTTGTTTTATCACTAAGATATTAAATAAGAATGGTATACTGATCATGGAGAGACCACCATAGAATATCATGGCTTAGTTCTATATAGATTTGTTCCCTTATGGTATATGCATATTCATTGTAAACTTTTTGCCAGCCTTAATGGAAATCTTGATATGGAATGCTTGGAAGTTCTGATGGTACATGTGCAGAACTCTCAGACAATTTTCAATCTAGATTGAACATTACGGAAAAACTCTGCCTATGTGAGCTTAACAAAGCATTACTGGTCCTGAACGTAGGAAAAGAAGGAAGGTTGCAGTAGTTTGACAGCCACGTAAAACTCAGTCAATTCTCATGAGTATTGAATGTTCGGTAAAATCAAGTTTTTCTCTCTTCTGAATGTTTACCTAATCCTAAATTTTGTGACAAACCATTTATTCTTGTCTTCTTCTTGATCACATTTTCCGGTTTAAGCCTGAAGTTTATATTTTTTCCATGATTTTCTTTTGTCATCAAATAATTTTTATATCCTATTGTTTTAGAATTCTAAAGTGAAAATCATAATAAATTACTACATATTACAATCAGCACAATTGTGATACATTCTTTCAAGATGCTACCTTTTTAAACTTGATCCCTTCAAAATTAGTTCACTATTGTTGACATTCTTGGTATCTGAGATTTTCATCAAGTAATTTCACCTTAATTGAGTAGAGTCTGATCTAAACACGGGATTGGCACCAGCGGCATACTATCAACAATTGTTAGTCGTAGGGTGGTATGATTTCATGATTGAAAAAGCACCTGCTTTGATTTGGTGTATTTTAATATTCTGCCATATCTAAGACTTTTTGGTCAGTAAAATTTTACTTAACTTAGAAAATACAGCTGCTCAAATTATAGTTCTTGAACAAAGTTGTTGTGGCATTATATATTCCTAAGGCTTGACATGACTCTTGAAGGTTGCTGTTCTTTTACAAGGTTCACTGAGCTTATTGATCATATTTCTTGGTTTACAATGCATTTTGTTTCTTTATTTTTTTCTAGGCCACTCAGTGAGCAATCAACATGTAATTAACCATGTTCAAATGTCAATTTGAAATGCAGTTCAGCTGAGGTACATCAAGGAGTCTGAAGAAATACGCCTTGCCATGCAACCTTGGGCACTGATAAAAAGAGTATGACTGTGGCTTTAAACTCGTAATATTTTCAGTTACTAGTTACTATGGCAAAAAAGGATTCATATAGCTAATCCCAACTAGTTTGGGATTAAGACTTTGTTGTTGTTGTTGTTATGGTTACTAAATTTTCACAGCTGCCACATGAAAAGCTTTTTGGGTGTAAAGTTCTTTCCTTTTGTTTTCTTTGTTTTCAAGTTAGTGTTCTGAGAAATGGGGAGCTTGAATTGCATATTTTCATCGAGGTTGGACTATCGCTCTCAATATATAAATATATCCTGCTTGAAATGACCCATGAGCACCAAAAATTTGTGAAAATTCTGCATGCTCATGGTTTGGAGTTCATTCTTCATAGGACTTGTATCTTTCTGCATTTGCAGGTGAAGGAAATTGAACAGGAAGCATATGCAGAACCAGAAGTAGTACAACAGAAAGATAAAAAGCAAACTGCTGCTGTTGATCTTTCTAAAAGATTAAAGGATTTGCGTTCTATTAATGATGCTGCCAGCTTGAAAGGTGACTCACCATACCACCCATTAACAAAATTCCATCTCTCTCTATCTGTAATTGGTTGCATCTCTGTCTGCGTGATTCATGATTCCTACATGGAATGAACTTATATATAAGGTTCTATAACATAATAAGTTTTTTCTCTTTTTTTTTTTTTTTCCGTTTTTGGGGGGGGGGGGGGGGGGGGTGTGTGGGGTGTGTGTGTGTGGTTGTTTAGAAAACTTGCTGCTTAGAACTTGAACTGTGTTGATCTTTCTAAAAGATTAAATGATTTGCGTTCTATTAATGATGCTGCCAGCTTGAAAGGTGACTCACCATACCACCCATTAACAAAATTCCATCTCTCTCTATCTCTGTCTGCGTGATTCATGATTCCTACATGGAATGAACTTATATATAAGGTTCTATGACATAGTAAGTTTTTTCTCTTTTTTTTCTTTTTTTTTTTTTTTGGGGGGGGGGGGTTGTTGTTGTGTTGTGAGTGGTGGTTTAGAAAACTTACTGCTTAGAACCTGAACTGTGCATAGTTGTGAGTCTGTGACTGTAAGAAAGGTTTGCGTCAGGGTTATTAAATAGAGATGATTTGTCATTTTCATGGGTTAAGGAGTTAAGGTAAAGGCCTTATTAGTTTCATTGCTGTAATTCTACTACTAGAACACAATTGATGTTTCTGGATTCTTAAGACTTGGTTTATATGGTGTTGACACCATATTTTGGCCGATCCCCCGAAATTAATACACTTTGAAGCCGATCCCCAACACAGTCCCCTTTACCAACCGACCACACTTCCGATCTCCCCACAAAAAGAATTTAATTAATACCAAGTCTCCAGGTCATTTAAAGCCTCACCGATCCCTCAAACCAATTCTCGAGTCCCTCGATCATTTAATTGTATTTCCGATCTTTCTTGTCAAATAAAATTGAACCAACATAAGGCCTTCGTAACACCAGTCTTGTTGCCGGTCTCTCATTTAAAATTTGAGAATGATAAGGGTTTCGACTTGGTTTAAAGATGATCCCGATCTTAAGTGTTCAAAGCCAAATTTCTAATTTTAATTAAGTCCCGTTTCGTAACTGATCTCATGCATATTGTGTTTTCCGATCTCCTATACTTAGATTAATGATCACTTTCAGTTGTCATTCTAATATGTTCAAACAATCGAGTGCTTACGCAATTTAGAAATTTTCCGATCACAATCAATCATTGAACAAAAGAGGAACTTTCATTGCATTTCATTTCAAAATTTATACAAGTCATTCGGCTGGGGGATCGCCCCCAGCCTGAACTACATGTTCATTTTCTCTCTCACCTTCAGCCTCCTCTTCGCTATCCTCACCTTCGTCCTTGGGAGCCAGGTTGGCCATCCAGGAGAAGTTCTCCTCAGGATAACGTTTCTTGAGCTCAGCCAGGAGATCTTTAAGAGCATTCACATAAGCGCCGGCCACTCCGGTCACCATTTTTTCTTCTTCTTTCGCCTTGAGCTCCTCAGCAAGATGAGCGAGTTGAGCAGCTTCATCAGTTCGGAGCGCCTGAACTTCCCCGAGAACATGATCTCGCTCGGCCAAAACATGAGCTTGCTCGGCCAGCTTGTCCTCATAGAACTTCATCCGTCCCTCAATTTGAGATATGTAGTCCTGAGCGGACGAAAGTTGGGATCGGAGAGAAGACACTTCATGACCCATCTTCTCGACCTCTATACCTAGGCGATGAGCCTTCTCCCGGACAATATGCTAGTTCACCAACCACTCCACGTTCAAGCTCATAGATCGGGCCAGGATGTCATCAATGTTGTCTGAGGACAGCCTGTCCCAATCTTCTCGAAGACAGATGGAAGCCCCCAAGACCTTTGCCAAGCCCGGATTTTCCCGAACACTCCGATTCTTCTCCAGGGAATGGATTAGAACTTGAGCGCCGCGGGAAAGAGGCCTCACAGTAGTTTGGGAAGGGCCCCCTTCCGCACTTGGAGCGGCCGGCGGAGGTGGAGGTGGCTATTCTTGGTGAGGAGGAGTTCGGACCACTTCTATGATCGGCGATCCGGAAGGTTGAGATGAGCCTTCCTGTATTTCCCCGGGCTCATGACCAGGTGTTTGAAGCAGCTCGGAGCGCTTCATCTCCCGTACCTTCCGAGAGATCTCTCTCTTTCGCTTCCGGCTCTCCTTAGAAGCTTCGCCGCTTGCCATACCTGCACAAAGAAGAGGTCAGTGAGATCGCTAAGGTCCAAAGATCTGAGATATAGAAAATATCGATGCCGAGATCAGAGAGCTGAAGCCCGCGATCTTGACCGGTGATCAGCTGCATAGTCCAATGGTGTAGCTCGGCCGTCACGGCATCCAAACAAGAGAACTTCTCTCTGGACACCTGTTCCTTCAACTCCATCACCATTGCACCCTCTTCCCTATTTAGGGCGATGTACTTCGTAAGCAAAGGACCCTGATGCAGCCAGCTGCGGGGGAAGCCCTCAAAGCTGTTCGGAATTTTGCTCCTCAGGATAAAGAAGCGGTTCTTCCAATTCTTCAGGGAGAAAGGTAGATCGGTAAAAAGCCCACAATGGGGTTTCGCCTGGAAGAACCAATACTCATTGTCCTTGCGACGAGTTAACCGGCGCAGTTCAGCGAACACCTTAGCCGTGGGTCGGAGCACCTTAGCTCGGCATAGGCCTCGGAAGGCTACTAAGATCCGCCACGAGTTCGGGTGAACTTGGGCGATGCACACTTGGTGATATTTTAAAACCTCTTTAAAGAAGTCGTCAAGAGAGGGCATGACCGACTTTTAATCGTTCTTCATACACCATGATCGTATCGTCCCTCTCAAAGAAGTGATGCGCTCGAAGGTCGCCATGACACCGGATAAGTTAAATGCGAATCGGTAGGATGTTGTACTCTGGTGAGCATCGCAGTCGGTTTCTTGCAAGACCGATGGCGGCTCGTCCATGGGAAGATTTTCCCTCCCGAAGAAGGCACATGCCTCGAGGGTCTTTGGTTGTCCCCAGTGGAGCGGAGACCCTAGGAAGTTCAGTGCGCTTGGTCGACCACCTCTACATCATCGGACGACCACGAGGCCGAATGGAAGGGGGCTTCTTGCTCTCGACCCTCGACCGCTCATTTTCAAAAGCAGAAAATTTAAACTAAAAGAAAGATCAAAACCCTTACCGAGCTTGATCGGTGTCGGAGGAACTTGAAAGCGAGAGAATTTGGAGGTTGTTTGCGAGAAGGCGAAAATGACATGAAGGAGCAAGCGGCTAACCCCACCCCTATTTATACTCGTTCGAGCATTTAATGCTCACGATGTTCGAGTAGTGCATCGGATAGCGGGACTACTTGGTGATACGACACGTCTCACGAATATTCCGGAGATTCCATAATAAGATCGGTTAACTATAGAGCGGCAGATTAAGGTGTTTTGAATTACGGATCAGATAAGTGTCATTCAAACTAAGAGTCGGATCGGATAAATACTTCAGGGATCGGAAAATAATCAATGCAATAATAATAAAACAACAGTTGTCAAAATAAATTTTATTTCCGAAAAGATCTGATTACATTGTTTGGACGATCTCGGGAGATCGGATTATATTAAAAGTCTAATCACATCATTTGGGCGATTTCTAGAGATCGGACTACATTAAAGGTCTGATTACATCATAAGAGCGATTTTTAAAGATCGGTGGAAGGGAGACCGGCATGAAAGATCGGAAGAGAGCGTGTCAGGAAAGATCGGAAGAGAGCGTGTCAGGAGAGATCGGAAGAGAGGAACCCGATATGAGTGATCGAAAAAGGATCACGTTGAAAAGACCGGAAAAGAGGGGAGGTCGGAAGACAAAGAGAATAAGACAGCTCCTGTCAATTATCGTCATAATCAGAGCCGAGGTAGTTAAAGCATTGCAGGAGAAATCTCAACCGCACGCCCCAGAATCGCCCGCATTGCGACATGCGCGAGTACGTCGGGGACGATCAGACATCCTAATCTCCACCGTTGATCTTACTTGTAAGGACGAGCTCGGAGCCCTCGGATCGAAGAAGAAAACGACAAGATCAGCGCCTTTCACTCCCAGCCCTCTGATCGCCCCGGACAAGAGAATTTGGGACCGTCATATTAGAAGAAGAAAATGACAAATATTCTGAAGGGGATCTCGGCCGTCCGTTCTGATCCTCTTTAATTCCTGAGCCTCAGATCATGTCCTTCGAAATCCTGACCCTCCATCTCCCTCAAAATAGATCTTGACCCTTCAGGGGAAGCACCCGGTTCCTATAAATACCTGCATGAAAACTATTCAAGGGACGGGCAAAACAAGGAGAAATAGTTACTATAGTGGAGGAACTCTGAAATTTAATTCAGTTCGTTACTCTGCTGTTTTTAAGTTTTTGATAAGGAAAAACTTTTGAAACCAGTTTTCTGAAGTGTTTTCTTGCAAAAGGGATTCTTGAAATACTGAAACTCTCCATTTTCAGTTCTTTCATTATCCTATGACGCCCTTACTTTCAGTTCTTTGTCATCTTTATTTCTATTCTTATTTTCCAAGCTCAACTCCATTCAACTTGCTTGTTTAAACCTGACTGCCGTTTAGCTAAGCATCCTTCGTTTCTAGGCGAGCTTCAGCCTTCAAGCTAAACAGCTTGCGCCCCTATTACGTTTTGCGATTAGTTTAGTAGGTTCGGCTCCTCACAGGTGAGTGTTTATATCTCTGTTTCACTAAAAGCTCTTTTTATCTTACGCATTCCCTTTACTTTTATGTTTGTAATCTTCGCCAAGTTTATATGGTGTAATGAAGGTTATTCCCGAAGTTTACTTTCTTTGTCAATTGGTCCATTCTTTTTGTTAAGCTTTGCTACTTCTAAATGCGAAAGTCCTCATCTCAAGTAGCGTATAAGTAGTTCAGTAAAATGTAGGTAGCCATGTCTTAAGTGCTTCTTTAAAATAAAAGGCCTGAATAATACGTCAAGAAAATAATAGAGTTGCATCACTAGGCTAACATAGAAGGTGATTCAGTATGACATCATAAAGCAGAATGAAACTAAATCTCAGATAAATAAGCGAGCGGATTATGCATAAAAGGTCTTGGTAAGGTAATTATATAGGAGATCGGTAAAATTTAGTCGGCATCCTTTGTCTGCAGTCACAAGGTACCAACCAGTTAAAAGAAGCCTTATTCAGACCATTGGCATCTTTGAATGCAGAAAATCTTATTCTCAGGTTCTTATGATGCGTAGCTTTAATTAAAACTTGAGAGATCGGAAAAGTCATTATCAGGTCCACATGTAAATTTTTAATAGAGGTCGGAGGAGAGTTCTTACCCGATCCTGCCCAAAACTTCCATAAATATTTAATAGAGGTCGGAGAAGAGTTCTTACCGATCCTCGCTTAAAACTTCCATAAATATTTAACAGAGGTCTGAGAAGAGTTCTTACCGATCCTGCTTGATTTTAATAAATATTTAATAGAGGTCGGAGGAGAGTTCTTATCCGATCCTCAAACTTAAAATTTTAATAAATATTTAATAGAGGTCGGAGGAGAGTTCTCATCCGATTCTCAAGCTTAAAAATTTTAACAAATATTTATAAGGAGGTCGGAGGAGAGTTCTTATCCGATTCTCAAGCTTAAAAATTTTAACAAATATTTATAAGGAGGTCGGAGGAGAGTTCTGATCCGATTCTCAAGCTTAAAAATTTTAACAAATATTTAAAGGAGATAGGAGGAGAGTTCTTATCCAATTCTCAAGCTTAAAAATTTTAATAAATATTTTAAAAAAGGAGATCGGACGAGAGTTCTTATCCGACCCTCAAACTTAAAAATTTTAATAAATATTTAAAGGAGATTGGAGGAGAGTTCTTATCCGATTCCCAAATTAAATTTTAACAAATATGTAAAATGATTCTCCCTGAAACAAAGTTAATACACAACCGCAATTCACTAAGGTTGTCTCATTTACTTATGTACCTGGGTAATCCGGATTAGTGAAAAATCAAATATTCCTTTCGGTCAAAAGGATTAATATTTCCATTCAAGCCCTCTTAACTATGAAGAACGTGAAATTAAATCTGCTTACCCTCGTTGAGGGACGAGGTGGGGTGCCTAACACCTTCTCCACCCGTTCATGGACCCCGAACCTAGAATCTCTGTTTTTGAAGTGGTTTTAGTGTAACTTACTTTCACAAATGGTTTTCTTTAATTTCCCTAAAATTAAAGTGGCGACTCCTCACTTTTCTCACTTCGGTGAGTGTTCGTCCAGGTGACCGCAAAATACCTTGCGACAGCTTGGCGACTCCACTGAGGAGGTTAAAACTTAACCCCGGTCTAGAGGTCCAAAAGTATATTTAATTTTGCGATCAAATCATAATTAGGTGGGCTCACTCCTCAAGATTCTGTGTTAATTATTGTTATTCCTACTAACCATTTTGTTTGTCTTGCTTGTTTTATTTTCTACAGTGCTCTACATTTAAAAAAAAGGGAAAAATAAAATCTCCCTGAATTGGGAAGAGGTAAAGGTGTCCTTTCACACACTGAACACTCACACGATGTTCTCACACACTTCAGCCTTATACCCGGGCTTTCTTACCCTTTTAGGAAAGTAGGAGGGAGTCATGTAGCGGTACCCATGGGTTTTACCCCGTTAGTATCCGTGAAGGCTTCTGCTCAAATTGAAACTCGTTCTATTCACTGTGATACCCGTGGAATTTTCCCGACAGTATCGTGCGGGATAGAATGGGGCTCCACTGTTTACAGTGGGGGCAATTTGGGAACCTGTGGCTTTTAGAAAATTAGACCCTGAGCTAAACTATCACGATAGTTGGAAGCCGTAGCGAGCTACCTTGTAAGATAGAACTGTCCAACTAGATAGCACCCAGCCGGTATTAGGACTTTCCTTTACTTTAAGACAAAGGGGGCATACTTACTCTTACCCTATTCCGTTTATTTTATTTTGTTCTTATTTTTAAGAGTAATCTCGAATCATACTGTTAAGAAAACCTACACATTTTCCTACTTTGATAAATGTGTAGGCGTCACTCTACCAACAGTATAATTCAAGATTACCTGAATTTATCCCGCTAACCAGTTTTTCCTGCAGGCATCACCAAAATAAGGTCTGTAAAAGGATAAGCATCATTTTTAACATGGCATCCTCGAGTCAGTCGGCAGAAGAAGTTCTTAAATCAGAACAGAATGCTAAACCATGGCCTGAATCGTCTCATAGCTCAGTGCCCCCACAAAGGGATATTAGCTCATTACCTCCATTGGACCTGAGCAAGATTGAAGTCAGGATGAACAGTTTCGAAGGTCTGGTCAATGGTTGGAAGTCGCTTCCCGATCAGGTCAAAGCACAATTTGAGAAGAAATACGGGAGGATTGCAACCTTAATGCGAGTTAGGGTCCAGGTCCCGGCCCTAAAGGCCATGTTGCCGGTTTGGAACCCTAAGTTTGGAGTATTCTCTTTCAACGACATCGATACTGCTCCCACTATCGAAGAATATCAAGCATTGCTAGAAATCCCTTATGCGGCGCAGAATCGGATTTACCTACACCTTTAACATAGGCAGACCTGGAAACGGCTCGCACATATGTTGAGGATCTCACCAGAAGAAGCAAAGGGGAGAGAAACCATCAAAGGAAACACGCATGGATGGTATTGGACTTACCTCAAGAAAGGGTTGGATCAATGCATCCAAGATCAACAGTGGGATCAAGCTTCATTGATGCTCGCTTTAGCAATTTACGGCTTGATCTTGTTTCCTGGGCCTTCCAGAATCATAACCTGCGGTGTTGTGGAAATGTTCAGGCGGTAGAAGCGTAAAATCAATCGATCAAGCAATACTTACCGAGACTTTCTTAACCCTCACTTACTGTAGACAGCAAGGCAAGGGGTCCATTAAGTGTTGTTCTCAGCTGTTGCACCTCTGGATTATTAGTCATATGTGTTCAGTGGAGACAAAGGGACTAACTTGGTATCTTGATCAGCCTCTCATCGATAAAATGACCCGATTGGTAATTAGTCCGAAGGATGAGCCACAGTGGCAAGAACGGATTTTGAGCTTCAATAGCCATAACTATTGTTGGAAGAAATTGTGGACGTCAAGTCAATCCATCTTAATCAGCACGGGGAACAATCAATCAGTATCCCTAATCGGAGTGACTGGGTACACAAGTTACACTCCGACCTTAGTAATGAGGCAATTCGGCTCAACACAGTTCAGAATCGGTGAAGAAGAGTGCCACCAAGGTTACTTCTACTATGAGCTCAAGGAGAGGAAGGGTTGAAAATAGCTCGCAAATCTTGGGAAAACATCACTCTGATGGAGAGGTCGCCTAAAGGTCCGAGTGCCACAGGCGACTATCTTAAATGGAGGGCTGACAGGGACCAAGAACACTCGACTGCAGAATTTGAAAATAGCGACCCTCGCCGAAACATCCTATCGGAAGAAGCTAATAATCAGTTGGCTGACTTGCTACAAAAAGCAAACACCGAAAACACGCGACTGCAAGAACAAATAAAGCAGTTAGAGGACCAACGACAGAACCTTAAAAGAAAAGTGAGAAGACTCAGGGAAGAGGCAAGGGCCGAAAAGATGGGCTTCGAAGAGCAAGAAGCACGGTGGGAAAAGGAAAAGGGTTCTCTCCAAGCTGTGGTAAAAGAAATAGAATGGTAGAATAGTAAGTTTCAGGAAAAGATGAAATACCAAGAGATACTCGTAGAAGAGTATAAACAAGAAAACAAAAAGAAAAAGCTCGAATTGAAGGAACAGGCACTGCTCATCAACGATATCTTGAAAGAATGTGCTAAGGAAAGAAAGGAAAAAGAAAGACAAGCTGCTCTCTATCAGGAACTGAAAGAGAATGTTGGCCAGCTGGAGAGAACAATAGCACAGGGAAAACAAGCTTCCTGAATCCGAGTATGCTCTGAAAGCATTCGACCCTGCCAAACAAGAAGAAAGGTTATACGAGTATCTCAGAAAATGTCATCTCATTATAAAGAGCCTCCCTGAGCCTAGGCCGATGTAAAGAATGCTGTGTATAAATATTCGATTAATGGAAAACTTTTTGAGCCATTGTTTAGCAAAATTGTGAATGAATAGTATAACTCCCGTAGGAACCCCCTCGCTAGGGTTATGCGAAAAATTGAATATGCCATATGAACAGGTATCATAAACGCGCATTCAATCCAGTCATTCACAGTCAGACTATCGAATGATGCCATGATAAAATTGATGCAACCATCCTTCTGCAGCTTTCATTTTGGCTTCCAAATGCCACCGTATCCTTCGTCCGAACCAGGACCTTTAGTTTTTACGAAAATTCAAAATTCACTAAAAGTTTTTATTTATCTCCTCACAGAAAATCAAACATTGCTTCAAACAAGGCAAGTCTGACTAAGCACGCGGTTCAACCCAAGCGAGTGTACTTAACAAGATCTCGAACCAAGAAGATAATGGAAGATCAGGAACAAGTACAGAACTTACAAGGGTAAGTATCCGAGTTGAAGGACCAGGTCTCAGAACTCATGAGGCTAATGAGGGAGATGTCCCAAAATAAATCAGCTTCAGAACCTAACCTACAACTACCTCTTCCACCACCCACGACAATGGATCATCATCAGGCTTCAACCTCCTTTACCTTTCAGTCACCTATCCGGACGACGATCCACATCAACGGCTACCATAAATAATGACCTACCTTTCTCCCATTACCCGATGCGTCTCAAATCGACCGTATCCTCCGGTTCACTCCACCCCTCATTTCCCAGCTGGGGGAGTATCTTTTGCAGCAGGAGAAAATAAGACCAGGGAAGATGAAAAACTATCTGCTCTGGAAGAAAGATTGAGAGCAATAGAGGGGCTGAGCATGTATGGTTCAGTCGATGTGGCTTCACTGAGATTGGTGCCAGATGTGGTAGTGCCACCCAAATTCAAAGTCCCAGATTTCGATAAGTACACCGGGAACTCAGATCCCCGCATTCACCTGGCAACCTACATTGCCAAAATGTCTGCCCTGACGGAAGATGACAGACTTCTCGTCCACTTCTTTCACGAGAGCCTTTCCATAGCAGCCCTGAGATGGTGTATTCAGTTGGATAGGAGCAAACTGTGCTCCTGAAAGGATTTAGCTGATGCATTCTTAAAACAGTACAAATTTAACTGTGATGTGGCCCCCACGAGGAGAGATCTCCAAAACTTGGTGCAGAAGGACAGAGAAAGCTTCAAAGAGTATGCCCAAAGATGGAGGGAGAAGGCTGTAGAAGTATATCATCCGGTGACCGACAATGAACTCTGCTCCCTATTCATCGAAACACTGAAGGCTCTTTACTTCAACCTGATGATTGGGAATACCTCCAACAGCTTCTCTGACATCATCCAAGCCGGTGAAAGGATAGAAGCTAATTTAAGGATGGGGCAGTGCGAGAGTTGGTGAGAATCCTGCAAAGAAAACTGCCAGTTTTGGCAAAAAGGAGGGTGATGTGCATTCCATTACCCGTCAGAATAACTATTCCCCTCTTCCCCAAAATAACTACCGGCCATATCCTCCCCCTCATGGCCAAACAGTTGCCAACATTCCACCTCCTTTCCCAAACTATCCACATACACGTCCACAGTATCCTCCACCTACAAATTACCAATCCAGACCGCCTCCTCCACCTACCCAACCCAGACCGCCTCAAAATAACCCCAGACCACCAAGAAATCCTGATCCACCCCTTCCCCTCCCACTCAGTGAAATATACCGATACCTCGTCAGTATAAACCAGATAGTACCCGTTCCCCTAGACCCAATTCAGCCACCCTACCCCAGGTGGTATGATGCCACTGTCCGTTGTGAATATCATAGAGGAGCACAAGGGCATTCAACTGACAACTGCGGGGCACTCAGAGGGAGAGTGCACGCTTTAATCCGGAACGGGTGGTTGAAGATTGAGGGAAATGGTTTCCTCCCCAATATTACCTCAAACCCGTTGTCCAATCATAATGCGGGCAATGGAGTAAATATGATAGAACCGGATGGAGAGATGTTGGCACCAGAGGTAGAAGAGCTAATTCCTCACTTTGAGGAAATTTTTCCCATGGCGATGAGGGAAGGTTACCTTTGCCCTCAGGTATCGGAATCAGAAAAAGGTACGGGATGTCCTTACCATAGAGGGGCAGCTGATCATGAGCTGCGAGACTGTGAGGGATTCCGACAAGAGGTCCAGAATCTGCTGTCCCTCAAAATTTTAAGATGCCAAAGGAGATCGAAAGTGGAGGGCGAAGTAAATACCGCCAGGTTTGGTCGGAATGCCTCTACCCCCAATCCTAGATTAACCTTCTCTGTCCCCAATGCCCCAATGCCCTCACCACCAGTAACAATTATTCGAACCCCGCCTCAGCTCCCTGTCACCAATACCCATGCCATACCTTGGAATTATAACTTCCAAGTTTTCATCCAAGGAGCGTCAGCGATCGTCGGCTCTAATCTTGCTACACCTCAGGCACCTCCATAGCAGTGCTTCACTCCCCATGAGCACTTGAATGACATATCTTGGGACCTACCGGCAATACTACTCCCCAACCTAATCCTCGGCCGTTGTTGCCACAAAATCCTCCCCACACAGGCAAGAAGTCGAGTTTATAACTCGAAGTGAGAGATGTTACGGGAACGAAGAGAAAGAAAAGAAGAAGGGGAAAGTAAAAATGGGAGAATTACAGCAGAGTACAGAAGATGAGAAAACGGGAGAAGTGGAGCTCACCGGGCCTAAAGAAGAGGAGGAGCTGTTGCTCCAAATAATGAAACAGAGTGAGTATGATGTGGTGGAACAGTTGAGAAAGACACCTGCCCGAATTTCATCATTATCGATTTTGAGCTCTGAGGTGCACGTCAAGCTCTGAGAAAATCTGGATCGGGCCTTTGTGAACCAGACATCACAGGGCAATTTGAGAAAATAGTGGGACAAATCCGGGCATCGGTTTGTTACCTTTTCTGAGGAAGAGATAGATCCTGCAGGCTTGGCACACACTAAAGCCCTTCATGTGACAGTGAAATGCAAAGGATGTATAGTGGCCAAGGTCCTCATTGATAATGGATCAGCACTCAACGTACTACCTAGTGCTACCTTGGCTATACTGCCAGTTGACCAATCGAATATACGTCAAAGTGCTATGGTGGTAAGAGCCTTTGACGGTACAAGAAGGGAAGTATTGGGAGATATTGACTTGCCACTTCAAATTGGCGCATGCACCTTCAACGTCACGTTCCAAGTGATGAACATTGAACCAGCCTATACTATGTTGCTGAGGAGGCCGTGGATCCATTCAGCGAATGCCGTTCCTTCAACTTTGCATCAGAAAATAAAGTACATTATGGACGGCAAAATCATCACGATAAGAGGAGAAGAGGCCATTTTGGTCACCAAGCCACAATCACTTCCTTATGTGGAAGCGGCTGAGGAGTCGTTGGAAAGCTCCTTTCAGGCCCTTGAACGACAAGAAACCAGAAACGAAGGGGCTATGGCTATGGTAGCCAAGATAATGTCAAGGAATGGGTATGAAGAAGGCAAAGGCCTAGGCGCCATATTACAAGGAATTGTTGAACCTATACCGGCTATCCAGAAGGTGAGCCGTTGCGGTTTGGGATATGAGGAAGATGCCCTCATGGATGGGCGATTCTGGATGAGGAACAGACTTCGGGATCAGAGATTCGACCAGAAGATCGGGAGAATGAAAGTAGTCCCGAGAATCACAGAAGTATTCATTAAACTGGTCATTGAAAATCCGGCTGAGGCTGAAGAATCACCCGATGAACCATCCATTGATGTCATCCACTTGGATTCCTTGTATGAGGCTCTGGTCTCGCCAATAGGCGAGGCGGGAGTTAGACAAGCTGGATGAGAGGACATCCCTGTACTTAATTTCGAGTAAAGTACCTTTGGTTATCTACATTTGATCATTTTGTCCATGGTGGCAAGTGTAACATTGTAAATGGACCTTTTTCTTATGTTATAAATCTTAATGAATTAATAGCGCATTAATTTCCAATTCTCTTTTTCTTTCCATTTCAATTCCATCCTTATAATATATTTTATTTTCGTTCATTCAGGACCATTCATCAATTAACACCTAATAATTCAATAGACTCAGAAATTCCTCTGGTTAATTTTGAAATCCCCATAACTGCCATTACTTCAAGTGATTCTGAGGTAGAGCTCACAGAAGAAAGGGATGAAAGGGATGAACCTTCCCTAGTGCCTTGTGGAGACAAAACGCGCACCATAAACTTAGGCACGGAAGAAATGAAAAGGGAACTTGAGATTGTGGATAGTGAAGAATTGGGAGATATGATCAGTTTGCTTAAAGAATTCCTGGATGTGTTCTCATGGAGCTATGATGATATGGTTGGTTTGGACCCCCAGATAATGATGCACAGAATTCCCCTAATTCTGGGGACAATCCCGGTGAAGCAAAAGCTGAGAAGAATGAACCCTGACACACTGCTCAAAGTTAGGGATGAGGTCAAGAAACAGTATGATGCTGGGTTCCTGGAAGTAGTCAAATATCCCCAATGGATAGCTAACGTTGTCTCGATAATGAAGAAGGACGGGAGAGTTAGGGTGTGTGTTGACTATAGGGATCTTAATAAAGCAAGCTTGAAAGATGATTTCTCTCTCCCTCACATTGATGTGTTAGTAGACAATGCTGCGGGATTGGGCCGGTGTTCGTGCATCGATGGGGCATCGGGATACAATCAAATCCCAATGGATGAGGAAGACAAGGAGAAAACTGCTTTTATCACCCAATGGGGGGTATTTTGCTATCGGGTCATGCCTTTGGGATTGAAGAATGCTGGAGCCACCTATCAACACGCCATGGTCACATTATTCCACAATATGATGCATAAGGAAGTGGAGGTGTACGTGGATGATATGATCATCAAATCCGGGGAGAGGAGAGCCATGTACAAGTGATGAGGAAAGTATTCGAGAGACTCAGGAAATATCAGCTGAAACTGAACCCTGCCAAGTGCATATTCGGAGCTAGATCGGGGAAGTTGTTGGGATTCATAGTGAGCGAGAAGGGAATAGAAGTTGATCCGGACAAAGTCCGAGCCATTCAAGAATTGCCATCCCCAAAAACAGAAAGAGAAGTGCGCAGCTTCTTGGGGAAGTTGAACTACATATCAAGGTTTATTTCCAATCTCACCGCTAAGGTTGAGCCTATTTTTAGACTACTCCGAAAGAACAACACCACTCAATGGGATTCGGTTTGTCAAGAAGCTTTCGAGAAAATCAAGCAGTACTTGTCAAACCCGCCAGTGTTGGTTTCACCAGTGGCCGGGAGGCCTCTGATTCTGTATATGGCTGTCCAACAAAGCTCAATGGGATGCGTTTTGGGGCAACATGATGACATCGGCCGGAAGGAAAGAGCTATTTATTACCTGAGCAAAAAGTTCAACGATTGTGAGTCAAGGTATTCTTCCATAGAGAAAACCTGCTGCGCACTAGCCTGGACAGCGAATCGCCTCAAGCACTACATGTTGAATCACAAGACATGGCTCATTTCCAGAATGGATCCTATCAAGCATGTATTCGAAAGCCCATTCGTGCCGGGAAGAATAGCCAAATGGCAGGTCATACTATCCCAATATGATATTGTCTATATGACTCAGAAAGCGGTGAAAGGTAGCGTGATCGCTAATCTCTTAGCAGAAAACCCCATCAAGGATTATAAAGCTCTGGATTTTGAGTTTCCTGTTGAGCATATTAATGAAGTAGACTGCGAAGAAGAAGAGCCAGCTGATGTTTGGGAAATGTATTTCGATGGAGCCGTCAATTTGTCCGGTAACGGGATCGGAGCCGTATTGGTATCTCCGGATGGGAAACACTTTCCGATAGCTATCAAGTTGAGATTTGACTGCACCAACAACATCGCAGAATATGAAGCTTGTGTAATGGGTCTACAAGCTGCTATCGAAATGAAAATCAGAAAGTTGGAGGTGTATGGAGACTCGGCCCTGATTATTTATCAAGTCAAGGGAGAATAGCAAACTAAAGATCCGAAGCTAATCCCCTATCAGAAGTACTTACTGGAGCTGACTAAGAAATTCGAGGAAATCTCTTTTACTCACCTCAGTCGGGACAAGAATCAATTTGCAGACGCCTTAGCCGCCCTGGCTGTTATGACTCAGATGGAAGAAGGACAGACGACCCAGGTGCTAAAGATTAAAGCAAGAAGTGAGCCGGCTTACTGCTTCATGATCGAGGAAGAACCTGATGGTAAATCTTGGTACCATGACATCTTGCTCTACATCAGAACCAGAGAATTCCCCTCTGGGGCAAGCAAAAATGAAAAGATGATGATTCGGAGATTAGCATTGGGATACTTCCTTAGTGGAGAAATCCTATACAAAAGGAGCTCCAACGGTGAATTATTGAGATGTGTGGATGCAAAAGAGGTGAAGAAAATCCTTTTCGAGACTCATGAAGGGAACTGTGCCACCCATGCTAATGGGCATATGATGGCTAAGCAAATCATGCGACGGGGATATTTTTGGACTACCATGGAAAAAGACTGCATCGAGTATTTCCGAAGGTGTCATAAGTGTCAAATCTACGCGGATCCGATAAATGTTCCGCCTCACCAACTGTTCAATCTCGTGTCACCATGGCCTTTCGCAATGTGGGGCATCGATGTGATTGGTCCAATCAACCCTAAGGCATCCAATGGGCATAGATTTATCCTGGTGGCTATCGATTATTTTTCTAAATGAGTCGAAGCGACATCATATGCTCACATTACGCAGAACACATTCCTCAAATTCCTCAGAAATAATATTATCTGCCGACACGGTCTCCCCAATGAAATTGTCACTAACAACGCCAAGAACTTGAATGGCCCAAAGATCCAGAAGTTATGTGACCAATATAAGATTCAACATCTCAATTCCTCCCCATACCGGCCCCAAATGAATGGAGCAGTGGAAGCCGCAAACAAAAATCTTAAGAGGATAATTCGGAAAATGACGATCACATATAGGGATTGGCATGATATGCTTCCCTACGCTCTTCACGCATACTGGTCTTCTGTAAGGACCTCAACTGGTGCAACTCCTTATTCGTTGGTTTATGGGATGGAGGCTGTATTACCTATTGAGATAGAAATTCCTTCTCTAAGAATTCTAAAAGAATTGGGGATTGATGAGTCAGAATGGATCCAGTCAAGGTTGGACCAATTTAATTTGCTAGATGAGAAGAGACTAACGGCGGCATGTCACGGACAGCTGTACCAAAGAAGAATGGCCAGGGCATTTAAAAAAGGTGTTCGCCTACGCGAATTTCAACCTGGGGACTTAGTTCTGAAGAAAGTATTGCCAACTCAAAACGATCCCCAGGGCAAATGGTCACCAACCTACGATGGTCCCTATGTGGTTAAAAAAGCATTTTCAGGTGGGGCCTTGATCTTGACCCACATGGACGGTGAAGAATTTCTAAGACCTGTAAATGCTGACACCGTCAAGAGATACTATACCTAAAAAAAAAAAAAAAAAAAAGAGTAGGGGTGAAAACCTGAAAGGGCGCTCCTAGCAAAATGTGTGAAAGAAGGCGAAAACCCTCGAATGGTGCTTTCTGTAAAATGAGTAAAGGATGAAAACCCGAAAGGGCGTCCTGAAAAAGCGAGCTGGAAAAAAAAAATCTAGGGGTGAAAACCCGAAAGGGCATCCCAAGAACCAAAAGGAGAAATAAGGAACGGGACAATAAAACCGAGAATGGAAATAAACTGTCGTGGCATGAGGCTTCAGAGTACTTGAAATAATGGCAGTTAAAAGACTTCAAAGCTAACTACAAGGAATATGTGAGATCTGTCCTTGTACCCTTCTCCTTTGACACTGTACCTTTGTTTCCTAAAACCATAATAAAGTCATATTTTCATATCTCTTTGCTTTTATCTTTCCTTCTCTAACATTGTCCTTCTTTAATCTTTTTACCTAATGCGCTATTAATCATTTAAAATTTTGCTATAAGATTAGGATTTGAAATTGATAACCTCACATACTTTACTATGAGATTTGCAGGATATGGCAAAAAAAAAAAAAAATAAATAAATAAAACTAGAGGTGAAAACCTGGAAGGGCGCTTCTAGTCAAATGGACAAAGGGAAAGTGAAAACCCGCAAGGGCGCTTTCCGCAAAATAAGAAGAAAGTCAAGGGGCATCCGAAGAAATGAGGTCGTAGGCCAAGTCTTGTAACTCGTCCTCCATTAATCATCGGCTTTCGGGATCCTGTTAAGTACACTTCATCGGGGAAGAACTTCTTGTGTCGAGATTAGACTTGCTTTGTAAGTTGATTTTTATTTTCTTGCATTTAAATTTCCTGTTATCAACCTCTGGTTCCTTGATCTAAGTTGATTTTAATTTTCCTGCATTTAAATTTCCTGTTATCAACCTCTGGTTCCTTGATCTAAGTTGATTTTAATTTCATGCATTTAAATTTCCTGTTATCAACCTCTGGTTCCTTGATCTAAGTTGATTTTAATTTTCCTGCATTTAAATTTCCTGTTATCAACCTCTGGTTCCTTGATCTAAGTTGATTTTAATTTCCTGCATTTAAATTTCCTGTTATCAACCTCTGGTTCTTTGATCTAAGTTGATTTTAATTTTCCTGCATTTAAATTTCTTATTATCAACCTCTGGTTCCTTGATCTAATTTGATTTTAATTTCATGCATTTAAATTTCCTGTTATCAACCTCTGGTTCCTTGATCTAAGTTGATTTTAATTTCCTGTATTTAAATTTCCTGTTATCAACCTCTGGTTCCTTGATCTAAGTTGATTTTAATTTTCTAGCATTTTAATTTCCCGTGACCAATCTCAAGGTTTCGACCCAAGTGGATTTTAGCCTTCGGACTTTAATTTCAAATTTCAAATTTTAAATCGTCCAAAATATGGGTCTGAATCTTTACATAATTCTTACACGAGATAATTTTTCCCTTCAATAGAAATTATGTAAAGAGGGGCAGCTGTCGACGCCATATTTTGACCGATCCCCCAAAATTAATAAACTTTGAAGCCGATCCCCAACACAGTCCCCTTTACCAACCGACCACACTTTCGATCTCCCCACAAAAAGAATTTAATTAATACCAAGTCTCCAGGTCATTTAAAGCCTCACCGATCCCTCAAACCAATTCTCGAGTCCCCCGATCATTTAATTGTATTTTCGATCTTTCTTGTCAAATAAAATTGAACCAACATAAAGCCTTCGTAACACCAGTCTTGTTGCCGGTCTCTCATTTAAAATTTGAGAATGATAAGGGTTTCGACTCGGTTTAAAGATGATCCAGATCTTAAGTGTTCAAAGCCAAATTTCTAATTTTAATTAAGTCCCGTTTCGTAACTGATCTCATGCATATTGTGTTTTCCGATCTCCTATACTTAGATTAATGATCACTTTCAGTTGTCATTCTAATATGTTCAAACAATCGAGTGCTTACGCAATTTAGAAATTTTCCGATCACAATCAATCATTGAACAAAAGGGGAACTTTCATTGCATTTCATTTCAAAATTTATACAAGTCATTCGGCTGGAGGATCGCCCCCAGTCTGAACTACATGTTCATTTTCTCTCTCACCTTCAGCCTCCCCTTCGCTATCCTCACCTTCGTCCTCGGGAGCCAGGTTGGCCATCCAGGAGAGGTCCTCCTCAGGATAACGTTTCTTGAGCTCAGCCAGGAGATCTCTATGAGCATTCACATAAGCGCCGGCCACTCCGGTCACCATTTCTTCTTCTTTCGCCTTGAGCTCCTCAGCAAGATGAGCGAGTTGAGCAGCTTCATCAGCTCGGAGCGCCTGAACTTCGCCGAGAACACGATCTCGCTCGGCCAGAACATGAGCTTGCTCGGCCAGCTTGTCCTCACTCAATTTGAGATATGTAGTCCTGAGCGGACGAAAGTTGGGATCGGAGAGAAGACACTTCATGACCCATCTTCTCGACATCTATACCCAGGCAATGAGCCTTCTCCCGGACTATGTGCTGGTTCACCAAGCACTCCACATTCAAGCTCATAGATCGGGTCAGGATGTCATCAAGGTTGTCTGAGGACAGCCTGTCCCGATCTTCTCGAAGACAGATGGAAGCACCCAAGACCTTCGCCAAGCCCGGATTTTCCCGAACAGTCCGATTCTTCTCCAGGGAATGGATTAGAACTTGAACGCCGCTGGAAAGAGGCCTCACAGTAGTTTGGGAAGGGCCCCCTTCCGAACTTGGAACGGCCAGCGGAGGTGGAGGTGGCTCTTTTTGGTGAGGAGGAGTTCGGACCACTTCTATGATCGGCGGTTCGGAAGGTTGAGATGAGCCTTCCTGTATTTCCCCGGGCTCATGACCAGGTGTTTGAAGCAGCTCGGAGCGCTTCATCTCCCGTACCTTCCGAGAGATCTCTCTCTTCCGCTTCCGGCTCTCCTTAGAAGCTTGCCATACCATGCACGCACAAAGAAGAGGTCAGTGAGATCGCTAAGGTCCAAAGATCTGAGATATAGAAAATACTGATGCCGAGATCAGAGAGCTGAAGCCCGCGATCTTGACCGGTGACCAGCTGCATAGTCCAATGGTGTAGCTCGGCCGTCACGGCATCCAAACAAGAGAACTTCTCTCTCGACGCCTGTTCCTTCAACTCCATCACCATTGCACCCTCTTCCCTATTTAGGGCGATGTGCTTCGTAAGCAAAGGACCCTGATGCAGCCGGTGGGAAGCCCTCAAAGCTGTTCGGAATTTTGCTCCTCAGGATAAAGAAGCGGTTCTTCAAATTCTTCAGGGAGGAAGGTAGATCGGTAAAAAGCCCACAATGGGGTTTCGCCTGGAAGAACCAACACTCGTCGTCCTTGCGACGAGTTAACCGGTGCAGTTCAGCAAACACCTTAGCCGTGGGTCGGAGCCCCTTAGCTCGGCATAGGCCTCGGAAGGCTACTAAGATCCGCCACGAGTTCGGGTGAACTTGGACGATGCACACTTGGTGATATTTTAAAACCTCTTTAAAGAAGTCGTCAAGAGGGGACCACAGCCCGGCTTTTAACTGTTCTTCATACACCATGATCGTATCGTCCCTCTCAAAGAAGTGATCTGCTCGAAGGTCGCCATGACACCGGATAAGTTAAATGCGAATCGGTAGGATGTTGTACTCCTGGCTGAACGACTGCAGGTCGGTTTCTTGCAAGATTGATGGCAGCTCTTCCATGGGAAGATTTTCCCTCCCCGAAGAAGGCACATGCCTCGAGGGTGCTGGTTGTCCCCGAGCTAGAACGGAGACCCTAGGAAGTTCAGGCTGCGCGCTTGGTTCGACCACCTCTACATCATCGGACGACCACGAGAACTGAATGGAAGGGGGGCTTGCTGCTCTCTGACCCTCGGCACCGCTCATTTTCAAAACAGAAAATTTAAACTAAAAGAAAGATCAAAACCCTTACCGGAGCTTGATCGGTGTCGGAGGAACTTGAGAAAACGAGAGAATTTGGAGGTTGTTTGCGAGAGACTGAAAATGACATAAAGGAGCAACTGGCTAACCCCACCCCTATTTATACTCGTCCGAGCATTTAATGCTCACGATGTTCCAGGTAGTGCATCGGATAGCGGGACTCGCCAGCTGTTCTGACACGTCTCAGGAATATTCCGGAGATTCCATAATAAGATCGGTTAACTATAGAGCGGCAGATTAAGGTGTTTTGAATTACGAATCAGATAAGTGTCATTCAAACTAAGAGTCGGATTGGATAAATACTTCAGGGATCGGAAAATAATCAATGCAATAATAATAAAACAACAGTTGTCAAAATAAATTTTATTTCCGAAAAGATCTGATTACATCGTTTGAGCGATCTCGGGAGATCGGATTACATTAAAAGTCTAATTACATCATTTGGGCGATCTCTAGAGATCGGACTACATTAAAGGTCTGATTACATCATAAGAGTGATCTTTAAAGATCGGTAGAAGGGAGACCGGCATGAAAGATCGGAAGAGAGCGTGTCAGGAAAGATCGGAAGAGAGCGTGTCAGGAGAGATCGGAAGAGAGGAACCCGGTATGAGTGATCGAAAAAGGATCATGTTGAAAAGACCGAAAAAGAGGAGAGGTCGGAAGACAAAGAGAATAAGACAGCTCCTGTCAATTATCGTCATAATCAGAGCCGAGGTAGTTAAAGCGTTGCAGGAGAAATCTCAAACGCATGCCCCAGAATCACCGCGTGCGACATGCGCGAGTGCGTCGGGGCGGCGTACATCCTAATCTCCACCGTTGATCTTACTTGTAAGGACGAGCTCGGAGCCCTCGGATCGAAGAAGAAAACGACAAGATCAGCGCCTTTCACTCCCAGCTCTCGGATCGCCCCGGACAAGAGAATTTGGGACCGTCAGATTAGAAGAAGAAAATGACAAATATTCTGAAGGGGATCTCGGCCGTCCGTTCTGATTCTCTTTAATTCCTGAGCCTCAGATCATGTCCTTCGAAATCCTGATCCTCCATCTCTCTCAAAATAGATCCTGACCCTTGAGTGAAGCACCGTTCCTATAAATACTGCATGAAAAGCTGCTCAAGGGGCGGGCAAAAAGGAGAAATAGTTACTATAGTGGAGGAACTCAAATTTAATTGATTCGTTACTCTGCTTTTAAGTTTTTGATAAGGAAAAAATTTTGAAACGATTTTACAAGTGTTTTCTTGCAAAAGGGATTCTTGAAATACTGGAACTCTCCATTTTCAGTTCTTTCATTATCCTGTGACGCCCTTACTTTCAGTTCTTTGTCATCTTTATTTCCATTCTTATTTTCCAAGCTCAACTCCATTCAACTTGCTTGTTTAAACCTGACTGCCGTTTAGCTAAGGATCCTTCGTTTCTAGGCGAGCTTCAGCCTTCAAGCTAAACAGCTTGCGCCCCTATTACGTTTTGCGATTAGTTTAGTAGGTTCGGCTCCTCACAGGTGAGTGTTTATATCTCTGTTTCACTAAAAGCTCTTTTTATCTTACGAATTCCCTTTACTTTTATGTTTGTAATCTTCGCCAAGTTTATATGGTGTAATGAAGGTTATTCCCGAAGTTTACTTTCTTTGTCAACTGGTCCATTCTTTTTGTTAAGCTTTGCTACTTCTAAATGCGAAAGTCCTCATCTCAAGTAGCGTATAAGTAGTTCGGTAAAATGTAGGTAGCCGTGTCTTAAGTGCTTCTTTAAAATAGAAGGCCTGAATAATACGTCAAGAAAATAATAGAATTGTATCACTAGGCTAACATAGAAGGTGATTCAGTATGACGTCATAAAGCAGAATGAAACTAAATCTCAGATAAATAAACAGAACGGATTATACATAAAAAGGTACTGGTAAGGTAATTATATAGAAGATCGGTAAAATTTAGTCTGGCATCCTTTGTCTGGTCTCAAGGTACCAACCAGTTAAAAGACGCCTTATTCCGACCATTGGCATCTTTGAATGCCGAAACTCTTAGTCTCAGGTTCTTATGATGTGTAGCTATAATTAAACCTTGAGAGATCGGAAAAGTCCTTATCCGGTCCCCATTTAAATGTTTAATAGAGGTCGAAGGAGAGTTCTTACCCGATCCTCGCCCAAAACTTCCATAAATATTTAACAGAGGTCGGAGAAGAGTTCTTACCCGATCCTCGCCCAAAACTTCCATAAATATTTAACAGAGGTCGGAGAAAAGTTCTTACCCGATCCTCGCCCAGAATTTTAATAAATATTTAATAGAGGTCGGAGGAGAGTTTTTATCCGATCCTCAAGCTTAAAATTTTAATAAATATTTAATAGAGGTCGGAGGAGAGTTCTCATCCGATTCTCAAGCTTAAAAATTTTAACAAATATTTAAAGGAGATAGGAGGAGAGTTCTTATCCGGTTCTCAAGCTTAAAAATTTTAATAAATATTTAAAAAAAGGAGATCGGACGAGAGTTCTTATCCGACCCTCAAACTTAAAAATTTTAATAAATATTTAAAGGAGATTGGAGCAGAGTTCTTATCCGATTCCCAAATTAAATTTTAACAAATATGTAAAATGATTCTCCCTGAAACAAAGTTAATACACAACCGCAATTCACTACGGTTGTCTCATTTACTTATGTACCTGGGTAATCCGGATTAGTGAAAAATCAAATATTCCTTTCGGTCAAAAGGATTAACATTTCCATTCAAGCCCTCCTAACTATGAAGAACGTGAAATTAAATCTGCTTACCCTCGTTGAGGGACGAGGTGGGGTGCCTAACACCTTCCCCACCTGTTCATGGACCCCGAACCTAGAATCTCTGTTTTTGAAGTGGTTTTAGTGTAACTTACTTTCACAAATGGTTTTCTTTAATTTCCCTTAAAATTAAAGTGGCGACTCCTCATTTTTCCCACTTCGGTGAGTGTTCGTCCAGGCGACCGCAAAATACCTTGCGACATATGGTAGCCATGTTTCTTAGTTACTGAGGTGTGATATGATATTTTATCCTTAAATACTAGGATGTCTCTTGTAAAGATGCATTTTGTTAATCATATAATCATGGTGATACTACTAACATCTACTACTTCCTCAGCTCTGGAGGAATGGCGTAAAAGAAAGATGGAACGAGCCAGACTACGGGAACGGGAGAAGAATGGAACAGGGACCTCTCAAGCTTGATGACCTTCCACAATTGGTTGTTCCAATAATTATGTGGACTTCAAACCTTTTGCTCCTTAAAAGTTATTTCAAAATGTATACGTGTATATATTGCAACCATAATTCCATGAAAAATAGAGCACTTGTATTTGCCATCTCACAGATCATTTTATTATTATTAGTATTATTATTATTATTATTATTGCAAAAACTAGTTTTGTTCTTCAATGTTTCCAGTTGCTGATGAACGTATTTTTGTTTCGGCAGCTAGAACTAAGATTTACCTGCATTCAGAAGTATACAAGTCTGATTATGATATTTGCTGTTTAAAATTCTCTACCCTTAGAATGAGATTAAGCGATTACGAAACGACTTCAAAATTTTATTAAGTTAATTAGAATATGCAGGTTATAATGACGACCCTTGTTATAAAACAATTGCGAGAAATTTTATCTGCTTCAAAACCATATTTACGTTTCCCATGATCGCTTATGTTTTTATTCCTCTGTACAGCTGCTTTCTTTGCCTGATATGACTAATGCTAAAGCACAGGGGAAATTATCTCATCGAGGATGAAACTTTGAGTCGTTCCTTATATGGGATCTACAACTTCCGATTGAAGATAAATGCAACTTAAGAATTAAAAATCTCTAGATGTAGACTGATAGAGAAATTGAAAGCTGTTGTTTGAATTGGATATAAATAATTCTCAATTTCCAATTTTCTCTCCACTAAACCAGAATAGATACCCCATGGACTATTGACATAGAGAATCTCATTTCATGAGTACCATCTTCAGGTCAAATATATTCACAACTCAACAAGAAAACCAACTAAAAATCATTGAAAATGACCTCGGGTATCTGTGCATGAACGGACAGATTCCTATAAAAGCTTATAAATTTTGAATTTTGTATATACAAGCCACTAAGTAAAAAAAGTTAATACAGTCCTGAGTACAAGCTTACAAAAGCCTTATGGTAATTATTCCCATGGGATTAGCGGGTGCAAGGCTTCCTAGAGATCCATTGAAACTGTGAAACCATTACATTGCATACAATGTTAGTGACATCTATGACATCCATATATTAGTGTTAAAATTTTTGATTCAGTTTTTGACACACTGACCCCTTATTTTGTTTAACCCTTTGACCGAATGTTAAGCAGCCTCTCACTCTGTTTAACCCTTTGACCGAGTGTTGATACTTTGACTGCCACGTTGGATCCTATGCCCCAAGCGCTGACTATTTGACTTAGTTTTGAGCAAGTAATATCATTAGTCTCCCCCCCTCCAGTCATTACGAATCTTTAGGTTCGAGCACCTCTTGTCCGGTCACCTAATACAGAGTGCCCTTAGGGGATGTGATCTAAATTAATTGTCGTGTGGTTCAAGGACAGCTGTCAGGCACAGATTGACAACGTGTCGCTTCAACATGGCATGCCCTAATTAATACTGCCCTTGAAAAGGCGAAAGACCATTTTGGCGCTTTGGTTTGGCAGCGAAAAATTTAAAATCTTACATTAAATGCCCCACAACTCGCTATGTAAACCCTCTTTTGTGTCCCTTTTCCATTTTACTTTCAGCTTTGCTATCTTCCAATTTGTGCTCTCAGCTTTCTCCTGTGACTCTCCGTGAATTTCTATTTCTTCCAATTCTCAGGTAGTCTTGTGTCTTTTCTTCTCTTTCCTTCTTTTTGTCCAACTGTTTGCTCCAATAAAATGAGTGACTTAAGGGAAGCTGGGGTTCAAGCGTGACTCCCTCCTCATCGATGGTTGTTTTCAGTCAAGGTTCAAGTATCTGATTACTTTTCTCCAATTCTGGTCACCCAGGAGATGTCCCTAAGGTTACTGGACCACCAAATACAGCAACTGTTGAACCCACAGTCGCAGTCGAGGCACCGTCCCACCATAATGTTGGTGCAAGCACTTCTAAGCCGAGCACGCCCGCTAGAGTCTCTGCGGCCATTTTCTCCTTGGGCGAGTGGGATCTTCTTGAGCAAGTCCTATGGCATCGACAATGAAAGATTCTGGCTGTCACTCGTCGAGCGTCAAGGATTGGCAGACAACACTTTTCTTCGCCCGGTTCAGGTAACTATCTATGAGGATCAGCATAAGTCTGGTTTGCAATTGCTACTCGATCCTCTCAACATTGAAATCCTCAAATATTACTGATTGTCCACCCCTCATATGCATCTGAATTCCCAGAGACTGTTATCAATGTTCAAGGCACTATGCCAAAGAAAAACACTACATGCTTCAGCTCGGGTATTTTCCACCTTTTTGCAATTGAACACACGAGATATCGTGGAGTATTAGCACTTCCATGCCCATTAGGGGATAGGCTTATTCACTAGTCTTCCTTCCTCACTGAGGAAGTGGAAGGATAGATTTTTCTGTGGAAAACACTGCCAATGAGCAATGGGGTGGAATCCAGACCGCCTGGAATTCTTTAGCGGACAAGAGGGCGAGCGACTGAGGCTGGATGCCAAAGAGAAAACAGTGGTTAACGAACTAAAGGCTATTGTTTGGCAGGAGAAAATACCGATCAAAACTCTAATAGAGCTTAAGGACAAATAATGGGAGGCCTTATATGGGTCTAAGAATCTGGTGGTGGCCGAACATTAAAACCTCCTGATCGAGGGTAAAGACTTGAACTCATCTTTTGATCATTTTTACTCACTGAAATTCTTTCCTTTTCACAGAAATGTCGAACGGGGCAAAGAATGTGGAGCAACTGATTCAAAAAAAGAAGGTCGAAGCTCGCCCAATTGTCACTACCACCCTTCTTGCTCCAAAGAGGGTTAGGGTTACAACACTCTTGGCCTCTCCTACTGGTGGCGAGCAACAGACGGCTCCCCCAGTCACTGAGCCGAGAGTTGAAGAGTAAGAGAATGTGCCAGCTGCACCCTTTCAACCAGTTAGGCAACAAACTGTTGAGCAGCTTCTATCCGAGCAGTCAGTGGTCGAGAACTTCAAATTGGCCGACTGGCTCGCCAAGTGATACACTCTTCCCATTGATCAAGCTTGCCTAGATCAAAACGATGACAATGAGCTTGCCCTCTGAGCCATGACACTGCAAATGTAGCAAAATATCTGCACACAGCTCCTTCGAGAGAGGAACAAAGCTTTGAGGGGGCATGTTTGGTAGTCAGGAAATAGAGATTGCTTTGTTAATTGAGTTCATCTTTGCCTCTAAGAAGAAAATTCAGAAGCAGGAGGGCAAGCTTCAAAAGCTGAAGGTGAAGATGTGCGCTCTTGAGGTCGAAGCTCAAAATTGCCCAGGCAAAACAAACCAAACTTAAGAAAAAGGTTGAAAAGCAAGAAGCGGAGCTCTCCACCACCGACGATCAACCAGTTAACATTTATGTCAAAGCCCAAAAAGACATTGTCATTGAGCTTCAAAGGCACTACCCAAGGAATCACTTCTCCTAGGTAGAGGATTTAGGTGGTGGCGAAGATGAGGCTGTAGACGTCAATGATGTTAATGCACCTGAGCAGGGGGTTGCATATGATGAGTAGGCCCCTATACTCGATAATCTTTATATCTCCTTTTCTCATCAATGAACAGTATTTTCCTTTCTTTACTTTTTGAAAGTTGCAAAGTACCATAGCTCGGAATAAGTAACTGAACACAACATTAAAACTTATTAGTAATAAGTGCTCGGATTCATAGGCCAAGTAAAAAATGTAATGACAATAATAATAAATGCTCGGACCCACAGACCGAGTAGAAAATGTAACAATAATAATTGAACAATCTTGATGAATTAACTTCCGTAGGTGATAAATGCTTGGACCCATAGGCCAACGTACCACTAAGGAAAACACCAGTAATTGCTCGGTATTCCTGCATCAACAAGTGTTAAAAATTTGTGTATAAAATTTCAAGTAATTTTTTCTCCGAACCTTAATTATTAATGAACCTTGGGTGCCGTGTATGAGTCGTAATGTCATAAAGCATGAAATTTCACTTGGTATAGAATGTGACAAGGACGACTGCTCGGCTTTACCCATGATCAAAACGTAATTAATAAAACATAGAGAAGATCACTCAAAATTTTGATCGAAGAAAAGCATCAATAAGACAAACCATTCGTGCATACAATGTGTTGCTCAAATATTTACAGTGATTATCTTTTACTTGTTCAAGACATTAGATCATAATCTAGGCAGCTTATTCGTCATAATTCTTATTAATCTTGCTATCGGGGTAGTTGCCCTTAAAGTTTGCTTATCTTGTAGCTCATCGATGGGTATGAGCTAAAGGCTCTTTAGTTTATTTTAACTTTGTGAACTATTGCCATTAATAGACTAAGCACCCTTAGATTATTTAGCCTAACAGACTATTATCATGGATGAGCTAAACACCCTTAAATTATTTAGTCTAGCGGACTGTAGTCATGAATGGGCTAAGCATCCTTAGATTAGAACAATTAGAGATTCTGAAAAATTCCTCTTTGTTTATAATACTTGCAAAAATTATAGATATTCAATGCTCAGGGCAAGACTCTGTCGTTTGTCTCGGCTAGTTTGTAAAACCCTAGGCAGATAACCTTAGAAATGACAAAAGGTCCAACCCAGTTACATCCTAACTTCCCAGCTTCGACTATGCTGCTTGTGACATTGTCTCCCTTAAGAACAAAGTTTTCCACCATGAATGCTAGATGTTTTGACTTTTTGGTTGTACATATTGATTATCTTTTATATGTACTGTGCCATTCAAATGAAAGCTATCTCCCTTAGCTTTTTTGTCCTGTCAAGATTGAACCATAGGTCTTCCTATTGTGAAGCTTCCTTAGGGTGCTCTGTTTGAGCTCTTGGGATGTTGACTCCCGAGGGGGTTACTGCCTCTGATCCATATGCGAGTGAAAATGGAGTTTTTCTTGAAGCTGACCTAGGTGTAGTTCGATAAGCCCACAGGATGCTCGGCAAATGGTTAGGCCAAGCTCCTTTAGCTCTACATAGCCGCCTTTTCAATCCTTCAAGTATTGTCCGATTTGCGACTTCAATCATTCCGTTTGTCTGCGAATGATAGGTTCAAGCGAAGCAAAGATCAATCCTAAGCTCTCTGAATTTGTTACTAGCGAGCTGAGTACCATTGTCTGTTATGATAACTTTGGGAACTCCAAACCTGCAGAAGATATTCTGTCTGATGAAAGCTATTGCTAGGTCAGCTGTTAAGTACTGTGATGCCTCGGCTTTTGGCCACCTGGTCAAGTGATCAATGGCGACTATGCGTACTTTCGGGAGCTCGATGCCATTGGAAAAGGCCCAAGAATGTATATGCCCCACTTGTAGAAGGTTCATGAACTGCCGATGGATGAAAGTTTCTTCACTGGGAGGCGAAGAATGATGCTATGCTCTTGGCATTTTCTGCATTTCTGAACTAAATCTTTGGCTTCCTGCACTGCAATGGGCCAAAAAAACCCTTGTCCGAGTGCCTTTTTGGCAATTATTCTTGCCCCTTCATGTTTATTGCACAGTCCCTCGTGGATCTCAAGTAAGACCAACAAACCATCCTCTCTATTAACGCATTTGAGCCATGGTTAAAGGTAGAATCTCCGGTACAGCCAGCCATCAAGTATACTATACTTCGTTGATCCCTGTACTATCTTTTTGGCTTCGTAGTGTGCCTTGGTCGAAGCAGCAGAAGATGGGTGTCATCCACGTTTCTCCAATATCGATTGGCAATGCCTCTTCCTTGTAATCGGTCGGTGCTGCGATCTCCTCAAAAGGGATGGATTGTGTCAGGTATTGTTCTCCCACTACTGCTGCCTTTGCCAGGTAGTCTACCTCCTAGTTCTCCTCTCTTGGTATTTAGAGAATGTTTACTTTTCCGCTATCTACTCAGATTTGTGCCAACATACTTTGCATTCATAGCTCATATCTGCCCAAGTTCGAGTATTCGACTTAATAACTTTCCTGTAGTTGTTTAACAACCAATTGTAAGTCATAAAAAATGTTGACTTTTTGGGCTCTTATGCTTTGATGATGTGCAGACCCATGAGAATGGCCTCATATTCAGCCACGTTGTTCTTTGCTCGAAATGCTAGCTTTGTCGCGTACTTTAGCTTTGCTGTGTGTGGTTCTTTAAGGATCTACAACTATGCCCGCACCAGTTGAACTCGATACTCTATTCGCCCATACATTCCATTACTCCTTTGGTTTTTCCTCAATTTTGGGTACTGGTGTTAGCTCAGCCACAAAGTCTACAAGTACCTATGCTTTGAGTGTTATCCTCGGGACATATTTGATGCCATATGGCCTTAGAATCACTGACCATGTCACTAATAATCAAGACGCCTCTGGTCTGTGTAGAATCATCGGCAGAGGGTAGTTTGTTCAGACTTCTATTGTGTGGGCTTTGAAGCATGGCTTTAACTTCGTCGCCGAAGATAGAACTGCATAGGCAAGCTTTTCTAATATTAGGTAGTTGAGCTCAGAGCCCTTCAACACTTGACTTGTATGGTACACCAATCTTTGCTCACCATCTTCTTCTCAGATGAGGACCGAGCTTACTGTCTCCTTTATTACTGCAAGATATCAAACAATACCTCACCCAATTTTAGCGAGTCAAGTAATGGTAGAGATGATAGAAAATGCTTCAAATTTTCAAAAGTTACCTGGCATTCTTCTCCCCACTTTAAATTGATTTTTGTTTTCCATGCCTGGAAGAAGGGCAGACATTTTCTGGCCGAATAACTCATGAACCTATCAAGATCAGTGATTCGTCCGTTGAGTCGTTGAACTTCCTTTATATTGCTTGGTGGTTACATACCCATTATTGCTCAGATCTTTTCTGGGTTTGCCTCTATCCCTCGCTCGGATATCATGAAGTCAAGGAACTTGTCAGCCTTTACCCCGAAGGCGCACTTGTCTGAGTTCAACTTCATCCTTGTTCTGTCCAGCACATCAAATGCTCCAGCTATGTCTCTAGCATGGTCCTTGTCTCTTGAATTTGATGATTATGTTGTCTATCGTCTATAATACTTTGATGATTCTGCCCTTCAAATCTTTGAACATTTGATCCACCAATCTTTGATATGTTGCCCTAACATTATTGAGACCGAATGGCATGGCCTTGTAACACAAAACTCCAGATTCTGTCATGAAAGCAGTCTTCTCTTCATCTTTCAGATCCATTCTTATTTGATGGTATCCGAACAAAGCATCCACCAGAGATACTACCACGTGCCCAGCTATTGCATCCATTAACTTGTCAATGGTTGGGAACAGATAGTAATCTTTTGGGCATGCTTTGTTAAGATCTGTATAGTCCACACATCCACCATTTTCCATTTGCCTTTCTGACTAAGACGATATTGGCTACCCAAGTTGGGTACCTCACTTCTCAGATTAGACCTGCGTCCAATAGCTTCTTAACTTGCTTAGCAATAATCTTCTATTGTTCAAGTGCGAAACACTTCTTCTTTTGTTGAACCTGCTTAGCTTCTGAGTCCACACTCAGCCTATGAGTGATTATGGCTGGATTTATGCCCTTCACATCTTTTGTTTACCATGTGAATGTTGCCATTCTGTTTTTTAATGTTCAAATTACTTCTTCCTTGCTTGACCCGCTTAATGCGGTTACGAGGCAAATTTTATTCCCTTCTTTCAACTCCTTTTCCATTACTTGATAAGTTGGTTCTAGTGAGATTTGACTCTCCAATTTCTCTAGCAGCTCGATCGATAAAGTCACCTATGTCACCACTTTGGTTAACTTCTGATAGCACTCTTATGCTAACTTCTAACTTCCTCGGACAATGGCTATGCCTCCCTTGGCGGGAAATTTCATGCACAACCATTGTATGCTAGTGTTGATACTATTGCTACTTAGGAGAGGGCAACCAAGAATAATGTTGAATAATAACAGGATGTCGATCACTATGAAGTATATATAGATCTCACGTTTATACCCCTCATTGCCCAGTATCACTGCCAGATTGGCGATTTCGAGTACAAGAACTATCTTATCTCCAAGGCCAACCAATGAGTACATCACCTTTGCCAAACCGTCTTGATTGTGGCTGAGCTTCTCAAACACTTCTTGGTGATGAGGTTGATCGAGATTGCCATATCGATCAACATTCTTTGTATTGTGTACTTGCTCATCTGCACAAACACCACCAAAAGGTCAGAATGTGATTGTTTTACCTCATGGTCACTAGGACAGAACGTGATGATTTCCTTGCTCAGCTCGTCCTTATCAACCGAGAGGATTGTTCGACTACTACTGCTACTCACCTCTGCTAACCTCTTTTTACCAGACTTCCCGACACACGGCCCACCTGCAATGACATTGATTATACCAATTAGGCCATTATGCTTCTCTATGATGGTGATATCTTTGCTTCTGAAGGTTGATCCCCTCCTTTCTAAAGGTCCATCGTTTCGATTATCCCTTGTGAACCTCCTAAGGGACTGTCCCTAATCAGTCGTTCAATCTCATCTTTGAGCTGCCTGCACTCATCTGTGGTAATCATGGTCCTTATGGAACATGCAGAAACTTGCTCTTGTCCTGCTTTCCTGAAGTGTCTACATTGAGCCTCTTTGGCCATTTTATGTATTTGCCATTCTTCTGGATCCACATGAGGACTCTGGATCTTGCCTCATTCAAGGGTATGTAGCTGTGGAATCTTTCTCTGCTCTGCTCGATGTTCTTGTCTGAGCTATAACCTCTTCGATTTGAACCATAGTTCTTCTTGTTCTGCCTCCCCTCATTGTTCTGTCTGAGCTATAACCTATCGCTCATCATCCAGCCGAATGTACTTCTGAGCTCTCTCCATCAGCTAGTAGTAGTCTATCACCGAGTTCTCGATCAACAAATCAGAAAACTTGACATTCCTTATCCCCCTTTTCAAAGCCACACACACGGTCCCATGATTCAAGTTTTTAACTTGTATTGCTTCAGCATTAAATCAAGCAATGTACTCCCTCAAAGACTCCCCCTCCTACTGCTTTACTTTCTGAAGATCCAAATATAGCTTTTTCGGTGAAATGCAGGAGATGAACTTATTCTTAAACTCAATGACGAGCTAGTAAAAATTCTAGATTGACTAAGGCCTGAGGTGCTGGTATCATTTCTGATCTAGGCCGATCAATGTTATTGGGAACACTCGACAAAGGTAGTAGTCACTCACGTTCTAGAGCATCATCGTTGTTCGAAAATTTACCACGTGGCTCCTCAGGTTTGTTGTTCCTACATACTTGTCCAGGATGGGTAGCAAGAACTTTGGTGGGAACTGCTCAACTAGGAATAGTTCGAACAATGGAGACTCATCCTCAATTCTTAAATTTTCTTCCTCCACCTGCTTCTGGTACCTCTGAACAGCTTTCACCGAGCACTACTTCACCTTTGGTTGTGGTG
This sequence comes from Hevea brasiliensis, assembly GCF_030052815.1. Classification (NCBI taxonomy): domain Eukaryota; kingdom Viridiplantae; phylum Streptophyta; class Magnoliopsida; order Malpighiales; family Euphorbiaceae; genus Hevea; species Hevea brasiliensis. Next base: position 70,923,411 of record NC_079507.1, on the reverse strand, counting down.
ATTCATCAAAAAGTTCTTCTTATTCGTCCTTCCCTGTCTGCTCTGTCTTTATCCCTATGTTGTTGATTGATCGAGTAACCTCGACCTATTCCTCTAGGTTGAGCTGGATTGGCCTCTCCAAATGGTGGTCCTAGAGGAAGTTCTGCTCCAGAGGCAATTGCTCTGGGCAATGAACTAGTTCCAGGGATCAGTCCCATCAAGAAAGCAATTTGAACCTCCATTTCTCTGATGCGCTGGTGAACTTGGTCTGGTGTTAGTCCTTGTGGTAGGCCCTATTGGTCAGGCCTGATAGGAGGCATTCTGGTGTTGCGCAGCGAAGCTTGGCCACTAACAGTATTAGGACCAATCACACTTTGGATTGTTGCAACTACTAGTGGGTTGGTCCCAGTCACTAGAGTCCCAGCCAGCACATTCTTGCAGCATTTCTTGGTTCTATAGCCATTGAAAATAGCAAAAAGACACAAAGATGAAAATAAATTAGGACTAAATATTAAACTCACAAGAAGCACAGAAAATATAGAAAAGGAAAGAAATGGTTTCAAATGAGGGATATCAGCTAATAATATGAGTTTCCCATAAACGGTGCCACTAATGCTACCATGAGCCTTTGAAATCCAATCCTGGTACCACGTGACGCTGTAAAGCAAGGAAATGTGAGGTCGGTGGCAAAACAAATCAACATTCAAAGTTTAAATCAAAAGTTACAATCAAAATAATATCTTAATAATCATAGCCAGCATTAAAAGCTTAAATTAAGAGATTACAATCAAAATAATATCACAATTAGAATCTATATTTTTGCTAATAATTAACTATTGTCAATTCTCCTAGATGCTATTATTTACTTACTAATATTGTGATTTATTTGTTGTCACTTTCATTGCTATCAACTTCCTTATCTTGTAGTCCACTCCTTGTATAACCCTTTCTTATGAATGCATCCCCAACACTACTCTCCTCCTGAAAAAAGAGCTTGCCCTCAACCTCAAACTTTGGATAAGCATGTAGAGATACCTCTAGTTTCTTAGGCTCGGCTTGATTCTGGTCTTCTACTATATTGTCATGATCATCTATCTCCAGCAAGAATAATTTTTTACATTGGTGCCTAAAGAGTATGGTTCGTCACAATTATAGTACAACCCTTTAGTTCGCCTCTCTACCATCTATGTTCAACTAAGTTTTTTAACAAAAGGAAAGGATACACTGCTTGTGCTGCTATTTCCGAAAATAGTTGTTCCTCCTAAATTGTTAGCGGTGTGCCCAAAGGTGCCATAAAGTGCAGCTCATTGGTTATGAGTCACGATAATACTCCTTTTGCTATCTCCAGAGCTTTCTAGTTGTTGTCGTTTCACATAAGCCTCAGTGAGATTCATGGCCATTACCAAGTTGGGTGGGTTCCGCAATTCAACATCCATTCGAATTGTGTTAGTTAATCCAACAGTGAAGAGATTTACTTGCTGATCAAGGCGAACAGTAGTTGCTTTAGCTAAAAGTGATTGGAACTGGCATTGGTATTTTGTTTTAAATTCACCTAAGTAATTGCTTTGCAACAACGAACCAAAGCATAAATTACAATAGTTTTTTGAAGCTATTCCAATTCATCCCAACCTCTTCTTGTTCAGAGTCAGTAGAACCACAATTGAGCTTTCCCCATCATATGAAACGCCGCCAATCCCATCTTATTGGTTTCCATGGTTTGTTGATTGTAGAAAAATTGTTCACATTAATTGAGCATAGTTTTAAATCGCGGTCGTGGTCACGTTCATGGTCACTGTCGCAAGTGACAGAAATAACGTAATAATAACGCCTATTGCTATGCAAATTTTTTTGAAAATTTTGAAAAATTCATGAAATGAATAAATATTCAAAAATATAATTAAAACTAAGATATATAACTAAATAATAAGCACAAACATATCAAATAAAAACATTAGATCCACCATTCTTATACATCATTAGTATTAATCAATTTAAAATCAAAATAACTAAAAAGATAATAAATAACTAACATTATCAATACCAAAATGAGTGTTTAAAAGATTCTTAATTATCTTGACTTTGATCCTAAGATTGAGATGTGACTGGTTGTTTTGATCATTTGTTAAGGTTGTAAACTTACTTTGTAATTAGGTTATTTAACTTACTATGCAATTAGGTTGTAACGTTACTATTTAATTTAGAAAATAAATTTCAAGAGCTATTTCATAATTATTTATTTTTCTTAAATTTTATCTTTATCAAATATTATTTAAGCTTAAACTTTCTTTGATATTATTTTCTAATTATTTATGTATTTACCTTAAAAATGATTAAAAAATATCTAAAAATTAGGGGGGAAAAAATAATAACACACCCTTCAAACTCCTTTACTTCAAAACTACCTTATTTATTTGATGATCCATGCTCTTGAACTAAAAAATTTGTAGAGATGAATGATTTCACTTGAGTTGGTTTTCAAGAAAATAAAAAAAAAAATATAACTTATTTGCCTAAAGAGAATAAAAAGGCGCCAAAATGAATGAGCTAAGATAGTTTCTTATCAAAAAAATAGGCTCCCTCTACTATATTTCAAATTAAAGAGATAAAAAAAATTTTTTAAAAAAAATCTTAGTTGAAAAAGTAACAGCCGTTACAACCATTACATAATAGTCGGTAATGGCCGTTACCTTTAGATAACCAAAACGACCTTTACAGTTACAAATTTAAAAATTCATTAAATAACGATGATAACGATAATGGTAAGCCAAAAAACTTTTAAATAACAATGGTTATGTAATATAACGACCATTATTTAAAACCATAATTGAGCCATCAAAAAAGATCGTTGAACCCATCAAAGGAGGGAAAATCCAATTTGGTGTAGTGGGGAACCATTGGTGCTCCTTGTCGTCCTCTAGATCTTTCCCCACTACAATTCAGAAAATTGGTCTGACTGTTGCTACTAGATTCACTTTCCAATTTTGGGTTGTCTGTTGCTAGTGCTTTTGAAGAATTCCCTTAATTGGCGAGACAAATACTTAATCTGGGTTTCTACTCATGCATTTGATTTTTGCATTTTCTAAACCATTGTGTGTGTGTCCTAATGAAGGTCTCAACCTTATCCTACCAAGTTGAATCGCCCATGACACCTTGCTCTGATACCAAGTTATTATGTGCCTTAGATTAGGATTGAGTCATTGGCTGCTGAATAGGGTACTCTCCTTCAAAGTTGGATGGGTTTCCCTTGTTGGTGTTCTGGCCTTTCCGTAAGCGACCTATGGTGAATTGCAAGAAAACTCGTTGGAGGGAGCTTTAATCTTAAAATTGTAATGAAGCTCGTTGAATAAATTTCACTCAATGTCCTTCAAATTAATGTATTGTAACAATGTGATCCTTGAACTTCATTTTGTGACATAAAACCATCTCAACTTTCATATTTTTGCACAATAAAATCCCTTCAACTCCCAATAGCCGGTTTACACGTAATTTGTTTGCATGACTTTCTAGCGTGGCATCTATTATCTCTCTCTTCCTAGCATTGAGTAAATTTCATGAATCTCTCTCTCTCTCTCTCTCTCTCTCTCTCTCTCTCTCTAATCGAAATATTTTGAATCCTCTCTCCTTCATGCACGGACCTCTCTCTTGATTTTTCTCTCTAATAAACTAAATCTTTTCTCCCTCAATCCCCACTAAACAATCAAAGAGAAATCTCAAAATCCTATCTCAAAATCAATGCAATACAAAATTTGCAAATTGAAAAATCATAAATCAAAACCTTAATTGCATTTTAATTTACAAATTGTAAAATCAAATGGGCATATCGATTTACTCTTGCTATAGATTTACAAATTCTTCCTATTGAACCATTCCAATCCTTGCTCAAAATGACCCTTGTTAACAAATATATCAATGGACATCATCCATGAAATCCCATCCCTTTCAAGCATTTCATCAAGCAGCTTGATCACATCTTAATCTTGCTAGTTCTAACTCTTTGTCCAGCAACCAACGCCTCAAGGAAGCTAATGTATCAAAACTCATCAATTAACTAAAATACACTACACATTTAGAAAGCTATAAGGAAGAGTGAGAGTGTTGTTACCTCCATTTTCCATGGGAAAGCTTCCATTGCAGGAGCTTAGCATTCATAAATGTTTATTGCCGATGTAGTTTCAAACCCATGAGGTTCATGAGCAGTGATGCTGCTATAGAGTTATTGTCTTTTGATCTTGATTCCTTTGACTTTCTTCCTTGAAAATGTCTTGGGATGGAGGTCTATTCTCAAGTTGATGATTCAACATAAAAACTTTAATTCAGGTGACGTTTTGTGCTTCAAAAGCCACCTAGTGTAAATTTTGAGATTTACAAATTAATTATTGTTAATGACAATCAAATGAGGCAAAGATGAAAAATTTTTAAAAAAATTGATTTTAAAGGGGAGATCGATAGAATAATAATAAAAGGTGTGGCAATCAGAATTGACCATAGAGAGAAGAAGAAGAAGAAGAGAGTTTTAGATAAGAAAAGAAAGAGATGTGTTTTTCATAAAAAGAGTTATTGACCTCATTCTTGCTGTTGTGCATGCTCTATTTAGTTATGATAAGAAGAAGTAAGAAGGAAGGAGAAGGTATGGTTTAAGAGATTGCATTCTGCAAAAAGGAAAATAAAGATAAAGAGAAAGGATGTTGGGTTCAGCCGCGCAATGTCGATAAGAGGTTTGATGTGCCTAAATTCGAGCAAATTGGGGAAGACAAGCTAAGATGAGAAGGAAACCGAGAGAGAATCATGTTGGCGTGGAAAGAACAGAATTATATGAGAGAGAAGTGTGTGGCAGAGAAAGAGAGTTGTTTTATTTAAGGTTATTTAGTAAATTTCAATTTTTTTAAACAAAAAGTAATAACATATCATATTACAACCGACAAACCAATTATAATAGGTTAGAGAGCTTTTATTGTGAAAAAAATGAAAGTTAAGATAGTTTTATATTACAAAACGAAATTCAAGTATTGTATTGTTACAATACTAAGTTGAGAAACAACGTGTTAAATTTTTCTGAAGCTCATTAGAGGAAGCTTGCAACCTCTTAACAATGTTAAAGAAATCTGCTTATTTTATTTATTCAACATGTTCTCCTTACATAGAGATTACATGGTCACACAGAAATAATCTCCTAATTATAGCCAACATTCAAGGCTTCAATCAAGAGATTACAATCAAAATGATATCTTAATAATTATAGCCAACAATGAAGGCTTAAATCAAGAGATTACAATCAAAATAATATCACAATTAGAATCTATATTTTTGCTAATAATTAGCTATTGTCGATTTCCCTTGATGTTGCAATTTACTTGCTGATATTATAATTTATTTGTTTCCATTTCCATTGTCACTGGCTTCTTTATCTTGTGGTCCACCCCTTGTATAACCCTTTCCTGTGAATGCATCCCTAACACTCTAATTGTACTATGAATAGGTAACATTGTTGACAGATCAGACTATACCAGAATTACAAGGCAGACATCAATCTAAAACCAGCTTTAATGATGAAATGTTACAAACTAAAATAAGGCCAATTTATTCATGTTCAAGTAGACAAGGAAATGCAACAAAATAGTTAAGTTTACCTTATAAGATAATGTCTTCAGGATGCTGTGCTACACCACATACAAAGGGTTCCAACAACTCTTCTAGCCTATTTATTTGCAAATAAAAAGCTTCCTCGTTCACTCATCAACCACACCATAATCAAGGCTAAGCTTCCTCAAAGGAGGAATGTTCTCCATTGCAAAGAGCATGAGGTGAGGGAACATCAAATTATTGTGATCATACAATACAAACTGCACCAGCACATTTGGAGTTGAACTGTGGCTCACATAAGAAGCAACATTCCTCATTCTCGACACATCCAATGCAAAATCCAAAGGTGGAATAGATGGATAAGATGGACACACATAACCAGGATATATCTTAGATAAATTCCCCCATTCAACCCACTTTTGAGAAAATCTACTTGGATAAATCAAATTATCGCCATTCATTGTGAAAACCTCAGCTTGCTCTCTTGTAAGAACAACCCCTGCATATTCACATATAAATACACCAGCACGTATCAAATCCAATGACCTAACTCCCCAACCTTTCTCCCTTGACCTAAAGATCTCCAGTCTATTTTTCAACCCCTTTTGAGTTACCCGGTTCCGGCAACTTAGTGGGCACCTACAAAAAGCTCCACATTCAAATACTATCGGTTTCCCTCTCAACAAGAAACCATTCTGATCATAAGCAAACTCTCCCCCATTCTTCCTCGAGCAAATACAACCTGAAACACACTCACACCCTGTCCCGTTACTTACATGATTAAATGCAAAGGATGGAAACACTGTCCTCACCAGATACTCATAACACAGAGGATCATGATGATTATCAATATCATTAAACAACATCACTGGCATATTCTCCTTCTTATTGGAAATATCAAGACTAAGATAACCCCTAGGCCTCGCACTCAAAGGACTGGTCCTCAAACTCTGTGCAAACCTCAAAATGGAACTACCCATTTCCGGTTGCCCTTCAATCCTCAACAGCTTATACTTGTAAACGCCAAACCCAGATCTCCCCACATCAAACCAACAATCATGAATTTTATACAAACCATCATAAACGTAAATCTTATGAAAACTCCTTGCATATTTAAAACCTCTAATCACTCTTACCTCAATCCCATAACGCATACTCCTCTCCAATGCTAAATTCCCTCCTTCGAGCTTCTGTTGCATACATTGCCTCGAAAACTTATCCTGTCCACCGTGCCCCGTGTAGATTAACATGTCTCCGGAATCCTCATTGTCCTCATAGCCACCTGAAACAATTATGCTTGTTGCAATGGGTTGCCCATTCAAGCTCTGGCTTGCCAGAAGGTAATCAATACCTGCTTGGGTTTTTCCATGCAATCCAATCATACACAATTCCATCCGGGAAAAGAATACATCCCCAACTTCAACTCCAGGGAGGGGCCCCACAATCCGTTTATCACGGTTGAGCCAGAGCCCGTGGGCACGCATCTCAGAGGAGGCCAGGACATCGCCTCGGGCCCGGAGGTTGAGGCTGTTGCCACGGCGTTTCTCTTCCTCCAATACGAAGAATATGCGGAGGGCATCATATAGCATACGGGTTCGACGAACGGAGTCCCGGAAATACCGTTGGTCCTCGATTCCAAGGTTTGCCCAGCGGACAAGCTCAGAAGAGCGCTTCGGGTATCGACGAGGAGGTCGGGTGACGACAACCGAGGAGATGCTATTGTTTTCATTGCCAGGGACGATCGCGCGAGAATCCGGGTCTAACACTGAAATGTCGTCGTGCTTTTCCTCCAAGCGTTCGGTGAATTCATTGCGAATGAGCTCGGAGATTATATGATATTCGGAGTAGGCATCCTTTTCTTCAGAGAAGGAGAATCTGGAGGATTGCCAGTGAGGGGTATGTTCGGAATTAGAGAAAATGTTAGGGGTAAAATCGGGAAACAAAGAGTCCTGAGGTTCTTCGGGCTGAGGTGTCACAACAAGAATGTCAAGCGGCTTAAGTTTAGGATCAATCCTTGGGATTAAAAGAGGAGGCGGGGAAATGGCGGCGATGTTGATGGACGGCGCAGATGGAGATTGAGAGAGGTTCAGGTCTTGAAATGGGACAAAAGACCCCATTGTGTGATTTTCGTCTAAATATATAAAAAATTTATTTCCAAAGGCAGAGGATGGGCCAGCATAGAAAATATTTTCGGTTAGGATTTTTGCAATGGGGGAAGGGCTTCAAGGTGTTTCCATAGCGAATTTTTTTTAGAAGAAATGAAAGATTTTGGACAGTTATTATTTTTAGCAGTTGTAGAGCCAATATTAAGGGCATGTTTGGATTAACCGTTGAATACAACTGATAGCTGTTAGCTGATAGTTGTTACTGTTAGCTGATAGCTTATAACTGATAGCTGATGATAGCTGTTTTATATTAAGTGTTTGGTAAAATTATATTTAGCTGTTATTATTAATATATAAAATGACTAATAAGGGTATATATCATATAATTTAGTTTATTATTTAAATAAATATAAAATTATAAATTTATTACATTATATTATTTATTTTATTATTAAATTAAATATATAATTATTAAATTAATATATTATATTATTTAAATAAATATATAATTATTAATCTTTTATATTATATCATTTATTTTATTATTGAAATAAGAAAATAATTATTTTTTTAAGATAATTAAATAATTTTAAAAATATAGATAAAATAATAAAATAATTATTATTATTAATAGAAAAATTTATAATTAATTTTAAGTTTTTGGATATAAATAAATATTTTATATTTTATGTTATTAATAAAAAATATTTTAACAAAGTTGAAATACATTAATTAAAATATTAAAATTATAAATAAAAAAATAAAAATATTAATAATATTAATTTTCAAGTTAAATAAAAAAAGGATAATATGGTCAAAATAAAAAATAAAACCAGATCAGCTATCAGCTGATGAGAAACAGCTCTAAAAATAGAGCTGATACAAACTGCAGCTGATGGGTATCATATCAGTTGCCCATCAGCTATCAGCTCTATTTTTTTAAGCTTGCCAAACACCATAATTTACCTGTTTGGGTGTCTATCAGCTATCAGCTGAACCCAACAGGTAAACCAAACACCCCCTAAATTTTGCTCAAGTTGGTACCTAGAAGGGTATGGTACCTAGGAAGGTATGGAACATTTGGATCTAGGGGTGGTCAGTTATACACGCAACATTTAGCGCTAAATTGGTAATTAGAAAATAATATATTTATTTCTCTTTTTTCCTTAAAAATATAAAATATACGTATGCAGTGACGTATATAATTTTAAATTTAAAGGCGATTAATGACGTATGCAATATTTAAACGTAAATTTGTATTAAGAAGGATAAACATTTTTCTTACTTCTTTAAAAATATAAAATGCATATGCAATGATGCACTTAATATTTTAAATATAAAAGTAGTCAATAATATATGTAACATTTATAACTAAATTAATAATTAGGCAGCAGTATGCATTTCTCTTTATTTATGCATTTCTCTTTATTCTTTAAAAAAAAATGTGTATACAATGACACACACAACATTTGAATCTAGTAATGGTCAAAATGTATACAACATTTTAAGTTAAATTAGTAATTAGCAACAGGTATGCATTTTCCTTTTTTCTTTAAAAATGTAAAATATTTATGCAGTGATGCACATAATATTTAAACCTAGAGGTAGTTAATTATGCATGCAACATTTAGAGTTAAATTGGTAACCATGAAAGGATATGCATTTCTCTTTTCTCTTTAAAAATATAAAATATGTATGTAGTTGTCACGACCCAACCTATGAGTCGGACCGGCACTAGGACCTGGGCCAGCCTAAAGCCACCGAGGTCTGTAGTAAGCCTAATTATTTCTTAACCCAATCCTAAGGCCCATTTTAAGCCAAATTTCAAAAATTCAACCGAACAGAGTCCGGCCATAATATGGACTATACAACAGGGAGTTTTTGATTCGCCCGACCTGTAAACACAATACATAATCATTTGGGGAGCTCAGCTCACCCTCCACATACTCATAATATCATTAAATTCAATGAGAGCTCAGCTCCCTCATCCAATCCAGTCATGCATGCATTTAATGTTCTTACAAATTCAACATAATATTATATTACAGTCCCAAATTGGTTAAAATACTCATAACACATACGGAGTCTAAAATTTGACTAAATTATACAAAATACATTAGATATTACTAATTGACCAGCGAAGAAGAGGAGTAAGTTAGTCACAACAAGTAATCCTCCTGTATCTTGGAAAAATAAGATGAACAGGGGAAAAATAAGATGAACAGGAGTGAGCGGAAAATACAAATTTTAATTACAATTTCTATAGCTACCTAAAGCTAATGCATCCTAAGAAGTGGAATGCAACACCATCAAAGTTTTCATACATATCACATCATAACAGCAAAAAGGCAATTTGGGAGCTGATAATGTTCAAACAGTACATATATGGGAGCTGATCCTTATATAGCTCTCTTAATCCAACCTTTGTCAGCGAGTGTCTCTCAAGTCGAACTTTCGCTTGATTAACCAAATGCGGGGGCCAGCGAGATCATCTCGAGCTCTAAAAATTTTAAAACTTTACCCTGGAGTCCTTAGCAATATTATTAAGCTATTTGTGTTTCATAAATATTTGTGTTTTTAGCCCATAATAGAGCAAATTTAGACAAAAGTTTCAAGAATTTCTACTATATCATGAAGCAACAAACCGTTTGGAAGAACCAACAAAAAGGAAGTGCCATACTCCTTTGCCAAACGTGCTAAACAATCAGCTGAATTATATCCGCAAATCCTCACTAGGATCACCAGATTATCACATCCAAGAACCACTTAAGAGAGACCCAAAGTTCTACCTATTTTGAGACTTTGATATGTATGCTGCCCACAAAACCATTAATCCAGTTCCCTTCAAAGAGAAATTCTTGCCTAGACCTAAATTGAATATATCAATTCCTCGGATTCAACTTTCCCTATGTGATTTACAGACAAGATTTCTCACTATAAAATATGGAGACAATTCTATGTGCAGACCAGATTCAACTTTTACATATCATGCATTAATTGAAATTTTTATTTAAAGGGTTTAAGTTGGAAATTTATTAAAATTGAGGCAGTAGAATCATTAGGAATCAAGAAGAAATATCCAGCCAGAAGTTGAAGAAAATTGTAGACAATTCACTTAAACTTATGGTGGAAATTATTTGGACTGCTGTCCCTTACATCCACTGTAAACAGTGTTGGTAAGAGCCGTGCGTGTGAAAGAGAGAAACATAAGAGAAATTTTATTGTAAATGGGTGATTTTATATACGCATATTATATGAAATGGCAAGCATATAGAATTATAGTTATTGAATTATTAAAAAAATTACTTAATAGTTATAATTTTGTGAGGTCTATATATATATGTATATATATATATTCAATTTTTATAGCTATAGCCAGGCTACAATTGTTTTTCATTTTCTGAAGGAGGTAGGATCAAGGAAATTTTCGTATGCTAGGCTCAAGCAATTCACCCTTCATTAAAGACAATGGAATCAGACACTGGAAACGACAATTTAATTCTGTGGATGCATTTGTCCATCCAAGCTTGTACGCTAAGCCGTCTTTGATCATGACATTTTTCATTAGATAATTAAGATAAGCTTCAAAGCACATTGTTTTCAGAAAATTAATTCCTTACTCAGCAGCACCAACGCTTTCTCTTTTAAGAACAGGCTGCCACATGCATACATATAGATCCACATAGACATGGAGGAGATATCAGAGACGGCTAAAGCTTACTATGCAAACTTGTCAGACAAAGAGAAACGATTGGCAACCGATCTTTTCAAAGCAATTGATGTAAACGGAGATGGGAAAATTAGTTTCGACGAATATGCGCAATACCTGAAGCAGAAGGGCTTTAAAACGATTTCTTCTCCTGACTTCTTCAGAAAGCTAGACAAGGATGGTAATGGCACCTTGGATTTCGATGAATTTGTCACTGTGCACTACATATGTTCGAGCGAAAGAGTTTTCTCTTGCGACGGGTGCAAAGTCTTTCTCGATGGTGTTTACTTTACATGCTTTCAATGCTTTAATGGTCCTGGTAATACCTATGATCTTTGCTGTGCTTGTTATCGAGATAAAAATGTGAATCATCACAAGGATGCTGTGTTTCTTGATAATTATACACTGCTACAAGCCAAGAGGCAGCAGAATAAGGATCAGGTAAATACCATTGATTTGAGATTGAATATATATATATATATATATATATATATTCTTGGAATTAGCTAATCAAGCTCTCTATTATATCAATTTTTTTCCCTCAGTACAAAAATGAAGGAGTTTCAGAGGTTGTTGAACTTGCAGCCGCTGGTATTGAAACTACATCCAATGTTATCAGCTTATGCAACCAAATGTAACCTAGCAAGCAGCATCCCTTGTTGCATACAAACCCGACATCGTTTCCTTCTGCCAGCAGCTCAAAACAAAAATATACTCTGTTCTTCTGTTGCTTCTTTTTGTACTATCCATTTTTTTCCCCTATTCCTGAAGTAAGCTCTGGTATTGTATTTTTATTGACAATAAAGGCTGTGTATCTTTTCTACTTGGAGTTTTGAAGTATTTTCAATATATCAAATCCAGGGATATTGCTGCTCTTGCCCAATGGGTCAAGATCAATTGCAAATGAAAACAATTGAAAAAATTAGCAGCCCAGACATGATAACATGTTGCTTAATTCTTTATATAATTTCAGGTGGCAATCCTTTTACCACCTTTGCCACTAAAATTGTGGGAAATTCTTACACATTATTTAATGGGAAATTCTTAGTGAATCTAGTCTACCATGAAATAAAGACACAAAGTAAATCTCACTAAACATTCTATATCTTTAATTATAGTAGACCCAATTTAAGTAAAAAATCAAATCCTAAAATTGATATTTTTATATTATGGAATTTTTTTAAAATATTGTACTTGTTCTTATTTACTCCAAAGACTTCTATTTTTATTCTATACGGTAAGAAAAAGGAAATTATATTTGAATTTAACAATGAAAAAAAGAAGAGAAAGTGAAAAGGCACTAAACTTTACATCTTACATAATGGTTAATGACAAAAGAATCTAAATAAAAAATAAATTATTCATTTTGAAAATCTTTTATCTTAAATATTAAAAATTTTAATATTTATATCTATTATTATATGTTAATCATAAAATTTTTTAACCATTCATTCATTCATTCTTATATATATATATATATATATATATATATATATATATATATATATATATATATATATATATTTTAGAGAATGGAAAAAATAAGTATACCCTCTTTAAATTGTCAATGCGAGTTTAAATTTAATCGAGATATTAATTAGAAAATAATTTAATTAGAGTTTCAAATCCATTTTTTGTATTGGGGTTGGTAGCTTGTTTTCATGGCCATCACTAAAAAAAACAATCAGATTTGTAATTAATTATGGTAACTGATTTCAATAAGTTACTATTAATAATTAATTTTATAATTGATTTATAATTATTTTTTTTAGTAAAATAGTTAATTTTTAAAAATTTAGTAACCGATTCAAGAATCGATTGTTAAATTACTTGTTATTAATAACTATTTTATAATTGATTGTTAAAATCGATTGTTATTAGTAACTGATATATAATAAGTTGCTAAATAAGTTACTAGTCAATATTGTAAAAATCTTAAATATACGATAACGATTTTAAAATAAATTGCTATTAACAACTGATTAAGAAATCAGTGACTAAAATTTGTTGCTAATAGCAATCGATATTAAAATCGGTTGCCAACAGCAACTAATTTAAGGAATTAATTATTAAATTAAAGAATTATTTTAATTGGCTCTAAAGTTAGCAATCGATTGCGATCGATTACTAAAATCGGTTATTATTTGTAACTGATTTCTTAGCAACCAATTTTGTCACGACCCAACTTTTGGGCTGGGCCAGCCTAAAGCCCCCGAGGCTCGTAGTAAGCCTAACTATTCCTCAACTCAGCTCTAAGGCCCATTTGGGCCCAATTTTAAGAATTCAACTGGACAGAGTCCGACCATAAAATAAATCATTTAACGGAGAGTTTTTGACCGCCTGACCTGTAAACACAATATATAATAAATTAGGGAGCTCAGCTCACCCTCCACATAATAAAAAAGGTCATAACTCAAATGGGAGCTCAGCTCCCTCATCCAATCCCATCAAGCATACAGTTAATAATATTACAGGTCCAACATAACTTTTATTATACAGGCCCAAATAAAATAAGTGCTTCTAACACATGCGGAGTATAAAATTTAACTCAATTATACAAAATACATTAATTACTATCAATGGACCTGCGAAGAATAAGAGCATATTAGCCACAACAAATAATCCTCCTCTAGCCTGGAAAAATAGATGAACAAGAGTGAGTATTCGACTCAAAGAGTAAAATATCAATTTTAACCATAATCTCTATAGCTATCTAAAGCTAATGCACCCTATGGAGTGAAATGCAACATCGTCAATATTTTCATATCATAATAGCAAAAAGGCAATTTAGAGTACTCATACACCCAACACTTTCAAACAGTACATATAAGGGAGCTAATCCCCTATAAAACCCTCTTAATCCAACCTCTGCCAGCGAGTGTCTCTCAAGCCGGACTTTCGTTTAATAACCAAATACGAGGTCCCAACGAGTGTCTCTCAAGCCGTGTCTATCCCGAAGGACCAGGTCCCAGCAAGTATCTCTAAAGCAGTGTCTATCCATCCTGTCCATATCCACTACCATACCACATGCACGCCACCCATACACACTGCTCTAAATTACCACAAATAATATCCATAGCACTTCAACAATTTCGAATGCAATATAAAATGTGCCTAATATATAACTATATAGATACATATTTATAAGTGATGCATGGGTATGCTTGAACATATAATAATATCGAAATTACAATTAAAATTAATATTTTACTCACAAACTCAACCGAAGTCACTGTGGCGGCTGGACAGAGGAGAAAGGCTGTCCCGGCTTACCTAATAATTTTATTACAATTATTTAATACATTTGACTCAATACAAACTAAGAAAGACCAAAGATATCCTAAGTCGTGTCGAAAATCTAGCAGAGTCTCCCCTATACCTAAGATTTACCCAACCTACAAAAGAGCTTAAAACGTACTTCTATATCCACAAACCACACACCTACAACTCAATTACATCACATAGCCCCTCCTGAGCCCATCCAAACAGTCAACCATCACTATATGAAAAATTACAGTTTAGTCCTTATAATTAACCCTTTTGCAAAAACTACCCAAATGAGCTTTAAAAATTCTAAAACTTTGTCCCGTGATCCTTAGTATTATTACTAAGCTAATGCAAAAGAAATTATAATTTTCTAAGTTTCCACGAATATTTTATGAATTTTTAATCCCATTCAAGCACTAGATAATTACGAAAAAATAAGGTTCGGGTTTACCTATGCCGATTCCGATAAACTTTACATCTTACATAATGGTTAATGACAAAAGAATCTAAATAAAAAATAAATTATTCATTTTGAATATCATTTTTTATTTAAATTTTTTGTTAATCTTTTTATAATAGTTATTATTAGTAATTTTTTATAATATTTTTATATTAATTTTTTAATACTAATTTTTCATTAATAATTTATTATTTTAGTAATTTTTTGAAAAATTTATTTATTTGAATTTTTTATTTGAAATTTTAATTTTTTTTATAATTGTTTTTAAATTAGCAACTTACTTAATGATTGTAAAATTACAAAATTAAAGACAATTTTTTTGTAATTGATTGTATTTCAATTGTTATTAGCAATAGATAAGTTTTTATTAAAAATTTTATTTTTTTAAATTCAATTAATTTAACTACCGATTTAACTTTATTGCAATCAACTTAATTGATTGCTAAACTGATATCTTATAATTTAGCTTGCGTTCAATGTCAATTCAAAGTCTTGAACTTTTTACGAGTTAGTTTCTTTCTTTCTATTTTTACATTTATTTTCTTGACCATTGTAGCTTGCTTATTACCTGTTTGATGTTTTGCAGAGCTAGCTGTAGAATTGCTTGACTTCTAATTTGGATTAAATAATCGATAAAATATGGCTTCCACATTGTTTAGAAACATTCAAACCTACCCTTTGTTGCTATACCAAACTGTATGCATTCTTAGAAGAAATAATTTTGTTCTATACTGCACGATGAAAAGCACCACACAAAATCAAACAGCTTAGCATGCAAATTAAAGTTTCCCCGCAAACCCAGTCAAGAACCCTTGATTAACTCACGAAAGATTATGAGGCCATCATTGTTATAGAGACCCATTTCCAGCTTTCTACTTTAACCAAGGCCTTCTGCAGCTGCCCATACAACTGTGGGGGCGTAGACCCAAAATGGACCGCTTGGCAATTAGCATGCTTCAATTTAATCGTTGTAAATAGAATATTTGTTGGTTGGCTTCAATGTATTTTAATAGAACAGATGATTGAAAGGAAAAACAGGCATTAGCGTTTCCTTTTAATCTTTTAATGGTTAGTTGAGAACCCATTATAACCCAATATCGATGCATCTTTTGAATGGAAAAGGAGCGCACTTCATATGGTATAATTTTTTGCTTGACCCTGTTTGGTGGAAGGAGCTTATATGAACATGATATATATAATTTATAATATATAATCAAATCATAATTGCAGGGTATAAAAAGCTTTTCAAACAATGTGTTTATGATCCTAAAGCAAGAACACACCTAGTCACCATGTGAAACCGACAGCAAATTATATTATTTTCACAAATATATATTACACTACGTTGCATTGCTTTCAGAAGTAGGATATATATATCTAGAGAAAGAGGCAGTTGATTGATTGAAAGGAAAAATGGTGGAGAAAAGTGGAACTGGGGAAGAGAGAAGATGGTGAGAGAGGGAGATGGTCTCTTAATAAAAATTTTACAAGGATGAGCATTTAAATATCAACATTAAAGTTATGTGATAATATTAAAATATAATTTTTTTAATTAGGTTTTTTTAAATTTTAAACATAAATATTATTGCATCGAATCAATTTACTGAATTTATTTAATTAAGCTCCTTATTGATTCATTTATTAAAATAATATTTAATTAATTTAAAGTTAGTTAAATTAAAATAGAAATTTTTTATTATTACCTTATTAAAATTAAAGTGCATTTTACACTACATTTGGATAAATTTTGAGAGATAGAAAAATAAAAGAAGGAAAAAAAATTGTTCTTTCTTTTATTTTCCTTCTGAGTAAAAGTTAAAGAAGGAAAAATAAAAATTGGCACTAAAATCAAAATATAAATATGTAATTTTTTTAGTATAAGTTTAATTTTTTTCATTTGATTTTTTACTTTCTTTTCAATTTAAGGAGAAAATAATTAAAAAAAAATAATCTTATTTTTCTTTCCTCCCTTATTTTTCCTCTTTTATCAAATAAGAAAAAGTATTTTCACCTAGTTATTTTCTTCTTTCGCTTATCCACCTATCCAAACATGGTGTTAGTTTATCAATAATTATTTTTAATAATAGAAGTAATTTATATTTTATAAATAAAAACAAAATACTAAAAATTTAAATTAATTATAAAAGAAATTGTTAAAATTATAATTATCTATCATTTTTAAAAATTATTTTATTCATAATTATTTGTCATTATTGATTTCAATAAGTACTAATTATTTGTTTTTCAATTTTACTCTTATTTCTATTAAATAATATGATTTTTTTAAAATGTATAATATCTTTTTCTCTCTCCCCCTTAATTTAGGTGAAATAAAGGTGAATAGATGATAGATAAAGGTAGACAAAGGAGGTAAGATAAAAGAAATTATTTTATGTACTCAATGCGCATGTATTCTCTCTTTAAATATGTGGATCTCCCTCTATTATAAGAGAAAAACTTTTTTTTTTAATAAGAGAAAACACTATTTTTTTAAATATTTCTGGTATATGTGATGATCCATAAAAAATTAACAAACAATAAGAATTAAAACTTAATTCTAAATTGATTTGAGTTAATCATACGAATTATTTTTTTTTGCCATACAAATCAACCCTATTAGACACTAATCAAGCTTTTGATTCATGCTCAGATTTGCTTCTATTAAATAAAAAGAAAATAAACAAATTTCAAATTATTGACCATTAATAAAGCCGCTAACATGGACCGAACTAGGGGTGGCAATTTGGATTGACAGGTTGTATTCGTGTTGTATCAATATGCGACACAAATATGATTAAGATCAACATAAATCTAACAAAATTAATAAATCATGTAAAAAATTTAAATGCAAATACGATCCTTCTATTATACGGATTATAAAATACGATACGATTAATATTAAATTACATTATGTGTATTTAATACGATACGATCCATTTAACATGATTTGACACGACTTAACTCATTTAATACTCTATATAAGTAGGTTTATGGGTCATAGTGTATCAAATGGGTTAGTAGGTCATTAGTCAACACTTACATGAGTATTAAACCGTGTCATAAATGTATAAAATCGAGTTAGCGGGTTAACTTGTGACACGACACGATTATACCGGTGTCATAAATGGGTGGGTCGACACGAATTCAATATAAACACGAATGCATAACTCAAATCCCATATTTTCATATTGTATTTATATTGTATTCGTGGAGTTGTGTCTAAAATTATCACCTCTAACCTATAGCTAAGTATTTCTACTGTTGTCAAATCAGAACCAACCACCACGGCGTTGCTTGCCGGCGACTCCATACAAAGGTATAGATATTCTTCGTAGTGGATTGATATTTTGGTAAGACTGAACTTGGATAAAGAACAGGAAGTCTTGGTATTGTTTGTTTTGTCAAATTTGTGGTTGAAGCGACGCGTCTTTGAGCAGCTATACCACGGTGTCTTTACAAGGGATGACTAGAACGATCAACGACGAACTCTTCCTGACTGCCTGTAGAGAACAATGAATGCTCTGAAATGGGCCAAACGGTCAGCAAGCTTTTCACCCTTTTAGCTATTGTTGCTATTTTGTTAGTGTATTCCCATTACCAGTCCTAAAGTTTATCTGACCGTACTTTGAATTAATTAATTTATACCCACCTTTCTTAAAGAAGTAATGATGCATTCCAATTCAAAAATATTATCCCCTAGACCGCAATCTGATTAGTTGGCGTGCTATTGCTTGTTTTTTTTTTTTCCCACAAGGTGCTTGTTGCTTTGCCTGAAACGAATCATGGTGGGTTTCAAGCATATTGTAATCCCTTTTGATCTTCATTGGTTATATTAAAACGGTTGTCGTGGAGACTGGAATAATCTTACTCTGATGTGTATTATTAGAGTGGAAACTGGAATAATCAGCTGTCTTTTCTAGGTTTATATTTAATAATGTTATGATTATCATGTGGGCTCCATTCCAAGGTCACAATTCTCCGCGTCAGAGTCTCAAAAACTGAACATCAAGACTTGCTTTGTGTATTTATACTTTCTGGATACCTATCTTATGAATATTAATGTTGTTTCAGTTAAAAGTTGTGGTCAGCTATTTTGTTGGCTATTAGCAGATAAATTTTAACTATTAATTGTTATGTTTATATAGTTATTTAATGTGAAAATATAAATATTATTTTTTTATTCTAATTAAAACACTCTTTCAAAAGGTAACATTCCATGATTATATAATAAACTTCTAAATATTAATATAAATATTATATCGTCTAAGTATCATATGAAAATAATCATTTTGATAAGTACTAATTAAATTTGAAATTCATTTTAACTTATTTTTTTAGTTGTAAATTAAATTATTAGTATTAGATGCTTAAAAATTGCATAAAAATTTAAAAATGGGATCAAATAATAAAGTGACACCCTACAATTTTATATAATAATAATTTGAAAATAAAAAAAATATGCAACACATGGACAAATGTCTAATTTCATTGATAAACAGAGAATTTTCAAAACTAATGCTAAGTTTTTTTTTTCTTTTTTTCTTCATTTTCTTGGCTTTTCAAACTCTCTTTTCAGCTCTCACTCTTTTCTCTCTGCACAACATACTTACAACTACACTAAAGCTCTAGTACTCTTTTTTTTTATAGGTTAAGGAGTGTCTTCTTTAAGTCAACAAGTACCTTACTTGTTCAAATATTTTTTCACCTAATATTTACCAAAGACTCATCAACTCCAGCGAATACTGTAAAAATTTGCATATAGTAACCATATTGAAGCAATTATCAACGTCTCAGATAAATTATAGTTCGGTTGGGTATTGAAATCAATGATAAAGTTTTATCACTACGACTGAAATTAAGTTTTTAATAAGAATAAAAAAAGCACTTTATGAATTCATCACCTCTATATAATTTAGTAACAATAGCATCCAAGCCATTCTACCACCCACCTTCCTTACAGCTAAAGCCATGGCATTCTCACTAATTAAAAGATTGCCTTTCATCCTTACCATCTTCATTGTACTGTTATTTTCT
Source organism: Hevea brasiliensis (assembly GCF_030052815.1). Taxonomy (NCBI): domain Eukaryota; kingdom Viridiplantae; phylum Streptophyta; class Magnoliopsida; order Malpighiales; family Euphorbiaceae; genus Hevea; species Hevea brasiliensis. The sequence goes on along the minus strand of NC_079507.1, from coordinate 70,903,277 downwards.
TCCAATGTTGTTTTAGCTTTTGCTTCTAATAAATCAGCTGTCCAGATGAAAGGACAAGAAGTAGACGCTCTTCTCAAATGGAAAGACAGCCTTGACGAGCCCACTAATTGCCTCCTTTGCTCTTGGAATTTTGTTCATCATAACTCCACTTCTTCTGATCTCAAAGCTGACATCAATACTTCCCCTTGCCAATGGGTTGGGATCACTTGTGATGAATCTGGACATGTCATACACATAGACCTTTCCTTCAGTGGTTTGGGAGGTACTTTACAATTCTTCAACTTCTCATCTTTCCCTAACCTTATCAGCCTTGACCTTTCTCACAACTTTCTCCATGGAAGCATTCCCCCCCACATCAGTAACCTTTCCAAGCTCATGTATCTAGACTTGGCTGTTAATAATTTCTCTGGTAATGTACCATCTGAGATAGGTTTGATGGCAAGTCTTCGCTGCTTGCTTGTCCACTATAATCAGATTGCTGGATCTCTACCTTGGACGATAGGGATGTTAAAATCTCTCGACGTGTTTGTTTTTTCTTACAACAATCTGACAGGTCCTATTCCTGCTTCTATAGGAAATTTGATTGAACTAAGAGCTCTAAACCTTCGTTACAACAAACTTTCTGGTTCAATCCCTCGGGAAATTGGAAAGTTGAGGTCACTCAGTGCTGCCTTTTTGTCTCACAACAAGCTCACAGGTCGACTTCCTGCTTCCATAGGAAATTTGGGCAAACTTACCATTCTACACCTTCATGACAACAGACTGTCTGGTTTAATTCCTATGGAAATAGGAATGTTAATATCCCTTAAAGAACTTGTTTTGACAAACAACAGTCTCACAGGTCCTATTCCAGCTACTTTGGGAAACCTGAAAAATTTAACTTCCCTTTATATTGTAAACAACAAGCTTACTGGATTCATTCCCAAAGAATTAGAGTCACTAAAATGTCTTCGTGAGCTTTGTTTGCATTCTAATAGTCTTCAAGGTCCAATTCCCACTTCTATAGGAAACTTGAGCATCCTAGAATTTTTAGACCTTGGTTTCAACAAGCTTTCAGGATTCATCCCTCCAGAAGTTCTATTGCTGAAATCCCTGAATTGGATTGGACTGAATGACAATGGCTTAACAGGTTCAATTCCTGCTTCTGTTGCAAATTTAGGCAGTATAGAATTTCTATACCTTTATCATAATCATCTTTCTGGAACTATCCCTCTTGAATTAGGAAAGCTGCAATCTCTTATTGAGCTTGACCTGTCAACAAACAATCTCAGCGGTCCCATCCCCGCATCTATAAGAAATTTGAGCAACTTAACTCTTCTGTACCTTCATAACAACATGCTTTCTGGATCAATTCCTTCCACCATAGGGAACTTAACCAAGCTCACAGAGTTGGAACTATCAATCAATCATTTTTCTGGCTAAATTCCTCCAGAGATAGGAAAGCTCAAGTACCTTACTGACCTTAGGTTATTCATGAACAATCTTAGTGGCCCAATCCCTCTAGAAATGCATAATTTACATCTTTAAAATCATTGCAACTGGCTGATAATATGTTGTCTGGATATTTACCCCAAAACATATGCCTTGGTGGAGTACTTGAAATTTTCATCATGGGCAATAATAGTTTTGTGGGTTCCATACCAAAAAGTTTGAAGAACTGCACAAGCTTAATCAGAGTTAGGCTTGAAAGAAATAAACTAGATGGACACATATCAGAAGATTTTGGCATATACCCAAATTTGAAATTCATTGATCTGAGCTACAATAGGTTGCATGGTGAGCTTTCTCAAAATTGGGGGCATTGTCGTAATCTGACACTCTTGAAATTGTCCAACAATGGAATTTCTGGTGGGATACCACCGGAGCTTGGGAAAGCAAATCAATTGCAGGTACTTGACCTCTCCCAAAATTGTCTGGTAGGGAATATTCCAAAGGAACTAGGGGCATTGAAGTTGTTGTTCAAACTTAAATTGAACAATAACAAACTTTCAGGTAATATTCCCACAGAACTTGGAATGTTATCCGAGCTTACTGATCTTAGCCTTGCAGTAAATGATCTCAGAGGATTGATTCCAGAACTGAAAGACTGCTTAAAACTACAGTTCTTGAACTTAAGCAAAAACAGGTTCAGTAAAAGTGTTCCATTTCAAGTTGGCAAGTTACTTTCTTTGCAAATGCTCGATCTAAGTTACAATTTGCTTGAAGGAGAGATACCACCGGAGCTTGGATATTTGCGTGACTTAGAGACATTAAATCTCTCCCACAATGAACTCTCAGGTTCCATCCCATCCACTTTCAGTGAAATGTTGAGCTTGACTGCTGTTGATATCTCCTTCAATAAATTGGAGGGTCCACTTCCCAACAATAAAGCCTTTAGCTGGGCACCAGTAGCGGCATTGACTAATAATAAAGGTTTATGTGGCAACAATCCTTGTTTTAAAGCTTGCCCTTCTACAAAGATAAGCAGATTGAGCAGAAAAGATGGCAACAAGGCAATTGTATTGATCGCAGTTCCTCTTTCAAGCACCTTAGTCCTTGTATTTGTCCTTTCTGGAGTTGTTGCTCTTGTTGGAAAAAGAGCCGGGATCGCAGATGAAGCCAAAGAAGAAGGAAAGGATAATATATTTGCAATATGCAGCTATGATGGGAAAGTTGTGCATGAGAGCTATGATGGGAAAGTTGTGCATGAAAGCATAATGGCAGCAACAGAGAGATTCAGCTCCAAGCATTGTATTGGAGTGGGAGGATGTGGGACTGTTTACAAAGCAGAGCTTCCAACTGGTCAGGTTGTTGCTGTGAAGAAGCTTCACCAACATGAAGGGATTGAAATGTCCAATTTAAAGGCTTTTACAAGTGAAATTTGTGCATTAACCAAAACAAGACACCGAAATATTGTGAAGTTCCATGGTTTCTGCTTGCATGCACAGTACTTATATTTGGTTTACGAGTTCCTTGGAGGAGGAAGCTTGGGAAAGATACTACAGGAGAAGGTAAAAGCCGAGGAGTTAAAATGGATCACAAGAATAAATGTTGTGAAAGGAGTGGCCAGTGCCTTAACTTATATGCACCATGATCGCTCACCCCCTATTGTTCATCGTGACATATCAAGCAACAATATATTGATGGATTCAGAGCAAGTGGCTCACATCTCCGACTTTGGCACAGCAAGGATTTTGAAGCTGGACTCTACCCGTTGGACATCTTTTGCTGGCACCCTTGGCTATTTGGCTCCAGGTTATTTGTTCTTGCTCTATGTTTGTCTTGCCTTGGTTAATTACTTGAAAATAATTAAACTGAATTTTATATGATATATGGAAAAATTTGTGTTTTGCAACTGAATTATTCACATATCCCTTTATAATTTTTACTTTTAACTTTTGACTTAAAATTTTTTTTAATTTTTAAATTAATTTAAAAATAAATAAATAATTATTTAATAAAATTATTTAAAATTAACTTTTAAATAATTTAAATGTTTTGTTAAAATGTTTTTAAAATTGGTTAAAATGACAAAAAATATGTGATTGGGTGTTAGATTATGTTGATATTTTTTGCTTTCTACTTATAAGTAGATTTGTCTAATTTATCAACTAAATTAAATATCCTTATATATTATTCTATTAGAACTTGCCGACAGCATGGAAGCAAATGAGAAGTGTGATGTGTATAGCTTTGGAGTGGTATCACTGGAAGTGATCATGGGAAGGCATCCAGGGGATATAATCCTGTCTCTATCAACATCAACACCATCAGCTACCTACGAAATTCTCCTGAAAGATACATTGGACCAACGCCTCCCACCACCCACAAATAAGGAAGCAGCGGAAGTAGTTTCCATAGTGAAATTAGCATTTGCTTGCCTCCATGCCAATCCAGGGTCTCGGCCAACCATGCAACAAGTATCTCAAAAGCTATCAATGAAAGTGAAAGCACTGTGGAAGCCATTCCGAATGTTTACTTTAGGAGAACTTTTGTAGTTATACAATTTTCATTTGGATGCATCTCTTCCCAGAGCTGCATCCTGTTTGTGCATTTCTTGTTTTCCTTTTATTATCTTCCCTTTTCATTTCTTGTTTTTGCTTGCTCTTGCTTTGAATCGACGTTTAGAGAAGCAGGGAAATGTATTGGAATCAGGACTTCACCTGAAAGAAATGACCAAGACAATAATAAGGATTTGAATTGACTACCGATTTGTCTCTGAATGCTGGAAATTTGTTGGCCAATGCTATGCAAAGTAATGGTAAGTGTGAAGAAAGCATGTTTGTAAAGCAATAGAATGTAGTGGTTCTTAGCAAAGTAGATTAAACTTTAATCTGCTTTCAAGGCAGAATTGATGTGTTGATGCAAAAACGAATTGGAAGGAAAAACAAATAACAAGATCATCTGCTTTAGGTAGTGGGGACACAATTATCATGTGGTTAATCCATCTTTAAATGTTTAATATAATAAAAAAAAAAATCTATAAAGAGAGTGAGAAAGAAAAGGAAAGCACATCAACCCTTCGTTAGATGAGGCAACTTCAAAAAATTGACTCCCCAAATACTCTTTAACCACATTTATTAAGTCTTAATTCCAGTCCTTGGGAAGCAATTAACTTAAAGCAAAGTTTGATTGAATAAAATCGAATTCATATATTCTAAGATGGGCATCACCTTTATGGGTAGGGATCCCATGCGACCAGAGAATAGTTTGCAGCAAAACAGATTTCCTGATAACATGTTAGAAATTGTTAAATTTGTCCAAATATTACTTCATTTGCGCTGGAGTATTAATTGGCATTAAAATACTTGCACTTTCAGCTTATTGCTAACATAGTAAGCTATGTCCAAGGAAAAGCATAAAATGAAGCTAGAAACTGGTTGCGCAACAGACCAGAAACTGTTCAAGTCCACGACATGAAATGAAGAAGAAGAAGAAGAAGAAGAAGAAGAAGAAAGCAACCTTCCTTTCATTAGCATGGCAGTTTATGAATGAAAGCATCTCCTTTTCTCTTAAAAAATGTTCATCATCATCTTTCTCACAATTCATGTAGCCATCGCTCTGACGCTCCCCAAATTTTCATGGTGACGATAATAGATTAATTGCCTGTTCTGTGAATGTGAGATACTGAAAGAGATACAAAAAAAAATTACGAATCTAGCTCGTTAAGTATATTTTTTCATAAAAAAAAAAAAGTTTACAAATTGAGCTCGTTAAATATATTTTTTCATAAACTCAAAAAATTTTAAAATTTGTGTCTTAAGGGAAAATATGTGTATCAAGAAAGCCTTATATTTAAGTCTCTTAAATTTAATATATATATATATAATTTGTACATCACCTAATTGCTGATTTATCTAATTTAAACTTAATTATTTAATAATTAACATGAGTAACAATAATAACAAGACTAAAGGCTTAAGGAGTGTTTGGTTTATTTATTGGGTGCAGCTGATAGCTGATAGACACCCAAACAAATGAATTAGAGTGTTTGATAACCTTAAAAAAGTAAAGCTGATAATTAATATTATTTTTTTTATTTAACTTAAAAATTAATATTATTAATATTTTTATATTTTTCATTTATAATTTTAATATTTTAATTAACACATTATAACTTTATTAAAATATTTTTTTATTAATAATATAAAATATTTATTTATTATAAAAAATACATTTTTTATATTTAAAAACTTAAAATTAATTATAAATTTTTTCTTTATCAACAATAATAATTACTTTGTTATTTTATAACTATATTTTTAAAGTTATTTAATTATTTTTTAAAGAATTTATTTATTTTTTATTTTAATAATAAAATAAATAATTTAATATATTAAATTAATAATTATATATTTAATTTAATAATAAAATAAAAAATATAATATATTAAATTTATAATATTATATTTATTTCACTAATAAAATAAATTATATGATATATATCCTGATTAATCATTTTACATATCAATAGCAACGGCTAAACATAATTTTACTAAACACTTAATATAAATCAGTTATCATTATTTATCAGTTATTAGTTAAAAGCTAATAAAAACAGTTATCGATTAACAGTTATCAGCTATATACAATAGTTGAATTAAGACATTTAATTTCTTGAAAGTTTAAAGATTTAAATATGAATTTTACTTTTATTTTTTAAAATTAAACTTCAAATTTCTTTTTATTTTTTACAAAGAATATTAAAAGCATATTTAAGGATAAATCGATTAATTAAATCAACTTGAGCGAAGTTCATTTTGAAATCCAATATACTAATTAAATAAATATAATTCAATAAAGAAAGTGTTAATTTACAGTTTTTTTTTTTTTTAACCTCTGCAAACAGAGACAGCTATTTTATTTTGTCCGTAAATCTACGGATAATAGCTTAAACAAGAGTCAACATGCAAGAAAAAAGAAGTCAATCACTGTGTGGAATGTAATTGCAATTGCCCAATGGAGTTCAAAGAGGGGCGTCAAGCAGTTGACTTGGGTATTTGCTTTTGGTTCTCTGCTTAGGAAATGAAGAAACCCTTTTAAAACCATCGGAGGAGCGTGTGAATTGTGAAACCAATTGGTACTTTGAGAAGGTGAAGGAGAAGGAAATGGACATACAGCAGTCATGGAGGGTGAGATTGTCCTTCAAGAACGCGACGATTGTCTTGACAATATTCAATGTGATCACTGCCCTTTTCTTGCTCCAGGGCTTTCTCTCCTCTGCCTCTTACAGCAACAACAGACTCTTATCTAACCAATTTAATTCAGGCAATTCTTTCCATCCCTCTCTTTGACCATCAAATACTAGTATAAGCAAATGTGGGGAGGAATGGATTTTGTGGAATTTTGCTTAATTAGTATGAAATTTTTTTGTTTGTGTGATAATTCTACTGTATCTGAAAGAAGGGACCCGATCATTATCCTGTCTAACTTCTATATGTTTTCTGATTTTTGGGTAATTTGATGATAGATATTGAAATAAAGTTTTTTTTTTTTTTTTGGGTATTGCTTGTGTATGCATGTGTTTCTTTTCATTGATGAATTAGAAAGCCACTTCTGTTACGGTTTAGTTTTATGGTTTCCGAACTTGAATGTGGAAATTGGTGGATTGTTTTGTGTACTGGACAATGAAACTTGTGCAGATCCATTAGTTTTGAATTTTCTCGGGCCATAGTTGAATATCTCAATTTGGTTTGCCAATTGAATCTTTAGATCATACTGAGTTGAAACGAGGCCTCCAAGCTGATATATATATATATATATATATATATATATATATATATATATATTTTTTTTTTTTTTTCCACTTTTGTATTTCTGGTTATGAGTTATGAGCTATATCAATGGCTTTTATTTGACATATATATGATTAATCTGGCTGAATCCAGCCCCACTAACTTCAAGATTCAGATGTATTTTGAAAGTTTACCTCTAGTTGGATTCATTCTTTAAGCTACTTTGCTTCCCCTTTAAGGCTGGGTCCTGTTTGGCATACTCAGTTGAGGAAGATTATTGCAAATGTGAAAAATATGCTGACTTTCTAAATATGCTCAATTTAGAAGTTGTGCACTGGGAAGGCCCTTTTAATGATCAATTTAATTTTTAAGTTTTATTGGATATGACATTTTTGTTTTGTTTTATCACTAAGATATTAAATAAGAATGGTATACTGATCATGGAGAGACCACCATAGAATATCATGGCTTATTTCTATATAGATTTGTTCCCTTATGGTATATGCATATTCATTGTAAACTTTTTGCCAGCCTTAATGGAAATCCTGATATGGAATGCTTGGAAGTTCTGATGGTACATGCGCAGAACTCTCAGACAATTTTCAATCTAGATTGAACATTAGAGAAAACTCTGCCTATGTGAGCTTAACAAAGCATTACTGGTCCTGAACGTAGGAAAAGGAGGAAGGTTGCAGTAGTTTGACAGCCATGTAAAACTCAGTCAATTCTCATGAGTATTGAATGTTCAGTACAATCAAGTTTTTCTCTCTTCTGAATGTTTACCTAATCCTAAATTTTGTGACAAACCATTTATTCTTGTCTTCTTCTTGATCACATTTTCCGGTTTAAGCCTGAAGTTTATATTTTTTCCATGATTTTCTTTTGTCATCAAATAATTTTTATATCCTATTGTTTTAGAATTCTAAAGTGAAAATCATAATAAATTACTACATATTACAATCAGCACAATTGTGATGCATTCTTTCAAGATGCTACCTTTTTAAACTTGATCCCTTCAAAATTAGTTCACTATTGTTGACATTCTTGGTATCTGAGATTTTCATCAAGTAATTTCACCTTAATTGAGTAGAGTCTGAATCTAAACACGGGATTGGCACCAGCGGCATACTATCAACAATTGTTAGTCCCTAGGTGGTATGATTTCATGATTGAAAAAGCACCTGCTTTGATTTGGTGTATTTTAATATTCTGCCATATCTAAGACTTTTTGGTCAGTAAAATTTTACTTAACTTAGAAAATACAGCTGCTCAAGTTATAGTTCTTGAACAAAGTTGTTGTGGCATTATATATTACTAAGGCTTGACATGACTCTTCAAGGTTGCTGTTCTTTTACAAGGTTCACTGAGCTTATTGATCATATTTCTTGGTTTACAATGCATTTTGTTTCTTTATTTTTTTCTAGGCCACTCAATGAGCAATCAACATGTAATTAACCATGTTCAAATGTCAATTTGAAATGCAGTTCAGCTGAGGTACATCAAGGAGTCTGAAGAAATACGCCTTGCCAGGCAACCTTGGGCACTGATAAAAAGAGTATGACTGTGGCTTTAAACTCGTAATATTTTCAGTTACTAGTTACTATGGCAAAAAAGGATTCATATAGCTAATCCCAACTAGTTTGGGATTAAGACTTTGTTGTTGTTGTTGTTATGGTTACTAAATTTTCACAGCTGCCACATGAAAAGCTTTTTGGGTGTAAAGTTCTTTCCTTTTGTTTTCTTTGTTTTCAAGTTAGTGTTCTGAGAAATGAGGAGCTTGAATTGCATATTTTCATCGAGGTTGGACTATCGCTCTCAATATATAAATATATCCTGCTTGAAATGACCCATGAGCACCAAAAATTTGTGAAAATTCTGCATGCTCATGGTTTGGAGTTCATTCTTCATAGGACTTGTATCTTTCTGCATTTGCAGGTGAAGGAAATTGAACAGGAAGCATATGCAGAACCAGAAGTAGTACAACAGAAAGATACAAAGCAAACTGCTGCTGTTGATCTTTCTAAAAGATTAAAGGATTTGCGTTCTATTAATGATGCTGCCAGCTTGAAAGGTGACTCACCATACCACCCATTAACAAAATTCCATCTCTCTCTATCTGCAATTGGTTGCATCTCTGTCTGCGTGATTCATGATTCCTACATGGAATGAACTTATATATAAGGTTCTATGACATAGTAAGTTTTTTCTCTTTTTTTTGGGGGGGGGGGGGGGGGGGGTGGTGTTGGGGTGTGAGTGGTGGTTTAGAAAACTTACTGCTTAGAACCTGAACTGTGCATAGCTGTGAGTCTGTGACTGTAAGAAAGGTTTGCATCAGGGTTATTAAATAGAGATGATTTGTCAGTTTCATGGGTTAAGGAGTTAAGGTAAAGGCCTTATTAGTTTCATTGCTGTAATTCTACTACTAGAACACAATTGATGTTTCTGGATTCTTAAGACTTGGTTTATATGGTAGCCATGTTTCTTAGTTACTGAGGTGTGACATGATATTTTATCCTTATATACTAGGATGTCTCTTGTAAAGATGCATTTTGTTAATCATATAATCATGGTGATACTACTAACATCTACTACTTCCTCAGCTCTGGAGGAATGGCGTAAAAGAAAGATGGAACGAGCCAGACTACGGGAACGGGAGAAGAATGGAACAGGGACCTCTCAAGCTTGATGACCTTCCACAATTGGTTGTTCCAATAATTATGTGGACTTCAAACCTTCTGCTCCATAAAAGTTATTTCAAAATGTATACGTGTATATATTGCAACCATAATTCCATGAAAAATAGAGCACTTGTATTTGCCATCTCACAGATCATTTTATTATTATTATTTTTATTATTGCAAAAACTAGTTTTGTTCAATGTTTCCAGTCGCTGATGAACGTATTTTTGTTTCGGCAGCTAGAACTAAGATTTACCTGCATTCAGAAGTATACAAGTCTGATTATGATATTTGCTGTTTAAAATTCTCTACCCTTAGAATGAGATTAAGCCAGTGCAAGGAACAGCTTCAAAATTTTATTAAGTTAATTAGAATATGCAGGTTATAATGACGACCCCTGTTATAAAACAATTGCGAGAAATTTTATCTGCATCAAAACCGTATTTACGTTTCCCATGATCGCTTATGTTTTTATTCCTCTGTACAGCCGCTTTCTTTGCCTGATATGACTAATGCTAAAGCACAGGGGAAATTATCTCATCGAGGATGAAACTTTGAGTCGTTCCTTATATGGGATCTACAACTTCTGATTCAAGATAAATGAAACTTAAGAATTAAAAATCTCTAGATGTAGACTGATAGAGAAATTGAAAGCTGTTATTTGAATTGGATAAAAATAATTCTCAATTTCCAATTTCCTCTCCACTAAACCAGAATACATACCCCATGGACTATTGACATAGAGAATCTCATTTCATGAGTACCATCTTCAGGTCAAATATATTCACAACTCAACAAGAAAACCAACTAAAAATCATTGAAAATGACCACGGGTATTTGTGCTTGAACGGACAGATTCCTATAAAAGCTTATAAATTTTGATTTTTGTATATACAAGCCACTAAGTAAAAAAAGTTAATACAGTCCTGAGTACAAGCTTACAAAAGCCTTATGGTAATTATTCCCATGGGATTAGCGGGTGCAAGGCTTCCTAGAGATCCATTGAAACTGTGAAACCATTACATTGTATACAATGTTAGTGACATCACAACAGCAGCATCCATATATTAGCCGTTAAAATTTTCAGTTCCAGGTTTTTGACACCTGCCTGACCCCTTGACTAGGAAAACAAAAAATTCTGAACCACCTGTGAGCCTTTAGCACTTTGAGTTTGAGATTCAACGAAGAAAATAGAAAGATGAACCATGGCAGCATATAATGAGTGAAACTATCTATATTCTGATAACATAGGGAGATTTGCACAATCAATTATAAAGGTAAGACCAAACACTTCAGGACAGTGGGTCAGAAAACTGGCAAAACCATTGAACAGTAGCCACCTGCAAAATACAATCAACACGAGAACAATTTTAACTTTTTCATTATCCATATTCAACAATATAAAGGCCACAAAGGATCCAAGCATCCAACTAATCTCAGAAACTATAATAGAAGGTAAATGCTAAGTAGCAGCAAGAATGGTCATCACTTGGTGTGCAGCATTATAGACTATTAAAACTATCATTGTGATGCTGCCATGAGCCTCTGAAATTCAATCTTGGTGCCACGTGAGGCTACAAAATACAGAAATGCGAGGTTTGTAGTCTTCTAGCCAGTCACTCCGATGCTCAAGTTAGAATTTGTAGATAGAGAGTGTAAATGAAAATCAGATAGTAAATGAATAGTAATTTTGACAGAATTTTTGAACCTGATTCATGGCAGTTTCTAATATTTATAGGCTTAAGTAAAATAGCCATTGTAGCTATTTGTCACAATCTTGAAAGTTTAGTTGATATCCAGAGATTGTTTCCTATGAATTCAAGCTTAATCTTTGACTTGGCGATGTTGTAGCTTGGCATATATGATGCTCAGCTTGACAGGTGAGCTTTAACACTGCTGGTCATATCGGTCTGTTACTATCCAGTCCAGGCCTAGACCGAACTGTCCTCTGATCGGCTCAATCCTATTCAGTCTAGATGGTTAAGCAGCCTCTCACTCTGTTTAACCCTTTGACCGAGTGTTGATATTTTGACTGCCACGTTCGATCCTTTGCCCCAAGCGCTGACTATTTGACTTGGTTTTGAGCAAATAATATCATTAGTCTCCCCCCCCCCCTCCCCCTCCAATCATTACGAATCTTTAGGTTTGAGCACCTCTTGTCCGGTCGCCTAATACAGAGTGCCCTTGGGGGATGTGATCTAAATTAATTGTCGTGTGGTTCGAGGACAGCTGTCAAGCACAAACTGACAAGGTGTCACTTCGACATGGCATGCCCTAATTAATACTGTCCTTGAAAATGCGAAAGACCATTTTGGCGCTTTGGTTTGGCAACGAAAAATTTAAAATCTTACATTAAATGCCCCACAACTCACTATATAAACCCTCTTTTGTGTCCCTTTTCCATTTTACTTTCTACTTTGCTATCTTCCAATTTGTGCTCTCAGCTTTCTCCTGTGACTCTCCATGAATTTCTATTTCTTCCAATTCTCTGGTAGTCTTGTGTCTTTTCTTCTCTTTCCTTCTTTTTGTCCAACTGTTTGCTCCAATAAAATGAGTGACTTAAGGGAAGCCGGGGTTCAAGCGTGACTCCCTCCTCATCGATGGTTGTTTTCAGTCAGGGTTCAAGTATCTGATTACTCTTCTCCGATTCTGGTCACCCAGGAGATGTCCCTAAGGTTATTGGACCGCCAAATACAGCAACTGTTGAACCCACAGTCGCAGTCGAGGCACCGTCCCACCAGAATGTTGGTGCAAGCACTTCTAAGCCGAGCACGCCTACTAGAGTCTCTGCGGCCATTTTCTCCTTGGGCGAGTGGGATCTTCTTGAGCAAGTCCTATGGCATCGACAATGAAAGATTCTGGCTGTCACTCGTCGGGCGTCGAGGATTAGCAGACAACACTTTTCTTCGCCCGGTTCAGGTAACTATCTATGAGGATCAGCTGAAGTCTGGTTTGCAATTGCTACTCGATCCTCTCAACATTGAAATCCTCAAATATTACTGATTGTCCACCCCTCACATGCATCTGAATTCCCAGAGACTGTTATCAATGTTCAAGGCACTATGCCAAAGAAAAAGACTACATGCTTCAGCTCGGGTATTTTCCACCTTTTTTCAATTGAACACACGAGATATCGTGGAGTATTAGCACTTCCATGCCCATAAGGGGATAGGCTTGTTCACTAGTCTTCCTTCCTCACTAAGGAAGTGGAAGGATAGATTTTTTTTGTGGAAAACACTGCTGATGAGCAATGGGGTGGAATCCAGACCGCCTGGAATTCTTTAGCAGACAAGAGGGCGAGTGACTGAGGCTGGATGTCAAAGAGAAAACAGTGGTTAACGAACTAAAGGCTGTTGTTTGGCGAGAGAAAATACCGATCAAAACTCTAATAGAGCTTAAGGACAAATAGTGGGAGGCCTTATATGGGTCTAGGAATCTGGTGGTGGCCGAACATTATAACATCCTGATTGAGGGTAAAGACTTGAACTCATCTTTTGATCATTTTTACTTACTGAAATTCTTTCCTTTTCGCAGAAATGTCGAACGGGGCAAAGAATGTGGAGCAACTGATTCGAAAAAAGAAGGTCGAAGCTCGCCCAATTGTCGTTACCACCCCTCCTGCGCCAAAGAGGGTTAGGGTTACAACACTCTTGGCCTCTCCTACTGGTGGCGAGCAACAGACGGCTCCCCCATTCACTGAGCCGAGAGTCGAAGAGTAAGAGAATGCGCCAACTGCACCCTTTCAGCCAGTTGGGCAACAAACTGTTGAGCAGCTTCTATCCGAGCAATCAGTGGTCGAGAACTTCAAATTGGCCGACTGGTTCGCCAAGCGATACACTCTTCCCATTGATCGGGCTTGCCTAGATCAAAACGATGACTATGAGCTTGCCCTCTGAGCCATGACACTGCAAATGTAGCAAAATGTCTGCATACAGCTCCTTCGAGAGAGGAACAAAGCTTTGAGGGGGCATGTTTGGTAGTCAGGAAATAGAGATTGCTTTGTTAATTGAGTTCATCTTTGCCTCTAAGAAGAAAATTCAGAAGCAAGAGGGCAAGCTTCAAAAGCTGAAGGTGAAGATGTGCGCTCTTGAGGTCGAAGCCCAAAATTGCCCAGGCAAAACAAACCAAACTTAAGAAAAAGGTTGAAAAGCAGGAAGCGGAGCTCGCCACCACCGATGATCAACCAGTCAACATTTATGTCAAAGCCCAAAATGACATTGTCATTGAGCTTCAAAGGCGCTACCCAGGGAATGACTTCTCCTAGGTAGAGGATTTAGGTGGTGGCGAAGACGAGGCTATAGACGTCAATGATGTTAATGCACCAGAGCAGGGGGTTGCATATGATGAGTAGGCCCCTATACTCGATAATCTTTATATTTCCTTTTCTCATCAATGAACAGTATTTTCCTTTCTTTACTTTTTGAAAGTTGCAAAGTACCATAGCTCGGAATAAGTAACTGAACACAACATTAAAACTTGTTAGTAATAAGTGCTCGGATTCACAGGCCAAGTAAAAAATGTAATGACAATAATAATAAATGCTCGGATTCACAGGCCAAGTAAAAAATGTAATGACAATAATAATAAATGCTCGGACCCACAGACCGAGTAGAAAATGTAACAATAATAATTGAACAATCTTGATGAATTAACTTCCGTTAGTGATAAATGCTTGGACCCATAGGCCAACGTACCACTAAGGAAAACACCAGTAATTGCTCGGTATTCCTGCATCAACAAGTGTTAAAAATTTATGTATAAAAGTTCAAGTAATTTATTCTCGGAACCTTAATTGGTAATGAACCTTGGGTGCCGTGTACGAGTCGTAATGTCATAAAGCATGAAATTTCACTTGGTATAGAATGTGACAAAGACGACTGCTCGGCTTTACCCATGATCAAAACGTAATTAATAAAATATAGAGAAGATCACTCAAAATTTTGACAGAAGAAAAGCATCAATAAGACAAACCATTCGTGCATAAAATGTGTTGCTCAGATATTTACAGTGATTATCATTTACTTGTTCAAGACATTAGATCATAATTTAGGCAGCTTATTCGTCATAATTCTTATTAATCTTGCTATCGGGGTAGTTGCCCTTAAATTTTGCTTATCTTGTAGCTCATCAATGGGTATGAGCTAAAGGCTCTTTAGTTTATTTTAACTTTGTGAACTATTGCCATTGATAGACTAAGCACCCTTAGATTATTTAGCCTAACAGACTATTATCGTGGATGAGCTAAACACCCTTAAATTATTTAGTCTAGCGGACTATAGTCATGAATGGGCTAAGCATCCTTAGATTAGAACAATTAGAGATTATGAAAAATTCCTCTTTGTTTATAATACTTGCAAAAATTATAGATATTCTATGCTCAGGTCAAGACTCTGTCATTTGTCTCGGCTAGTTTGTAAAACCCGGCAGATAACCTTAGAAATGACAAAAGGTCCAACCCAGTTACATCCTAACTTCCCAGCTTCGACTATACTGCTTGTGACATTGTCTCTCTTAAGAACAAAGTTTTCGACCATGAATGCTAGACGTTTTGACTTTTTTGTTATACATGTTGATCATCTTTTATATGTACTGTGCCATTCAAATGAAAGCTATCTCCCTCAGCTTTTTTGTCGTGTCAAGATTGAACCATAGGTCTTCCTATTGTGAAGCTTCCTTAGGGTGCTCTGTTTGAGCTCATGGGATGTTGACTCCCGAGGGGATTACTGCCTCTGATCCATATGCGAGTGAAAATGGAGTTTTTCTTGTAGCTGACCTAGGTGTAGTTCAATAAGCCCACAGGATGCTCGGCAAATGGTCAGGCCAGGCTCCTTTAGCTCTACATAGCCGCCTCTTCAATCCTTCAAGTATTGTTCGATTCGCGACTTCAATCATTCCGTTTGTCTGCGAATGATAGGTTCAAGCGAAGCAAAGATCGATCCTAAGCTCTCTGAATTTGTTACTAGCGAGCTGAGTACCATTGTCTGTTATGATAACTTTGGGAACTCCAAACCTGCAGAAGATATTTTGTCTGATGAAAGCTATTGCTCGGTAAGCTGTTAAGTACTGTGATGCCTCGGCTTTCGGCCACCTGGTCAAGTGATCAATGGCGACTATGCGTACTTTCGGGAGCTCGATGCCATTGGAAAATGCCCAAGAATGTCTATGCCCACTTGTAGAAGGTTCATGAACTGCCGATGGATGAAAGTTTCTCCACTGGGAGGCGAAGAATGATGCTATGCTCTTGGCATTTTCTGCATTTCTGAACTAAATCCTTGGCTTCCTACACTGCAATGGGCAAAAAAAACCCTTGTCTGAGTGCCTTTTTGGCAATTGTTCTTGCCCCTTCATGTTTATCGCACAGTCCCTCGTGGATCTCAAGTAAGACCAACAAACCATCCTCTCTATTAACGCATTTGAGCCATGGTTGAAGGTAGAATCTCCGGTACAGCCAGCCATCAAGTATACTATACTTCATTGATCCCTGTACTATCTTTTTGGCTTCGTAGTGTGCCTTGGTCGAAGCAATAGAAGATGGGTGTCATCCACGTTTCTCCAATATCGATTGGCAATGCCTCTTCCTTGTCCACGGTCGGTGCTGCGATCTCCTCAAAAAGGATGGATTGTGTCAGGTATTGTTCGCCCACTACCGCTGCCTTTGCCAGGGAGTCTGCCTCTTAGTTCTCCTCTCTTGGTATTTAGAGAATGTTTACTTCTCCGCTATCTACTCGGATTTATGCCACCCCAGGTTCGAGTCTTCGACTTAATAACTTTCCTGTAGTTGTTTAACAACCAATTGTCATAAAAAATGTTGAATTTTTGGGCTCTTACGCTTTGATGATGTGCAAAGCCATGAGAATGGCCTCATATTCAGCCACGTTGTTCGTTGCTCGAAATGCTAGCTTTGTCGCGTACTTTAGCTTTGCTGTGTGTGGTTCTTTAAGGATCTACAACTATGCCCGCACCAGTTGAACTCGATACTCTATTCGCCCATACATTCCATTGCTCCTTTGGTTTTTCCTCAATTTTGGGTACTGGTGTTAGCTCAGCCACAAAGTCTACAAGTACCTATGCTTTGAGTGTTATCCTTGGGACATATTTGATGCCATATGGCCCTAGAATCACTGACCATGTCGCTAATCATCAAGACGCCTCTGGTCTGTGTAGAATCATCGGCAGAGGGTAGTTTGTTCAGACTTCTATTGTGTGGGCTTTGAAGCATGGCTTTATCTTCGTCACCGAAGATAGAACTGCAAAGGCAAGCTTTTCTAATATTAGGTAGTTGAGCTCAGAGCCCTTCAACACTTCACTTGTATGGTACACCAGTTTTTGCTCACCATCTTCTTCTCAGATGAGGATCGAGCTTACTGTCTCCTTTATCACTGCAAGATATCAAACAATACCTCACCCAATTTTAGCGAGTCAAGTAATGGTAGAGATGATAGAAAATGCTTCAAATTTTCAAAAGTTACCTGGCATTCTTCTCCCCACTTTAAATTGATTTTTGTTTTCAATGCTTGGAAGAAGGGCAGGCATTTTCTGGCCAAATAACTCATGAACCTATCAAGATCAGTTATTCATCCGTTGAGTCGTTGAACTTCCTTTATGTTGCTTGGTGGTTACATACCCATTATTGCTCAGATCTTTTCTGGGTTTGCCTCTATCCCTCGCTCGGATATCATGAAGTCAAGGAACTTGTCAGCCTTTACCCCGAAGGCGCACTTGTCTGAGTTCAACTTCATCCTTTTTCTGTCCAGCACATCAAATGCTCCAGCTATGTCTCTAACATGGTCCTTGTCTCTTGAATTTGATGATTATGTTGTCTATCATCTATAATAATTTGATGATTCTGCCCTTCAAATCTTTGAACATTTGATCCACCAATCTTTGATATGTTGCACTAACATTATTGAGACCGAATGGCATGGCCTTGTAACACAAAACTCCAGATTCTGTCATGAAAGCAGTCTTCTCTTCATCTTTCGGATCCATTCTTATTTGATGGTATCCGAACACAGCATCCACCAGAGATACTACCACGTGCCCAGCTATTGCATCCATTAACTTGTCAATGGTTGGGAACGGATAGTGATCTTTTGGGCATGCTTTGTTAAGATCTGTATAGTCCACACATCCACCATTTTCCATTTGCCTTTCTGACTAAGATGACATTGGCTACCCAAGTTTGGTACCTCACTTCTCAGATTAGACCTGCGTCCAATAGCTTCTTAACTTGCTCAGCAATAATCTTTTATTGTTCAAGTGCGAAACACTTTTTCTTTTGTTGAACCTGCTTAGCTTCTGAGTCCACACTCAGCCTATGAGTGATTATGGCTGGATCTATGCCCTTCACATCTTCTGTTTGCCATGTGAATGTTGCCATTCTGTTTTTTAATGTTCAAATTACTTCTTCCTT
Organism: Hevea brasiliensis; assembly: GCF_030052815.1. NCBI lineage: Eukaryota > Viridiplantae > Streptophyta > Magnoliopsida > Malpighiales > Euphorbiaceae > Hevea > Hevea brasiliensis. The sequence continues at coordinate 70,884,973 of NC_079507.1, read as the reverse complement.
GCTTGACCCGCTTAATGCGGTTACGAGGCAAATTTTATTCCCTTCTTTCAACTCCTTTTCCATTACTTGATAAGTTGGTTCTAGTGAGATTTGACTCTCTGATTTCTCCAGCAGCTCAATCGACAAAGTCACCTATGTCACCACTTTGGTTAACTTCTGATAGCACTCTTATGCTGACTTCTAACTTCCTCGGACAATGGCTATGCCTCCCTTGGCGGGAAATTTCATGCACAACCATTGTATGCTAGTGTTGATACTATTGCTACTTAGGAGAGGGCAACCGAGAATAATGTTGAATAATAATAGGATGTCGACCACCATGAAGTATATATAGATCTCACGTTTATACCCCTCATTGCCCAGGATCACTGCCAGATTGGCGATTTCGAGTACAAGATCTATCTTATCTCCAAGGCCAACCAATGAGTACATCACCTTTGCCAAACCATCTTGATCGTGGCTGAGCTTCTCAAACACTTCTTGGTGATGAGGTTGATCGAGATTGCCATATCGATCAACATTCTTTGTATTGTGTACTTGCTCATCTGCACAAACACCACCAAAAGGTCAGAATGTGATTGTTTTACCTCATGGTCACTAGGACAGAACGTGATGATTTCCTTGCTCAGCTCGTCCTTATCAACCGAGAGGATTGTTCGGCTACTACTGCTACTCACCTCTGCTAACCTCTTGTTACCAGACTTCCCAACACACGGCCCACCTGCAATGACATTGATTACACCAATTAGGCCATTATGCTTCTCTATGATGGTGATATCTTTGCATCTGAAGGTTGATCCCCTCCTTTCTAAAGGTCCATCGTTTCGATTATCCCTTGAGAACCTCCTAAGGGACTATCCCTAATCAGTCGTTCAATCTCATCTTTGAGCTGCCTGCACTCATCAGTGGTAATCATGGTCCTTATGGAACATGCAGAAACTTGCTCGTCCTGCTTTCCTGAAGTGTCTACATTGAGCCTCTTTGCCCATTTTATGTATTTGCCATTCTTCTGGATCCACATGAGGACTATGGATCTTGCCTCATTCAAGGGTATGTAGCTGTGGAATCTTTCTCTGCTCTGCTCGATGTTCTTGTCTGAGCTATAACCTCTTCGATCTGAACCATAGTTCTTCTTGCCTCATTGTTCTGCCTGGATTTCCTTTCCTCGTGTAGAGCCTATCGCTCATCATCCAGCCGAATGTACTTCTGAGCTCTCTCCATCAGCTAGTAGTAGTCTATCACCGAGTTCTCAATCAACAAATCAGAAAACTTGACATTCCTTGTCCCCCTCTTCAAAGCCACACACGCGGTCCCATGTTTCAAGTTTTTAACTTGTATTGCTTCAGCATTAAATCAAGCAATGTACTCCCTCAAAGACTTCCCCTCCTACTGCTTTACTTTCTGAAGATCCAAAGATAGCTTTTTCAGTGAAATGCAGGAGATGAACTTGTTCTTAAACTCAATGAAGAGCTAGTAAAAATTCTAGATTGACTAAGGCCTGAGGTGCTGGTATCATTTCTGAGCTAGGCCGATCAATGTTATTGGGAACACCCGACAAAGGTAGTAGTCACTCACGTTCTAGAGCATCATCGTTGTTCGAAAATTTACCACGTGGCTCCTCAGGTCTGTTGTTCCTACATACTTGTCCAGGATGGGTAGCTTGAACTTTGGTGGGAACTGCTCAACTAGGAATAGTTCGAACAATGGAGACTCATCCTTAATTCTTAAATTTTCTTCCTCCACCTGCTTCTGGTACCTCTGAACAGCTTTCACCAAGTACTAGTTCACTTTTGGTTGTGGTGATTCATCAAAAAGTTCTTCTTATTCGTCCATCCCTGTCTGCTCTGTCTTTATCCCTATGTTGTTGATTGATCGAGTAACCTCGACCTATTCCTCTAGGTTGAGCTGGATTGGCCTCTCCAAATGGTGGTCCTGGAGGAAGTTCTGCTTCAGAGGCAACTGCTCTAGGCAATGAACTAGTTCCAGGGATCAGTCCCATCAAGAAAGCAGTTTGAACCTCCATTTCCCTGATGCGCTGGTGAACTTGCTCTGGTGTTAGTCCTTGTGGTAGGCCCTGTTGGTCAGGCCTGATAGGAGGCATTCTGGTGTTGCACAACGAAACTTGGTCACTAACACTATTAGGACTAATCACACTCTAGGTTGTTGCAACTACTGGTGGGTTGGTCCCAGTCACTAGAGTCCCAGCCAGCACATTCTTGTAGCATTTCTTGGTTCTATAGCCATTGAAAATAGCAAAAAGGCACACAAAGATGAAAATAAATTAGGACTAAATATTAAACTCACAAGAAGCACAGAAAATATAGAAAAGGAAAGAAATGGTTTCAAATGAGGGATATCAACCAATAATCTGAGTTTCCAATAAACGGTGCCACTAATGCTACCATGAGCCTCTGAAATCCAATCTTGGTACCACGTGACCCTGTAAAGCAAGGAAATGTGAGGTCGGTGGCAGAACAAATCAACATTCAAGGTTTAAATCAAAAGTTACAATCAAAATAATATCTTAATAATCATAGCCAGCATTAAAAGCTTAAATTAAGAGATTACAATTAAAATAATATCACAATTAGAATCTATATTTTTGCTAATAATTAACTATTGTCAATTCTCCTAGATGCTATAATTTACTTACTAATATTGTGATTTATTTGTTGTCACTTTCACTGCTATCAACTTCCTTATCTTGTAGTCCACTCCTTGTATAACCCTTTCTTATGAATGCATCCCCAACACTACTCTCCTCTTGAAAAAAGAGCTTGCCCTCAACCTCAAACTTTGGATAAGCATGTAGAGATACCTCTAGTTTCTTAGGCTGGGCTTGATTCTGGTCTTCTACTATATTGTCATGATCATCTATCTCCAGCAAGAATAATTTTTTACATTGGTGCCTAAAGAGTATGGTTCGTCACAATTATAGTACAACCCTTTAGTTCGCCTCTCTACCATCTATGTTCAACTAAGTTTTTTAACAAAAGGAAAGGATACACTGCTTGTGCTACTATTTTCGAAAACAGTTATTCCTCCTAAATTCTTAGCAGTGTGCCCAAAGGTGCCATAAAGTGCAACTCATTGGTTATGAGTCACGATAATACTCCTTTTGCTATCTCCAGAGCTTTCTAGTTGTTGTTGTTTCACATAAGCCTCAGTGAGATTCATGGCCGTTACCAAGTTGGGTGTGTTCCGCAATTCAACATCCATTCGAATTGTGTTAGTTAATCCAACAGTGAAGAGATTTACTTGTTGATCAAGGCGAACAGTAGTTGCTTTAGCTAAAAGTGATTGGAACTGGCATTGGTATTTTGTTTTAAATTCACCTAAGTAATTGCTTTGCAACAACGGACCAAAGCATAAATTACAATAGTTTTTTGAAGCTATTCCAATTCATCCCAAGCTCTTCTTGTTCTGAGTCAGTAGAACCACAATTGAGCTTTCCCCATCATATGAAACGCCGCCAATCCCATCTTATTGGTTTCCATGGTTTGTTGATTGTAGAAAAATTGTTCACATTGATTGAGCATGGTTTTAAATCGCGATCGTGGTCGTGTTCATGGTCACTGTCGCAAGTGACAGAAATAACGTAATAATAACGCCTATTGCTATGCAAATTTTTTTGAAAATTTTGAAAAATTCATGAAATGAATAAATATTCAAAAATATAATTAAAACTAAGATATACAACTAAATAATAAGCACAAAAATATCAAATAAAAACATTAGATCCACCATTCTTATACATCATTAGTATTAATCAATTTAAAATCAAAATAACTAAAAAGATAATAAATAACTAACATTATTAATACCAAAATGAGTGTTTAGAAGATTCTTAATTATCTTGACTTTGATCCTAAGACTGGGATGGGACTAGGTGTTTTGATCATTTGTTAAGGTTGTAAACTTACTTTGTAATTAGGTTATTTAACTTACTATGCAATTAGGTAGTAACCTTACTATTTAATTTAGAAAATAAATTTCAAGAGCTATTCATAATTATTTATTTTTCTTAAATTTTATCTTTATCAAATATTATTCAAGCTTAAATTTTCTTTGATATTATTTTCTAATTATTTATGTATTTACCTTAAAATGATTAAAAAATAGCTAAAAATTAGGGGGAAAAAAATAATAACACACCCTTCAAACTCCTTTACCTCAAAACTACCTTATTTATTTGATGATCCATGCTCTTGAACTAAAAAATTTGTAGAGATGAATGATTTCACTTGAGTTGGTTTTCAAGAAAATAAAAAAAAAAATAACTTCTTTGCCTAAAGAGAATAAAAAGGTGCCAAAATGAATGAGCTAAGATAGTTTCTTATCAAAAAAATAGGCTCCCTCTACTATATTTCAAATGAAAGAGATAAAAAAAATTTAAAAAAAAATCTTAGTTGAAAAAGTAACAGCCGTTACAACCATTACATAATAGTCGGTAATGGCCGTTACTTTTAGATAACCATAACGACCTTTACAATTACAAATTTAAAAATTCATTAAATAACGATGACAACGATAATGGTAAGCCAAAAAACCTTTAAATAACAATGGTTATGTAATATAACGACCATTATTTAAAACCATAATTGAGCCATCAAAAAGGATCATTGAACCCATCAAAGGAGGGAAAATCCAATTTGGTGTAGTGGGGAACCATTGGTGCTCCTTGTCGTCCTCTAGATCTTTCCCCACTACAATTCAAAAAATTGGTCTGACTGTTGCTACTAGATTCACTTTCTAATTTTGGGTTGTCTGTTGCCAGTGCTTTTGAAGAATTCCCTTAATTGGCGGGACAAATACTCAATCCGGGTTTCTACTCATGCATTTGATTTTTGCATTTTCTAAACCATTGTGCGTGTGTCCTAATGAAGGTCTCAACCTTATCCTACCAAGTTGAATTGCCCATGACACCTTGCTCTGATACCAAGTTATTATGTGCCCTAGAATAGGATTGAGTCATTGGCTGCTGAATAAGGTACTCTCCTTCAAAGTTGGATGGGTTTCCCTTGTTGGTGTTCGGCCTCTCCGTAAGCGACCTATGGTGAATTGCAAGAAAACTTGTTGGAGGGAGCTTTAATCTCAAAATTGTAATGAAGCTCGTTGAATAAATTTCACTCAGTGTCCTTCAAATTAATGTATTGTAACAATGTGATCCTTGAACTTCATTTTGTGACATAAAACCATCTCAACTTTCATTTTTTTGCACAATAAAATCCCTTCAACTCCCAATAGCCGGTTTACACGTAATTTGTTTGCATGACTTTCTAGCGTGGCATCTATTATCTCTCTCTTCCTAGCATTGAGTAAATTTCATGAATCTCTCTCTCTCTCTAATCGAAATATTTTGAATCCTCTCTCCTTCATGCACGAAACTTTCTCTCTTGATTTTTCTCTCTAATAAACTAAATCTTTTCTCCCTCAATCCTCACTAAACAATCAAAGAGAAATGCAAAATCCTATCTCAAAATCAATGCAATACAAAATTTGCAAATTGAAAAATCATAAATCAAAACCTTAATTGCATTTGAATTTACAAATTGTAAAATCCAATGGACATATCGATTTACTCTTTCTAGAGATTTACAAATTCTTCCTATTGAACCATTCCAATCCTTGCTCAAAATGACCCTTGTTAACAAATATATCAATGGACATCATCCATGAAATCCCATCCCTTTCAAGCATTTCATCAAGCAGCTTGATCACATCTTAATCTTGCTAGTTCTAACTCTTTGTCCAGCAACCAACGCCACAAGGAAGCTAATGTATCAAAACTCATCGATTAACTAAAATACACTACACATTTTAGAAAGCTACAAGAAAGAGTGAGAGTGTTGTTACCTCCATTTTCCATGGGAAAGCTTCCATTGCAGGAGCTTAGCATTCATAAATGTTTATTGCCGATGTAGTTTCAAACCCATGAGGTTCATGAGCAGTGATGCTGCTATAGAGTTATTGTCTTTTGATCTTGATTCCTTTGACTTTCTTCCTTGAAAATGTCTTGGGATGGAGGTCTATTCTCAAGTTGATGATTCAACATAAAAACTTTAATTCAAGTGACGTTTTGTGCTTCAAAAGCCACCTAGTGCAAATTTTGAGATTTACAAATTAATTCTTGTCAATGACAATCAAATGAGGCAAAGATGAAAAATTTTTTTAAAAAATTGATTTTAAAGGGGAGATCAATAGAATAATAACAAAAGGTGTGGCAATCAGAATTGACCATAGAGAGAAGAAGAAGAAGAGAGTTTTAGATAAGATAGATAAGAAAAGAAAGAGGTGTTTTTCATAAAGAGTTATTGACCTCATTCTTGCTGTTGTGCATGCTCTATTTAGTTATGATAAGAAGAAGTGAGAAGGAAGGAGAAGGTATGGTTTAAGAGATTGCATTCTGCAAAAAGGAAAATAAAGATAAGAGAAAGGATGTTGGGTTCAGCCGTGCAATGTCGATAAGAGGTTTGACGTGCCTAAATTCGAGCAAATTGGGGAAGACAAGCTAAGATGAGAAGGAAACCGAGAGAGAATCATGTTGGTGTGGAAAGAACAGAATTATATGAGAGAGAGAAGTGTGTGGCAGAGAAAGAGAGTTGTTTTATTTAAGGTTATTTAGTAAATTTCAATTTTTTTAAACAAAAAGTAATAACATATCATTTTTACAACCGACAAACCAATTATAATAGGTTAGAGAGCTTTTATTGTGAAAAAAATGAAAGTTAAGATAGTTTTATATTACAAATCGAAATTCAAGTATTGTATTGTTACAATACTAAGTTGAGAAACAATGTGTTAAATTTATATGAAGCTCATTAGAGGAAGCTTGCAACCTCTTAACAATGTTAAAGAAATCTGCTTATTTTATTTATTCAACATGTTCTCCTTACATAGAGATTACATGGTCACACAGAAATAATCTCCTAATTATAGCCAACATTCAAGGCTTCAATCAAGAGATTACAATCAAAATGATATCTTAATAATTATAGCCAACAATGAAGGCTTAAATCAAGAGATTGCAATCAAAATAATATCACAATTAGAATCTATATTTTTGCCAATAATTAGCTATTGTCGATTTCCCTTGATGTTGCAATTTACTTGCTGATATTATAATTTATTTGTTTCCATTTCCATTGTCACTGACTTCTTTATCTTGTGGTCCACCCCTTGTATAACCCTTTCCTGTGAATGCATCCCTAACACTCTAATTGTACTATGAATAGGTAACATTGTTGACAGATCAGACTATACCAGAATTACAAGGCAGACATCAATCTAAAACCAGCTTTAATGATGAAATGTTACAAACTAAAATAAGGCCAATTTATTCATGTTCAAGTAGACAAGGAAATGCAACAAAATATTTAAGTTTACCTTATAAGATAATGTCTTCAGGATGCTGTGCTACACCACATACAAAGAGTTCCAACAACTCTTCTAGCCTATTTATTTAAAAATAAAAAGCTTCCTCGTTCACTCATCAACCACACCATAATCAAGGCTAAGCTTCCTCAAAGGAGGAATGTTCTCCATTGCAAAGAGCATGAGGTGAGGGAACATCAAATTATTGTGATCATACAATACAAACTGCACCAGCACATTTGGAGTTGAACTGTGGCTCACATAAGAAGCAACATTCCTCATTCTCGACACATCCAATGCAAAATCCAAAGGTGGAATAGATGGATAAGATGGACACACATAACCAGGATATATCTTAGATAAATTCCCCCATTCAACCCACTTTTGAGAAAATCTACTTGGATAAATCAAATTATCGCCATTCATTGTGAAAACCTCAGCTTGCTCTCTTGTAAGAACAACCCCTGCATATTCACATATAAATGCACCAGCACGTATCAAATCCAATGACCTAACTCCCCAACCTTTCTCCCTTGACCTAAAGATCTCCAGTCTATTTTTCAACCCCTTTTGAGTTACACGGTTCCGGCAACTTAGTGGGCACCTACAAAAAGCTCCACATTCAAATACTATCGGTTTCCCTCTCAATAAGAAACCATTCTGATCATAAGCAAACTCTCCCCCATTCTTCCTCGAGCAAAAACAACCATCAATACAACCTGAAACACACTCACACCCTGTCCCGTTACTTACATGATTAAATGCAAAGGATGGAAACACTGTCCTCACCAGATACTCATAACAGAGAGGATCATGATGATTATCAATATCATTAAACAACATCACTGGCATATTCTCCTTCTTATTGGAAATATCAAGACTAAGATAACCCGTAGGCCTCGCACTCAATGGACTAGTCCTCAAACTCTGTGCAAACCTCAAAATGGAACTACCCATTTCCGGTTGCCCTTCAATCCTCAACAGCTTATACTTGTAAACGCCAAACCCAGATCTCCCCACATCAAACCAACAATCATGAATTTTATACAAACCATCATAAACGTAAATCTTATTAAAACTCCTTGCATATTTAAAACCTCTAATCACTCTTACCTCAATCCCATAATGCATACTCCTCTCCAATGCTAAATTCCCTCCTTCGAGCTTCTGTTGCATACATTGCCTCGAAAACTTATCCTGTCCACCGTGCCCCGTGTAGATTAACATATCTCCGGAATCCTCATTGTCCTCATAGCCACCTGAAACAATTATGCTTGTTGCAATGGGTTGCCCATTCAAGCTCTGGCTTGCCGGAAGGTAATCAATACCTGCTTGGGTTTTTCCATGCAATCCAATCATACACAATTCCATCCGGGAAAAGAATACATCCCCAACTTCAACTCCAGGGAGGGGCCCCACAATCCGTTTATCACGGTTGAGCCAGAGCCCGTGGGCACGCATCTCAGAGGAGGCCAGGACATCGCCTCGGGCCCGGCGGTTGAGGCTGTTGCCACGACGTTTCTCTTCCTCCAATACGGAGAATATGCGGAGGGCATCATATAGCATACGGGTTCGACGAACGGAGTCCCGGAAATACCGTTGGTCCTCGATTCCAAGGTTTGCCCAGCGGACAAGCTCAGAAGAGCGCTTCGGGTATCGACGAGGAGGTCGGGTGACGACAACCGAGGAGATGCTATTGTTTTCATTGCCAGAGACGATCGCGCGAGAATCCGGGTCTAACACTGAAATGTCGTCGTGCTTTTCCTCCAAGCGTTCGGTGAATTCATTGCGAATGAGCTCGAAGATTCTATGATATTCGGAGTAGGCATCCTTTTCTTCAGAGAAGGAGAAGCTGGAGGATTGCGAGTGAGGGGTATGTTCGGAATTAGAGAAAATGTTAGGGGTAAAATCGGGAAACAAAGAGTCCTGAGGTTCTTGGGGCTGAGGTGTCGCAACAAGAATGTCAAGCGGCTTAAGTTTAGGATCAATCTTTGGGATTAAAATAGGAGGCGGGTTAATGGCGGCGATGTTGATGGACGGCGCAGATGGAGATTGAGAGAGGTTGAGGTCTTGAAATGGGACAAAAGACCCCATTGTGTGATTTTTGTCTTAATATATAAAAAATTTATTTCCAAAGGCAGAGGATGGGCTAGCATAGAAAATATTTTCGGTTAGGATTTTTGCAATGGGGGAAGAGCTTCAAGGTGTTTCCATAGCGAATTTTTTTAGAAGAAATGAAAGATTTTGGACAGGTATTATTTTTTAGTAGTTGGAGAGCCAATATTAAATTTTGCTCAAGTTGGTACCTAGAAGGGTATGGTACCTAGGAAGGTATGGAACATTTGGATCTAGGGGTGGTCAGTTATATACACAACATTTAGCGCTAAATTGGTAATTAGGAAATAATATATTTACTTCTCTTTTTTCCTTAAAAATATAAAATATACATATGCAGTGACGTATATAATTTTAGATTTAAAGGCGATTAATGACGTATGCAATATTTAGACGTAAATTTGTATTAAAAAGGATAAGCATCTTTCTTACTTCTTTAAAAATATAAAATGCATATGCAGTGACGCACGTAATATTTTAAATATAAAAGTAGTCAATAATATATGTAACATTTATAACTAAATTAATAATTTGGCAGCAGTATGTATTTCTCTTTATTTATGCATTTCTCTTTATTCTTTAAAAAAAATGTGAATACAATGACACACACAGCATTTGAATCTAGTGATGCACACAATATTTAAACCTAGAGGTAGTTAATTATGCAAGCAACATTTAGAGTTAAATTGGTAACTATGAAAGGATATGCATTTCTCTTTTCTCTGTAAAAATATTAAATATGTATGTAGTTGTCACGACCCAACCTATAGGCCGAACCGACACTAGGACCTGGGCCAGCCTAAAGCCCCCGAGGCCCGTAGTAAACCTAACTATTCCTTAACCCAATCCTAAGACCCATTTTAAGCACAATTTCAAGAATTCAACCGAACAAAGTCCTGCAATAATATGGACTATACAACGGGGAGTTTTTATTCGTCCGACCTGTAAACACAATACATAATCATTTGTGTAACACCCCTAATTTTTAAATTTATTATTTTTGGGTAAATATTGATGTTTTATTTTATTTGAATTTTAGAAAATTATTTGAAATTTTTCAGATTTTAGAAATCGGGTTCGATTTTTCGAAAATAAAAAGTTTGATGATTTTTAAATTTTAATTTGAAGACCACGTGGCAAAACTAAAAATGTATTTGGAGTCTACGAATTTTTCTGAGTTTTCTAGAAATTTTTTTGGAATTTTTGGGCCTCGTTTTCGGTCCCAAGGCAGAGTTAAAAATTTAAAATTTTATATTCTGAATCGAACAGGCCGAATCGAACCGAACCGGATCGGATCGGCCAAATCGGGTCAGCTCCTTTTTCTTCTTCTTCTCCTCTTCCCACGTGCGTTCTCCTCCCTCTCTCTCTCTCCCGTTTTCTCTCTCTCTCTCTCCTCCCTCTCTCTCTCTCTCTCGCGTTCGCCTCCCCAGCCACCCCAGCTCACCGGCGCGCCTCCCCAACCACCCCAGCTCACCGGCCGCCGCCTGGAACGGAGAGAAACGTCGCGCGAAGCAATGCACAACGCGCCGCTTCGTCTTCCCAGCCGATCCGGCCACCATTTGGGCCCAGTCTTGTGTCAAACAACATCTACACCTCAAGAGCTTTTCATAAACACAAATAACACCAAAATCCATTGAGCAGTTTGTCCAATTTTTGTCCGGGAAGTTTTAGCCCATTTTGACTTTTGGGCTAGATTTCTTGCAAACCGTGAACCCCAAGAGGAAACTGAGATTACCAGAGCGCTCCGCTCGTCGAGAGCTTCGCGTGAATATAAATTTCAAAATTTTTTGACACCATTTTTTGGTGGGTCCCACGGAACTTCGTAGTATTTTTCCGAGTATTAAATGAGCTTAGAAAATTTAGTAAAATTTATGTACTAACCCCCGTGTTGTGGGCTTCATGTAGGTACCTTCAATTCACGGAAATTTGACAGTTGTCTAGGTCTGCGAATTTCCGGCCAAATAGACCGGCTACTAAAAAAGTCTCCGAATTGGATCGAGATTTTGGCTACCCCACCGTTGTCAGACGCCCCGAGCGCGTTCCCGAGATCAAAATCGACATAGGTAAACCCGAACCTTACTTTTTCATAATTTTTTAGTGCTTAAATGGGATTAAAAATCCATAAAATATTCGTGATAGCTCAGAAAATTATGATTCTTTTTGCATTAGCCTAATAATATTGCTAAGGACCGCGGGGCAAAGTTTTAGAATTTTTAGAGTTTATTTGGGTAATTTTTGCAAAAGGGGTCAATTATAAGGACTAAACTGTAAATGTATATATTGTGATTGATGACTGTTTGGATGGGCCCAGAAGGGGCTGTGTGACGTGATTGAGTTGTGGATATATGGGTTGTGAATATAGAAGTGTGTTTTAAACCTTTTTGTAGGTTGGGTAGGTCCTAGGTATAGGGGAGACTCTGCCGGATTTTCGGCACGACTTAGGACGTATTTGGTATTTTTCTTAATTTGTATTGAGTCAAATTTATTAAATGATTGTAATAAAATTGTCAGGTGAGCCGGGACAGTCTTATTCCTCCGCCCAACCGCCACAGTGACTGTTGTCAAGTCTATGAGTAAAATATTAATTTTAATTGTAATTTCGATATTATTATATGTTCAAGCATGCCCATGCATCACTTATATGCATATATCTATGTAGTTAAACTCTAGGCATGTTTTATGTTGCATTCACAACTGTTAAAGTGCCATGTATGTTGTTATGGTAATTTGGAGCAGTATGCGTGCGTTGGCGTGCGTGTGATGTGGTGTTGGCTATGGATAGGACGGGTAGACACGGCTTGAGATCTTCGCTGGGACCCGGTCCTTCGGGGTAGTCACGGCTTGAGTTCTTCGCTAGGACCCCGATTTGGTTTATTAAGCGAAAGTCCGGCTTGAGTTCTTCGCTGGCACAGGTTGGATTTAAGAGAGCTGTATAGGGGATCAGCTCCCATATATTTATGATTTGACATTACTGGGTGCGTGAATACTCTAAATTACCTTTTTGCTGTTATGATATGAAAATATTACTGATGTTGCATTTCACTGTACAGGGTGCATTAGCTTTAGATAGTTATAGAGATTATGGTTAAAATTGATATTTTACTCTCTGAGTCGAACGCTCACTCCTGTTCAATATTTTTCCAGGCCACAGGAGGATATTTTTGAGGTTAACCTGCTTTTCTCCCTCGCAGGTCATTTATTAATGTTTGTATAAACCTGTTAACTCTTAGAATTTTCGCATGTGTTAGAAATATTTATTTGAATTGGGTCTGTAATATAAATTGTCATTTTAGACTTGTAAACTTATTATTTTATGCTTGTGTGTTGGGCTGGATGAGGGAGCTGAGCTCCCATTTATTTTTCTGTTGTTATGAGTATGTGGAGGGTGATTTGAACTCCCCAATTGATTATATATTATGTTTACAGGTCGGGTGAGTCAAAAACTCCCCGTTAAAATGTCCATTTTATGGTCGGACTCTGTCCGGTTGAATTCTTGAAATTGGGCCCAATGGGCCTTAGAGTTAGGTTAAGGAATAGTTAGGCTTACTGCGAGCCTTAGGGGCTTTAGGTTGGCCCAGGTCCAAGTGCCAGTCCGGCCCATAAGTTGGGTCGTGACAATTTAGAGAGCTCAGCTCACCCTCCACATACTCATAATATCATGAAATCCAATGAGAGCTTAGCTCCCTCATCCAATCCAGTCATGCATGCATTTAATGTTCTTACAAATTCAACATAATATTATATTACAATCCCAAATTGATTAAAATACTCCTAACACATGCGGAGTCTAAAATTTGACTAAATTGTACAAAATACATTAGATATTACTAATTGACCTGTGAAGAAGATGAGTAGATTAGTCACAACAAGTAATCATCCTGTAGCCTGGAAAAATAAGATGAACAGGAGTGTGCGTTCGACTCAGAAAATAAAATACCAATTTTAACTATAATTTCTATAGCTACCTAGAGCTAATGCATCCTAAGGAGTGGAATGCAACACCATCAAAATTTTCATACATATCACATCATAACAGCAAAAAGGCAAGCACTCATACACCCAGTAATGTTCAAATAGTACATATATGGAAACTGATCTCCTATACAGCTCTCTTAATCCAACCTCTGCCAGCGAGTGTCTCTCAAGCCGGACTTTCGCTTGATTAACCAAATGCGGGGGCTAGCGAAATCATCTCTAGCTCTAAAAATTTTAAAATTTTGTCCCGGGATCCTTAGCAATATTATTACGCTAATGCAAAATGAATTATATTTTTTTAACCTATCACGAATATTTTATAGATTTTTAATCAAAATCAGACACTAGATAATTAAGAAAAAGTAGGGTTTGGGTTTACCTATGCTAATTCTGACCTTGGGGACGTGTCCGGAATGTCTGAAAATAATGGGATAGCCTATAATTTTGACTCAATTCTGAAACTTTTTCGGTAGTCTACCTGCTCGGGCTGAAATTATAGACCTGAGCAACTATTGTATTTTCGCAAATTGAAGGTACCTACTGAAAGCCTACAACACGGGGGTTAGTATATAATTTTTACGGAATTTTCTAAACTCATTTTATGCTTGGAAAAAAACAGTGAAGTTTCGGAGGACCTACCGGAAAATGGTGTCGAAAAAATTCGAAATGGGTATTGCTGCGAAGCTCTCGTCGAGTTGAGCACTCCGGTACTCTCAGATTTTTTATAGGGTTTACGGTTTTCGAGAAATCTAGCCCAAAAATCAAAATGAACTAAAACTTCCTGGATAAAAATTGGACAAACCGCTAGATAGATTTTTGTGTTCTTGGTGTCTATGGAAAGCTCTCGAGGTGTAGATATGTCAAGACCCGGTCTAATTGGTGGCCGGAATGGCCGAAATCGGGCCAGGAAGATGAAGAGTCACGCGCGCAAAGGGGGAACTGTGGCGCGACTTTCCGGCCAGCTGGGGTGTCGGCCGGCGGCGATGAGGAGTCCTGGGGGTGCGCCGGTAACCGGGGAAGGCTAAGGTGGTGGCTAGCCGGCGAGGGGAGGAGGGAGGAGAGAGAAAACGAAGAGAGAAAAGAAGGTGTCCGGCGCGCGAGTGAGAAGAGGGAAGAAAAAGAAAAGGCCGGTTCGATTTGGCTGCTTCGACCCGGTTAGATTCAGGATACCCAAAATTGAATTTTTATTCTGTCTTGGGAAAAAAATTCTAAAAAACTCAAAAAAATTAGTAAAATCTAAATATATTTTTAGTTTTGTCACATGGTCTTTAAATTAATTTTTTAAAAATCATCAAAGTTTTATATTTTTAAAAAATCAAACCCGATTTCAAAATTCGAACAAATTTCAAATAATTTTTCTAAAATTTAAATAAAATAAAATATTAATAGTTACCCATAAAATAATAAATTTAAAAATTAGAGGTATTACAGTAGTGACACACACAGCATTTAAATCTAGAGGTGTTTAGTGACACATACAATATTTTGAACATAAGGATGGTCAATGATATATGCAACATTTAAAATTAAATTGAAAACGAGAAGAGTGATACATTTCACTTTCCTCTTTAAAAAACATAAAATATGCATACAGCGACACACACACAGCATCTAAACTCAGTAGTTGTCAATGATGTATCCATATTTAGAGCTAAATTAGTAACTAGGAAGGGATATGCATTTCTCTTTACTCCTTAAAAATATAAGATGCGCATACATGTAGTGACACAACATAACATTTAAACCAAAGGGTAATTAATAACGCATACAACATTTAGAGCTAAATTGGTAACTAGGAAAGGGTATGCATTTCTCTTTTCTCTTAAAAAAAATATAAAATGTGCATACAATGATGTACACAGCATTTGGATCTAGTGGCTAATGATGTATACAACATTTAGAGTTAGTGTCATTCATAATTTGACTCTTTTTAATTTTTTTTTTTACATTTAGAAAATTATTTATAATTTTCTATTTAATTTATTTTTAATATAAATTATTATTTAATTTTTAAATATTATTTTCTTTTATCTATTTTTTGGATGATTATTTATGAGTGTTTTCAATTGTGACAACTCATCTAAAAAAATACAAGTCATCTTTTCCTTTTACTACTGTTTTTTTATATATATATTTTTCCAATAACTCTCATATCCAAGCAATAAAAGAAGGGGAATTAATACAAAATCTTCATATAATATGATAATTATAGTAATTAGCACTAATATGGTAATTGAGCAATTAAGAGATAATTTTTCAATACAATCAAAATTGAAAACAAACAAAAATTACTTGATTCTCATGTTATAGTGTGAATTTATATATTTTGATCCTAATATTTATCAAGATTTATTAGTTATATATTTGAAAATATTCCAGATCTTAGTTGGTATTTAATTTTGTTGGTTTTGATTTTTCATTTTGGCTATTGATTAGTTTTCAATGTTGCTATTATATTGGTTTTGGTGGGAATTGTTTTATTGATCTTTTATTGTTGATTTTTTTAATCATTTTTTTTAATTTAAAAAATAAAACAATATTTAATTCATTTGCATTATATAAAATTTATTTAAGGGCTAAATTGACTTTCTTAAAACTTAAATGATTTTTTTTTCATTTTTTTAAAATAAAATGCCACATAAAACAAAGAAGCACATGGATATGCACCGTTATGAAATTAGGTTAATTTTATCCGTAGTCCCTTAATTTTTGAAAAATGTTGCATATAAGATTTATATCACCTCTCTCTCTCTCTCTCTCTCTCTCTCTCTCTCTCTCTCTCTATCTCTCTATCTCTCTATCTATCTAATTATCCTCATACTCTCTCTTATCACTCTCCCTCTTTGTCTTCTATATCGATGAAAACAAAAAGTAATTCACTCTCTACTCCCTCGTGCTTTCTCTTATCACTCTCACTCTCTATCTACTACATCAAAGAAAACAAAAAGTAATCACTCTCTATTCTCTTTATTCTCAAACTAAAAAGAAAAGTCCCCCAAACAATGAAATAACTACCTAAATTAAGGGACGATCGAATTTCTCTGAACTTGTAATAAACTAGAAAATGAACCCTAAAACATTATTTTAAGGACTTTTTCTTTTTGGTTTGAAAAGGGAGGGAATAAATAGCGATTTACTCTTTATTTTCATCGATATGGTAGATAGAGAGTGAGAGTGGCAAGAGGAAGCATGGGGGAGTAGAGACTGATTTAACTTTTGTTTTCATCGATATAAAGGACAGATAGGGATAGTGATAAGAGAGCGCATGAGATATATATATATATATATATATATATATATATGAATTTCACATTTTTTTAAAATTTCTTTTTATTTTACACTGTAGCATTGCTATGTATAAGATTGGTCAGAGATATGAGAACAAATTGAAAATGAAGAACGAAAATATAACAACTTTAAAAGTTAAAGGACGAAAATGTAACAACTTTGAAAATTAAGGAATTAAAGTATAATAAATTTCAAAGTTGATAAATTTTATGATAAAAACTAAAGATAGAGATAAAAGTATAACAAATTCAAAAATCAAGAGACACTGGTAAAAATTAGCTCAATCATTAATATTGCCAAAATAAATTAAAAGGAAGATTCACCGTTACTTTTTCTCTCGTATTTGTATGTTTTTTGTGTATTTTCATTATTTAATATTTAATTATTTTAAAATGTATATTTTTTTATTGAAAATATAAATATCTTTACTTAGTTTGCTTTATAATAAGAAAAAATTATATTGAAAATCATATATATATATATATATATATATATATATATTTATATTTATATTTATATGTGTGTGTGTAAAATACATAACAGACTGCTAAGAGATTTTAAAAATAGATACTTTTTTAAGAAAAACAAATATAAAGCTACAAGAAAACACAAACATTAAAGAGTCCAATTATTGTAGTCAACTGTGAACATAAATTAATTTTTAAAGTCTTAATTAGTTTAAATACTTGATAGAGAAATGTTAGTAATAAGCACTTGAGAATACATGTAGGAATGTAAATGCCTGAATTTTTTAAAATCCAAGTGTAAGGAAAAAAAAATGAAAATAATAAAAAAAAATGATAAATCTTAAGTGATTGTCCAACACTCTTTATCCTATTAATCGGAGAATATTTATTATATTGTTAGATAATTTATTAATACATTTTTTTCCTCTCTTATAATTAATTTCTTTGAATAAAAATAACGCATTACCTTTTAATATAATAAATACTCTCCAATCAATAAAATGAAAAGTGTTGGACAGTCACTTCACTAGCATTCCTCATATTTTTTATTATGTTTGATTTTTTCCCTTCCACTTGGATTTTTAAAAATTCATGCATTTACATTCGTACACGTATTCTATTAGGTCTATAGTTTTTTGAAAAAAAAAAAAACATGTAATTTTATATGATTTATGAATATATGAACATATAATTAAGATATATTATTCACAACGAAATAAATGTAATAAGGAATAAACAAAATTGAAAATTAAATATTAAATAAATTATAATATTTAGTGGATGAGGGTATCCTCAATTTAATTTACACAAGCAAGAATACCAATCATATATTTATTTTATTTTTTGGTGGATTTTTTTATAATTAAAAAGTTATTTGCGTAATCTACTTATTTTTATTTTTTTGCTTTAAATGCTAATTATCACTTATAAAAGAACGATCAAAATATAATTAAAAAATATATAATTTTAAAAATGCAATTATTCAATTAATCAAGGGTAAAATTTCGGAATAATTATAGTTAAATATTATATAATTGTACAATTACATAACATATATGTATAATTAAATATTTAATTATTTAAATATAAAATACTAAAAATAGTTAATTAAAATATGATTTTTAAATTTTTAAATAAATTATTATTTAAATTAAAAATATCATTAAAATAATTATTTTATTAAAAAATGAAATTTAATTAATATAATTATTTTAAATTATTGTTAATTTAGATAGAAAAACTATTAATGAAACTAAAAAAAAAATTCTTATTTAAAAAAGAAATAAGAACCAATTAATAATTTTTAACATATTTTAAAATTTAATTTGTATTATCTGTACTTTTATATTAAATAAAGGAGCTTGCCTAAATTTAATGGTGAGCTTAGGTACTTTAGTGTGCTCCTATTCTCAATCACTATTAAATTTCGAGTTTTGAATTCTCAATCTATCATCATCGTTAATTTTCCTCTTTTGGGATAACTACTGAGTCTTCAAATAAATGGTACAGAGACTTTATGTCTTTCTCTCTCTAACAATGTTATCTTTCCGCTCTAAATTTCTCATTGCTTTCTTATGCATATATATGGAGAGTATGTTAGTCGATAAATTATATAATAAAACAGTAATTTTATTTAAGATATTTTATAATAATTTAATTATATATATATATATATATCAATTAATTAAACTATATATTCAAAAACTAAAAATAAAATTAAAGCTACATATTGATTCTCCATTTTAGTAAATCATAATTAGAAATTCAATTAATAATCATCAATAAATCAATTTGTACTTAAATTAAAATGAAAAATAATAATTTCAATATATTTATAGCTAGTTTTCATCTTTTTTTTTTTTTTAGTCTAACCTTTACTGAATGCAGTAATTTAATATATGATATTAAATTGTAATTAATTCATAATTTATTTTGAGATTGCTATGTTAACTATAACTACGATGGTTAGCCCTAATCTTATATTTTCATGTAAAATTAATATTGTTTAGAGATTTCTTCATATGAATTTCTTTATATAAAAATAAATAATATTTTTACATAGATTTTAAAGTATTAACTGTTAAATAAAATGTGATTAAATACTTTTTAGGACTATTAAATTTTATCAAGAAATATATAAATTATTGATGAAAATTAAGTTATAAATAGTCTTATATAAATTACTCCCTCCATTAATTTTTGTATTTTTTAGTTGTTTTATCCATAATTATATATCACTTTTAGAATAGTAAGGAATATTAATTTTTTTTTTTAATTTGACTCTTATATCTATTAAATACAATAATTATTTGTATAATTTTTTCAAGCTCTTCTTATCATATCATATCTTTTTTAATTAAGATAAATAAAAAGTAATTTAATAAAATTAAAAAATATTTTAAAAAGTATTATATATATATATATATATATATATATGTGTGTGTAAAGGCATAAATTTTTCTTTGTGTTGAGATGTGAATAGATTTACTGTTTGTGCTGTCATGTGATATTTAACGTATAAAGATTATAATTTATAATTATAGTAATTATTATTTATTATGTTAAGTATTTAATATTTTTTATTTAATTATCATTTTTTCTTTTAATTATCTTTATTATTGTTATTGTTACCTTAATTTTTATGACTAAATGATTAAAAATTTTATTTATTATTATATTTCTATAAATTTATCATCTATATATAGTAAATAAAATTTTTCCTGGTATTACTATATGTGGATAGATTTATTCTTGGTATTGCCACGTGACACTTAACATATAAAGATTATCATTTATAATTATAGTAATTATTGTCTATTATGCTAAGTATTTCATTCTTTCTTTTTATTTGACATATAAAGATTATCATTTATAATTATAGTAATTATTGTCTATTATGTTAAGTATTTCATTATTTTTTTTATTTAATTTTGTTTTTCCTTTTAATTATCTTTATTATTTCTATTGTTATCTTAATTTTCATAACTAAATGATTAAAAAAGTTATTTATTATTACATTTCTATAAATTTCTTATACAAAGTTTTAATATTTCATTTATTATAAAAATTGAATAATTATATACCTTAAAATAAAAAAAATTTCTATCTATATACATGAAGCAATTAGATTTTTTTTTGGCGTTACCATGTGGATAGATTACTCTTAATGTTGCCAAGTGGCAATTAATATATAAAAATTATCATTTATAATTATAGTAATTATTATCTATTATGTTAAGTATTTCATTCTTTCTTTTTATTTAATTTTGTTTTTCCTTTTAATTATCTTTATTATTTCTATTGTTATCTTAATTTTCATAACTAAATGATTAAAAAAGTTATTTATTATTACATTTCTATAAATTTCTTATACAAAGTTTTAATATTTCATTTATTATAAAAATTGAATAATTATATACCTTAAAATAAAAAAAAAATTTCTATCTATATACATGAAGCAATTAGATTTTTTTTTTGGCATTACCATGTGGATAGATTTACTCTTAATGTTGCTAAGTGGCAATTAATATATAAAAATTATCATTTATAATTATAGTAATTATTGTCTATTATGTTAAGTATTTAGTTTTTTTTTTCTTTTTATTTATTATTTTTTATTCTGTTAATTATCTTTATTATTATTATTATCTCAATTTTCATGATTAAAAAAATTATTTATTATTACATTTCTATAAATTTCTTATTTAATTGTTTTAATATCTCATTTTATTATAAAAATTTAAGAATTATATAACTTAAAATAATAAAAATAATTTAAAATTATATTACAAAAAGTTAAAAGTTTTGCTCTCTCCATTTTGTATATCAATAAATTTAAATTTACTTTAATATTATTTTATTTTAATATGCTTTTAATATATATATATATATATATATATATATATATATATATATATATGTGTGTGTGTGTGTGTGTGTGTGTGTGTGTGTGTGTGAATAAAAAATTTGTATTAATATCATTAAATTTTTTCTATTTTTATTAATTAATTATTTAATTAATTTCCTAATTATGTGTATGTAAATTATAAATTATTTAATAATTATTTTTTAATGTTGTAATAAGTAATATTTTTATAGGAACTTTTCTATTAGAAGTAATGGTATTTATCACAAAATATATATGTAACAACCCTTAAAAAAAAAAAAAAAAAAAATTGATTGATGGGAATTGGCGTGTGACAGTGGGTTTTCCCACTGTCACAGCAGCCATTTTTATAAAAAAAAAAAAAAAAAAAAAAAAAATTCAAAAGAAAAACGGGAGGAGGACCCCCCCATTTCTCTTCTTTCCCTCTCCTTCCCTTTCTTCTTCTTCTTCTTCCTTTCTCCGGTGACCGGCCAGCGACGTCCCAAGCAGCTCCCCACCGGCCGGCGACCCTCCGGCGACGGCCATAACCACCAGAAACGGCGGCAAGGGAGGGAGAAGAGAGAGAAAACGCGCGCACAGTGGGCAGCGGCTTTCCGGCGCGATTCCGGCTTCATCCGATTCGAGGTCATAGCCCCCGAGGCCCGTAGTAAGCCTAACTATTCCTCAAATCCATAACCAGGCCCACAATTTAGACCCAATATACATATAAGATAATTTAAATTAAACTGTTATAATTTCATTTTGGGCCAACTTAGCCCAGAACTTTTCAGAAAACTAAAACCAGGGGAGCCCAGCTCAACCCTATTACCTCATTTATAACCATTTAAAACTCATAAATTTTTTTTTTCTTTTCATTTATTAATATGAAAACTTGAATTCATACAGTCTCTGATAGGCTTAATGCTACTACTAGCACATGCGGAGTCCTAAATTACAAATTTAGAGAATAATAATACAATTAAGTAATCTTTTCATAACTTTGAGAGGAAAGGGACAGTTATTCAAAAATGTCTCCTCCTCAGCTTTGGAAAAATATGGTGAACAGGAGTGAGCGTTCGACTCAGAGAGTAAAATATCAATTTTAACCATAATCTCTATAACTATCTGAAACTAATGCACCCTGTAGAGTGAAATGCAACATCAACATCATATTCACATCATAGCATCAAAAAGGTAATTTGGAGCACTCACACACCCTGTAGTATCAATCATAACATATGGGAGCTGATCCCCTATACAGCTCTCTTAAATCCAACCTGGTGCCAGCGAATTACTCAAGCTCGGACTTCCACTTAATAACCAAATCGAGGGTCCCAGCGAATTACTCAAGCCGTGACTACCCCGTCCTATCCATAGTCCACACCACATCACACGCACGCCAACGCACGCACACTGCTCCAAATTACCACAACAACATCATGGCACTTTAACAATTATCAATGCATCATAAATCGTGCCTAGAGTTTAACTACATAAATATATGCATATAAGTGATGCATGGGCATGCTGAACATATAATAATATCGAAATTACAATTAAAATTAATATTTTACTCACGATTACACGTCGACTATTGTGGGCTTTGGATGCGGAAAATAGTTGATCTCGATCACCTAATAATTAAATTATAAATTTATTAGTACTAACTCAAAATAAAACTCTAAAGAGGCAATAGATACTAATTCATGCCTAAATCCGTGAGTTTCTCCTATATCTGGGACCTACCCAACCTGCAAAAAGGCTCAAATAACACTTCTAAATTCTCAATTTCCACAATCACATCTCATCAATATCACATGGCCCCTCCTGGGCCCTCCAAATCGGACAATACTCAAAATCTTAAAAATTACGTTTTAGTCCCTATAATTGACATTTTTCAAAAATCCACTCAAACAAGCTCTAAAAATTCTAAAATTTTGCCCCGCGGTCCTTAATAATATTATAAGGCTATTGCAAAATGAATTGTAATTTTCTAATCACCCATGAATATTTTATTCAAGAATTTTACTCGATTCCATAAGTTTCCAACAGCTAACATATTCCTAATTCAACCCAATTAAATATTCACATATTTAAACCTCCATCCTCAAGCTTCAACCAATTATATAAAATTTAATTATCTTAATTTCAATTAATCTTATATGCCCACATGCTAAAAATATAACTAAAATCCATCATATTTCTCAAAAATATTCTACGATCACCCAAAAATTCAACTAACACCATAGAATATCTCCAAATAATTTTACTTTCATCATATATTTTTCTTAGAATTTTTCTCCAATTTTTCCTGTTTAAGAAACACTGTATTTATGCTCCAGACATGAGAAATAATAAAAATTGTCTTACCCAAGTTTATCTGTGTCTCAAAATTCCAAAAATTTATGAGGAAGCTTCGAAGTTGAACCATCTTCATAGCTCATCGCCATCACGCACCACCACCGCACGGTGGTCGGCCACCACCGACATTTGCCGAATCTGATCATACCACCATGTTCCTCTCCTCTTCCTCAATCCATATGTGGTCTCGGATCGTCGATCCAACGGTCGGATCGTCGTAGATCTGACGAAAAAGCTTGAAAAATCCGAAACTTCTCTCCTCCATATCTCACTCATCCGACCTCCATTTGCTTCAAAATTGGTATCAAAAGAAAGCTCTCGGAACAAGCTTTCCAACGCCACCGGAATCGCCTCGAATCGGATGAAGATTTGTATGGAGATTTGTCACGACCCAACCTATGGGCCAGACCGACACTAGGACCTGGGCCAGCTTAAAGCCCCCGAGCCCGTAGTAAGCATAACTATTCCTCAAATCCATAACCAGGCCAACAATTTAGGCCCAATATGCATATAAAATAATTTAAATCAAACTGTTATATTTCATTTCGAGCCAACTTAGCCCAGAAATTTTTAGAAACTAAAATCAGGGGAGCCCAGCTAAACCCTATGACCTCATTTACAAACGGTTTAAATACCATACAAATCTTCATTTATTAATCTCAAAAATTTAAATTAACACAATTTCTAACAAGGTCCATACTATTACTAACACATGCGGAGTTCTAGATTTTTAAATTTAGAAAAGATAGTAAAACAATTAAATAATCGACGTTAAACCTGCGAGGAAGAAAACAGGTTGCTCTGTAAAATAACTCCTCCTGTGGCCTAGAAAAATATTGAACAGGAGTGAGCGTTCGACTCAGAGAGTAAAATATCAATTTTAACCATAATCTCTATAACTATCTAAAACTAATGCACCATGTAGAGTGAAATGTAACACCAGCAATAATTTCACATCATAACATCAAAAAGGTAATTTGGAGCACTCACACACCCGGTAATATCAATCATAATATATATATGGGAGCTGATCCCCTATACAGCTCTCTTAATTCCAACTGTGCCAGGGAAGAACTCAGCTCGGACTTCCACTTAATAACCAAATCGGGGTCCCAGCGAAGAACTCAAGCCGTGTCTACCCCGAAGGACCGGGTCCCAGCGAAGATCTCAAGCCGTGTCTACCCGTCCTATCCATAGTCCACACCACATCACACGCACGCCAACGCACGCACACTGCTCCAAATTACCACAACAACATACATGGCACTTTCACAGTTATGAATGCAACATAAATCGTGCCTAAAGTTTATCTACATAGATACATGCATATAAGCGATGCATGGGTATGCTTGAACATACAATAATAGTGAAATTACAATTAAAATTAATATTTTACTCACAGTACACCGATGACTATTGTGGCTGCTGGATACAGAAAAATAGCTGACCTCGATCACCTAATAATTAAATTTTAAATTATTAGTATTAAGTTAAGATAAAACTCTAAAGAGACAATAGACAGCCTAATTCATGCCGGAAATCCGGCAGAGTTTCCCTTATACCTGGGACCTACCCAACCTGCAAAAAGGCTCAAATAACACTTCTAAATTCTCAATTTCCACAACCACATCTCATCAATATCACATGGCCTCTCATGGGCCCTCCAAATCAGACAATACTCAAAATCTTAAAAATTACGTTTTAGTCCCTACAATTGACATTTTTTTTAAAAATCCACTCAAACAAGCTCTAAAAATTCTAAAATTTTACCCCGCGGTCCTTAATAATATTATAAGGCTATTGCAAAATGAATTATAATTTTCTAATCACCCATGAATATTTTATTCAATAATTTTACTCAATTTTATAAGTTTCCAACAACTAACATATTCTTAATTCAACCCAATTTAATATTCACATATTTAAACCTCCATCCTCAAGCTTCAACCAATCATATAAAATTTAAATATCTTAATTTCAAACAATCTTATATGTCCATATGCTAAAAATCTAATTAAAATCCATCCATATTTCTCAAAAATATTCTACAATCACTCAAAAATTCAACTAACACCATAGAATATCTCCAAATAATTTTACTTTCATCATATATTTTTCTTAGAATTTTTCTCCAATTTTTCCTGTTTAAGAAACACTGTATTTATGCTCCACAGACAGCGAAATAATGAAAATAGTCTTACCCGAAGTTTATCTGTGTCTCAAAAATTTCAAAAATTTACGAGGACGCCTCTGGAAGTTGAATCATCTCCATAGCCCACCGAAGCCACCGCCGGAACCACCGCGCACGGTGGCCGGCCGCCGGTCGCCGGTGACATTTGCCGGATCTGGTCATACCACCATGTTCCTCTCCTCTTCCTCAGTCCATAAGTGGTCTCGGATCGTCGATCCAACGGTCGGATCTTCGTAGATCTGACGAAAAAGCTTGAAAAACCCGAAACTTCTCTCCTCCATATCTCACTCATCCGACCTCCATTTGTTGCAAAATTCGTATCAAAAGAAAGGTCTCGGAACAAGCTTTCCAACGCCACTTGAATCACCTCGATCGGACGTCGGATGAAGCCGGAATCGCGCCGGAAAGCCGCTGCCCACTGTGCACGCGTTTTCTCTCTCTTCTCCCTCTCTTGCCGCCGTTTTTGGTGTCTGGCCGTTGCCGGAGGGTCACCGGCCAGGTGGAGAGCTGCTCGGGAGGTCGCCAGCCGGTCACCGGAAAAAGAAAGAAGAAGAAGAGAGGGAAGGAGAGGAGAGAAAAGAGAGAATGGGGGGGGGGGTGGGGGGGTTCCTCCTCCCGATTTTTTGAAGTTTTTTTTTTTTTTTTTTTAATAAAAACTTTGGCTGTGACAATGGAAATCCACTGTCACACGCCAAAGTCAAATCTGATTTTTTTTTTTCTGGTTGTTACAATCTTATATTTTTAATTAATATTTTTATTACATTGATATATTTTTTTATTATGAAATTTTCATTAAAAAGGTTTAAAATAAAATAAAATAATTAATAATAAATTTAATATATTGTTTTATTTTCATGTATTAAAATTAAAATATATACAACTCAACTAAACCTTTATCCCAAAAATTTGGGGTTAGCTATATGGATTCGCTTTCTCCACTCTAAACGATTTTCGGTTAAATCCTCAGAAATGTGTAATGCTTCTAAGTCATGTTGTACTACTCTCCTCCAAGTCAATTTAGGTCTATCAATTTTTTTCTTTCTATCATCTAACCTAATGTGCTCTACTTGTCTAACTGGAGCCTCCATATATCTACGCTTCACATGACCAAACTACCTCAATCTCCCTTCTCTCAACTTATCTTCAATTGGCACCACGCCTACCTTTTCTCTAATACTCTCATTACGGACTTTATCTAGTATAGTATGGCCACTCATCCACCTTAACATTCTCATCTCTGCAACTCTTATCTTAGACACATATGACTCTTTCAGTGCCCAACACTCACTACCATATAACATAGCCGGTCGTATGGCTGTACGATAAAATTTTCCTTTCAACTTATTGGGAATCTTATGATCACATAAAACTTCCGTGGCACGTTTCCACTTCAACCATCCGGCTTTAATCCTATGGCTAACATCTTCCTCACATCCCCCATCTACTTGAAGGACTGAGCCTAGATATTTAAAGTGATTACTTTGGGACAGTACCACTCCATTCAAACTAACTCCTTCCCTATCACCAGTTTGGCCTTCACTGAACTTGTAATGCATGTATTCTGTCTTCGTTCTACTTAACTTAAAACCCTTTGACTCTAGAGTACTTCTCCAAAGCTCTAGCTTTCTATTGACTCATTCTCATGTCTCATCTATCAGAACAATATCATCCGCAAACATCATGCACTAAAGAATACTCTCTTGTATATGTTTTGTCAATTCATCTAAAACTAATGTAAAAAGGTAGAGGCTTATGGCTGATCCTTGGTGTAATCCAATTGAGATCAGAAAATCTCTTGTGTCCCCTCCCACTGTGCACACAATAGTAGTTACTCCTTCATACATATCTTTTAACACTTGTATGTACCTAATAGATACCCTCTTTTATTCTAACACATTCCATAAGACATCTCTTGGAACACTATCATAAGCCTTCTTCAAATCAATAAAAACCATGTGTAGATCTTTCTTCACATCTCTATATTTCTCCATCAAGCTTTTAATGAGAAAGATCGCTTCCATAATTGAACGACCGGGCATGAAACCAAATTGATTGAGAGAGATAGAAGTATCATGACGTAGTCGATGCTCCACAACTCTCTCCCACAACTTCATAGTATGGCTCATGAGTTTAATTCCCCTATAGTTTGAGCAACTCTGTATGTCTTCCTTTTTTTAAAAATAGGTACTAAAATACTCCTCCTCCATTCATCAGGCATTTTCTTTGAGTTTAGAATCTTATTAAATAATTTAGTTAATCATGCCACTCCCATATCTTCCAAACACTTCCACACTTCAATTGGTATTTCATCGGGTCCATAAGCTTTACCCACTTTCATTCTCTTAAGTGCTTCCTTTACTTCTAAAGATCCAATCCTTCTAGTATAATTCATATTCTTTTCTATTGTTCTATAATCTATATTCACGCTATTACCATTTTGACTATTATTAAAGAGATCATTAAAATAATTTTTTCATCTTTCTTTAATGTCCTCATCTTTCACCAACACTTTTTCTTCTTTATCCTTAATGCACCTAACTTGATTGAGATCTTGACATTTCCTTTCTCTCCTCCTTGCTAATCTATAAATATCTTTCTCCCATTCTTTAGTTTCAAGTTTCTCATATAACTTTTCAAAGGCTTGTGCTCTTACTTGACTAACTGCCTTTTTTGTCTTTTTCTTTGCTATCTTGTACTGTCCATATGCCTCATTATTATCACATTTAGGTAATTTCTTATACCATTCCCTTTTTCTCTTCACTGCCTTTTGTACTTCCTCATTCCACCACCATCTCTCTTTTGAGCATGGTCCATGTCCTTTAGACTCTCCAAGTACTTTCTAGCTACTTCTCTAATCTTTGATGCCATCTGTATCCACATATCATTGGCCTCCATATCCAGCTTCCATACTTCAGACTCGAGAAGCTCATTTTTGAACTTTACTTGCTTTACTCTTTTGAACTCCCACTAATTTGTTCGAGCTACACTATTTCTTCTGACCTTACTTGAATTATTCCTAAACTTGATATCTAAGACCACCAACCGATGTTGACTTGTTAAAGCCTCTCCTGGAATGACCTTGCAATCCTTGAATAGAGCTCTATTTGTCTTCCTGGTTAAGAGAAAGTCAATTTGGCTTCTATGTTGCCTACTTTTGAAAGTCACTAAACGTGACTCTCTTTTTATAAAGTAGGTATTTGCTAGTATTAGGTCGTATGCCATAGCAAAATCCATGATGTTTTTTCCCTCCTCATTAAGACTGCCAAAACCAACACCTCCATGAACATTCTCATAACCTTGTCTATCACTTCCAACATGTCCATTCAAATCTCCACCAATGAAAACATTCTCTTCATTCGGTATGCTTTTTATTAAATCATCTATATCTTCCCAAAACCTTTATTTACTCTCACTGTCTAGTCCTATTTTGTGGGGCATAAGCACTAACTATATTTATTGTTTCTCCTTCTAGTACTAGCTTTACTAGTATAATTCTGTCTCTACTCTTTTCACAGCTATTACTGCGTCTTTCAATGTTCCGTCTATAATTATGCCCACTCCGTTCTTGTTTCTCTCCTTTCCGGTAAACCACAGTTTGTACCCTGAATTACCCACTTCCTTACTTTTCTCTCCTACCCATTTAGTCTCCTGAATGCAAGCAATATTCACCCTTATCCTTTCCAAGGTATCCACAAGCTCCATTAATTTTCCTGTAAGTAATCCAACATTCCAAATACCAATCCTGATCCTCCTCCTATCCTGCTCCTTCCTAATTGGTCTCTTTCTATGATATCTTCTATTGTTTTCTATGTCTATCTTGTATTCTGTTCCACTATCTGTTCTACTATCTGTCCTATGGACTAACTTCTTTACCCACACCCGTCCATAATGTGGGAACCCTTGCTCACTTAACACCACACTCGAGCGCCGGCATGGCGTGTCGCTTTCGGTGAACACCCTACACCCTTGCATATTTCTCACTACACCCAAGCTCCGATGTAGCGCGTCGTTAGTAGAGGACGCCCCAACGTTTATATCATTTGAATCCATATCATAAGGTGTGACGAAATTTTTACGCTGGTTGTCACCTACCGCAACCCTCCTCCTTTATCCGGGCTTGGTACCGGCTAAGCGCAAACTACTTAGGCGGAGTTAAAATTAAAATATATAAATTAAAAATATTTATATCTTAAAAATTTTATAAACCAACGGGCAAATTCACTAGTCATAGGTGAAAGGAGACGGATGGGTTATTGAGTAATCAACTCGCAAGGTGGCCATTTCTAGAATTTAAACCAAAGGGTTTCGCAAGGAGTTTTGCGGTCGCCTGAACGAACCCTCACCGAAGTGGGAAAGAGTGAGGAGTCGCCACCTTAGTTTTGGGGGAAACTAAAGAAAACCATTTATGAAAATAGATTGAAATGAAACCACTTCAAGACAGAGATTCTAGGTTCGGGGTCCGTAAACGGGTGGGGAAGGTGTTAGGCACCCCACCTCGTCCCTCAATAAGGGCAAGTAGATTTAACTTCGCGTTTTTCATAAATTAGTTAGGAGGGATTGGATGGAGATGTTAATCCTTTTGTCAAAAGGAAATTTTAATTTTTCACTAAATTCGGATCACCCAGATACATAAGTAAATGAGACAACCTTAGTGAGTTACTGTTGTATGTTAATTTTATTTGAAAGGAATATTTTATTAAAATTTAATTTAAGAATTGGATAAGAACTCTTCTCCGAACTCTTTAATATTTATTAAAATTTTGAGTTGAGACCGGATAAGAACTCTCTTCCGCTCTCTATTAAATATTTATTAAAATTTTGAGTTGAGACCGGATAAGAACTCTCCTCCGATCTCTATTTAATATTTATTAAAATTTTGAGTTGAGACCGGATAAGAACTCTCCTCCGATCTCTATTTAATATTTATTAAAATTTTGAGTTGAGACTGGATAAGAACTCTCTTCCGATCTCTATTAAATATTTATTAAAATTTTGAGTTGAGACCGGATAGGAATTCTTAAAATTCTGAGATGCCTGACAAAGTCAAAGACAGAAGGGGGAGTGAACACAACCAGATATAGTCAGAATGCTTCTACCTCTAAACCCAGAATTACTTTCTCACCCCCAGTAACCTCGCCGCCAGTAACGGTTATCCGAGCCCCATCTCAGCTCCCTGTTACCAACACCTACGCCATACCTTGGAACTACAATTTCCAAGTCTTCACTCAAGGAGCGTCGAGCAGTACATCAGCTCTTAATCTTGCCTCACCTCCAGCACCACCAAAACCATGTTTTACTCCTCATGAGCATTTTAGAATGACTTATGTCGGACCCACCACCAGTGCTACTCCTCAGGTTGATCCCCAACCCGTCGCTGCCACAAAACCCTCCTCCCTTGAGCAAGAGGTTGAGTTCATAACTCGAAGTGGGAGGTGTTACGGGAACGAAGAGAAAGAAAAGAGAAAAGGGAAAGTAAAGATGGGAGAGTCACTGAAGAACACCGAAGAGGAGGTTGAAAAGACAGAGGAAGTAGAACCTACTAGACATAAAGAAGAGGAGGAGCTGCTGCTCCAAATAATGAAACAAAGTGAGTATGATGTGGTGGAACAGTTGAGGAAGACGCCTGCACGGATTTCACTGCTGTCACTGATCTTGAGCTCAGAGGTACACCGTCAAGCCCTGTAGAAAATTCTGGATCAGGCCTTTGTGAGCCCCGACATCACAACGGGGCAGTTTGAAAAAATAGTGGGACAAATCCAGGCATCCAGTTTTGTCACTTTCTCAGAAGAAGAGATAGACCCTGCTGGCTTAACGCACACTAAAGCTCTGCATGTGACGGTAAAATGCAAAGGTTGTATAGTGGCCAAGGTCCTTATTGACAATGGATCAGCGCTCAATGTACTGCCTAATACCACCTTGGCCAGGCTGCCAGTTGACCAATCTGATATACGTCAGAGTGCTATGGTGGTGAGAGCCTTCGACGGTACAAGGAGAGAAGTGCTGGGAGACATTGACCTGCCAATCCAAGTCGGTGCATGTACTTTCAACGTCACGTTTCAGGTGATGAACATTGAGCCCGCATATACTATGCTATTGGGAAGACCTTGGATTCATTCAGCAAATGCTGTCCCTTCAACTTTGCACCAAAAGATCAAATATATTATAGACGGCAAAATCATCACAGTGAAAGGAGAGGAGGCCTTGCTGGTCACCAAGCCACAATCACTCCCTTATGTGGAAGCAGCTGAGGAATCGTTGGAAAGCTCCTTCCAGGCCCTTGAGTTACAAGAAACCAGAAATGGAGGGGCTATGGCTATGGTAGCCAAGATAATGACAAGGAGTGGGTACGAAGAAGGCAAAGGCCTAGGCGCCACATTACAGGGAATCGTTGAACCTATACCGGCTATCCAGAAGATAGGCCGTTGCGGATTGGGTTATGAGGAAGATGCTCTCATGGATGGGCGATTCTGGATGAGAAACAGACTTCGGGATCAGAGATTCGACCAAAAAATCGGGAGAATGAAAGTAGTCCCGAGAATCACGGATGTATTCACTAAACCAGTCATTGAAAATCCGGCAGATGTGGAAGAATCACCTGATCAACCATCCGTTGATGTCATTCACCTGGATTCCCTGTATGAGGCTCTGGTCTCTCCAATAGCTGAGGGACAAGAACTGGACAACTGGACGGCAGAGGACATCCCTGTACTCAATTTCGAGTAAAGTACCTTTGGTTATCTACACTTGATCATTTTGTCCATGGTGGCAAGTGTAACGTTGTAAATGGACCCTTTTCTTATGACATAAATTTTTAATGAATTAATAGCGCATTTATTTCCAAATCCTTTTTATGCTCTTCATTTGAATTCCTTCTTTATAATATATTCTATTTTCGTTCATCCAGGACCTTTCATCTAACACCTAATAATCCAATAGACTCAGAGATTCCTCTGGTTAATTTTGAAATCCCCATAACTGCCATTACTTCAAGTGATTCTGAGGTGGAGCTCACAGAGGAAAGCAATGAAAATGATAAACCTTCCCTCGTGCCTTGTGGAGATGAAACACGCACCATAAACTTAGGCACGGAAGAAGTAAAGAGGGAACTTAAGGTTGTGGAGAGTGAGGAATTGGGAGATATGATCGGTTTGCTCAGAGAATTCCTAGACGTATTTTCCTGGAGCTATGATGATATGGTTGGTTTGGATCCCCAGATAGTGGCGCACAAAATTCCCCTAATTCCAGGGACAATCCCGGTAAAGCAGAAGCTAAGAAGAATGAATCCTGACACACCGCTCAAGGTTAGGGATGAGGTCAAGAAACAGTACGACGTTGGGTTCATAGAAGTAGTCAAATATCCCCAATGGATAGCTAACGTTGTCCCGGTAATGAAGAAGAACGGGAAAGTTAGAGTGTGTGTTGATTACAGGGATCTTAATAAAGCAAGTTTAAAAGATGATTTCCCTCTCCCCCACATTGATGTGTTAGTAGACAATGCTACGGGATTGGGCAGGTGCTCATGCATTGATGGGGCATCTGGATACAATCAAATCCCAATGGATGAGGAAGACAAAGAGAAAACCGCTTTTATCACTCAATGGGGAATATTTTGCTATCGGGTCATGCCCTTCGGACTGAAGAATGCTGGTGCCACCTATCAGCGCGCCATGGTCACATTATTCCACGATATGATGCATAAAGAAGTGGAGGTGTACGTGGATGATATGATCATCAAATCCCGGGGAGAAGAAAGCCATGTGCAGGTGCTGAGGAAAGTATTTGAGAGACTCAGGAAATATCAGTTGAAATCAACCACCGCCAAATGCATATTCGGAGCTAGGTCAGGGAAATTGTTGGGATTCATAGTGAGCGAAAAGGGAATAGAGGTAGATCCAGACAAGGTTCGAGCTATTCAAGAGATGCCATCCCCAAGAACAGAAAGGGAGGTGCGTAGTTTCCTGGGAAAGTTGAACTACATCTCGAGGTTTATTTCCAATCTCACCGCTAAAGCCGAGCCTATTTTTAAACTGCTCCGAAAGAACAACACCACCCAATGGGATTCAGTTTGTCAAGAGGCTTTTGAGACAATCAAGCAGTATCTGTCAAACCCACCAGTGTTGGTTCCTCCCGTGGCGGGGAGGCCTCTGATCCTGTATATGGCAGTCCAACAGAACTCGATGGGATGTGTTTTGGGACAACATGACGACACTGGCCGAAAAGAGAGGGCTATCTATTACCTGAGTAAAAAGTTCAATGATTGTGAGTCAAGGTACTCTTTCTTAGAAAAGACTTGCTGCGCGTTAGCCTGGACAGCAAACCGCCTCAAGCACTACATGTTGAATCACAAGACATGGCTCATCTCCAGGATGGATCCTATCAAATATGTATTCGAAAGCCCATTCGTGCCAGGTAGAATAGCCAAATGGCAGGTTATACTCTCCCAATATGACATAGTCTATATGACCCGGAAGGCGGTGAAAGGTAGCGTGATCGCTGATCTCCTAGCAGAAAATCCTATCCAGGATTATGAAGCTCTGGATTTTGAGTTCCCTGATGAGCACATCAATGAAGTAGACTGCGCGGAAGGAGGGTCAGCCGATGTATGGGAAATGTATTTCGACGGAGCTGTCAATTTGTCCGGTAATGGAATTGGAGCTGTGTTGATATCCCCGGATGGAAAACATTTTCCGATAGCTGTCAAGTTGAGATTTGACTGCACCAACAACGTCATGAATCTGAAGCTTGTGTGATGGGTCTACAAGCTGCCATCGAAATGAAAATCAGGAAGTTAGAAGTATATGGAGACTCAGCCCTGATTATTTATCAAGTCAAAGGGGAATGGCAAACTAAGGATCCTAAACTAATCCCATATCATAAGTACTTACTGGAGCTGATTAAAAAATTCGAAGAAATCTCTTTCACTCACCTTAGTAGAGACAAGAATCAATTTGCTGATGCTTTAGCTAGTCTAGCTGTTATGGCTCAAATCAAAGAGGGTCAGATGATTCAGATG
This sequence comes from Hevea brasiliensis, assembly GCF_030052815.1. Taxonomy (NCBI): domain Eukaryota; kingdom Viridiplantae; phylum Streptophyta; class Magnoliopsida; order Malpighiales; family Euphorbiaceae; genus Hevea; species Hevea brasiliensis. The sequence goes on along the minus strand of NC_079507.1, from coordinate 70,850,324 downwards.
TTGAAGATTAAAGCAAGAAGTGAGCCAGCGTATTGCTTCATGATTGAGGAAGAACCAGACGGTAAACCTTGGTATCATGACATCCTGGTCTACATCAGAACCAGAGAATTCCCTCCAGGGGCCAGCAGAAACGAAAGAAGAATGATCCGAAGATTAGCATTGGGATACTTCCCCAGTGGAGAAACCCTATACAAGAGAAGCTCCAACGGCGAATTGTTGAGATGTGTGGATGCAAAAGAAGTGAAGAAGATCCTTTTTGAGACACATGAGGGAAATTGTGCAACCCATGCCAATGGGCACATGATGGCTAAGCAAATCATGCGACGGGGGTATTTTTGGACCACAATGAAAAAAGATTGCATCGAGTATTTCCGGAAGTGCCATAAGTGTCAGATCTATGCCGATCCGATAAATGTGCCACCTCACAAGTTGTTCAACCTCGTCTCACCATGGCCTTTCGCAATGTGGGGCATCGATGTGATTGGTCCCATCAATCCCAAGGCATCCAATGGGCACAGATTCATCCTTGTGGCCATCGACTATTTCTCCAAGTGGGTCGAGGCGACATCCTATGCGCACATCACACAGAATACATTTCTCAAATTTCTCAGAAGCAATATCATCTGCCGGCATGGTCTCCCCAATAAAATCGTCACTGACAATGCCACGAATCTCAATGGTCCAAAGATTCAAAAATTGTGTGATCAATACAAAATCCGACATCTCAATTCCTCCCCATACCGTCCCCAGAGGAATGGAGCGGTGGAAGCCGCAAATAAAAATCTAAAGAGGATAATCCGAAAAATGACAGTCACATATAGGGATTGGCATGATATGCTTCCTTACGCTCTTCACGCATACCGAACTTCTGTAAGAACCTCAACCGGGGCAACTCCGTACTCACTGGTTTACGGGATGGAAGCAGTATTACCTGTAGAAGTTGAAATTCCTTCCCTAAGGATCCTGAAGGAATCAGGGATTGATGAGTCAGAATGGATCCGATCGAGGTTGGATCAGTTAAACTTGCTGGATGAGAAAAGATTAACAGCGGCATGTCATGGCGATTATACGGAGGAGAATGGCTAAGGCATTTGACAAAAGCGTTCGCCACGCGAATTCCAACCCGGACCTAATTCAAGAAATGCTGCCGAATCAAAATGATCCCCGGGGCAAATGGTCACCAACCTACGAGGGACCCTATGTGGTTAAGAAGGCATTTTCTGGAGGAGCCTTGATCTTGACCCACATGGACGGTGAAGAGTTTCCAAGGCCTGTGAACGCTGACACCGTCAAGAGATACTATGCCTAAAAAAAAAATAAATAAAAATAAAAAATAAAAAAAAGAGAAAAAGTAGGAGTGAAAACCCGAAAGGGCGCTCCTAGCAAAATGTGGGAAAGAGGGTGAAAACCCGAGAGGGCGCCTTCTGCAAAATGAGTGAAGGATGAAAACCCGAAAGGGCATCCTGAAAAAGTGAGTTAAAAAAAAAAATCTAGGGGTGAAAACCCGCAAGGGCATCCCAAGAACCAAAAGGGAGAAATAAGGAAAGAAGCATGAGACCAAGAAGGGAAATAAACCATCGTGACATGAGGCTTCAGAGAATTTGAAATAATGGCAGTTAAGGGATTCCAAAGCCAGCCACAAGGAATATGTGAGATCTATCCTTATACCCTTCTTCTTTGAAACTTCTTCTTTGTTTTTATTAAAACCGTAATAAAATCACACTTCATTCCTCATGTTTCTATCTTTCCCTTATATTTATCTTTCTGCAATCTCGTTATTTAATGCGCTATTTAAATCAGTTAAAATTTTTGCCATAAGATTAGGATTTAACAATTGATAACCTCACATACTTTACTATGAGATTTACAGGGAATGACCAGGAAAAGGGTACACAAAAGGAAAATAGGGATGAAAACCCGAAAGGGCATCCTTAAAAAAAAGAAAAAGGAGTGAAAACCCGAAAAGGGCACTCCTAGCAAAATGTGTGAAAGAGGGTGAAAACCCGAGAGGGCGCCTTCTGCAAAATGAGTGAAGGATGAAAACCCGAAAGGGCATCCTGAAAAAGTGAGTTATTCAAAAAAAAAAAAAACTAGAGGTGAAAACCTGGAGGGGCGCTTCTAGTCATATAGACGAAGGGGAAGTGAAAACCCGCGAGGGTGCTTTTCGGGAGAAAGTCAAAAAAACAGAAATGGGGCATTTGAAGAAATGAGGCCATAGGTCAAGTCTTGCGACTCGTCCTCCATTCATCATCAGCCTTCGGGATTCTGTTAAGTACACTTCATTGGGAAAGAACTTCTTGTGTCCGGATTAGGCTTGCTTTGTAAGTGCAATTTAAGTTTCCTGTTATCAACCTCTGGTTCCTTGATCTAAGTTGATTTTAATTTCCTGCAATTTAAGTTTCCTGTTATCAACCTCTGGTTCCTTGATCTAAGTTGATTTTAATTTTCTGCAATTTAAGTTTCCTGTTATCAACCTCTGGTTCCTTGATCTAAGTTGATTTTAATTTCCTGCAATTTAAGTTTCCTGTTATCAACCTCTGGTTCCTTGATCTAAGTTGATTTTAATTTCCTGCAATTTAAGTTTCCTGTTATCAACCTCTGGTTCCTTGATCTAAGTTGATTTTAATTTCCTGCAATTTAAGTTTCCTGTTATCAACCTCTGGTTCCTTGATCTAAGTTGATTTTAATTTCCTGCAATTTAAGTTTCCTGTTGTAACACCCCTGATTTTTTTATATATTATTATTGGGCTTCGTGTAGATATCCTCAATTCGCGGAAATTCGACAGTTGTCCGGATCTGTGAATTTCCGGCCAGACAGACAAGCTACCGAAAAAGTCTCCGAATTGGATCGAGATTTTGGCTACCCCACCATTGTTAGGCATCCTGAGCACGTTCCCGAAGTCAGAATCGGCAAAGGTAAACCCGAACCTTGCTTTTTCGTAATTTTCTAGTGCTTAAATAGGATTAAAAATCCATAAAATATTCGTGGTAGCTTAGAAAATTACGATTCTTTTTGCAATAGCTTAGTAATATTTCTAAGAACCGCGGGGCAGAGTTTTATAATTTTTAGAGCTTATTTGGGCAGTTTTTGCAAAAATGATCAATTATAAGGACTAAATTGAAATTTTACATATTGTGATGAATGATTGATTTGATGGGCCCAGGAGGGGCTGTGTGATGTGATTGAGTTGTGGATATATGGATTGTGGATATAGAAGTGTGTTTTGAGCCCTTTTGCAGGTTGGGTAGGTCCTAGGTATAGGGGAGACTCTGCCAGATTTTCGGCACGACTTAGGACGTATTGGGTCTTTTCTTGATTTGTATTGAGTCATTTGTATTAAATAATTGTAATATAATTGTCAGGTGAACTGGGACAGCCTTCTTCCTCCGCCCAGCCGCCACAGTGATTGCCGTCAAGTCTGTGAGTAAAATATTAATTTTAATTATAATTTCGATATTATTATATGTCAGCATGCCCATGCATCACTTATATGCATATAATTATGTAGTTAAACTCTAGGCACGATTTATGTTGCATTGATAACTGTTAAAGTGCCATGAATGTTGTTGCGGTAATTTGGAGCAGTGTGCGTGCGTTGGCGTGCGTGTGATGTGGTGTGGACTATGGATAGGACGGGTAGTCACGGCTTGAGTTCTTCACTGGGACCCGATCCTTCGAGGGGTAGTCACGGCTTGAGTTCTTCGCTGGGACCCTCGATTTGGTTATTAAGTGGAAGTCCGAGCTGAGTTCTTCTTTGGCACGAGTTGGATTTAAGAGAGTCAGATAGGGATCACCCCATATATTATGATTGATGTTACAGGGTGCGTGAGTGCTCCAAATTTACCTTTTTGATGTTATGATGTGAAAATGTTGTTGATGTTGCATTTCACTCTACAGGGTGCATTAGTTTTAGATAGTTATAGATATTATGGTTAAAATTGATATTTTACTCTCTGAGTCGAACGCTCACTCCTGTTCAAAAAATTTTACAGGCCACAGGAGGATTTTTATTATGGGTTAACCTGCTTTTCTACTTCGCAGGTTGTTTATCAATATTTGTGTAATTTTATTTACTCCTAGAATTTCCGCATGTGTTAGAAGTATTTATTGATTATGGTCTGTAATATTATTATCATGTTGGACCTGTAAACGTATAATGATATGCATGTTTGATGGATTGGATGAGGGAGCTGAGCTCCCATTTATTATTATGAGGATATGAGTATGTGGAGGGTGAGCTGAGCTCCCCAATTGAGTATTTATTGTGTTTACAGGTCGGGTGAGTCGAAAACTCCCCGTTGGAAAGTCCATTTTATGGCCTGACTGTCCGCTTGTTTTCTTGATAATCCGGGCCCAAATGGGCCTTAGAGTTGGGTTAATGAACAGTTAGGCTTACTACGGGCCTCGGGGCTTTAGGGTGGCCTGTGTCCTAGTGCTGGTCCGCCCATAGGTTGGGTCGTGACAAATGTGGTATCGAGCTTAGGCTCCGATTCATAGGGAAAAATTATCTAAGTTTTGGGAAGAGTCTACTAGGAGTCACATGCGAGTATAGGATTCTGCTTGCCTTTTCCAAGAATTCTTTGTTTCTAGATTCTACGTTATACCCTGAAATATAAGATTACCTCAGTTAGTGTCTTGATTTTCGTGGAGTACACAGAAATGTGAAATAGAGTTAGTAGACATGTGAGGTCTATCATGAGGATACGTACTCCAAGAAATGTTATATTTTTGTCAGTATGGGTTTAAATGGTGTGCCCATTTCGTGTAAGGCACGAGTACATAAAAGTGAGTCTTAAAAGTACAGTTGCCCTAGATAAGGATGAGGATACCACTCACCGGTCATCGGTAGATGACCCAAATGTAATAAGTTTGTGATAATAGAAGATTCAGAGAGATAAGAAATTAGGAGACCTAGTCCGGGACGTATCGTAGTAACTATACAATGTTCTCGATGTCCGCTCTGTAAGTCGCAGACATGCATCGACATGAGATTATTGTGTAGAGCTGCGTGCATCCCCATGGTGCTCCATAATGAGGGTTTTTTAGATTGCTTCTGTTTTGTTACAGTTATGCCCAGAACAGAGTTCTATATTTGCAGAGGAGTTGGGAACTCCGGCTAAGAGTCTAGAGTTAGAATATTGAAAGGTCACAGTTGGGTGATAACTAGAGTCAGTGACTCAGTTACCCCAGCATGAGCTAGAGTTACATCAAGAGTTGCCATCAGACCAGAGGTTTCGGACTAGTTGCAAAGTAAAGGTGACACTTATAGAGTGAGAATAGTATACCTTGTGTGTATCAGTATGGAATAAAGTACAACTCTACTACCTAGAGAAGGTCGAAACTATGAATTGATGATTTATAGAGCTATGATATGATAAAAGAGTCATTAACTTGACATGGTTCTGGCAAGGTGGTAGATGTAGTACCTTTGTTGCAGCAAGTTAGGATATAGTCCTATCTTTCGTAATGGATCGAAGGTTATTACTGATAATGATGACTTATGGAATAGTGTCCCAGATGGGACTGTAGAGTGTGGTAGAGAGTAGTTGGCTCGGGTATCCTGGAGAGGATACAAGTTCCATTATAGGAATCATATATAATCAGATCACGATGGATGTAAATCCTTTGAATTGGATGACGGGTTTGGGTGCCCGAAATCTTAAGTTTTGGAATTGAGTAAACATGGAAAATAATAATAATAATAATAATAATAATAATAATAAAAATAAATAAAATTACTGCAGAATCAGTTCTCGAGGTAGTAAGGGTATTATGTAAGCTAAAGGATAAGAATAGAGATCATACAATAAAAGTATGACTGTAATTTGCTGAGTTCCTTTCTAATTTCAAATTATTCAAAACAATAGTATAATCTAATTATAATAGTGTTAAGAGTAATAAATTAGCGAAGATAAATCACAGAAGAATGGATAAAGAAAGTGCAGAATGAAAGTTTGGGCAATTGATTGCAGATGCAATATAATCTAATTGCTAGTGGAAGTACTAGCTAGAGTGGTCAAAGGACCAAATCTGAGTAGCACAGACATATGATAACGCGATAGAGACTCTGAAAGATATAGTTAGCAAGTACAACTATTATGTTAGGAAGAAGAATGGAACCAGGGATAGAATAGTCAAGTTCTATTTTGGGTAAGACAAAGGAAATAAATGAAAGGACAACCTAAAGAGCGCATAATAAAAGGAACAAAGTTAAGATATAGGATAGGCTAAGTGTTATTCTTGGCAAGGAGAATAACAAGGATGGAAAACCCAAAATGGGACCACATTAGTGAGAAAAGTGATGGAGGTATGGAATACAATAATAATGAGTAAATGTTAGAAGGTGTGCGATGGTATTGCGGAATACCTAAATAGGTAGAGAAAGAGAAGTTAGTAAGCAGTAAGTTGAATAAAAGTCAGTCTAAGGGATCAAATAGGTATGATGAGAGGAAAAGAATGATAGATAATGACACATAGGTTTTAGGTTAGACTTTTGAGATAGTGAGAAGGTAGTTAGATGTTCGTTATGAATGTCAGGCAACATTTTTAGTGTGATCAACAGAATCACTTTGTAGTGAAGCAATAACGACAGGACAATAGTAGGGGTAGAACGAAAAGTGACAAGTCTGGATGGTTATAAATCACTAGAAAGTTCAAGGATCAAATTAATGACCCTAGATAAGGGTGGAATTAGTGTTGGAAGAATTTATTAGTGAGAGAAATCTTTTAGGAATCAACAAAAGTTAAGGGCACAATAAAAACGATGATAGATATGAATCATAGGTCGAGTATAAGTAAAGTTAATAAATTATAAAATATTATGTCAAGAAGGAAAATGGTACGGTAAAGGGTTCATGCAGGTAGAGCATAATTGTGCTAGGAGATGATGAAATTTGGAGAGAAAGACCAAGAAACTTAGGTGAAACGTTATAATATGACAATCGGGTGTAGTTGAATATAAGAGGATATTTTCTTTCTTTTCAAGTTTAGCTTGTGCTTTTGGTTCTAGAAGGTTATATAAGGAACAGAAACTGAGTCAAGGAGACCTAGTTATTGAGAGTTTGGTAGGCACAAATTCATACATAATTTCCTGATATGAGAATGACAGTAAGTGCATACCTAGTATTAAGTATGAAAGGACGAACAGAGTAATGACAGGAGTTAAATTGAGTTAGCTACTAAGGCTTGCAACTGTTTTAAACTATGAGCTGGAGGAAATACTAATTGTGGATGAGTTTCAATAGATGAAATTATTGCTAATGGGTAATTTGAGGTTGAAGTTTGGAAAGTTGTGGGCAGTATATGTGATTATATTAAGGAAAATAAACACGTGAAGTATCTTATTTAGAATTAAGGCATGACACACATTTCCCACAGCCTTGTTAGTTCAGATGGAACTTATAGTTTCTGGAGCTCCTATCCATCCAGGATGAGCAATTTCCTACTAAGGCTGGTAGGGAATGATAATGTTCTGATAGTTAAGTTGGGAAAGGGGTTACAAAAACGAATTTTCTATGGTTAATTATAAGTGTTACAAAAGGTGAAGAATGTGCTGGTAGGAGAAAATCGTAAGGTTAGAATCCCCGAAGTAATGGAACTAGTAATCAAGATAAGACTAAGAAATAAAAAGAAAGTTAAAGTTGATGATGGGATAGACATCTTTGAAGGAAAAGGTGTAAGGATGAGATAGGACTAAAATTAAGGAATAAGTACAGCAGGTTGAAAAGATACCAACAATACCAAAAATAGGAAAAGGGAAGTGGATAAGATGCAAAGGACAGGAAGAGAGCTCGATAGAGTCAGTTATAATGATGAGGATAAGGAGTGTCTAACCATCGCTCGTGTTAACACTACCTATGAGCGGTGAAGGATACACCGTGTACTGTGACGCCTTCAGAGTTGGCCTAGGGTGTGTTTTGATGCGGAATGGAAAAGTAGTGGCTTATGCTTCAAGGCAGCTGAAGATGCATGAGCAGAACTATCCCACCCATGATTTGGAAATGGCGGCTGTAGTCTTTGTACTAAAAATCTGGAGACACTACCTGTATGGTGAAGTGTACGAGATATACACTGACCATAAGAGTTTGAAGTACATCTTCCAACAGAGGGATTTAAACTTGAGACAGAGGAGATGGATGGAGCTTCTGGAAGACTATGATTGCCCCATCCAGTACCACCCTGGGAAGGCCAATGTAGTAGCAGATGCTTTAAGCAGAAAATCTTCTGGCAGTTTGGCGCACATTTCAGCAGAGAAGAGACTGTTGATTTAGGAGGTACGTGAGTTGATGGATCAAGGTTTAATCCTAGATCTTTCAGATGAGGGGGTATTGTTGGCTCACTTTTCAGTGAGGCCAGACTTGAGGGACAGAGTTAAAGTTTCCCAGCACAGAGACCAACAATTGATGAAGATTATAGAAAGAGTACAGCAAGGTGAAGGTGGTGAGTTTGGATTTGCCAATGATGGCGCCCTAGTGCAAGGTTCTAGGATATGTGTGCCCGATGTGGACAACCTCAGGAATGAAATCATGCGAGAGGCACACTACACACTATATAGTGTCCACCCAGGTTCCACCAAGATGTACCATGATGTGAAAGATAGCTACTGGTGGAATGGTATGAAGAGAGACATAGCAGACTTTGTGTCCAAGTGCTTGACTTGTCAGAAGTTGAAGTTTGAACACCAGAGACCGTCAGGGAAGCTGCAAGAGCTCCCTATCCCAGAATGGAAGTGGGAAATGATCACTATGGATTTTGTGACTGGATTGCCTCGTACCACGCGAGGATATGATTCGATATGGGTAATTGTAGACCGCTTGACCAAATCAGCTCACTTCTTACCTGTAAAGACTACATACTCTGTGGCACAGTATGCCCGGCTCTACATTCGAGAAATAGTCAGATTGCATGGAGTTCCGGCTTCCATAATATCTGACAGAGGGCCCGATTCACTTCTCGCTTTGGAGAAAGTTGCAGGAGGCACTTGGCACACGCTGAACTTTAGTATGGCTTTCCACCCTCGCATGACAGACACAATTGAAAGGACAATCCAAACACTGGAAGACATGCTTCGCATGAGTGTTTTGGATTTTGGAGGTCAATGGGATGATCAGCTAGCTTTGGTGGAGTTTGCCTACAACAACAGTTATCACTCCAGCATAGGAATGGCACCCTATGAGGCACTATATGGAAGAAAGTGTAGGTCTCCTCTATGTTGGACAGAAATGGGGGAAGCGAAGGTGCATGATGTAAACCTAGTGCAGTACAATTCAGAGATAGTTCCTTTAATCAGGGAATGACTGAAAACATTTTCAAGAGGCGTAAGAGTTATGCACCCTGCACGGAGGGATGTGGAGTTTGCAGTGGGCGACTATGTATTCCTGAAGGTTTCTCCAATGAAGGGAGTCATGAGATTTGGAAAGAAGGGCAAGTTGGCACCTCGGTATATTGGACCTTTTGAGATTACTGATAGAGTTGGAGCAGTTGCCTACCGGTTGGAGCTACCACCCAACCTCTCTCACGTTCATCCCGTGTTTCACATCTCCATGCTCAGGAAATACATTCCCGATCCTTCTCATATGCTACAACCAGATGTAATAGAGCTAAAAGAGAACTTGACATTTGAGGAGCAACCTGTAGCCATAGTGGACTACCAAGTGAGATAGTTAAGATCAAAACAGATCCCTATGGTTAAGGTTTTGTGGAGGAGCCAGTCAGTGGAAGAGTGCACCTGGGAGTCAGAACGGGACATGCGTAGCAAGTACCCTTATCTGTTCAATGTGTAATCATGTACTTTATTCTGCCTTGTGTAAAATTCGAGGACGAATTTTCTGTAAGGGGGGAAGAATGTAACACCCCTGATTTTTTTATATATTATTATTGGGCTTCGTGTAGGTATCCTCAATTCGCGGAAATTCGACAGTTGTCCGGATCTGTGAATTTCCGGCCAGACAGACCAGCTACCGGAAAAGTCTCCGAATTGGATCGAGATTTTGGCTACCCCACCATTGTTAGGCATCCCGAGCACGTTCCCGAAGTCGGAATCGGCAAAGGTAAACCCGAACCTTGCTTTTTCATAATTTTCTAGTGCTTAAATAGGATTAAAAATCCATAAAATATTCGTGGTAGCTTAGAAAATTACGATTCTTTTTGCAATAGCTTAGTAATATTTCTAAGGACCGCGGGGCAGAGTTTTATAATTTTTAGAGCTTATTTGAGCAGTTTTTGCAAAAATGATCAATTATAAGGACTAAATTGAAATTTTACATATTGTGATGAATGATTGATTTGATGGGCTCAGGAGGGGCTGTGTGATGTGATTGAGTTGTGGATATATGGATTGTGGATATAGAAGTGTGTTTTGAGCCCTTTTGCAGGTTGGATTGGTCCTAGGTATAGGGGAGACTCTGCCGGATTTTCGGCACGACTTAGGACGTATTGGGTCTTTTCTTGATTTGTATTGAGTCATTTGTATTAAATAATTGTAATATAATTGTCGTGTGACCGACAGCCTTCTTCTTCCTCCGCCACCGCCACAAAGTGATTGCCGTCAAGTCTGTGAGTAAAATATTAATTTTAATTGTAATTTCGATATTATTATATGTCAGCATGCCCATGCATCACTTATATGCATATAGTTATGTAGTTAAACTTTAGGCACGATTTATGTTGCATTGATAACTATTAAAGTGCCATGAATGTTGTTGCGGTAATTTGGAGCAGTGTGCGTGCGTTGGCGTGCGTGTGATGTGGTGTGGACTATGGATAGGACGGGTAGTCACGGCTTGAGTTCTTCGCTGGGACCCGATCCTTCGAGGGGTAGTCACGGCTTGAGTTCTTCGCTGGGACCCTCGATTTGGTTATTAAGTGGAAGTCCGAGCTGAGTTCTTCACGGCACCAAAGTTGGATTTAAGAGAGTCAGATAGGGGATCAGCTCCCATATATTATGATTGATGTTACAGGGTGCGTGAGTGCTCCAAATTTACCTTTTTGATGTTATGATGTGAAAATGTTGTTGATGTTGCATTTCACTCTACAGGGTGCATTAGTTTTAGATAGTTATAGATATTATGGTTAAAATTGATATTTTACTCTCTGAGTCGAACGCTCACTCCTGTTCAAAAATTTTTACAGGCCACAGGAGGATATTTTATTATGGGTTAACCTGCTTTTCTACTTCGCAGGTTGTTTATCAATATTTGTGTAATTTTATTTACTCCTAGAATTTCCGCATGTGTTAGAAGTATTTATTGATTATGGTCTGTAATATTATTATCATGTTGGACCTGTAAACGTATAATGATATGCATGTTTGATGGATTGGATGAGGGAGCTGAGCTCCCATTTATTATTATGAGGATATGAGTATGTGGAGGGTGAGCTGAGCTCCCCAATTGAGTATTTATTGTGTTTACAGGTCGGGTGAGTCGAAAACTCCCCGTTGGAAAGTCCATTTTATGGCCGGACTCTGTCCGTTTGTTTTCTTGATACTGGGCCCAAATGGGCCTTAGAGTTGGGTTAATGAACAGTTAGGCTTACTACGGGCCTCGGGGGCTTTAGGCTGGCCCAGGTCCTAGTGCCGGTCCGGCCCATAGGTTGGGTCGTGACACCTGTTATCAACCTCTGGTTCCTTGATCTAAGTTGATTTTAATTTCCTGCAATTTAAGTTTCCTGTTATCAACCTCTGGTTCCTTGATCTAAGTTGATTTTAATTTCCTGCAATTTAAGTTTCCTGTTATCAACCTCTGGTTCCTTGATCTAAGTTGATTTTAATTTCCTGCAATTTAAATTTCCTGTTATCAACCTCTGGTTCCTTGATCTAAGTTGATTTTAATCTCCTGCAATTTAAATTTCCTGTTATCAACCTCTGGTTCCTTGATCTAAGTTGATTTTAATTTCCTGCAATTTAAATTTCCTGTTATCAACCTCTGGTTCCTTGATCCAAGTTGATTTTAATTTAACTTATGTTGTCGATTTCTAGGTCACTAATTTGGGTATGCTTTAGTTCCCTAACTTCGAGCACTTAATCGTCCAAAATATGGGTCTGAATCTTTACATAATTTTTACACGGGAAATTCTTTTTCCTTTGATAAAAATTATGTAAAAAGGAGCAGCTGTCGACACCATATTTTGGTCGATCCCCAAAATCAATAAAACTTCGAAACCGATCCCCAGTATTAAGTCTCCCTGTGACAACTAATCACATTTCCGATCCCACTTTGATAGACAATCACATTTCCGATCTCTCCTCACAAAGAATTGAATCAATGCTAAGTTCTCACATCAGTCAAAGCCTTACTGATCTCTCAAATCCATTGTCGAATCTCCGAACCAGTCAAGTATATTCCTGATCTCTGTTGACAAACGAAATGAACTGACACTAGATCTTTTCTTACCAGTTTTATTGCCGATCTCCCTTTCAAAAGTTTAAGAGCTAAGGTTTTGGTCCGGTTTAATGAGGATTCCGGTCTTAAGTGTTCAAGTCAAATTTCCAATTTTAATCAAGTCCTGTCAAAGATTTCTTCCCTACCGATCTCATGCTTATTGTGCTTTCCGATCTCTTACGCTTAGATTAATAATTGCATTTAGTTCTTGTTTTGCTATGTTCAGACAATCAAATACTTAGGCAATTCAGAGATTTTCCAATCACATCTAATCATTGAACAAAGGGCGATTTCATTTCATACCAACATTTGTACAAGTCATTCGGCTGGGGGATCACCCCCAGCCTGGTCTACATTTTGCTCATTTTCTCTCTCACCCTCGACCTCCTCTTCGCTTTCATCCTCGCCTCCGGGAGCCAGGTCGGCCATCCAAGAGAAGTCCTCCTCTGGGTAACGCTTCTGGAGCTCGGCCAAGAGATCCTTATGAGCGTTCACATAAGCACCGGCTATTCCTATCACCATCTCTTCATCTTTTGCCTTAAGCTCCTCAGTAAGGTGAGCGACCTGAGCAGCTTCGTTGGCCCGGAGCGCCTGGACTTCTCCAAGAGCATGATCCCTTTCAGCCAGAACATGAGTCTGTTCGGCCAGCTTATCCTCATAGTACTTCATACGCCCCTCAATTTGAGATATGTAATCCTGAGCGGATGAGAGTTGGGATCGGAGGGAGGCCACTTCTTGGCTCTTCTTCTCGACCTCCTTACCCAGGCGGTGAGCCTTTTCCCGAACTACGTGCTGGTTCACCAGGCACTCTACATTCAGACTCATAGATCGGGTCAGGATGTCGTCAAGATTGTCCGGAGACAGTCTGTCCCGATCCTCCCAAAGGAAGATAGAAGACCCCAAGACTTTGGCAAAACTGGGGTTTTCCCGAACAGTTCGGTTATTCTCCAGGGAAGCGATCAGCACTTGAGCGCCACGAGAAGGGGGCCTCGCAGAAGGTCGAGAAGGACCCCCTTCTGAGCTTGGAGCAACTGGAAGAGGTCGAGGCGGCTCTTCTCGTCCAGGAGGAGATCGGACAGCTCCTGCGATCGGCGGTCCCGAAGGTCGGGGCGGTCCTCTTTGTGTCTCCCCAGGTTCATGACTGGGTGTTTGAAGCAGTTCCGAACGCTTCATCTCTTTCATCTTCCGGGAAATCTCTCTTTCTTTCTTCCGCTTCCTTGAACCTTCACCTCCCGCCTTACCTGCACAAAAAAGAGGTCAATGAGATTGCTAAGGTCCTGAGATCTGAGATGTAGAAAATACCAATGCCGAGGTCAGAGAGCGGAAGTTCGCGATCTTGGCCAGTGATCAGCTGTATGGTCCAATGGTGCAACTTGATAGTCACCGCATCTAAACAGGAGAACTTCTGAGTGGCCGCCTAATTCTTCAGTTCCATCACTATTAGGCTTTCCTCCTTGTTCAGGGTAATACGCTTCGGAATCAAGGGCCCCTGGTGCCACCAGCTACGGGGGAAGTCCTCAAAGCAGGTCGGATTTTTGCTCCTCAGAATGAAGAAGCGGTTCTTCCAATTCTTAAGGGAGGAGGGCAGATCGGTAAAGAGCCCACAATGAGGCTTCGCCTGAAAAAACCAGTGCTCATCGTCCTTTCGACGAGTTAGCCTGTGCAGTTCGGCGAACAACTTAGCCGTAGGACTGATTCCCTTAGCTCGGCACAGGCCTCGGAAGGCTATTAAGATCCGCCACGAGTTAGGGTGAACTTGAGCAATGCATACTCGGTGATATTTTAGGACCTCCTTGAAGAAGTCATCCAGAGGGAACCGAAGACCGGCCTTTAACTATTCCTCGTATACCATAACCATGTCATTCTCTTCAAAGAAGTGATCTGCTCGGTGATCACCGTGACACCGGATAAGTTCGTACGAATCATGACGAATATTGTACTCCTGGCTAAACGATTGCAGATCGGATTCTTGCAAGATTGATGGCAGCTCGTCTATAGGAAGATTCTCCCTCCCCGAAGAAGGTACAAGCCTCGATGGTGCGATCCGCCCCCGAGCTGGAACGGAGACCCTAGGAGGTTCTGGTTGTGCGCTCGGCCCGACCACCTTTTCTTCATCAGACGACCACGAGAACTGAATGGAAGGAGGGCTCGTCGCTCTCTGACCTTCGGCGCCGCTCATTTTCAAAGGAAATAAAGAATTTAAACTAAAAAGAAGATCAAAGCCCTTACCGGAGTCTGATCGACGTCGGAAGAACTTGAGAAAACGAGAGAACTTTGAAGTTGTGAGCAAGAGACTGAAAATGAGATACAGGAGCAAATGGCTGACCCTTCACCCCTATTTATACTCGTCCGAGCATTTAATGCTCACGAGGTTCCAGGCAGCGCATCGGTTAGTGGGACTCGCCAGCTGTTCTGACACGTCTCACGCATATTCCCAAGATCCCATAAAGAGATCGGTTAATTATAGAGCGGCAGATTCAGGTGTTTCGAATTATGGATCGGATAAGTGTCATTCAGGTAAAGAATCAGATCGGATAATCATATTAGGGCTCGGAAAATAATTAATAAGATAATAATTGACAAAATAAAATCTTTATTTCCAAAAGATCGGATTACATCATTTGGGCGATCTCAAGAGATCGGAATACATTTCCAAAAGTCAGATTACATAATTTGGGCGATCTAAAGATCGGAATACATTAGAGATCTGATTACATCAAAAGGCCGATCTCTAAAAGATCAGCGGAACATCCTATCTAAAGAGGCCTGTGTCAATAGTCAACATTGTGACTGATCCAAAGGGTGTCGCCGACCGAAGCTTAACCCGCTGTCGGAACACCCAATGTGGAGGAAAGCCGCTGTCGGAACACCCAATGTGGTAAGAAGTCAAATAAACTTGAAAGAGCAACCGTCAAGGGTCGGCAGAACATCAATAATTTGCTCGGTCAAAATCGGTTCGCCGATTATGCCAGTTGAATGACTCGAGATCGATACAATCGAGGTCCGCAATCCAGATCGGTTAATTGATTTAGTTCTCTCACCATCATCAGATAAGGTCATCACGATTATTCGATCACCAGGGTCATGAGTTTTCAGTCGGGGAATAAAAAGGTCCATCGAAAAAGATCAAAAACCACGATCCTGCCGGAACAACGATCAAACGATCATTTAATAACTAGAATAGGAAAGTAAAGAAGAAAAGAGGAAAATCGATGGAGAAAGTTTTGGATCGGGGTATATATAGGGGAAATCAAGCATTTATTGTCGAAGGTAAAACGGCTGACGCCGGAATTGAGGGGAATTAATGCTTTGACCGGACCGGGCCTGGTTAAGGGAAGTATTGGAATAATAGAGATCGGAAGAGGGAAGATCGGCATGAAAGATCGGAGAAGGACCATGTTGAGAAGATTGGAAAGCAAGAGAGAACAGAAAACGAAATGGCGCCTACTGTTGTCACCATAATCAGAACCGAGGTAGTTAAAGCATTGCCAGGTAAAATCTCAACCGCACGCCCCAGAATCGCCCACGTTTCTGACATGCGCTGTACATCCTAATCTCCACCGTTGATCCAACTTGTAAGGACGAGCTCAGAGCCCTTGGATCAAAGAAGAAGACGACAAAACCAGCGCCTTTCACTCCTAGCCCTCAGATCCCCCCGGACAAGAGAATTTGGGACCGTCAGATTAGAAGAAGAAAATGACAAATTTTCTAAAGAGGATCTCAGCCGTCCATTCTGATCCTCTTTAATTCCTGAGCCTCAGATCATGTCCTTCGAAATCCTGACCCTCCATCTCCCTCAAAATAGATCATAACCCTTCATGGGGAGCACCCGGTTCCTATAAATACTTGCATGAAAACTGTTCAAGGGGGACGAAAAAAGAAAGAAGGTTGTTAATATAGTGGAAGAACTCTGAAATTTAATTCAGATTATTACTCTGCTTTCATAAGAAGAGCTTTTGGAACCAGTTTCCTGAAGTGTTTTCTTAAAAGATTTTGAACACTGGAACTTTTCATTTTCAGCTAGTTCATTATCCAGTAGCATTCCCATTTTTTTCGCCTCGTTACTGTATTTTTATTTTAACGTCCATGTTCAATCTCATTTAAACTCGGGTATAATTCTGACTCGATTGCATTTAGTGAAGTACTCTTTGTTTCAAGGCGGACCTTAGTCTCCCGGCTACCGACTTGCGATTTTATTACGTTCTGTGATTCTGTAGTTAGCTCACTAAATCCGACTTCTTACAGGTCAGTGTTCATATTGCCATTTTATTTAGTTTTTGTTTTGCGTATTTCCTTTTTTTTTCATGCATGTTATTTCCTTTAAGGTCATATCACATAGGTCTTGCTTCAGTTGGCTTCTACGTCGGCTAAATCATATTTTTGTTGATCTTTATTATTTTGGAACGCAAGTCATCTAGTCCTGAATAATATATAAGTGGTTAGGATAAAATAGGTAACTGTATTTTAGGGGTCTCTTTGAAAAAAGAGGGTCTAAATAACACGTCAGGGGAAATAGCTAAATCGAATCGCTAGGCTGACGTAGAAGATAGGCCGGCATAACACCATAAGACGGAATAAAGATCAAATCTCAGATGAGTAAAATGGAACAGAGGGAATACTGGTAAGACGACCACATGGGAGGTCGGTAAAATTCAGTCCGGCATCCCTTATTTAGTCACAAAATACCAATAAGTTAAAGGAAGCCTTATTACGACCCTTGGCATCTTTAAATACTAGAACTCTTAAACCTAGGCTCTTAAGATATATAGCTGTGACCAAATTTCGAAGAGATCAGAGGAGAATTCCTATCCGATCTTAACTCAAAATTTTAATAAATATTTAATAGAGATCGGAAGAGAGTTCTTATCCGGTCTCAACTCAAAATTTTAATAAATATTAAATAGAGATCGGAGGAGAGTTCTTATCCGGTCTCAACTCAAAATTTTAATAAATATTTAATAGAGATCGGAGGAGAGTTCTTATCCGGTCTCAACTCAAAATTTTAATAAATATTAATTCTTATCCGGTCTCAACTCAAAATTTTAATAAATATTAAATAGAGATCGGAGGAGAGTTCTTATCCGATCTCAACTCAAAATTTTAATAAATATTTAATAGAGAGCGGAAGAGAGTTCTTATCCGGTCTCAACTCAAAATTTTAATAAATATTAAAGAGTTCGGAGAAGAGTTCTTATCCAATTCTTAAATTAAATTTTAATAAAATATTCCTTTCAAATAAAATTAACATACAACAGTAACTCACTATGGTTGTCTCATTTACTTATGTATCTGGGTGATCCGAATTTAGTGAAAAATTAAAATTTCCTTTTGACAAAAGGATTAACATCTCCATCCAAGCCCTCCTAACTAATTTATGAAAAATGCGAAGTTAAATCTACTTGCCCTTATTGAGGGACGAGGTGGGGTGCCTAACACCTTCCCCACCCGTTTACGGACCCCGAACCTAGAATCTCTGTCTTGAAGTGGTTTCATTTCAATCTATTTTCACAGATAGTTTTCTTTAGTTTCCTCCAAAACTAAGGTGGTGACTTCTCACTCTTTCCCACTTCGGTGAGGGTTCGTTCAGGCGACCGCAAAACTCCTTGCGACAAAGGGTAATGTTGTTGGTAATTGTTAATTGGGCCAATGAACTAGCCTGCCTGCAAGATGGGATCTGTGGGCTTACAGCAGCGCGACAAGTCTATTCTGGAAAATTGGTATTGCTTTGCTTCATGAGAACCTACCTGTTTTAGCGTTTTTATACAAAGGCCTCACTATTTTTGTGTTTTGGTACACTGAACCTAATTTAGATAAAGAAAAGATGCCAATGCAATGCAATGCAATAATAGCTGTACTTGTGCTTCATGAGAAATTATAAATTTTGAACTTTTAATTTTTTTTTTAATTATATCAGAAATAATTTTTAAAGAGAGAAACTGTTCACCTATTTTAAAGAAAATAATGTTGCATGTATTTTTCATATATATGTTATTCCTTGTTGGGGGTTTGGTTCAGGGGGTTAGAGTCCTACAACTGCAAATAAATTTTAGGATAGCGGTGACCTTGATTGACACATGGCTGATGGTACACCTAAGAAAAAGGCCAAAAAAATAATAATAATAATAAAATAAACCCCACCGCTGCAATGCCCAATGGTTTTACTTTTACAGGGCCATCCCTTGAATACAAAGAATCATTCTACAAAAAGCAATGTCCAGCCAAAATTTTAAGTGCCTTCTAAGGAGGAGCTACAATCTGTTGCCTACACTTTAAAGCCAAATCAATTCCTTCTTACACGGAGCTAGTTAGCTTCTATTTCCTAAACTTGGAAACGAAATTCATATTCAAATTTCATTATAATCGTACAATAAATCAGGATTATATATAATTTAGAAGTTAGATATTTAAATAAATTCTTAGAATTTCACTATATACATATATAGTAACCCTTGATTCACAAACCCAGATGCAAAAAGCTGAACATAAGCAGGGTTAGATGCTTATCTAGAACAGGACATAGTAAAAATGGATATGCACCGTTTGGATATGGACTCGAGATTGAAAGAGAGAAGGGAAACGTAAGATGGAAGTTGACAACTGTCCTACCACCTGTAATCTAAACCAAGCATGCAGGTCCTTTTGGGTTTACACGTATGCTTAGAACTGCACACCCACCTTCTCTATATTAACATTCCTTTCCTACACTCTTTTGGGCTATCAAAGCTACCTACTGCAAGCGAAAAGAACTCCAGTTGCATTGTAAGAGGAGCTTAATTTCTTCTGGTTTTGTGGTTTTTGATTTTGAGGGCTAAGGTGAAAGGAGGAAAATGACAACTGTTGGCAGGAACATTGCAGCTCCACTGCTGTTTCTTAACTTGATCATGTATTTTATTACCCTGGGCTTTGCTAGTTGGTGTCTTAATAGGTATATCAATGGCCAAACCTACCATCCGAGTAAGCTCAATCTCGCTCTCGCTAAGCCTATTCCGTCCTGCTATGAATTTAACGTACTTAGCCTAATAATTATGGCAATATATTTTCAGGTTTTGGAGGGAATGGAGCTACAGGTTTCTTCCTCACCTTTGCCATATTAGCTTCTGTTGTTGGCATAGTGTCCAAGTTCGCAGGTGGCACCCACATCAGGGCCTGGAGGAATGACAGTCTAGCTGCTGCTGGCGCATCTTCAATGATAGCCTGGGCCATCACTGCCCTAGCTTTTGGGTACCTATCACTATTCACTACCATATCAATTAATTAATTTCGTACCTTGCAAATGCACCAACTATCGTTAATTTGATTTGATTGAATCCGCTGTTTTCAGGTTTGCATGCAAGCAAATAAACTTAGGAGGGCACAGAGGTTGGAGACTCAAGGTAGTGGAGGCATTTACAATAATATTGACATTTACCCAACTCTTGTATCTCCTTATGCTTCATGCTGGGATGTTTAGCAGCAGGTATGGCCCTGGCTACCGGGACACTGAATATGGCGTGGAGACCGGTGGAGATCCAATGCACAAGGGTGATGTTCCAGTGGCTGGAACTAGGGTTTGAATGACTATGTACTAATTAATGTATAAGACTAATAGAACCATCCCGTGTCAATTTCATCCCTTTGTTTGGGACTACTAGGTCTGGTTTGGGACTTGCTCTCTATGTTTAGTACAGTTCTGGTTATGCAAGTATAAAGTTGTGTGCATTATATCATGAATATATACCTCTATGGTCGTGTGCTTCATTGGCCTATAAATAATTGATGTTTAATGCTACAAGCAACTTTTGCCTACCATGATAGTTTTGTTGTTCGTTGATATGCCTATGCCGATGCTGGTTACAATCCTGTCCTCGTGCGCTTCCATCAGCCAGCACGCAGAACTTTACGATAGAATTAACACAGATGGTACAAATTTAACAGTTCCAATCCATGGCATGCACCATACAGATCCATGTTTTCCTCCTTTGCACTTCAACCTCACAAGCCATACATAATACGTGTAAACATAGACGTATACTATTAGCCTTCATCCATAATCTCAGCCAGCCAGCCTGGGGAATGTACATTGATATATTTAAGCCCTCCCAGACAAAAGTCCAAGCAACCAGGAAAAATTATAATCTGTCCCGATGTTACTGTTTTAATCATTTATAGCGCAAGTATCGATACCACATCAATGCAGAAATGGTTTATCTAATGGTGTTCTATAAATGCTAGCAAGATGCTTCTATCCGACGTTAATCTCTATAAGAGGATCCAAAATTGTCGTCACTCGTGAAGAAAGAAACCCATCTCATAAGACGCAGCAAGAACACCTCTTGATCAAAAACCCAGTATTATACTAATCTAAACCAGGACACCTTATCATATGTAATGTGAAATAGAGGCATCAATTGACACTAGAATCTTTAAACAAGAGAAACATATGAAAGGTGTAAAAAAAATGACGATGTTACATGTTCATTCTGGTGTGACAGTACACTGAAGCCCATCAAATATAATTGCAACCAAAAATACTAAATAATACGATTTAAAGGAGGGAAACACACTTTTAGAACAGGTTCCTAAAGCCAATTCTATTGCAAGTGTGGAAAAAACAGGGGACAGATTAAGATGCCAATACAAACTTCTAAGATGGGGCACCTTCAGTTGTACCTTCATTAATGTAACCTTCCTTCCGACCTTCAAACCCTGGCCGCATCAGCTTTTTCTCTCTCTTTGCAATCCGCCGCATCTTTTTCTGGTGAATTCTATCAGCTATATTCTTTGATCTCGCCTGCTGTTTTTCCGCTTTCATTTTCTGCTGGGTTTCAACCCTCTCCTTCCATTTCTCAACATTCTTTTGATGCCTCTTCTTCTCCTTCTTTATGCTCTGTTTCAACAGCTTCGGATCATCATGAATCTTAATGCCTGCAGCTCTGCTTGTTGCTGCTTTCCACGATTGCTTCTTTGTGATAATGTCCCCTTTCTCTGGGTCCTTCTTAGCTTCCTCCAATTTTTTTGCCTTTTCAAGTTCCTTCAACTTCAAAACTTTCCTCTTCTTCTTCTTTCCAAGCTCTTCTTCATTCCCAAGTTTAACATGACTAAATTTAAGTTCCTTTGTAGCCTCAGCTACATCCTTCTCGACTTTTTCCACTGTAGTACTCATTGTGGGTTTCTTTTGTTCAGATTCTGATTCCCTCTTGCGTTTCTTTTGCTGAATTCCTTTTGTCTCATTTTTCTTCTTCACTTTGTTTGAGCCACTACTGTTTCGACCTCCTCGTAGCTCTTCAATTTTGCGATGAAGTCGTTGCCGGAGTTCCTCATATGTTGCTGATTGATCATCACCTTCCAGACCAGATATCATTGGATTAATCTCCACCTCTTCTTCATCACTCTCATCATTTTCTTTTTCCTTATCCAAATTTTTCATTAGCAAATCTAGGGTAGTTGTAGAAGACTTCTGTGGATCTAGCCTCTCTCTCCGTGCTTTCTTGATGTTTTCTCTTGATTCCTTCTTTGCCAAAGCTTTTTCATCCTTGCTAAGGCCTTGGAACCATTTCTTCTCCTTATCATCAGTTGGAAGATAGAACTTAGCAGGGATGAGCTCAATCAACTTGTCAAAGAACAGAGAACTTTCATGGATGAAATATTTAAGATCAATATCCAGATTGGACTTATTAACAAGATTTTGGGTTTTCTTCTTCATTTGTGCAGAAACTGAAACTGCACAATAACAAAGGACAACAATAAAAGAATCAGTTTTGTTCATTAGGAAATAGTTATTTCACTTGTGTACTTTTCTTAGATATAGGAACTGAGATAAAGATTCTGAAATCAGAAAACATAAAGCATAATCTTTCGTTTGGTTCATGGAATATTATAAATGTATTAAAAATAAGAATAGCTACAGTTAACTTCGATTTAAATACAAATTCCATGTATAAGAGAAATTTATCCATTTCATAGTCATGCAACAACAATGCCACTCCTAATTTATTACATTCCGTAAAACAAAGAAAGAACTATAGCCAAACCATGAAACTGCACAAAATACAAATACAACATTTAAGGGATGCAGAAGCATATCTGCTAAAGAACAATAGCATATCAGAAATTCACAGATGCTAATCAGTTCTCTGTTAAACCTATAATATTAAAAAAGAAAATAAAATCAACCTTACTTCCGTTCCCACAATTTCAGAACTCATCGAAGATATATACACACACACACACACACACACACAAATTTACAAACAAAACAATCAGTTTAATTTAGAGATTTTACCTCAAAAGGATACTTTTTTGGGTCGGTGAAGACTACTTCAGTTCAATCTAAACGACGGTGATGGCTTCAAAGCGGTGAGAACGCAATCGTGAACACCACGAAGTGGTGCGGCAGCTGAAAGGGTTAAGCTGTTAGGGTTTTGCAAGAGGAAATTGCGAATACCATGTCTCTTACCTGTTATTGGTTCTTCCGGAGGACATTTCAATCAAAACTACGTAGTATCATAGGATTAAAACGGTGTTCATATATATATATATATATATATATATATATATATGTATAAGAGGGCCAACTCTTAAGTAGACAAAAATATCTTTATATATTTAATATAATTAATTTTTTTATAAATTAATCTTAAATCTTATTATACTTATTATAAAATTTATAATTTAATTTTAATGTAATTTTAATTAATTAAATAGATAAATATATTTATTATTTTAAAAATTATATTTTATTAATGATATTTTTTATGAAAGTTATATATTATATTATCAATTTATAATATTAATTTAATTATAAATTTAAATATAATATAATAAAAAATATAATAATAAATTTTAAAAATAAAAATAAGAATAAATATTTAAAAATTAAAATAAATTAATAATAAATACAAATGAACTCACTTAATTAAATTCATTTAAATTTTATTATTCTATAATCTTCGGTTCCTAAAGAGAACGTATTTTATGATATCCTACAAGATAAAGATAGGCCGGTTTAGATAGTATTACCTCAAATAAAACCAAGGCAAGTCTTCGGGTTGGGCTGGACAGTTGGATTGGAACTCAGATTTCTTTCGCATATGAATTTCACATAAGATAAATGATTATTTAGTATTTATATTTTAATTAAACCAATAATTTAGTTTTATACTTTAAAAATATATTATTTAATTTTTATATTTTATTTTTATTAAATTACTTAATTACTTCATTAAATTTTTCATTAATTAATATTGATTAAATTATTATTTAATCTTTCTATTTAAATGAAAATAATTAGTTAATCCCTATATTTTGTAACAATACATTAATTAATTTATGTAATTTCATTTTATTAATTATTTAGTCTCATAATTATTTTTTATACTTAAATTATCCTAATCATCTTCACTTATCTCTCTTCATATTTCTTTTTTATTACACGCAGGTACTTTTTTTCTTCATTCTCTTTTTGTTTTCATTTGTACAAGTTATTTATACAAAGTTAATCAATTTTTTAAAATTTCTAAATAAACAAATAAAATTATTTTTCAATAAAGAAAATAAGAAAATGATGTCAAAAAAATTAGAAATAAAAAATATATTTTTTATTTTTTATTTTTATCCAATAATATATTTTTTCAAAATATATGGACCAACTAATTAATTTTACTAAAATAATAAAACTGAATAGTAATATTATTCAAAATATAAAAATTAACTAATTAGTTTCCTTAAAATAGAGTATTTAAATAGTAGTTTGAATAATATGAAAAACAAAAAATTTGATGAAAATATTAAATAATTTAACGAAATTAAAATACAAGGATCAAATAGTATATTATTCAAAATATATGGATCAAATAATTAATTTTATTAAAATACAGGAAGTAAATAATAATTTTTTCTTTCACATAGTTTATGAAAAAAATAAATTTGAGACTATTTATTTTACAAAAAATAATTTATATATAAAAAATATTTTTAAAAATAATTTTAATGAAAATATTTTTTTATTTAATTGCAATATTAAATAAATTATATATATTTATTTTATATATGTATAGTTATTTTTATATTTTAATAAAATTATTAAAATTTGAAAGATAAAAAATATTTTTGTTTTTCATATTTTAAAAAATAATTTAATTTTTTCTTTAATTAAAAAATATTTATTAAAAATTAAAATATATATATTTTTTAAAAATGTATATTTCATGAAATAAATAAAATATAAAATTATAATATTTCCTAAAATTATAACATTTTAGACTACATTACAAAAACTAAAGCTACGTCGTTCGGATCACTTCTGTTTATTTATTTATTTATTTTCATGTCTACTTTTCTTGCATTTGTTTTCAAAACACGAAAGCAATAATATGAAGCAAGAGGAAGTGACTTTTTCGTGGTGGTTTCAGTGTTTTATGTTCACGCGCCCACTCCTCCGTTATTACACTACAATTATTTTTTAGGTAATTTTTCATTAAGCTTCTCTAAACTCATGTATATTATTTAATAATTACATTAACAGGATTAATTTAAATACATTAAGCTCTTATAAAAGTCATGAATATAATTCATTGATTGCAATCATTCCTCTATTTTTAATAATACTTTTAGATATAATATTTTTTTTAGTAAGCTATAACCAAACAGTTCTTGGTAAATGGTGACAAGTCAAAGACATATACCCTCCTTCCCGATAATTGAATGATCAAATTGAATTTCCAGCACCCACTTGACATCTCTCAAATCCTATAAATATAATGAGAGCTCACAGCCTCTACTCGCATCCCAAGCATCTCTTTCTCCATTTCACGCTGAAATGGCAAGCCTTACAAGAAAAAACATGGTAATTATCATTGTTTTAGTAGGATTTTTTGCCGGAGTCTTACCAGCGTATGTAGGGGCTCAAAACTGTGGCTGTGTAGCAGATGAGGGCGAAGAATAACGTGGCACTGGGTGCCAAGAAGGTCCTTGTGTTTCCCCTCCTACTAAAGCCGGCCAATTTGGAACTGAAATCGATCGGTTCAGTATGGTCCGATTCTTAGCCAAGTCCAAAGCCCGTTTTGGTCGTCCTAAAAAAGGTTTAAAACCATCAACAAACAATAATAAGGGAAAAGACCATGCCAAACCAGGAAAAAATTCCAATCAAGAACGAAACAATCCCCCAAACCAGAATGATGTCTCAGTGGATGGTATCGTGACAGAAGATTTTTTCAATCGAATAATGGACAAAGCTGAGGATAGTTGTGAAAGGAAGAAGTTCTACTCTCGAGAGAAGTTCCTTAATGCTCTAAAATCGTATCCTCGGTTTGGCACAGATGGTTCGGTTGATGAGTCCAAGCGTGAAATCGCAGCTTTCTTTGCCCATGTCACCCATGAGACTAGTCGTAAGATTTCTTACCCCACCTTTTTTTGTGATGTCTATCTAGGGGACCATGGTTTAAATTTCTGAATATTGCAAAACAGTGTTACAAAACGACGTGTTGCAATCTCTTCATAATCCTCAACGGAATTGTGAAAACCATACTGCCCCTCCCTCCATATATATAGTGGGAGTTTCCACCATTTCGATGGATAGAAAATCCGAACTCGAATCCTTTATTTTTCATTCTTATTTGAGGGTATAAAAAGACCAGCTAAATTATGTTCTGTTTACGATTAATAAGGTTTTATTATTTTACAAATGGCTTTGATTGAGACTAAAGTCAAAAGCTGGTAACAATTTAGAGACAATTTTAGTATTACAAAATAAATAAATAAAAAGCTATTTATATAGTAGAAATATGAGTTAACTGACAATTAACAAAAATGTATTTTATGTGCAGACTTTTGCTACGTAGAAGAAAAAGGTAGTCGTCCTCCCGGCAACTACTGTGACGAGGAGAATACAAAATATCCATGTAACCCCAGAAAAGTTACCATGGCCGCGGACCAATTCAACTATCAATGAACTACAACTATGGACCCGCGGGAGAAAGCAATGATTTCGACGGATTGAATTCTCCTGAAACCGTAGCCAAAGACCCACTCGTTTCATTTAAGGCTGCTCTCTGGTTTTGGATGACGAATGTCCATGATGTGATGATAAGCCATGGGTTCGGGGAGACCATTCGGGCCATGAATTATCGTTCTAATGAATGCAATGGTGGAGATGAAACTCGTGGGTATTATACTGATTATTGCAAGCAATTTGGTGTTGAACCAGGGGATAAAACAAGATTCTTAGGACACTATAAATCAGAATTACAAACACTTGCTCCTTTTATTGTATAAGTAAATTTGAATTATGCTAGGATTATACGTAAATAGAGATAATAAATTAAAATAATAATAATAATAATACTTTTTATAGTAACAAATAATAATACTTAACAAAACTTTTTTATTATAATCACTATGTGCATTAGTAATTAAATTGTGTGTAATGATTTTTATATTTTCGATTTTTATATAATTTTATATTATATATTAATTTAATCAATGAAATTATATATAATGTAATATAAAATTATACATAATACTTATTAACAAATTACACATGAAGTTGTTATTAATTAATTATAAAATTAGAAGCAGGATTATAGTTTTTTATTTATTTTTTTAATTAGTATTATGGTTATTTGTATACAGTCACATTATTAAACTTTTATATAATTTTAAATAATATTTTTTGATTTAAATATTCTCAATATTTAAAAGACTGAAAATAAAATTTCATTAAAAAATTACTATTAATGATTTTTTTAATATTCTGCAAGCGTATTGCATATAATATAGATAAACCACAAAATTTATATATTGTTTGAGGCATTATTTACTAGTGTAAGTCATATCCATCATGATTGTCTTTTAAAAAAAATCACCATAATTATTGTTTAATTAAAAATAAATTATTTTGATAAGATTATGACAACAAAAATATAAATAAAACGAATTTATAATTTTATTTTAAATATGTGAAACTATTCAATTATATTAGACCTAATTGAATAATAACTATATATATATATATATATATATATATATAATCTAGAACTATATAACAAAGATAGAGTCTTTAACCTTTCAATTTAATCCTTATATTTCAACACCAACAACAAAAGCAAATGCTTCTGATGTAGTATACATTACCTTAAAATAAAGCAATAGCTTAAAAAAAAAAAAACTAATTAATTGTTAAAAAGGTAAAAGCATGATGAGAAAAGCCTTTTTAATTAAAAAATAACCTTCTGCCATCATTCATTAAACTATAATTTTTTAAATTATTTTGATATTTATCTAAATGAATTATAATATCAATTGGTTCAGTAGTTTAGATTATGTTAATCTTAATAAAACATTATTAAAAAATTTAATAATTATATATATATATATATATATATATATATATATATATATATATATATATATATATATTTTTTTTTTTTTTTTTTTTATTTTAAGAATATGTGTACCGGAGTTCCTCATATATTGCTGATCGATCATCAACTCCCAGACCAGATATCATTGGATTAATTTCCACCTCTTCTACATCACTTCTCATCATTTGCTTTTTCCTTTTCCAAAATTTTCATGAGCAAATCTAGGGTAGTTGTAGTAGACTTAAGGATCTAGCCTCTCTCTCGGTGTGCTTTCTTGATGTTTTCTCTTGATTTTCTTGGTTCCTCATATGTTTTCTCTTGATTCCCCCTGAGAACGCAATCGTGAACACCACGAGGTGGTGGCTTCAAAGTGGTGCGGTAGATGAAAGAGTTCAGCTGTTTAGGGTTTGCAAGAGGAAATTGCCAATGTCACGTCTCTCTCTGGTTTTGGTTCTTTTGGACGACAGTTCAATATGAAACTACGTAACATAGAATTAAAGCGGGCATTTATTCTATTTAAACGACGTAGTTTAGGATATCCAGCAAGATCAAGATGGGCCGGTTTAGATAGTGTTACCACAAACAGCAGTTCTCTGGGTTGGGCAGGGCCGAAACTCAGATTTGTCTTGCTTATGCATTTCACATAATTTATGAAAGAAAATTCAAATGATAACATTTTACGCTGTAAGATAAAAAATTAAGACATGCTTACTTATCAAAAATCATTTTTAATTTGTAAATTTTAAGAGAATTTCAATTCTTATTTTTAAAAATGCTTAAAAAATTTATAAAAATGCATTCACCTATTGATAATAAAAAATATATTCATATCTTTTATAATTTAAAAATTCATTATAAAATATATTTTAAAACTTGATTTAATTTTAAATTCATTTACTTTTAATAATAGTTAAATAAATTATAATACCAACCCAACTATATTAGATCAGCAGTTTAGTGTACAAATTTTTTTTTTTTTTTTTATGGATTAGTCCAATTTAGCATTTGGGCAGTGCAAGAAAATGAAAAGCTGTGTAGATGAAGGAGAAGCTGAAGTGGGGTTTATATTTAAGTCTAAATTGAAATCAATGACCATAAAGTAGGATTTCTCATTTCTCCACTTCATATTAATTATTAAAGTGATTGACATCACTGTTTACCCGTAGCTAAAGGTGATGAAAGTGAAATCTCTACCATAGACTTCCTCAATTACATATTTACATTGTTTTGTTTATTTTATTCTCACACACGCATATGATGATTAAAACTCACAGAAAGTGCACCCATAGTGGATTGCACAATCCAATAGAGATGATGGATCTTAGTGAGTTTCTATAACATGCATCTGTGGAGTTATGATGCACAATCATCTTGACTCCCTCCATGAAATAGAGATAGATTTGTAAAAACAAGATAACTTTGTCTTGTTCCTTTCACTCATCTAACTCTCTGTGTTGAATAGATATTTCTCATTCACATTTGCGAACAGAAAAGCAGATGACAACAATGTAAGCCTACCCCAATTGTATTTGAAGCATGTAAAGGCCAAGAGTTGACCCATTGACCCACAGCAGAGCGTGATCTTGATGCTCAATGATCAAAAAGCAAGGTTAGAAAGGGAAGAGGGGAACAAGAACTGGATAAATTATTAGGTACACTCGGTGTATGCGTATCTTCATTAATGAAATAATAAGTCTTATCTTTTTATTTTTATTATGTAATTATTTTTATGTGAGTATGCGGTGTATTATTTTTTAATACACCGAATATATTTAATAATTTATTCAAAAATTAAAGACAAAAAAAGATAAAGTAGCAGAGCTTCTAACCACAAAATTAAATTAATGGTAAGTGATTAGCCAAAGGATAAAGACAACGAAAAGAAGATCATTTAATTATTATATCTTTAAGAGAGTTGTAGGCTTTTAATTAGTGTAAGCAAACATTGTCCAAGTCAAAGGAAACATTAGGGAGATTGGTCGGTAGTGCACAACAGCCCAAGCGAATATTGTAGATTAAGATCATGTTTGACGTACGACAAGAAGTTTGGTTAATGAATCTAAAGTGTCTGATGTGAAGGAATGAATTATGTAAATAATTTCATTTTCTCAATTATATTTGCCACTGTATAAATTATGTAAATAATATGAATGTTCAAAATTTTTTATTGGCTAGTATCTAGTTGATGCGGATATTTTCAATTGACACATATTATTATATATTATTATTGTTATTATATACTTCAATTATGAATGCCTACCTTGTAGTGAAAGTACACCAATTTTTCTTTCAATCTCTTTGTCGAAATGACATTATTGATTATCTCTAACATGCTCCTTGAATAACATAAACAATTATTTTATTAAAAAAAAAATACTCCAATCAAACCGGAGATGTATTGTAATGCACTTTGGGTATATTATGGTAAATTAAAAAGAAACCTTTCGTAGCGATAAAAATTAAAAAATATAGTAAAATAAAATTCAATAATCAATAAGATGAGAGTTTTTTTTATTAATTATGATTTGATTTTTGCTCTGCTCAGTAATATTAGTTATTTTAATGGTTATTGACTATTTTATTAAGTATTAAATGTTATATATTAATTTTTAGTAATTAATTATTAACTTTAGTCAAAATTTTATTTTAACTTCTAAAAATTAAGAAAAATAATTTTTTATGAACTACTTTCCTAACTTTTAAATACTACTGTAAACATTATATTACTAAACAGTATAAATTAAAAAGATAATATTTTAATTATATTCAAAATATTAAAAGCTATCTCCAAAGTTATTGCACAACAGAAATCTTTATTGAAAAATGTTATAAAAATATTTATTTTAAATTAACCACATTGACTTGAGAAAAGATGCTTTAAAAATGGCTCAGAAAAAATATTTAGTATCAATGCTTGTAAATTAACCCAAAAATATCATAATTGTTAATTATAACTATTTAGTACTAACAATTTTATGATAACTACTAATTATAACTAAGTCATTATTGGTATCAAAACTACATGACGTTTATTTGAGGAGCCTTCCCTAAGCGGGACTGACCCAATGACAACTCCTCTTAATATGGCAGTAGAGGCAATGAAATTAACTTGAAATGGCATTTTCTTTCTTTTTTTTTTCATTGTTAATTTCTAAACTACATGTCGTTTAGATGGGGATGATGAAGCCTTCATCCCTTTCCCTTTTCCTCTATCTTGTATTTTATTCCTCCTTTTTTCTTTTGGCCCAACTGACCTAAGCTCTTGCTTGTGCCACTACTGCATGCTACACAGAAATAGGAGCTTGAATTTTTATTTTCCCAGGACCATTGATCACCAATGCAGTCCATTTTTAAACCAAGTGGTGATATTCTTAAATGTTTTGAGGAACAAAAATTAGGTCCCCACTGCTAACCAAATTGTTCCAACATGTCCTATTGGACAAAGGTTTTGTGGGCTTTTACAGGTATGGTCAGAGTGCTTGAAAATTCATTTTGACTCAACTTAGTATTGGTTCTGAGTTCATCTCGTCACATCACAAAAATTTTCATCTCTTAATTATCCAATTTCTTTTTACCTTCCTTGATAGATACAGTCAAAGCAGAAGAATCACAAATCAAAATGGTTTCTGCAAATTAATTCCCTGCTTACCTACCTGATTAATAATATCACCACCCCCAATGGCCAGTGGCTTCAAGCCCTTCATTCTAGCCAATGTCATACTTCAAGATCACTTAATATCTTTCTTCTTTACTTTTAACTATTAGATTACATGTTTCCATTATGACCAAAGAAAAGATGGTTTCCATTAAAACTTAATAATTGAGATATTTTTTTAATGGTATGAAATTTTTAATTTTTTTTAGAGATTTTCATATTCACAAGATCATGACTATATCATTAGATTAATAATCTGATAAATAGAGTGATGGAGACGACCCAGAAAAAATTAGCCGTTGATTATATATATATTGTGTTCAAGTTGGCCAAGATTAATAATACACTGATAGAACCTGACAACTTGCATGGATATCAATTGGTAATATAGAGCATGCTTACCGTAAAGATCAAAGATGGAGATATAATTAATTAGTGTAATTAAGATATTGAAATCATTCTAATTCTAGCATTTGTTTCTAATTTCATTAAAGATGATTGAAGGTATATGGGCATGCCAGAGCTGTAGTTAACCATAGCCCACAGGCCGCTCAACTTGCTAGTGAAATTCTGACTCAGCTTAAATATCAACAATAATATAACCTTAATTTGACTAATTAATGCCCGTTCAAAATCAAGTATCAATTTTGATACCAACATTGTAAAGATCTTATAAAACATATTTTAATAATTTAATTAATTTCATAGAAATACAACCTAATTTAATTAATTTTTTTATATATCTTATATTCTGTTTATTTTATAAAAAATAATTTTAAATTTAAATATTAAAAAATATAAAAAATATTTTTTTACAAACTAAATAAATGGAGCGCTAAATCAGAATTACTCTTGTGTGTGTAATTCATATTGTGTTATGTCTATTTTAATTTTTTTTTTAAAATTAATTTAGCATATTAATTAATTAATTGTCATTATTTAAAAAAAAAAAGCAATAAAAAGTTAATAAAGCATTCTAGAAACTTATGAGTAAAGACAAAACAATCCCTTCAATTGAGGTAAAAAAACAAAAGGGACATTAATATTAAATGTCCAATCTAACCCCACAGTATCCCAAATGCTTTATCCTAATCTACTGTGAAAAGACACCCACAAATAAAATTAACTAAACAAGTACATGAGATCTAAACACATCATAATTGATTCACTTAAAAGTTTAATTAAAGTCCCACACATGCTTAGCTGTTAAACAAACTTGAGGAGGACAAGTATTTTTTTGTGTAGAATGACTAAAATGCCCACTTGCTTAGCTGTTAAACAAAGTTTAATGAGGCTAAGTATTATAAAGAATCAAACTACCTTTTTTTTTTCGAAAAAGAAAAGTCCGTACAAAACAAGGATGGTTAGTGCCTGATTGGGATTAATTAATTGCAGGAGTTTTGATAAATGACTAAGGAACGGTCAGTCTTTTGATGCGGCAAAGTTTGATGGTTGCTGGGGAAATTGTTAATGTCGTGACACATTTACTAGGAGATAAGGGAAATTGCACAAGATGGCCTTTGATATTTTTGAGTTAAATTTTTTTACAATGAGATTATTTTTTTATTATTATATTTATGACAAATAATTTTATATTTTTTTATATCACCCTTTCAAAATAAAGTAAAAAAATTAAAGATAATTTTAATGTGAATAATCAAAGCAATAAATACTTTCAAACGAGATAAATTTAAACAAAGATTCAATGAGCCAAACAAAAAAAAAAAGGACAAAATGATAATTTTGTTCGCTCGAACAATAGTTTTATTTGCCTAAACAATCAAAATGGCGAGCAAAATCCTTGCTGAGCAAACACCCAGTAACGGATATAACACAAATTCCTTAGACCGAGTAATAATCTCGCATATAATTCAATAAAAATTTATATTGCGAAGATTTATAAATATTCAACCATAATTATCACTTTCAACAAAGCAATGACTATTTCTTCTAAAGATCCATAAATATCAATTAAAATGAAAATTGAAATATACTTGCTATCTCTATTATTCTCTGTTACAAAAGAATACTTTAATTTCTCTCTAAAAGATTAAGAACACTGACTTGAGCGTTAGAGTGACCCACCAAAAGGCTGTCAACCGGGTCAAGATTAAAAAGACTACCGGCAGCATCACTTTTATTCTTTTTTGAAAAAATAACTTACATATTTTATATTTTATTATTTGATAATAATATTAATTTAATGATATATATATATTTATATTATATATATATAAAACTTAATTTTCTTTTTGATAAAAAAATATTTTTTTGTTGATTTATTTTTTAATATCTAAAATATTAAAAAATACAAAAACTATTTTTAAAAAATATTTTTCACAATTTAAAATAATTAATAGATTTCTAAATGCTATTTTAAAAGTTTTAATGTGCGAATTTCAAAGTGATTAGGAACAATTTTTCTTAAATGATAATTATTTAAATATATCTTATAGCAATTATTGATTATATTATCTAAATTGGCGTGAAGCAACAAAGCACCTGGTTCTTTTCATGAGTTTGCATTGCATACGAACTCATAAAAATGACCTCTGCACCTTCAGTTAAAAACTATGTTAAAACATGGAAAATACATACCCCAATAGAACACTCAAACACTGCCTTCCCAAACTCAGACCCAAAACCCTCCACCTGTCCCCAAGGTGACGTTCGAAACATATCAATAGCATCGCTTTTTTAATGCCCCCAGTAACCCAAAATGGTATCCAACAAAACTTATTTAATTAGGGTTTAATGGAGACTACATGGATCAATCTTCTTAATAAGAAAGGAAAACAGCACACCCGGAGAAAATCCATTGGTATACTAGTAATTTTCAGGTTAAAAAATTGCACCACCCACTTCAATTTTTTTATGTCCAAAATCTTGGATTATGCTCTGGGGCTATCCGTTTTTAATGTGTAGATGCATAAGCCCTAGTTCATACGTGGCACAAGGCCATGAGATTACTCTTTCTCTTTTGTCTCACTTTGGCATCAAGAGATGTAATCTAATTTGGATTTGATCCTTACTCGAACATGTCACCCAATGCCTTGACAATTTTTTGGATTTCCCAATTGCCCTTGTGTGTCACATGAAGTGGCATAGACCCATTGGGCTTTTCCCATTTCTAGAAGGCTGGATCATGTAATCACAGCCACTTGATTGGCATAGGCCAGCCTTTGAAGACCCACAGATGAGAGGGGTATATTGGTCAATATAGGAAATGATGATGGTATCTCATGAGAGGAAAGGATAGGGATGATTTGATAGTGACACTAAATTAAGTGATGGAATGTAGTAGGAGCAGAGGGGCTTTAGTGCAGATATAAATATGCAGTTATCACTGACCCCAGTGGCATAGAATTTGGAAGACAAACTTTACTTCAGACCTTAAAAGACCTAAAGCATTTTTTGTGCCTTCTCTTTTTAACATGTCTTGGGGAGTCATGGCAGGGCACCTGGGTTGGGGTGGCCTCATTGAAGAAGGTTGGAGGAAGGGTCCCTGGACTGCTGAAGAAGACAGGTTGCTTATTGAATATGTAAGGTTGCACGGTGAAGGGAGATGGAACTCTGTGGCCAGGCTTGCAGGTATTTAATTAACTTGCTATCTGTGCCAATTACCTCAGTTTTCATTGTTTAGGGGACAGTTTATAGTTTCTACTTCTTGTAGTGCCTGCTGGTGCATTTGGATTTCCTTGATTTGGTTAATTAGCAGTTTTCCAATTATGGTTTTTTTTTTTTTTTACCTTAATGCTATTATAGTAGTCTCCCCTAGTCCAAAATTCATCTCTCTTTGTTTTTGCCTGTATAGGATTGAAAAGGAATGGAAAGAGCTGTAGATTGAGGTGGGTGAATTACTTGAGGCCAGACCTGAAGAGGGGCCAGATAACTCCACATGAAGAGAGCATTATTCTTGAGCTGCATGCTAGGTGGGGAAACAGGTAAACAATTTGGAATTAACATTGCTCTTCTAATTTTATGAGTTTTCTTCTGAATTTTTTAAACAAAAAGTTTGAGTGCTAAGTTGTAACACTCACACATATATATATTCAGGTGGTCCACAATTGCAAGAAGCTTGCCTGGAAGAACAGATAATGAGATCAAGAACTACTGGAGGACCCATTTCAAGAAAAAAGCCAAACTCTTACCGGAAAACTCGGAGAAAGCAAGAAATCGTCTCCTGAAAAGGCAACAATTTCAGCAGCAGCAGCAGCAACAGCAACAGCAGCTGCAGCAGTCTCAACAGCAGCAGCTGCAGCTGCTGCAATTAAACCAATTGGACATGAAAAAGATCATGTCCTTACTTGATGAGAATGAAAACAAAGTCCCATATGTGCCTCAAATAAGGCAGGAAATGGCCACTGTATATCCTAACGCAACAGAGGAGCATGGCTTGTTATATAACATGTTCAATATAAATGCTTCAATTCCTGAGCCCTCCAACGAGGAAATTCTGTGGGATGGATTGTGGAACTTGGATGATGTCCATGGCAATTTTGGTGTGGCATGTGCACCAAGCAAAGCTAGCATGCACAATTTATTCGCACCCTTTTGTTAACCTTCTCGTGCTTTAAGAATTTTCATGGTATGTAATCCCTCCACAAACTCCCACCCCCACCCCCCCTTCCCCCCCCCCCCCCCCACCCAAAAAAAAAAATAAAATAAAATAAAATAAAATAAATGGTATCATTACAAAAAGTCATCAAATGAGAAGGCTCTTAATGTGGAGCTTTAGATTGATGCTCAAGGTGTAAAATTTTGGTTGTGACCAAAAGAAAAAAAAAAAAAAATCCAGAATCTGTAACCTGTTTATTAATGAAGTTTTCCAATTTGTATTAGATATTTAGAAATCGTTTGGAGCATTAATTCTTATTCTAAACTGAGTTATCTTAATCTTCTGATACGCAAATAAAAGTTAAACATATTATTCTATACTTTTAATTGAAAATAATATACTTAGCATATTCACCTACGCACACATATCTGGAGAAGTCTCAAGTTCACTATATTGAAGAAACCTTAATATATAATAATGATCCTATGAAGTCTAATTAGTTAAGTGAAGCATAAAATCACTATGCGTCTTGTATGGTTAAGAAATGTATACAATCCTCTTACTTTTCCAATTCGCTTTAATTAATATATATTTCTTTTCATAAATTAAGTTAGATCAAAGAGTTGATTAT
This sequence comes from Hevea brasiliensis, assembly GCF_030052815.1. Classification (NCBI taxonomy): domain Eukaryota; kingdom Viridiplantae; phylum Streptophyta; class Magnoliopsida; order Malpighiales; family Euphorbiaceae; genus Hevea; species Hevea brasiliensis. Next base: position 70,813,761 of record NC_079507.1, on the reverse strand, counting down.
ATTTATCAACTGATGAGAGAGAAAAATAGACTCTTTTTATGATTAATGCATACAAAAAAAAAATACCATCATTTAAAAACACTTATTTTTTTAGACAAAATTGAAAGAAAAAATATTTTTAGAAAAGAAAAAAATATTAAAATTTAATTTTTTGACATCTTATATTATTAAATAGATATTTGATTACCAGATGTGGGTTCTATGAGACCTTGCTGGAGGAGCTGTTTGCACTCTTCTTGGGCTAGAGCCAAGTCTGTAGGGTTCATCCCCGGGTGTGATGCCTTTGTCGGATTGATATCTTCATTAAGCTTGAACGGAAGATTGACAAAGAAATCCGGATTCTGCCACAGGGGGTGGCGATGATGAAAATGTGCATGGGAATCAGCACAGGACCGTAAGAGCAGCTCCTTGTGTTCTTGGAACTCAGCTGAGGCATCAGCCAGAGAATATAACCTTGGGACAGAAGTAAATGGCTGAAAGCTCCTCTTATACTTCAATCCTGTGGGGAGGATCTTCAAATGCTTCGCCTGTTGGTACAAGTCAAAGCCTATCAATAGATCCTTGTCAGGAAGATCAGGCAGATGACCCTAGTCCAAAGGATACAAGTGGGAAGAAGCTGGATTCCAATTGGGTGCTTAGTGATAAGGCTAGTTTTGAAAACGTTTCCATCTGCAGACCTTAAAGTATTCTTCATGAGGACCCGATGATTCGAGGGTAAGATGGCTGGGTTCATCATGCTTTTGTGAGCCCCGGTATCCAGGAAGCCAATGACACTAATGGGCCGTTCATACTTACTTGGAAGAATATGGATCGGGACTAAAGGAATTGGAATAGTGTCCGCCATAGGTGGATTGGGAGGATTGGATATGTTGGGCGGGTAAGGCGGGTAATGGGCTTGATTATGCGAACTGGATTCTTACGAAGTGAATGAGTAATCTTCTTACGATCCGATGTCTACTCCAAGGGCAAAGATCGTATCCTCATCGGGCTCATCCTGTTGGAGAACGAGATTCAACATCATCATGTTCGAGGAGATGTGAGAAGCCTGCTGTATGGGTTGTAATAGCTTAACTGCCTTATTAGGGTTTCTTGGGCAGTTCTTGGCATAATGACCTTGATTGCCACAGATATAACACCTTTCAGACTTCTTTGTACCCGTTCTTTTCTTTCGAAAGTATCTGACTGACCTTCTTCCTTTCTTTTGCTTGAAAGGGGGTTTGAATCCAGAAGGATGCTTCTTGTAATGTGCTTTCTTCTTTGGCTTGCATTCACAATTCTTCTCCTTGCATTTAATGGCAAGGTGAGACTTCTGGCATACATTCTTCAAAGCTTTGCTGTTGTCAATGATATCTTTGAACAGCTTCTGTTGTTCGCACATTTTATCCAGACAAGCCAGAGTCATTTGATGGATTTCTCCTATGGTGATGGCATTCATCGCTCTTCTGGTAGCAGCAATACTTCTATGGAGTTACGTTGCAATGCTTCTGGCAGGGAGGCAATATAGGTATGCCGGAGGTTGACATCATTGTAACCATTAAGCAGATAATAACGTTGAGTCATGCGCTGGTAGTGTTTCTCAATGTCTGATCTTTTCAAAGAACAGCAGCGCATATCAAAGAACTCTTGTCTTAACTGCTTGCTGTATAAGGATGCATCTCCCAGAAACTCAGCAAAGAGAGCGTTGATTGCTTGTAAGGGAGTCAGGTGGCAAAATTGAGCTTTTTGATATTCTCCAATGGAGGAAAACCAGTCTTGTAGTGTGCCAACTGTTCGAGAGATGAATTCTCTGAGTATAGCATGGGAGTCAGCACCTTCCCGGAGCATTTGGACATCAAGCCAAGCTTTAAATTCTGCAAGACGGTCTCTCCATCTTGATGGGGGAACATCATCCAAGGTGAACCATGGGCACTGGTGGGCTGGCTTTGTTGTGGAGCGACTGGTAGCCCAAAGTCTAGAATTGGTTCATCATCAGGAATTTCAACATGGGGGTCTTGAGGAGGCCCTGTAGGGCCTGTAGTGCCACTGGTAGAATCTGTGGTTGGTGAAGGACCTGTTTGGGAGGCTGTTGGCTGAGGATCAGCCATGAGCAGTGTCGTGATATGAGACATTTAATTTCATAAAATTTTTTAAAGATTGTAGAACATATATCTCAAAAACACCATTATAAAGTTTGAAGATTAACTTCACAAAGTAGTAGAGATGCTAGTAATAATTTGAGTCTTTTGCATTTTCATTTGCTTATTAATAAAAAATAGTTTGGTTGGATAACTCCACAAAAACTAAGCTCCGAGGAAGTTCACGCGCGCGTATAAAATTGTCTTTAGAAAAGAAAAGATACGAAGAATAAAATAAAAGATAATGGAGTACTTTCAACTTAGTACAATCCGTGCTGGCGCTTTAGGTTTGTTTAATTGTGTTTCTTTTGTCGTCATATGCTTTAATTTGCAGAAAGCTCAAAGGACATGAGCAAATGCTACTCTTTATTTAACCATTTTGTTTCTATCATTGATCCCACGCTAAGATTGGAACTTGATTCTCTCTTTAATCTTTTCTTCATTTCCTATCCCACCCTTTTTGCATATTCTTTGTGGCTAATTATCTTACCATTTTTTTCTGTTATAATTTGACATTCTCTTTACTTATTTGTATGCTTATACTTTACTAACCATAAATGGATATTAATGCTAATTTATTTTAATTTAATAGAATTAAAATTATCTCTAATATTTTAAGTATTTTAATTTAAATTCTAATCAAAATTAAATTAAAAAAATATTAATTAATAGCATGTAAATTTTTTAAATATTTCAATATGATGCACAGTATTATTATGATAAGAAACTTCTAACAAGGGGAGAATAATCTTTAAAAAAAAGGGTGTCTTAAACAAGGTACTTGGTAGGAATCAATTCATTATTTGCATTAATCTAATAAATTTGAAGGGAATTAATTGATGAAAACGACTTTGATAGATTCCTGTTATTCAATAAATGGAAAAATTTTATCATACTAAAAATTAAAGAAACATTAAAAAAGAAAAGAAAAAATTGGACCCACGCCCCCAACTCGACAGGTCCTGCGTAGGCTAGACTGGGTCAGATCCAAGCCCAATCTCCGTGTTTCCGTAACCCAGATGGGCCGAGTCAGCCCGTTACAAATTTCCTTTTATCCTCCCTCCAAGAATCACCCGCCAAATTCAAAACAAGCTATTACTCTTGATGATCCTACTCTCTGCAACACCATCAAAAGTTTGCATTGAGATCTGTGACTTGAAAGCAGGGAAACTGATCCACGGGAAAAGTGTAGCAATTGGGTTTGTTTTGGATATTATTGTCGCCAATTCTCTTATGTCTATGCATTGTATATTTGGGGAATTTAGAGAATGTTTGACATTGTTTGGTGAAATGCCAGAAAGAAATGCGAGTTCTTGGAATGTTGTTACAGCAGGATATGCGGATGCGGGGGGATCGTAATTTCAATAAGGAGATTATAGGATCCGTTAAATATATGAAAATTGAAATGTTCAAGCCTGGTGCATTTACAGTTTTAAGTCTTTTGCATTTGTGTAATATTGATATTGGGAAGATGGGTTATAGAAGGAAGCTTAATGGGTTCATTGTAAGAAATGAATTGTGTTGGGAGGTCTCGGGTTCAGATATTCATTTGGATGTTGTTTGATTGATATGTATTCGAGGAACAATAAAGTTGACGCGGGTAAACAAGTGTCTGATAGAAGGAAGAGGAGAAATGTATGTGTCTGGGAGGCAATGATCAATGGTTCTGTGCAAGATGGAGCTCTGAAAGAAGCCTTGGTTCTTTTTCATGAAATTCATATGAAGGATGGTGTAGAACCTAAGAGGGTGTCCCTAGAGAGTGTTCTTCGTACTTGTGGCTCACTTCCTGGTTTAAACTGGTAGGAAACCAATTCATAGATATGCAATCAGAAGAAAACTGAATCATGACGCGTCTTTTATGTAGCGCTTTGATTGAAGTTTATTCCAAGTGTGTGGTAATTTGAATTATGCAAGACAAGTGTTTGAGGTCTCTTTGTAGAGATGCAATCTTCTGGAGTTCCATGATTTCTGGACATGGATTGCATGGGAAGGAAGAGGAAGCTGTCTTTGTATATGATAGAATGCTTCAGAAAGGGAATAAACCAGACATGATAACAGTAGTAGGGGTTTTTTCTGCTTGTGGCAGGTCAGGATTGGTAGATGAAGGCCTTCGTATCTATAACTCTGCAATTAGTGAATATGGAATTAGTTAAGCCGACTGTTGAGATTTGCGCTTGTGTTGTGGATTCGTTAGGTTGACCAGGCCAGCTTGGACTAGCATCAAGATTCTATTAAAAAAATGCCGATGATGCCTGGTCCAAGTGCTTGGGGGGCTCTTGTTAATGCTTCCATATTGCATGGTAATCTTGAGCTGCAGAATCTAGCTTACAAGTTTCTTATTGAGTTAGAACCTGAGAACCCCCTAAATTGATGTAAATGAAGGGAACTGTTCATTCCCTCGATTTTCAGCGTATGATGTAATGTCTAGTATCGATGATCAATGGACTATTTTCTGGATCCCAATTTTGCGGGTATCGTATCATGCCATCAGTGGTATAATGCTATAACTTGACACTCGAAACTTGATTACCACCTATACTTTTGGTTACCTATTACTAGTCCCTGCAATACCTTCTATTGGTTACGTACGTTGGTTTCTAGTTTTTAACACAAAACAGGAAAGTATTGAAAGCATGCATCCGACTTCCAGTCAGGTTTTTATGAGGCAAATGGGATCATCTTAGAAGAAGTGTTAGTCATGCAGATTGTATATAGAATGTTGGAAAGCCTTCGCAACTTGGGAATTATTTCATTTGATAATTGTTCAAACAGCCTCTTAGCCAAAAAAATCCTAGGTTTGACTCAAAATTTTGCTATTGCAACTTGCAGGTGAATGGCCAAGCCATTTCGAGATCAGCTGTGTGATGCGCTTCTGCACCCATGGTTTGAGAAGGGACCATTTTCAGCTCCTTGCGGCTTCCTTTAATTTGTATGGTTTGAGACTTATAGGGCGCGTTCAATTGCTCAAGTTTCATAGATCAGTAAATCATCCTCAGCAACGCTCACACACTTTGCCAAGCAAACAATCGCCTATTGCAAGAAGCAGCAATGGTGAGCAGGGCTGCTACATTCATATAATAACAACTGAAGCCTTGTAATATCAATCACAACAACTCGTGGACTTTGGCCAATAGTTTTGGTGAACAGTAAAACTAAACAGTAGGTAAACTACCGTTATACAAGAATTTCACGAGACCACAAAAGGATTCTGCTGGAGAGTTTCAAAACAAAGTGCAATGAGATGACCCAATTCATTTGGATACCTTTCTGCTTGATCACCATCACTTGTGCTGCCTGATTGATAAGCTTGGGTAACACATTTACACATCTGTGCACCGGTAATCAAATTCCATGCTGCACGGTGAATAAAAAGCAGGTCTTGACACCCATCAGCAATATCCTAATAAAGTAATAATAACACTTCCTGCTCAAGGGAGCACAGAGATGAACGCACATATGAAGAGCAATAACGCTGTTCAATAAACTGGTCACCTTTTGCATGTCTTAAATCATTTGACAGACAGTTCCAATCTGAATTGTGGCTGAATAACCCTTACAAACTCATGGCACTTTATAGTTCATATTCTTCACTTTCTCAGATAGCTTATCAATACTTCAGCCAGAGACTTGCACAATCCAAGTGCTTCGAATTTTTGCTCCTCTTCATAAAATATATGCCACTGTTTTGCCAAAGCAAAGTCATTTACCTCTGTGTCTCAGATTCTCTCTCTCGCCGGTAAACATAAATGGAGCCTAAGACCACTCTTCCAATCCTTCTGCTTTTTCGAGTTCTTTTACTTACACCTTTCTTTCTGTCCTTCTTAACTATAGGTTGGGAGGGTACAAGCTGAATCCATCTCAAAGGCAGTAATGCTGCAACAAATTGTATCAAAATTACGATAGGCAGGTTCGAGTAATTACCAGCTGTTATTCCCATAAAGGAAGCTAGGCCAACACCCAAAAACCCACCAAGAATTGATGACAAACACAATGCTGATGCCAAGAAAGAAGTGAGGGAACCTTCAAAACCCTTGGGACATAAACTTGCCAGTAATACTGAAAAGGGAAGAAGCTTAAATTGTGCAAGCGTTTCTGCTAAACCCGAAAAACAACAAACAAATACCTCATTGGGAATCCCATGTCTAAGATTGATCTGTCTCACTAGAACAAAGTCAAGAAGAAGAGAAGCAGCATAGAGGAATTGCATTGCACCTATCAATTTCCTCATGGGCACTTCTTTCCAGTAACGGTCATAGAGTATAGACATAGAAAGAAGCATCAACTGGCCAATTACTCGTGACAATCCTATAACTGAAGGATCGAGATGTAGACATTGCATTTGATAGCAAAAGATAGAACCTGAGAGAGCTGGGACTGTGGCAATGGAAGCAACAATCCAAATAAGAGGGCAAGAGATGGATTCCTCACGTAATGCCTTTTTAAGACCACTTAGCTGTTTTCCAATATTTTCCCAGATTGATTTCTTTGCAAAAATGTGATGTGATAGTTGTGATAAACCCAGAGACTCCTCCCTAGCTGTCGATGAAATTGTAAGTTGAATAGATAATAAAAAGGCAAATATGATAAACATGTTTTGTGGTGGTGTTTTCAATAAGAAGCAACCACCAAGTAAGTTGCCTAGGATTCCACCCACAGCTGAAGCCATAAATGCATAGGACTGGAGACCTGTCTTTTTGTGTTTTTGGCCATACTCTGCAACAAGAGCATCCTTTGCAACTTCTGTAATTGATGCGCCAAGATTACCAAGAAGAACACAAGCCAGAAGAGTAGGAAGGGCTTCACGGGCAACTGGGATGAATCCTAATGGCCCCCAAGATAGGACCTGCATCAAGACTGAGAAATTGAATTCTATCAGAACCTTCATCTAGTTTGATTGATCAGCTAGTATCAAAGCCTTCACCAGCAGAATCATAAGATTATCAAGTCAACTGGAAACACAGGAGAAAAAAGACAGCACAACATCCATCTAAGAAGCAAACGGAATTTTTTTAAGCAATATGAAGTTTGTGTAAATCCAAATATGAATCATTTTACATTATACACTTAAATCCTTGCTTTTACCATATTATGGAATGCTAAATGAATTTTTAACCTTTTGAAAAAGCCAATAGGAAGATTAAAAGAGCGCAATTAAAACAATTGTTTAAAACTTAAGCAAGCCTTTACAATTGAGGATTAGTAATGCTAATCTGTCAAAGAAAACCAAGTAAAATATACTTACTATTCTTACATTCCCAGGAATTCGAAATGTGAAACTAAGTTTACTCCACATAACCTATTAGCAGAAGGTTTGGATTTGGACATTGAAATAGAAAGACAGAGTCTCAGAACTAGAATAAAACAGGGGCCATACCAAACTAAGAAGCAAACAGCAGATGCTACAATAATATTAAATCACAAAAGATATGAAACATAAAAAACATCTAAAATAACAAGTTAAGAATAACGACAAAAAGGAGCAATTAACATGGTAACACTTGATAGTATGAGCTAAAGGTTATGTTTGGTTTGGTATGACGTAATAAAAAATATAATATTATATATTTAATTACATTATTTAGCGAAAAAATTATTATAATGAAATGACAATTAACCTTTTATACCACCACCATTACCCAGCTAATATCTCAATCCTATCACCACCACCACCACTTGACCTAATCACCGCTATCACCGCTTATCCTCTGCCCACTCTATCACCACCAGGCCACTACCACTACTATTACCTCAGCCGCCACCATTACCATTCCACTGCCAATACAAATATAGGAATTACATTACAAATTTTTTCTCCGTTGAGGCAAAACACAGGCACACCTGGGTCAGAGACAGAAACAGGAATGGCACACTCCACAGCCGCCGGCCGATATATGGGAATTATCACATTAAGCTCAACCAAAAGTAACCTAAATGTATATAAAATACAAAAAGGACCACATCAAGTAAACAGGGGAAGAGAGAGATGTGAACTAACCCCCAATGAGGATATAAGGTATTCTATGAGCACCACCAATGGATATAGCATCAGAGAGGATTCCATATAGAGGCTTGGCCACCATGGGAAGGTTAGCAGAGTACTGCACAAGCTGCAATAATGATGGGTGCAGATTGAGATTGTTGGCCATGTGGAAGTTGAGAGCCAACCATGGAAAGCACCTAAAACCCTGCATCCAATACCCAAACCCACATAATAAAGCCATCTGCTGGCCACCCGCTTGGGCAAAACCTCTCTTCTCCTCATATCCCCTGCTTATATTGCCCTTCTGGGGAAAAACTGGACTTGGGGTAATTATTCCAAAAAGATGGGTTCTGGGTTTAGCAAGTGTGTTGATGATGTTGGGATTTTGATTTTGAAAAGAGCATTGAGTCGGTCTCAAGTGGAAGTGAGATAATCTTAGGGTAGGTAAACATAAATTTGGGTTTTGAGGAGCTATCGTTGTAATTGGGTTTTTAGTAGCAGATGATGATGAAGGAATCATGGTTGTAGAGTATTATGAGGTTGACAACAGTAATCTATGTAATAGTTGACCCAAAGCTAACAAACTTGCATAAGTTTTGCCTGTGAGAAAGCCAAAGAGAATAATAACAGGGGACAAATGACAAGAAGTACAGCATAAATAATAAGAAGGCAGCGAAACCCACTTTGTGAATTGCTCGAGGAAGAAGAAAGAATATAATAAATGGGAAGAGAGATCTGGAAGGGTTTAGGCAAAGGTTCTTCTCCGTTGGAGAGAGAGAGAGAGAGAGAGAGAGAGAGGTGACCCCAAGCCCATGATGCCTTGTTTTGTTGGTTTGCTTATTGTAATGGAGATCTGAAGGGTCCCACCATCCAGTACAGAAAATAGGATTTGATAGGACATTAACGTTGCCCAATAGCATGTGAGCATGATAGGGATTGTAACGGAAAACTTGAACTCCGTTTGGATAAGGAGAAAAGGAGAAGGAAGAAAATAGTTAACTCAATTCAATGAAGTTTTTATCTTAAAAATTTAGAGTTGATTGTATGAATTTTTTTTTACCCTAAATAATTTTGAGTTAAATCTTTAAAAATATATAATATTTTTAGGTCATATTGTATTACTTTTCTCTAGGTCAGTTTAAGTCTATCCCTTCTTTTCTTTCTATCATCTAATCTAATGTGCTCTACTTGTCTAACTAGAGCCTTAGTATGTCTATACTTCATATGATCAAACCACCTCAATCTCTCTTCTTTCAATTTATCATCAATTGACATCACTTCTACCTTTTCTTTAACACTCTCATTATAAATTTTATTTAGTCTAGTATGGTCACTCATTCACCTTAACATTTTAATCTCTGTAACTCTTATTTTAGACACGTACGACTTATCCACCTTAACATTCTTATCTCTGCAACTCTTATCTTAGACACATATGACACTTTCAGTGTTCAATATTCACTATCATATAACATGGCCAATCATATGGCTGTATGGTAAAATTTTCCTTTCAACTTATTGGGGATCTTGCAATCACATAAAATTCCCGTCGCACGTCTCCACTTCAGCCATCTGGCTTTAATCCTATGACTAACATTTTCTTCACATCTCTCATCTACTTGAAGGACTGATCCAAGATATTTAAAGTGATTACTTTAGGACAGTACCACTCCATCCAAACAAACTCTTTTCCTATCACTAGTTTGGCCTTTACTGAACTTGCAATTCATGTATTATGTAATGTAACACCCTTAATTTTTAAATTTACTATTTTGTGGGTAAATATTAATATTTTAATTTATTTGAATTTTAGAAAATTATTTGAAATTTTTTGGATTTTAGAAATCGGGTTCGATTTTTTAAAAATATAAGATTTTGATGATTTTTAAATATTAATTTAAAGACCACGTGATAAAACTAAAAATATATTTGAACTCTATAAATTTTTCTGAGTTTTCTAGAACTTTTTTGGAATTTTTAGGCCTCGTTTTCGGTCCTAGGGCAGAGTAAAAATTCAATTTCGGGTACCTTGAATCAAACAGATTGAATCGAACCGGATCGGATCGGACCGGCCCATTTTCTTTTTCTTTCCTCTTTCGCGCGCCCCCGTCGCTCTTCCTCTCTCTCTCATTTTCTCTCTCCTTCCTCCTCCCCTCGCCGGCCAACCACCACCCAGCCTTCCTCAGCTCGCCGGCGCACCTCCAGGCCTCTTCCCAGCCGCCGGCTGATGCTCCAGGAGGCTGAAAATGTCACGCGAAGACCCACCTGCACATGCGCGTCACTTTGCCTTCCCGACAGAAATTCGGCCGATCAGGCCACCGATAGGAGCGGGTCTTGTGCCAAAACACATCTACACCTCGAGAGTTTTCCATAGACACCAAGAACACCAAAATCCATTGAGCGGTTTACCCAATTTTTATCTGAAAAATTTTAGCCCATTTCGACTTTTGGGCTAGATTTCTCGCAAACCATGAACACCATGAGAAAACTGAGAGTACCAGAGCATTCCACTCGTCGAGAGCTTCGAGGCAATATAAATTTCAAAATTTTTTGGCACCATTTTTCGATGGGTCCCACGAAACATCATAGTATTTTTTCGAGTACTAAATGAGCTTAGAAAATTCCGTAAAAATTTTGTACTAACCCCCGTGCTGTGGGCTTCGTTTAGGTACCTTCAATTTGCAGAAATTCAATGGTTGTCCAGGTCTGTAAATTTCCGGCCAGACAGACAGGCTACCGAAAAAGTCTTAGAATTAGGTCGAGATTTTGACTACCCCACCATTGTCAGACGTCCCGAGCGCATGCATCACTTATATGCATCACCGTTGTTAGACGTCCCAAGGCAAGTGAGTAAAATATTAATTTTAATTGTAATTTCGATATTACTATACGTTCAAGCATGCTCATGCATCACTTATATGTATATATCTATGTAGTTAAACATTAGGCACGTTTTATATTGCATTCTTAATTGATGAATTGCTATGGATTTGTTTGTGATAATTTGGAGCAGTGTGTGTGTGTTGGCGTGCGTGTGATATGGTACTGGATATGGACAGGACGGGTAGACACGGCTTGAGATCTTCGCTGGGACCCCGTATTTGGTTTATTAAGCGAAAGTCTAGCTTGAGATCTTCGCTGACAGAGGTTGGATTAAGAGGGCTGTATAGGGGATCAACTCCCATATATGTATTGTTTGACATTATCGGGTGTGTGAGTGCTCCAAATTGCCTTTTTGATGTGATTTGTATGAAAATTATGACAATATTGCATTTCACTTCACAGGGTACATTAGCTTTAGATAGCTATAGAGATTATGGTTAAAATTGATATTTTACTCTCTGAGTCGAACGCTCACTCCTGTTCACTTTATTTTTTTTTCCAGAATACAGGAGATTTCTTGTTGAGTTCTAACTGCCTCTCTCTCCCTTGCAGGTCATCTAGTAATGTCTATAATATTTGTATAATTTTGTTAACTCTTAGAATTTTGCATGTGTTAGAAATATTTATTTGATTTGGGTTTATAATATAATTGCCATGTTGGACCTGTAAACTTATTAAAAGCATGTATGTTAGATTGGATGAGGGAGCCGAGCTCCCATTTATTTTCATGACATTTGATTATGTGGAGGGTGAGCTGATCTCCCTAGATGATTATATATTGTGTTTACAGGTCAGGCGAGTCAAAAACTCCCCATTAAATGGTCCATTTTATGGCCGAACTCTGTCTGGTTGAATTCTTGAAATTGGGCCCAAATGGGCCTTAGAGTTAGGTTGAGGAATAGTTAGGCTTACTACGGGCCTCGGGGGCTTTAGGCTGGCCCAGGTCCTAGTGCCGGTCCGACCCATAGGTTGGGTCGTGACAAATGTAATATCAGAGCTTAGGCTCCAGATTCATAGGGAATATTTGTCTAAAGTGTTGGGAAGAGTCTAATAGGAGTCACATGAGGAAAATAGGGTCTACATTTGTCTTGCATTGTCATCTTTGCTTCTAGTTTCTGCTTTATATAATTGTGTGTAAATATGAGTCTATAGAGTTGTATAACATGCCATTTTGAAATTTTGTGAGCTAATGCTGCTGAATTTCAGGAAAATGCGTAGAAGCAGGAGAGCGGCCACTACACCAGAATCAGATGTGCCTGATGAGGTGTTAGCACAGGATGAGGCGCCTGCCTCGAGGAGGCAGGGTAGGAGGCCTAGAGCTACTCAAGTAAAAGAGTAGTTGCCACTAGTTCAGGATCAGTCTTTTATGGCGTAGGATCCCATGGACCCAATGGCAGCTACTCTAACTGGTTTACAGAGAACCATTGATATGATGGCATAGTATATGGTCCACCCTCCCCAACAGCAGCAGTCCACCGCACCAAGAGGGGAACCTTATAAACAAATAATTAATTTCAAGAAGTTGGTGCCGGGTACTTATAATGTGTCAGATGATGCTTATCGATTTTTAGATTCCTTCCGACAGGTAGGGATGGAGTTTCAGTTGATTGACAGGAGACTGGTAGAGTGTGTGTAGCATGTCATGGGACCTATGCCTAGACAATGGATGAATGACTACATATGACCTCGGATGGAAGATTTGTCTTGGACTCAGTTTGTAGAACTGTTTATTAACAGGTTTGTGCCAGAAAGTTTCAGAGGTCAAAAGCAGTGGGCCTTTGAGCCCTTAAGATAGAATGGCAGATTTGTAAATGAATATGCTATAGAATTTCTGGAATTGAGCAGGTATGCCCCTACAGCAATGGCTACAGAAAGTATGAAGGTGAAAAGGTTCCTAAAGGGGTTGGACAGGAGGTATGCAAACCTGGCCATGATGTCGGATCAGTCTTTTGATATGGTAGTTGATCGAGCCCGACAGATTGAGATTAGCTATACAGGAGATGACAGTGAAAGGGCAAAGAAAAATAGAGTAAAGGGTTCTTCAGGTGTTCCCCACATGGGTACTACAGATAACGGAGGTCAAAGTCATTACAGAGGAAGAAATAAGAATAAGAAGAGTAGTTTTAGACACAAATCTCGAGGATTCAGACCAGGGTACAGATCTAGCAGTGGTCACAGTTCGGGATACAGCAGTTCTGGGTCTGGTTAAGGATTCTTCCTTGCACCTTGCACAGTGTGGAAGAGGACATTCAGGACCTTATATGATGGGTTCAAGAGTATGTTTCAGGTGTGGCCAACAAGGTCACTTTGCTAGGGAATGCCCCGTGTTCAGCGAGCCACTCACAGGGTTCTATTGCAAATGTTCCTCGTCAGCTGTATCCTGGTGCTTCCAGCATGGCAGGCAGTCAGTTCAGTGGCCAACAGGGCCGAGGATAAGGAGGACGTGGATATGGAGGCAGGTCAGGAGGTAGAAGTCAATAGCAGAGTTCTGCAACGCAGGGTAGGGGTTAAGCTCGGGTTTTCACCCTAACCCACCAGGATGCTCAGGCTTCCAATTCAGTTGTGATAGTTATTCTTCTAGTTTGTTCCTATGAGGCTCGTGTTTTGATAGATTCGGGTGCTACGCACTCATTTGTCTCCCCAGTATTTGCCATGAGATTAGGTAGGAACCCTACAACTTTAGAATGCCCTTTGTCTGTAGCTCCCACTTAGTGACAACATAGATGTAGATATGATTTTTTCGGGTAGCCTAGTAGTAGTGGATGGAAAGATTCTCCCAGCAGACTTGGTTCCTCTACCAGTAATGGATTTCGATGTAATTTTGGGAATGGATTGGTTGGCAACTCATTATGCCACTTTAGACTGCAGGAACAAAAAGGTGTATTTCCACATACCTGGTATGGAAGAGTTTAGCTTTGATGGTGACAGGAGCATGGCTCCATGCAATACTCCTATTTGCATAGCCTGGTATATTTCACTATTTCGGTGACCAGTATCGGTCCGGACAATTAAGGGGATTAGAACCATACTTAAGACAACTAAATAAGCTCTGAACACAAATAATTAGTAATTGCCAATTACTTAAGTATAAATAAGAAAAACAGAACATAAAAAGTTAAATAAGCCGAGAGTCACAGCGATGGGTGACCCTCTCGGGAAGGATTGCAAAGTCAATTTAAACTCAAATTTCCAACCATAAAATGTGACACCGCGGTCCTTAGGACTGTTGCAAACACAGTGGAAAAGAGAAAATTATGAAAAAGAATTATTAAGCCAGTCAAATAATTAGGTCAGGGAGCTAGAAGAAATATTAAATTATTTGCAAACCGGATTGAACCGGCGATGGGCAATTTAGTCAATTGACCCGAGAGCTGACTCCTGACCTAACTGTGAAATAAAATCGGAGAAAAGAAAATTTCGGAGTTGGGAATTAAATTAAAGAACTAATGGAAAAATAAATAGAAAAAAAAAAGAAAAAGAAAAAGTGAAAAAGTGATGACATCATCATGCATGACATAATGCATGACATAATAAATCTAATTTTAAAATTTGACAAGTAAGATAATTATCTACTTAAGTGACCAATAAAAAAAAGGAAAAAAGGAATTAAATTAAAACAAAAAATCATTTTTTGTGGGTTTTCTTCTTCATTGCCGTTCCAGTTCTTTCTCTCATCTCTCTCATTTGTTTTTTTTCTTCCTCCATTGAAGCTCATTAAAAAGCTTCTTAAACCCAAAAATTAAGCTCTAAAATTTATAGATTTCTTAGTTAAAACTTGTAGTTGAGTCTTGTTAAGAAGATTGAAAAGAGAAAATTTAAAGGAAAATTGAAGGAAGTGAATATTGGAAAGCTACACCAAGGTTAGTAAGCTAAACATGAATTTCTAGTTGAATTAATTGTATTTATAGTTGAATAAACTTAGAAATATACTTAAAATGAAATGAAAACATCTTTGGAGGACTATATGAAATTTTGGCCAGCTAGGGTTTGATATGAATATACATGTGTTTTGATTGAATTAAAAGAGTAGGTAAGTTTGTATGAATGTGGAAGTGATTATGGTATGCTTAGAATTAATTAAATGTAACAATTAGTGTAGTTAGGGTTTTGGCACCTAGGGTTTGGAAGACAAAAATATGAGAATTGGTCAAATGGTGTAATTGACCTTGTTTGAGATGAAAAATGGTCATTTGTGACCAATTGAGATGTGTTGGAAGTGCTGAAAGTGAATTTGAATTCGGATTGAAAATGGTCATGCTGCAGGCAGCAGGACCAAGGTCCCTTTGAGGGACCAAAACTGAAAATTTACAAGTCCAATTAGTATGAGACTATTGAGAATGAAAATAGACACAGAATGACAACTTTCATTTAGGAATCATGCCCAAAAAGTGACTAAAATCTAGTGAACAAATTGATCAAATCTGAATTTTTACAGTCTGACCTGTACAAAAATGATCAAATGAACAGTGTTTGTTCATTTGACCATAACTTGGGCTAGACAGGTCTAAATGACCTGAAATTTTACCAGTAGATAGTTGAGATATAGACCAACAAGTTTCATAAGGAACACCAATCCAAATTATGCCCTTAACCAAGTCATTTAGCTACCTAAAATTGGTGACCTAAAACTGCCAGAATCAGAATTTACCCAAAAATCTGGGTTAAGTTAAATCCGGCAGCCATGATTCAAATAGCTATAACTTGAGCTAAAAAACTCCAATTGGAGTAATTGAAAAAGGAGAATAAAGTTAAGACAATGGGGAACATTTTCTATGAAGAAAAATTTACCAAATTCTAACAGCAAAATGACCAATGGAACAGTGCAACCTAAGACATCAAAACTAAAAATTTACAATTTTGCCTAAAAGACCTAAGTTTTGAGAAAACAATCAAAACCAACAAAATTGGTAACCAAAATGTGGTATGTGGGTGAAGTTGGAGTCCCCATACCTATTAAACATTAGAAAGTCAATAAATTGACTTAAATAATACCATGAATAGTAACCTCAACATGAAATTTACAAGAATATAAGTTTAAACATATTGAAATTAATTATTGAAATTATTATGAAGTAAAGATACTGAGACACTATAAATTTTGTGTTTCAGCTGAAAAAGACTTGGAAGGTCTGAGAGACTGAGTCAAGGATTAGAGGCAACTCACATCAGGTTTGTGCACAATAAACTCTATTTCAGCATTTTATCCTTCAAAAATTGATTTAGTACGCATTATGAGTTTAAGAACTTTTGCGTTGTCACTTTGTGAATGAAAATGTAACTTTGGAAATTGATTTGATTTTTGTATGCAATATTTGAATAAATTGTTTTAATTTGATTTCAGATTCACACTTAGCATGATAGTACCATATTATTTCCCCATTTATGGGGTTAAGATCGGTTATTTTCCTCCCTCTCTGGGTTACCAGTTGAGGTTGTAGATCGAATGAGTACTCATTAGCTAGCTAGCCACCTCCCTCATTGATTTCGATTAGTGGGGTTGTAGATTGCTTTGTCGTGGTGTACAAATCGGCATTGATCGGAAATTTTGTGTCATGGCTTAAGTTGTGTATGAATTGGCAACACTGCGTTTATTAAATTATTTGACCCAAAAATTTTACTATAATGAGTTTTGATAATTGGTGAAATGTAATTGTGCAACATTTAAATTGTGTTTTGTTAATGAATGATTTATGTATTGTATTTTAAATTTTTATTGTGCACCACTGAGTATTTTTATACTCAGCGATAGCTTGTTTTGCTGTCCTAGATAAGGGCAAGGAAAAAGCAGCAAAGTGAGCTGCTGGATTGGCAAGAATTTCTTGATCACTTTTATACGGGTATTTATTTATACCCTTATAATTATTTGATGTAAACATTGTAATGTTTTATGTATCAATGTAAAGTTGAGCAGTTGTATAATAAATTGTAATAATATTATTTTTTTATATATTTAATATCTGTAAATTAAACTTGTGAATGTAAATTAACTTTATTGAATGAAATGATGAAATGTTTTGAGATGACAAACTTGGATTAAATTGTGGAATTATTTTGAAGTGGAATTGACTTGAGTTATGTTGAATTGAGATTATTTGGAGGTTGGGAGTTGTGAAAAAATTTATTGGAAGTGTTTTTACAGGTTTTTTAAGAACTGTTTTCTCCAAATACAGACGGCACTCTGCCGAAATTTTTATAAAATTTACAGAAAAATAAAAATGAACAGAAATTTTTACTAGTTTTAAACTTTGAATAAATGATTTTAATTCCGACCCAAACGCTCACCACTTCCAAAATATAAGAAAATGGTTTTAAAATCCCTTGTAGTGTACTTAATGAATTATCAGTAGGTGAAGTTTGGCAGTTCATTAGGTATTCTACGGGATCATGTTATTCCTTACAGAGGGGTAAGGTGTGACACTCCATATAATTTGGTGTCAGCAATTAGTGCTAGAAAAATGTTGAGGTATGGATGTCAAGGGCATTTGGCATTGGTGAGAGATATATCTGTAGAAGGTGTCAACATGGAAAATGTTTCTGTTGTCAGAGAATTCATAGATGTTTGCCCTGAGGAGCTTCCAGGGTTGCCACCAGGAAGGGAAATAGAGTTCTGCATTGATGTTGTGCCGGGTACAAACCCCATATCAATGCCGCCTTACAGGATGGCACCAGCAGAATTGAAAGAGCTAAAGGAGCAACTAAAGGAGCTTAAGGAGCAACTAAAGGAGCTTTTGGACAAGGGTTTCATACGTTTGAGCACTTTACCTTGGGGCACTCCTATTCTATTTGTGAGAAAGAAAGATGGGTCATTGAGGTTGTGTATTGACTATAGATAGTTGAACAAGGTGACTGTGAAGAACAAGTATCCACTTCCTTGGATCGATGATCAGTTTGATCAACTCCAAGGGGCTAGATTCTTTTCCAAGATAGATCTACAATCAGGCCACCATCAGTTGAGAATAAGGAATAAGGATGTGTCCAAAACAGCCTTCAGGACAAGATATAGTCATTATGAGTTCTTGGTGATGTCTTTTGGACTCACTAATGCACTAGTAGCATTCATGGACCTGGTGAACAGGGTGTTCAGGCCATTCTTGGACCATTTTGTCATCGTATTCATAGATGACATTTTTATATACTCTCGGACCGAGGAAGAACACGTGTGGCATTTGAGGATGGTGTTGCAGACTTTGAGGGAGCACCAGCTATATGCCAAATTTTCAAAATATGAATTTTGGCTAGAAAGCATCTCATTCTTGGGACACGTGAAGGCATTCAAGTGGATCCCAAGAAAATTGAGGCTATAACTGATTGGCTTAGGCCTACAACAATCATTGAGGTGCTAAGTTTTCTGGGCCTAATTGGCTACTATAGGCGTTTTGTGCAGGATTTTTTTAGGATAGCAGCTCCCCTAAATAAGTTAACTCGAAAGAATGTTCTATTCATTTGGACAGATGATTGTGAGGAGAGTTTCCAGAAGCTTAAGGAGTGTCTAATCACCACTCCTGTATTGACATTACCGATGAGTGGTGAAGGGTATACCGTGTATTGTGATGCCTCCAGAGTTGGCGTAGGATGTGTTTTGATGCAGAATGGAAAAGTAGTGGCTTATGCTTCAAGGTAGCTAAAGAGGCATGAGCAGAACTACCCCACCCCTGATTTGGAAATGGCAGCTGTAGTCTTTGCACTAAAAATCTGGAGACACTACCTGTATGGTGAAGTGTGCGAGATATACACTGACCACAAGAGTTTGAAGTACATCTTCCAGCAGAGGCATTTAAATTTGAAACAGAGGAGTTGGATGGAGCTTTTGAAGGACTATGATTGTACCATCCAGTACCACCCTAGGAAGGCCAATGTAGTAGCAGATGCTTTGAGCAGAAAATCTTTTGGCAGTTTGGCATACATATTAGTGGAGAAGAGACCGTTGATTCAGGAAGTACATGAGTTGATGGACCAAGGTCTGATCTTAGATCTTTCAGATGAGGGGGTATTGTTGGCCCATTTTTCAGTGAGGCCAGACTTACGAGACAGAGTCAGAGTTTCCCAGCACAGAGACCAGCAATTGATGCAGATCATAAAAAGAGTACAGCAGGATGAAGGTGGTGAGTTTGGATTTGCCAATGATGGCGCCCTTATGCAAGGTTCTAGGATATATATGCTCGACGTGGACAATCTCAGAAATGAAATCATGCGAGAGGCACACTATACACTGTTCAATGTCCACCCAAGCTCCACCAAGATGTACCATAATGTGAAAGATAGCTACTGGTGGAATGGCATGAAGAGAGACATAGCAGACTTTGTGTCCAAGTGCTTAACTTGTCAGAAGGTCAAGTTTGAACACCAGAGGCCATCAGGGAAGCTGCAAGAGCTCCCTATCCCATAATGGAAGTGGGAAATGATTACTATGGATTTTGTGACTGGGTTGCCTCGTACCACGCGGGGATATGATTCGATATGAGTGATTGTAGACTGTCTAACTAAATCAGCTCATTTCTTGCCTGTGAAGACTATATATTCTGTTGCACAGTACATCCGGCTCTATATTCAAGAAATAGTAAGATTGCATAGAGTTTCTGCTTCCATAATATCTGACAGAGGGCCCCAGTTCACTTCTCGATTTTGGAGAAAGTTGTAAGAGGCACTTGGCACACAGTTAAACTTTAGTACCGCTTTCCACCCTCAGACAGATGGGCAGTCCAAAAGGACAATCCAAACACTAGAAGACATGCTTCACATGTGTGTTTTGGATTTTGGAGGTCAATGGGATGATCAGCTACCCTTGGTGGAGTTTACCTACAACAACAGTTATCATTCCAGCATAGGGATGGCACCCTATGAGGCACTATATGGCAGAAAGTGTAGGTCTCCTCTGTGTTGGACGGAAATGGGAGAAGCGAGAGTGCATGATATAGACCTAGTGCAGTACACTTCAGAGATGGTTTCGTTAATCAGGGAACGATAGAAAACAGCTTTCAGTAGGCAGAAGAGTTATGCAAATCCCAGACGGAGGGATGTAGAGTTTGCAGTATGTGATTACGTGTTCCTGAAGGTTTCTCCATTGAAGGGAGTCATGAGATTTGGAAAGAAAGGTAAGTTGACGCCTCGGTATATTGGATCTTTTGAGGTTACTGATAGAGTTGGAGCGGTTGCCTATCGGTTGGAGTTACCACCCAACCTTTCTCATGTTCATCTTGTATTCCACATCTCCATGCTCAGGAAATACATACTTGATCATTCTCATGTGCTATAGCTAGATGTAGTAGAGCTGAAAGAAGACTTAACGTTTGAGGAGCAGCCTATAGCCATAGTCGACTACCAAGTGAGGCAGCTAAGATCAAAACAGATCCCTATGGTTAAGGTTTTGTGGAGAAGCCAGTCAGTGAAAGAGTGCACCTGGGAGTCAGAGAGGGACATGCATAGCAAGTACTCTTATCTATTCAATGTGTAATTCTGTACTTTATTCTGCCTTGTGTAAAAATTCGAGAATGAATTTTCTGTAAGGGGGGAAGAATGTAACACCCCTAATTTTTAAATTTACTATTTTTTGGGTAAATATTAATATTTTAATTTTATTTGAATTTTAGGAAATTATTTGAAATTTTTAAAATTTTAGAAATCGAGTTCGATTTTTCAAAAATATAAGACTTTGATGATTTTTAAATATTAATTTAAAGACCACGTAGCAAAACTAAAAATATATTTGGACTCTACGAATTTTTTTGAGTTTTCTAGAATTTTTTCAAAATTTTTAAGCCTCGTTTTCGGTCCCAAGGCAGAGTAAAAATTCAATTTCGGGTACCTTGAATCAAACCGGCAAAATCGAACCGGACTGAATTTGACCGGTCGAATCGGACTGGCCCATTTTCTTTTTCTTTCCTCTTGTGCGCGCCCCCGTCGCTCTTCCTCTCTCTCCCGTTTTCTCTCACCTCCCTCCTTCCCTCGCCGACTAGCTGCCACCCAGCCCTCCTCAGCTCGCCGGCGCACCTCCAGGCCTCTTCCCCACAGTCGGCCGGTGCTCCAGGCTGCTGGAAACGTCGCGTGAAGACCCACCTATGTGCGCGCATTGCTTCTCCTTCCCGGCTGAAATCCAGCTGATCCGGCCACCGATTGAACCGGGTCTTGTACCAAAACACATCTACACCTCGAGAGCTTTCCATAGACACCAAGAACACCAAAATTTATTGAGCAGTTTGCCCAATTTTTATCCAGAAAGTTTTAGCCCATTTCAATTTTTGGGCTAGATTTCTCGCAAACCGTGAACCTCACGAGAAAACCGAGAGTACCAAAGCACTCCACTCGTCAAGAGCTTCGCGGCAATATAAATTTCAAAATTTTTCGATACCGTTTTTGGATGAGTTCCACGAAACTTCGTAGTGTTTTTCCAAGCACTAAATGAGTTTAGAAAATGTCGTAAAAATTTTGTACTAACCCCTGTATTGTGGGTTTCGTGTAGGTATTTTCAATTCGCGGAAATTCAATGGTTGCCCAAGTCTGTAAATTTCTGGCTAGACATACAGGCTACCAAAAAAGTCTTAGAATTAGGTCAAGATTTTGGCTACCCCACCTTTGTCAAACGTCTCGAGTGTGTCCCCGGGGTCAGAATCGGCATAGGTAAACCCGAACCTTACTTTTTCTTAATTATCTAGTGCTTGAATGGGATTAAAAATCTATAAAATATTTGTGGTAGCTTAGAAAATTATAATTCCTTTTTCATTAGTTTAGTAATATTGCTAAGGACTGCGGGGTAAAGTTTTAGAATTTTTAGAGCTCATTTGAGTAGTTTTTGCAAAAGGATCAATTATAATGACTAAACTATAATTTTATATATTGTGATTGATGACTGCTTGGATGGGCCCAGGAGGGGCTGTGTGATGTGATTGAGTTGTGGGTGTATAGTTTGTGGATACAGAAGTGCGTTTCAAGCCCTTTTGTAGGTTGGGTAGGTTCTAGGTATAGGGGAGACTCTGCCGGATTTTTATCACGACTTAGGACATCTTTGATCTTTTCTTAGGTATTAAATAATTGTAATAAAATTTTCATGTGAGCCGGGACAACCTTCCTCGTCCGCCCAGCCATCACAGTGATTTCGGTTGAGTCTGTGAGTAAAATATTAATTTTAATTATAATTTCGATATTACTATATGTTCAAGAGTGCTCATGCATAACTTATATGTATATATCTATGTAGTTAAATACTAGGCACGTTTTATATTACATTATTAATTGATGAATTGCTATGGGTATTGTTCTTGGTAATTTGGAGCAGTGTGCGTGCGTTGGCGTGCGTGTGATATAGTACTGGATATGGACAGAACGGGTAGACACGGCTTGAGATCTTCGCTGGGACCCGGTCCTTCGGGGTAGACACGGCTTGAGATCTTCGCTAAGACCCCATGTTTGGTTTATTAAGCGAAAGTCTGGTTTGAGATCTTCGTTGACAGAAGTTGGATTAAGAGGGTTGTATAGGGCATCAGCTCCCATATATGTATTGTTTGACATTATCGGAAGTGTGAGTGCTCCAAATTGCCTTTTTGATGTGATTTGTATGAAAATTATGACGATATTGCATTTCACTTCACAGGGTGTATTAGCTTTAGATAGCTATAGAAATTATGGTTAAAATCGATATTTTACTCTCTGAGTTGAACGCTCACTCCTGTTCATCTTTTTTTTTTTTTTTTTTTTCAGGATACAGGAGATTTCTTGTTGAGTTCTAACCTACCTCTCTCTCCCTCGCAGGTCGTCTAGTAATATCTATAATGTTTGTATAATTTTGTTAACTCCTAAAATTCTGCATGTGTTATAAATATTTATTTGATTTGGGTCTGTAATATAATTATCATGTTGAACCTGTAAACTTATTAAAAGCATGTATGTTGGCTTGGATGAGGGAGCCGAGCTCCCATTTATTTTCATGACATTTGATTATGTGGAGGGTGAGCTGATCTCCCCAGATGATTATATATTGTGTTTACAGGTCAGGCGAGTCAAAAACTACCCGTTAAATGGTCCATTTTATGGTCGAACTCTGTCCAGTTGAATTCTTGAAATTGGGCCCAAATGGGCTTTAAAGTTGAGTTAAGGAATAATTAGGTTTACTACAGGCCTCGGGGGCTTTAGGCTGGTCCAAGTCCTAGTGCCGGTCCGGTCCATAGGTTGGGTTGTGACATATTCATTATACTTAACTTAAAACCCTTTAACTCTAGAGTATTTCTCCAACGTTTTATCTTTGTATTAACTTATTTTTGCATCTCATCTATCAGAACTATATTATCTGCAAACATTATGCACCAAGAGATATTCTCTTATATATATTTCGTCAATTCATCTAAAACTAATGTAAAAATGTAAGGACTTACAGAAAAAGGAAGAAAATAAAAAAAAATAAATTAAGATTAGTATCTTTTTATTTAAAAATAAAAAGAAAATAAGAGGGGAGAAAAAATAATTTTTATTTTTTTTATTATTTTCTCTTCAATTTATAGAAAAAATAATAAAAGTGTGAGATTATATATCAAAATTATAATATTACCCTTTTCTAAAGTTTTTTTTTAAATACATGGAATAAAATTATAAATTTATCATACTTTTCTTTTTTCTCTTTATTTTTCTCCCTTTTTATCTAAACAAGAGTAAAGAAAATAATAAAAAAATATATTTTTTATTTTTTACTCTTTATATTCCTTTTCTGCAAAAAAATTTCCCCGGATAGAGTGTTAATAAGATAGGTTTTGGATAATATAATTGAGTTTAGAGTAACTTTGAGCTTAAAATTTAATATTTATGATAAATTTGAATCAAATTTAAATTTTATATATTAAATATTCTTCATCTAAATTTATTTATATAAATATTTTATTACATATAAAATATATATATTTTTATAATAATATTATAAATTTTTATATATTTTATTTTTATATAAATAAAATTAAAATATTTTGTAAATTATTAAATTTTAAAAAATAAGTTATTTATAAAAATTATTTTTTATAAAAATTATTAATTAAAATATATAAAATTATACGAATTCGAATATTTTATCAGATAATAATAATTAAATTTAAAATAAATTTAAATAATTAAAATTAAATTTTAATCAAATTTAAAATATATTTAAATTTTAAAAATATTAATTAAATTTAAATTCAATTTAAATAATTTTTACGTCTATCTTACACATTTTCATGTCTAAACCATGAGTCCATGTCATCTCGTGTATATGCCCAACGTTATACCTACTTCAAGACATTTGACGACGTGTCGCTATAACTAATTCTTTGTTCGTGCACGACACGTGTCAACAAGAAAAGGCCTTGCTTGTTCTAACTGACCAAATTTCATAGTAGTGACTAAAATATTAGTTGGGTGTTTAACTTTGTGACAAATAATTTTTTATTTAAGAAAACTAAATCCCAAATCTTCTATTCTAAGCCATCAACCGTCATCTTCTTTTTGATTAGATAACATCATCTACCTTGATGAGTGAGCACAATGACAATCTGCCAAGTTTTTGCACAGAGAGAGAGAGAGAGAGAGAGAGAGAGAGAAGATGTTAATAGTAATACCGTCTGCCATTGCCAAAGCGCCAAAGCGCAAACTAAGTGACGGAAACACTCCCAATGCTTGAAATCTTTGCCTGTTCTATTGGCCTGAATGATGATGGTTAAGGCGGATTAGAACAGGAATCAAAACTCCACCTTTCTGATTTGTACACACATTACCATAGTTGTCAATAAGAAAACCTTCAATGTTTTTTTCTCCAGGGCACGTATTTGCCTCAAATGCACAAGCTGAAGCCAGAATAGAGTACTGAACAAAATGATCTTACTCAAATCGCAATGTTATAGTTTCAACTTTCAATTCTACGCGGGTATCGGATCATAACTTCAGCCATAATAAGGTAGGCAGTAGCCCTGAGTACTTGAGGGTTGAACCGATGTAACTGGCAAGATATGCATGTACCTTTCAAAAACTGCCTGCATTTTAGGCTGCATGTACCTTTCAAAAACTGCCTGCATTTTAGGCTTTCTCATTTCTACAATCCATATAGCAGTTGAATTTTAATAAAAAGACAAATTTAATACAGACAGAATTGCTGATTGTGAATTTGATCCTGTTCAAATAGATGGTTTGTTCGAACCTGTAAATCATTAACCAGTTTTGGTACTTGTCTAAGGCCAGGTCCAGAACCGTGGCCATATTTACCCAAAATCAACATTATTTGCCAGATAAACATAAACTTTCCAAAATCAACATTATTTGCCAGGTAAACATAAACTTTTCCATTGCATACCAAGACAATTGCATTTCTTAGCAAGCCACTGCCAAGAGACAAGGGGTCCATAATGAGCCAGTGGCCAAAGAAAGGGGGATTAGGTGACTTTCGCTTGCAACAGACTCATGAAAACTGGCTTATCACTTTTCATTTGGTAACCATGACAGTATGATTACACTCATCGAAGGCGTTTTATCAATGATGTTATATTATGAAGAAATATTATTCTTGGATAAAGAATCAATATACCAGATAAATCATTCTGAAAAAAAAAAAAAATATATATATATATATATATATATACACACACACACACACTAGATTAATCAATTTCACAATCATCGTAGGACACCAATCCAAAACACAACAATCAGATTCAGGCATTACTAAAGGAAAAAGTAAAACTTAATTTAAATATTCACAAGCTAAACCAGTAAAATTCATGCGTTAACCATTCCCCGGAAGAATTCCAGAAGAGTACATTTATCATCTTTACAACCACCATAACTCTTCAATCTTCATGGATTATTTATTTCCCACCATTACAATACAATCAACCGAGATTGGCACTGGCATCCTATTCCTATTTGTCTCGGTTAGACACAATACAGAGATGAATGGTAAATCATCTAAGCTAACCTTCAAACCTAAGACAACATCATCTGAACTGCCAAATAATGTTTATGAACAGGACAGGGAACCTAAGGCTTAGACAGATAAGAACTGTACAGAAAATGGGTATCATTGACCAATATCAATCTAAAAAAGAATTTTATGCCCTAAGAACAACAGAATTTAGTCTTCATCTTTAGATTAGTACTTCACCAGAAGAAGCTATCCTCTAAAAACAGAAAACAAGAAGCCTAAAGAAGGAAGGAACTTGCGTAGTAAATGAAATAGGTTTCAACTAAGATTTTTAGTAAAGAATTCAAAAGCAAAAAGAATGAGAACTCTATCAGGAGCTGGAATCAGCGTGCTGCCCCAATTATGTGCTACTAAATTAGCTTGTAGTAGCAGTCTCTTCCATAAAGAAGAATCTGATAGCCTTTGCTACAGGGACACTTAAAGTGGACAACTAGGCATTCCCCAGTTCTCTCCGCACAAACGGCTTCTTCATATTCTATCACTGAACCAGTCTGCAAGAAACAGAGGACTATATAATCAACACCACACTTTAACAAGCAAACACTTCAAGAATGAGCACATCAAAATTCTGAATCTTGGGGTTTTTCAATAATTTAGGAATTCCAAGTTCATAGAATAACTAAGCCGAATTAGACATGAGATTCAAATTTCTTTTCATTTGTTTTCACTTTTACACAGTTTTCTGGGCAGCCAAAAAAAATCATTATGCATACCTTCGTCGCATTGGCAGTATTGCCTTGAGTGCATTTTTCTACTTCCTCAACGCCTATCACTCCATCAGGCATAAGTTCATCACACCACTGATTCATTTCCTTCATGCAATCCCTCATCTTCCTTAGCCACTGTTATTGGTCCAAATTAAATAAATCTAAGTTTTCGGAAAAAAAAAAACCACAAAATCCACCAAAGAATACAAAAATAATGAAAAGAAAACACTAATCCACATTGCGATACTGCGATCTGCACCAACATGTCAAAGATCATTATCAATCCCAACAACATATCATAATCGCATCACACACATCAATATAAATAAAGGACGTATTTAAAAAAATGAGATAACGAATGAAAGTAAAAGAAAGCGCAGACTATCCCAACAAAGAGTGAAAGAAAATAAAAGAAAGAGCAGACTAACCCAACCATATTAGAAATTCAGGATCCATAATAAACCCAGAAACTACTACTAAGTACTAAACCTTATAGTGGGGATTCTCATAAACAGTCGAATCATCGCAATTAGATGACCGCAAAAAGCTTTTGTTAGGTGATGGGTCCGATACAGTCCTCCTGAGCATCGGCGGCCGTGGTGGCAGAGAAGCAGTTTCCATTGACCCGGGCGTCGCCACATCGGTCTCTGGTGGCGATTGCGGAAGCAGGCTTGTTGCAGAACCCGTGCCGGACACAGAGAGAGTGTCTGACCCTGCCACCGGAGGGCTGTAAGGATCGGAATGGCAGCGGCGCAGGACTGGAAGGGAGTCGGTACGAGTCGGCTTGGCGGGTCCAAAATTAAACACGGATGAGGTGCAAGGGAGGGTAATCTTCGAGAAGTCACGGATTGAAGTTATGTTGGTATTCTCCTGGGGTTCAAGGAAGAGTTTCTTGGGTTTTTTGGGGATTTGATCTTGCGGGTCCAACAAAGGAGTAGTGGGTTCAGGAGAACGGCGTTTGTTGGAGGAAGAAGAGACGGTGGGAAGAACAGAAGAACCGGAGCAGCCACAGGCGGTGCAGGGAGTGTTGTAGTTGGTAGCGGGAGCGGAAGTGTTGGTGGTGGTAGCCGATGAATTGAAGCTGTCAAGGCGGAGAAGGGTGAAATCGATGGATTCAGGGAGACTTTCAGGGCTGCTTTTGCCGTTATTGGTGGTGGCGGTTTCCAGCTTTTGATCGAGTTCACTCATTTTCTTGAATTTTTTTTATTGGTGCTTTCTTTTTATTTTTTAGCCCCCGCTTTGATACTGAGAAATGGGAAAGAGAGGGGGATTTTGCGGGGTTTTATAGATAGCTAACTGAAAGAAGTTTTGGCGCCAAGACGCCAAAATATCAGGTGGCGGAGTTCATTGGCATCATACAAAATAACAATATTATAACTTAATGACAATTTAAGCATGCCCGTCTAGCTCAGTTGGTAGAGCGCAAGGCTCTTAACCTTGTGGTCGTGGGTTCGAGCCCCACGGTGGGCGTTTTGTTTTTTACTCTTACCCTATTTTGTTAACTTTGAGAAACAAAAATAAAAGGGCCTTTGGACCCACTAGGTTCATATCAATATATGAAGTGAAAAATGCTAAAAAAGTTCTTTTACACAGGAATCCACGTATACAATCTTCTTAGGAGAATAACATTAGGAGAGATAAATATACTATACAGTATACATTGCAAACATGAGTAAATCAGTACTCGAGAATGTTTCTAATAACCAGGAAACCGCTTTATGGTTGCAACCTACCATTCCACAGGCCATCTCGTAGTACCACTACAGCAAAACACAGAGAACTATGTTTCGAGCGATGATGCATAAACCCACTTGATTCTCTTCTTCTGCTTTGTTGGTTTCACTCCCCCACCACTTTCCTTCATTAGGGATCCTTCTATCCCTTGGTGAAGCGGAGTTTCCATTCAAATGCTAGAGTCTCTATCAGGAACTGAAGATCATGGCATCAAATCAAAATTTGCTTCCAATAGAGAATGAACTTCAGACAGGGAAGACACCTTGAAATCTGGTTCTACATCCAAGCTGGTGAAATCAGCAGAACTGTATCTCTCTTTTTCATCAAGTAAGCATGTGAATGCTCCAGCTCGTTTCCCACAAGCAACCTGTAAAATTGTAATATCCATAAAATCAATCACCCTATGTGCAAGACCATGAATTCATTAATACCACATATCCCCTAACTTATCAAAACTAGAATAAATGGCTAATGGAAGCAAGAAAACAAGTTCCCCATGTGATCTGACAGTGTTATATGTGATGAAGTATGAATGGTTTTAGCCCTTGTTTGGATGTGTGGAAAGTAGAGGGGAAGAAAAATAAGCTGAGAAAAATAAAGAATGATTGACATTTTCCTTTGTTTGAAAAAAAGATATAATAAAGGGAGGATGGAAAATAACCTTTATTTTCCTTTGGAGACATGTGGGAGAAAAGTATACCTATACATAACAATTATAAAATTACCCTTTTCTAAAGTTTTTTTTTTTTTTTTTTAAATACATAGGATAAAATTGTAAATTTATCATACTTTTCTTTCTTCTCTTTATTTTCCTCCCTTTCTATCCAAACAAGAGCAAATAAAATAATAAAAGGAAAATATTCTTTATTTTCCACTCTTTATTTTCCTTTCACCCTAAAAAATTTCCCAAACAGAACGTTAAGGTGGTAACCAAAGTTTCCACTTGATGGGTATGGACTTCTCTCTTTGTTGGATACCTCGTCAAGCAAACAACATTGCTCATCAGTTAGCTAGATCCTCTAAGTCTTTGATTGTAATGTGATTTGGTCACAGCCTTTTTTTGCTCTGCGTTCTTGGATAGTTTCAGATAATGCTTTTTAGTAATGAAGTTTTCTTATTTTAAAAAAAAAACGAAAAAGTTCCTACTTGACATAAGCATCAAAGACAACAAAATAGCACAAATCAAAGTATCGGAAAAATAAATTTCAAGAAGAGAATGTCATGCTTACATCATCTTTAAGGCTATCACCAACCATCATGACTTCATTAGGCTGAAATTCCCAAGTTGAACAGATATGCAGGAGAGGAGCTGGGTCTGGTTTACAAGGACGGAACTCCCTGCTTAATGCTGGAGAAAACATCATCTGCATTTATAAGGCATTGCAGATAACAATTAAAATCCAATACTTACCAGTAAAACTGCTTGGAAAGTATAAAGTGAAGGGGGAAAAAATCCATGTGCAGAGTATGCATGTCAATTGACAGAGGACACAGAGCTTGTGCATGTGTTCCACATAAAGTTCACATTTTAAAGCCAGTCGGGACAGATTAATCAGCACTCACAATAGGAATGCATCCAAAGTCAAATGTCCGCCATCAGCCTAAAGCAAATTAAGGACCGATAGCTAGTATCAGAAAAGGCACCTTCTAGATAAGGTATTAAAAGCTTCAAGATCAAGGTACAGAAGAACCAAGGTTTGTTACAAATAAAACCACAGAACTCTATGTTCAGTAGGAAAAAAAATGCTTCTGGGAAAAGAGAGAGAGAGAGAGAGAGAGAGAGAGAGAGAGAGGAAGAGGGAGAGGGAAAGAGAGGAACAGATAAGGGAAAAGTTTATAGCATCATAAACTCCCAGATCTTAATCCATTGACCTCTAGACCACAAGAGATGTTTTCACTTTTCAGTGGAGATTGGTCAACCTACTGGTTTATATGTTTGACATGATAATAGACTGCATTAGCATTAGCTCTTTTTACATTACATCCACAGACCCTCCACTCAAATACAACAGTCTAAGCATTTGGAAAAGATTATATAGAACCATGGGAGGGTTTAAAGCTTCATATCACATTTCAACAACCTTTCACACAAAACAAATTAAAATAGAACTCACCCCAGACCGTAAATGAAAAAGATCAACTGCCTCCTTGACATTTCGAGTAATTAATCCTCTTCTGAAAAACAAAAGGAAAGCAATTTGTTACCATATGTCTATACCATAAGTACCACGTTGCAAAATTTGTCTGCAAATACCATCATCATGATAAAAGCTAAATTTGCATTTAAAACTTTGCAAACACGAGTCACTGACTAATAACATTTGAAAAATATATCACCCCCAAAACGAGAGGAAAAATTATACTTCACTATTAATGACTCCCAAGAAAAAATAAAAAGTGAAGGAAAACACTAGCAAGCACCAGTTCCTACCACATAGGCGCAACAAAAGTACTTGCATGCGAAAACTAGAATATCTTCACAAACATGCCAGTCATATTATACAATACTCGTGCAAATCAAGCATGAACATATGTGCTACTAACAGAAGATTAAATGAGCCTCAACTCTCCGTCCCAGCCCACCACTTAAAACTTCCAGAAGCTCCAGTAATGGAAAAAAAAAAAAAGTAAAAAAAGAACCCACATTGCCAAAGAAGCAAGAAAATCTGAGTAACAAACTGAATAAGCTCTGATAAGGGAATTTTCGCAAATAAACAAGAACAATTTTAAAGGGAAAAGAAAAAATTATGAGCATTGAAACTTTACCTTATTTTCTTTGAATCAAGGAAAGCACACAGCTCTACTGCGCCTGCACCATAATTAAATCTAAAAATTCATATAATTTTCCACTAACCCCCAAAATACAAACAATGCTACACCTGTATCAAAAAATAACAAACTAACCGGGCATAATTTGGAGGCGATCGAGGCCCTGGCGCTCAAAATCAAGGATAGTCTCATAAGCTCTGCGCTGCTTATCGGGACTCCAATTCTCAATGTGATGCAAGATATCAATCCCAGAAGGATTTTCTGCTTTAATTCTGCTATACTCGTCATCACCGAGAACGGCCCTGTACATTGCGGCGAAATCGATGACGGGGACGGTTAGGGTTCCGTCCATGTCGAAGACGACGCCTCTTAAGCGAGCTTTGGTGGCATTGGCCATGGTATAATGAGAAATGAGAAATAGAGATTTAGGATGCAAGAAGAGGATGGACTTGGAGAGGAGCAAGGGCATGGAAAGGATCAGGCTTTAGAAGTGGAGGATAGAGTTCAACAATGCGGATCGCGACAGAGAATTACAGTAGGACATTTGGAGGGAAGTGGAATAAATATATTTTTATTTATTCATATTTCATTAAAAAATATTTTAAAATTATTCACAATTTTTTTTTTAAAAAAAAAAAGTAAAAAAAAAAAAAAACTATAATTAGAGATGAAATTCTGGAGGAAGGTAAATGGGGTGGGCCAGACTATAGGCAATTTCTTTGGAAGCAGAGCCCATTCCAAAATTAAGATGAAAATCTTAAAGTATGATTGTGTCTGTTGTTTCATAGGG
The DNA here is from genome assembly GCF_030052815.1 of Hevea brasiliensis. Lineage (NCBI taxonomy): Eukaryota > Viridiplantae > Streptophyta > Magnoliopsida > Malpighiales > Euphorbiaceae > Hevea > Hevea brasiliensis. Next base: position 70,781,858 of record NC_079507.1, on the reverse strand, counting down.
TTACCCACTTTGTTTGGTTGCTTAAATGTAAATTGAACGACACCGCGTGCGTTGCAGCAGCCTCCATCTTTCTCGACTACTGATTGCTTAGAAGCTATACTCTCATGGCCGCTAATTTGCAACCGACGCAACCATCACTCTCCTCTAAGCCATCGAACAAAAAGGGAAAGGGAAAGAGAAAAAGAAATGCTCAAGACCCGGAACTCGACCAGCTCGATTCACTTCCGTGGAACCAGTCTCTTTCAGAGGATGATCCCTTCTCTGCCTTTGTTGGCTCTCACGAGCTTGAAGGAGGTTCTCTCTCTCTCTCTCTCTCTCTCTCTCTCTATATATATATATATATATATAACTGGGCAATGCATTGCGGGGTTTTTGGGTTTAAGTGCTCTCTCTATATATTTAATCATGTTTGTATGTTGATGCTCTTGGAAGGTTTCAGCTTGCTTCTAATTTTTCTTTTCTTCTTTGCTTTCTCCAATACTGGTGAAATTTAGGTTTTCTTTCTCTTGAAGAGATTGATGAGGCTGGTTATGGTTTAGAGATTCCTAATGTTGACGAGGGAAAGCCAGGGAGAAATGTAAAATCAAAGAAACGGAAGCATAATAATGCTGACGATGGAACTGAAGAGAAAGTGGAGGAAGAAGAGAAGACTGGGGAGAATGAGGAAAAGAAAAAGAAGAGGAAGAAGAAGAAGAAGAAGAAAAATAAGGCAAAGGAAACCCAGAAAAATGAAGAACCCGCGGCCGGTTAGTGGTTTCTATATACTTGATTTATTATATAGCTTGATGTTTAGTTTTGGGCCTGCATTCAGTTTCTGTTGTTTGTATGATTTCATTCCTTTATGTTACTTTGTAAGCTATTGATTTTGATAGTTGGTTGAATTTTGCTAGCAGTACATGTTATGATCTTTAAGTATTAGTAATATGGGGATTTCTGTTGTATTTGTAGTAGCTTGGAAATTTAATGATCTGCTTATTGTGCTCTTTGAATGTAGTTAGCAATGGAAAGGATGAGGATGATGTTGATGGAGAATTGGTTGATGAGACTGATTTTCATGCATGGAATGAGCTGAGACTTCATCCTTTGCTCATGAAATCAATATATAGGCTTGGGTTCAAGGAGCCAACACCAATACAGAAAGCTTGTATTCCTGCTGCAGCTCATCAAGGGAAGGTTAGTGAAGATTAATGTCTCAGATAAGATTTTTGTGATAAGGCTTGTATATAATGCTGTTTTGTCAGGTAGTCATTGTTGTGATTTTATGTGACAGGATGTTGTTGGTGCTGCAGAGACTGGTTCTGGAAAGACGCTTGCTTTTGGTTTGCCCATCTTCCAACGTCTTTTGGAGGAAAGATATAAGGCTACAAAAATGTTTGAGGAAATGGGTGATGAAGCTGAAAAGTTTGCTCCAAAATGTCTCATGCGGGCACTTATCATCACTCCTACAAGGGAGCTTGCACTTCAGGCATGTCAAAATTTTGTTTCTCTTTATTTTATCTCTTACTTGATATGATGCTATGGTGAATTGATAATTGTTTGATTTGCCCTCTTGCAATATCTGGTTGAGGACTGGTTGGATGCTCTTGTGGCTATTTATAGTTTTCGTTTTTATTATTCGTAGACATAGGACTGACACATATGTGAGGTTCAGCGTTTTACTTGCTAATTCTTATTGTCTTTGTTTTTTTATTGTCAAGAACTTGCAAGATTATCATTTCTTATCAAATCCAGACCTTCAGCTTTCATAAGGTGTAAATAAATTCTGGTTTTGTTTGATGCTTAACGAATTTGAAAGTGGGGAATTGTCATCCATAGTCTTTCATTAAACAATATTCCTAGCTATAAATCTCCTGACTGACTCTTAGACTTGGTGGCTTTTAGCATTGTAGATTTGAACCTTCCATTTGACTACATGATGAGAAATCCAATGGACTTGCTAAGGAACCCCCAAGATATTTGAATCAATCCCAAAGACCATCACAATCAGATTCTTCTAAATGAAATTACTTAACCCAAAACTAGCATTGTGGTAGAGAACAAAGTAAATATTCAATTAGGAAATAAAAGGATTCAAGACCCAATACCAACTTGTGGTAGAGAACCAAGAATATCGGTGTTAATTTTTGCAAGCTAGTCAGACTTCTTAAGAAAGAGAAGTTCAATGAAGAACGATAAAAGGAGAATCAATTTCTCAAGTTCAAATTAATGTCAAAAACTATCCAAAATACAGAAAATGTTAAGTATTTATAGGTGGCTGCCTAAGGCCTACCTTAGAAAAACATTAAACCCTAAATGTATAAAGAAAATTACAAGCAAACTAAAGATTTTCGCCAATCAGTGCATCCCACGGCCAGGCCGTGCGCCTAGGCTTGATCTCCCACCCTGGCTGTGCGGTCAACTCTACGATGCTCCACTCATCAAGGCGCACGGCCAGGCTGTGTGCGTCACCCTATTCTCCCAGCCAAGCCGTGAGGTTTACTGCCCATTTGCAAATTTGATGCATTATTAATATTTCCTTGGTTTTTCTTGGCACTTATGAAGCAAATATACTAGTGTTGCCGAGGGTGATCTCCTTCCTTGAATATTTGAGCTAATATGACCCATTTGATCTCCCTTAGCATGCCAAAATTCTCATTTTCAGGTTCTTTGCCACAATGAGTTTGAATTAACCCTTTTAGTGCTCTAGCCCTTGCCCTTGTGATTGGCCCTTTGAAGACTTTAGTGGCATTGGTTCCATGAACTCCATCACTACGTTTTCTTTTTTCCTTCATATATCCTTTTGTTAAGTATTCTTAATTTACTATTTGGATTATTTTTTCTTTTCTAGGTAACTGATCATCTTAAGGAAGTGGCTAAGGGTATTAGCATTAGGGTGGTTCCTATTGTTGGGGGAATGTCAACAGAGAAGCAGGAAAGACTCTTAAAAGCAAGGCCTGAGGTTATTGTTGGAACTCCTGGTCGATTATGGGAACTTATGTCAGGAGGAGAAAAGCATCTTGTTGAGGTAAGTGCTGAGCCATGACGTACTGAGGGAGGCAATGTGAATCCAGATTTGTTTTTGGTTTTGTAGTTGTTCTTGTTCAGAAGTTGCACTTTTTGAAAGATTTTTTTTTTTTTTTTTGTCTCTAGATATTTGATTTTTTAGTAAGGTGATTTCTTCCCCTCCTTTTCTTCCCCCTCTTTTATTAACCTTTTAAAACTGTTCGAAGCACATCTTGGAGGTGTTATTTGACCCTCAATTAATTAATTATTTATGTTTTCCATTTTTGCAGTTGCATTCATTGTCTTTCTTTGTGCTGGATGAAGCTGATCGAATGATTGAAAATGGACATTTCCGTGAGTTGCAGTCAATAATTGACATGCTGCCTGCGGCCAATGGCTCCGTTGAAGTTGAAGGCCAATCTCAAAATGCACAAAGTTGTGTGACTCTGTCAACCTTGCAAAGAAAGAAAAGACAAACATTTGTTTTTTCTGCAACGATAGCATTATCTGCTGATTTTCGCAAGAAGCTAAAGCGTGGTTTGCTAAAATCAAAGGAAGAAAAAACTGGAGGATTGAATTCTATAGAAACTCTCTCTGAACGTGCAGGAATAAGAGCTGATGCAGCCATCATTGATCTGACAAATGCATCAATCCTGGCACATAAGCTTGAGGAATCATTTATTGAGTATATATTCTACATTACATATGATATATGTCATCTGAATCTCCTCAGCAATTTACCATCTTGTAGCATGATGTTTTAAAGCTAATGTTTGATTACTATATTTTGACAATGCTTAATTGTTTGCCATGCCTGTGCAATAGTGGATGCTTACTCATGAAGAAAATTCATCTATCTTGCTAAAACTTTTTCTTAAACGTTTATAGGGTTTCTATTCTCCTATTTTGAATTTTATTGTTTAATTTTTTTAATTATAATGTTATACTTTCTTTATTTTATCAATATGCACAAAACATATTTATCATAAAAAAAACCATGCAAAGTGACTTACTAAATTTGTGTTAGATTTATGTAGGTGGCATTTTTGGTACTTGTTTGACAGTAATGTGTTTGACAAGTATTCAACATTTGCATACCCCTTATTGGAGGTGTTTTGATGCTTCATGACTTACAACATATTTTCCAGTTCCAGTATAGTTACACCTCCATTATAGAATCTTTGATGTTGCTGCCTTAAAATGGTATCCATTGCAATAATAACCAATATTTTATATATCATATTGCCCTCAGATCATGTGATATTTCCCAGACATCAAATGCTCCAAAGTTTGTTGATTCTGGCCATTATTTGTTGCCTATATTTTATTTGAATTTGGCGCTTATCCTCATTAGGGTGCAATGACTCTGCAGATGCAGGGAAGAAGATAAAGATGCTTACCTATACTACCTATTGAGTGTTCATGGACAAGGTCGCACAATTGTTTTCTGTACATCAATTGCAGCTTTGCGCCATATTTCTGCCCTCTTGCGCATTCTAGGAGTACATGTTTGGACACTGCATGCTCAGATGCAGCAGCGAGCTCGTTTGAAGGTTTGTGAATTTTCTTTTTCCCTTTCAGATGTAGTTGGACCTTTTAATTTTCATGTGTTGTCAACTATTTCAAATATATTGTAAATAGTTGTCCATCTGTAATAGCCAATGGTGGATCATGTACCTTGATGTGGATGCTTTACTTTCATGTGTTGTCTACTATTTCAATGCCTACCCCTTTCCCATCTCCTGTTCGATGCAGGCAATTGATCGTTTTCGCTCAAATGAACATGGTATACTTATTGCTACTGATGTTGCTGCCAGAGGCCTCGATATTCCTGGTGTTCGAACTGTTGTTCACTATCAGCTCCCACATTCAGCAGAAGTAAGAAAAAAAATTAAGATGTTTTCAAGTGTATTTTGATGAAAGTGGTTTCTTTCCTTTTTCATGAAATTGCTTTTTTTTTTTTTTTTTAGGTTTATGTTCACAGAAGTGGAAGAACTGCTAGAGCTTTTACTGATGGATGCAGCATTGCTTTAATCTCACCTAATGATACCTCAAAATTTGCCTCTTTATGCAAATCTTTTGCAAAGGTATTGTGACTAACAAAGGGAATTTTGAGTTTTCAATATTATTTATAAAACTTATGCTGCTTCTTCCTCCATCCATTTTTTCTTTCCGCCATTTGAGTTATCCTTTACAGATACATTAACATTAAAATGCTGAGTGACATTTTTGGTGAGCTTGACAATAGATGCTACTTGCATAAATTAACAGTAACCTTTTTAGATACATTTTAGCCTAAATTGTAAGATTGATGCATTTGAATTGCCTCTCTCTTCACACAGGAAAGTTTTCAGAGATTTCCTTTAGAGGAATCATACATGCCTGAGGTGATAAAACGATTGTCTCTTGCACGCCAAATAGACAAGATTATGCGGAAAGAGTCACAGGTTTTTTTGCATATTTTACTTTTCTTGTGATGTTTTGTTTACTTAATGTAAAAATTTAACTTATTTTATTAGCTATGGCCCCAAGGAATTCATTATTCTTGCATGCTAAGTAATTTCTTGTATGAATTTTTTACTTTTCTGGTGGTGTTCTGTTATTTACTTAATGTATTGAACTTATTTTATTAGCTATGGTCCCAAGAAATTCCTTGTTCTTGCGTGCTAAGTAATTTCTTACATCATTAGCTGTAGAAAGTCCCAGTTCATGTGTGCCTCCCTCCTCCTTTAACTTGTGTGTGTATCCTCTTCTATAGGAGAAGGCAAAGAAAACCTGGTTTGAACGAAATGCAGAATTGGTTGAGTTAATTGTGGAGAAGGATGATAGTGAGGATGAAAGAGTGAACAATTATAAGCAAAAGAAAATCACCTCCATGCAATTGAACAAATTACAGCAGGTTTCATCTGCTATAGATAATTCTTATTCTTATTTTGAACTTCCTTCTCTGGAATTGAAAAGTTGGTCATTTCATTTTCCTTAAATAGGTTGTATGTGTTAATTGTTTTATAATTTAAATTGCAGGAGCTCAATACATTGCTTTCGCGCCCATTGGAACCAAAATCATTTTCACATCGTTATTTGGCAGGGGTATTTAAATATCGGTTTTCCTTATACTGTGCTATCAGTTTGAGTGCTCATATCGGTCACTAAAAATGTATTGATATTGATAATTTATGCTGAAGCATTTTAGATTGTTATTTTGAGTCCAGTATAGGCTTACATATATGCACACTTATAGTTTTCCATGCCAAGTTTAATTGGTGGTTATACTTGTAATTTTGTACTTGTGCATTAATATTAGCAGTTCTTAAAAGACCTTCTGTTAGAGCTTAACTGCAATATTCTCCTGTGAACATGAGCTATGGCTAAGTTCTTTATATGATTTTGAATCTGGACCTTACAAAGGTTTATTGTAAACCTGGACAGCAAGTTAGTTTAATCAATAGAATATTATAATCCTTCTCTGAATTATGTTGAATGTGCTTTTACATTTGATGCATGCTTGAATCAACAGTTCTTGTACATGGGACATTAGGGGCAGGACTTGTGAGTCTGTTTGGCTGGCATTTTTTTTTTTTGTGCATTTTTGTTGTATTTTATGCTCCTTGATTTCAGTTGATGCAAGATTGCCTTTATATTATGCACCAATGTACCTCTTCTAAATCCAATGAAAGTGATGATCTTAGCTACCATCTTCAAATTTTCCTACAGGCTGGTGTTTCACCTCTCCTGCAACACCAGTTAGAAGAATTAGCTAGGCAAAATATGGGCAATGATTTGGGAGGTAACAAAAAAAGGAAATTGGTGGTTATTGGTCAAGATTGTGTGGAGCCACTTCAGGCACTCCGAAGTGCTGGTCATGAGGTAGCATGTTCAGTTATAATTTCTCCCACCTGTACATCCTTACGCTCTATGATAGCTTTATTTGAGTGTTTCTATTTGTGGATCAAAATTTCAAGATCTTCCAACACCAAGATGCTGATTTGCATGTCTTCATATGTTTGAAATTATAGTAACATGATGTGAGAAAACTGTAGCCATATGGTTCCATATGTTTTGCATTCATGGTATTTAAAGATTGGAACAGCACTGAAAATTGATGTCATTTGCTTCAGAATTTGTTCTGGCTGGTGTACTTCTTTGTGAGGTTCAGAACAGAAAATTAGGTGTCACCTCATTTAGAAAGCCCTCAGAGGTAGGAACAAGCAGTTCCTCCTTAAATTGGGTGTTAAGCTGCAGAATCTTGCAAGACTATCATTATGGTGCTAAATCTGTTATGGTCCCAAGCAGCAGCTGATGTATTGCAAAATCTTAAGAAGGCTCATCTCTTGGCAATATTTTCAGTGTTTGCCTGCATCATAAGGCTTTTGGTCTTCTTCGTCTGTGATAAAAATAACAATATCCAAATTTTACATATTTACTGAATTTTGTCCTTTTTATTGGCTTTTATGTTCAAGCTTTCATGTTTGTTCTTTTCCTTACTATCATATCAGGTGCGCGTGGATGTGAAGGAGATGGCAGAAAAACGAAAAAGTATGGAGAATTTGAGGAGGAAAAGAAAAGAAGAGAAGAAAAGTATTCTTTGTTCTTCATCTTGCTCTTTTTTTGTTTGGCCCTGTTGTTGGGTTTGTGCGGCAATCTCAGTTTTCTTCATAATGTTTCTCAGGATCAAGAGATCAGCGAAGGAGGCAGAAGAAGAACTTAAATCGAGATAATGAGTAGAATAGCTATATGAAAGTGTCTTTCCCTTTCAACTTGCAATCAATTTGAGGGTGTAGAGGATCTCTTCTTATACCTCAAAAGAAATACACATAGCAAACGCAATGTTTTTCGATGTAACATTTTGTGCTGGACATAAAAGTCTAAGCATGTGTAAGCCATTGAATTTGTAATACAGTATGTGATCAACCAATGAGCTAAGATTTAGAATTTAGGAAATCAGCATTTGTAGCTGGCTCAGTTAATTCAAAAAAAAAAAAAAAAACAAAAGATGGCTCGAGAAGGTGCCTTGAGTTCTGACTTTCATTGATCTTTTATATTATTGGATGTAATAAGCTGAATACAATTTTCTGGACCCAATTGCGGCTGCAGGCAGTTGATCATCGAGAAATGTTTGCAGTGAGTGAAAGCAGTTCAGATTATTTGCATTAACGTTTGTTGTAAAATCTTCTGATTGACTAGTCTTAGGGTTGTGATAATTTGAGACGTAAAGATTCCCTGAAGCCTGAAGCAAGGTGGGATACGGGAACTATGGGCCGTCTGCGAAAAGTCAGTTACTTCAATGAACAAGCTACCCCCATATCTGGATTGTGACTTTTTTAATTTTAAGTGTAGAAATCTAATATGGTTGACTCTTCAAAGTGAATCTAAACATAGCAATAGGCAAGTGGGTGCCCCAATTATTGAAAAATATTTATATATATTTTTTATTTATTTAACTCTAATTAAAACATGGATTCGAAAATTTTTTAATATTTTATTACGAGTTCCATAATATTACCGTTATCATTTTATAAGCTCTTGAAAATTTTCTTTTTATTATTTTTTTTGTGAATCCCCATTGCTGTGAGATTTCATAGATGATAATTTAATATAAAAATAAATAGAAGGGCGAAAAATACAAATTTTTAATTTTGTAGACATGTGCCATGGAATTTGTGCCTATCCTTGGTCAAGCATGATTTTTAACCTCATGATAAATATACAGGTTTGATGATCCCTTTTACATTGCAAGTCTTTTTTTCCTTTTTCTTTTTTGAATTTGAATGTTCTTTATAGAACGTGCTTTTATAATATTCAAAGAAATTATAAATTTTACCTTTTTTTATAATTATACTCTAAACTATGATTTTATTAATAAATATACGTTAAAATTTAAATTTTACTACAATTAAACTTTGTTATTAGTTATCTTATTAAATGTTAACATGTGTACAAGGTTAATATTTTTAATTTCAAATTTTATATTAATTAAACCTAAATTACAATAGAATAAAATTTATTTATAGCAAATGACACTACTTCCATCAATAATACAAAAGTTCATCTTCTATCTTTTCACTCTTTGGCCATTAGCTCTGCTCAAATCTCTGCATCTCACAAAATTATTAGGCATCAATTTTTTACATCCATTCACTCTACCAATACTAATTAGCATGTTTATTCCTTCTCTACCACATTAAAGCATACATCTCTTCCGACTATCTTTCATTACCTCAATAAGTTATTATCTCTATGGTACTCACTTCTACTCAATTAAATTTTATACTTATAAAAATTCAATCTCACTCTTTATTAATATCCTTTATTAATAATTTAACTAAATATATCTTGATAGTTATAAAACAAAATCCATTAATTCATTAACTATAATTTATTTTATTATAAATTTAATTTAATTAATTTTAATTTAAAATTTAAATGTACTGATCTATTATTTAAATGTACTTGTCACGACCCAACCTATGGGCCGGACCGGCACTAGGACCTGGGCCAGCTTAAAGCCCCCGAGGCCCGTAGTAAGCCTAACTGTTCATTTACCCAATTCTAAGGCCCATTTGGGCCCAATTTTAAGAAACCAAACGGACAGAGTCCGGCCATAAAATGGACTTTCCAACGGGGAGTTTTCGACTCACCCGACCTGTAAACACAATAAATACTCAATTGGGGAGCTCAGCTCACCCTCCACATACTCATCAACATAATAATAAATGGGAGCTCAGCTCCCTCATCCAATCCATCAAACATGCATAGCATATTAAGTTTACAGGTCCCAAAATAATAATTTAGTTTACAGACCCAAATCAAATAAACATTTCTAACACATGCGGAAATTCTAAGATTTAACAAGTTTATACAAACAGTAATAATTGACCTGCGAGGGAGAAAGCAAGTTAACCTAAAAAAATATCCTCCTGTGGCCTGTAAAAATTTTTGAACAGGAGTGAGCGTTTGACTCAGAGAGTAAAATATTAATTTTAACCATAATCTCTATAACTATCTAAAACTAATGCAACCTGTGGAATGAAATGCAACATCAGCAATAAATTCACATCATAGCATCAAAAAGGTAATTTGGAGCACTCACACACCCTGTAGTATCAATCATAACATATGGGAGCTGATCCCCTATACAGCTCTCTTAAATCCAACCTGGTGCCAGCGAATTACTCAAGCCGTGACTACCCCTCGAAGGATCGGGTCCCAGCGAATTACTCAAGCCGTGACTACCCCGTCCTATCCATAGTCCACACCACATCACACGCACACTGCTCCAAATTACCACAACAACATCCATGGCACATCAACAGTTATGAATGCAACATAAATCGTGCCTAGAGTTTAACTACATAAATATATGCATATAAGTGATGCATGGGCATGCTTGAACATATAATAATATCGAAATTACAATTAAAATTAATATTCTACTCACAGACTTGACGGTGGTCACTGAGGCGGCTGGGCGGAGGAAGAAGGCTGTCCCGGCTCACCTGACAATTTTTATTACAATCATTTAATAAATTTGACTCAATACAAACAAAGAAAAAGACCAATACGTCCTAAGTCGTGCCAAAAATCCGGCAGAGTCTCCCCTATACCTAGGACCTACCCAACCTGCAAAAGGGCTCAAAACACACTTCTATATCCACAATCCATATATCCACAACTCAATCACATCACACAGCCCCTCCTGGGCCCATCAAATCAATCATTCATCACAATATGTAAAATTTCAATTTAGTCCTTATAATTGATCATTTTTGCAAAAACTGCTCAAATAAGCTCTAAAAATTATAAAACTCGCTTGCGGTCCTTAGAAATATTACTAAGCTATTGCAAAAAGATTTGTAATTTTCTAAGCTACCACGAATATTTTATGGATTTTTAATCCTATTTAAGCACTAGAAAATTACGAAAAAGCAAGGTTCGGGTTTACCTTTGCCGATTCCAACTTCGGGAACGCGCTCGGGATGCCTGACAATGGTGGGGTAGCCAAAACCTCGATCCAATTCAGAGACTTTTCCGGTAGCTGGTCTGTCTGGCCGGAAATTCACAGATCCGGACAACTGTCGAATTTCCGCGAATTGAGGATACCTACACGAAGCCCAATAATAATATATAAAAAATCAGGGGTGTTACATTCTTCCCCCCTTACAGAAAATTCGTCCTCGAATTTTACACAAAGCAGAATAAAGTACATGATTACACATTGAACAGATAAGGGTACTTGCTACGCATGTCCCGTTCGACTCCAGTGCACTCTTCCACCGATCGGCTCCTCCACAAAACCTTAACCATAGGGATCTGTTTTGATCTTAGCTGTCTCGATTGGTAGTCCACTATGGCTACTGAGTTGCTCCTCAAATGTCAAGTTCTCCTTTAGTTCTATTACATCCGACTGTAGTACATGAGAAGGATCGGGAATGTATTTCCTGAGCATAGAGATGTGAAACACGGGATGAACGTGAGAAAGGTTGGGTGGTAGCTCCAACCGGTAGGCAACTGCTCCAACTCTATCAGTAACCTCAAAAGGTCCAATATACCGAGGTGCCAACTTGCCCTTCTTTCCAAATCTCATGACTCCCTTCATTGGAGAAATCTTCAGAATACATAGTCACCATCGCAAACTCCACATCCCTCCGTCTGGGTCCGCATAACTCTTACGCCTCTTGAAAAAGTTTTGATCGTTCACTGATTAATGGAACTATCTCAAGTGTCTTGCACTAGGTCTACATCATGCACCTTCGCTTCCCCATTTCCGCCCAACACAGAGGAGACCTATACTTTCTTCCATATAGTGCCTCATAGGGTGGCATCCCTATCTTGGAGTGATAACTGTTGTTGTAGGCAAACTCCACCAAAGCTAGCTGCTCATCCCATTGACCTCCAAAATCCAAAACACTCATGCGACGCATGTCTTCCAGTGTTTGGATTGTCCTTTCAATTTGTCCGTGCATGCGAGGGTGGAAAGTCGTATTGAAGTTCAACTGTGTGCCAAGTGCCTCCTGTAACTTTCTCCAAAACCGAGAAGTGAACTGGGGCCCTCTGTCAGATATTATGGAAGCCGGAACTCCATGCAATCTGACTATTTCTCGAATGTAGAGCCGGGCGTACTGTGCCACAGAATATGTAGTCTTCACAGGCAAGAAGTGAGCTGATTTGGTTAGGCGGTCTACAATTACCCATATCAAATCATATCCTCGCGTGGTACGAGGCAACCCAGTCACAAAATCCATAGAAATCATTTCCCACTTCCATTCTGGGATAGGGAGCTCTTGCAACTTCCCTGACGGTCTCTGGTGTTCAAACTTCACCTTCTGACAAGTCAAGCACTTGGACACAAAGTCTGCTATGCCTCTCTTCATGCCATTCCACCAATAGCTATCTCTCACATCATGGTACATCTTGGTGGAACCTGGGTGGACACTGTACAGTGTATAGTGTGCCTCTCGCATGATTTCATTCCTGAGGTTGTCCACATTGGGCACACATATCCTAGAACCTTGCACTAGGGCGCCATCATTGGCAAATCCAAACTCACCACCTTCACCCTGCTGTACTCTTTCTATGATCTTCATTAATTGTTGGTCTCTGTGTTGGGAAACTCTAACTCTATCTCGCAAGTCTGGACTCACTGAAAAATGAGCCAACAAGACCCCCTCATCTGAAAGATCTAGGATTAAACCTTGATCCATCAACTCATGTACTTTCTGAATCAACAGTCTCTTCTTTGCTGAAATGTGCGCCAAACTGCCAGAAGATTTTCTGCTTAAAGCATCTGCTACTACATTGGCCTTCCCAGGGTGGTACTGGATGGTGCAATCATAGTCTTCCAGAAGCTCCATCCATCTCCTCTGTCTCAAGTTTAAATCCCTCTGTTGGAAGATGTACTTCAAACTCTTATAGTCGGTGTATATCTCGCACACTTCACCATACAGGTAGTGTCTCCAGATTTTTAGTGCAAAGACTACAGCCGCCATTTCCAAATTATGGGTGGGATAGTTCTGCTCATGCCTCTTCAGCTGCCTTGAAGCATAAGCCACTACTTTTCCATTCCGCATCAAAACACACCCTAGGCCAACTCTGAAGGCGTCACAGTACACGGTGTATCCTTCACCGCTCATAGGTAGTGTTAACACAGGGGTTAGACACTCCTTATCCTCATCATTATAACTGACTCTATCGAGCTCTCTTCCTGTCCTTTGGATCTTATCCACTTCCTTTTTCCTATTTTTGGTATTGTTGGTATCTTTTCAACCTGCTGTACTTATTCCTTAATTTTAGTCCTATCTCATCCTTACACCTTTTCCTTCAAAGATGTCTATCCCATCATTAACTTTAACTTTCTTTTTATTTCTTAGTCTTATCTTGATTACTAGTTTCATTACTTCGAGAATTCTAACCCTATGATTTACTCCTACCAGCACATTCTTCACCTTATGTAACACTTATAATTACCCATAGAGAATTTTTTTGTACCCCCTTTTTTCCAACTTAACTATCAGAACATTATCATTCCCTACCAGCCTTAGTAGGAAATTGCTTATCCTGGATGAATATGAGCACCATAAACTATATGTTCCATCTGAACTAACACTACCAGTAGGAAATATGTGTCATGCCTTAATTCCAAACAAGATACTTCACGTGTTCATTCTCCTTAATATAATCATATATCGCCCATAGCTTTCTAAACTTCAACCTCAAATTACCCATCAGAACAATTTCATCTATTGAAACTCATCCATAAATAGTACTTCATCTAGCTCATAGTTTAAAAGCAATGCAAGCCTTAGTAGCTAACTCAATTTAACTCTGTCATTACTCTGATCGTCCTTTCATACTTAACACTAGGTATGCACTTACTTCATTCTCATATCAGAAATTGTATATGAATTGGTGCCTATCAAAATCTCAAATAACTAGGTCTCCTTGCCTCGCCTGCTCCTTATATAACGCTCTGGAATCAAAAACACGAGCTAAACTTGAAAAGAAAGAAAAATATCCTCTATATTCAACTACGCCCGATTGTCCATATAATAATGTTTAACCTATGTTTCTTAGTTTTTCTCTTCAAATTTCATCATCTCCTAGCACAATTGTGCTCTACCTATAAGGTATCATCTGCATGAACCCTTTACTATACCATCGTCCTTCCTGACATAATATTTTATAATTTATTAACTTTACTTATACTCGACCTATGATTCATATCTATCATCGTTTATATTGTGCCCTTAACCCTTGTTGAATCCTGAAAGATTTCTCTCGCTAATAGATTCTTCAAACACTAATTCCACCCTTATTTATGGTCATTAATTTGATCCTTAAACTTTCTAGTGATTTATTACCATCCATACTTGTCACTTTTTATTCTACCCCTGCTGTTGCTCTATCGTTATTGCGTCACTGCAAAGTGATTCTGTTGATCACACTAAAAATGTTTGCCTGACATTCATAACGAACCTCTAACTACCTTCTCACTATCTCAAAAGTCTAACCTAAAACCTATGTGTCATTATATATCATTCTTTTCCTCTCATCATACCTATTTGATCCCTTAGACTGACTTTTATTTAACTTATTGCTTACTAACTTCTCTTTCTCTACCTATTTAGGTAGTCCACAATACCATCGCACACCTTCTAACATTTACTCATTATTATTGTATTCCATACCTCCATCACTTTTCTCACTAATGTGGTCCCATTTTGGGTTTTCCATCCTTGTCATTCTCCTTGCCAAGAATAACACTTAGCCTATCCTATATCTTAACTTTGTTCCTTTTATTATGCGCTCTTTAGGTTGTCCTTTCATTTATTTCCTTTGTCTTACCCAAAATAGAACTTGACTCTTCTATCCCTGGTTCCATTCTTCTTCCTAACATAATAGCTGTACTTGCTAACTATATCTTTCAGAGTCTCTATCGCGTTATCATATGTCTGTGCTACTCAGATTTGGTCCTTTGACCACTCTAGCTAGTACTTCCACTAGCATTTAGATTATATTGCATCTGCAATCAATTGTCCAAACTTTCATTCTGCACTTTCTTTATCCATTGGCCTTCTGTGATTTATCTTCGCTAGTTTATTACTCTTAACACTATTATAATTAGATTATACTATTGTTTTGAATAATTTGAAATTAGAAAGGAACTCAGCAAATTATAGTCATACTTTTATTGTATGATCTTTATTCTTATCCTTTAGCTTACATAATACCCTTACCACCTCGAGAACTGATTCTATAGTAATTTTATTTATTTGTTATTATTATTATTATCCATGTTTACTCAATTAGCCAAAACTTAAGGTTCCGGGCACCCAAACCCGTCATCCAATTCAAAGGATTTACATCCATCGTGATCTGATTATATATGATTCCTATAATAGAACTTGCATCCTCCGCAGGATACCTGAGCCAACTTCTCTCTACCACACTCTACAGTCCCATCCAGTACTATTTTGTTGGTCACCATTATTAGTAATAACTTTCGATCCCTTCTGAAAAGATAGGACTATACCCTAACTTGCTGCAACAAAGATACTACATTTACCACCTTGCCCAAAACCATGTCAAATTAATGACTCTCCTATCATATTATAGCTCTGTGAATCATCAATTCATAATTCCGACTTTCCCTAGGTAGTAGGGTTGTACTTTATTTCATACTGATACACACAAGGTATACTATTCTCACTAAGTTCTAACCAAATGTTTGTCATCTTGCAAAACCATCCAAAATTCCATACTGAATACTAGATAATCTCACTCTATAGATGTCACCTTTACTTTGCAACTAATCCGAAACCTCTGGTCTGATGGCAATTCTTATTGTAACTCTAGCTCATGCTAGGGTAACTGAGTCACTGACTCTAGTTATCACCCCACTGTGACCTCTCAATATTCTAACTCTAGACCCCTAACTAGGAGTTCCCAACTCCTCTGCAGATATAGAACTCTATTATGGTATTACTGTACCAAAACAGAGACTGCCTGCAAACATCCTCATCATAAGCACTACAAGGAAGTACGCAGCTCTACACAATAATCTCATGTCGGTACTATAATCTGCAGCTTACAGAGCAGACATCGAGAACATTGTATAGTTACTACGATACGTCCTGACAGACTAGGTCTCCTAATTTCTTATCTCTCCTGAATCTTCTATTATCACAAACTTATTATGACTGGGTCATCTACTAATGACTGCCGGTAGTGGTATCCTCATCCTTATCTAGGGCAACTGTACTTTTAAGACTCACTTTTATGTACTCGTGCCTTACACGAAATGGGCACACCATTTAAACCCATACTAACAAAAATATAACATTTCTTGGAGTACGTATCCTCATGATAGACCTCACATGTCTACTAACTCTATTTCACATTTCTGTGTACTCCACGAAAATCAAGACACTAACTGAGGTAATCTTATATTTCCCGAGGTATAACGTAGAATCTAGAAACAAAGAATTACAGGAAAAGACGAAACAGAATCCTATACTCCGCATGTGACTCCTAGTAGACTCTTCTCAACACTTAGATAATTTTTCCCTATGAATTTGGAGCCTAAGCTCTGATACCACATCTGTCACGACCCAACCTATGGGCCGGACCAAGACTAGGACACAGGCGACCTAAAGCCCCCGAGGCCCGTAGTAAGCCTAACTGTTCATTTACCCAATTCTAAGGCCCATTTGGGCCCAATTTCAAGAAACCAAACGGACAGAGTTCGGCCATAAAATGGACTTTCCAACGGGGAGTTTTCGACTCACCCGACCTGTAAACACAATAAATACTCAATTGGGGAGCTCAGCTCACCCTCCACATACTCATCAACATAATAATAAATGGGAGCTCAGCTCCCTCATCCAATCCATCAAACATGCATAGCATATTAAGTTTACAGGTCCCAAAATAATAATTTAGTTTACAGACCCAAATCAAATAAACATTTCTAACACATGCGAAAATTCTAAGATTTAACAAGTTTATACAAACAGTAATAATTGACCTGCGAGGGAAAAAGCAGGTTAACCTCAAAAAATATCTTTCTGTGGCCTGTAAAAATTTTTGAACAGGAGTGAGCGTTCGACTCAGAGAGTAAAATATCAATTTTAACCATAATCTCTATAACTATCTAAAACTAATGCAACCTGTGGAATGAAATGCAACATCAGCAATAAATTCACATCATAGCATCAAAAAGGTAATTTGGAGCACTCACACACCCTGTAGTATCAATCATAACATATGGGAGCTGATCCCCTATCTGACTCTCTTAAATCCAACTGGTGCGGTAATTACTCAAGCTCGGACTTCGACTTAATAACCAAATAGAGGGTCCCAGCGACTTACTCAAGCAGTGACTAACCCTCGAAGGATCGGGTACCATCGAATTAATCAAGCCGTGAATACCCGCCCTATCCATAGTCCACACCACATCACGACGCCAACGCACGCATACGCTGCGCTCCAAATTACCACAAAAACATCCATGGCAAATCAACATTTATGAATACAACATAAATCGTGACTAGAGTTTAACTACATTAATATATTCATATAAGTTATGCATGGGCATGCTTGAACTTATAATAATATCCAAATTACAAATAAAATTAATATACTACTCACAGACTTGACGGTGGTCACCGAGTAGTGGCGGAGGAAGAAAGGCATCCGCTCACTGACAATTTTTATTACAATCAATTATTAAATTTGACTCAATACAAATAAAGAAAATGACCAATACGTCCTAAGTCGTCTTTGAAAATCCGGCAGTCTCCCTATACCTAGGACCTACCCAACTGCAAAGGGCTCAAAACACACTTCTATATCCACAATCCATATATCCACAACTCAATCACATCACACAGTCCCTCCTGGGCCCATCAAATCAATCATTCATCACAATATGTAAAATTTCAATTTAGTCCTTATAATTGATCATTTTTGCAAAAACTACTCAAATAAGCTCTAAAAATTATAAAACTCTGCCCCGCGGTCCTTAGAAATATTACTAAGCTATTGCAAAAAGAATCGTAATTTTCTAAGCTACCACGAATATTTTATGGATTTTTAATCCTATTTAAGCACTAGAAAATTACGAAAAAGCAAGGTTCGGGTTTACCTTTACCGATTCCGACTTCGGGAACGCGCTCGGGATACCTGACAATGGTGGGGTAGCCAAAACCTCGATCCAATTCGGAGACTTTTCCGATAGCTGGTCTGTCTGGCCGAAAATTTACAGATCCGGACAACTGTCGAATTTTCACGAATTGAGGATACCTACACGAAGCCCATTAATAATATATAAAAAATCAGGGGTGTTACAGTACTGATCTATTATGAGATTTCATTGTAGTGAGGTTTAAAGTTTAAAGTATATTTATTAAATAAATAATTTAAGGTATGATTATAAAAATATATAAAATTTGAGTTTTTTTAAAATATTTTCAGAGTTAAAATTTATGGTAAGAAAGATGATAGAGTGTAACCATAATAAGTTAAAAGTTCAAAGCTCAAGATATTTTAGTAAAAATTTTCAAAGTTTTTGAGTGTTATATATATATATATATATATATATATATATATATATATATATATTTGAAGGAAAAAAAAAAAAAAGGATAGGCTTGTGTACGGAAGGCGACTATCGATTCACGGGTCGATGTCATGGGCCCCACACTAAAGAAAAATTAAATGGAAGGCGAATTAGACTATGACTAATCAAAGTTCGTAGTTTGACCCCATAACTCCTCCATTTTTCTCCTGATAAGTCTTAAAGAAACAGAACCTAATACATTGCTTAATTTAACATTTGGTATTTCGCAATTATCAAATCTTGCCCTGCTTCTGCTTCTGCCTCTCTACAAAAACCTTATTTAATGATTAAATTAAAATTATTATTTTATTTGATATTTTGTTTTGTAATATATATATATATATATATATATATATAAATCTTACGTGTGAAGCTAAGTCATGTTTTAATATATAGTTTTATGCATATTTTATTTATTTATTTTATTAATTTTTATTATTTATTTAATTTTTTATTTTTCAGTATTTATTTTTTAGTTATATTAAAACTTTTTAGTATTTATTAAAAAGTAAAAGTTATAAAATAATTAAAAGACAAACACTACGAGATAAAAGCTAAACAAATAATAAAAATTAATTAAAAATAAAATAAAAATAAATAAAATAAGTAAATAAACACACATAAAACTATATATTAAAACACAATTTATCACTAACTTTTTTTTTAACATAAAATTAGGATTTCATTAAAATGGAAGTCTAACTTGGTAATGTATTGGTTTAATAATAATATATACAGCAATATGAATTTGGTACAATAGTAATGAATTTAGATAAAAGTTGACATTATGTAAAATACAATAGGGATAACCATTGTTTTTCTATATTCAAAACTAAAACAGGAAGCATATTACAAATCAACGCATTAATGGTGTAAGCATGATTCAAAATCAATTGTCAATGGAAAACCAATAACACCCCTTGGCATGGCTTGCCTTTGCTTTGGTTGTAGTGTGTATATATATATATATATATATATATATACATACACATGTATTAATGTGAAAGCAAAAAGTCTTCTCTTCCCCATTACTGCATACCAAATTTCTTCTCCCTTTATATTTCGATCTCACCACTACTCGTCCTTCCTCCTATAAGTATCTCCCCCACTCTATTCATTTTTCTGTTTCTCTCTCCCAAATCGCTACATTGTAAACCATAATATTAGGTATTCGCCTCCACCGTCTCCATGGCCTGCTCAGCCAATGAGTTGGCCCAGCTACTCGGCCCCAACATCACCAACTCCACTGCTGCTGCTGACTTCATCTGTTCCCGCTTC
Organism: Hevea brasiliensis; assembly: GCF_030052815.1. Lineage (NCBI taxonomy): Eukaryota > Viridiplantae > Streptophyta > Magnoliopsida > Malpighiales > Euphorbiaceae > Hevea > Hevea brasiliensis. The sequence goes on along the minus strand of NC_079507.1, from coordinate 70,761,982 downwards.
ACCACCTCCGAGAACAATTTCACGGCCACCAAATATGCCGTTGACAATACCTACCTCCTATTCTCCGCCTATCTCGTCTTCGCCATGCAGCTAGGTTTCGCCATGCTCTGTGCAGGCTCCGTTCGGGCCAAAAACACCATGAACATTATGCTTACGAATGTCCTCGACGCGGCTACTGGCGGCCTTTTCTATTACCTCTTCGGTTTCGCCTTTGCCTTCGGTACCGGTGGCTCCGAGAATGGCTTTATTGGCAAGCACCACTTCGGCCTCAAGACCATCCCATCCCAAGATTTGGACTACAGCAACTTTCTTTATCAGTGGGCGTTTGCTATAGCTGCTGCTGGGATTACTAGCGGCTCCATCGCGGAAAGAACACAATTTGTCGCTTATTTAATATACTCTTCCTTTTTAACCGGGTTTGTTTACCCAGTTGTGTCTCACTGGTTCTGGTCTGCCGATGGGTGGGCGTCTGCGTTCAGAGCTGACAATCTCTTGTTTGGTAGCGGAGTCATCGATTTCGCTGGATCTGGGGTGGTGCATATGGTGGGTGGTATTGCTGGGTTATGGGGAGCTCTCATTGAAGGCCCGAGAATAGGCCGTTTTGACCATTCTGGCAGGGCTATTTCTTTGCGTGGACACAGCGCTTCTTTGGTGGTTCTCGGTACTTTCTTGCTGTGGTTTGGATGGTACGGGTTCAATCCCGGTTCGTTCAATAAAATCTTGGTAGCTTACACTGATGGGAGCTACAACGGTCAATGGAGTGCAGTAGGTCGCACTGCCGTTACCACCACCCTAGCCGGTTGCACTGCAGCCCTAACAACTCTTTTTGGGAAAAGAATTTTATCTGGACACTGGAATGTGACAGATGTGTGCAACGGTTTGCTTGGTGGTTTCGCTGCCATTACTGCAGGGTGCTCCGTTGTTGATCCATGGGCCGCAATAATATGCGGGTTTGTTGCTGCTTGGGTATTAATCGGCTGCAACATGTTAGCTGAGAAGTTAAAGTTTGATGACCCACTAGAGGCTGCCCAGCTTCACGGTGGTTGTGGCGCTTGGGGAGTGATTTTCACGGCGTTGTTTGCCAGAGAAAAGTATGTGGATCAAGTTTACAAGCCGGGTCGACCATACGGGTTGTTCATGGGTGGTGGAGGAAAGCTCTTGGCTGCTCATGTCATACAGATTCTCGTGATTACTGGGTGGGTCAGTGCTACCATGGGTACATTGTTTTATATTCTTCATAAGCTTAAGCTTTTAAGAATCTCAGCCGAAGATGAGATGGCGGGTATGGATCTGACCCGGCATGGTGGGTTCGCATACTACCATGATGAAGATGAGTCTCAAAAGCCTGGAATCAAGTTAAGGAAAATTGAACCCTCAGCTAATTCATCAAATGTTTAGTTTTTTTTTTTTAAATTAAATATTATCTTTTAGATTTTGTGCGAGATAAATTAAGGAATCGGTGAGTGGGTGGCGCATGTTGTGGATAATGAAGAGTTGCACTACAATGGTTTGTTTTCTATCCACATAACTATTATATGTTGACATAAAGAACATGAAAATTTGGCTCTGTATTATAAATCATTGGTTTGCTTTGGTAGGAGGGAGAGGAAGAGCTTTTCGCAAAAGTCTTTGGAAATTTGTGGAAATGCTTTTGTTTTCAACTTTTGAATTGTTTGGATGTTCCAATTTATTTTATTGATATATATATATTATGATTGATCCCTAAAATAAAAATTTTCTGGTTCCAAGCTGGTAAAGGATAAAAGAAAATTTGTCATATAATAAATTGTATTGCTAGCTGAGATTATTCCTAATGTAACATGTATGTGTTATGACAATCAACGTGCTATATATAAGGGCAAAGATTGCTAAATTCCCTCAAACCATATTAACTCTCAAAATCTGATTTTTTTTTTCTTTGTCATCATCAAATTCTAATTAACTAATTTCATCATCGAATTGTCTCCCTTCAGGCTGAATCATTCTCTTACATTTTCCATTTTCTGTTGCATGCCAGCATAAGAAAAAGTTTGTTTCTTGTAGTAATTCTCTCGGGTTGGGCCCCTCTCCCTTGGAAGAGAAGAGAATCTAGTGATGCAATAAAAGTTGGAATTGGTAATACGCTTTGAATCTTCCAATGCTGCTGTTGCTGGGCGACTCACGATTTCACACGTGCCATTCAAATCTTTTCATTTTGATTACAAATATGACACCATAAGAAGCATCCAAAATAGGAGTCCACAATGACATACTATGGATGGTTTAGCAACTTATTGCGCAGGTCGTTTATATAAATAAATAATTAAATATAAATATTATATTTTAAATATTTATATAAATAATTTTTATTATATAAATTATTAATTAAAATATCTAAAATTAAACGAAATAAATAATATTCAAGTAATTATAATAAAATTTAAAACGACTACATATAATTTATAATAAATTTTATTTAAATTTAAGATGGATTCCGATGTTAAAATTACTTATAGGGTCCAAATGTGAGTAGGTTAATTTTCACAGCCTTTGTGATTTCACCAACTCTTGAGTTAGGCATTTAGGAAGGGTTTGCAAGTTGCAGTGGTCCGTAAATTCTGGCTAATTGCCAAGCATGCTGCATGTGCAGATTAGCTCAGTCTTTAACCAAATAATATAATTTTGGAATTTCATTTACAATCATGTGAATTCCTCTAATTGGTTTGCACACAATTGAAGGTCCAAGTGGTCCTTCGAAATCTCGCATTAGTTGTGGACAGCGTGCGTGTGTGGCTTATATGAAAACAAAAACCTTATTAAAATTATCATGATTTTAACAAGCGTTCATTGACGTCACTCAATCGTGTGTGTGCCTATTTACTAAAAAAAAAAAAAAGTCAACCTTGAGTGAAAACAAAAGGTGAGGCTGAGTATTCCTATGTGGCTCTGATTGAGGTCCGTGAGTGAGTCGAGCGTGCTCAATGGCTGGTTATTTGGGATCCTATATTAGTTGTGGACAACGTGCATATATGGCTTATATGAGAACAATGATCTTATTAAAATTGTCATAGTTTTAATAAGTGTTAATTTTCATCACTGAACTATATATATATGTCTATCTATTGACAAAAAAATAAAAAAAATGGAACGTCCAAGTGAATTCCACTGTAAAATGCGTTTGCTACTCAATTGTGTCTTGTATTTGCAATATCCTCATATTCATTGTGTTAGATATCATATTTTATTTACATCCCTCCCAATTAAAATATTTAATTTTTTTTTTCATTTTTTATGTTTTCAGATATGAAAATTGATAAACAAAATTAAATTAAATTTTTTATAAATTTTTAATTTCTAAACAGGTTAATCATTTTTTATTAGATATTAAATCAAATGTAAAATAACAAGCTTTTACCATTAAATTCATTATTTTACGAATCCCATGATAAATATATATAAAAACACATGAATATATTAAAAAAAAATAAATTTATTTAAATTAGAATGAAAAATCATTAACTTATAATTCCAATAACTTGCACATTTCATGTGAGTCAATTCACAAGGATGCTGAATAGAGATATCAACAACCATTTTAATGAACCTTATTTCTAATAGGATCTCTATTCGACTAATAAAATATGAAAAGGCTTGATGAGTCAAAAAACGTGGACATGGTAGGAATGCAACTTTTAATTTATCCTTGATTTCTTTTAAGGGTGGAAGTGGGTATTATATTATTGAAAGGAGGCCTTTAACGATCACAAAGTCCTAATGCAATAAGCAGAAAAGCAGAATCACTAAAAAATTGAATGGAAAAGGTCCTTTTTAACAACCCACAAACATCCCCAAAAGAGGGGGGCACTCCCAAAGGAAGAAGGCAGCACAAGCACATGATAAGCTTTCCATGAAGGTGACCACTGGCCATTGATCAGACCAGTCAAAATATAAGGGCGTAAAGCCAAAGCAATGTATCAATATCATTCATTAGTACCACTTTGTTGACTTTGCAAAATGCAATACAATTTGAAAAGTCTTGGGCTTTTAAAGCATCTTTGTATATTCTATACGGCGGCGCATTATGGTCTTAGAATAGATAAAGGTAAAAATATATTATTGTTTTTTTAATCACCATCCGATGGCGTTTGAATTAATTTAAGAGATAATTACTAAATGATTTTCACAAAAAACGAATAAAAAAAAATAAAAGCAAAACCAATTGTCTCTCAAACTAATCATCAAGTCATTGTGATTAAGAGTGCTGCCGAAGGATCCATAGTTGAATATAATTAAGAATTTCTCTTGTAAAAAATTAGAGTAAATTAAATAATTAATCAAAAATATTTATTATAATAATAAAAAATTAATCATATTGTTATAAAATAAATGAATAACAAATAAAAAAATTTTAATATTATCTACCAAAAAAAATTTAATAGTAAAATAAAATTTTAAATATATTTGAATTTTTTTAATTATAAAAAATAAGAATAATATCTAAAATTTTAAATTAAAAGATTATTTTCTATTATTGACAGATCAAAGTGTTTTCATATTTTTCTTTCTTTTTATAGAAATAAAAACTGATTTTTTTTTTTAAGTAGGACAAAATTGGAGTAAACGATAAAATTTTCAATAAATGGACTGGCCATATCCAACACAAAACTAATGCATTACATGGCCCATTGAGCATCAGAACTACATATATGATACAAAGAGGAAACATCTTGGTAACATCTTCTACAACCTTGCCTTCCGAATTTCTACAAATCACTGCTATAATTGCCTCCGAATGTCCTTCCTTCATAGCCACATCACAATTATATTTGAAATGGCCCTCAGGAGGACAAGTCCATTGTGCCACTGAAGAAGTTGCAGGACTTAAATTTGTGCTTTGCAAGTACTTGGATCTATTGCCTGCAAGAATTTGTTGTTCAATGACTAGTAATTTGATTCTTTTAGTAGTATCAATGGGACTAGGAACGCAATGTTCATAAACTGCCATATTTCCGGCCTTCCATATGAACCAACAAGTAGTAACACTTTGAACTAATGTATATGCTTTAAACCCAATATGATTTGGACTTTGAACAATATCAGACCACCACCTACCAAACGAATAGAATCCCATCTGGTTTGGTTTATAAGCACAAGGACTAATAAACCATGTAGCTCGCGCATGATTGCACCAGAAAAAGCAATGCTTAATAGATTCATTTGCTACATTACAAATTGCACATATAGGCTGATTTTTAACACCTCTTCTAACCAAGTTTTTCAACACTGGAGGAGCATTCTGAGTAGCTCTCCATAGAAACACTTTTAGTTTTGGAAGTAAAGGCAAATTCCAAGTTTTCTTCCATAACTTAGCAGACAAAAGGTGTGATTGCGTGGGACCACAATTCATGATAGTCAATCTGATATTACTCAACACCTTGTAGCCTAACTTAATTGTATACTGACCTGAATTCTCATACTACCAAATCAATTCATCCTTACATCCTTGGAGACCCACTGACATAGAAAGGATATTTGCTACTACTTGTGGACTGAACAACTGATATACTAACTGTTCATTCCATTCCCTCTTATTTTGATTTATGATGTTTGCGACCCAATTTACTTGTAAAGGGCAGTTGTTTGGTCTACTAACTCTGAAGTTTGATGATGAAGTCAGCCAAGGGTCTTCCCATATAAGAGTATTGCTACCATCCCCAACATTTATTCTCACTCCTGCCCTTAAGACTTCATGGCCAGCTAAGATACTTTGCCACATCCATGAGCTTTTCCATTTCTTAGGTGCTTTCCAAAATTCTGAATTTAGAAAATACACCCATTTTAACACTCTAGCCCACAAAGAAGAAGGATTAGAGATCAATCTCCATGCTTGTTTTGCAAGGCAAGCCAGATTAAAATTCTCAAACTCCCTAAACCCCATCCCACCAAGAAATTTTGGAATAGTAGCTTTCCTTTAGCTCACCTAACATATTTTCTTTTCCTTACATTACCTGCCCCACCAGAAGCTAGATACTAGATTATTGAGCTGGTTGTAAAAACTTCTCGGGAATTTAAGGACTACCGTAGCATAAGAGGGGATGGCACTAATGACAGACTTTATGAGGATTTCCCCACCAGCTTAAGTGAGGACTTTCTGCTTCCAGGCTTGGGTTTTAGCTTCAATCCTTTCTCTGATAAATTTAAGTGCTTCTATTTTTGACCTTCCCCAAAAGGAAGGTAATCCCAAGTATCGCTCATTGGATCTCATTTCTGTCATTCCCATCATTGACTGGATTTCTCTCCTCAGGTTTAAGGGAGTTAACCTACTAAACTGGACGCTTAACTTATTATAATTCACCCTTTGGCCTGTGGCTGTAGCAAATTTTTGAATGATTAAGAGCAAGCATTGAACTTCCCTTCTTGATGCCCTTCCAAACATGAGAGTATCATTAGCAAACAGAGAACTTGTAATTGCTAGTGCTTGCCTAGCCAACTTAATTCCTTTTAGCTTGCCTTCTTGTTGAGCTCTGCCAATAAGATTGGATAAAGCTTGAGAGACAAAAAGGAATAAATATGGGGATAAAGGATCCCCTTGTCGGATACCTCTTGATGGAGAGAAAAAAGGAGTAGGAACTCCATTAACAAGTATTGAGAGATTTACTGTGGTCACACACTGCATTACCCGATGCACCCAAGTTGTAGAAAAACCCATCTTTAGCAAAAATGCCCTAAAGAAGCTCCATTCCACCTGATCATATGCTTTATGCATATCAAGTTTAATTGCCATTGCGTGACTCTTGTTCTTTGAAGTTCAAAGATAGTGGAACACTTCGTGAGCAAGAATAATATTATCCTGAATAACTCTTCCTAGAATGAAAGTTGCCTTCTCCTGATCAATAAACAAATGCATCCACCATTTCAGTCTGTTTGTGATAATTTTTGAAATCACTTCATCGAGGAAGTTACACAGGCTTATGGGCCTGAATTGATTTATTGAAACTGGATTTTTACATTTAGGGACTAATACAACATTTGTTCTGTGTAATTTCTTTGACATATAGCCCCTAACAAAAAAACTTCTAACAACATTACACAGATCTTCTCCTATAATATCCCAGTGATGTTGATAAAATAAACCAGAAAAGCCATCCGGGCTAGGGGCTTTTGAACCTCCCAATTGATAAACTACTGACTTGATTTCATCATTTGAAACTGAAGCTTCTAAGGCATCATTAATATCTTGAGTAACCACTGGAGAAATGATAATTGTCACCTCCTCTACACCTTCTAAAGTGCTGCTGCGATACACTGATGTAAAAAAGGATAAAATTTTTTGATGAATCTCATTAGGAGAATCAATCCATTGCCCATTTGACTTCTGAAGTTTCAAAATACAATTCTGTTGTTGCCTTTGAATGCTAGTGAGGTGGTAAAACCTAGTATTTCTGTCTCCTTTCTGAAGCCAAGAGATTATTGACCTTTGCCTCCAGTGAGCCTCCTCCCTTTGCCACAAGCAATGAAGCATGTTCAATAGTTCGGCCTCCACTGCCCCATTATCACTATTTGAAGGATCCTCATACAACTTTTCTAATTATTGTTGAACACATTTCATTTCTTTTTTATCTCCCCTGAATTGCTCTCTATTCCATCTGCATAATCTCGCTCTACACAATTTAAGTTTTTGTCTCATCATGTGCAAAGGAGAACCTCGGAAAGTCGCCTTCCAAGAGTCATCTACAATATTCTTACAATTAGGGTGTTGCAACCATTTTTCTTCAAATTGAAAAAGATGAATTGTTTTATGAGGAGGTTCCAAACACAAAATGAGAGGCCTGTGATCTGAGCTAAGAAAGGCCCCATGGAACAGCACTGCTTTCGAAAAAGCCTCTCTCCACTCTATTGACACCATAGCCCTATCCAACCTTTCTAGTATAGCAGTATCCCCAAACTGCTTGTTAAACCAAGTTTTGGAGGTTCCAAACCTGAGAGGATCTTACTTGACTACCTCCTAGTTTGTCATTCTGATCCAACACTGAGTTTAAATCCCCTATACAAAGCCAAGACTCCATGGAGGCATCTCTAAACCTCAAAAGATTTGCCCACACCTTGCTTTTATCAGAGTTATACGGGGTCCCATAACTGAAAGTAGCATGAAATTTATAACCACTGTCCACTATAGAGATCTGTGTATCTATAAAATTTGCGGAGAAATTGTAGACATTCACTGTAAATTTGTCATTCCACCATAGAGCTAAACCCCCAGCTTTCCCTCTTAAATCTACATAAAAAGCTTCCTTCATGCCAATTCTTCTTTTATCAGATTCCACATATATCTTTTTTTTTTCTCCATCAAAAAATGATTGAGGGGCCATGCTTCAAAAATAGCTCCCTAAGAGCTCTAACTACCGAGGTCTGCCCTAACCCTCGATAGTTGCAAGATATAAACATCGTGGCAACTTTGGTGGTTTCTGGCCAGCCACCAAGGTTTCAGAAAGAGATTTCTCTATTTGCCCCTTCTTATCACCATTTTCCTCATCAGCTTGGTCATCTCTATCCTTGGTCATCTCTATCCTTAGTTTTTGTTTTTGTAGGCTCCTGTTTCCCCTTTCCATTCCTTTCTGACGTTTGACCAACAGTCCTCGCCCTTCTTTTCTATGTATGCTTCATAGTAGGAATAATGTTGGTACCCTGCTCTACATCCTCTTATGTACTATCCTCCTGCTCAAGACTAGTGAAAGATTTCCCTGTATCTGTGTTCTTAGAGGGAAGGGATTCAAAAAAGAGTTTAATTTCCTCTGGTCTTGGTCCTGCTATAATATTCTTCGGCCGCTTCAAACTATAGGCTAGATAGATCAGACAGTCAAAAGGCTTTGGAGGGAATAAAGAGAAATCTAAAAAATAAGGCTTTTCAATCTGTAGTTGGGCCAATGAAGACTAGAATTGTCTTTTCCTACTATGCCATTCATGAATGTCTAGATCAAGCCCACAGTGAGAAATGATATGCTCTGTCTCATGGGCTATGTCTCTTTTTTTCCCCACCACCTTACCCGGCCCTTGAATCTCCTCAGTAGAAGAATAGGTAACATCAGATTTTAAGGGAAGAGAGTTGCCGTCATTTTCCTTTGATCTACGTGGGCACACATTTTTTCCTCCCACATTCATTTCTCTGCCAGCCGCTAATAAGGAATCCTATATATTTTATCAAAGGGAACCATCTCCAAGAGACTCGTTGTTCTGTCAGTTGCTATAGTTGACATATTAAAGGGATATTTACATTTATCTTGACTTCTCTCTTCCTTGAGCAATGGGTTTACTAATCTACCTTCCTCATTGACATTACCAGCCTCTGATACCCTTGGATTCGTAAGAGTCGAACCTTTAATATATCCTTGTGATCTCGGTATTAGTGTTACAACCGAGTTTGGCCTCGCATCTAGTCTACGCACCTCTATAAATTCCTCTGGTAAGGAGGCTTGAGGACTGTAGGTAAGCAACGACAATTTTGGTTCTTTGATAGGTAGATTTTCCTACTGATCATTCGGCATACCCTCCTTTCTCCTTGCCCCCATTGGGGTTTTCGCTATCAACCACGCTCCATATTTCCTCATCGGACTGCTGCTCTCCCCTTGGGATGATGATACCTCTCTTTCTATACAAGACTTCATTATGTGACCCAACTTCCCACACTTGTAGCAGAACACTGGAAGCTTCTCATACTTTATCTTTATCCAATCTTTCCTTCCTTCACCTTTAGTAAGATGGAAACCTGTAATCAATGGCTTATCAACCCCCAAAATAATACAAATCCTAATGAATGATTGTCAATCCTCCTGGTACTGGTAATCTCTTTCCAAGGCCAAAAGACCCTCAAACAAACTCCCAATCCTTCTAGCGTTTTCCTCATTCCACATACTCAATGGTAAATCATACACTTGAATCCAAAATGTTGTTGAAGAGAAGTCAATCTCCTGTATGGACTTGTCTGGAGGCCACTTCTTGATGATAAGCAAATTATTATCTATCAACCATGGGCCTTCTTCGCTTATCCTTTGATAATCCGTAATATTCACAAAATTAAAAATAAATGTAACTTCAGGACCCCTTTTTACCATACATTCCTCCAGCAGTTTCCATACCTTGCTCATAGTGGTCTTAAGAATCCAGGGATTGTATTTCCTTGTACCCAAGATTCTTGCTACCAATATGTTATCAGTAAATATTGTGTACCCATGTGTGAGTGCAAGTGAGCACAACCATGTGAACATGCATTTACGTATGTGATGTAACACCCTCCCGGTAGCAACTCCGTACATTCTACTGTTCCGGTGACCGGTGTCGGTCCGGACAGCTAGAACGTCCGGAAAAACATTTAAACTAAAGTCAGGAACCATAATTAACTCAAATATTAATAAGAAAAATTTAGTAAAAATTTTAGAAATAAAATACAACCAAGTCAAATGAGCCGGTGCCCAAGCGATGGGTAACCAAAGGGAAGTTGCGGTTCTCGCAACTAGGAGCCCTAGACCCAGGGAAAAATTCATTAAATAATTTTTGGGACTCCAGAGAAGGGTCATTGAGGTTCCTATGGCATTAGAATGCCAAGAAAATATTTAGAAAATTTTTTCAATCGATACAGACAATTTTGACCCGTTAAGCCAAACGGAGGGCATTTTGATCATTTCGCCTTCAGAGGTGATTTTTAGCCGACTTGTCCAGTTAAGTAAATAATTAATATGACACAAAATATGAATTAATGTTGATGAAAAATTTATTAAAAATGAGAAATAAAAATAAGAAAACAAAAGTAAAAAGACAAGTAAGTAAATGGGAATTGTGACATCATAATGATGTCATTTAAAAATTGTACACCAATCACCATATAACAAATACACTTAAAACAAACTAAAGAGGCTGAAAATAAAAGAAAATTTTCATCTTCTTCCTTTGGACTCAAACCAGCCGAAACCCTCTTTCCTCCTCCCTCAATTGATTTTCAACCAAAGCTCAAGTTCTCTCCTCATTTCACCATAAATTTTCCTACTCCATTCACTAAAACTTATCCCCACATCACAAGGTAACTCTAGGCAGCCACAAAGAGGAGAAATTCTAGAGTTTTCACAAGCTCAATAAGTTGAGCAAAGAGGTTAGTGCACATATCTACTTAAAACTCTTATTTTCCATGATTAGGGACTTGAAATCAACATGAAATGGTGAATTAAATGAATCAAATTTGTGTATATGCCTACCATGAATTTCGGCAGCCCTAAGGAAGGAACAATGATGGAGTGTTTTGATGGACTTAAAGTGGATTAGAGATCATGTTTAAAGCATGTATGCATGTGGTTAGTGAATGAGTTAGTAATTAAGGTATATTGTGAAAACTTATAATGGAAACTAGGGTTTTGAGAAGTGAAAATTTGACTTGGCTTAGGAAATTATTAGAGAACATTTTAATGGTCAATTAGTGATCATTTTAGGTAAGTTGACCATAATTTGGACTGAAATATGGCATGGCAAAGTGGAATGGTAGGCTGCCTAGGGACAGCAGCAAGGGTGGCTATGATTCCAGCCCATTTAGACAGCCATAACTTTGGCTGTGTAGGTCCAATTGGTGTTTGGCCAATTGGACATGAAACTAGGCTTATAATGGCACATTTTTGCTGGAGAAACCATGCCCAAAAGACCAAAAGTTGGCCCCAATCCGGATACCCTGCAACAGCACCTGCAGAAATGACCAAATGAACAACTCACTGTAGATATGGTCAATTGACCTGAAATTTTTACAGCAACAAGTTAAGACATAGACAAACAACTTTCATGAAGAAACCTACCCCAAATTATGGCCAGAACCTATTCAAAAATGCAATCACGATCCACTGCTCATGGTATCAGATTTGGTAATTCTGCAGTTTTGGCAATCCGGCCAGCTGTGGTTTTTGGACCATATCTGGAGCTACAAAACTCCAAATGGAGTGATTCAAAAAAGGAAATTCAACTAGACAAAACAAGGAACAACTTTCATGTTTACCATTTCCTCAAATTCCCACTGCAACAGGGCCCAATGAAATAGTAAAGTTGGGTCATAAAAACTGAAAATTCTGCTCTCTAGGTTTTAGGTTTGGAAATGGATTTAGGGGTTAATTCCAACAAGTTTTAAATGCAAAATGTGGTATGTTGGGAGTGTCAAAACCAATATACCTATTTTCTATCCAAAAGTCAACATTTTTGTTGATCAATGGGGTGAATAGTGACACCAAAACTTGAAATTCACAAATTGGAGAATTTAAAAGTTTCAAATGCCCTAGTATACCTAACAAGATTGATTTGGATAATTTGGCATGCCAATAGGGTTCAGTTAGCAGTACTGCACATGGCAATATGTCATTCTATGATTTTATGGCTTTTAGCCATTCTGACCTTGCATTGAGATTTGGCCTTGTGCCTGATATTATTTACAGCTTGTTAGCTGTTCTGTTGCACACCGAGAGATGCATATGTGACCGATGGTGTGATGGCCCGAGGTACTAGATACCCAGTGCCAGTTTATCTAGTCCAGTCGTCTAGTATAGGTTATTTGAGCAACCAAATGAATGAAAATGGACAAAGTTAAAGAAATAAATGAATATAACAGATACAAAACAAATAAGACATATACATATTTATTTTCTGCTATTTTCTTTTATCTTATTATTGCACCACTAAGCATTATTGCTTAGCGCGTTGCTTTTGCCACGCGTAGGTTCTGGAGATACAGATCGTGAGTCCAGTAGACCGTAGACTGGGTGAGTCCATCCTGCAGTTCTGCACCGTGTCCGTGTCACCTCAACTTCTGCAGTGCATTGGTAGGACACTAGGTGTCATTTTTGTATTTTGTAACTAAATTTTTATTTTCTCACATGTATTTGGATTTATGTAATGTATTTTGAGGTTCATGTAAATAATAAAGATTTATGGTTATGTATGGAAGTAATTTGAGTATTTATTTGTTGCTTATACATATGAGTGCCTTGAGAAATGATGATTGAGAACTGAAATTGAAAAGTGTTGAAATTTTAATATTGGAGTTTGAGATGATTGAATACAAATATTGGAAGTGTTTTTCACAGGTTCCGAAGAACTGTTTTCTCCATTTTTAGCCGGTACTCCGCCGGATTTTCTATAAAATTTTCGGAACCTCAAATAAATTATGATTTCAATAATTGACTTAAATGAGTTATATTTCACAAGTTATATTCAAAATTATGATGAAAATTAATTAAGATAAAATAGAGTGTTCCGATACACCGTGTGACATAGCTTACTCGGATATACTGTAGCCGGGTAAAGGGTGTCACATGTGATAAATTATCTAATGGCTTAGTTGAGAATCAAACCTCCATGTATGTAATGTTCTGATGCTGCAAGCCAATGCATAGCAAAACAGAAGCCTGAACATATGACATTGTAATAGGAAGCTTCCCTTGAAAATATAGACGAGCAAGGATCTGAACAATGTCTAATATCTGGAACAAATGTAGCAAGAAAAGCACATAAACATCTTTTAATTACAAATTTGATGATAAAAGTGCTTGAAAAATCTTTCAACATTGTTAAATTAATATTAATTAATTATATTGCCAATTAAAGATCACTATCTTTCAAATAAGATATGTTTTACACCGATGAGATGGTGATAGTATTGGAGCATGAATGATTTCCAGGATTGTTCAACAATTCATTATTGAGCTTCATAAAAAAGGATAAAAGAATGGGAAGAATTAGAATTATTTCTGTCAAATATTTAACAGTAAAGAATTAGATAAGATAAATTATCTAGTTTCATTTCTCCCAAATATGTGTACTTACATAAATTAGAATGTATAAGTCCCAAACACACATTATACTAGAGAAACTTCAGGACTTGCATAACCATACATGAAAATCCAAAAATAACCTTTAAGACTCAACCAGTATTTGAAGACACATGCCCGCATGCATAGGATCAATAGACATTCTGTTAGCTTGGGGCCAGTGAACTTGATAATATAGGCAAAGCATTACTAGTCCACCAAAATACACAAAAAAAACAGTTTGCATTATCTCTATCCCATACAACGAAGAATATATTGCATTGAGAGGAAATATACACCATTTGCACAAGAAATAGCCTTATGCCTTGGTATACCAGATGACTTGTAAGAACACTCCCAAAAGTCATTAGGGAAACCCAAAAGGTTCAGGGCTTCAAGGCATTGTCAGCAAAGCATGGTCTTAAAATTATGGCACTTATTGCTTCAATAACAAATTGTGGAGAATACATGGAGCAATCATATCAATATCTTACCAAATGAAAATCAGCAAGATTTTCAGTATATACTCTGAGCCGTTCCATATCATATGGTGATAGATCAAATCTAAGTGACCTCAAAAATCCTTCTGGGGTGGATAATGTAGTTTCTACATCTGCATCCGCATAGTTGATCTTGGGATCAAGGACACTAGAAGATTTGAAAGAGTAGGAATGAGCATAACTGATAACTAAAGAAAAAACTTGCTAGTAGGTAAAGTTCCAATTCTAACCTCAGTAAATATGTTACTAAAGGATCTGGATATAACAAGCCACTCTCAAAGGGACTAATCGCAACTTAGACGCTCCACTCTTTCGGAGAAAGTGATTCGCTTGTTTCTGGAACAAACTAGTCACAAGTTCATTTGCCATAACTTACGAATCTCTTGATTTCTAGGTAAGTTTTAATAACCTGCAGCTATTTTTATCAACTGAACAATAATTATATATGCTAACAAAGTTCGTGTATAATTATAATCAACTAAGCAAAGTGGTGCTAATTAAGATTAGTTCAGTGTCTCAATGTAATCATACATGCTAAGTAAAAGCGATTGACCATAGGACCTCTTGATTTATTGAAAACTTGAGAAATAAGTCCTATTCCTTCATCTATTGAAAACCTGAGAAATCTATCCTATCTAAACTTCAGCGGCAATAAGCTTAATGGATCAATTCCTTCCACTGCAGGTAAATAGCCTAACCTTGCTTATTTTCTTCCAACTGGAAATCAATTCTCTGTCCACATACCACCAGAAATAGGAAATCTCATTTCCCTTTCTAACCTGAATTTGTTTGGCAACTAACTAATTGGCCAGTGCTAGGCCTTCTTTGAATGCACATGCACTGCTGTTAAATGACAACATGTTGTCTGGCTCCGTGCCACCAAATATAAGGCTCGGTGGAATGCTTGAGCTATTCCCGATAGCTTGAAAAACTGAAATAGCTTATTTAGGGTTCGACTTGAAAGGAATCAACTAACATATAAAGGCAGATTTAGGCATATCTCTAAACTCACATTATATTGATCTGAGTTACAGTAAATTGCACGGTGAGTTATATCCAAACTGGGGACAATGTTAAAATATGAAGACCTTGCTGAAGATCTGCAAGAACAGTTAGGATACCACCTGAGCTTGGTCAAGCAATTCCATTGGAGCTACTCGACCTCTCCTCTAATGCACTATTACGAGAGATCCCAAAGGAACCGGGGATGATGTCACTATTGTATATTCTTTACAAGGATCACAATAAGTCGAGCAATATTCCTGAAGAACTCAGGAACTATCTAATCTAGATCCACTAAACTTAGCAGCAAACAGTCCAGAATCTATTCCCGAACAACTAGGACGATGTTCAAAGCCACAGTACTTGAATTTGAGTATGATGTATGAACACACTCACTGACAGTTCCCTTCCAGATTGGCCATCTACTCTATCTCCAGAGCCTTGACATAAGCCAGAATAACCTTACAGGAGCTTTGCACACGAGTCAGGGCTTCTACAGAGGTTAGAAGTGTTTAATCCTTCCCACAATGAGATCTCTTGCTCCATCCCTTTGACCTTCTGTGAGATGGTAAGCTTGACATCCGTTGACACATCCCTTAAATCAGTTGCATTTTAAAAGTATCAACAGATATGTTAGGAAATAATAACATTGCTTTAAAGGCCTGCTCCAAAGCACCTAGAAGGAAACACAACAAGAGGGTTTTTCTCTTAATCATGGTTTCTCTTTTCAGCAGTGTAGGTCTACCCTTCATCGCAATTGGAGTTTTTGTTTACTGCAGAAAAGTAAGGAACAGAGATAAGCCAATAGTATCGCTCAATGAAAATTTCATGACTATATTGGTCATGATGAGAAGACGGTACACGAAAGCATCCCCGAGGCAACCGAGGCATTCAATTTCAAGTTGTTGCAGTCAAGAAACTTTACCAGTCTCAGACGGTGGGATCAATCTCAATTCTCAAAGCTTTCAAAAGTTGGATAACGGCTTCGGTTGAAGTGAGACACAGATACATTGTGAGGTTCTATGGGTATTGTTTGCACCCAAGGCACTCATTTTTTGTGTACGAGTTCTTGGAAGGATGGAGCTTGGCAAAAGTACTAAGAAATGAGGCAACAGCCATAGAGTTAGATGGGAGGAAATTATACAAAAGAATATAGAAAAATTTTATAGGAATGTTACTGATTAGGTAAATTGAAAACTGACACTGATAAGCCACCAGAGGAACACACAACTCACATGAATAGAACCATAGTCCATCTCCACTTCCTACCACCTTGACAGAACGCCCTTTCTACCACATCTCTCAAAATACAGGTTTGGGAGATGCATGAACACCCATCCCAATAACCAGAAAACAATGTCCCTAATATCCTTATTCAAAGTCCTAAGTGCATTAATCACGAAAGGCCAAAAACATTCAAAATTTCAGTAACCCCAAAAACCAACAGCAGATTATCATAAAGAAAAAAGAATAAATAACATAAAAGCAAATAAGCAAAACATTATCACTTTATTTGGGAGAAGTGTAAAGTAACGTAAGGAGGTAAGGTAAGATTTTTTAATATAAGGTAAGATATAGTAGTAAAAGTTAAGGATTTTTAATATTATGAAAAGTAATGTAAATGATTATGTTATTTGGATTAAAGGCATGGAAAGGTATGAGCAAAGAAAGGTAAAAATTGATAATAACTAATATTTAATTTATAAAAATTTTTTCAACACCTTAATTTGTGGGCTGAAAATCTAAATTCAACTTGTGAATCAAGAAACCAAGAGTTTTGAAGATTTTAATACAAAAATTTTCAAAAAACTTATCTTCCTCATGAAATCTCCTTCCTAAATAAATTCATATGTCTTAATTATATTAAAAAAACCTACCTCCTAAACAAGTTTATATACCTTAATTATATTGAAAAAATTATATTAAAAAACCTTACCTACCTCCAAACACTTGCTCCAAACGAACTGTAAATGAGCCTCATATAAAACCATCTATAATATTTTAATTTATCGTCCCACTGTACAATCAGCAGTGAGATTATTGCACCACAAACACAGAAATCCATACATAAAATCCCAATAATGTGTACCTGATATGCTTCTCTTTTGAACCTAAATTTCCTCAGCAAATAAATAAAGTCGCATTTCAGTAAAATGCCAGATAGACCCTGAAACCACTTAAAACCAGCATATATTTTCAGGCGTCTAAAAAGCGGGAAAAGCAACAAGGGCAATAATAGCTTCACATGAGACACAGTGCATAATGCATCCATACAAATTCAATTAAAGTATATAATCACCCAAACGACAAATCGTTTCCATGCATACCGTATCTCCTCTTTTTTCCCCCTCAAATTTCCCACAATAGATACAAAAGAAAAGGTATATAGGCAGTTGCGGTAGGGAACAAAAGAGGATTAATTGATATCGGAGTCATCGAAATCGTCCTCGAAATTGTTGAAGAAATCGGCGTCGGCAAGCTTATTGTCGACGTTGATAACACCTTCGCCGAAGATCTCCAGTGGATCAACGTCATCCACGTCCATCGCAACTGTAGATCCCTGCTCCTCCATGTCCGCGAAGAAATCCATCTGCATCGGCTTCATGTCTCTTTCTCGTATTCTAGAAAATTGCAGGGATTTGAGCTCTGAAGAAACTAGAACTGTCAAGAAAGGCATTATATATAAAACCGTTCATACAAATACTACGTCGTTTAACTGGAAGAAGAATCAATCGACGTCGTTTAGGACATGTGTTATTCAAATTCCTTTTTGTTTTTAATGAACCAAAAGAAAGCGAATCGAAAGTTAATTAACAGAGAGAATAATGAATGTGTCAGATAGGATGTTAATGAGAATGTGTTATTCGACTTTTTATTTTCCATGGATCCGAACAGGATTTTCAAGGTTTATTGATTTTATGGGTCTTTATATATTTTTTCGTTATTTTTAAGGTATTTTGGGTTTGAGAAATTAAGGTTGATCTTAACCTACTAGGTGTTTTAAGACTGATTTTTTTATGTTCTAGGATTTTTATTTTCTGATGTTCTTGAAGTAAAATAAATATTAAATTATTATTTTGATTCATTATAAAAACATTTTATTTTTATAGTTTAATCAAATTAATTTATAAATTTTAAAAATAAATAAATAAATTTATTTATAATAATTTTTATATTTATTAATTAAAAAAATAAATTGAAAAGGCGTAACTTTTTTATTTTAATATTTATAAATTTATATTAGTAATATATTATTTTTATTTAATTTTAAAAATTTTATTATATGTCTTATTTTATATTTTTTTTATTATTTTAATAATAAATATATTTATAAATTATTTTTATTAAATATATTAATTAGTTATAAGTTATTTATAAATATTTTAATTAAATATGTAATTATTTAAAATTTAAAATAATTTATAAATATTAAATTAATTTTTATTAGTTAATTTATATTTTTATTAATTAGATAAAAAATAAAAATATATTTTTAAAATTTTTTGTAAAATAAAATAAATAAGGAAGTAATTAAAAATTTTATTAAAATCTATATTTTTCTAGAGGGATGATTTTGAAAGCGATTTAAAAAAAAAAAAAAAAGAAACTGAGATAGACATAAAGCCAAATATTTGAGTATCCGAAAGCAACTCAATGCTTCCATAAAAAAAGGTCACCCAATGAATTTCTAGTTTTTACAAAATTCACTGTAAATAATATTTACTAAAACATATTATATATTAAGTTAAAAAAAAAGTTACTTTTATATTTTTTTGAAAGTATATAGTCACTTTTTTTTAATTATGTTTCAAAATATATAAATGTCTTAATATCAATTATGAGTGCTTGGATTCTTATTAGGAATGATTTTTTCTTTTTTATTAAAATTCAAGATAATAGTTTGTTGATTGTGGACATATTATATACTGTTTTACCGTTTATAGTTTATTTTTATTGTAATATTTGCAAATTTCATACATTAAATTTTAATTTGTGTTCGAATTGGACATCTTACAATGTTAGAGATATACTTATGTTAGAAGATATTAATTTTTTATTTATATATTTTAATAAAAATAGAAAAAATATTCTTCATAATAATAATAATAAAAGAAAAAGAAATTAGCATCGCACGGACATAAATTTTGTGTCCCCGTTTTACGGAAGCGCTGTGCGTTTCTCCTTTTTTTTTTTTTTTTTTTTTTAAGCTTCTCAGAGGTGCCTGGTATAGAATTATAGCGGAAAAACTGTCTGTTTCCCCTGTTCCAAAATTTTCTTGGGAAAATGACGGAAAATTCCGAACTATGATCGTTTTCATGTTGTGGAAATGAGGGGATCCTTTTGGGTGGACGAATCTAATCCCCCATCTACCTCCAGCTCGCATCCTCGCATTCATCCTCACCCTCCCTCTTCGCGCCGTCACAGGTCTCCTCTCTAAATATCTCCCGATTTGAATCAAATTCTTGACGTTCTGTTAGTTTCCAACCGATTTTTCACTCTCTTTTTTTTTGACGTGCGATTTATTTACAATTTTTTATTTTTGTTATTTGATAACAATTAAATTGCATGTCCCGATTTTGCTTTTGATAATTCGATCTTTAATTTTGCCAGTGGTAATAATGTGTTTCGACTGCTGGCACTAAGAGAGGTTTGCCCTCGAGCAAAGCATGCCTCGAAAAATTGGTTGGGTGAATCCTCCGATCAGCGTCTGGATTCCCTTGAGCTTTTTTCTGAATCAGCCCGAGATGCCAGGCGCGCTCTCGTTTCATGGTAACTTTGTGGAAACTTTATAG
This sequence comes from Hevea brasiliensis, assembly GCF_030052815.1. Lineage (NCBI taxonomy): Eukaryota > Viridiplantae > Streptophyta > Magnoliopsida > Malpighiales > Euphorbiaceae > Hevea > Hevea brasiliensis. Next base: position 70,741,882 of record NC_079507.1, on the reverse strand, counting down.
TAGTTTCCTTGTTGTCTTTCTTTGGGAATTGTTTATTATCTCTTTTAGGTAATCGTTTGAATTTCGAATTTGTTTTAATTAGGGCGGAGGCAGAATCTTTGCTGCATTTATCAGCCAAGTATTGTCCGCTGTTGCCTCCTCCAAGATCAACCATAGCTGCAGCCTTCAGTTCTGATGGGAAGGCCCTTGCTTCTACGCAGTGAGTTCCTTTTCTTTGTCTTTATTTTCCATATGTCAAGAGGTTATGCATGAGAATTAGTTGAGATAAGTTTATGCTTTGATTTGTTTTCTCTTCCAAACTGCTTTTTGTGTCTGTTTGTGCAGTGGAGATCATACTGTAAAGATTATTGATTGCCGAACTGGGAAATGCTTAAAGGTCTTGAGTGGTCATCGGAGGACACCTTGGGTAGTAAGTAGTATTACCTGCACTTTTTTCAACTTTTTCATGTTATTGCATTTTCTAATATCCCAGATTGTAAATGTTTTGACCATGCCAATCGCATCAGAACTCCTGCTTTGGAATTGGATCAGACAGTTGCTGGCATGATGTTTACTTTTTTATGGCCTGTTGCAATGCATAAATTGAATAGTTTCCACTTTCCAGTGAATTTTCTGTTATTGATTAGTCTTACCTTTTGCATATAAATGCACCTGTTCTTCGGGTGTGCCTTTTATTTTGAAGCGTTTCTTTCTATCTTATGTCTCAGTTGATCTTTTGCAGGTTAGATTTCATCCTTTATGCCCAGAAATACTAGCAAGCGGAAGTTTGGATCATGAAGTTCGTCTGTGGAATGCAAATGCTGCAGAGTGTATAGGATCTCGTGACTTCTGTAACCACTTATCTAGATTTCTTGTCTTTCTGTAAACAATGTTGTTAAGGTTTAATGGTCAATGTAATTACTCAAGTTCATTTTTTCACCTTGCAGACCGTCCAATTGCTTCTATTGCTTTTCATGCTCATGGGGAGCTTCTTGCTGTAGCTTCTGGTCACAAGGTGGGGATTATTTTCCTTTTCAAACCTTTTTTTTTGGTCTTTTTGTTCACTTGCATCTTGATGGTCTTGCATTGGAATGTTTTTGGTGTTAGCTATACATATGGCAATATAACAATAGAGGGGAGACATCCTCACCAGCTATTGTGCTGAAGACACGTCGTTCACTTCGTGCTGTGCATTTTCACCCACATGGTGCTCCATTTCTCTTAACAGCAGAGGTGAAATCTCTTTATTGCTTCAAATTACGATTGGCTCTTTTCTACCATGTTGTATATGTAATATTTTGCTAATTATGAGTTATGAGTTAGTTTACAATGTTTTACATCTAATATTTCACTGTTTTGTAGGTAAATGACCTCGATTCATCTGATTCCTCAATGACGCTCGCAACTTCTCCAGGGTATCTGCGCTATCCTCCTCCTACTGTATATTTGGCAGATGCTCATTCTGATGGCCGCCTTGGCTTAGTGGATGAACTGCCTTTAATGTCCTTGCCCTTCCTTATACAGCCTTCATTTTCTAGAGATGTTGGTAGAATACCTCTGCAGCAAAATGATGGAGATGTTGGTTCAAGTCGTGTGCAACAAAGACTTGATCCTTTCACTTCCGTGCGGCTTCTGACATATTCAACTCCATCAGGCCAGTATGAACTTCTGCTGTCTCCGATTGAACCTAATAGCTCATCTCCTGTACCAGAAGAAACTCGGACTGATTCTTTAATGGGTGACATTGATAACGAAGCTCCTCAATTCGCAATGGATATTGTTGAGACAGCAGAAGTGCAGACTGTAGAGAGAAATAATTCCACCTTACCCTTTGGTGATAGACTGTACTGGGAAGTTCCTTTTTTGCATGGGTGGTTAGTTGGCCAGAGCCAAACGGCGCGCCACACAATGGGTTCACTTAGTGGCTTGGCTCATGAAAATTTAAGAGCATTTGGTGGAACAGAAAATCATGCTTCATCCCCTGTAATTCCAATCAGTATTGGCCAATCTAGGGGCAGTGAGAGATCTGGTCTGCATTATCGATCTTCTCGATCCCAAACATCAGCAACTGGGTCTGGTGTTGGTAGCATGGGACGTAGTGAAAATGATGCTCTGCCTGTTGCTAGCAGAATCCACTCTGAATTTGCTACCTCTTTGGCTGCAGCTGCTGCCGAAGAATTACCTTGCACTGTCAAGTTAAGAATTTGGCCATATGATGTAAAAGATCCCTTTGCCCCTCTTGATGCCAAGCGATGTCGCCTAACCATACCACATGCTGTACTTTGCAGGTATAGCCCTTCTGTTCTGTTAAATTCTTTGCAATGTGCAATTTGAGTCCTTTTAAATTGCTATTGGCTTATCTTTATATGATTCATGATTTCATCATCTGAACTTAGTTTCATATGAAGAAACATAGTCAAGATTAAAACAATTGCCATCCATGTTTCTAGTAACATGTTAGAATGTGTTTGCAGTGAAATGGGTGCTCATTTTTCACCTTGTGGGAGATTTTTAGCAGCTTGTGTTGCATGTTTGCTTCCTCATCCGGAAGCTGAGCCTGGCTTACAAGGCCAGGTGCTTCATGATAATGCCGGGGCTGCGACATCCCCAACACGACATCCAATTTCAGCCCATCAAGTTATGTATGAGCTTCGGATATATTCCCTTGAGGAGGCAACGTAATACTTAAACATCTTACAAATCTGAATTCTTTGCTCTATATATTTCTTTGTTTTATTCTTATGAAATATTATATGTAAATTTAGGTTTGGCTTGGTGCTTGCATCCCGGGCTATAAGAGCTGCTCACTGTTTGACTTCAATTCAGGTCAGTTAGTTTTTGAAGATCAGCCTTTTATTAAGATTAGGGGACTAAACAAGAAGTCTACCATACATGGCTCTTTCTGTGTTTGTGTGAGTGTGTTTTCTTTCTTTTTTTTCCCCCACTTTTGTCTTCAAATTTTTAGATGTTTGTGGAATTATATAATAATTAATTACTGTATAGTTATGGTGCCATGGGATATCTAATGGAATAGTTGTTCAACACTGCAAGTGTTGATTGAATTTCACCAACAGTATTCTGTAATTGGTGTGATACTCCACTGAATGCTCTGTGTTTCTTATAAAGGATCCTTTGTTATCATATTCTGTTTCACTTGGTTTCTTATTTTTTGGTACTTGGACTTGGGAAATAGTATACTTTTGGGGGTTGGACTCTTGTATTTTCCAAAATTTTCATATATTTTCCACTACTCTGAAATGCTAATTTTTATGAACTAATATCTGAATATACTTAACTGACATGGATGCATTTTGGTAAATTGAAGAGTTGAAGTAACTGCTGTCTTAAATGATTACTGTGATTGTCCTGCTCCTACTATTAGTTAATGGATAATCTTTCCTACCATTTTTCCAACAGTTATGATAAGGGTACTACGTAATATTACCAAACCAGTAATGAACAAATGAATGGGCTTCTTGCCCAAATGGGGAGATGGGGAGACAAGACCAAAAGAAAGATGCACTTTTGGAATGTTTCCATTTTCCACCTTGGTTAAAAGGCCCTCTTGAGTGGTCTTTCTATCAGATTCCATGGTCTTGTGTGCTCTCATTTCTACTTCTTTTCTGGTGGCTTAGAGACCATGAAAATGTATTTGCTATACCACTCTGGAGTCAATAGTTCTAACATATGATATGAGACTATCAATTAATTTCATCCTCAGCTAGATTCATATGGAAGTTGGAAGTTTGGAAGGGAACCAGTTTTATGGTATTATGGTCCCTGAAACTTAGTGCAACTCTCATGAACAATTGTATATTTGTTGAATATGAATGGAGCCAACCAAGTATTTTATTTTATTTAATTGCAGAAGTTAATTTGGACTTGCTTTTAGATGAAGTGGTTACAGGTTCTTGCATGTTTGAAAGAAGCATAGCATCAATCTAAAGCCTAACTTATGGTACTTTGTTTGGTTTAATAAACTTTAAAATGTTTTTGTATTTTTAGTTTTCTCCCACATCAGAGCACTTACTGCTTGCCTATGGTCGTCGGCACAGTTCACTACTTAAAAGCGTTGTCATTGATAGGGAGACAACAGTACCGATTTACACTATCCTTGAGGTATCATTTCTATCATTGTTATGATCATAATCAAGTTTGGCTACTTTTTGAATGCTGCTTTTGCAGAGAAAAGTGCATTATTAATATTTTTGTTATTTTTATTGTTAAATGCACAGTAAGATGCAGAGTATATGATAAAAGGTAGACTGAACTAGCATCACAGACTTTGACAGTCTAAATGAAGCTTTTTTGGTCTTCAGCTTATTTTTTTTAAAAAGTATCTGTTTGATTGCATGCAAAATTATAAATCAAATTCATGATTTAACAGTTTATATTACATAGTAAAAGGTAACCAAATTGGGAGGGGGAAAAATGATGTTTGTTGCAAAATCTGTGGCATGCATGTCATATGCTCAACCCCACAACACCAGTTAATGCATCAACATGTAAGTGCATCTACCGAATGTATTTGTGGTCACATGTAGAAATTTTTGAAGGAAATAAATATTGCAGTGGTCTTACATTGTGTACAAACACAGAATTAGTAAACTAGGATGTTGACTGTTGGGAAAACAGCAGCACAATTAATAACAGAACCATAGATAATGGCATGCTTGTAAATTTGGGGTTGGCACCTAAGTGTTAGAGGTTATCCAAGATGATTCAGCCATGGAGGACTTTTGAAATATAGCATTGCTGTGTGGTGGGATGGGATATAAAGGCATGGGTATCTAAGTTGAGCCAAATGCTTGTATATGGTTGGAAAGCCCATCTTTGGCATGGATATGGTGTGATTTGGGATGCGTATTTTCTTTCTATAGCCATTAGATTTTCAAATAACCAGTGGCTTTATTTACAAGAGAGGCCCTTTTTTTATGGTACTATTGTGGAAGCATTTTTAAAGGATGATGACCAAGTTCGTAGGAAGCATTGATAAATTGGATATAGATTTGAGATTTATCTTTTTGTCTCATCGCTATATTTGAAATGAATTTACCCTTATCTTCTTTGTTGTTTGATAGTATTTTTATTTTTTTATGAAAAAATTGGAAACAAAATTGTTCTTTTAAGGCCTAGTTCTGTTTTTATTTGTTATTTTTCATTTTTTAATATCTTTGTGTCAGGTCTACCGAGTTTCTGATATGAAACTTGTAAGAGTTCTTCCTAGTGCAGAAGATGAGGTCAATGTTGCATGCTTTCATCCCTCAATTGGAGGTGGGCTTGTTTATGGGACTAAGGTATGCAATTTGCGGATAAATTTTGCTTATTAAGATCCTGCAGTTACTATCTTGAACTTTAAATGTTGGTTATTGCAAAATGCAGGAAGGGAAGCTTAGGATCCTTCAATATGATACTTCTCATGGTACTAATTATACATCCTCTATTCTTGACGAGCGAATGCTAGAGGTAGAAGCAATGACAAATGTATGGTTACTTTCTTACTTCTCATATTAGCTGTATTTACTTTGGTTAATAAAATGGCTATTGTTGGAACAAGTAATTGTTTTTATTACATTGGGAAGCCTAATGGGCTTTGCTGCTTTGGGCACAACCCTCCCCCCTTGCCTAATCTCCATTCTTACTCTTTTTTATATCTACCAATATTTGTGTATTTCTTTGCTTTTGTGCTTTGATTGCTTATGTTACTCTTGTTCTAATGTAGGTCCCAACATACGCTTTAGAATGCTAATCACTAGTGCTCAGGAGCCACATGAGTTATAACACTTAAAACATTGTGAGTTATAACACTTAAATGTTATGTTTCTGACTGAGGAAGAATATATTGCAAGATTCTCCCCACCACCCCTTTTCACCTTTGCATCATTTGGTTTTCGTTATGTCTGCAAAAACTTGTAGTAGTAGACAGTGGCAGATCCACCTTCAAAATGGAAGGGTCAATTGACCCCCCTTTTCATTAAAACATTCCATATGTATACACATATGTTTAAATTGACCTCTCGTAAATTTAATTGTTAAACCTTTTTTTGATAAATATTAAAGTAAATTGCTCATTTGTCATGTTGACCTTAGAAAATTTTTTTTCTAAATCTGCCACTGGTAGTAGATCTGTGAAGTGTTCCTCATTATAATATTGGTGTCCTGGTGCTATATAATATAGGTGCATTATTTGCACTAGTTAAGAGGCTTTTGATCTATTTACTTCTGCAAGCTACTTGTTTCTTAGGTTGGAAAATCTAACTAGTGGCTTTTGATCTATTTACTTCTGCAAGCTACTTGTTTCTTAGGTTGGAAAATCTTTGGATATTTGTTATGTCTAGAAGGATTTGAAATGTTCTTAATTTTGGTAAATGTAATCCATGATGACTGGTTTGATTTTTAGAGAGAGCTGATTATAAACTCTATCAATGATCTCTCACTCACACACACACACACACACACACACACACACACACACACACACAGGGTGAGATGGTCTGTCATAAAATACTGCATTGAGGTGTCGAGTGACTGTTTCAAGCAACCTAGATTTCTTGACCAGCCATTGGACGATTGGTTCAAATTTTGCATAATGAAAAAAGGGCAATTAAAGGGCCTATTGTACAAAATTCTCCCTACTCTATGAGGATTTTAATTATTCATTCATCCATATGAAGTAGTACGTGTGTGGTAAAAGTTAAAATTATTTTACTTTGTACCCGCGTGGTTGAAACAAATTTTCATCGACTAATAATGCTTTCATGCTCCCAGGTGCCTATGATTTTTTTTTCTATGCTTAAGTTGCTGAAAGTGGGCTATACCTCATTTTGATTGTGTTTGAATCGTTGGAATTTGTATTGGAACTGATTATGAATTTATATTTGTATTTTGTGTTTTATAATTATAGAAGCATGTTGTACCATCAGTGAAATGATCAGATCTAGAAATAGGATATTTCGCGGTTATGCAATGGTGGGTGACTATCTTAATTTTATTCCATTTTCCAATTACTTAAATTTACAAGAGCTGACGAATATACCAAGAATTGAATAAAATAATTACTAAAAGTAATCATCAATTTCCCATGTACATGAGAATTGATAGTGGAATAGATTTTTGAATGTTAGTTCAAATTTCAAATTGACAATGGGAGATTAAAAATAAAGCATCCACTGTTAAATGTGAGGAGAAATTATATAATAAAGTAGTTATTTTATATCAGCATTTAATGTGAAATGGCAATGATAATTCAATGGTACTTAGACATTTAGATATATGTAAATGTTGATGGATTATTTATTCGTATTTGGATGTGAATTAGCAATAATCAATTGTTAGGTTCATTGACAGATTAAATATCAAATAATAAGTTTAGTAATTGACAATATATAAATGAATTGGGTAATGTGATTGGATAAGCCTGTAATGGGTTAAGTTGTTCATGAGCTCACCAAGGAGGAAGTACCAACTCTCAGTTATATATATATATATATATATATATATATATATATATATATATATATATATATATATATATATATATATATATATATATTCTGATAATCTTATTTAATATCAGATATAATTTAGATAGAATTTGAACGCTGTAGATATTGAGATTTGTGAATCTATTCTTTTGTTTTTCTCTGTTCTTGATTGTTCATAGAAAATCATGGATATAAACGTATTTTCAAGTGTAAATATTCTCTAATCATGTAATATATAACGATTCAATTTATATATACCGATTATATTTATTTTTGTTAATTTCGTTATTATATGTTTGAATATTGGTCTCGACAAATAAATATTGAATTTGAAACATAAATAGTAGCACCAGAATCTAATCACCAAGAATTTGAAGGAATATCAACAACATTCAATTCAAAACATACTAGAGCTAGAGGGGTAAGTTCTAGACTATTATATTCCTTCTCATGTTTCCTCTTAAGCTTAAAACGGTCCTCCAATTTATAGTTAGGCTTCTTGCAATAGTTACACTTGCCTTTGAAGGGCTTCTTCTTAATTGTTAAATTATGATCATGTTGTTATATATAGAAATTAAATCGTTATAGATTACATTATTAGAGAATATGTGTATCTGAAAATACGTTTGTATCCATGATTTTCTATGAACAATCAAGAACAGAGAAATTGAAGGAAAATGGTAGGTTCACAACTCTTAATATCCGCAGCGTTCAAATTCTATCTGAATTCTATGTAATATTAAATGGGGTTATCAGAATATATATATGATTGAGAGTTGGGACATCTTCCTTAGTGGGCTTAAGGACAGCCTTACACATTATAGGCTTGCCTAATCACATGATTCAATCCATTTAGATATTACCGATTACTAAACTTATTATTTGATATCATTATTTAATCTGTCAATGAGCCTAACAATTGATTATTGCTAATCCACATCCAGATACAAATAAATAATTCAACAATCTCCCACTTGGATAACAGTAATTAATTTATTAAATTAAAAGAACATATTAATAAAATACAAAACAATATCCAATAATAAGTAAGCAATTTAATCTATAAAATCCAATTAATGAAACGGCAAATAAAATAACATTGAATCCAATATGAAAAATAATATTATATATATGTGCTAATAAAATCTCAAAAAACAAAAATTGAATTTAAATGAAATATGTGACAAGATATGTCCAAAAACAATGGTCTAAGCATTTCATACAAATGTCAACCCAAATGTAATATAAAACAGACTCCCACTAAACCAAAGCATCATCAAAAGTCTTCACTAAACTCATATGCGCAACATGCTTCTGAAAAATACTAATGGGCAAAACTTTGGTTAACGGATCCGCAATCATTCGGTCTGTTGTAATATGTTCAATCCGAATCTGTGATTTATGAATCTTCTCTCGAACAAACTAGAATTTGACATCAAAATGTTTAGTTTGACTAGAATTCTGTGATTTTGAGAGAAGCAAACAGCATGAGCATTGTCGCAATAAATGGTCAAGGGCCTTGAGATGCTCTCAACAACAAGAATACTAGAAATCAATTTCTTTAACCAAATAGCTTGACAAGTAACCTCATAACAAGCAACATACTTTGCTTCCATAGTGGAGGTAGCCGTAAGTGTCTGTTTGGCACTCTTCCAAGAAATAGCTCCTCCAGACATCATAAAGATTTAATCAGAAGTAGATTTTCTATCATCTACACAGCCTGCAAAGTCAGAATCAGAGTATCCAATGACTTTCAGATTGTCAGATCTTTTATAAGTCAACATATAATTCTTAGTACCCTGCAAATATCTCATAAATTTCTTTGCAGCTTTCCAGTGACTCCATCCAGGATTACTCAAGTATCTACCAAGGAAACTAATAGCAAATGCTATATCAGGACGAGTACATACTTGAGCATACATCAAACTCTCAATAGCACAACTATATGGAATCTTTTCCATTTCAGTCCTTTCCTTGTCATCCTGAGGACACTGAGCTTTAGAGAGTTTCTCGCCTGACAAAACAGGTGCAACAGAAAAGGAGCAAGTGTGCATGTTAAATCTCTTAAGAACTCGTTCAATATAAGTTCCTTGAGACAAACTTAATATGCCTCGAGACCTATCACTGTGAATCTAAATACCCAGAACATATGTGGCCTCACCAAGACTTTCATGTCAAAATGACTAGAAAGCATGTATTTTGTCTCATTTGAGAGATTGATGCTATTATTGGCAAGAAGAATGTCATTAACATACAACACTAGAATAATGAAATGGCTCTCACTCACCTTCTAAAAGATGCATTGATGTGAAGCATTCTCCTCAAAACCAAGAGAAATCAAAACTTGATCAAACTTCAGATACCATTGTCTAGAAGCCTATTTCAACTCGAAAATGGATCTTTTCAACTTGCACACTAAGTGTTCTTTACCAGCTTCTATGAAACTATTAGGTTAAACCATATACACTTCTTCATACAAGTCTCCATTTAAGAAAGCTGTTTTAACATCCATCTAGTGGAGTTCTAAGTCATAATGAGCAACTAAAGCCATAACCATATGAAAGGTATCTTTATGGGACACTGGGGAAAATGTCTCTGTATAATCTATACCTTCCATCTGATTATAACCTTTTGCTACTAATCTAGCCTTATACCTTTCTATTTCACCTTTGACTCCTTATTTGGTCTTAAAGACTCATCATTTACAACCCACAGCTTTACAAACATCTAGTAATTCAACAAGATCCCAGACTTGATTGTGATACATAGAAGATAGTTTATCCTGCATGGTTCTCATCCATTCTGAAGAATTAGGACCACATATAGCCTCTTGATGAGAAATGGGATCAGAAATATTAGCACCATCAAATTTGTGTTCCTGTAAATAGACCACATAATCATTTGATATTACAGGTCTACGAATCCTTTGAGATCTCCTCAAAAGTACAACTTCATCAACTGTATCAGGCCCCTCATTATCTACAACTGGTGGTTCTAAATTGACATCAATAGGATTCTGAACTTCATCATTGCCCTCAGGAGGATTAAAATCTACTGAGGAAGGCAGCAAAGGCATAGGAAAGACAACAGTCTCATCTCTAAGATCAACAACACGAGGCATTTGACTCCCATTATCCATCTCATCCTGAAAATAAATAGCACGATTTGTGTCACACCTTACCCCTCTATAAGGCATAACATGATCCCGTAGTATACCTAATGAATTACCGACTTCGTCTACCGATAACCCATTAAATATACCATAGGGGATTTTTAAACAATTTTCTTACTTTTTGAAAGTGGTGATTACTTCTAGCAAGTATTAAAAACATTTAATTGAAATTTAAAAGTTAGGTAAAATTTTTGACTATTTTTATTTTTTCGTAAATTTTGAAAAAATTTCGGCAGAGTGCCGGCAGTAATTGAGAAAAATAAAAAATTTGTACCTGTAGAAAACACTTCCAATTTATGCACTTCACTAAAATCAACTACCATCATAACTCAAATCATCACAATTTTTCCCAACTCCACAATTTAAGTCAATTTTAAACTCAATTATTTTTAAAAAAAATGCTAAATAAATTCATTCACAATTCATTAAAAAAAATTAATTTACATACATCAGTTTAAATTTAGAGCAGAAAATCCAAAATAATATTATTACAATTTTTGTACAACTGCTCAAGACCAGTTTACAAAATATACATACAGTCAATTACATCAAAATGAATATGTACAGGGTATAATGTAATACCCGACAAAAATCTCAAGGCAGTACAATACTTCTTAGCAGCTCACTCAGCTGCTCTACTAGTCTTCCTACCTGAGACAATAATAAAAAGCTATCGCTGAGTACAATGACTCAGTGGTGCACAACATAACATAACTACTAATTTATGTATAATTTAAATCACAATTATCCAAATATGGTGCTGAAAATGGAAAACAGATACAAAACACAATTTACAGTTTTAAATGAAATATTTTTTTTTTATTACTTCAGAAATAGCAAAACCAATTTTATAAAAACACACAGTCATATCATGCCATCAATATAGTGTTCATCTCAATAGCCAGAGGCTTATGAGGCATACCAAGGCTAGCTAGCTCAAATTATGGGTACCCATTCAAATTTCTTCATCTATTGGCACACACCTCAACACTTCAGCCAGAGAGGGAATTCAAAACTATTTTCTCCCACTAATCATGCTAGTGAGGCATTTAGATATATGGTCATGACACTGTGATTTCAAAACTATCTTAACAATTTTCTAAACATTTATTTGCAATTCATCACATACCACTAAATTTTCTAACAATTTAGGTCAAAAGCATATTGTTTCATTAAATCATAATTTCCAATACAAATAAGTCACAATTTATTCATTCAAACAATTTGCCAAAGAAAATTTACAGAAAAATTCTATGTTGTGCACAAATCTCGTGCGAGTCGCCTCTAGGCCTTGACTCGGTGATTTTTTTCCTTTTTCAGTAGCCTTTTCAACTGAAACACACAATTTACAGTGTTTCAGTATCATAATATACAACAATTCCAATAAATAAATTCACATTTACTTAATTCTAGCCCTAATATGCTTAAAGTAATATTCTTTAAAATTTGCATTTCGGGGTTACTATTCATGGCACTATTCAAGTCAAAATATTGACTTTTTCATACTTAATAGGTACGTGAATTTCAATTACACCCACATACCACATTTTGATTACCTAATTTGTTGGTTTTGATTGCCCCTTTAATTTCTAAGTCTTCTAAGGATAATTTCAATTTTTCAGTTTTTGTGCCATGTTTTGCATGTTCCATTGGTTAAGTTGCTGTGGGAATTTGGCTAAGTGTTCTTCATCAAAGTTGTTCATTATTGTTTTATCTTTAATTCTCTTTTTGAATCACTCCATTTGAAGTTTTGTAGCCCAAGATATGACCATTTTACTAAGGCTGGCTGGATTGGTTTTTAACCCAAAATTCTGGGCTTGTTTAAATTTTGACAATTTCGGATAACTAAATTTGGGTGGCAAAATGACTTAGTTATGGGCATAATTTGAGTTTGTGTTCTTCATAAAAGTTGTAGTGCTATGTCATACCTTTCCAATGCTATAAAAATCAGGTCATTTGGACCTGTCTAGCCCAAGTTATAGCTAAATGAATAAACACTGTTCATTTGGTCATTTTGGTACAGTGGTAGTGCACAACACTCAGGTTTGACCTAATTATTTACTATGTTAATGTCATTTTCTGGACATGGTTCCTAAATGAAAAATGTGCCATTATGTGTTTATTTTCATTCCTAATTGGCCTCACACCAATTGGGTTGGTAAAGTTTCAGTTTTGGTCCCTCAAAGGGACCTAAACTGCCAGATTAGGAACCCTAACCAATCCGAATTGCATTAAGTTTCTACCAATTGAAACACATCACAATTGGTCCCAAGTGACCATTTCTAACCTCAATTAAGGTTATTTGTATCACTTGATCATTTCCTCCAATTTTTCTCCTAATTTCTACACTCAAGAACTCTAATTTACACAATTCTTTTAATTAATGAAATTAAAGTGTATAACTTACTTCTACATACTTAATTAAGACTAATTACATGTTTAATTTTCATAAACAACATTAAAATCCTAAGGGACTAGGCTGGTCGAATTTTATGTAAGTGTAGATATACATGAATTTGTTTCCTTTTTCTTCAATTTCCAAATTATTTTAACTATATCAACATGAATTGAAATAGAAATTTAAGAGAATATTCACTAACCTTTTCTTTGAATTCTCAATCCTCAAATCTCTCCACTATCCTTCCCAATTCCTTCTTAAATCTTCTTGTCAACTTGTAATAACAAGGTTTTAGTGGAGAATTTGGGGGATTTATGGCTAATTTGAGGGTTTAGAGAGCTTGAAAATCAAGCTTCCATAGAGGAAAATTAGAAAAAGAAAGTGAGGAGAGGGTGGACGGCAAGTAAATGAAAAATAAGACCCATTTTTTTTCTTTTATTTTGTTATTTATCTCATTTTTTACTTGGTCAAATTTTTAAATAATTAAAAATTATTATGATGTCATGGTGATGAAAGTGACGTGATGTCATTATTCCTTTTTCTTTTCTTTTTCTTTTTCCTAAATTTTTTCATAGTTCTTTAATTTAATTTTCTATTCTGAAATTTTCATTTCTCCGATTTTATTGGATAGTTAGGTCAGGAGTCACCTCTAGGAGTGAATTGACCAATTTGGCCCTCGCCAGTTTGACCCGGTTTGCAAGTAATTCAATATTTCTTCCGGATCTCTGACCTAATTATTTGACCTACTTATCGACTCTTTTTCGTGATTTTCTCTTTTCTACTAGTTTCGCAATAGTCCTTAGGACCGCGGCGTCATATTTTTTTATTCAGAATTAGGGTTACGATGGCCTTCGCAGTCACTTCCCGAGAAGGTCACCCATCGCTGTGACTCTCGGCTCATTTAACCTTTTATGTTCTGTTTTTCTTATTTATACTTAACTATCTGGCAATCACTAATTATTTGCATTTAGTGCTTATCTAGGTGTCTTAGATGTGGTTCTAATTTCCTTAATTATCCAGACTGACACCGGTCACCGAAACAGTAAAATATACCAGGCTATGCATATAGGGTTATTACAATCTGATTCAATCACTCTAGTAGAATGAGTTGGACAATAAAATCAACTACCTCTAGAACTTGTACAATAGCCAATAAAGAAACCACTAACAAATTTAGCATCTAACTTTCTAATCTGAGGGTTATATGGCCTCACCTCTGCCTTACAACCCCATATATGAAAATGTTTCAAACTGGGCTTCTTACCAAATATTAACTCATAGGTAGTCGTAGGCACTGATTTACTAGGAACCTGATTGAGAATGTACAAAGCAATTTTCAAGGCATCACCCCACAAAAATTCTGGTAAAGAAGAATGACTAAGTATATATCTAACCATGTCCATCAAAGTACGATTTCGCCTCTCTGCAACCCCATTTTGTTGCGGAGCCCCAGGTATGGTGTACTATGCCTCAATCCCACATTCTTGTAAATGCAAAGCAAAAGGACCATGATTTCTACCAGTCTCAGTATACCTGCCATAATACTCACCACCCCTATCCGACCTTACACATTTAATCTTCTTCCCAATTTTCAGTTCAACTGCAGCCTTAAATGCTCTAAAGGCATCCAAGGAACTAGACTTCTCATAAAAAAGATCAATCCAACTATATCTATAATAGTCATCAATAAAAGTGATGTAGTATTTAAAACCTCCCATAGCAACAGGAGAAATGGGTTCACAGATATCTGTATGAATCAAATTCAGCACACCTTCACTCCTAATTGCCCCTTTGTTTCTAGCTCTAGCAGGAAATTTTCTCTTAATGCAATTAACACATGTATTAAAATCAAAGAAATCCAAACTATGCAAGACACCTTGTTTAACCATCCTTTCTAATCTTTCCCTAGAAATGTGGCCTAATCATCTATGCCATAATATTGAAGAGTTCTCATTAACTCTTTGACGTTTGTGCCCAATAACAACATTGATAGGAACATCAACAGATTGAAAAAGAACAGAATTTAAATCCAACATATATAAACCATTGCATAAAACAGCGGAACCAGCAATATCAAATTTAAAATAAATAATAATTTTTTCATTACCCTGAAGAAACACATAATCACACTTATCTAAAATAGAAATGAAAATTAAATTTCTCCTTGAAAAAGGAACATAAACAGTATCATTTAATTCTAAAACATGTCCAAAAGATAAGTTCAAAAAAACAATCCCTATGAGTTCTACTATTGCAACTCCATTTACTCCTAAAACAGTCTTCCCCTTTTCACTTGGCTTCCTCACGTTTTTTAACCTCTGCAAGGAATTTGAAATATGAATGGTAGCACTAGAATTCAACCACCAAGAATTTAAAGGAACATCAACAACATTTGATTCAAAACATACTAGAGCTAGGGGGGCAAGTTCTAGACTATCACTTTCCTTCTCATGCTTCTTCTTAAGCTTAAAACAGTCCTCCAACTTATAGTCAGGCTTCTTGCAATAGTTGTTATTAACTATTAAATTATGATCATGCTTACCACCATTATTGTTCTCAAATTTAGCTCTAGGCTTCTTATCCATCTGAAATTTCTCATTAGTCTTGCTATTAGACCCTTTAAAAACATAGTTAACAGAAGGAGTATTCCCTTTCGACATAGATTCCTTTTCTTGGCACACAATGGCTATCAATTGATCAACTGTCCACTCCCCTTGTTAGGAGTTGTAAGAAGTCTTGAGAATTTTGAATTGGGGTGGAAGAGATTTAAGAATGCGCCGGACCAGAAAACTTTCTCCCAAATTAATATCAAAAGACTTGAGCTTGTTGAAATAACTTATAAGTGTCATGAGGTGTTCCCATATAGCACTGACACCATCATATTGGGTGTGCTCCAGCAAAGAAAGATAATGACTCTTTTGAGTATTGTCAAACTTTTTAAACTTTTCAGCAACAACCTGCAAAAATTTCATAGCAGTCTCCTTATCAGGAATACATTGTCTTATGGATTTATCTATAGTATACTTCATCACCATTAAGCAAACCCTATTAGAATTTTGCCACTTCTCATGGTAAATCTTTTCAGCAACAGTGGATTCATTAATAAGTTTAGCAGGTGCATTAACCCTTAAGGCTAAATCCAGTTGGGCTATTGCTAGGTACATGCTCAGATACTCTTTCCAATCATCAAAATTGGAGCCATTCA
The DNA here is from genome assembly GCF_030052815.1 of Hevea brasiliensis. NCBI lineage: Eukaryota > Viridiplantae > Streptophyta > Magnoliopsida > Malpighiales > Euphorbiaceae > Hevea > Hevea brasiliensis. The sequence goes on along the minus strand of NC_079507.1, from coordinate 70,725,644 downwards.
GAGTTTTCACAGTAGATAATTGCATAGAAACAATAGCTGGAATAAAATAACAGAGGAAACATGAATTATGTATATAACATAATCACAAAACTAAAGCTTCCTTACAGATCCAGCTAAGAAAGCAATTATATACAAAACTGTTATTTATTATAATCTCGCCTGAGGGTTCCGGATTACAATAAAACCAAAAAAAACCCATTGAACTAATAAAAATATATATATATATATATATATATATATATATATATATATATATATATATATATATATATATAAACCAATATCTTTAACTCTTTTATACCGATAGGGTATTAAAAAATATTAAAGACAATCAACAAATAACATTATCACCAACAATAACTTATTATATTAATAGTATTATACCGATGGGTATATCCACTATTAATATAATCCAAATAACTTTTGAAATCCATGGAATAAATGTTTAAACAAATTAACAAAATAATTTTATGACTAGTTCCACGATAAGTGAGCTCATAATTATAAAAGTGTTTATCATAATCAGAATTTTCATGGACACTATATTATGAATATAATAATAATGTTACTACTAATGAATATGTTCTTAATATGCCTGAACATAATTAGTCCAATAAAACTAACAATTAATAAACACATAATATTATCATCATTAATAAACACATAACTAAATAGAATTGTAAATATTTTATACTCTTGACTTTTGTTAAATTAATTACATGTGATATCATGCAGGTTTCACATAAACTACGAAATTTGATCATATTCAATCATAATCATTATATGAATATATTATGTACTATTTCAAAAATCAATATATAGCCATATGGATTTTAAAATTCAATATATATATATATATATATATATATATATACCTATGAAATTGATCAGATTAGTGTCACCAATTGCATCGGCCATTGCGTTGAACAACATGACAATTGCGTCATTGCGTTGAACAACATGACAATTGCGTAGAATATATATATATACACCTATGAAATTGATCAGATTGGTGTCACCAATTGCGTCTGCCATTGCATTGAACAACATAACAATTGCGTCATTGCGTTGTACAACATATCAATTGCGTTGAATATATATATATATATATATTAAGTATTTAACGTAAAAATAAAAAATAAAACTTCCACTTTTAAGTGTGAGGAAAAATTATATGATAAAGTAGTTATTTCATATTAGCATTTAATGTAAAATGACAATGATAACTCAATGGTATTTAGATATGAGTAAATGTAATTATTTTTTGGGATCTATTCGTAGATCTACTTATAGAGACATGTTTATTCTTTATTGGGTTATCATTTGCTCTTTCATTAAATTAATCGAGAGAGATTCAGCATTTTGAAGTATCGCTAAAGGTATCCGTGAGACACACACAAAGAAAAACACGCAGACTTGTGGGGAAAGAGTTGGAAGAGGAGAAGGTAGAGCTCTCACTGCTTCTCAATCTTTTATAGTCGGAAGGGGAAGCCAGTGACCTGAGGCTAACACTGAACCCTCAGGAATGACCACAAGCCCATACCCCATGGTTTAAACTCACACCCAACAAAGGAAAAATAAACCAACCATCGCCATGCTTAACCACAGAGGACAAATGAGCACATCCAATCCTAAGTAGTAATTTTCAAGTATCACATCAGATATGCAACCAAAAAATCACCCAAAATAGTATATACACCCAACCCTTTAGTCCTTGTTTAAATGGAATGAAACGTGATTTATTAATGTATTATATCTTATTATATTATCTTGTAAGATGTGATTTTTATTGATATCATATTTGAAAAGGTAATATGAAAAAAAATTATTTAATATTTTTTTATTATTTAGTTAGATAATATGATAAAAAAAAAGTCTAAAGATTATTAAAATACCTTTTAGTGAAAATGAGGAAATGAGGAAAGTTTTCGAAAAATAAAAGAATAGAATATAATTAAAAGTTATAAATTTTGTAAAGATGAAATGGAAATATAAAATATTTAAAGTATCCCAAACCACTAAATTGATGGTTTAATAAATTGTTTATGGTAAACCATAATTCAAATAGGGAGTTAACGGGAGAGAGACATAGTTTCCCTACCTGGAGGGACAGGGAAAATCACATACTCAATATAAAAGAAAAATGAGGACGAAACCTTTAAAAGAAAAGCCATAAAGAAATTCTCTCTCTAAGAACTTAGAGAGAAGGAACCAATGTTCCTGGCATGCAAAGAATCTCAGTTCTCAAATATCTCAGAAAAAATGATTTTTTAGGTCATCTATATGTATAACTGTGATGCAGGCCTATTCAAAGTCCAACGAATTTGTCTCACCACTACATTAGGAGGGTCCTTTGGCTTTTACTATTCATTTTTAACTTTCAATTTTAAAATATAATTTTTTAATTTATAAATTAATTTAAAAATAAAAGAGTTAATTATTTAATAAAATAATTTAAAATTAATTTTTAAATAATTTAAATATTTTATTAAAAATTTTCAAAAAATTAATTTATTAAAATAATAAAAAAAATATACATCATTAAATTGAATGTTAGAATTGTTAAATGAGAATAATTTTAATATTTTTAAAAATTATTAAATAATATAATATTTTTTTAATTGAAAAATAATTTTAAAATAAATAAATAAATAAGTAATAAGAGAATATTATTTATCTCTTAATTTATTTTAAGTATTTTTTTAATTTATAAATTAAATTAAATATTAATTTATTCATATTTTTTATTTATAAATAAATTTAATTAATTTATAAATTAAAAATAATTTTAAAATAAATAAATAAGTAATCTTTTACTCTTTATAATTTTTTTATATTAAAAAAGATATTCATTAATTTTTTTTTTCAAAGGACACGAATGAAATACCAAATTTCTTCATTTCTTGCAAATTCATTTAGATCAAAAACTGATAATGTGGTGGCCCTCCATTTAATCAATCGGAACAACCGATCCACAATTAAGGACCCATGCAAAGGATGAATCTACGATCCACAAAATCTTAAAAAAATAAAAATAAAATAAACCCACTACCTCTAAAATTAAGAAAAATTATATAATGAAATGGGATTTCATCAGTTATTTTTATAAAATGGTAATTTATATTATTTTAATTTTTAATTAATAATAAATTATTTAAAATTAAGATATTTTTACTTTTTATAATTTAATAGCTCTTTTTTTATAAATAAAATAATTCACTCTTTTAATATATTAATTTCAAAATTTTAAATAATTTCACTTGTTTTTATATTATAATTCATCAATTCTCTTTTTTTTTTTTTTAACTGAAATTATTCACATAAATGAAATTATTACTTAATTGGATAATTCGCCTCATACGTGTCACGAGTAACAGTTGAGATGATTGGATTATACAACCGGTCCTTTATCCTCTGCCAGCCACGTGTTAGTCGCACCTCCCTAACATAAACTGCCATAAAAAAAAAAAAAAGGTTCCATAATCCTTCGTGGGCGTTAAAGTAGCCTTAGAAACAAACTGACAAAAAAGGCCGGAAAATTCTGCGCAGATTATATACATCCAATCACCAATCAATTACAATTTAAAAAATTATATTTTTTATTAAAAATTTATTATTTAATTTTTATATTTTAACAAAAACAATTATTTAATAATTATATTTTACAAAATACATAATTTAATCAACATATTTTTATTTTTTCAAAAAAAAAATCAACGTATTTTTATTAAATTATTTAATTATTCTATTAAATTTTTATTAATCAATATCAAATAAATTATTCTTTAATCTATTTATTTAAAAAAATAAATTAATTAATCATTATATTTTAAAAATATTATTATTCAATTTATTAATTTTGATGAAATTAGTTAGTTTAATTTTTATATTTTAAAATTTAATATTTTTAAAAATATATTATTAAATAAAAATAAATTTTTTACTTTGTAGAGGTTAAATATGAAGTATTTTTATTATTTTTATATTTTTATTAAAAATAAAATTTTTAATTATTTAAAAATTTAAGAAAATTAATTAATTTTTTAATAAAAATAATTTATATTATTTTTATCAAAAATATGAAAAAAAGAGTGTAAGTACATAACGAAAAATATGGGGAGAAAATAATAAAAAAAGAGTAAGAGAAAAATAAAATAAGAGAATTAAGATAGTTTTAATATAAAAAATAATTATAGAATTAAATAATTATTAAAATATAGAGAATAATTAATATATTTTTTAAAATATAAAAATTAATTAATTAATTTTATTGAAAAATAATAATTTAATTAATATTAAAAAATTAATAAGTGTATTAAATAATAAAATATAAAAATTAAATAATATATTTTTTAAAATAAAAAATTAAATAGTTTGTTTTATAAGATGTGGGAATTAAATAATAATTTTTTTTTAAATTTTATGATCATTTATTAATATTTAAATAATATATTACTTATTAATTAAGTGTATTATAAGTAAGAGATTCGAAAAAAGACCTCTAAATCTCATGTCCTGAGTTTCAGATAAAAAAAAAAAATAACATGTCTTAAGCCACAAGGCTGGACACGTGACCCCTCGTTCAGTTCCACGTGTCTCTCTCCGTTTCCTCCGCGGGTCTCCTCATTTTTCCCCTTCTTTTATTTGAACTCTTAAAATTGAATAAAAAGCGCGTTGCTTCTCGCTGGAACCTCACGCGCATTGGCATCCCACCGTCCATCCCCACTTGCCCCGGAGCGATCATAGCCGTCGCTTAGCCACTATTATTTCCTGCCGCCACGTAGCACTGAACACGTGTCGCTAAATTGACGGTAAATCTGATGATTATTTTAACGTTATCCTTTGTCAATCTCTATAAATGCAGCATCCCACTCGGTAATCGTTGCCTCCATATTCATAACTTCCAAAGTTCACATTGCAGTAAACGGAGAGAAATATCTCTTTTCTGGAAGGAAAGGTCCCCCCCAAAAAGAAAAAAGGCTTAATTTTCTTTCATATTTTCTATCACTTTCTATAGAAGAACTAGAAAAAGAATATGGCTATGAATATTACTCACCAGATCGGAGCTCTCGCGGGAACTCCAATCTCAACAGAACCCATCACCACTGCCACAAGTGAATCTACGGCGACGGTCAGCGCTACTGCGGCTTGGAAAACTCCTGCGCCAAATATGCTGTGCAGAACTAGAAAACCAGACGTTGTGGAGCAGAAATCTCAACCGACGAGCCCTTGCCGGTCTCCAATACTAAACGGGATCCGCGCAGATCTGTCGGTAGCTTGCCGTGCTTTTGCGTTAGAGGCGACGACATTGGAGACGGCAACGGAAGGGGCGGAAGAGAGGATGTATAGAGAAGTTTCCACGAAGGAGAAAGGGAGAGGGGTGCCGGTGTACGTGATGATGCCGTTGGACAGCGTGACGATGGGCAACACAGTGAACCGGAGGAAGGCGATGAACGCCAGCTTGCAGGCGTTGAAGAGCGCCGGAGTTGAAGGGATCATGGTGGACGTATGGTGGGGATTGGTTGAGAGAGATGCGCCTGGGGTGTATAATTGGGGAGGGTATACTGAGCTTTTGGAGATGGCGAAACGACATGAGCTTAAGGTTCAGGCGGTCATGTCGTTTCATCGGTGTGGAGGCAACGTCGGCGATTCTTGCACGTAAGTATATTTATTTTTAATTTTTCTTTTTGTGGGCCTTTCATTTCATATCCTGCTGCTTTTTTAAAATTTTGAAATGGGTAGCGTCGTTGTTGGACGTGGGGTACACGCGCCAATGTTCAACGTTGTGATGGTAATTTGACCCGGAGAAGGGAGTAGAATTTACGTGTGAAACTTAACCGATTGTTATCTTTGCGAATGATAATGGTTAATTAATTTCTGGCGTGCAGAATACCATTGCCCAAGTGGGTTGTGGAGGAGATTGACAAAGATCCAGATCTTGCATACACAGATCAGTGGGGAAGAAGGAATTATGAATATATATCTCTAGGCTGTGATACCCTTCCGGTCCTCAAGGGTCGGGCGCCCGTGCAGTGTTACTTTGATTTCATGCGGGCTTTCAGAGACAACTTCAAAAATCTTCTCGGTGATACCATTGTGGTAATTACTCATTGCTGTTTAATTAGCCCTTGTAGATTTGGTCTATATGTTTGCTAGTTCCATGGAGCTTTAGATTTTGGTCCCAATACTCTACGTATTAGGACCACCCTCTTGTTGTCCAAATAATTTGTTTCAGTGGTTTGTGAACTTTCTTTGCTTGAAATAAACTTGTCGGCACCCGTAGTTTTCCCAAATTGGATCATGCGATTAAACAAATTTGAAGGAGGTTGTCTCTGAACTGTTAAATTTTTGCTTAATTCAGGAAATTCAAGTGGGAATGGGTCCAGCAGGTGAGCTCCGCTATCCCTCATACCCAGAGCAGAATGGGACATGGAAATTTCCAGGAATTGGAGCATTCCAATGTTATGACAAGGTATTTACAATCTTTTTCGCCTTTTGATAATGTCAGTGCATCTGCAATTCGCAATTTTCTGTTTCTAACTTAATATGTACAACATAATGCAGTATATGCTTAGCAGCCTGAAAGCTGCAGCTGAAGCTGCTGGTAAGCCAGAATGGGGTAGCACAGGCCCTACTGATGCTGGTCACTATAACAACTGGCCAGAAGATACCCAGTTTTTTCGTAAAGAAAATGGTGGTTGGACTAGTCCTTATGGTGAATTTTTCCTTAATTGGTACTCTCAGATGCTCCTAGACCACGGTGAGAGGATACTTTCATCGGCCAAGGCCATCTTTGAGAACACCAGTGTAAAGATCTCAGTAAAGGTTGCAGGAATACATTGGCACTACGGCACAAGGTCCCATGCCCCAGAACTCACGGCTGGGTATTACAACACAAGATTTCGGGATGGTTACCTTCATATTGCACAAATGTTAGGACGCCATGGTGCTATTTTCAACTTCACTTGTATTGAGATGCGTGATCATGAGCAACCACAGGACGCCCTTTGCGCACCTGAGAAGCTTGTCAGGCAGGTGGCTTTAGCAACTCAGGGAGCAAAGGTTCCACTCGCTGGGGAAAATGCCTTGCCACGATATGATGAATATGCACACGAGCAAATCTTGCAGGCAGCATCATTGAATATTGATGGTAATTCGGGTGATAGGGAAATGTGTGCTTTTACATACTTGAGGATGAGTCCTCATTTATTCCAAGAAGATAACTGGAGACGGTTCGTGGCTTTTGTGAAGAAGATGAAGGAAGGGAAGAATGCTGAACGGTGTGGGGAGCAGGTTAAGCGGGAAGCTGAGCATTTTGTGCATATGACTCAGCCTTTAGTTCAGCAGGCTGCAATGGCTCTAATGCACTGAGGATTTGGTTTAACTTGCCAGTTCTATACCATCGCAAACAAACTCTTATGGCTTTGTTATAGCTGCCTTTTTTTTATGCTGTAGCAATAGACGTTTGCCCTGAACCCCCAAAAAATAAGATTAAAATTAAGAATATGTTAAGTTCATTGCTGTACCACGATAAGTTATGTATTTTTTTTCTTTCTCAACAAGCTAGTTGTAGATTTGGTGATCAATCAATGTAATGCTCTGTTATGTATTTAAGCAATAACTTCTTCTTCTGGAGTATTTATGCAATAGATAGAGTAATAATTTAGTTTTGAAGGCAAGCGATTGTCGTTTTTCATGCACCAACGGAATCTTCATATCTAATTAAGCAAATTAATTTCCTTTTTTATCCTTCGATTTGAATGGATAAATATTTTTCTTTGTGATTTTAAGATTTTTAACCACCGGTTTGGATTCAAGAGTCGGCCGTCGGCATTTCATGTGTCAACTGTCAACAAATAGCACCGCCCTATCTTGAGTCTTGACTTTCTAAAAGCGAGATCTGATCTCTTGCCATATTGAAAAAAAAAAATAAACATATTCTTAATTTCTGGTAATTAATTATCATGTGAGTGTTCACATGCAATCCATGGCTAGAGGACTCGAGTTGGTTTCTGTCATATAATTTGTGGTGCAGATCTTGAGGCTGAGATACAGAAATAAAAAAGCAAGTTGTGAACGTCAGACAGAAAGTCACGGGTTTCTGTTTGTCTGGATAGAGATGCAGATCCTGAGGCATGCCTCTTCTCTGGATATTGGATTATCTTTTTCTTTTCTTTTTATCTTTCATGTCTTCTCGTGTGGACATCTTATAACATTTTGAGAAAATATTTTCTTCTTCAATGGAAAAATTAAATATTTTAAATTCTGACTACGTTACTAGAAAGAATATAAAGGAGAATTTTACAACGGAGGCTAAAGCATTGTTCTTTTTTTTTTTTTTTTCAATAATTTGGTCATAGTTATTATTTGCGCATTAAGTGAGGTTATAATTATTAGTAGATTTATATTGTTCGAAATTTTAACTAGTTAATTTTGGTAAAACAGCAAAATTCTTTTTAGAAAATTTTTATCCATTTAAGTTTTTCCAAAAAGAAAAAAAATCTTCTACATTTAGGTTTCATTTGTTTTATAAAAAATATTTTAAAAAAAATATTTTTTATATTTTTTTATATTTAAAACACTTAAAAAATTGATAAAAAAAATATTTTTTATTTTTTAAACTTTAATAATCTTATTGAAATGTAAACACACTTATACATATATAAAATAAATAAATATTATTTATTTAACATTACAACTCAATATAAAAAATATTTTTTAATATTTTTTATATATAAATTATTTTCTGTAAAATAAATAGTCTTAAGTATTATTATTTAATTTACCGTCGAGAAAATTATTTTTAAATATATTAAATAAAAAATATTAAGTATAATTTTTTATTATTAAAATAATAAAATATTTTTTTATAAATAGCTTTTTTCAATATTATCTAAAACTTTTTTTTTTCTTAAAAAGCAATTTTTACCCTTCAACTACAATGAAAATCAGAGACTTGGTCAGTTTTACCCATATGCTTCTTCAAACTTCTTTCCAATGGCAATGCTATAGTCTAAACAACATAAAATCTTATACTAGACGAGATCGATGCAACTGACACTTGCATGGGAAGTTTCATGCCAGCTTCACCAAAGTGTGGGATACGGGTCTCTCCAAGAAAATGACTAAATCAATGGATCACTGAACAAGTCCCCAGTTCCCACTCAAAAGCAGAAAACGCTCCCCATATGCCTCCACGATTGTATATAAGAGAAATTTCCCCGCCACTTGTCACTTCCTGTCATTATGTATACATATATTTCTTGTCATTAATTAGTGAAATTTGTAAATTTGGCTCAGGAAAAGGTTGAGCAGTGGACTGATACCATTCAGCAGAAAGCACTCAGATGCTGCCAGTGACAAAACAGCAAGTGGAGCTCATTTAGCACAACAATCTGCCCAACAAAACAAGGGGGAATGAAGCCGCTTGTTTTCTTCAGCTGGTCTCTCATGCAATTTCCCCTGATTTGTCTTTTCGTTTTGGACGATTTATATCTGTTAATTACAAGGCCTATAAAAAAGTAATATATTTGTTTAATTGCTTTCGAAATGATAAATATTGTTTATGGATTGAGACATTAGTGAAATGCATGGTTGCTTGTTAGCTACAGAGAGGAGAGCAAATGAAGCACTTGGCTCAAGGTGCAATGGACAGTGTGAAGAACACACTTCGTATGAATGAAAAGAATAAATAGACAGAGAAAGCCCCATCAATTGTGACCTGCTGATTGAGGCCCCATAAGGTCTTTGCTTTTGCGCGAACAGGGACGAGCATTCCCACTCACAATAGCATGTGCAATAAAGGTAAACATCAATGCAAATGCAAGAATCAACATGTACATTTCTTTTTGTTCTTGATTGAATTGAAATATTAATTTCATAGATTTAAAAATAACTTTTATATTACTGAATTAATAATAATTGCAAATTTCCATCATATAAAGTTTAAATTATTATTGTATTAATTTTTTCATTTTTTCTAATGAGTTAAAATTTATTAGTATCATAAGGGTTTAGATATTGCATCAATAATTAGGAAAAAAAATTAAAATATTATTTTTTTATAATAAAATATTAATTTTTATAATTTTTAAATATTTAAAATTATTTATTATTTTTAATCAAAATAAAAAATAAAAACAAAGATAACCCCAACCTTTCACTCGATCTTCTACTTCTTCTATTAATGTTTCCATTGGCAGACCAGCAGCCAACACTTAGCCCCGCTTTTCTTCTTCTTATTTGGCCTTCTTCGCGAATCTGAGCTAGATCCACCTCCATCTTCTTTGGTCTTCTTTGCAAAACTGAACCAGACCCAGCTCCTTGTTCGGTCTTCTTCGTTGGCAGATGAACCTCCTTCAGAACCTGAACTAACCTCGTTTCCCACGCCACCAAGGCCCATGTCGTTGTGCCTTTGAATATTTGGGTTTGGATGTTTTTATTATGGGTTAAATTTGTTGTGTTTTGGGTTTAATTTATGGATTTAGGTGTTTGATCTGTTGTATTTCTAGGTTTTTGTTCTTCAAGCCTTGGTTCCCTCTAGCTCATTCTGACTTTAGGTGTTAGATTTGTTGTATTGTGGGTTTGTAAAGTTTTAGATTTGTAAATTGAAAATTGAAATTGTTGTTGACTGATTTTTTTGTTGCTGGGATTGTAGATATGGGTTTGGGTCCCTTCTGACTGTTTCTTCTTCTTCTTCGACATTTTTGGTTCTTCAATGGCTACTATTACTGGGTGGGTTCACCTCCAGATTCGTGTTGTGCGATGGCTGTAATGGGCTTGCACGTGGTGTTGTGCCTGTGGAATTTGCTGTGCTATGAATATGACTGTTGTTTGTGGAATCTCCTGTGCCTCACCATTAAGATTGATTCGGTTGTTTGGGAATTGTGACTTTGTGTAGTTGCAGATTGTTAATGAAACTTGTTGAAATTAGTTCAAATTGGGTGTTCTTGACAATTATGTTATGGGCTTGTTCCTAATTTTTTTTCTTTTTTATTTCTTTTTATCGTGATTAATTATTTAAAATATAAAAAATAATATTTATTATTAAAAATTGAATGATATATTATTTTAATTTTTTTATAAAAATTAACCTAATTTGAGTTTAAATGTTCAGAATATTTTAAGCCAAAATGGACTTATTTGAACATTACCTTAAAGTTCAAGTTCAAGGGTAAAAATGTGCTTTGATAAAAATAAATTACTATTTAATCTTCATATCTTAATAAAATTAATTATTTAATTTTTTATATTTTAAAAATTATATTATTTTAATTTATTTATTTTATTTTTATTAAATTATTATATCTCATGATTAATTTTTTCTATTAGTTATGTTAGTTGAATTATTATTTAATATTTATATTTTAATAAAATTAATTAATTTTTAATTTTAAAAAATATATTACTTAATTCTGTAATTTAATTTAATAATTATTTAATTTTATAAATATTTTTTAAATTTAAAATATTTTAATTTTTTTCTTTCTTATTTTTCTCCTCTCGCATTTTTCTCCTCTGCTCACGCATTCTCCCTCTCATTTTTTTTTTCTGTTTTATACCTTTTGATAAAAAATGGCATAAGTTATCTATCTAAAAATATTAATAAGTTCTCTAAAATCTTTAAATAATCAATATTAATTATTTTTTAATAAAAAATATAAAAATAATATTTAAAAATTTAAATTAAAATACTTAAACAATTTAAAAAATATAAATTTTGTTTTAATCTCCACATAGTATTTTTCATTTTTATCTAAAAAATATATTTTTTAAAATATTATAAAAATTAATTAATTAATTATATTAAAATAAAAAAAAATTAAATAATAATATTTTTTAAAATATAGAGATTAATTAATTATTATTTTTTAAATAAAGAGAATAGATTAACAGAAAAATTAATAGAAAGATTAAAAAAATTAATAGTAGTAAAATATAAAGGTAAAATAATATATTTTTTAAAATATAAAATTTTAAAAAATAATTTTATTAAAATATAAAAATTAAATAATAATTTTTTCTAAAAAAATAAAATTTTATGTTAGACTTCGCCAATGATCTCATGCGTTTTAGTGCATATTCGTGTGCCTAAACATGTTTCATCAAAGGCGGATTATGAAACCTCATCAGTAGTTGGTTTTTTTATTTTATTTTATCCCTCTAAAAAATAAAAAAATAAAATAAAAATTATTATTTTGTAAGTGAAAGTGTACGTACATCAAAACATACACCTAATAATTTGCCTTCATCAAAAGCCTATTTAAAAAATCTATGCACACCTATCAAGTCTTAATTTCATTTTGATACTCTCATGGGCCTGCAAGCTTGGAGTCACTCGACAGGGGTCCCTTTAATGCCCATCACATTAACAAGTTTGTGATTGTGAGTTTGTGTGGATGGGTTGTTATGCTTTGGGCAATGCTGCTGGAACCCTTGATTCGTTGAACCCATTAATCAGAGACCACCATATTCTAACCTTTTTGCCCTTTGAATTCCAGCGTAATGGAAAGCTAATTGGGGCGCTTCGGTTTTTGGATTTGGATATGATCGTCCCATTAGTCTGGTTACAAGGTAGTGAGGCTTTGCCACTGGCCAGTGTCTTTGCTTGTCTGATCAGTTATTTGACACAAACTATGGTTTGTAATCTTAGAGCAAATTTGTGGAGGAAGATTTCAGGAATCTATTACGTGCTTGGTTTTGATCAGAAGATGGGGGTTGTTGTTGTCTAGACTCCCCCAACCTTGCTGTCGCGTCTTTACCCATCCGCTGCTGTTATAATTGTCGCCACTGCAGCTCAACAATGGTAATGATTTTGTTATTGTGATTTTTTGTGCGTTTCATAAAAGAATGCATAGAAACTAAGTTATGTCATCATGGCCGAAAGTGGCATTGAAACAGAACAGTATAGCATTACAATTTGAACACTTTTCATCTCAGTTACCCGGTTACTATTTTCATTCCTAGTGGTGTTTCCTCCGCTGGGAGGTATCATGATTGCTGCTCCTACTTCAGGAACCATCAATATTGAGCTTAAACTCTTGTTCAGGAAAAGGGACTCGATAATACTTGTTATCTTACCAGGGCTTTCAAAGACTAGGTGATGCAAGACCAGAAAATGGTGATTATCTATATATATATGCAAATACGGAGATCCATTTCTTCATGCACTTTTGCCGCACGGAAAATATTTGTTACTTGGCAACAAATTAGATCCACTCTCATGGAAAAGTCTAGCTTATGTTGCAAATTTTGTGAAGAATAAATTCTGAAGTTACTTCTTTCCCTTCTCAAGGAATTTGCCTTGGAAATAGGACTATCTTCAAAGGCATTTTAACAAGCAAATAGTATATGGGACTAACAAGGAAAAAGTTTACTAGAGATGAAACTAAATACGCCTCTAGCTAGAATTGCAAGACGAATTAGTTCAACCAGAAGCTCAGATGGGTATGGGGAAGAGGACTATCAGGTGTCCCACATTTTCTTGTCTCTTTCTCCTAAAGTCTACTGCCTCATACTTATTATTCCAGACAGTATTTCATAAAGTTTGCTGCATTTGACTGGCAAGCAATTAGAGCAATGCGAAGTTGGAGTTTTTGTTTCATTGAATTTTAATAGCCATACAATCTGCCAGAAAGTGGAACTTTACTTAAAATGCTACGCTTTGCTAGCCTGTTTCACAATTGTCAACTTGGGTTTGCTAAGATCAAAGCATGGTGCATTCATACTGCTCATGATTCTCAAGCTCTGCCTCAGTATATCAACCTCTCTTGCCCTTTTGTACTCTTCATGCTCCACTAAAGCTATTCTTGCTTTCAGCTCTTCAATGATTTCCTCCTTGGCTTTCACTTCCATCTTTAGCTCTTCAATCATGTCCTCTTCCTCTGCCTTCCAATACAGTCCATCCCCTGCGATAGAAAAAACAAAATTTCAAGCTTATGCCATTAAAAACATGACCATGTTTGCACTGTCATAAAAGCTCATTTAGCCTCATATGTCTGTGTAATTATCCATAATGCTTATGATTAGCTATTCATTGAACTAGTTAGCTACAAAATAATGTCAAATGCACATTTTTGTATTGTCTACCAATCAGATATTAGAATGAACAAAGAAAGAGATAAATCCCTTATCCCAAAATCTTTCTGCTATGAGATGACAAAATATGATATGAAATAAAGTGGATCTACAGTGCATGTCCAATGTCCTCTAGTGATAATTTCTGCAAATTGGTGAATATATGAACTTGTGCATGCACATATATAGGGTGATATATTCTGTCTATGATGATGATCTGCTGTCGTGTGTGTGCGTGCAAAAGAGAAGAGAGAGATGCACCACGATGAGTCTTCCGAATGAGATCATCAAGCTCAGTCTTGATAGCAAGATACAGCTTCTTCCACTTATCAACAGCCTCATCTCTCCGCACTCTCTCCTCCCTCATTTGCTCAACCAAGAAGGTAGAAGCCAACCTTGAAAATGGCCAATTTTTCTCGCTTTTCTCCCCCACCAACCCATCTTCCGTTTCTCTAATTCTCACTTCCTTCTCTTCCAACATCTTTCTCAATCTCTTCACTTCCTCTTTAAGCCTCTTCCTCTCTTGCTTCCATTCGGCTTCTTTAAATGCAAAAACCATCATGTCTCTCTCATAAGCTCTACTCTCTTTCTCTCTTTCATACATTATAGCTTTGATATCCTCTTGGAGAAGCCTTACCTTCTCCGTTAACCCTCTAAGATCCTTCTCACAGTGGTTGCTGCTTTTTTTCTTTCCTCCAAAACAATCCATATTTAGCTGCTTCTACTTTTCCTCTTTGCCTTTCTTGCTATCACTCATAAATGGAGTTAAAATCTTTTCGTCTAGTTTGATAAAGAGAAAAGAGAAAAGATAGAGAAAAGAGAAAAGATTGAGAAAGCGACAGAGATGTGGTGGGGTTTTGGGTTAGAAAACAAGTGTGTTATATTCCTTTCGGTGGTTCCTCTATCAATGAAGAGCTGCCCATCAGCAAAATCCACATTATTGTGAATACATGTCAACCCGTATATAACTTTTTTTAAGCTCTAAAACATGCCCGTGAAGAGGACTGTCTATGTCTAATGTCTAATATCCATCTTATACAAAAAGATGTGCACAAGAAATGTATGCAAATTTATGGACATATATTCTGCCTTTTCACATGCATTATTTTTGGAGCACATATTGACATATCATGCATACAATTCATAATCCACTATCCAATTATTAACCTATGTAAGTTGGTCCTACCTTGCTGGGAGGGACACTCTATTTCATAATTATTACTTGTACATCACCATATTTTACACACTCTGCTTGTATCTTGCTAATAATCTTATTCATTGTACACATCAGGGTTTCCCCTTTTAAAAATTTAATTATGCACAATTCCAACCCATATTTATTTTATATTCAAACCCTATCCCGATGATTAAATCGATAAAGATAAAGAATTAAAAGTTTAAGATTGAATGGGTTTAATTGATATATTATTAAATAAATATTATAAAATTAATAATACTATAATTAATATTTTATATATTTTATATATACTTATTAAAATAAATTAAGTTATATTTTAACATATAAATATTATTAAAAAATGATATTTAATTATTTATAATAAAAAATACGTAAAATTAAAATTTTTATAATAATAAATTTTTTTACATCAATAAAAAAATAAATGTTAATATATTAAAATTAAATTTTAAACACTTTTTATTGTATAAAAATAATAGAATAGAAAATAATTAATAATTTAAGCTATTATACTAACAAAATAAATTATTGATATTATTAATTATTAAGTTGCAAGTAGGTTAAGTAAAAAATTTTTATTTTTCTTTTCAATAGTTTTAGTTTGATTAATAATTGATAATTATTTTATATTAATATAATATAAGATAATTTAAGTGAAAGGAATATGTTTGTATATATATATATATATATATATAAAAGAATTCCAAATCAGTTTGCAGGCCATATGGCTATGGCATATAAGAACTTCTTGAACTTCCTTGGTTCTACTCCTTAGAACAGCGCCATTTATAGACATTTTTTAATTGAGTGATCAAATCGGATTATTCGATTCAAACTCGGCTCGGTTCATCTGTTACTCTGGTTCGTAGTGATTTTCTGAAAAGAGGTTTGATGATTAAACTGGTTCGACCAGTTGTTCCAGGTTTAACAACAATCTTTATAAGATACAACTTGATTGGATATGTGAATTTAACATAGAAAATTGTCTGTAAATTAATGTAGTCATTAAATGTTTGGTTGATTGTTTAGTATTTGATAGTTTACTGAGAGGAGTTAGAGAAATGGCAATTCTCTTTTATAAAGAAGTGGAAATTGTCTCCTTTGAAGTTGCTAGTTAGTGAACTACTGAATTGTGGCAATCTGCCAATTTGGTTTCAGCTGGCAGGTGGCCATAGCCATACTAATTGCTTTGGCTTCGAAATTTTTGGCTATTCTCTTGTTTGTTTGGTCCCATATATGAAACCATGCTCTGCAAGTCTGCATAAAAAATTTTCAAGAATAAAATTGTAGAGCGAATCTTATTAGATAGACTCAATGATATTAATCAGTCTAATATTCCGTCAGGTACTTCACCTCTCTACTACTGTAGTTTAAGCAAAAATAATATTGTAACAGTCCTACTAACTCTTTTGCTCTGTATACCAATTGCTACAATGGAAACACCATACCCATGCTATACAAAAATCCAATGTTATTGGTCAGTATGAGACACATTCAAAGCATATTCAGTTGCAGATGGCATTTTTTTTTCTTTCCTTGTCAGTTTTGTTTTGGTGCAAAAAAAAAAAAAAAAAAAAAAAAAAAACCAATTACCAAATACGTACAAATATACATTTATAGCTGCAAATCTACATGTCTTTGGATTCCCTGCCTGAAGGGACGTGCAGAACTGTATTATAAAGGAAAGGGATCCATCCTGCATTAACTTTGACACCTATAATTATGTTATTTTTCATATAGTAATGGGTTGATGGTACCTACTAATTCTATGCAATGAATTATTGTGGTTCGAAATTTTACGTTGTCTTGTAATCATGGTGGTTCCTTCCCATGACCATGAGGATTCTTTTAGTCTTCTTGTACGTATCTTGTTATCAGAATTCAGAAGGGCTATAGCTCATCTCCTGTCTCCATTCAAGTAGAATGTGGAAAACCTCAACTAATTTGTCCTTTTTAACTAGCTCTCTAGGATTCTCAAAGCCTTTCCTAATTTATAAGGGTTAATTAAAGAGCAGCTATATGCACATAGAGGCATGAATAAAAGGCTAGGATTCCATTGAATTAGATGGATACATCAAATAGGGTTGGTAGAGAAAAGTACGTTTCAGAAAAGCAGTAAAATATAGTAAGAATGGAACTTCTGTTCATGATTAAGTATTTTGGTGGGACAATATCTTCCCTCTTTCAGACCTCACATTAGTATGAATTATAAAGGTGAAAATATGATCTGGAAGAGTAGCCCAGCCTGCAAGTCCATAAAATTTGCGGACCAAGCCCAGTGCAGCCCAACCCTCTAATTTTCAACATTCCATTCGTTGACATTTTTTTTTAATAAAGAACACGGACGATATAATGCATACTCCCTAGCAAAATCATAATTATCAATCCATGTTAAATTGTATAAGATTAATTATTTTAATAATTAACTATATTTTTTTATAATACAAATAAATTATTAAATATTAAAATTCTGACCATCTATTTTCTTTTAAAGCTGAATATATATTTTTACCCCTAAACTTTACTTAAAAAAATCTCGTAGCACCATAAACTTTTAAAATATCTCATAACACACCTTAACTCCAGTAAATGTCTCGTGATATACCTCAACTTTTATAAAGGTGGAATTAAAATATTATTTAAATCTTAGTCAGTAAATTACCATGTCAGCAGATCAAAGAGTGTTTTAATTTCACTTTTACAGAAATTGATGTGTATCATGAGACTTTTATAAAAATTGAGGTGTGTCATCGGACATTTTAAAAGTTTAGGGTGTCACAAGATTTTTTAAGTAAAGTTCAAGAATGAAAATGTATATATTTAATCTTTTTTAATAATGTTAAAATGTGAATATTTAATTATAGATATAAAATGCCATGTAACTTATAAGTAGATTAGAAAAATTTTTTATATCCTACCAAATTTAAGTTTGGAGAATTTTAGGTAATATTCATAAATTTAAAATTTTAGTATTTAATTTAAATAAAAATTTATTTAAAATTTTTAATAATTAATTTTATTAAATTTATTATGACTAAATCAAATTCTATCAAAATTGATAAAATTTATAAATAAAATTTAAATTTAAAATTATATATATTTCAAGTAATAAAATTATGTTCTTATTATATATTATTTTATTTTATTTATTTTAAATATAAAATTTATTTCATCTAAAATAAATTTTATATTTAATATAAAATATATTAAAAAAATTTATTTATAAATAAATTTTATCACTGATAAAATAAATTCTACCCTAAAATTAAATGCGGTATAAATTAAAATAAAAACCCTACCGGTAGCGGCCTAGACATTTGCGAACTTTAACTTCGCTCAGGGGCACCGCGAGTAAACAACTGCAGATTTTGGTGGGCAAATCAGGGAACGTGGAAAAAAATAATTATGTGATGTTTGAGTTCACGCTTCACGTTGTTTTCCGTTACAGACGACTGCCAAACGCACGCAGACAGAAAGCGAGCGAGGAAACAAATTCTTCGAGAGAAAGAGAAGGTAAGAGCGAGAATGTAAGGGAAAACAGTTGCAGAGTACTGGTTTCGGTTTTTAGTTCTGGTTTCAGCTCCGGCATTGTCAGGTCAGGTCAGGTCAGGTCAGCTCTCTGCAACAATATCTTCCCCCATGTGACCTCCCATCCTCTGCCCCTTCATTTCTTCTAAAACAGAAAAGGTGAAAAAAAAGTTTCAAATTGCCGACTGGATATGAAAATATACAACAGAAGAATATAGAATATTTCAGTGTAAATTTTCAATTTATCAGACTCTGCGGGTGCCTGTATGTAATGCACATTGAAGTGAGCTGTGTTTACTTAATTTGGTAGTTTAGGGAGAGAGCATAAGTATCAGATGGATGGCTAATGAATTGTCAACAAATACTGCTTTATAATTCTATAGTTGACTTTTTGAATTCTCCCTTTTTTTCCCCCATAGCATTTAGAATTTAGGAGCCACTGTGCTGCCAAGTGCATTTGCGCTGTTATGAACCTTAAAGGGCACTTTAATAAAAAAATTCTGAAGATTAGTAATTAGTACCAGTCACCTCTCACTCCCTTCTTTGTAGTGACAACTGTTCACTGTTGCTTCTGGAGTTGCATATTTTCTTGCTTGCCTTGTCTCGCTAGTAAAACAATTGTTAGTTGGAATATCTTTTTTGCTGATACAGTATCAACACGGATTCAGATTGCATACACTTTGCAGAACTTGTTAAGACTTAAGAGTGAATATATTTATATATAAATAAAAATTATTAAAAAATTATAAATAATTTAATATAATTTATTTACTATAATAAATATTTTAATTTTAAACGAATTATATTAATTATAATGGATAATAACAATTAGAATGAATATTTCATAAATATAAAAAAAAATATTTTATGGAATCATGAAAGACAGAAAAGCTTCTTCGAATCTAGCTAGAAAAGCTTCTATGTGGTTCTTTTTTTACGGATGGTTTGGCACCATGTCCAGACCCAATGGTCATTTGATCCTTCTTCAACCAGGATGTTATTAGCTTGAGTAGGACAGAGTAAGTTTGCACAAAAGAGAAGAAAAATCATAATTATCAATGCTGTTACAAGTATGACTTTATCTTTAGTTTGTTCACAATTACATCAAGTGCTGTAATCTATTCGTCTCTTGAGGGGAAGCTCCTTTCAACTTGCTTTTATGGGTCCAGTAAATATAGGAAGGAAAGGGGGTGATTTTATGGTCATTAAAGATGCATCTTCTGTTGCTTAAATGGGATTCGTCTTCTTATGCTTGCTTTATCTCAGTTATGAAAGCTTAATCCACATTAGATATATCTATGTTTGCTCATAACCTTCTAATTCTGTTATTCTTTTTATTGTTATACATCAGAGAATGAGATGGAATAATTTGTCTATCTGTCCACATTTCTTTTTCCTTGCGTGTGTAAGAACAGCGAAAACATTAAGAACATTATATAAGGTCTTTATATTTGATCATGAATATTTGCTAAGACTATCCATTGTTGGGCAATACAAGGGCTTAGGGCTTAGGCCTGTACCTAATCATTGAAGAACAACAAGCTTTCCTCTCTGCAGTTTTTCTAGAGAGAGAGATTTCCTCTCTTTTCTTTTTTCTTCCCTGAGGCCTAGTCTTTCTTCACTGCTGAAGTAGTTGGTTCTTCCCTACCCCATCCAAGCAGGGGACGGCCTCCTTTCCCTCGCCCGGAGAGTAGGTCTCTCCCTTCCCACCTCCAGAGACGTTGTATATACATTTTTTTTGGTTGTTTTGGTTCTGCATGTAGGTTGAAGGCTCACTGGAGAAGGTTTTGATGCATCCTGTAGTGTCTCTAACAATATGTTTGGGTAGGGAGGAAAGTGAGAGGGGAAAGAAAATGCAAAGGGAAAACAAGTTTATTTTTCATGGTTTTGTTTGGATTGGTTAGGAAATAAAGAAAGACGAAAAATAATATTAGAAGAAAAATAAAAATTTTTTTTTTTCTCTTTTCCTTTTAAAATAGAGAGAAAATAAAAAAAAATATTTAAAAATATAAATATTATTTTATATTTAATAAATTTTTTTAAATTTAAAGATAAAATTATAATTTTACTATTAATAAAATAACATTTCCTTTAACATCCTCCTTTTTCAATTTAAATAAAAAAAAATTATTTTCATTCCTTATTTTTTTTTTTTTTTTTCCTTCTTTCTTAAAATGTTCCAAAAAATAGTAGAAGATGTGGTTGTGTCTCTTTCGGTGCCTACTTGGATAAGCTGGGGTTGGTGTTAACGGGATGGTTTATTGGTTGTTGGGTTTCTTGGTGTTCTGATGTTTGGCAGGCGGCACCTCTGGAGTCCTTTTCCACGACTTGATGTGACAGGCCCACTTTAACTTGACATGGCATGGAGCTTTGCGACACCACCTTCTTGTTGATGTCTTCTGACGACCCCATGGCCTATTGTTTGTGTGTGGATGGCTACTGGCTCAGTTTTTTGCGCAATTATATAGACTTGCTGTGATTCCAAAAAGAATATCTAAAATTTAGAAAAAATTTTATTCGGTCTATTATAAAATTTAAAATATAAATATATAATATTTATATATTTAACAAGTATATATTATTATATATTATATATTTTAAAATTTAAATTAATTAAATTTAAATAAAAAAAATAACAAATCAATAAAAAGAAAAAACATGCCAAATTATAACTATTAAATAATTACTGAACAGTTTTTACTTTTTTTAAAAAAATTTAATATCTAAATTTACATATATGTTAAACCCTTGTTAACTTGCCATTCCATGTAATATACGTAGAAAAACACCAAATTTTGGCCTTGCTAGCTGGAGAATATCTCAGATGACTACCTAGGCGCTGGCGGCGGCGTCTCTATTGATTCATTCTGCTTGTCTGCCTTGGCAAGGATTGGTTTCCTTGGACTGGGCCTATGTATTGGGTTTAGGAACCTTGTTTTTAGCCATGGTTTGAAATATATTATGAGCTGGGCTTCATTTGTTTCTAGGCCTACCGGCCTTTATTAGCTCTTGTTTTCTGAGCTTTAACCCATGTATAGTTGTTTTCATATTAATAAAACCTCTGTAACTTTTGATAAAAGAAAAGGAAAAAAAAAAACCTAATCATTGAATTTTCACCCCTTAATTTCAATACATAAAAGTTAACTTTGCATGTTAGATGCTACATTTTAGACTTTTTTGGAAATAAATAATTTGCAAAAAAAAATCAATTAAATTTTTATACATTTATATTTAATTTTTATTTTTTAAAATTAAAAAAAATTAATTTTTTTCATTTCAAACATAAAAATTAATGATAAAAAAATAATTGAATTGAATTGAATTCTTGTAAAATTCTAATTCCAAAAATTGAAAATATAGACATTCTAATCTCAAAGTCTCAACAAACTATAAAATCAATTCCAAATTAACAAGACAAACTTGATAACCAAAATCTTGTATTATAATGGGATTGAACTGCATGCAGGTATGTGTGGCATAACGCCAAAAATTAAAGGTACTGTCTCTGCCTCAGATATGTATGTAGAGAAGAGCAAGATGGAGTTGCCAAATGATTAATTTAGCGGTGGGAGCACATGCCAGTCTTGGACCTGAAAATGAATGGCATTAAAGGCTCCTGTTGACCGTTTCTTCCCCAAATGGTGATGGTGTAGCTAACAAAAACTCTTCCAATATTCATGTGATCACATGTGTTACCACATGTTTCTTTTCTGAATTCTGATTCTCCCACTGCCGCTCCGTGGAATATTTGACTGAAAATTATATATCTGATTCTCTTTCAGTTATTACGGTTATGTTGTTAGTTGCTCCTTCAATTTTTCTAATATCTATTATTTTCTTTATTATTTATAGCAAGTGCATGCAGTTATTAATTATGCCCTCATGTTTCTTGAAGAGTATTTTCGGGTAATATAAGCATTTTAATTTGCCAGAATCCACCACCTGATATCATCTTTATTCTTAGAGAGACAATTTACATGTGGGATACTCTAGCTTTATACTCTTTCTCCCTCACCATTTACATATATATATATATATATATATATATATATATATTAGTAATACTTGAATAGTCATCAGGACTGTGAGACTCAGTTATAATTATCATCAATTTTAGATTCATAAACTTAATTAAAAGTTTTAATAAAAATGGTCAACTTAAAAAAAAAAAAAAACTGTAATGTTTACTAAGTTCTAAACTTAATTATACTTAAATCCAGTTTTGGCAACCCTTGGCAACTACAGAAGTATGCATCCCAACATGAGACATCACATGACCATCTTTGTACTACATTTTTGCACATCTCAAACCCACTAATTAAGACCTAATTTGTTAAAACGATAAGAATCCCAATAAAATAAATAGGCTGGTGATGCAACTTTAAAGATTTTAGCTCAGCCAAATGCAAGAATTTGGGTCACTTGGATACAAATTAGCCTTCATTCATTTCATTCAAACTTCGCAAACCGACCTCATTAGCAGAATCTTATCATTGGAAACTGTGTCACATTCATATAGCAGCAGAATTAGCCCCTCCCATATGCCCATATCAATTATCTTAATTATACTTTTTTGGTTTTCTCAGTGAGATTCCTTTAGGGTAATAAAATCCAAGTCCAAACTCTAAACTGAGCAAGGAAAGAGAGAAGCCAATTTTCTCTAGAAAGGACAAATTAAATGAAATGATTGTGTAGATATATAACTATATTTGTACTAAGAAAGAAATATATATGAACAAATTAATAAAGAAATCATAAACAAAAATGCTAAATGATTGGCTTAGTTGGGAATTGATGATAATAGTCCTCAACTCTTGATTAGGTCACATGTGGATGTGGCCAATATTCAAATACCTTTTTAGATCCATGGCTAGCTTCTTGATAAATTATAACTCAAAAATCATTTGGTTAGTTAATTTCAAATTATAATAATTCAAGTTATACATTGATGCCTCCATTTAGATATTATTAGCTTACTAAAATTCAAATAATTAAGATATAAAATTATTAAATTACCCATTAAATTCAAATAATTAAGATATAAAATTGTTAAATTACCTAATGATGATTTGCCCTTGGACCATATATACAACATTATGAATTATTTGCAAAGATGTACATTAATTATACATGGGAGCAACTTAATTGGTATTGGTTGAACTTATTTTATATCTATGATTAATGGAGAGCATAAGTGTTTGTAGAGAGTCAAATGAGAGATCACAGTGTTAAATGGGAGATTAGATAGGGTTAGTAATAACTTGGGTTTTATTTTAAGTTCTCTAAGGTTCCGAGGCAATGTGTTCCCGCAAATGATGCATACACATAGGCTAGTACGAAGAGGAATTTATTATTCCATCGATTCTCAACTTCTCATGTTTCCATGTGACCCTCTATCATTTTAATATCATCAACAAGCTATTTGATAATATTCTCATTACATTGACAGAAGAAAGGAATAGAGGCTCCCACAATTCCCTCTCCATCTATTATACAATATTATTTTGAATTTGCAAGTGCACTGTGCATATAGAATAAAGATAGAAAAGAGACATAAAGATTTGCCAAAAGATTTGCAAACTAAATGAACCTGAAGATCACCCTTTCTTAATCCTTGTTTGAGCTTAGCTTGTTTATTTTCTTGTTTCCTTGCCACCGCCCCCCATTAAAATCTTGTAAAACACTTCTAATGCATTCCATCCTAAATTCTTAATTTGTCGACCATAGAAAAAGACAAAAGATCATTAATGATTAATGAAGTTTTTGAGTTAGATTTTGCTCCCATGTTGATCATCGTGATTTGAATGTTGAGACCAAATCATAATGAAAACATTTTTCTTTTTGTGAATTGCCTAATGTCGGCATATATAGATGGTTTGTATCTGACCGAATAATAGAGAGATGAGATTTTAATATAATTATGCATTATTTTCAATTTGATCTACACAATATTTAGAAAGATTAATCTTTGAAAGCAATAATAATTTTCAATACCCTAATTTGTTGTCTATAATGCATTAATTAATTATATATATATATATATATATATATATATATATATATATGATTATTGCAATTAAATTACCAAGGTTACCATTGACCCACTTAATGATTGAGATCATATTTTTAAATTATTTAAATAACTAGTATTTTTATTCCGTTTTATATATAAAAAAAATTAATGAATAAAATGATGTCAAATAATTGAGGGGATATATATGAAAAAATGTAACATTGAAAAGGGCTATATTATTATTTTTTTTTTCGTTGAAATATTCAGTTACTTATAGCTAGGATAACAAAATAGATGATCAGTTGCCTCTGCATTAGTAATTTCATTAATGTTTAGTGGAATGGAAAACTCATATTTAGAATTTATCACTTGTCACAAAGTCGAGAAAGAGGTCATAATATCATTATTAATGATGTAATTATATAATTGTAAACTTTTGTATTACTATTTAAGCATGTTTTAGGCCAAAAGAGGGTGACTATATAGAAAAAGAACTAATATATATTAATTAGTGGGAGTAGAAGGATTATTATTGAAATTCAAGCATTGCTGCTAATTTTGTCACTTGTTACAGATAGTGATGTTCGTGCGACTGGTACCTACAGTGACGTTTTCATTTTCGAACTTGCTGCAATATATATCATGAAGCCCACCACAGAGATCCCATTTCTTGACGTAGCCCTAGCAAGCAAATAAAAGAATAATTAATGTAGAAGAAAAGATCTGTTACCCCACAATATATACATTGATCTTGATATCAATTATCAACACAGTCACTGTCTACTAGTAGGCCATCCCAAAGCAAAGCTGGCTCAAGCAAGCATGAAGCTATCCCTAATCTTTTGCCTTCCAAATTGGTCTTGGAGAGGCCATAACAATTTCGGGATGATGATTCTGCTCGTTCCAAAGCTTGTAGAATATTTTCCCAAGAAAATATATGCCAAACACTTATCCTCCTTATCTTTGCATGACAAGAGTAGACTTTATACAAACCGAGGCTCCATGCACTTGCCGCCGCCTCTTTTTCCCATGAGAATGAAAAAAAAAGAAAAATCATTTAATTTCTCCTCAAAATGAAAGAGCAAAGTTCAGATTTAACCATCACACGTAGTTGATAACTAATGGTTAGTAGAACTAAAGGTTTAAAAAAGAAAATTAAAATGCAAAAATGAAAGGGTTTGAATTCATTTAGCTGTATCATTGTAGAGCTAAAAGAAAATGGACCGTTGGGTGGTCCAAGAAATTATGATTTCATAGCAAGAGCACGGTTCATATACTTGATAGAAGGTATGGTTACAAATTCCAATAGGGGAAACGAGCTCTCCAAGGTGCAAAATCTCACGCTCCACGTGGGCATACGGTGGCTACATATCCCAACCAGCTAGCAATGCCTACTCTTGCCCTCTTGGACATTGAATTTGATTGATAATCTATATATGTAGATTAAGAAAGGATTGAAAATCTTTAGTTTGTAGGTTGGGACAAAAGTATAGTTGTCATCCTCACTTTCCAAGTCTTGATATGTGCACTCTGCTTTTGCCATTTCTGGAATTCATTAAAAAACCATTGCCATTGATTGCTTTGCAGTTAAGCGATATCTTGGTTTATCTCATAATTATCATTATTTGCCATTTAGCAAGTTCATTAATGTTATTATACATCTCATAATACAAAATATTATAACTCAAGTTATCAATGAGTTTTAAATTAGCAATATTGAAATTATTTTTAAAATTATGAAATTCTGAATTCAAATTTTAATATGTACCAATTATATAAAGAAAAAATTATAACCCAAGTTGCTTTCAAATATATATTATACTATATTTTTTGAAATTCTTGACTCATGAAATTTTGGACACTTTAAATTTTGATTCTATATATTTATCTTCCTCCACGGCCTCATTTCTTTAAAGATAACAATTAAAGAGGTGATAGAACAAATGAGTACTCTCAGAAAGGAAAGATAAGGGAAACGAATCATCAGTCATCTTGAAAAAAATAATCTGTAGTGTTAGATGCCATGAATAATGAATCATAAATGGTGTGGTCCTAGGCTTCCCTGATGAATGCCTCCCAAATTTGCATATTCTTCGACGGGATCTATTTGATGGCTGCTGGAAATTACATATAGTCAGGCAGCCCAATCTCATAAATTGTGATATCCATCTCATTAAATTATTATTTTTCTTTTTTTTTTTTAGTAAGAAAGTGAAGACTTGAATATGACATCTTCAACCACTAAATTAAGTCAAATTAGTTATGTAACACCCTGAATTTTTAAATAATTATTTTACATGTAAATTATAATATTTTATTATATTAAATATTTTGAAAATTAAATTAGAATTTTTTGAATTTTTAAAATCAGGTTTGATTTTCTTGAGACAATAAATTTTATCGATTTTTAAAAATTAATTTAAAGACCACATGGCAAATTAAGAATTATATTTAGACTCTACAATTTTTTTTGAATTTTTTGTAATTTTTTTGAAATTTTCGGGCCTTATTTTGGATCCTAAGATATAGTGAAAAAATCAAATTTTGAGTATTCTGAATCAAACAGGCTGAATCGAACCAGGCTAAATCAGACCAATCGAATCAAACAGGTCCATTTTGTTTTTTTATCCCCCACCCTCGCGTGTTTTGCTACCCTTCCTTCGCCTTCCATTTTCTCTCTCCTCACCCATCCCCACCGTCAGCCGACCACTCCCTCGCCTCCCCCATAAGCCGGCGCCCCATCAGCACCCCTCCCGCCACCATCTGCTATCCTAAACACTGGAAAAATGCTCCTTTGAGAAAGGAGCCTTCATGCGCAGTGCGACTTTTGAGCTTCCAAGGCTGATTTTGGACAATTCGGCCACTAATCGGACCGGGTCCAGTCTTAATCACGTTCTACTCTCCGAGAGCTTTTCAAAGACAACAAGGACACCCATTTTCATCAAGCGGTTTGTTCGATTTAAGTCCAAGAATTTTTAGATCATTTCAATTTTTGGATTAAATTTCTCCCAAACTGGAAGTCTCACAGCAATTTTGAGACTACTAGCACGCTCTATTTGGTGAGAGCTTCGCGGTGATATAAATTTTAAAATTTTTCGACATCAAAAATTTGGTGGGTCTCATGAACTTCGCAATATTTTTTCGAACCTTAATGAGCTTATTAATTAAATAAAATTATATTCTAATTCTTGGTATTGTAGGTTTCGCGTAAGTACTTTTGTTTCACAAAATTTCACTAATGCCCAGATCTATATTTTCAAGCTTGACAGACGAGCTGCTGAAGCTGCCCTAGAAATGGGTCAAAATTACAATCCTCGCCACCATTTTCAGACCCCCCGGACTCATTCCTAGAGTTAGAATTGGCATAGGTAAATCCAAACTTCAAATTGTCTCATTAATCTAATGCCAAGTTTAGACTAAAAATTTATAAAATATTCGTGGGTGGCTAGAAAATTATAATTCCTTTTTCAATAGCCTTATAGTATTGTTAAGGACTGCGGGACATGTTTATAGAATTTTTAAAGTTGATTTAAATGATTTTTGCAAAATATTAATTTTAAGCCTTATAGTTGAATTGTAAGACTATGTAAGATTTGTTTAGTTTGGAGGGCCCACGAGGGGCTATGTGATGTTGTTAGAATGTGGACCGGAGGCTTGTGGTCTTAGAAGTGTTGTTTGAATTACTTTGCAAGTTAGGTAATTCCTAGGTACAGGGGAAACTCTATTGGATTTTTGATATAAATTAGGGTATTTTTTGTCTCTTTAAATTCTTATTTTGAGTTAGTACTAATGAAAATATAATATAATTATTTAGGTGATCAGAGTCAGCTATGTTCCTTCACTCAACTACCACAGTAGCTTCTGGTTAATCAGTAAATAGATATTGATTTTATCTATAATTTTAATATTATTATATATCCAAGGCATGCTCATGCATTCACTTATAAATATATGTATATAGTTAATTATTAGGCATGCCTTGTATTGCATTTGTATATGATGAATTGGTTATAGATGTTACTTTGCAGTGATTTGGAGCTGTGTGTCACGACCCAACCTATGGGCCGGACCGGCACTAGGACCTGGGCCAGCCTAAAGCTCCCGAGGCCCGTAGTAAGCCTAACTATTTCTTAACCCAACTAAGGCCCATTTGGGCTTAATTTCAAGAATTCAACCGGACAGAGTCCGGCCATAAAGTGGACCTTTCAAAGGGGAGTTTTTGACTCACCCGACCTGTAAACATGATATATAATCAATTAGGGAACTCAGCTCACCCTCCACATACTCATATCAACATAAAAAAAAAAGGGAGCTCAGCTCCCTATCCACTCTATCAAACATGCATATAATAATAATTTTACAGGTCCAACATGATAATTATATTACAGACCCAAATCGAATAAATATTTCTATCACATGTAGAAATTCTAAGAGTTAACGGATTTATACAAAAATAAATAAACGACCTACGAGGGACGGAAGCAGGTTAACCTCAAAAATATCCTCTTGTGGCCTGGAAAAATATTGAACAGGAGTGAGCGTTTGACTTAGAGATTAAAATATCAATTTTAACCATAATCTCTATAACTATCTAAAGCTAATGCTCCCTGTAGAGTGAAATGCAATATCAGCAATAATTTCACATCATAACAGCAAAAAGGTAAATTTGGAGCACTCACACACCCAGTAATATCAATCATAATATATGGGAGCTAATCCCCTATACAGCTCTCTTAAATCCAACCTGTGCCAGCGAAGAACTTAGCTCGGACTTCCACTTAATAACCAAATCAGGGTCCCAGCAAAGAACTCAAGCCGTGTCTACCCCGAAGGACCGAGTCCCAGCGAAGATCTCAAGCCGTGTCTACCCGTCCTATCCATAGTCAACACCACATCACACGCACACCAACGCACGCACACTGCTCCAAATTATCACAACAACATCTATGGCACTTTAACAGTTATGAATGCAACATAAAACGTGCCTAGAGTTTAACTACATAGATACATACATATAAGTAATGCATGGGCATGCTTAAACATATAATAATATCCAAATTACAATTAAAATTAATATTTTACTCACAGACTTGACAACAATCACTGTGGCAGCTGGACGGAGGAAGAAGCCTATCCCGGCTCACCTGACAATTTTATTACAATCATTTAATAAATTTGACTCAATACAAGCTAAGAAAAGGCCAAATACGTCATAAGTCGTGCCGAAAATCCGACAGAGTCTCTCCTATACCTAGGACCTACCAAATCTGCAAAAGGGCTCAAAATACACTTCTATATTCACAATCCATATATTCACAATTCAATCACATCACACAGCCCCTCCTGGGCCCATTCAAACAGTCATACATCACAATATGTAAAATTTTAATTTAGTCCTTATAATTGACTCTTTTTGCAAAAACTACCCAAATGAACTCTAAAAATTCTAAAACTTTGCCCTGTGGTCCTAAACAAGATTACTAGGCTAATGCAAAAAGAATCATAATTTTCTGAGCTACCACGAATATTTTACGGATTTTTAATCTCATTTAAGCACTAGAAAATTACGAAAAAGTAAGGTTCGGGTTTACCTATGCTGATTCCGACTTAGGGGACGCCCTCGGGACGTCTGACAATGGTGGAGTAGCCAAAATCTAGATCCAATTCGGAGACTTTTTCGGTAACCGATCTGTCTGGCCGAAAATTCACACACCTAGACAACTATCGAATTTCCGCGAATTGAAGATACCTACACGAAGCCCACAACACGGGGGTTAGTACATAAATTTTACGAAATATTCTAAGCTCATTTAATGCTCGGAAAAACACTACGAAATTCCGTGAGATCCACTGAAAAATGGTGTCGAAAAAATTTAAAATTGTATCGCCACGAAGCTCTCGACGAGTGGAGCGCTCGGGTACTCTCGGTTTTCTCGTGGGGTTCACGGTTTGCGAGAAATCTAGCCCAAAAGTTAAAATAGGCTAAAACTTCCCGGACAGAAATTGGACAAACCGCTCGATGGATTTCGGTGTTCTTAGTGTCTATGGAAAGCTCTCGACGAGTAGATGGGTTTAGACACAAGACCCAGCCCAATCGGTGGCCGGATCGGCCGAATTTTGACCAGGAAGGCGAAGCTGTGCGCTGCGCATCGCGTCGCTTCGCGCGACATTTGTCGGCGTTCCAGGTTGCGGCCAGCGAGCTGAGGTGGCTGGGGAGGTGCGCCGACGGGCTGGGGTGGCTGGGGAGGCGGCTGGCCGGCGAGGGGAGGTGGAAGGAGAGAGAAAATGGGAGAGAGAGAGAGAGAGAGAGAGAGAGAGAGTGGAAGGAGAACGAGTGCGGGAGAGGAGAAGAAGAAGAAAAAGGAGCCGGCCAGATTCGGCCGGTCCGATTCAGGCCGGTTCGATTCGGCCGGTTCGATTCAAGATACAAATTTTTAAATTTTTACTCTGCTTTGGGACCAAAAACGAGGTCCAAAAATTTTGAAAAAATTCTAGAAAACTCAGAAAAATTCGTAGACTCCAAATATATTTTTAGTTTTGCCACGTGGTCTTTAAATTAATTTTTAAAAATCATCAAAGTTTTTATTTTCAAAAAATCGAACCCGATTTCTAAAATCCATAAAAATTTCAAATAATTTCCTAAAATTCAAATAAAATAAAATATCAATATTTACCCAAAAATAATAAATTTAAAAATTAGGGGTGTTAAATTCTTCCCCCCTTACAGAAAATTCATCCTCGAATTTTACACAATGCAGAATAAAGTACAGGATTACACATTGAACAGATAAGGGTACTTGCTACGCATGTCCCGTTCTGACTCTCAAGTGCACTCTTCCACTGACTGGCTCCTCCACAAAATCTTAACCATAGGGATCTGTTTTGATCTTAGCTGCCTCACTTGGTAGTCCACTATGGCTACAGGTTGGTCCTCAAATATCAAGTTTTCTTTCAGCTCTATTACATCCGGCTGTAGCACATGAGAAGGATCAGGAACGTATTTCCTGAGCATGGAGATGTGAAACACAGGATGAACATGAGAAAGGTTGGGTGGTAGCTCCAACCGATGGGCAATTGCTCCAACTCTATCAGTAACCTCAAAAGGTCCAATATACCGAGGTGACAACTTGTCCTTCTTTCCAAATCTCATGACTCCTTTCATTGGAAAAACCTTCAGGAATACATAGTCGCCTACTGCAAACTCCACATCCCTCCGTCTGGGGTCTGCATAACTCTTCTGCCTACTGAAAGCTGCTTTCAATCGTTCCCTGATTAAAGGAACTATTTCTGAAGTGTACTGCACTAGGTCTACATCATGCACATTCGCTTCTCCCATTTCCGTCCAACACAGAGGAAACCTATACTTTCTTCCATAAAGTGCCTCATAGGGTGCCATCCCTATGCTGGAATGGTAATTATTATTGTAGGCAAACTCCACCAAAGCTAGCTAATCATCCCATTGACCTCCAAAATCCAAAACACTCATGCGAAGCATGTCTTCCAGTGTTTGGATTGTCCTTTCAGACTGTCCGTCTGTCTGAGGGTGGAAAGCAGTACTAAAATTTAACTGTGTGCCAAGTGCCTCCTACAACTTTCTCCAAAATCGAGAAGTGAACTGAGGCCCTCTGTCAGATATTATGGAAGCAGGAACTCCATGCAATCTGATGATTTCTCGAATATAGAGTCGGGCGTACTGTGCCACAGAATATGTAGTCTTTACAGGCAAGAAATGAGCTGATTTAGTTAGGCGGTCTACAATTACCCATATCGAATCATATCCTCGTGTGGTACGAGGCAACCCAGTCACAAAATCCATAGTAATCATTTCCCACTTCCATTCTGGGATAGGGAGCTCTTGCAGCTTCCCTAACGGTCTCTGGTATTCAAATCTCACCTTCTAACAAGTCAAGCACTTGGACACAAAGTCTGCTATATCTCTCTTCATGCCATTCCACCAATAGCTATCTTTCACATCATGGTACATCTTGGTGGAGCCTGGGTGGACATTGTACAGTGTATAGTGTGCCTCTCGCATGATTTCATTTCTGAGATTGTCCACATCGGGCACACATATCCTAGAACCTTGCATTAGGGCGCCATCATTGGCAAATCTAAACTCACTACCTTCACCCTGCTGTACTCTTTCTATGATTTTCATCAGTTGTTGGTCTCTATACTGGGAAACTCTAACTCTGTCCTGCAAGTCTGGCCTCACTGAAAAATGAGCCAACAATACCCCTTCATCTGAAAGATCTAGGATTAAACCTTGATCCATCAACTCATGTACTTCCTAAATCAACGGTCTCTTCTCTGCTGAAATATGCGCCAAGCTACCAGAAGATTTTTTGCTCAAAGCATCTGCTACTACATTGGCCTTCCCAGGGTGGTACTGGATAGTGCAATCATAGTCTTTCAGAAGCTCCATCTATCTCCTCTGTCTCAAGTTTAAATCCCTCTGTTGGAAGATGTACTTCAAACTCTTGTGGTCGGTGTATATCTAGCACACTTCACCATACAGGTAGTGTCTCCAAATTTTTAGTACAAAGACTACAACCGCCATTTCCAAATCATGGGTGGGGTAGTTCTGCTCATGCCTCTTTAGCTGCCTTGAAGCATAAGCCACTACTTTTCCATTCTACATCAAAACACACCCTAAGCCAACTCTGGAGGAGTTACAGTACACGGTATATCCTTCACCACTCATAGGTAGTGTCAACACAGGGGCGGTGGTTAGACACTCCTTAAGCTTCTATAAACTCTTCTCACAGTCATCTGTCCAAATGAATGGAACATTTTTCCGAGTCAACTTAGTTAGGGGAGCTGCTATCCTAGAAAAGTCCTGCACAAAATGCCTATAGTAGCCAGCTAGGCCCAGAAAACTTCGCACCTCAGTGACTGTTGTAGGCCTAAGCCAATCAGTTACAGCTTCAATTTTCTTGGGATCCACTTGAATACCTTCACTAGAAACCACGTGTCCCAAGAATGAGATGCTTTCTAGCCAAAATTCACATTTTGAAAATTTGGCATATAGCTGGTGCTCCCTCAAAGTCTGCAACACCATTCTCAAGTGCCGCACATGTTCCTCCTTGGTCCGAGAGTATACCAAAATGTCATCTATAAATACGATGACAAAACGGTCCAAAAATGGCTTGAACACTCGGTTCATCAAGTCCATTAAGGCTGCTGGTGCATTAGTGAGTCCAAAAGACATCACCAAGAACTCATAATAACCATATATTGTCCTGAATGCTGTTTTGGACACATCCTCATTCCTGATCCTCAACTGGTGGTAGCCTGATCGCAGGTCTATCTTGGAAAAGAATCTAGCCCCTTGGAGCTGATCAAATAGATCATCGATCAGAGGAAGTGGATATTTGTTCTTCACGGTCACCTTGTTCAGCTGTCTATAGTCAATACACAACCTCAATGACCCATATTTCTTTCTTACAAATAGAACAGGAGCACCCCAAGATGAAGTGCTCGGACGTATAAAACCCTTGTCCAAAAGCTCATGTAGTTGCTCCTTTAACTCTTTCAATTCTGCTGGCGCCATCCTGTAAAGTGGCATTGATATGGGGTTTGTACCCGGCATAATATTAATGCAGAACTCTATTTCCCTTTCCGGTGGCAACCCTGGAAGCTCCTCAGGGAAGATATCCATGAATTCTCTAACAACAGGAACATTTTCCATGTTGACACCTTCTACAGATGTATCTATCACCAATGCCAAATACCCTTGACATCCACGCCTCAACATTTTTCTAGCACTAATTGCTGACACCAAATTATATGGAGCCACGCTCCTGTCACTATCAAAACTAAATTCTTCCACACCAGGTATGTGAAAATACACCTCTTTGTTCCTACAGTCTAAAGTGGCATAATGAGTTGCCAACCAATCCATTCCCAAGATTACATCAAAATCCATCACTGGTAGAGGAACCAAGTCTGTTGGGAGGATCTTTCCATCCACTACTACTGGGCTACCCGGAAAAACCATATCTACATCTATGTCGTCACTAAGCGGGGTAGCTATAGACAAAGGGTATTCTAAAGTGGTAGGGTTTCTACCCAATCTCATGGCAAACACAGGGGAGACAAATGAGTGCGTAGCACCCGGATCTATCAAAACATGAGCCTCATAGCAACAGACTAGAAGAATACCTGCCACAATTGCATTGGAAGCCTGAGCATCCTGGTGGGTCAGGGTGAAAACCCGAGCTTGACCCCTACCCTGAGTGACAGAACCTTGATACTAACTTCTACCTCCTGATCTGCCTCCAAATCCACGTCCCCCTTGTCCTCTGCCCTGTTGGCCATTGAACTGACTGCCTGCCATGCTGGAAGCACCAGGATACAACTGTCAAGGAACATTTGCAACAAAACCCTGTGACCCCATCTGTGGCTCACTGAACACGGGGCATTCCCTAGCAAAGTGACCTGGTTGGCCACATCTGAAGCATACTCCTTAACCCATCATTCAAGGTCCTGAATGTCCTCTCCCACACTGTGCACAAGGTGCCAAGGAGGATCCTGAACCAGACCCAGAACTGCTGTACCCCGAACTGTGACCACTGCTGGATCCGTACCCTGGTCTGAACCCTCGGGATTTGTGTCTAAAACCACTCCTCTTATTCCTACTTCTTCCTCTGTAATTAGTTTGGCCACCACTATCCGTAGTACCCATGTGGGAAACACCTGAAGAACCCTCTGCTCTATTTTTCTTTGCCCTTTCGCTGTCATCCACAGCATAGCTAATCTCAATCTGTCTGGCTCGATCAACTACCACATCAAAAGATCGACGGACATCATGGCCAGTTTGCATACCTCTGTCCCAAATCTTTAGGAATCTCTTCATCTTCATAGTTTCGTAGCTCTGCTGTAGGGGCATACCGCCGCCTGCAAATTCTCAGAGCATATTCATTCTGAGACCTGCCATTCTGTCTTAAGGCCTCAAAGGCCCACTGCTTTTGATCTCTGAAACTTTCTGGTACAAACCGGTTGATGAACAGTTCCACAAACTGAGTCCACGACAAACCCTCCATCCGAGGTAATATGTAGTCATTCATCCATTGTCTAGGCATAGGCCCCATGACATGCTGTATACACTCTATAAGTCTTCTATTAGTCAATTGCAACTCTGTTCCTACCTGTCTGTAGGAATCCAAAAACATATATGCATCGTCTGACATATCATAAGTACCAGGCACCAACTTCTTGAAATTGATTATCTGTTTGTAAGGTTCCCCTCTTGGTGCGGTGGACTGCTGCTGCTGTGGAGGGTGGACCATATACTGCGCCATCATATCGATGGTTCTCTGCAACCCGGCTAGAGTAGCTGCCATTGGGTCCATGGGACCCTGTGCCATAAAAGACTGATCCTGAACAGGTGGCAGTTGCTCTTCTACTTTAGCAGCTCTAGGCCTCCTACCCCGCCTCCTCGGGGCAGGCGCCTCATCCTATGCTGACACCTCGTCGAGCACATCCGTTTTGGTGCGATGGCGCTCTCTGCTTACGCATTTTCCTGAAATTCAGCAGCATTAGCCTACAAAATTCAAAACTGCACATTACACAGCTCTATAGACTCATATTTACACACAATATATGAAGCAGAGACTAGAAGCAATGTAACACCCCCGGTTGCATAGCCTGGTAGATTTCACTGTTCTGGTGACCGGTGTCGGTCTGGACAATTAAGGGGATTAGGACCACACTTAAGACAACTTAAGAAGCCATAAACACAAATAATTAGTAATGTTTAATTAGTTGACTATAAATAAGAAAAACAGAACATAAGAAGTTAAACGAGCTGAGAGTCACAGCGATGAGTGACCTCCTCGGGAACGACTGCGAAGTCGTTTTAAACTCAAATTTCGAACCGTAAAAAGTGACGTTGCGGTCCTTAGGACCCTTATGAACACAGTGGAAAAGAGAAAATCACGAAAAAGAACTGTTAAGCCAGTCAAATAATTAGGTCAGGGAGCCAGAAGAAATATGGAATTATTTGCAAACCGGGATGAACCGGCGATGGGCAATTTGGTCAATTGACCCCGAGAGCTGACTCCTGACCTAACTGTCAAATAAAATTGGAGAAAAAAAAATTTCGGAATCGAGAATTAAATTAAAAAACTAATAAAAAAATAAATAGAAAAAAAAAAAGAAGATGGAAAAGTCAAAGTGATGACATCATGTATGATGTCATAAAGGCTTAATTGATTTATTTTATTAATTTAGGGATTTTTGGTCTTCAAAAAGGGGATAAGATTACAGAAAAGAAAAGAAAAAAAAAAATAAAACACAAATCTTCTTCTTCCAAAACGTCACTCTCTCTCCCTCACCCTCTCCCTCTCCACAAACTCCATTAAAGCTCAATTTTGAGCTTGAAAATCATAAGATTTCACCATAGAAAAATTAGCCACCATAGTTAAAGCTTATCTAGGCAACTTGAGAAGAGGATTGAGCAAGAAAGAAAGAAGGAAAATTTGAAGGAAAGGAGGAAGAAAATTGCTACACAAAGGTTAGTATGCTAAACTCTTTATTTATCCATTTAAATGCACATGTGATGGTTGAAAGTGAGCTTAGAACTTGATTAAATGAAACAAACATGGGAGAATGACCATTGCTGAAATTTGGCCTGGTTGGGAGGAGTATGGTTTGCATGAATATGATGCAATTGAATGAGTTTAGAAACTTTACATAGTTAGATGATTAACATTTAAACCATTAGAACTAGTTAAAGGCATGAAAATGATGAGTTAGGGTTTTCAATGCTAGGGTTTATGAACCAAAATTTGGAGAAATGCATAAATGGCATGTTTGACCTATTGTGAAGTGAAATAATGGTCAATTATGACCAAATGGATTGTGTGGGAATGGTAGGAAATTAAACCAAATTCGTAGGTTAATGGTCATGCTGCTGGCAGCATGACCAAACCCACTTTGAAGGACCAAAACTCAAATTTTACAAGTCCAATTGATATGCCATCAATTGGAGATGAAAATAGACATAAAATAGCACAATTTTCATTAAGGAACCATGGCCAAAAACTGACCAAAACTTGGTGAAACAAGTGACCAAAGTGAAATGAGAGCAGGCTGCTCTGCACCAAAACTGACCAAATGAATAGTAACTGTTCATTTGGTCATAATTCGAGCTAGACAGGTCAAATTGACCTGAAATTTTACCAGTAATTAGATGAGACATAGATCTAAAACTTTCATGAAGAACACCACCCCAAATTATTCCATTAACCCATTCAAATTATTGAGCAAAGTTAAGTTAGCAAACCTGCAACTCTGCAGATTTTCAATTGAGCAGTAATGTTTGGATGGCTATAACTCTCTCTAGGAAACTCGGATTTAGGCGATT
Organism: Hevea brasiliensis; assembly: GCF_030052815.1. Lineage (NCBI taxonomy): Eukaryota > Viridiplantae > Streptophyta > Magnoliopsida > Malpighiales > Euphorbiaceae > Hevea > Hevea brasiliensis. Next base: position 70,687,460 of record NC_079507.1, on the reverse strand, counting down.
CTTGAACCGATGGAAACCTAAGACATAGTAGAACATTTCATATGAAGAAAGTTAGACCAAATTATGAACTTAACTTAATCAAATTACTGACCAAAGTTGGATCAAAATCTGCCAGAACCCAAAATACCAGTATGAACAGTACACGTGAACAGTAAACTTATTTTGGCCATAACTTGAGCTACAAAACTCCGATTGAGGTGATCCAAAAATGAGAATACACTTAAGACAATAAGGAACATTTTCTATGAAGGAAGTTTTGTCAAATTCCAACAGTAGACCGACCAATGAAATAGTGCAACTTCGGAGCACCAAAATCGAAAATTGGCAATTTTGCCAAAATGACCTAAGCTTTGAGAAAATGACCAAAACCAACAAGTTTAATGACCAAAATGTGGTATGTGGGTGAAGTTGGAGTTCCCATACCTATTAAGTCTTAGAAAGTCAACTATTTGACTTGAATAATGCAGTGAATAGTAACCCAAAACACAAAATTTAAAGAACGTCGAATTTAGCACGTTAGAGCTAGGTAATTGTAAAGCTAAATTTATTTTGGATCTATGTTAAGTTCTAGTACTAAAACATTGTAAAATTGTGTGTTTCAGTTGAAAAGAATATCGGGAAGGAACCCGAGGAACCGAGTCGAGGCTAAGGGACGACTCGTTTGAGGTTTGTGCACAACATCACTATGCTTTAAAATGTGTTGATGAAGTGAATGAAATATGTATTTTACATTTTCTTTGAATTATTGAGAATTTATTTGTGACAATAGTTATGATGTTTTGACTTAAATTGTTGGAAGTTATTGTGTATATTTGAAATGACAATGTTTAGCAAATTGTTAAGATAAGTTTTGAAACCACAGTGTCATGACCATATATTTGAACACCTCACTAGCACGACTAGTGGGGGTAATTAGTTTCGAATTTTGATTCCTTCTCTGGAGAAGTGTTGAGGTGTGCCAGTAGAAGAGGATGTGAATGGATATCCATATATTTGAGCTAGCTAGCCTTGTGATGTGATTTCTCTTTAGCCTTTGGCTATCGAGATTCATGTGATTTCTCTTTAGCCTCTGGCTATTGAGATTCTATTTGTTTCGAATGGCATGATCTAACTGTGGGTTTTATGAAATGTGTTTTGATACTTTGAAATGAACTTGGTTCGTATTAAAATCTCATGATTTATGTTTTGTGTTTAATGCGCATGTTTAGCCAAAATTTTGAATAAATGTGATTTAAGTTTTGCATAAAGATTATTTCAGTATGTTGTGTACCACTGAGTCCTAGTACTCAGCGATAGCTTCTATTGCTGTCGCAGATACAGAGCATAGAGGAGCAGCAGACTGAGCTGCTGAGGTGTGAGGAACCATCGGCTTGAAGTCTTCGGGTATAATTTATACCCTAACTGTAAATATTCCTTTGATGTATATACTGCACTTAAATGTATGGACATGTGAAGATGGGTTTTGAGCAGCTTGTACAAAATCTATGTAAAATTTGTAATAAATTTTAGTTTGGATTTTCTTAATGTAAATTTTTGTATGATGAATGTATAAAATTGATTGACTATACATTGAGGACTATTGAATTTTGACTTGAGAAATTTATTGAAATGATTGTGAAATTGATTGAGTTTGATTGTGAAACCGAAGTAGTGGTTGAGAAAAACTTTTAGAAGTGCTTTTTACAGGTATTTGAAGAACGGTTTTCTCAAAATACAGAGGAAACTCTGTCAAAATTTTTATAGAATTTGCGGAAAACTAAAATGGACCAAATATATATTAACTAGTTTTAATTTTAACTAAATGTTTTAAATGCCTATTAGACAATGCTCACCACTTAACAAAAGTAAGAAAATTGATTTAAAATCCTTTGTAGGGTACTTAATGAGTTATCGGTAGGTGAAGTTCGGTAATTCATTAGGTATTCTACGGGATCATGTTATGCCTTACAGAGGGGTAAGGTGTGACATGTTTTTGTGGTATCAGAGCAAAATTTTGAAGTATGTTTTAACTTGTGAATTTGTGTTTTTCTTTTTTAAGTACAACTGCTCAATGTCCATAATTGTTACATACAGTGTATTACATCATGAATATGAACTAACGGAGGGAAATCTCCTTGTGTTACTTGTTCAGGAGATACCCTAACTTCAGTTTGAAATGGAAGAAGGGGATCGCTCAGTTGAGCAGTCTGTTGAAGTTGAGGCACAAGGGGAAGCCCCAGCTTTACCGAATGTTAGTGGGTCAGCAGTACCAGCCCCACAAATGCCGCAGTTCCCTGCACAGTTTGCGCAGCAGATGGCGGCAATGTTTCAACAAATGGCTAGGGGTATGCCTGTTCAAACTCCACCACAACCACCTGTGGCACAACCATTGCCTCCAGCCAGACAGTATGACAAGTTATTGAAGTATGGGGCTGCAGAATTCAAGGGTACAGTGGACCCTTTAGAGGCAGAGCAATGGCTTGAAAGAATAGACAGAGTATTTAAGAAGCTGCACTGCCAAGATGAGTTGAAGTTTGAGTATTCTGTGTCACTGCTGCAAGGGGATGCGTATGATTGGTGAAAGACCATTCCCCACAGCTTGGCTGAACCACCAGTGCTGACCTGGGATGACTTCATCAGAGAGTTCAGACAGAAATATATCCCAGATGCATGTGTTGACCAGAAACTGCAAGAATTTTTTAGTTTGAAACAAGGGAACCGATCGGTGGCAGAGTATGAGAGGGAGTTCTCCCGCCTGAGTCACTATGCGGGGAGTCTCCTTACTACCAGCAAAGCAAGGTGCAAGAGATTTGAGACGGGTTTGAAGCCCGATAAGGATGCAAGTTGTGGGATTCGACACAGAACTTCTCGAGCTTATGTCTCAAGCACTTGAACCGAGAGAATTGAATCAAAAGCAACCCCAAGGAAAGAAAAATCAGAAAAAGTTGAGAAATCAGAAAAAGACAAGGGGGAAAAATCAGTTGAACAAAGTTCTGGTGCTACCTCTGGAAAGAGAAAGAAGTTTAGTGGACCCAGCAGGGGTCGAGGTGGAAGATTTGGTAGGGGCCGATTCTCCGGACAGAGACCCCCTAGGTCTAGTCGTGATCAGCGGGGTTCACATTCTGCCCGCCCCTGTGAGACTTGTGGCAAGATTCATGGGGGGGAGTGTTACTGGGCCACTGGAGCCTGCTTTAACTGCGGAGGCAAGGGCCATATAGCTAAAGACTGTACTAGTGCTCCAAGATATAGTCCAGCTCCTACTACTGCCGAGGGATCTATTCAGAGTCCTGCTCTCAGAGGTTCACAGTCAGTTGGCAGAGGAAGAGGCAGAGGTAGAAGCACTGCTTCAGGCAGTCAAGGCACAGTTGGTCAGTCAGGACAAGGAAGTGTTTCGACCAGAATCTACACTATGAGACAGCAAGAAGAGGCTGAGACTTCTGATGTGGTAGCTGGTACATTCTCTATCTCTGATCAAGAAGTATTTGTATTGTTTGATCCGGGTTCAACCCATTCATATGTTAGTGCTAGCATAGTTAGTTCACTTGCTGTTCCATGTGTGCAAATGGGTTTTGAAGTGCTAGTAACTAGTCCGTTAGGACAAGAAGTCCGGGTCAACAGAATTTATAGAGACTGTCCTTTGGTGATCCAAGGACATGTTTTCCCGTCAAACTTGATTGAAATGCCCTTCAGAGAGTATGATATCATCTTGGGCATGGATTGGTTAGCCAGACATCATGCCATGATTGACTGTAGACTGAAGACAGTCACTTTTGGTCTCCCTTTGTACGGTGATGTGGTAATACACGGGGAGAGGCATTTATTTCCATCAAACATCATTTCGGCTGCACTAGCCAGAAGAATGATCAAAAAGAGGTGTGAAGCATACTTAGCACATGTGATAGACACCCAAGTGGGAGTCCAACACTAAGGGACATCCCTACTGTATGTGATTTTCCAGATGTGTTTCCTGATGAATTGCCAGGATTACCTCCAGAAAGAGAAGTGCAGTTTGAAATTGATGTTATGCCTGGTGTGGACCCAATCTCCATAACGCCATATAGAATGGCGCCAGCAGAATTGAAAGAATTGAAAGTGCAATTGCAAGAATTGCTTGACAAGGGCTTTATCCGCCCTAGTGTGTCACCTTGGGGAGCGCCAGTGTTGTTTGTAAAGAAGAAAGATGGCACCCTCCGTTTGTGTATTGACTATCGGCAATTGAATAAGGTGACAATAAAGAACAGATATCCATTACCCCGCATTGATGACTTGTTTGATCAGATAAGGGGTGCAGCTGTGTTCTCCAAAATTAACCTAAGGTCAGGTTATTATCAGCTGAAAGTACAAGAGCAGAGTATTTCTAAAACTGCCTTCAGAACCCGCTATGGCCATTATGAAAGTCATGCCATTCGGGTTAACTAATGCTCTGGCTGCTTTTATGGATCTGATGAACACTATCTTCAGACCATACCTCGACCAGTTTGTTGTGGTATTTATCGATGATATATTGGTCTATTCGAGGAATGCAGAAGAGCATGACAGACATCTGCGGATTGTACTACAGACTTTATGGGAGAAACAGCTATATGCCAAATTGTCGAAATGTGAATTTTGGCTGAAGGAGATATCCTTTTTGGGGCATGTAGTATCAGAAGAGGGCATTAAGGTAGATCCTAACAAGATTGAAGCTGTCCTTAATTGGAAGCCACCCAGAAATGTCACAGAGATTCGGAGTTTTCTGGGGTTAGCTGGATACTACCGTCGATTTGTGAAAGGGTTCTCCATGTTGGCATCTCCATTGACCAAGCTGCTTAGAAAGGATGTGAAATTTCAGTGGACGGACAAATGCCAACAGAGTTTTGATGAATTGAAAAGATGTTTGACTGAGGCTCCAGTCCTGACTTTACCCACACCGGGTAAAGAATATACAGTTTACAGCGATGCTTCTCACAACGGGTTAGGTTGTGTGTTGATGCAAGATCGAAATGTCATTGCCTATGCATCACGCCAGCTAAAACCGCATGAGAGGAATTATCCGACACATGATTTGGAGCTTGCAGCCATTGTGTTTGCTCTTAAGATCTGGAGACATTATTTGTACGGGGAAAAGTGTTACATCTACACAGATCATAAGAGTTTAAAGTATTTGGGCACCCAGAAAGAGCTGAATTTGAGACAGAGGAGATGGTTAGAGTTGATAAAAGACTATGATTGTCTGATAGACTATCAGCCAGGGAAAGCTAATGTTGTGGCTGACGCCTTAAGTCGCAAGACTATGGCAAGTCTACGAGTTACTCCTTTGTCTTTGGTACATGAGTTGAGATCATTACATGCCAGTTTAGAGATTAATGATGAGGGGCAGACAGCAGTTGCATGGCATGTACAGCCAGTGTTGATTGATCAGATCAGAATGGCTGCTCAGAATGATCAGAAGTATCAGAAGTTGATGGAAGAAGTCCGACAGGGCAAGAAACCAGAATTCTCAATCAGAGATGATGGTCTACTGCTACACCAAGGTAGAATATGTGTTCCTAATGATGTGGATTTGAGGCAAATCATTTTGAAGGAAGCACATGAGTCTCCTTTTGCCATGCACCCTGGTGGCACAAAAATGTATAGGGGGCTAAAGGAGCATTACTGGTGGATGGGTATGAAAAGAGATGTGGCAGAGTTTGTATCCAAATGCCTAACTTGTCAACAAGTAAAGGCAGAGCATCAAGTACCAACTGGGTTGTTACATCCACTACCAGTACCAGAATGGAAATGGGAAAGAATAACAATGGATTTTGTGATGGGACTTAGAAGACACGTAAGAGTCATGATGCAGTTTGGGTCATTGTTGACAGACTGACTAAGTCTGCTCATTTTCTGCCAGTCCGGATGGATTATAGTTTGGAAAGATTGGCCAAGTTATACATCGATGAGATTGTGAGACTGCATGGAGTGCCAGTATCCATCGTGTCAGACAGAGATCCTAGGTTCACTTCTAGATTCCGGGTAGTCTTGAGAGCCCTAGGAACTAGATTGAACTTCAAGATCGGCATTCCACCCACGCATGCATGGCCACCGATAGGGTAATTCAGATCTTGGAGGACATGCTACGGGCTTGTGTGATTGAGTTTGAGGGCGCTTGGGATACACACTTGCCTTTGATTGAGTTTGCTTACAACAACGCCTACCAATCAAGCATTGGGATGCCTCCATATGAAGCTTTGTATGGCGAAAAATGTAGAACCCGTTGTGTTGGGATGACGTGGGTGATAGAAAGATGATTGGACGAAATTGTTCAAAAGATCGAGGAGAAGATCGGGGTGATCGAGGTCGACTTAAGACCGCATCGGACCGTCAAGTCCTACATTGATCCAAGAGAAGAGATGTTCAGTATGCAGAGGGTGACAGAGTTTTCCTCAAAGTTTCTCCTTGGAAGAGGATTATGAGATTCGGTAGGAAGGGGAAACTAAGTCCTCGTTTTATCGGGCCATATGAGGTTCTGAAAAGAGTGGGTCCTTTGGCATATCGGTTGGCACTACCTCCAGAGTTGGAGAAAATACATAATGTTTTTCATGTGTCTATGTTGAGGAGGTATCGATCAGACCCATCTCATGTACTACCGAGAGGAAATTGAAGTGAATCCAGACCTCACATATGAAGAAGAACCCATAGAGATTCCGCTTATGAGGTGAAGCGACTACTGAACAAGCGGATACCATTGGTAAAAGTCTTTGTGGAACCATCATTCGGGCCAAGAAGCTACTTGGGAACGAGAGGAGGACATGAGGAGACAACACCCACAAATTGCTCAGAGATTGATACTGTAAAATTTCGAGACGAAATTTATTTAAGGGGAGAATTGTAACACCCTTGCATAGCTCGGTAGATTTCATCGTTCGTGACCGTGTCGGTCCGGATAATTAAGGGATTAGGACCACACTTAAGACAACTTAAGAAGCCATAAACACAAATAATTAGTAATGTTTAATTAGTTGACTATAAATAAGAAAAACAGAACATAAGAAGTTAAACGAGCCGAGAGTCACAATGATGAGTGACCTTCCTGAACGATCACAAGTCGCTTTAAACTCAAATTTCGAACCGTAAAAGTGACGCCATGGTCCTTAGGACCCTTATGAACACAAAGTGGAAAAGAGAAAATCACGAAAAGAACTGTTAAGCAGTCAAATAAGTAGGTCGTGAGCCAAGAAATATGGAATTATTTGTAAACCGGGATGAACAGCGATGGGCAATTTGGTCAATTGACCGAGAGTGACTCTCGACCTAATCACAAATAAAATTGGAGAAAAGAAAATTTCGGAATCGAGAATTAAATTAAAGAACTAATAGAAAAAAACAAATAGAAAAAAAAAAAGAAGATGGAAAAGTCAAAGTGATGACATCATGTATGATGTCATAAAGGCTTAATTGATTTATTTTATTAATTTGGGGATTTTTGGTCTTCAAAAATGGGATAAGATTAAAGAAAAGAAAAGAAAAAAAAAATAAAACACAAATCTTCTTCTTCCAAAACGTCACTCTCTCTCCCTCACCCTCTCCCTCTCCACAAACTCCATTAAAGCTCAATTTTGAGCTTGAAAATCATAAGATTTCACCATAGAAAAATTAGCCACCATAGTTAAAGCTTATCTAGGCAACTTGAGAAGAGGATTGAGCAAGAAAGAAAGAAGGAAAATTTGAAGGAAAGGAGGAAGAAAATTGCTACACAAAGGTTAGTATGCTAAACTCTTTATTTATCCATTTAAATGCACATGTGATGGTTGAAAGTGAGCTTAGAATTTGATTAAATGAAACAAACATGGGAGAATGACCATTGCTGAAATTTGGCCTGGTTGGGAGGAGTATGGTTTGCATGAATATGATGCAATTGAATGAGTTTAGAAACTTTACATAGTTAGATGATTAACATTTAAACCATTATAACTAATTAAAGGCATGAAAATGATGAGTTACGGTTTTCAATGCTAGGGTTTATGAACCAAAATTTGGAGAAATGCATAAATGGCATGTTTGACCTATTGTGAAGTGAAATAATGGTCAATTATAACCAAATGGATTGTGTGGGAATGGTAGGAAATTAAACCAAATTTGTAGGTTAATAGTCATGCTGCTGGCAGCATGACCAAACCCACTTTGAAGGACCAAAACTCAAATTTTACAAGTCCAATTGATATGCCACCAATTGAAGATGAAAATACACATAAAAGAGCACAATTTTCATTAAGGAACCATGGCCAAAAACTGACCAAAACTTGGTGAAACAATTGACCAAAGTGAAATGAGAGCAGGCTGCCCTGCACCAAAACTGACCAAATGAACAGTAACTGTTCATTTAGTCATAATTCGAGCTAGACAGGTCAAATTGACCTGAAATTTTACCAGCAATTAGATGAGACATAGATCTAAAACTTTCATGAAGAACACCACCCCAAATTATGCCATTAACCCATTCAAATTATTGAGAAAATTTAAGTTAGCAAACCTGCAACTCTGCAGATTTTCAATTGAGCAGTAATGTTTGGATGGCTATAACTCTCTCTAGGAAACTCGGATTTAGGCGATTCTTGAACCGATGGAAACCTAAGACATAGTAGAACATTTCATATGAAGAAAGTTAGACCAAATTATGAACTTAACTTAATCAAATTACTGACCAAAGTTGGATCAAAATCTGCCAGAACCCAAAATACCAGTATGAACAGTACACGTGAACAGTAAACTTATTTTGGCCATAACTTGAGCTACAAAACTCCGATTGAGGTGATCCAAAAATGAGAATACACTTAAGACAATAAGGAACATTTTCTATGAAGGAAGTTTTGTCAAATTCCAACAGTAGACTGACCAATGAAATAGTACAACTTCGGAGCACCAAAACCAAAAATTGGCAATTTTGCCAAAATGACCTAAGCTTTGAGAAAATGACCAAAACCAATAAGTTTAATGACCAAAATGTGGTATGTGGGTGATGTTGGAGTTCTCATACCTATTAAGTCTTAGAAAGTCAACTATTTGACTTGAATAGTGCAGTGAATAGTAACCCGAAACACAAAATTTAAAGAACGTCGAATTTAGCACGTTAGAGCTAGGTAATTGTGAAGCTAAATTTATTTTGGATCTGTGTTAAGTTCTAGTACTGAAACATTATAAAATTGTGTGTTTCAGTTGAAAAGAATATCGGGAAGGAACCCGAGGAACCGAGTCGAGGCTAAGGGACGACTTCTTGAGGTTTGTGCACAACATCACTATGCTTTAAAATGTGTTGATAAAGTGAATGAAATATGTATTTTACATTTTCTTTGAATTATTGAGAATTTATTTGTGACAATAGTTATGATGTTTTGACTTAAATTGTTGGAAGTTATTGTGTATATTTGAAATGACAATGTTTAGCAAATTGTTAAGATAAGTTTTGAAACCACAGTGTCATGACCATATATTTAAACACCTCACTAGCACGACTAGTGGGGGCAATTAGTTTCAATTTTGATTCCTTCTCCGAGAAGTGTTGAGGTGTGCCAGTAAGAGGATGTGAATGGATATCCATATATTTGAGCTAGCTAGCCTTGTGATGTGATTTCTCTTTAGCCTTTGGCTATCGAGATTTATGTGATTTCTCTTTAGCCTCTGGCTATTGAGATTCTATTTGTTTCGAATGGCATGATCTAACTGTGGGTTTTATGAAATGTGTTTTGATACTTTGAAATGAACTTGGTTCGTATTAAAATCTCATGATTTATGTTTTGTGTTTAATGCGCATGTTTAGCCAAAATTTTGAATAAATGTGATTTAAGTTTTGCATAAAGATTATTTCAGTATGTTGTGTACCACTGAGTCCTAGTACTCAGCGATAGCTTCTATTGCTGTCGCAGATACAGAGCATAGAGGAGCAGCAGACTGAGCTGCTGAGGTGTGAGGAACCATCGGCTTGAAGTCTTCGGGTATAATTTATACCCTAACTGTAAATATTCCTTTGATGTATATACTGCACTTAAATGTATGGACATGTGAAGATGGGTTTTGAGCAGCTTGTACAAAATCTATGTAAAATTTGTAATAAATTTTAGTTTGGATTTTCTTAATGTAAATTTTTGTATGATGAATGTATAAAATTGATTGACTATACATTGAGGACTATTGAATTTTGACTTGAGAAATTTATTGAAATGATTGTGAAATTGATTGAGTTTGATTGTGAAACCGAAGTAGTGGTTGAGAAAAACTTTTAGAAGTGCTTTTTACAGGTATTTGAAGAACGGTTTTCTTAAAATACAGAGGAAACTCTATCAAAATTTTTATAGAATTTGCGGAAAACTAAAATGGACCAAATATATATTAACTAGTTTTAATTTTAACTAAATGTTTTAAATGCCTATTAGACAATGCTCACCACTTAACAAAAGTAAGAAAATTGATTTAAAATCCTTTGTAGGGTACTTAATGAGTTATCGGTAGGTGAAGTTCGGTAATTCATTAGGTATTCTACGGGATCATGTTATGCCTTACAGAGGGGTAAGGTGTGACAAGCAAAGATGGCAATGCAAGACAAATGTGGACCCTATTTTCCACATGTGACTCCTATTGGACTCTTCCAAACACTTTAGATAATCATTCCCTATGAATCTGGAGCCTAAGCTCTGATACCACATTTGTCACGACCCAACCTATGGGTCGTGACACTGTGTGTGTGAGTTAGTATGCGTGTGGTATGATTATAGATGAGTAGGATGGGTAGACGTGGCTGGAGCTTGACTCGCCGAAACCCGATCCTTTCTGTGGATAAGTCGGGCTAAGTATGACTTTGAGTTGATCTTGCTGGCCCTCGCAATTGGATATTAAAAGAAAGTTCGGCTTTAAGTTGATCTCGCTAGCAGAGGTTGAAATTAAGAGAGTTGTATAGGGGATCAGCTCCCATATATATATGTGTGTGTGTATGGATTTGATACACAAGTGTGTGAGTACTCTAAATTACCTTTTGTGTGAATATTATTTGACTTGTTTGAAATATGTAAATGTGTTACATTTCGTCTTTAAGGATGCATTAAACTTAGTTGTAGAAATTATATCTAAAATTAATATCTTAATCTATGAGTTGAATGTTCACTCCTATTCACCCTATTTTTCCAGGTTACAGGAAGATTTCTTATTGAAAATAACCTGCCTTCTTTCTCGCAGGTTTAGTCAAAGAAGTTTAATTGCATTTTTATTTTCCTTAATTCCATTCTAGAACTTCGCATGTATCAGTAGTGTAATATTTATTTGGATTTATAAGAACTAAATTATGGGGTTGTTATATTATTTATGTAAATGTGTATGGATACATGAGATGGATTGTGTTTGGATGAGAGAGCTAAGCTCCTATTTATTTGATTGACTATATTGAGGATTATGAGGGTGAGCTGAGCTCCCCAATTTGAGATTTGTTGAATTATTTTATGCTTACAGGTCGAGTGAGCTAAAAACACCCCGTCGGATAGTTCAATTTATGGCTGAACTCTATCCATTTATTTTTTTAAAATTGGACTACAGTGATGGGCCTCGTAGTTGGGTTAGGAATAGGTAGGCTTACTATGGACTTTGGGGGCCTTATACTAACCTAAGTCCTAGTGTCGGTTCGACCCATAGTTTGGGTTGTGACAAAGTTAAACATTATTTTCCTATATCTATTTTGTAATAATTTTGTCTTTTACCATTTCATCAAAATTTGGAGTCGTCCTTTCTTATAATTATAATTTTTTTTTCAAAGTCAGAGATATCATTAACGGGAAAAGCATACATGGCCAAGTCCAGAATAAGCTGACAAAGACTAAAGACCTAGAACCTAATGAAACATACATCCCACGGCTTAAAACAAAAGCTCCTTAACCCAACATACAAGCCTAGCCCAAAGACCTAAATAGTTAGGGCATTCACAACAGAAGCAAGAATATTGAGGTACGCCCCCGCCATCTTCACGGCAGTCACCAGAGACATCTCATAGGAAAGAACTAAAGGATCAATAGTAGCGAGCAAGATCATTGACCCACAGTGTTTCTCTAGTAAGCAGAGGCCAAAACCAAGTGATGAGCCAATCGCTAACAACCACCAAACCATGGGGGCATTGGAGACAACTTCAAGGAGGTAGCGACACAGGGTTCCATGTCAGTTAGCCACTTCACAAGTGGGTAGGGACTTTAGAGGTGCCATTCGCTAAAGTAGACTTCCAAGAATCCATCAGCCTAAAAGCTTCCCATCAAATACACCAAACCCAACATTACAAAGCCAACATCAGAAGATCACCAACATAGCAAGTAGAAACTGCACGTGACATGAAAAACTCTTTCCAATGAGTCCTCACTGCATGCAGAGCAAAAACCAAAAAAACAATATATATATATATATAGCCTCACTAGGAGGTGGGGAGGGAGAGACCTACTCTCCTAGCAGGAAAGGAAGTTGTCCCCCACCCAAATGAGGCAAGGTACAATTGACTACTTCGATAGAGATGAAGGACTAAGTCTCAAAAGAAAAATGAAATGTGGAGAAGAAAGTCTTTCTCTAGAGAAAACTAGAGGAGGAGGAGGGTTGGGGGGGGGGGGGGGTGGTGGGCGGGCGGGTGGCTTGGGTGGTGGTGGGGTGGGGGGGAAAGGGAACTTATCACTTCCATCCCCATTAATTGAAATCAAAGAGGATCAAAATATGGAACAATATCATACACTTCCATCCCCATTAATTGAAATTGAAGAGGATCAAAATATGGAACAACATCATACTAAATTCTCTTATCCATTTTTAATTATTTTATTTAAGACTTTTTCCCAATAGGTGTTAAGTGAATATAATTATAAGCAATCCTATAATTAAAAGTTTCATGATGTGATTTATTTGATTATTTGAATGTATTTTCTTCAATAATTAATAATTAAATATGAATTGTATTATTTGATTATTTTTTAATTAATCTGGCTAGAGGGGATGAGAGGTTGATGGGAAGAAAGAGCCACTCTCATCGAATAAACCAAAAAAAATAGTCGAAATTTTGTGAAATGTGTATCCGCCAGCTGCTTCTCCAGATTCAAAGCCCAACCAACAAATTTTTTTTTGGTACTTGAAGCGGCATGCACCTCAGTAACACCATTTCTGCAAGTTAACCTGCTGCAAATGGATTTACCTAGTATCTAGAGGCTCTAACTGGCTTGCAATATCAAAGTTTATCTACTACTCTAAATCTGATGTTTATAAAGTTAATGGAGACTAGCTAGCTAGCAATGTATTCGAGATTATTAAATTTATAAATGTTAGTTAGCGATTGGAAATTTTATTCAAGGCCTTGTTTAAAGTACTCAATTAGGGTTGTATAATGATTAAATGCTTGGTACGTATTGGTCTTTAAAAGTAGTGCTAGAAGAAAAGGAGAAGCTTTCATGTGCTCATGATGCAGCTAGCCAACATTGGTTGTGTTCGTCAACAAGCATGCCTCGACTCTAATTATTATAAAACTTCAACTTGAAATTCAATATTTCCATTCACCTAAATAGAAAATAACTTTATGAGTAGATGCCATATTTCAAATCTCAACATTAAAAAATTTCTCATCCAATGCTTAATAGCCTATTTGGAAAGTAGAAATTTGTAAGAATTCAATTTAATTGATTTCTTTTTTTGTCAATTTTCATGCTTAAAAATATAATAAATGAAAATATTTAATTTTTTCAACTTTAAAAAATTTATTTTTTAAAAAAAAATAAAAATCAGTCTAATTGAATAGGAATGTAATTCAATTCTTTTCTTGCATATGATTTATAACAAAGGAAATTGATAAAGTTAGAAACCACACATGGCTCTAGGCTCTTGCTATAGGAGCATGTGTACTGGAAGGGCAAAATTTATACACCAGCGTTGTGCTTTGAATATATAGGTCCTCCATTCAAATTGAACCATATGACTTGGTTACTTGCTGATGATATGATTTGCCAGTCAATTAGACCAAGACCAGGAAAATTAATTTACATTGGGGTGTTGGAGAACCAAGTCACCCCAATCTGCTTTTCTCTTGAAATATATAGTTGAGTTCCCAATGTTTAGCTGCTTCTTCCCTGCCAATTCTAGGATTAGAGCAACAGATTTGCAGATAATCTACTAATTGTCCTCAAGGCTCAATGCATGACAAGCATTGTTTGTCATTAATTGTGTTCTGGATTTAATCTAATGGTTTTTTACTAACAAGTGTAACATTGCATTTATTAATTAAGATTCATTAAATATATTTATTTATTATTAATTTTACATTGAAAATTATCAATATTACATAAAAATATATAATATTATATTAAAACAGTGAAATATCACATAAAAAATATAATTTATTATATTATTTATATAATGTAATAAAGAATGAGGCTGTTTGTACAATGGGCAGAACATGGATTTACCCAAACCAACGGCTTATAGGGGACCAGGATTCATAATTGAAAGTGACTTGGACATGTTACTGCCTTGAAAACTCTAAGCTTAAAATCTGTTGCACTCCCAAGAAGCTAAAAATCTGTCATTTCCCGCAGGACTGGAATTGCCAATTCAGTTATATTTTCTTGAGCATTCCATTTGGGATTATATTATCGTGACAACCGCAGGGACCAAAACATTATTTTTGTTCTGCTTCAGCGAAGAAGATAGATGTCAAGTAAATCAAGGCATTCTTGTGGAATGTTTACCTCGTTTTTCTTGTCCCGGTCTTTCACGTATCCAAGACACAAAATATATAATAAGACTCACCTATTAAATATATGATAAATGTCACGTTTTTTAATTCATGATGAACTAGACAAGAATTTCCCAAGATAGTATTGATTGCTAGTAGAAAAATTGAATATGAAACTTGTTTTAAGGAATTTATGAAAAAAAGATACATGTTATAAAAGATTACTCTGATTGAGTATCCTCTAATTTGAAAACTAGAATTTTACAAAATTTTAATTCAATTTATCTCTTTTTATAAAAGAATTTATCATAAAAGAAAAGGCAACAAAGATTAAAATTTCTTAATGAAGTCTACATGACTTTGATGTGAAAATTCTACCCAAAGTCTATCTTAAAAGACCTATGAGGAAGGGGTAAGGACATGGGTTTTAAATGAGAATCCCCTAAAATGAAAGATACATAGCCACAATGCAATAAACAAAAGAAGGCGGCGACAGACTTATCATTTGAGAAAGACCTTCAAAGCATCACTTTCCAATCCCAATCACACGGCCAAGACCCTTCCCTATTTAACCCCCTCCATCCCCTCTTCTCCTCTCCATACACATCAACTCAAACAAATTCCAAATTTTTTTCTTCTCTCCATTCCTCTTTGTCCTTTCCAATCTTTTCCACATACAAATCAGACCATAGTTTCTTCATTTGGGAAATAATTTCTTCATCATTCTTTTTCCATTTCTATCAGCCTTTCACTACCACTTGGCCAAACAAAAGCTTGTCTGCTCTCTTTAGTCCCTTTTACATTATCTTAAAATACAAACATACTCTTATTAATGTATAACAGTACTTGTCTTAATATACCAACCATGTTTCAATCTTCTGGTCAGGAGGACTTCCTTTCTCGCAGATGTATATGGGTGAATGGACCTGTCATAGTTGGGGCTGGTCCTTCTGGTCTAGCTGTTGGTGCCGGCCTTAAAGCACAAGGTGTTCCTTTCATAATCCTTGAAAGAGCAAACTGCATTGCCTCTCTTTGGCAAAACCGAACTTATGATCGCCTCAAGCTTCACCTCCCTAAACAATTCTGTCAACTACCTAATTTTCCATTCCCAGAGGACTTCCCTGAATACCCCACCAAGTATCAGTTCATTACTTACCTTGAATCCTATGCAAAACATTTTGATATAACACCGCATTTCAATGAGACTGTGCAATCTGCTAAGTATGATGAAACTTTTGGCTTGTGGCGAGTCAAAACCATTTCAACAAGCAGTTTTATTCCCACTGAAGTCGAGTACATTTGCCGATGGCTTGTGGTTGCCACCGGCGAAAATGCTGAGAAGGTGGTGCCAGAGTTTGAAGGTTTGCAACAATTTGGTGGCAACATTACGCATGCTTGTGACTACAAATCCGGTGAAAATTATCGTGGAAAGCGTGTACTAGTTGTTGGCTGTGGCAATTCAGGCATGGAAGTCTCTCTTGATCTTTGCAATCACAATGCAAGCCCATCAATGGTGGTTCGAAGTTCGGTGAGCAAGCATATCTTGAAGAATTCTGCTATTCCAATACTTGCCTTCGGCTTTTAAAGAGTTCAAATATAATTGGGTGCCTTTTTGTTTCAATCTGCAGGTTCATGTCTTGCCTAGAGAAATTTTTGGAAAATCAACATTTGAGTTGGCAATAGAAATGATGAAATGGCTACCACTTTGGATGGTTGATAAGATACTGCTACTTCTTGCCTGGCTAATTCTGGGAAATCTGAAAAAATATGGGCTGAAAAGACCATGCATAGGTCCTTTACAGCTCAAGAACTCTCAAGGAAAGACCCCAGTATTGGATATTGGTGCATTAGACAAAATAAGATCCGGTAAGATCAAGGTTGTCCCTGGAATCAAGAGGTTCTCTAATGGCAGAGTGGAGCTTGTTAATGGAGAAAAGCTTGAGATCGATTCTGTAATTCTGGCAACTGGGTATCGCAGCAATGTTCCTTCATGGCTGAGGGTGAGAAAATTGTTTCTTTTTCTTATTCATTTATTTTGATTTTTCTATTCTGAGGATTCATTTGACAGTTATGGAAGTTAGGATTGGTTTTAGTTCTCTTTTCTATCTTCACATTCTTTTTACTTACTGATTAAGACGTGCATGCTACAGTCTTGAAAATCGTGAAACTGCGGTCGGATCAGATTGTTAGTTTTCTTCAATGGTCTATTTTTTGGTCTTATTTGCGTATACCGTTGCCCTGATTCTAACTACGAATGGTTTGGGCTAAATTAAATTGAATAATTTGTACTTTGACAGGAGAATGAATTCTTTTCAGAAGATGGGATTCCCAAAAACCCATTCCCAAATGGGTGGAAAGGAAAGGCTGGGCTTTATGCAGTTGGTTTCACAAGGAGAGGTCTATCTGGTGCATCTCTAGATGCTATTAGTGTAGCACTTGACATTGCCAATAGCTGGAAAGAAGAAACCAGGCAAAAAAAGAAAACTATTGCTGCTCGCCATAGGAGATGCATTTCACATTTCTGAAGCCAATAGATTTTTAGCACTAATAAAACAGGTTTTTTTTAAAATTTTTTTATTTTAAGTCTGTTTCATTGGTTTTATTCAGTGACTGATCCATCACTCTTTGCGGAAATAATGTAGAGAGATGAAAATTAACACACTATACAGCAAGTAGCCCTCTCCAAAAGAAAACCCAAGATTTGCAAATAATTGGGCCTTTTCTTAACAAAGGAAGATGAGGCTTAATACAGTGTGTATGTATGTATGTATGAATGTTTTAAGAGCGTTTTTTTTTAATTAATTTTTTTTTTTTTTCTTTTGAAAAATTTGTCCCTGATTCAAAGGAATATTGTGTGACAATTTAAAAATCCTAGTCAAATGGTCTACCCAGTAATTAATACATCTGATGGGCTAAATCTCCAGGGTTGGTCCACCTAGGGCCCAATAAATATTGTGGACCCCAGGTCCATTATCCCACAACAACACAAATCTCTTCGTGGTGATTCTGACTCTGATTAGTTGTACATAAAAGATTTGAAGTTATTACTATTATTGTTATTAATTTATTTTTGAGAACATCAGAATAGGTTTAGAGCTCTTTTCATGTTGCCATGCACATGGATAGAGCCCACTATGCGAGTGGGAGAGTCATGAGTAAATAATTTCAGTTATTTTTTTTTAAATTACTGGTTAGATATGTTTTATAGGATTCACTATTAAATAATTATTATTTCATAATATCTATTTGTGTGCATGTGTTTATATTTTATTGGCTTATCATTTCATGTTAAACAGCCGACGTTTGTTTTTCATATTGAAAGAGAATGGTTCTCAAACTCCTACATATACTTTAGTAGCTGCTTATGAGACTTCCAGCTTTCCAATCTGTTCCCACTCCCTAAACTGATATAACTTCAAACTTTAGCTCCATTTGTCGTAAATGAGACCAAACCAGGGAGATGTGAGCTTGGGATCGCTAGAAAGTATCGAATGAACTTGCTGGGAACTGTGTAATGTATGACTTAGATGCTGTTCAAAGACAAATGCACTGCCACCAGAACCACTATCCTCTTTACATGTATATTATATATAAAAACAACCACATCCACATAATTAAGCATGCATAGAAAGCCTACCACCCATCACTACCACCCAGCCATATGCTGCCAAACTTTTGCTACTTATGCAACTTTTCCCTTTTTCTCTGGTTCAGCAAGAAATAGTCCCTCTCAATAAACATTTATAAGTAAAACGCCTAACAATTTTTTAACAAAAAAGAAATGCGAGTGAAAGTGAAGTCAACCCATATGAGTGCCCATGCTGCTGATTCACATGCACAAGACTACTAACTCATTGGTCTTAAAATTTCATCAACACCACAAACTCAAACTTCTGATAAGAATAACTATATATTCAATTCAACTTCAGTAGAAAATTCTATCTTTATTTCTCTTCTGCCAACTTGTTTTTTGCCAAAGGAGCAAAGATTTGACAGTTTGGAAATTGCATTGCCTTATAGACTGCAACATTAAAACTACAACTGTACTTCTGTCCAATTCCATTAGAATTTCTGGTGTTCTCACAGTCCTGCAACCTGTTACTTGGACATCACAGTTACCAAGAAATGACAAAACACATGGGTGGTGGCCTTGTTTCTCTTGTTGGTTCCACGTCAAAAGCCCATGCCTACTTGTTCTGAATCTTGTGATACATGCACATATATATTCACCATTGTAAATCAATTTTAATCTGTGATTTTGAATCTATGTAAAATGCAGGCAGATATGATAATGTGTGTATGTGCGTGTGTGCACGTATTTGCGTGTGCTTACGTTTTCGAAAGCTTTGACATGAATTTGCAACCTGTTGCTATCATACACACGTTTTTAAAAACTTCAAATATTGCTACATGAGAGCTAAGCAAGTCTTTTAGAAGTTTCAACTTTCAGAATTGATAATGTTTTGGTTTCAGCCTAGCCTGCTAATAAGTAGAACAGTAGATTCTTAACTTGAACCATGTCAAGCTCAATAGTTCCAGCTACAGAATTTGCTGGACGGTGGAAACAGGGGATCTTTTGAGATTCTAACAAACAGCTATGTCTTTGCGTGTATTCATAACTTGGTCCATAAATTGACAGCTGAAGAAATTAATAAACAGCTGGAGTTCAGTTGGTTTAGCTTACTAACCATAGTAAACAGTTTAAATTTCGATTTCTTTAATCAATGACCATACATGGCTCCGTTAAAAAAAAGACCATACATGCCAAGCTAGTTAGGGAGAAATCTCCATGATTTCTATAAGCTGGCAATAGTTCTCATAGACGATTCCCTGTTTTAGGCGGCATAAGCTACTGACACATGAAAGTCTGCTATTCATAATTTATCAGGACAGTTGAATGCTGTTACTAGGGGAAAAATGAAGGACAAGATAATAAAGACACAAGGAATGGTACTCAAGTTCTCTGAAAAATATATATATATACATACACACACACCCAATATCGGAACTTGCTCACTTGACTATCTAATGATTTTCATAAACCAATTAAGAGCTTTGGTTAGCATAACAAGCCAAGCAAATTTCCGAAGTAAATATAGGTCTCATTAAGCAAGTCATCAAGACGCTGGCTAACAGCAGCCAAACATCTATTGATAATTTTGCAGTTTGTCTCCCCTATCAGGTAATGGTTACCTAGAGAACCCATCCCATCCAAATGCACTGGCCCTGCCACCAATAGGACATCATTAAATTGTCCGGTAGGAGAATCCTATAATGGTAGTGCCGCAGAGGTGTGCTCTCGGTAGACAAAGTACTAAAAACCACCATTGTCTATCCAAGCTTTTGGCAACAAATAGTGAAACAGGACAGGGCGAGCCACTACGAACCCATAACATGTAAGGATTCATTTTTAATGTAAAAATAAGAAGCTAAAATAATTTATTGATTAGATATTATATAAGGAAACTATCCCTTGGTTTTGGGCGGAGAAAAAATATGTGCAATACCTAGGTGAAATATCATGGATATTTATATGCCATCCTGTAAATTTAACGCTGCATCTAGTCTTCTTGAATAACAATACATGATATTATCTTCCTCTTTTCTTCAACACCATTCTTTTAAAATGAGATCTTCAAATCTCCAAAGGGCTAAATAGATTACTTAGAAATAAAGAATGAACTGAAACTTAGCGATTTTAACACTGCAAATATAGTAGATTAAGCAGCATTCTTTGCAACCGAAAAAAAAAGCTCCCACTTAGCTCCTATAAATTTAAAGCAATATTTTCTGCTAAGTCATCTGCTTTTCTTTGTTTCTTATGTTCAAAAGACATGCTACAAATAACCCTGAATTATTAAGCAATTGTAAAAACAAAACTAAAGAAAGCCCAACTGTTTAGCATCAAATTTGTACCCTCTAAAAGTGATACAACTTTCAGCAGTATGATAAGTTGAGTCATTTGTCTTGGTAATCACACAACCTGATGCCAACTTCTTAACTCATCTAGTATATAAATTAGTGCACAAGGGAATTGGGTATTTCGCGGTGTAAGTTAATTGTCACAAACTCTTAGATTAGTGTGTTGACCAAACATACAACTACACAACTGTGAGAACTAGAAACATTAATTTCCAACCACATTAAGCTACATGGAATATAATGTCATCACATAGAAATTTATACAAATATTCAAAATTGTCACATACAGGGCAGCATCTGATGGTCACTTGTTTTGTAGCATCTGATCGATTTGATCATTCTGGTTGTACAATTCCACTATTTTCTTAGCATATGAAGGTGTGTACCTGTCAGCTCTGCAAATGTTACAAGATAAAAATATTAAGAGAAGTTTCAATGTGAAATCACAAGATCCATGACTCATTTAAGTATACCTTTCTTTTCCCCAAGTGCGGTTTGTGTGCAAGTAGTTCCTGATGGTATGGTAGTCAAGCGAATAACGGGCAAATTCCAGACCCTTTGGGCCAATCTGATTTCAAAGAACCAAGTCACAATAAAAATACTCATAAAAGTTCTTTTATCAATAAATGAAGCATAAGAAAATGCTTACCAAGTTTAGTATAAATGCTATAAAATTCCCAACAAACTTTGGTGCAGGTTGAGAAGGACCCTTCCCTGAGGAAAAATTATAGTATTTAGACACTAGAAAATTTTTCGAAAAGTGAGATTTCTACATGCCATGCAGCGGAATTGGCACCCCATGTCTACTTAAAGAGCTTAAATTCGTCTCTAAAATCAGATAAGTATGAATAGATTTTCACCACATAATGACAAAAATGTTGTACATACCCAATTTTGCACTGTCATCTGCCTTGACAGTCTCCATAACAAATGGTCTCCTGTCACCCTGAAATAATATATATGTATTTTTCAGTCAGAATTTTCATAAACTAAAGAAACTTAAGCAGGATATGTTCAAGGGTTTTACACTACTAATTGTTGGAGTAATCTCCAAAAGGTCCTTTACCAAACCCAGCATTTCTCTCCCTCGTTCATTTCTGCAATTTGAACAATTCAAAGAGAGGGTTAAAGGATTCAACTTTTCACATGAAGACATTAGTAAGTGACAAACATAATTAATTTAGAAGCTGCTAGAATACTTCTTATATCGTGCTACCTGACTGTTACATATTGTGGATGTTGTGTCATGCTGACTCCAGGATATTTTGGCACACCCATATAACCAACCACCAGATCCTGGACATGGATGAGTAAAGCATTAATCAAAATCAGGTCATGTCAGGAAATAAGTGTTAACAGTTCTCTTTCTGCGTTCTTGCAAGTAATCTTTGTAGTAGAACAGTTGCTCACATCCAGTAAAAGGCAAAACTAAATTCATGTAACCTAATTCTACATGTGCAAGTTACTAAAAGACAGACAGACAGAGAGAGAGAGAGATAAAGAGGCAAAGTAGAAGTGGATTAAGGATATTGGATATAAATCACTAACCACAGAACTAAGATTTTAAACAAATCAGAGAAAATGAAAAGTTTATTCAAGTAAGTTGATAAAAGCTCACCGCTAAAGCATTTGTGTAGTCAAAACAGCTGCATAACAAAAAACAAAACTTTTGGTAGTTAGAATATCAGCTGACAAACTAGGTTTAATATTCTTCAGCAAAAATCCAAAATTTTTAATGTGTCTTATAAGCTAAATTATTTCCCAGACAATGACAAAAGTTATCAAAATTTGGGTTTTAATTCAAGAAAACATTAGCAATGTCAGGGTAAATTGATTAATCTAATTTTATAACATTCTCTACTGACGAGAAGTACTATAGTTTTCTTTTTCATTGTAAATAGAGCTCTGTATAAAGAACAAGTTACCTATAGCAAGATGGAGCAATAACATCAACTAAGTCGTTTGCTGGGAGACAGAAATAAGGAACCTGCTTTAGTTAAGATTGGAAAAGAGATGAAGCAGCAAAAATTATAAAACTTGGACCAAGCTCAAAGTAGAGGGAAAACTAAAAAAATTACCTCTTCAATGCGACCGTCCAAGTGCTTCAAGTGGACCTATGAAGAGTACAACGGTACAACAAAGTATCAATCTTTAGACAAAATACAATATATATATCAAAAGAATATCATACTTTCATACATAATAAAAAAGTGTTGTGAACAACAACATAATGCACCACTGCCCCCCAACCCACAACCCCAAAAAAAGAAAAAGAAAAAGAAAATTTCTGTTATTGTTTTTTCTTTCAGCAAGGAAAAAAGATTAGTGACAGTGGGATTTCTTCCTTAACAGTAAGGGATTGGTAGAGCTATCTTGAGACATAAGCTACATGGCAATGTATCATTTGCTATTCATATGCACAATCAAAGAAACAATCTCTCACTTTAAGTTTTTACTTTATTTTTGGATACATAGACAACGGCATTGTAGAGATCAGTGATCACCAAAATAGATAAGACATAGAATGAGTGTCAAGACAAATGATCAATCAGCACAAACCTTGTAATCTTGCATGAACTCATAATGTAGAACTGTTTCTGGTTCATCACTTGCAGCCTTTAGAAACTTATCAAGGCCTTCTCGAGTTCCATTATCCACTGTCAAAAATGAAAAGTTAGTTGTGATTTGAATTCTGTGGCAATTCTGGTAAATAAATAGCACATAACTGAACATAACCCCATCCATAACTAAAAATGTAGAAGAAATTTAAATTGCTGTATTTTTAGACTCATGTATACAACATTTTGAAAGGATTTAGAATTGACTCACACAGCGCAGCCAACAGGGAGAGGTTTGTTTTCCTTAATCTTTTAGGTTACCCTCTCAGACAGAAAGCTCAAATGTTGTACTTGAAACTATTTAAGTTGAATCCAACGTATTTTGGGGCTATCATTTATGTGCCTAGGTAAGAGGTTTGAACTAAGCAGCCAGGATATCACAATTTTGGTTGATTCAAAGAACAAAAAGAATATGAAGCATCTGATTACCACAATTGGTGCCCAATACATAAAGCTTTTCCAAATTCAAATGGTGCTCTACAGATCTTAATGCTGCAGGTTAAGAAATCAATCTGCATTACAATAGTACAAGTCACAATAAAGAAAATGAATGCAAAAAGAAAAAATTGAGAGGACAATGTCAGTTATACCCTGCACTTGGCAGCCAACACCACAGAAAAGAAGACGCTTCACACCTGCAGCCTGTTTGATAAGAGAAATTACCCTTTGCCTCACTGAACTTTTAAAGTAACATAATGTTATTATTAACCAGTAAGCTAATACAAACAAGAGGGTCATCGGTAGAGAAATTTAAAGAGCAAAAATAATGAGGTGAATTACTAGTCGAATTTTACTTGCTACTGTTTTGTTATTTGATTAAGATATTTTTATCTTTTTCCAAGAGAATTTTAAGCACGTTCTTCCATTCACAAAAACCTTAAAATCAGTGTAACACCAATGGGTAGCCAAAGCATCATTAAATTAACTTTATTTTCAGGATAATTTTCCCATGGTACCTGCT
Organism: Hevea brasiliensis; assembly: GCF_030052815.1. Classification (NCBI taxonomy): domain Eukaryota; kingdom Viridiplantae; phylum Streptophyta; class Magnoliopsida; order Malpighiales; family Euphorbiaceae; genus Hevea; species Hevea brasiliensis. The sequence goes on along the minus strand of NC_079507.1, from coordinate 70,663,291 downwards.
CCTGAGACCTAAGAGAAAAAAGTTCCCAATTAATGTGGACAAACGTAGGTTATTATAACTTTTTATTTAGATAAATGTACAATTGAAATCATTGTGACTGATTACAAACTGAATGCATGACATAGAAGATTGAGTATTCTTTTTCTTTAAAGGATATTATGTTCTTGGATAGGCAAAGATAAACTAAAGTAAAGGGTGACCAACTGGGATTGGCACAGTTGGTGTACACATAGGGTTTTCCTACATAAGAGCCATGAGTCCACAACTTTAGACCTTTTCCTAGGAACTAGGTGGGAAAAATAAAGTAATGGGTGAAAAGATCTGCCCCGCGCACGCGCGTGAGAGAGAGAGAGAGAGAGAGAGAGAGAATAGAATAAGTGTAAGATTATTTGTCATAAGCATAGTTACTAAGCACCTCAACCAATGCAAGAGTATTCAGATTAGGAGATAATGTTGGCTTGACACCTTTAGCTGCTATAACTTCATCTGGTGTCCTATTACAACAGAAAGGAGAAGAGATCTTCAGGAAAAATGTGTAACTTATGTAAATAACCAAATGGAAATAAAAATTAAAATAGAGGAGGCCATGATCCAAATTAGGACATGCAATTGTAAACCTGGCTAATACAGGCCTTGGAGAGAATCTGTCCTCTGGATCACTGTACCACAAAAAGAGATAGAGAGGGGGGGTGGGTTCAGTGAAATTTCATAAACTAAACAATCAACAATAGCATAAGATCAATATCATCAGCTATACTTTTTTCTTTCATAAAATTTGTAGCCCCACCTCTGCACACATATAACAGCCTCAACCATGCCAGATTTCAGCATCTCAATTGCAATAGTAGTCACTATTCCAGTCCATTGAGCTCCTGGCATCCAATAAAGTTATGCGCAGAACATATAAATTAAAACTGTGCATCAATGATTCTCAAACTCCAAGTGTCATCATCTACTTAAGAAATTAAATAACGCATTCTGGTTGGTTGTCATTTTTCAGAAGTAGTCCAAGCAAAAGGCAAATTCATATGCAATGGCATAACATGCAGTATTTGCATGAACAATATGTTTAGTGAAATAATAACTAAATAAAGAAGATTATTAGATTTAAGAATAACTGAATAAGTAGTATGCAAAACATCATAACAAGAACGAACTACAGACCCTCCATAACTAAAATAATCTTGCTGGCAGCTTCATGAAAATATACTGACTTCTCACAGCTTTCATTCTATCCAATTGTTTAAGTAATATTGGCATATATTGACAGTTATAGCCAGGAATAGAGAGGTAAACATCTATTCTAATATAAAATAATATTGATCATCTTATTAAGATTTTGAAGATCCAATAGTCTAATTTTATTTAAAAATAGATGGAAAGATAAACGTAACCTACAATTTACAAGTGTAAACCAGCATAAGCACTAGTTTAAGTGAAAAGATTCAACAATGAGAAAGGCATACCTTCTACAGGCTTAGTTTTACGAGCGTACAACAGCTCCTCATGGACCCCCATGTACATCTCATCAATAGAATCTATCTTTCTCCCTCTACCATGGACAACAGGTTCCAAACCCTGAATAAGAATATCATTTATTAAATATTTAGGGGGAAGAAAACGAAAAAGCAGATAAAGTGCATCAGATAAACAGGGTGATGCATGATAAAACGGATTTACAAATCACTTCATGAACATTCCTGAATAACAAAAGAAATTGAAACCAATAAATTGGTACTGAATTCTCATAAAAGCTCTTCTACTAAATCTCCAAACTCTTAACATTACCGTTGATAGTGCATATACCAAATAAAGAGAGCAGGAAAAAGCTAATAAAAACAAAGAACTTACTTCAATTCTAGACATTCCATCTCCAAGAAAGGCACAAGCATTCTTCACATGGGCGATGTAATAAGTATCACACAACCCACATCGACTGACCCAAGAAAGAAAATAGAAAGTGTACAAAATCAAGTAAGAAAGAACATAACAAACAAGAACGAGATTGATAAGTTTTGCGAGTCTGATTAAACCTGCAATGATCCTTTGCAGGATATGTTCCACCAGGTGGGATGGGTCTGGACCGTTCCCTCCAGTCCTCCCTTAGCTTCACCGACTTGTTTGAGGAATTGGAGTTGGCATCTGTTACAACACACAGCTCAAGCTAAATAAGAGACTCCATAGATACATACAGACAGATGCAGAGCAGAGGTGCTCATTGGGTACCTTTAGAAGAAAAAGAAGCAGAAGATAAAGAGGAAATGATGGGAAGTGAGAGCTTGCAGATTACAGAACTCATTCTCCAGATAGAGAGGGGGAAGTTGAAGAGAGAGCGTAGCTGTGCACCACATATATGGATTTGTGGCAGGGGACATGGTTAACAAAAATGCAGAAAAGCACTAAAAATAGTCACCACAAGACTGAAAAAAACATACAACGACACCGTTCCGAATATGAAATTGCGAAAAGATATTTTATAGGAAAATATCAACTTTGCAATTATTAACTTAAAAAATTATTTATTATTTGACAAATAACTCCTATGAAATAATTTGATATTTTGTGAGAAAACTCGAAGAAGCTTCCAATTTTGAATAATTTCGAATTTTTTATCATTATTTATAAATTAATTGATGCTATTTGACATATCCATCCTAATTTAATTTAGTGATTAAACTTTAGGTTTAAATTTTCATTCTCAAAATCTCTTATAAAATAAAATAAAAAAAAAATTGATGCTATCCGAGAAATTTAAAAATGCTCTACTTTCGAAAGTTTTCTTGAATTTGTTTTTGTTGTTGTTGTGCTTCCTTTGTTCGCAGCCATCCTTTTTATGTAAAAAAACATTTATGATGAAAATCATATTGAAATTTTAACATAAAAGCAATTTCAATTAGATATAAAATAATTATAAAGAGCAAAGTGATATTAAAATTAATAAATTAATTTAATATAAATTTTGAAATTAAGACATGAATACGATACAACAAAGGCACTTGAGAACATATAAATTAAAATTACAAATTATATTTCAGCCTTTAATATTTATAAAAATAACAATTATGTCATTTTTTATTTTTTTTAAAAAATATATTACGAAGAAACTATTTTTACAAATATATTTTTAGTGTTGAAATTGTTAAATATTTATTGAATATGTTAATTTTGATTTTAATTTTAAAGTCAAATTTCCTAATTTAGAGATTTAAAAAAATTTGATTATATTTTTATTTTCATCTTCAATTGATTTTTTTTGTTTTGGTAGTTTTTTGAAGGGCAATGCACAGAGCTTGATTGGATGAAAGAGAGCAATTTGGAAGATAAAAAACATGAAGAGGGAAAAACTGACTACTAACTTTTATAAACTCGGTCAAATTGTAAAATACCAAATTAAATTTGGGGGGTATCTGACACGTTTCATTTTTTTTTTTTAATCAAATCGAATCAATTTGTGAAATTTAATATCAGTTTGACCACAATCTAAATACTAAATCTTAATGCCAGATATAAAGACCAAATTAACTTTTTTATCTGAAATTCTTAAATTAATAAATTTCAAATCTCGACGCTTCATCAGATCTTTAACAGTGCTACTTCAGTTGGCCCAGCGCAAAAAGTCCAAACCAAAGCTTAGGCCTTCCCATTATATTGCCAATGCGGGTGATGGGCAGAGGCTGGGGCAGGGCAGCCACCCACCAACCGGGAATTGCGCCAATAGGATGCCCCACCCCTACATGTAAAATGCGAAATTAATTGTTACATTTCCGGGGCCTGAGCATCGTTATCATGTGTATAATGAATGTAGCAACAAAATGAAGAAACAACAAACGCACACTGATGTTTCTCATTTTTTCTGTATATCAGTGCTTTCAATCCGTTCCATAGCCAGACAAATGCCCTCTAAAATTTTGTTTGTCCAAATATAAACCAATTACAGCAACAAAGCACTTTCTTATTGTCATCTATCTAAAAAATGACAACTGGATTTGCCAAATAATTGGGAAGGCTTCTTAACACTATTTTCTCATCCGTTACAAAAGAATGATGGTATAATTAACTCAAAATATACAGATTACGACCTCGGTTGTGTTGCCAAAACAAAGGGAAGGAAGCAGCGAGGAATAAAACCAGAACTAAGCATCTTCATTTAATGATCAATTCAGATTCGCATATCAAAGAAGTTTGCTGGTTCTTCGTCTTGATGGCCCTCCAGGAAAGAGCTTCATTATCCACCCCAAAACCCTTTCAACCACCTATTTCAAGAAATAATTGCATATAACCGTCAGCAGTCAACACATGGGTGCACAAAATACCTCTAGTTTTCGTATCTGTTTGTCCAGGCCATAGGGCAACCTGGATGGGGTGGAGTAGGCAGGTCATGCAAACCTCATCTATTATTAATCCTCTGGACTTAAAATAGTTGTTTTGACATTACAGAGTAAGAGGGAAAAAAAATCCATAATTATGGGATATCAATGTAATATGGAGTATAAAAGAAAAGTCCAGGGGACAAGCAAGATAGGTTGTCTTAACACACAACATAGAAGCGCAATAGTCTATAGGGCACTCCCTTTGGGGTTCAAATAATGATTTAACATAATATGACTTGGCCCATGTTTCTTTTCACTGAACATTAGTAAGTCTAGAAATTGCTCATGATAATATAAAATAGCTAGTCTCAAATATCATACCTCATCACCCTCGTCTGCATATGCAGTATTGTCCTGTGTAGTACGAGAATCAGTTAACCTTGACGGGACATTCTCATTTGCCATACTTTGAGCAGTCAAAAGCTCTAATCTTTGAGTCTGAGCCTCGAGCTTGCGTGACAACTCATTATTTAAATCCTTCATTTATTTAAAAAAAAATGGATGATTTACATAACCAAGCTAGATATGAACATATTAAAAAAATTAAAAAAAGGGAAAAACAAAAAGAAGAAAGAAAGAAAACACCAATCATTCAAATATATAAAATTAGAACATTTCACCTGAGATTAGCATAGCAATCTGACAGATATTATATTTTCCTGATTTAGTCAAATAACTTGATTTTATGACAGTAATACACAAAGTTTAATACGTTCCCGCTATACTACAACAGTACTTTCTACTCCATTCTCCTATACTGGAATGACTTGCAGAAAAACATGAGTTGAGATGGAGCAACTAGGCATATATCCACAAGCAGTATTCCTATAAAATATTATAACTAGAAGATTTATAGGAAGCCAAATAAATTACAGGCTAACAGCACAGCCTAAAAATTACCTTAAGCCTAGAACGTTGAGATGACTCGGATGCCAAAGCTTGTATCAACTCTTCCTTTTCTATTGCTAACTGCAACGTAAACAATAAATAAGTAAAAAAACATTTCTTATTATAAATATTTGCAGTCTATTTCAACGGTCCTTTCTTATTTGTCTACCCCCCCAACCGCCCAACCAAAAAAATAACCCAAAAAAAAAAAAAAGTAAAAAGAAGGGGGGGAACCGTAAAGCATAGAATTGCAAACAACAAAAGTTAAAGAGCATACCTCCGAAATTAGCGTATTAATGTTTACAATCATCCTCATCTGATCTGGAGGAATATACACAGATGAAACTTCAATATTTGACTGGTCATTTTCAGGTAGCATGGGAAAACCAGGGGTTTCACTTCCAACAAGTGAAGGCGCATTTGTTTCCTGGTTCGAAGTATAAGGGATGGCATCTGCAATTTTAATCAAAATAAGAATCCACGACTTCAAAAGCAAGAAACAAACTTAAAAAAATGCACGAATAAAATCCAGTCCAGTGGTCACAATGGCCATCAAGAATTACCCTTCATCTGAAACCTCAGTTTCATTAGCAAAAATAATAAAAATGTCCAACATGGCTAATGCAGTTCACTAGTAAATTCAGTCAAAAAAGCAAGAACAGGAAATTTGTACTCCAATATCTAGCAAACAAACCCAAGAAACATCAATTGCCACAACTAAGTCACCATGGGACTTGCAGCTATCCCACAATGGAAATGTCTTCAATAAAGAACACACCCAAATCCAGGACTATATACAGACTGAGCCCTTAAAAACTACAGGTGACAACATAATCTTATTTCAGTAAGTTCATGTTTCATGAGTATCAAACGCATGAAAGTTATCCCCAGCCAATAAAAGAATGATTATTTTAGACCAACTCAAAGGAACCCACAAATTTATGATCAATTAAGGATGGCACAATCTTGACCTGATTCGGGAATGTTCTTTTCACTGAATTTTGAACTTATGGTCCAAAAGTCAAAGGATGCAGGAGAAAATACTTAAGAAGTTAAATAAGCCCATCTAATCGGGTCTCCAAAATTTTGCCTAAAACATGTGTTTACTGTACTATGAAATGAATTTCATTAGAAATTTTTACCTAAATCTTCTGTAGTCGTTGACATATCCTTTTTATTGTTGCAACTCTTGCTAACATCAATAGACTTTCCACTTCCTGAAGCTTTCCGTAACTTGGATTGCAATAGTTTCTTCTCTGTATTGTAAAAATGACAAGTTACACCAAAACAATAAAGGCATAAATAATAATTAATCCTTTCATTCATGATTATCCCTAAAGAAATATATCAAAGTGCTTTGGAACAATGAAAAATGGTTTTGCAGATTTTATTTCAAATAATTAGATATATTGGTATTTGAACAAGTAAATGAAATACAAGGTGAGAAGGCCAACCATATATGAATATATACCTTCTTGAAGAGCATCAATTGTTGATTGCAAGTCCTGACGATCTTTCTCTAGGCTGGACATTTTCTTTCTGCAAAATTCAGTACAGGCTGTAATTGTTGAATGTCCTTAAACTTACGGTAACAGTCACAAAAACATAAGCAATTGAAATATAAACCAGGACTACTGTGAAGTATCACCTAATGAAAAGGGCATACAAGAATAAAAGTAATACATTAGAAAGGAAGTTCCACTTTGCTTCTTGCTATTATTTAGGATGAAGCAATTAATCTAAAGTCTAGACTAAATGTGCATTATGTTTATACTTTGTACAACAAATAAAGAATTAATATCAAGCAGTACAGTGTACAAAACTTAAATAAAAATAAAGAAAATAAAGAAGGGGGAGGGAGGAGATATAAAAGACATAGCATATATAGAATAGTCTACCCTACGGTTAACCAAGGCAACAGCCTTCACTTACAAGACCCCTAGCTGGAAGTAGTCTGGAACTTTTGACACTCCTTGGTCCAGTCACAATCAAAAAGCAATACTTTTCAAGTCTAATGCTATCACCAATTTACTAATACTAGCAACAACAATGACAACAATAATAATAGAGTTTAATACTAGGAGTGAACTCTTCTAAATGGAAACAGAAACAATAGCTCATGTTATGGTCCTTTCTAGGAAAAGCCACCAACTTCTTTGCCGAGTAAAAAAAATTTCCAAACGAAGTAAAACTGTTGGCCACTGCAATTTTGCCTATTTGGAAAAAAAGAAAGCCTTTCCTTTCGCACAGAGCAAGACTCCATCCAGGGATACATTACAGACATTCACATGAAAGCCTCTACTTGAGCCAGTCATCTGTGTCTCATTAAAGCATCAGCATTATCTTGGATTCTCAAAATGCCAGTCTCCCAATATATGGTCCTCTTTATCTCTTAACTTTGCTCAACTTCAATACTACTGATTGTTCTTACATAATGCATGTAAACAAAGCATGTACAGTTAAACAAAATGCTTCTATATGCGTCAGTTTAGGGATGCCATTGCAGCTACTTTTGAGTTTTGCCAAGGCACATGTTTGGATGCTTTATCCACAAGCAGTCAAAGCCTTCTTTGATGGTGCTTTTGGGCTATTGTGGCCATAACCATTACAAACAAGCAGCTTTTACGATAAATTTCAAAGCACCCAAGAACAGCTTTTAGCCAAAGCTTTCAACTAAGTACCTGCAACAGCATCCCCAGAACACACTTTGCACCTAGCATTGAAAACAACCTGTGCATGTACACTAATATGAATATGGCGCAACAGTACAAGAGGACCAAGTTAAAATGAAAATGTACAACACAAATTCTCCATTTTCAGTCAAATAAAAGGAAACACATACTTGTATGAAGCAATTTCAGTATGTGAGTTCTCCAATTGCCTCTCCAGCTTTAGTTCATTAGACCTTAGTCTGAGTGCCTACATAAATTAGTTACAACGCTTGAGGGATCCAGTATTCATTTCAACATTTAACCTCAGAATCTAGAACGTCCATAAGAAACTTAGGGAAAAAGATGGAATGAAAACAAGAAGAAACAAGCATACCAACAAAATTCACTACCTTCTCTTCCAAACCAATAACCTCAGAAGCCAAAATCTTTCCACGTTCATCAGCAGCATTACACTCAAGTTTTGCATTTGCATATTCCATTTTGACAGAATCAAGTTCCACCTGCTAACATCAGTCGCATACAATAATCAAAATGTAAGTGAACAATAAAGTCCACAGTTACTGCTGTCCCATCTATCCCAGTTGTTTGATGATATGCATGTCAAACAGATTGTTAAAAATGAAAATACAGTCTCCTTTGCTCCTCAATATTAAGCATTGGCCGCCTAAAATTCAAGCGAAAATAAATACATTAGAACACCCTAACCCTTTTTCTTTCTCTCCTTGGGCTTCTCCCAGCCAACCTCAAATGTCATAGAGGCGACAAACATGGCTCTCACTAGTGCAGAGCTGTTGCAAGTAGTAGTGATTTCTTATAAGCAACAGTCATGATAAATGGATAGCAATGGTCATCAGTGACCAGGAAATGACTGGATAACTGATGAAGGCTGGGCCCCCTTATCAACCCAACTTGAGATCAATAAAAAGAAATAGGCAATTGAACAATGAAAATGTTGTCAAGATTAGCATACATGTATAAACTTTGAAAATGAGGAAAACTGTTATTGTCCACAAATAAGACAATGGAAACAACCTAGAACAATGACTGCAAATGTTGGTCAGCATTCTGTGTTGTTTTCTCCTTTTGTCATTTCAAAAATCCTAAAAATTATGAATTCAATCTTCTCGACCAAACTAGCTACTGGCATCATAAGGATGCAAGTGGCAATGAACTTTCATTGAACATTGAAGAGCTATGCTCAGCTCAGCTGAGGCTCAAGAATATACCAAACCATAACTCATTCCATCACTCAAATAAGCTAGAGAAGCATAATGCCAGACATGTAGGCAACCATGGGCCATGGCCATCAACATCAGGTGGCTGAACTTCAGTAGTTTCAAGATAAAGACAACATTTATAACACAACTTTCAATATTAAATTCAATAGATTCATTTAAAAAATGGAATCTTAATGTATTTAATCCTAAAAAGTAAGTTTTCTAGCTGGTACATAGCAAGCAAGTACACAGATACATGCACTGACATAAAAAAAAAAAAGTACCACATAGATGCATGCATAAGAAACAGTAATAGATGCATACATAAGAAACAGTAAGTAGGAGAGAATTACAACTGACCAAACAATATTAAATTCAATAGATTCATTTAAAAAATGGAATCTTAATGTATGTAATCCTAAAAAGTAAGTTTTCTAGCTGGTACATAGCAAGCAAGTACACAGATACATGCACTGACATTAAAAAAAAAAGTACCACATAGATGCATGCATAAGAAACAGTAATAGATGCATACATAAGAAAAAGTAAGTAGGAGAGAATTACAACTGACCAAATGGGCCTTGATTTCCTCCTGCAATTTCTCCATGTCGGATTTTAATTGGTTGACAACACTTCTCTAGAGAAAAGTCGAACCAATATGCAAACAAGAAAAAAAAAATAAAAACAAAGACGAGTTATAATCAAATGAAAATTAATAAGCATCACAAGATAGGCTGAATGATTAAAATAAACAATGGGACTAAGCCAAGTTGAGGACTGTTATCATCATCTTTAACTATCAAAACATAAAGCCATAATGCCACAAGGATCTCATTACAGAAGCCTACCTGTTGGTTATAATTATCTGTCAATGATGAGTTTTCAGCAGCCAGGGACTCTGCCAAAGCACGAGAAGCTTCAAGAGCTCGTTGCAAAGAGAATTTTTCTTGGGTCAAGTCTTCAATATGCTGCACAATAGGACCAATGTTAATGGCAGTAGAGAAGGAATCCAATGCAACAAACTAATAAAGACAGCAACAACCAATACAGTAATACACATAAGGCGATCATAACAAACGGAAATGAGTAAAAACAAAATGTAACAATGCTGTTTACTTTTCTGTATAAATGGCATAAACATTTGAACTCTTCAAGGCATTAAGAAAATATTCTTCAATAATGCTTCATGCAGTAGTTTCAAAAGCTTTCAACAGCATCAGAAAGGCCTGGATGGGTGAATATGAGTACATAACATCAAAAGTACAATATCAAAATGACCCTCCAAACCCATGCACACCACTTCCTTTAGAAGAAACAGGTAAAACAACAAATGGCTCATACATGGACTTTTGCATCTAATCAATAGTCCCTAATCAAATTTCCAAATTAAAACTTTGTTTGTAGGAAGATGGAGAGTGCTCAAATACCACTTAAATAACCATGCATATTGCAAAGGTGTGAAGTGAGCATAATCAAGTGTTTGGTGAATACAGAAGCTATGCAGCTAATACCACCCAACTCTGCCACCTTAGCTAGAGTAAACCTCCATGGCATGGTAAAGATAAGTGGATTCAAAAGCCGCCCTGCAATGCTCTATTTTCAGTCTCTTTGATCTATTTCCCAAGTCTACTTGTATTTGAGGCAAGATTGGAGATGGCATTATCAAAAAGGTCATTAGCCAGGTGATTCAATGTCATTGCACATTCCAGTGACTTTTTAATTGTTATAGCATCCCTAATATTTCAACATTGCTATTCTGACAACAAAGGGGCAAGTGCGCAGTCCTGACTCCTAATCCCACTGAAGATGATAAGATCTAAAAAATGAAATCTTCACTTCTTCATTCCAACAGTATTTGTGTTGTCCCCACCCCTCCCATCTCAGAATACACTATATGTACAATGATAATTCTAGGTTTTATTCCCTTTGGCTAAAATTTCAAACAATATAAAGTGCAATATTCAGGACAACTCATGCCATGCCACACATGTTTCATATTAATTCCAATATAAATATTAAATTGATTAGTTATTCTTTATTAAGTTTAACTTTCAAAAACACAGACACAATTTTACAGCCAATAGCTAATTCAGAACTCAACAAAAATAAAAGACAAACAGAGTAAGCACTAATTAAAAAGAATACCTGTTCCAAAGTAGCAAAATCTTCATTCTGTTTAGATGAATATAGCTCATGCTTTCTCTCCAAGCTATTCTCATTAACATTCTGGGTCATTAGATCAAACCCATTGCTAGAGGGTACAGAAAATTTCACCAAATGCTGTCCCACATTTTCATTCTGTCCTGATGGCTTCTGGAAAGCAGATGATCCTAGATCATCCATGCCATCTGATTTTATGTCCTGATTTTGTGGTTCAGTACTTTGGAAAGTTGAAGGAGCTCTAGGAACAATAAGTGAATCAAGGAAGGATGGTCGAGATCTCCTAGGGTTAGGTTCAGATGTTCCTGGAAATAGTTGAACAAGATTTGTGGAGCTCCTAATATCTGAACTGAAACCAATTGATTCAAATGTTTGCACATCTCTCCCATATACACTAGAATTTTGAGTTGAGCTAAATGCATTATCCTTCAAAAAACTGTTTTTTTCCGTTGACTGGAATGGAGTAGATTGACTATAACTGCTATCAAAACCTTTTCCTTCTTGTGAGTGTGGTGCAATAGAATGGTCTGAAAATTTCCCATATGGCACTTGACCTTGGCTCCCAGTATATGTTTTGGAGTCATTACTCATTTCATCAGTCCCTCGGCCATTATCAACACCTGTTCCAGAAAATCCTGAGGTATGATAGCCCTCAAAATCATGATTTTCAGAAAATCCTGAGGCATCGTATCTCTTAAATCCATGATTATTTGTGTGTCTCTGAACTAGATCTGCCAAAGATGTCTTGGAATCACTCTTTGATGGACGATTAGCAACTGCACCTACCAAAAAATTTTGCTCTGCTTTTGTACTACTATTAGTTATGTTGCTGTCATTGTTGATAATTCCATTATATGGTTCAATAGGTCTGCCAGGTCCATCAGATGTACCAGCTCCATCTGAATCTGTAACCCTTACACGTTCAGCCTCTAAAGGTTGTTTCTGATCTACAATAACATCAGAAGAAAGAGGTTGACTTGTGGCTGCAGCTTTTTTGGCTCGGTCTGCTGTTTTTTTCTTACGGAACTCTTCCAGCTGGAAAAATACAAAAGGACAAAAACATAAAAAAAAATTGAGAAAATTGACATTTAAAAAAAATGGTGTATGAGTCTTCCTAGTGATGTTCGTGCATTATACTCATTAAAAAAAACAAATTTAAAAAAAACAGGGATTAACAAATGATATTGCTAATAAATGTAAATGTTGTAAACAACTGAAGCCGCTAAATCCAAGAAAAATTATCAAAGACCACTAACCAAAGCACAGTTCTAGAAGGAGAGTGAATATATTGCTAAATTTATGGCACTATTGTATAAACTACTTGCTTTCAAGCCATTGATCCACATTGCACAGCCAGAGACTATGACAATCACACTAGACAATTGTCTCTTAAAATGGATCATGAAACATGCATACTTAAACAGAGGACAATTGAGAACTAACATTACATGTCAAAGTTTAAACCACGAAAAATATGAATGAAAATGCAATCCACAGAAATACATCACCTTAGGCATTTACAGCCAATGAATTTCCGACAATGTGATAAATTTTGATGTTAAATGTCAATGCTTGACCAGAGGTCCAATTAATATTAATATCTCAAGTTATATTACAAATACATGCACTGTAGGATGCATATTAATGGCCAATTCTTAACCATAGATTCATGTCAGATGCAGTCTAATATCAAATTGGAAGTCTATATCATTATCTGTCACTCAAAATAAGAAAATTAGAAAGATGAGCTTTAGGCTTCCTTTATTGGCTTGGTAATTCAGCCAGTGAGGGTTGCAATCCCACGTGCACAGAAAAATAAAGTTCTGGCGGTAAAAAGCATGGCACTCTAATTCCATCTCACAGAGTTGATGCAACCGACCTAAACTCTCATTAACGGATGCTTAAAACATCAAAATATATTTGTCAAATAACCTCCACATTCATAAAAATTAAATAAATCCACTCTGGTTGCAGACACAATTCAGCATTATAATGTAAGTGCTTATTCAGACAAAAACCATTACCAGGCAAAGAAACTGACCATTCTCTCGTTTCTACCTAAATCAAATACATAACAGCCATGAATTTACAAGAAAAAAACCAATGACCGCACCCATTACCAAATTTGAATTGCAAATATTGGAAATCCATCTTCACGTATTGCAAAAGCAAAAAATTTCGTGCAGATAAATGATAATATCATGATTTTGCATGAAACCGATCAAACAATTACGCATACCCGTCTCTTTCCGGCTTCAAGATGCTCTTGCTTCCGTGAGCTTGGCAACACCTGCGCCGACGCCATTTAACCCTCCAAATCCCCAAAAAATAACAACCTCAAATCTCATCCAATTAAACCATCTAGCAAAAAACAAATAAAAAAACCGTGACCAATCGGCGTCAAAAATCCCAAAGAGAAACCCTAGAGTTTGGAATTCAATACGTATCAGGCTTTTTAAAATAAATAAATAAATATAATATTTTTCAAACGGTAAGCCAAAATGGAATCGAATTTGAAATATGTTTGAATTCTGGAAATTAGGAAAACACTGAATCTTAGAATCGTACGGACAAACAGAGCAGAGGCAAGGTCCGATCAGATCGGGGAGAGATGAAGGAGGAAGAAGCTGTAGGCTTGTGCAAATTGAGATGTCCTGGCAGGCAGATCTCCTCGCTTTTCTCCTTCTGATTTTTCTTTTTTCTTTTTTTTTTTTTTTAATTTCTTGTTTTGGGTTTAAATTTGGTGTGTATGACAGTACCACCTGCTGGTGCTTTTGAAAAATGACATCTCGTAGATCTACTGCAACCGGCAGTTTTGCTGATGATCATTTTTTCTTTTTCAAGTCCAATTTTAATCTTTCTATAATTGAATCAACAATTTTTTCTATTTAAAATTAACTTTAATTAAAATTCCAACTCAAAAATGAATCAAATGTCACCAAATTACTAAATTAATAAAATTAAAATTAGTAAATAAATTTATTTAAAACGTATTAAATACTTTGATAAAATGCCAAATTTTTTAAACTTAATAATTATGATATGCACATAATATAAATTTGATTTCTATGAGCATGAGTTTTATAATTATTAAATTAAAAATTCTTATTAAAATTTATATATAATCAAATAATATATATATATATATAATTAAAAATATTAAAATATATATAATGAGAATATGAATTTAAGTATTGCTAAATTCATTTTCATATAATTTGTTATAGATTTATTTTTCCTTTTTTAATATTAAAGGAGATAAATTGTTCTTGGTATGATTTCTGCTAAATAACCCAACATTTACCACTATAAAAAAAAATTGTGCATTTATAAACAGTTGTGGATCAATGTATAAAAACTAAATTATAAAATACTATTAAAAAATGTAAAAAATATAATATTAATATTATAATTAAATTGTAAAAAAAATATTATATATTACATCACTATTAATGCTATCAAATATATCTATCTTTATTACATTTTTTTAATTTTAAATTTTATCAAAAATATGATTTAATAACTAAATTTTTGAAAGATTAATTTATAAGTATTTATAAACATATATAAAAATGTTTTTAGCAAAAAGAGAGTCAATTGATGCCTTATTTTCCTAAACACATTGCCATTATTTATAAAATACTTAATTATTATAAGAAAGTTAAATTAATAATTTTGTTGCATTTATTTTTAATTCTATATGTAAAAATAATAAATCATGTAATTATTTATATGAATATTATGAAAAAAAAACAGTATTGTTAAAGTTACACAATATGCAAGGCAGACTACTTTGGATACGTAGAAAGTTATTGCACCAATTTTTCTGTGAAATACTTTTGAAGACGGTGTTTAGTTTGATTTATAAATTAGTAAAATATATTTATAAATAAAAAATCTTACATATATTATTATATTTAACTTATAAATTAAAGAAATTATTTAAAATAAGTGATAAGTTATACTCATTACTCATAATTTATCTACTTAAAAAAAATTACTATTTGATTAAATACAAAAATTTATATTATTCAAATAACTTTTAAAAATATCAATACTATCGTCATTTTAATAAGTAAAATATTTAATTATATATTTTTTATTATTTTAATAAATTAAATTATTTTTAAGTATATTTTAACAAAAAATTTAAACTACTTAAAATTAATTTTTACATAATTTTATTGAATAATTATTTATTTATTTTTAAATTAATTTATAAATTAAAAAAATAAATTTAAGTCAAGAGTTTGAATGTTTGACCATTAATATAAAGCTGACGAGAACAAAAATGTTAATTCAATAATAAAAAAAAAATAAAAGAAAACTAAGGAAATTATGTGATTTACCATTGCATCAAATGCTTATCTGTGAGTGTTTCAATTATAGAATAAATATAATCATATTTCTATTTTCTCCCAAAAGTTGTAAAGGAAGTTCTAGCGATGCCCATTAGCAAAAGCGGGAAAAAGAAAATACTACTTGGGCGATTTTCTTTATCTAGTTTGCGATCAAAATATTTGAAGGCATGGGCATGCGCAGAGTATCAGGCTAAAACCAAAAGCAGGCAACAAATAAAACATAATTAGCGTTGTGATAAACACCCTCAATATTCAGATTAAAGACATAACATCTAAAAATGAAATTATATCTTTTAACAATAAATAAGACAAAATTGATAATCAATCGAGATACAATAGTAGTTAGGTTAGAGTACATTGATTATAAAGATAAAATAAGCAAGTTATCAATTTGCTTAAGTCCAAGTGCCACGTCCAACGAAATTACTGGGGCATTACCTTAGGGCCTTGTGGTGATCCTGTTCAAGTAAGTTCGTACCTCTGTGTCCTTTAGCACAAAGGAGACAGGAACCTAAGTCTGGTGGATGAACTATGATCGTGGGATCAGAGCGTGACTAACGGCTGGATCAGTTCTTTGGAATTGTCCTTGGCTGTAAAGGATCGTTCTCAGTTAGAATTTCCTTACTGGGTTGGAGCTTAACCGTTATAGGATTAGTGTATGTAAGAACCAAAAAGTAGTGAAATGAAGATGAACTTTTTAACAGGATTGTTGTTATAGTTGAACGTGTTATAAATTTATGCACGAGTTATGGGTAAGAGTTAATGGATAATTATGTTTTGTTGCATGATAAACACAACAAAGGATGATCAAATTGCTTACCTATTCAGATCTCAACACATTAAACACATATCTCAAATGATGCAAATGCTCATCCATGTTTTTGCTATAGATCAAGATGTCATCAAAATAAACTACCATAAATCTGCCAATGAATTGTCTAAGCACATGGTTCATTAACCTCATGAAAGTATTAGGTGCATTGGTTAACCCAAATGGCATAACCATCCACTCATACAACTCATATTTTGTCTTGAATGCGGTTTTCCATTCATCCCCCTATTTCATTCTAATTTGATGGTAACCACTTTTCAAATCAATATTTGTAAACACACTTGCACCAAGCAACTCATTAAGCATATCATCCAATCGAGGAATGGGATGTCTATACTTTACCGTGATTTTGTTGATAGCACGGCAATCTACATACATTCTGAATGTCCCATCCTTTTTTGGTACAAGAAGCACTGGAACTGCACATGGACTCATACTTTCACACACATAGCCCTTTGCCAAAAGTTCCTCCACTTGCCTTTGTTGTCTTTTGTCTCTTCAGGATTACTCCTATATGCTGGTCTGTTTGGAATTGGAGCACCTGGAATGAGGTCAATTTGGTGTTCTATCCCCCGAATTGGTGGCAAACCCAAAAGAAGATCATCTGGAAACACATCCTCAAATTCCTGTAATAAAGAAACAGCACCACTAGGCAAGTTTTAGTCAATGCCAAATAAACATAAATTTACCTCCTGATACATAAGCACACAAAGAGGTCTCCCCCCTTGTAAGGCTTCCCTCACTTCTTTTCCTCTCACATACAAACTCATTTTCACTCTTTTCTTTTTCTTTTACTTCTTTTGCTCTCACTTTCCTTTCATTTTTCCTCTCATCAAGCTCGGCCTCTCTCAAATTTTCTCTCCAATCTTTCTTTTCCTCAATTGATTTTAAGATCCTCACTTGGTCTTCATGCACTTGAAATGGTGACATAGGAAGCAAAGTGTAGGTTCAGCCATCTTTCAAAACTGTATACTTGTTCTTTTTCCCATCATGAACCACACTTCTATCAAATTGCCATGGATGGCCCAACAATAAATGGGTAGCTACCATAGGCACCACATCACAAACTACCTCATCATGATACTTTCCAATGCTAAAAGGCACTACAACCTGTTTGGTAACTCTCAATTTCCCACAATCATTAAGCCATTGGAGACTATATGGCTTTGGATGCAAAGTGGTAGGCAACCCCAATTTCTCAACCAATAAGCTACTAGCAACATTGCAGTAACTACCACTATCCGCAATCACACTACATAGTTTCTCATTCACCAAACATCTAATATGAAAAATATTGTCCCTTTGCACCTCATCTCCATCACCCAAACTGACTTGTGCACTCAAAATGCGCATAGTGACAAGGACATTACCATCCAGAGGAGCTTGCTCTCCCTCATTAAGATACTTATCATCACTAGCACTCTCTTCGGCCTTTTCTTCACTACTCTCCCATTCTCTATCTTCTCTAATAAACATCACTCTCCTGTTTGGACACTCATTGGAATAATGCTCCCTTTCCAAACACTTGAAGCACTTTACATCCCTTGCTCTATTTTTCACCTTCTTATTTTTCTCTTATTGTCACACCTTACCCCTCTGTAAGGCATAACATGATCCCGTAGTATACTTAATGAATTACCGACTCCATCTACCGATAACCCATTAAATACACTACAAGGGATTTTAAAACAATTTTCTTACTTTTTGAAAGTGGTGAGCTTTTCTAGCAGGTATTAAAAACATTTACTTGAAGTTTAAAGATTTGATAAAATTTTTGTCCATTTTTATTTTTTGGCAAATTTTGAAAAAATTTCGGCAGAGTGCCGTCTGTATTTGAGAAAACCGAAAATTTTACCTGTAGAAAACACTTCCAATATAACACTTCATCAATTCACAACCACCATTATAACTCAAATCAGCACAATTTCCTCCAAACTCCACAATTCAATCAATATTTCACAACTCGAAATTTCAATTCAATTATTTCCAAAAATAATAATAATTAATTTCATACACATTGCATTAAAGAAAAATTAATTTACATTTATCAGCCCAAAAATTACATCAGAAAATTCAAAATAATATTATTACAAAATCTGTACAACTGCTCATGACCAATTTACAAATGTACATACAGTCAATTACATCAAAATAAACATGTACAATTAGGGTATAAAATTATACTCGAAAAAGGTCCAGAAGTAGCTCTGAAATCCTCAGCAGCTTACTCCGCTGCTCTACTAGTTTCTCTATCTGCAACAACAATAAACAGTCATCGCTGAGTACTCTGACTCAGTAGTGTACAACATACTATGCATAAATCAAATCACATTTATTCAAATATGGTACTAAAAATGAAAACAAATACAAAACACAATTTATAATTTTAATCAAAACAGTCTTATTTCGGAAGTTCCAAAATAGATTTCATAAAAATACACAGTTATATCATGCCATCAGTACAATGTTCATCTCAATAGCCGGAGGCTTATGAGGAATCTCAAGGCTAGTTAGCTCAAACTATGGGTACCCATTCAATTTCTTCCTCTACTGGCACACACCTCAACACTTCAGCCGGATAGAGAATTCAAAATTCAAAACTAATTCCTCCCACTAGGCATGCTAGTGAGGCATTCAGATATATGGCCATGACACTGTGGTTTCAAAACTATCTTAACATTTTACTAAATATTTATTGACAATTCAAACACATACAATTAAATTTCCAACAATTTAAGTCAAAAGTATAATATTTATTTCATTCACAAATTTACAATAAAAATAAATCACAATTTATTCATCAAAACAAATTGTCAAGAGAATTTACAGAAAAATTTTATGTTGTGCACAAACTTTGTGCGAGTCGCCTCTAGGCCTTGACTCAATGTCTCGGGTTCTTTCTCAGTATTCTTTTCAACTGAAACACAAAATTTTATAGTGTTTCAGTATCATAACATATAATAAATTCAATAATAAATTCACAATTACTTATGTCTAGCTCTAATATGCTTAATTTAACATTCTTTAAATTTTGCATTTCGAGTTTACTATTCACGATACTATTCAACTCAAATTATTGACTTTCTTATGCTTAATAGGTATGGGAATTTCAATTTTACCCACATACCACATTTTGGTTGCTTAATTTGTTGATTTTGGTTGCCCCTTCAATTTTTAGGTCTCCTAGGCACAATTTCAAATTTTCAGTTTTGATGTCTTGTTTTTCACTGTTCCATTGGTCATGTTTCTGTGAGAATTTAGCTAAGTGTTCTCCATAGAAGTTGTTCATTCTTGTCTTAGCTTTATTTCCCTTTTTGAATCACTCCATTCGGAGTTTTGTAGCCCAAGATATGGCCATTTGAACATAGCTGGCCGGATTGGTTTTACCCAGATTTTTTGAGCACCTAATTGGTTCTGGCAGTTTTGGATCTCTAACTTTGGGTGGCAAAATGACTTAGTTATGGGCAGAATTTAGGTTGGTGTTCTCCATGAAAGTTGTAGTGCTATGTCATACCTTTCTAATGCCACAAAAATTAGGTCATTTGTACCAATATAGCCCAAGTTATGGCCAAATGAACAAATACTGTTCATTTGATCATTTTGGTACAGTGGCAGTGCACTACACCCGAGTTTAACCTAATTGTTCACTATGTTAATGTCATTTTCTGGGCATGGTTCCTGAATGAAAAATGTGCCATTATGTGTCTATTTTCATTCCCAATTGGCCTCACACCATTTGGGTTGGTAAATTTTCAGTTTAAGTCCCTGGAAGAGACCTAGGTCAAGCTGCTAGAATAGTGACCCTAACCAATCCGAATTGCACTTGGTTTCTACCAATTCAAACATACCACAAATGGTCCTAATTGACCATTTCTCACTTCAATTAGGGTCAATTGCATCAATTGACAATTTCTCCAATTTTACCCTAATCTTCAAGATGCTTAAGAACCATAATTACACAATTGTGCAATCTAATGCAATTAAAATTTATAATCATTGTCTACATGCTTAATTCAACCTAATTAACCATTCAAGTTCATCAAAATTATTCAATTCAACCTCCACTTAATGCTGGCCGAATTCCTAACAAATCCCCCAACAATTGTTTTTATTTTTATTTTCTCTAATTTCTAAGTGTATGTAATCATAAACACATAATTTAAACTAAAAATTGCACTTTAAATAACTTACCTCAACTTTGATTCTCAATCTCCAATTTTCTCCTCTTTTCTTCTTTCTTTCTTGCTAAATCTCCTTCTCAAGGGAAGATAAGAAGGTTTTATGAAGTGATTATGAAAGAAATTAGGGTTTAGTGAGGGAACAAAAACTTGGAACAAGCTTTAATGGAGGTTTGGCTATGGAGGTGGCAAGGGAAAGGGGTGGCCGAAACTTGTGGAGGAGGAAGAAGTGAATTATCTCTTTAATTTTCATGTATTTTATGTGTCTTTTAATTAATTGACTTGGTCAAAATTGATGGAAAATAAAACAATTCATTTATTATGTCATATATATGAGGTAAGCATGATGATGAAATAAAGTGATTTTTCCTACTTTTTCTTTTTCTTTTATATTTCCTTAATTTTTCAATAGTTCTTTAATTAAATTTCCAATTCCGAAATTTTTGTTTCTTCGATTTTATTGGACAGTTAGGTTAGGAGTAAGCTCTAGGGGTGAATTGACCAATTTGCCCATCGCCAGTCTGATCCGGTTTGTTAGTTATTCAATATTTCTTTCGGATCCCTGACTTTATTATTTGACCTGCTTAACAATTCTTTTATGTGATTTTCTCTTTTTCACTGTGTTTGCAATAGTCCTAATGACCGCGGTGTCACAATTTTCTGTTCGACATTAAGGTTTAGACTGACCTCGCAGTCTATTCCCGGGAAGGTCACCCATCGCTGTGACTCTCGGCTCATTTAACCTTTTATGTTTTGTTTTTCTTATTTATACTTAACTAGCAGACAATCACTAATTATTTGCATTCAGGGCTTTTCTAGGTGTCTTAGATGTGGTTCTAATCCCCTTAATTGTCCGGACTGACACTAGTCACTTGAACAGTGAAATATACCAGGCTAGGCATATACGGGTGTTACAATTCTACCCCCCTTAAAATAAATTTCTTCTCGAAATTTTATCTGATATTAGTCTCTGAATAGTTGTGGGTGTTGTCTTCTCATATTCTCCTCACGTTCCCAAGTAGCCTCCTGGCCTGAATGACGGATCCACAACACCTTTAGCAACGGTATTTGCTTGTTCCGTAGCTGCTTCACCTCATAAGCCAGAATCTCTATGGGTTCTTCTTCATATGTGAGGTTGGGATTTACTTCAATTTCTTGCACTGGTAACACATGAGATTGGTCAGATCTGTACCTCCTCAACATAGACACATGGAAGATGTTATGTATCTTCTCCAACTCTGGAGGTAGTGCTAAACGATATGCCAAAGGACCCACCCTTTTCAGAACCTCATATGGCCTGATGAATCGAGGACTCAATTTCCCCTTTCTGTCAAATCTCATAATTTTCTTCTAAGGGAAAACCTTGAGAAATACTTTCTCACCCACTGTATACTCAATATCCCTTCTCTTTAGATCAATATAGGACTTTTGACAGTCTGATGCAGCTTTGAGTCGATCTCTGATTAATCTGATTTTCTCCTCAGTCTGCTGAATAATTTCGGGCCCAATCATCTTTCTTTCACCCACTTCATCCCAACACAGGGGAGTTCTGCACTTCCTACCATACAAAGCTTCATATGGAGGCATCCCAATGCTTGATTGATAGCTGTTGTTATAAGCAAACTCAATCAGAGGCAAGTGTGTGTCCCAACTGCCCTCAAACTCAATCACACAAGCCCATAGCATGTCCTCTAAGATCTGAATTACCCTCTCAGACTGGCCATCTGTCTGTGGGTGGAATGTCGTGCTGAAGTTCAATCTAGTTCCTAGGGCTATTTGAAGACTACCCCATAATCTAGAAGTGAACCTAGGGTCTCTGTCTAATACAATTGATACTGACACTCCGTGCAGTCTCACAATCTCATCTATGTACAATTTGGCCAATCTCTCTAGACTATAGTCCATCCAAACTGGTAGAAAGTGAGCAAACTTGGTCAATCTGTCTACTATGACCCATACTGCATCATGACTCTTTTGTGTCCTTGGAAGTCCCATCATAAAATCTATAGTTATTCGTTCTCATTTCCATTCAGGTACTGGTAATGGATGTAACAAACCAGCTGGTACTTGATGCTCTGCCTTTACTTGCTGACAAGTTAGGCATTTGGAGACAAAATCAGCTACATCCCTTTTCATGCCCATCCACCAGTATGCTCCTTTAGCCCTTTGTACATTTTAGTGCCACCAGGGTGTATAGCAAAAGGAGACTCATGTACTTCCTTCATAATGATTTGTCTCAAGTCAACATCATTAGGAACGCATATTATGCCTTGGTGTAGTAGGAAACCGTCATCCCTTACTGAAAATTCTGGTTTCTTGCGCTTCCGGACTTCTTCTAATAGCTTCTGATATTTCTCATCATTCTGTGTAGCCATTCTGATCTGATCACTCAACACTAGCTGTACATGCCATGCAATTGCTGTCTGCCCCTCATCATTAATCTCTAAGTTTGCATGCAATGCTCTTAACTCATATACCATAGACAAAGGAGAAACTCTCAGACTTGCCATAGTCTTGCGACTTAAGGCGTCAGCCACCACATTAGCTTTCCCTGGCTGATAGTCTATCAGACAATTATAGACTTTTATTAACTCTAACCATCTCTTCTGTCTCAAATTCAACTCCTTCTGAATACCCAAATACTTCAAACTCTTATGACCTGTGTAGATATAACACTTTTCCCCATATAAGTAGTGTCTCCAGATCTTAAGAGCAAACACAATAGCTGCAAGCTCCAAGTCATGTGTCGGATAGTTCCTCTCATGCGGTTTCAACTAGCGTGATGCATAAGCAATGACATTCCGATCTTGCATCAATACACAGCCTAACTCATTGTGAGAAGCGTCGCTGTAAACTATATATTCTTTACCCGGTGTAGGTAAAGTAAAGACTGGAGCTTCAGTCAAATATCTCTTCAACTCATCAAAGCTCTGTTGGCATTTGTCCATCTACTGAAATTTCACATCTTTCCGAAGCAACTTAGTCAGTGGAGAAGCTAACATAGAGAAACCCTTCACAAATCAGCAATAGTATCCAGCTAAACCCAGAAAACTGCAAATTTCTGTGCCATTCTTGGGTGGCTTCCAATTAAGGACAACTTCTATCTTGCTAGGATCTACCTTAATGCCTTCTGTCGATACTATATGCTCCAAGAAGGACATTTTCTTTAGCCAAAATTCACACTTTGACAATTTGACGTATAGCTATTTCTCCCTTAAGGTCTGCAGTACAATCCACAGATGTCTATCATGTTCCTCTGCACTCCTCGAATAAACCAATATGTCATCGATGAATACCACCACAAACTGATCGAGGTATGGTTTGAAAATAGTATTCATCAGATCCATAAATGCAGCTGGAGCATTGGTTAACCCGAATGGCATGACAAGGAACTCATAATGGCCATATCGAATTCTAAAAGCAGTTTTCGGGATACCCTGCTCTTGCACTTTCAGCTGATAATAACCCGATCTCAGGTCAATCTTGGAGAACACAGCTGCACCCCTCAACTAATCAAACAAGAAATTAATGCGGGGCAATGGATATCTGTTATTTATTGTCACCTTATTCAATTTTCGATAGTCAATACATAAATAGAGAGTGCCATCTTTTTTCTTAACAAATAGCACTGGCGCTCCCCAAGGTGACACACTAGGGCGAATGAAGCCCTTATCAAGCAGCTCTTGCAACTGCACTTTTAATTTTTTCAATTCTGCTAGTGTCATTCTGTATGGTGTTATGGAGATTGGGTCCACACCAGGCATGACATCAATCTCAAACTGTACCTCTCTTTTCGGAGGTAATCCTAGCAACTCATCAGGGAACACGTCTGAAAAGTCACATACCGTAGGGATGTCTCTCAATGCTGGACTCCCCACTTGGGTGTCTATCACATATGCCAAGTATGCTTCACACCCTTTTTTGATCATCTTCCTAGCTAGTGCAGCCGAAATGATGTTTGATGGTAATAACTGCCTCTCCCCGTATATTACCACATCACCGTATAAAGGGAGACCAAAAGTGACTGTCTGCAGTCTACAGTCAATCATTACATGATGCCTAGCAAACCAATCCATGCCTAAGATGATATCATAATCTCTGAAGGGCATTTCGATCAAATCGAATAGAAAAACATGTCCTTGGATCACCAAAGGACAATCTCTATATATTAGATTGACCCTGACCTCTTGTCCTAACGGACTTGTTACTAGCACCTCAAAATCCATTTTGGCACACAGAACCGCAAGGGAACTGACGATGCTAGTACTAACATACGAATAGGTAGAACTCGGATCAAACAGTATAAATACATCTTGATCAGTTATAGAAAATGTATCGGCCACAATGTCAGAAGTTTCAGCTTCTTCCCGCTGTCTTATAGTGTAGACTCTAGCCGGACCACTACCTTGTTCTAACTGGTTTTACTATACCCTGACTGCCTGAAGTGCTACCCCAACCTCTGCCTCTACCTCTGCTAACTGGTTGTGAACCTCTAGTAGCAGAACTCTGAATTGATCCTTCTGTAGTGGTAGGAGCTGGCCCAAATCTACGGGCACTGGTGCAGTCTTTGGCCAGATGGCCTGTGGCCCCGCAGTTAAAACAAGCTCCTGAAGCCCAACAACATATCCCACTATGGGTCTTGCTACATGTCTCACAAGGGCGGGGAGGGTGAGAACTCCTAGACATTTGCTAACTAGACCAAGGGGGTTTCTGCCCAGAAAATCTACCTCTACCAGACCTTCCACCTCTGCCTGATCCCCCAAATTTCTTTCTTTTTCCAGTATTGCCACTGGAACTTTGATCCACTGCCTTTTCACTTTTCTCTTTTTTTGATTTCTTTGTCTTCTCTATTTTCTCTTTCACTGGTGCCCCTTCTGACTCAATTCTTTCTAACTTAAGTGCTTAAGAGATGAGCTCAGAGAAGTTATTATGTCTGAATCCAACCACTTGCATCCTCAGACTGGGTTTCAAGCCGGTTTTAAACCTCTTACATCTTTCTCTGCTGATAGATAGGAGACTCCCTGCATAGTGGCTTAAGCGGGAGAACTCCCTTTCATACTCTGCCACAGACCGATTCCCTTGCTTCAGACTTAAAAATTCTTGTAGCTTATGATCTACATATGCATCTGGGACATATTTCTGTCTGAACTCTCTCATGAAGTTGTCCTAGGTTAATACTGGAGGTTCCACCAAGCTGTGGGGGATGGTCTTCCACCAATCATAGGCATCCCCTTGCAGCAAAAACACTGAATACTCAAACTTCAATTCATTCGGGCAGTGTAGTTTCTTGAATACTCTATCCATTCTCTCTAACCACTGCTTTGCCTCTAAAGGGTCCACTGTGCCCTTAAACTCTGCAGCCCCATACTTCAGTAGTTTATCATACTGTCTAGCTGGAGCCTGAGGTTGCACCACCGATGTCTGAAGTGGAGCTTGAGCCGGCATACTTCCAGCCATCTGTTGGAACATTGCAGCCATCTGCTGGGCAAATTGTGCAGGAAACTACAGCATTTGTGGGGTTGGTGCCACTGAACCACTGACATTTTGAAGAGCTGGGGCTTCCTCTTGTGCTTCAGCCTCTACAGATTGCTCAATTGAGCGGTCCCCTTTTTCCATTACAATTTGGGGTAAGATATCTCATGAATAAATAACACAAGGAGATTTCCCTCCGTTAGTTCATATTTATAATGTAATGCACTGTATGTAACAAATAAGGACATTGAGCAGTTGTACTTATCAAAGAAATAGACAAATTCACAAGTCAAAACATACTTTAAAAACTTGCTCTGATACCACTAAAACATGTCACACCTTACCCCTCTGTAAGGCATAACATGATCCTGTAGTATACCTAATGAATTACCGACTCCGTCTACCGATAACCCATTAAATACACTACAAGGGATTTTAAAACAATTTTTTTACTTTTTGAAAGTGGTGAGCTTTTCTAGCAGGTATTAAAAACATTTACTTGAAGTTTAAAGATTTGATAAAATTTTTGTCCATTTTTATTTTTCTACAAATTTTGGAAAAATTTCGGCAGAGTGCCTGCTGTATTTGAGAAAACCGAAAATTTTACCTATAGAAAACACTTCTAATATAACACTTCATCAATTCACAACCACCATTATAACTTAAATCAGCACAATTTCCTCCAAACTCCACAATTCAATCAATATTTCACAACTCGGAATTTCAATTCAATTATTTTCAAAAATAGTAATAATTAATTTCATACACATTGTATTAAAAAAAAATTAATTTATATTTATCAGTCCAAAAATTACATCAGAAAAACCAAAATAATATTATTACAAAATCTGTACAACTGCTCATGACCAATTTACAAATGTACATACAGTCAATTACATCGAAATAAACATGTACAATTAGGGTATAAAATTATACTCGACAAAAGGTCCAGAAGTAGCTCTGAAATCCTCAGCAGCTCACTCCGCTGCTCTACTAGTCTCTCTCATGCGGCAAAGAATAAATGACCATCACGAGTACTATAACTCAGTGGTGCACAACATACTAAAATAAAATTTTATGCATAAATCAAATCACATTTATTCAAATATGGTACTGAAAATAAAAATAAATACAAAACACAATTTATAATTTTAGTCAAAACAGTCTCATTTCAGAAGTCCCAAAATAGATTTCATAAAAATACACAGTTATATCATGCCATCAGTACAATGTTCATCTCAATAGCCGTAGGCTTATGAGGAATCTCAAGGCTAGCTAGCTCAAACTACGGGTACCCATTCAATTTCTTCCTCTACTGGCACACACCTCAACACTTCAGCTAGAGAGAGAATTCAAAATTCAAAACTAATTCCTCCCACTAGGCATGCTAGTGAAGCATTCAAATATATGATCATGACACTGTGGTTTCAAAACTATCTTAATATTTTACTAATCATTTATTGACAATTCAAACACATACAATTAAATTTCCAACAATTTAAGTCAAAATTATAATATTCATTTCATTCACAAATTTGCAATAAAAATAAATCACAATTTATTCATCAAAATAAATTGTCAAGAGAATTTACAGAAATATTTTATGTTGTGCACAAACCTTATGTGAATCACCTCTAGGCCTTGACTCGATGTCTCGGGTTCTTTCCCGATATTCTTTTCAACTGAAACATAAAATTTTACAGTGTTTCAGTATCATAACATATAATAAATTCAATAATAAATTCACAATTACTTATGTCTAGCTCTAATATGCTTAATTTAACGTTCTTTGAATTTTGCATTTCGGGTTTACTATTCACAATACTATTTAAGTCAAATTATTGACTTTCTTATGCTTAATAGGTATGAGAATTTCAATTTCACCCACATACCACATTTTGGTTGCTTAATTTGTTGATTTTGATTGCCCTTTCAATTTTAGGTCTCCTAGGCATAATTTCAAATTTTCAATTTTGATGTCCTATTTTGCATTGTTTCATTGATCTTGTAGCTGTGGGAATTTGGCTAAGTGTTACTGATAGAAGTTGTTCCTTCTTGTCTTGGCTTTATTCCCCTTTTTGAATCACTCCATTCGAAGTTTTGTAGCCCAAGATATGGCCATTTGAAAATGGCTGGCCGGATTAGTTTAACCCAAATTTTCTGGGCACCTAATTGGTTCTGGCAGTTTTGGATCTTTAACTTTGGGTGGCAAAATGACTTAGTTATGGGCAGAACTTGGGATGGTGTTCTTCATGAAAGTTGTAGTGCTATGTCATACCTTTCTAATGCCACAAAAATAAGGTCATTTGTACCTGTATAGCCCAAGTTATGGCCATATTGTTCATTTGGTCATTTTGGTACAGTGACAGTGCACTACACTCGGGTTTGACCTAATTTTTCACTATGTTAATGTCATTTTCTAGGCATAGTTCCTGAATAAAAAATATGCCATTATGTATTTATTTTCATTCCCAATTGGCCTCACACCATTTGGGTTGGTAAATTTTCAATTTTAGCCCCTGGAAGAGACCTAGGTCAAACTGCCAGAATAGTGACCCTAACCAATCCGAATTGCACTTGGTTTCTACCAATTCAAACATACCACAAATGGTCCCAATTGACCATTTCTCACTTCAATTAGGGTCAATTGCATCAATTGACCATTTTCCCAATTTTTCCCTAATCTTCAAGCCCTAATTACACAATTGTGCAATCTAATGTAATTAAAGTTTATGATCATTGTCTACATGCTTAATTCAACCTAATTAACCATTCAAGTTCATCAAAATTATTCAATTCAACCTCCACTTAATGCTGGCCAAATTCCTAACAAATCCCCCAACAATTGTTTTTGTTTTTATTTTCTCTAATTCCTAAGTGTATGTAATCATAAACACATAATTTAAACTAAAAATTGCACTTTAAATAACTTACCTCGACTTTGATTCTCAATCTCCAATTTTCTCCTCTTTTCTTCTTTCTTTCTTGCTAAATCTCCTTCTTAAGGGAAGATAAGAAGGTTTTATGAAGTGATTGTGGAAGAAATTAGGGTTTAGTGAGGGAACAAAAGCTTGGAACAAGCTTTAATGGAGGTTTGGCTATGGAGGTGGCAAGGGAGAGGGGTGGCCGAAACTTGTGGAGGAGGAAGAAGTGAATTATCTCTTTAATTTTCATGTATTTTATGTGTCTTTTAATTAATTGACTTGGTAAAAATTGGTGAAAAATAAAACAATTCATTTATGATGTCATATATATGAGGTAAGCATGATGATGAAATAAAGTGATTTTTCCTACTTTTTCTTTTTCTTTTATATTTCCTTAATTTTTCAATAGTTATTTAATTAAATTCCCAATTTCGAAATTTTTATTTCTCCGATTTTATTGGACAGTTAGGTCAGGAGTAAACTCTAGGGGTGAATTGACCAATTTGCCCCTCGCCGGTCTGATCCGGTTTATTAGTTATTCAATATTTATTTCAGATTTATGACCTAATTATTTGACTTGCTTAACAATTCTTTTCTGTGATTTTCTCTTTTCCACTGTGTTCGCAATAGTCCTAAGGACCACGACGTCACAATTTCCAGTTCGAGATTAGGGTTTAAACTAACCTCGCAGTCACTTCTCGGGAAGGTTGCCCATCGCTGTGACTCCCGGCTCATTTAACCTTTTATGTTCTGTTTTTCTTATTTATACTTAACTAGCTGACAATCACTAATTATTTGCATTCAGGGCTTATCTAGGTGTCTTAGATATAGTTCTAATCCCCTTAATTGTCCGGACTGACACCGGTCACCGAAATAGTGAAATATACCAGGCTAGGCATATAGGAGTGTTACACTTCTACTTTTCCTTCCATCTTCCCTTTTCCTTTCCACTCCTCCCTCTTCACTTTTGGCACATCTTTTTCCACTTTAGGTGTTCCACTCTAATTCGGCTTCCATGGTGCATTGGAAGCTGAATTGTATGATGATTGAGTGTTCCATTTACTTTTGGCAGCCCGCTTCCTCTTCATCTCCTTTTCTGTTTTGATGGCTACTTGCATCATTTGCTCTACCGTTCTACAATTTTGCAAGTCAACCATGTAAGCAATGTCGGGATTCAACCCATTTAAGAATCGAACCATGGTAGCTTCTTTATTCTCCTCTATTTCAGCCCTAATTATGGCAATTTACATGGCTTTGTAATACTCCTCCACACTCCTACTTTTTTGGGTAAGTTGCTGCAATCTCAACTTCACCTCTCTCCCATAGTGTGGCGGCACAAACCTTTCTCTCAAGATCTCCTTCATTTCTGCCCAAGTAGTTACACCCCTCAAGTCATGTCCTCTCTTCCTTGCAAGTAATTGATCCCACCAAACCAATGCATAATCTTTGAACTCAACTGTTGCCAACTTAACTTTCTTCTCCTCACTATAATTGTGGTACTCAAAAATCATCTCAATCTACCTCTCCCATTCAATATAGGCTTCGGCATCCTCCTTGCCATGAAAAGGAGGTATTTTTATCTTTATGCTTCCCACATTGGCATCAACCCTCTCATGGTGCATCTCTCTCTCACCACAGTCATCAAATCTAAGTTGTTTTCCTCCTCTCCTACCTCTAACATCTCTCCCCCTTGGTGGTTGAAACCTCCTACCATCAAAGTGATGGTTCCCATACTCAAACACTTCCTCAAACTCATCATCATACCAATTCAACTCTTCTTACTCCTCCATCCTAGGTTCTACCCGAATTTCCCTTCAAACTCTACCTCCATCTCCCACATGCACACCTACTTTCTCCCTCCTATTTCTGTTCTCCCTCTCATTACCCATCATATATTCCATCATCCTATTCACATCAGCTCTCAAACCCTTCAACTCATTTAAGTCTCTTCTCATAGTTTACAATCCTTCATTATGAGTGGCTGTTTGGAGAGAAAGTCTCTCAAATTGTTGTGCCATAGCCTCCTTATAAACCCTTTCATCTTCAAAATTCCTCCCCTCAACTCTACTACTACTACTACTACTTGTGTTTTGTTCCATTTTGCTGCAAAGAAAACAAGGTTAGAAAATAAACGGCTCACCCTCTCAAGTGTTTAGCACACAATTAGGCTTTTACCCTCTTATGCACACACTACTCTTGCCTTTTATCACTTAAATTCCTTCATTCGCTTCTTTTAAGAACCCCAAACACAAAACAAACAAAAAACTCACGAACTTTATCAAAATATTTAAGAACGAGATGAAACAAGACGTAAATAAAAATATGCAATGAGACACAGAATCAAATAAAAGAAGACTCCAAAATTAAAGCAATTAATATAAGTGAAAAGTTTTTATAGACTGAAAAAAAAACTAACAACCTAAGGATCAAATATCAAGTCAAAATCCAAGAAATCATAGCCAAGTCACACAACTTTCAATAATAGTACAATTTCATCACAATATACAATAATTCAGTTCACTAGTCAAATGAATGAGTTTTGCCCTAAAATTTTATGGACAAACCTAACTCAAAACTAACTAATTGTTGATAAAATTTCAAAATTTTCTGGATGGGTTTGCTGTGTAAACCAGAAAATGCCCAGTTTGTGCCAAAAAATTTTGTTTCTAACCCAAATGATAGAATTTTAGGCTGAAATTTTATCTAGAGGCTACTGAGATAGTATCTAAATAGTAGGAAAATTTTTAGATTATTTTGGGCAAGTTTACTATGTAAACCAGAAAATGACTAGTTTGTGTCAAAAATTTTGTTTCCAACCCAAATGATAGAATTTCGAGCTGAAATTTTATCTGGTGGCTACTAAGATGGTATCTAAACAGTAGGAAAATTTTCATATTTTTCTGGACAAGTTTACTATGTGAACCAAAAATTGGCCGATTTATGACTAAAATTTGATTCAACAGTCAAACAGCATCATCTACCCCCCAAAATTGATATGTGAAGTCCCAAATATCTCAAAATATCACAGATTAAATTTCAAGATCAACAGCTAAGTGTAACCTAAAAAATCAATGCAAGTAACTTATCACAATTTTCAAACTCCCGCCAAACAAAAACAATCGCGAACCAAACACAACCAAACATCACATATTTTTGTTCAAACTCAGATTTTAATTCAATCCAACAACCAACATCAATTCTCAATTATCAGATGCATCATCAATAATTTTCTCAAACTTGATATTCAAATTAAAGAGGTAAAATATAGCAAGAACAAATAAATTAGCTTGAATGATTATAACCCTAAGACAAACACAATAAAAACTCAATTTCAAGCAAAAATCAAATTTCAAACCCAATGTAGAGTGTTCGGCTATGATGTAGTAATGTCATATTTGAATGAAAAATCACTAAGAAAACAAGAAATATTCAGTCAAACACATGAAAAATTCGGACAGATTTAAAGCTACTACAATAAACCCTAGAAAAATCACTTTAGCCGAATGCTATTGTGATGAAAAACAAACAAAACATGAATGAAGTATTATAGGCAGAAATTAAAAGAGTAAATATAAGGATAAATACCTTGTTTGATGCCCAATTGCTTTGATACCAAATGATGAATACCCCCAATATTCATATTAGAGACATAATATCTAAAAATGAAATTAGATCTTTTAACAACAAACAAGGCAGAATTGATAACTAATCAAGACACAATAGTAGCTAGGCTAGAGCACATTGATTATAAAGATAAAATAAGCAAGTGGTCAATTTTCTTAAGTCCAAATTCTATTCAAGAAACAAGAAATAAATCATAAAGCTCTTATAATTGACCGCGATGGCCGAAAATCAATACTCTCTCAACATTTAATCTTAGCTATCTCTATTTGATATAGAAAACAAGTATTTATATGAGTTACAAATAACTAATCTCCTACATGGCATAAAGAAACAAAAATAGAATATTCTAGAGGCTAGCCTCCAAGGTCTAATTGTATGAAGCTTATCTATTTGTCCTCCAAATGCCTAAACCCAAGCTCAATCTGATTTTCTTGGCGCCTCTAAAGTCTATTAACCAAGCTTTGCAACTTCCTTATCCTTGCTCTTGTAATTGGACCCTTGAACAATTGAAGTGGCTCCGGTGGTGGCGTCTCCTCATCACGTTGTCTTGTCTTCGCAGGTCAAAATACAATGAGTACATAATAATGATTAAGTCTCTGATATTATTATTAAAATTATTATTAAAAAAATTAGTTTTTAAATATATTAATTATAGTATATTAAAAAGTAATTTAAAATTAAATTTAATAAATTTTATTCATTAAAATATTAAAATAATAAAATAATTTTTTTAAATTAATTTTTTAATAATATATAAAATAATATTTTTACTAAAAAATGCCAAATAGCTATTAAGATAGATTGAAAATCACTGAAAAGGTAAACAAAGTTACATTAACTTTAATTTATTGACTCTTAAAATAATACAGAAGCAATATACTTTATTCTTTCATTTTTATTTATTGTATTTAATTTTTTTATTTTAAATTATTCATCACATTTATAAAATTAAAAGTTATTATTTTTTTAATTTTACCATTTATATCTATTAAATATAATAAATATTTGTATCATGAATAGTTATGTAAAATAAAAAGTAATTTAATTGATTACTGTAAAAAAAAATATTTAATTGTTTCCTTAATCATCATGATGCAAAACTCGGCGGATAAAAATAGTCAGATGTAATATATTTCAACAATTAAAATAAGTTTTATTTTTTCAAATTTTTAAAAATTTTCATTTTGCCATATAAAAAAAATATTTAATCTTTATATTTTTTTCTTACCTTCAAATACATGCTTTTTTTTTTTCTTTTAATATTATACACAACATATAATACAATTACTTTTTTTTTCTATGCAAACTTTTTTTGTTTAAAATACACAAAAAAAAGGAAGTAGAAGAGAAATAAATAAATTTAATTTAATTATAAATGTAATATTATTTTTTTCACTTAATATTAATAGAAAAAAATATATTTTTTGACAAAGAAAATATTTAATTACTGAATTAAATTTTAAGAATTAAAAAAAATTGAATAGTGAATAATCACAATATTTTTGAATTAATATTTTCTTAAGTTTTAAATTTAAATATCAATTCTTTAATTTTATTTTTCCATCTCCTTAGTAATCAAAATTTATTTTCTTAAAATTATAGAACTGTTTCTTCAAAATTATAATAGATTTTTGAAAGTGGCTTTTTTTTTTCTCAAATTATAATTATTTTTTGTGTTGAACTCATTTGTTTTGCATATGATAACATATGTATAATTTTTTTAAAAAAATATTTTTCATAAAAATATTTTTTATTATTAATTATAATGTTAAATTAATAAGAAAATTATTATTTAATTTCTGTATTTAAATAAAACTAAATACTTAATTTGTTTATTTTAAAAAAATATATTATTTTGTCATTGTATTTTATTTTCGTTAAACTCTTTAACCCATCCGTCAAATTATTTTCGGTTAGTTAATGGTTTTTAAATACCAATCAAATTACTATTTAGTCTATATATTTTTGTGACTCTGATTAGTTGATACATATATTTTAAAAAATATATTATTTTAAAAAATATATTATTGAATAAAAATAAAAATTTGCTATGTGGAGATAAACCTAAGTTTATATTTTTTTTAATTGTTTAAATATTTTTATTTAATTCTTTAGATATAATTTTTATATTTTCTCTATTAAAAAATAATTGTATTGAATTATCTCTTAACGTGGAGAGGAAGAGTGTGGATGCAAAATAGAATTAAGAAAAATTGGGGGGAGGGGGGTGGGTTTAGAGTTAATTAATTAATTTCATTAAAATAGAGCGTCTAAATAGTATATTTTTAAAAATATAAAAAATATATAATTAATTTTATTATATTTTTTTGAATTAATAATATATATATATATATAATATTTTACATATTTTAATAAAATATAAAATTTAAAAAATAATTTCATCTGTTAAAAAAGTGAATGATATTTTTCATAATTTATAAAATCAATAAAATATTTTCTTGTTAACAATTTTTTTAAATGCCACAAACACGGAAAAATGTGAAAATTCTGCAAAACAAACATTAATTTTCGGATGTAAATTTTGAGATAATCTTAGTAAAACGTCGTCGTTACGGGACCAACCTTGAGACTGGTTTTGCAAAATTAACAAGGGACTAGAAAGTACAATTAATCAAAATAATTACATGCACCCATTTTCCTTTGCCTTAAAGATACCAAAGGCAAAGCTGCGAGTCTGCCACATCTCTAGTTGGCGCTTCCTGGATCCGTACCCGTAGGCTTCCAAAAATGATCCCGTGCACTGTATGTGAACGATAATCCATCTCCCACAAAACGACAAAACTCTATTAAAGAAAAGGGGAAAAATGATGTTGTCCTTTCCCCTATGCGCACGTGATTTCAGTTCATCCCCTCTTCACTGTTTTTCTCCTTTTTACCTTCAATGGCTCGGACCAGGTCCCAAGGAATGAATGAAACCAATGACATGGAAGAGCTCGACGACACCACTTTATCGTCTCCTCGCCGCCCTAACGCTTTCCATTTTGGTGGAGGAGAATCGCTGCCTGAGGAGAGGAAAGGGTCGAACAGGAAGAGGAAGAGAAGTAAGAGAGTTGAACTGGATGGATATGAAGCGGCTGATGAAGAGAACGCTAATGGAGATTCTCTTCGACAAGACCCTCTGGAGGTCCTTGGTTGGGACTTGATGATGAAGATTCTCAGCAATCTCGACGCACGCAGCGTGGCACTATCTCTCCTTGTCTCTCGCGGGTGGCATCGCGTTGCTTCTAGCGATCGTCTATGGAGCTCTAAGGTTGGTTTGGTACCTGTTTGTTACTGAGTCTTTTTTTTTTTTTTTCTTTTTGGTCTTAATTTTTTTTTTTTTTTGGTTTGAGAAATTGGTCTTAATTGTTTTAGTGTTTGATTAATTGCATATATGGGGTTTTGATATTTCTGTTGCGTATTTGGGATTTGGCTTTGGAGTTGAATTTCCATATAAACATAGTTATCATCTCATAATTTCGTTGAATCTAATTTTAAAGTTTATATACAGAATGCATCTAATTTAATAATGTTTACACATGAAAAATGAGAGCTTTTTAATAAATTTCAGTACTTGCAATTCGTTTTCTTTGAATTTTGCTTCCTAATAATATATGGAAATGACTTGATATGGTTCCCTGAAAAAAACTTTTTATGGAGTTGGATAATACAATAACATCTGAAATGTTCAGTAAAAAGTTCTTCATACTGTTAAACACATCTATGGCTGTTGTCTTTAAAACAAAATTAGCATAAAAGCAGGTGCTAAATTCACTTGATTCAAGTGTGATCAAGTCTTCAAACTCTGGATTCGTAGTGCTTTGAGGTTAAACATTTGGGTCATCTGGTCTTAATTCAGTCTTAACCATGTTGTTTCGGTAATTTAGCTAATAATATTGCAATACCTACCTTATGCTTTGCGCTAGCTCTTTTCCATTTTGAACCATATCTTCGAGACTTAAGATTGACTTCACTCTACATGAAGATAAATTTTATGGGCTTTTTAAATGTATGTTTATGCTGCGGATGATCTAGATGATATCTATCACAGAAAGTGTCATATAGCTTGATAGTGATTTTGTTGATTGATGTCTATGGTCAATATAAGTGTTACCTTTCTTTTCCTTATAGCGACATTGCAGCACTTCTAATTTCTTTTTCTGATAAGAAACAAGAATTTCACTGATTTACCTGAGTGCAAACTGCCAAGGGCTAGAAAGGTGCTCTGATGATAATATACAGATTGAAGGCTCTAGAAAGTGGAGAGACAACCTGAGTTGAGAAGAATATAGCATGAAGCTGTGCCTAATTTTTTATTTTTTCCTTATTTTTCTTTCTCTCAGTCTCTCTTTTCATAGTGCTCCAATGTAGGCAGTGTTGCCATACCTCATCCTTTCCCCCTCCCCCTTCCCCTTCGGGTGGGGGTAAGAAACATAAAAAGAAAGTTGAAAACTATGACGAAGCCTCTAAGACAGAGTTTAACCGGTTTGAAAATGCTATAACATCCAATGAATTGTAGGCGAGTCCAGTGAACTCATTTTTCAGATGGATTTTGTGATTGCTTTAAGCCTTTTTAGTATGCATTCATGGGAAACCTTTTTAGCAAAAGAAAAGGTTTGAACTGCCAAACCAAGCTCTTTTTTTTCTTTTTTTTTTTTTTTTGTGTAAAGCTCTGATCCAAAAAAAAAAAAGAAATTAATTCTTGCATTTAAGAAGCTTCCTCAGAATTTGCTGCTCTATGATCCTTTTTGCTTTTTATCATGATGCCTTCATTATTTGAAACTTCAAGTCTAAGTTAGCAATATATTTTTTTAGTGTGAGGAATTGTGGCTTGGAAAAGCACACATTCCGCGCTTGTCACAGGTCCGGGGAATATCCAAGTTGGCTGCTTATTCATTATCTGTTATCGATGGCAAACGAGTGAGTAATGATTAGTCTATACCCCTTTCTTCCCTTTATCCTCTCCTATTTCTCAACATGCACTCTGTGCATATGCAGAAAGCTCATTAACATAGAATTAACAAAAGTGATTGTTTTGTTTATCTTTTATGCCAGACTCGTATCATGAGGGATGATCTGTGTGATCATGTTTGGGAATTCCATTTTACAAAGGTATGTTCTTCTATATAGAGTACATAATTATTATGAAAGAAGCATACCTGACACAACTTGTTAATAAAGTCTGTCATCCAGTGCAGTGATGATTCCACTAATTTGAAGCATGCATGACAATGGAATCTGTTAATATCACAATCCTATCTCTTTTGTTGATTATAATCTTGTGTAGCCTTTGCAATGATATTCTTTAAAATTTTAAGGAAGAGGTCAAGAATTTTAGTATGCATCTTTGTCTATATTAAAAATAATTCAATTATGCTTGTCTATTTGTGATCCTAGACATGTTTATTTTCTTGGTTAATTTGCAATTTTCATCAATGCACTTCTTTACATCCATGGCTTTGATATACCTTAGTTACTCAAGGTTTTCCCTCAGTTGGAACTCTTTATCTTCCCTCTGTACTATCTATAATAATTCCAATAACATCCCATGTTATATTACCATTGGTGCGTAGACTAATACCCATCCATCTCCAACTTATGGATCATACCTTCTTCAAGTTTTGGTTTATAGTTTGCTCAAGTCCAACTGCAATTCTTTGCTCATGAATGTCTGACATATATCAACATGCCCTTAGTTGGCTCCGGAATATTGGAGAAATCTTGATCCCTATTGGAAAGGCACTGGCCCTCCCATGCACCGCTACTTTCATCAAGATGGAAGCCAAACTGCTGATCCTGGTGATAGGGTATGGGGTGGTCATGAATGCTGTTTTTCAGTTGTAACTAGTTTTGTTGGTGACGGGACAATCAGGGAGCACTATGTTAGGATAAACCGATGGCCCAGAATGTCTGTGTCTAGGAAACAGGACTGGAGCTGGGAAATGTCCAATCACCTCTTCTGCTACTCCAGTATTCCTGATGCGTCAAAGGAAGGGGGGACTGGGCCACTCTTTTTGGTTATGTAAGTATCTTTCTTCTACATGTATATTTCTCAGTTTAGGATGTTCTCTGTGCTCCTCACATGTATGAAGTAATGGGGGATTGTGCACTTGTTCTTGTGTATATCTTTGTAGAGGATGTAGTTATAACTAATCATGCTCAAGGTCTGTAACTTGTGCATGCTTTACAAAACAAATAAACTTATCAATCGATAAAATGTTAGGTTTGTGTTTTGCACGTAAATGCGCTTGTGGTGTTTGTTCTACTGTCTTTTATCCTTGAACTTATGCATATTGGTTTCAGCTATGGAATAGTAGTTTGATTGATTATGAATATTTTTTTTTCATGTATTGGATAAATTTTGTTAAAGTGGTAGATAAACATCCCATTATTTATGCTACTTTGGAAGCGCTTACTGTTTGGGAGAGTCCTTCCTTATATCTCGTGTTATTAGGATCG
Organism: Hevea brasiliensis; assembly: GCF_030052815.1. Lineage (NCBI taxonomy): Eukaryota > Viridiplantae > Streptophyta > Magnoliopsida > Malpighiales > Euphorbiaceae > Hevea > Hevea brasiliensis. The sequence goes on along the minus strand of NC_079507.1, from coordinate 70,624,134 downwards.
TTGTTGTGTAGCTCGCTAATCCCCTTGCTTGGATTATTGTTCACACTTGTTGAAAAGCGTTAAACTTGTCTATAGAAGCACAAGCAATTCATAGCGATTGATCAGGCCACAAATGGTAGAGATTGGAGGTGTGGGTATGGAAGTGACTGAGGTTGGTATCTATTTGGACTAAAGAGCAAGTATGGTTGGGATGGTGGGATCGAAGCTTGACTTTTTAGTCAGTGTTCCAAAGTTAGTTCAAAGAATGAACAGGAAAATAATACAGCTCTAGATAGTTAATGTTGCTTCTTATTGAATAATAATACAATTTTAGAATTTTAAGTATTAATTTTTTATGTACTTCATCTCGACTTATTAATATTTAATGATAATGTTATGTGTGTATTTATTTTTTATATACATAATTTCACATTTTAAGGACTCGAGCAATTTCAGAAAATAATATAGTTAATTTTGGTACTTCCCATCACAATATAGTTAATTTTACCCGTAATCCATCTATGGGATCTGTTCCATTGGAGTTTCTCTGTGATTATCGTAAAAATGCGATCTATATGTTGTTAGTTGGCAGGGAGATTTGCACATTCCCAGCGACGGAGCAACGTTGCTTTCGTTCTTAGCAAAGATTCTTATGACTTGGACAGTGCATCTGGAAAGTCACGAAAGTCGCTGTCTATTTTGGCAACAGCTCTACTTGGACGAGGGCCTATGGTTGGTCCTCGGTTGCCTCTTGCGATGATAATAATGCGATCCAATCTCGTCCTTTGCCTTGACCTAAGAATTTTGGTGTGGTAAAATCACAGGGGTTAGATTTGTACTTTTCGTTTATTTTTATTTTAAGAAGTCGTGAAAATACTGAGTTATAATGTAAATAAATTCTTCGTGGAAGCATGATCTAATAAAGTTTACGCATATTCATATTAATATGAGAAAATATTACAGAAAAGGAAGAATTTTCCACATTAAATAGCTTATTATGTGTTTAGGTGTGTAAATGAATTCACTGCTCCCTATAATAAAATCGACTTAGTGAGTTCAAGTTTTAGATTAATTTTTAAGTTCATTTATTTGAAACTATTTATTTCATTTAGACTCATGAATTTATTTATTTATTAGTTTGTAAATTGAATTATATATATATATATTAATTTTATTATATATCTATTATTAATGTAATAATATATTTAAAAAAAATATGAAAGAGATGAATTTATTAAGGAAAGAATTTCTTAATTTTTTTTACAATATTAAAAATTCTAATACCACAAATTAAGTTAAAAAAAAAAAGTCTTCCTCTGCAAATATAATCCTATTTTAATTTGAAAAAGTAATTATATTTTAACTGAATAAATGACATTTATTTTTGTTTAATTATAATCTCATTATAGTTAGTTTAAACAATACCTGATCCTTAGCATTCACATGATATATTAAAGCATTAAATTTTGGAACAATTTATTAAAAAGAAATCCGTCCATCAAATTCTTTGAACAAATATATACGTGGCATCAATCTATTGATTGAAAAAAGAAAAATAATAATTTCATCTTCTAATAAAAAAAAATCTTTCTTCCTTTTCATCTTATTTTCTAAGCAATGATATTATATATGCATGATTTCTTTCCGTTGTATATAAAAAAAAAAAAAAAGTACACATGATCCGCTGGAGCCGGCATCATGTGCAGTTGTGTGTCACCGGTTCTAATGCTCCATTATTAACTCTGTGCTAATCAATCGCAATATTAAACATCAATGAATGTTTTGTGCACAAAGTCATTGTCCCCTTATAATTATTCTATTTCCTGTAAATGTAAACCCTCCTTTAATTTATATTTGATTAATCTTTTCTTTCAATGTCCAACCCTGCCTGCCACATGCAGGCCAGTTTGAAGGAAAAGGTATTAGCTTTAGCTTTGTTGAAAATAATAGAAAATTAAACTATCTTAAAGGTCAAGTGATGAGGGTACGACGTTTAATTATATATAGATCAACAGCACTGGTATTTGTGTACAAACTTCTTTTTCAATATCAAAATATAAGCTTCTTCTGAGTTTTCTCCAAATTCTTTCATAAAGAAAAATGACAGTAATAATCTTGCCTTCTCTTGCCTCATCTGATTATGATTTTGTACAATAGCCTGCTTTTAATTCAACTCATTTCTTTGTGTTTTTCAGATCATAGAGATGAGGGTACATATGGATTGCGCTGGCTGCGAGAGCAAGGTTAAAAATGCTCTACAGAAACTAAAAGGTATAAAGCATGCATGGCCATTTCTTAACACGTGATTCTTGATTTTTGTTTTTCTTTTTTACTAGATAATCACTGAAAGAAAGCGTATCTAATAATTAAGATTAATTACTTTCTCTCAGGAGTAGATGATGTTGATGTCGATATGGGGTTGCAGAAGGTGACGGTCACCGGATGGGCTGACCAGAAAAAAGTGCTTAAAACAGTTAGAAAGACAGGAAGAAGGGCAGAGCTATGGCAATTACCCTATAATCCAGAGCATCATAGCTATGCCACTCACTACTATGATCAACACCAGGTTAATGGTCCCTTGACCTACTATGCCCCTCAGCCTTCCTCTTCTTACAACTATTATAAGCATGGATATGATAGCAGTGATCATAGGCATTATCGTCATCCTGTACAATCCTCCATCTTTGGCCACCAGACTGGTGCAGCTTTCAGCGATGAAAACCCTCACGGTTGTTCAATTATGTGATCTTTAATTTTATACTAAATATATTTCAATAAAATAATGTAAAAACACTTCTTTAGTTACTCCTACATGGGTATAACTGAAAATGTGTAATGCCAAAGAGTTTTCTACGAAGTACATGTTATTATCCATAAAATATCCACCGTTGCTGTTGCTTTCATATCCAGGTGGATATGTGTGCGTCTTTTTAACATCTAACTAAAGCCAAATGGAGATTTGACCATTCACTTATGAGCAATTAACATGAACATTGTCAATGTACACAAATGCCAAGTGCTCTCGAAGTACAAATCCAAAAGATCTTCTTTCGTAAAGTGGAAGGGGCTGCTAGGATTCTGGCTTACAAGATGACGCTGGTATTTATACATTAGATTACATGATCCAATTTAGCCAACATGAACCATCCTGTGCTCAAGTTTCTTCCTTCTTTTGCCATTACCCTGGCTATATTGTCTACTGGGATATATGCAAGAGACAAGCACGAGGTGCATGAGTAATGGGTCGGGTTCTTACATATTGCTGCCAATCCGAAGACAGACCATGTTCACCATTGGCATTTTTAGGTGAATTAACTCTCTACTTCTGCCGGATGATGAAGTATTCAGATATGGAATCAAGATTTCATGCTTTTAATGTTGAAGGTGAGGGTGCAAGAAGTGCTGATGCTGTCAAATGCCTCTGGTTTGTCAGAGAAGATGGTTTCTTCTATAGCAGTGACAATGCTTATAAACATTATGACTGGTCAAAATCGAATTCTAGTTATAATATATTAAATTAAGAAGAAAAACGTAACCATTCATCTCTAGTTGGTGTTAATTAGTGGCCCAGTTAATGTAATGGTGAATAAATAAATAAACAAGTCTAATGGCTTTTTTTATTTTTTTTTTATTTAGTTATATTCAAAATTTTTGTCTGAAGTCCACTGCAAATTCAAGATACAAAATTTATGCAATGGGTCCATGATGATAGATCATTTCTAGTTTTTCCTTGTGCTGGCAAGGATACATTAATGTTGCTAAATCCTGAATTAAATATTTGCGTACCCTGCATGGACCTTCACAGATTTGGGTATCTGTAGTCTCACAAAGAGCAAGGCGCATATCTCTGGATTGAAAAGGGAGAAACCAAGCAGGAGCAAACATTAGACCCAAATCATTTGATCACCATGAGCCCTATTGGCAGCCAAACTTGTCATTTACTTATTTTCTTGACGCTTTGCATATCTTGCACAATAGCACTGGCAGAAAAAAATATTGCTGGTTTCCGCTTGCATTACCATGTTTATGTCATCAATGGCCTAAATTCCAAGGATTTGTTGATCATACACTGCCAATCTAAAGATGATGATCTTGGTACCCATGAGTTGAAGCTTGGACAAAATTTTCATTGGGAGTTCAGAATCAATTGGTCGAGAACAACTCTGTTTTTCTGTCGCATGAAATGGGGTCAAAAGGATACAAGCTTTGATGTTTTTAGGGCCAATGACGATGGTTTGGAATGTGAAAAAAGCGGAAATTGCCACTGGTTAGCTGCACGGACTGGATTTTATCTTTCTGATGATAATTATACTTGGCAGAAAACACATGATTGGCCTTGATTAACATAAGAGTCATCTAATTGTTGATGATATTGGCTTTATTACCCAAAATAAAATGAATATGCTCGTCTTATAAATTCTGTTTGAATAACTACATTATTAGGATCTGAAAAAATCTCAGCTCCAAGTATCCGAGCATAAACACATAAGACCAACCATATACAGTGGTGACCATCTGAAAACTTGGAACCTTACCTCAAGGTTGCAGTCCTTACACTGCAATCTCTGTACTTCAAATACGCAATCACTGAGTCACTAGGATGGAAGCCTAGCATTTAACGTCCGAGGCTTCTTTAATCAAGTAGGGTAATTCATATCCATCAGATTGACTCGCTACCCCAAACCCCACCAGATTTGGCTTTCACAATTCTCAAGTTGACAAATGCTCAAAAACAAATTATCAGAAGACGATCAGAAAGTTTCAACATCCACAAGGAACCACGGTACAACGCAATTTTCCCACAACCTATCACAGGAATCATTAGAAGCCTAGCCTCAATAGCAACATCCAAGATGCATCTACTGCCAAAGAAGACATCTTTTATCTTTAAAATTTTCAGACAATGATGGGAATATGGTAACGAAAGAAAATAAAACAATTTCTGTTGGTAGTATTTTCAGTGCATATGACGCGATTATCAGCTAAATTTTTTATTTCATGAAAAAAGAAACAACACCAAGTGACAAAAGAAACTTGGATGAGGAGAATCACAATGTCTCGAGTCTTGACAATTAAACATGCACACTGACACCATTGTGTCACCAGACATCTGGCCTCAGCTCACCAGTTGCTGGGGGCATCCATTTCCCAGAATTATAGACATTCTCACCAACTTTCCAACCAGGTACGTCCTTCATTACTTCTGCCTCGTACTCCAGATACTTCTTCCACTCTTTGACAAATCTACAGAAAAAAAAAAAAAAGTAGGCAACAGGAAAACTTCAATACACAAACTGGAAGAGTACATCAGTTATGGCAGTGGGAAAAGAGCCACTACCTTTCATCTTCTTCAGCTTGAAGTACAGGTAATATTGCTCTGCGAGCAGCGTATTTCTCTTCCTTGAGTGCCCTGCAGCATGAAAATAATCAATTAAAAAATTATAGTTTATGATGTTCTCACACAAGCAGGCCAAAGCTTGAGCGGTATGCCCGCATTATCAGAACTTGCTCTTTAACCAGTCGGCCATAACCCAAAACAACTCTTCCCTAAAGCTACAAATTTAATCCTAAGAGTGTCTTTTAGCTGGATAGGGCTTAAGCAGAAGACTGCCATAGTTTCTCATAAGAGATTACCACAACTATCCAAGTAGACAAATAATCCAGCCTCTATTGCCAATATCTCATATCCACTCACATCAAATTGATAAAAAAAAAATACACATTGAAGTATATGTATCCCTGAGCCCCATGGTCACATTCAAATTTTGGAATTAACAAGGCAAGAAAATATTTCAGCACAATCACCTAAAGAACAAGATCAAGATTGCCAACAAATCATCTTTGAACCAGAAAAATACAAGCATTAATTCTTGATTAAATCTCAACTGTGTCTGAATTACATCATTCAGTGGGCAAAAGTCCTTTTTATTTTAATTGCACAATACAAGAACCAATTCTTTAACAGCATAAGAAGAGATAAAAGCTTCACCATCTCAATACTTGCTTGGTGTCATCACGGAAGCAGAAATTGCTAAGGCTAGCTTAGGTGATCATTCAAATGCTACAATGCTACAGCATGTGATCACTCACTAAACACAAACAATCATGTCAACAAGGTTGAACGAATAAAATTCCTTTAGCCTTTGTTGGCCATTGAAACATCCATGTACACAATGGAACCATGGACTACAAATTATCAGCTATCAAGCCACTCCTACATTTAACCAAAATCACCCATCCATTATCTTCTCTATATCTTCACTCCTAATATGCTATTTTTGAAATAAATATGCATATAAATTATCACCAAGTAAAAAATGTTTCTTGAAAAACCCACATAAATTTGTAATAAAATTATAACCCACGACAAGAAAAGGAATATTCACAATTAGAGAATCAAATGTTACTTCGAAAAGAACTAGTAGCAGCACCTTCAATGTTAGTAACTCCTAAAAAATAATCAAGCTAATACAACAAAAGCAACAACTTCAAAGCATTTTGAAACAATCAAACCACCCAGTATACATAATTTTGCTAAAATAAAGACTTTAACCTGTCACCTTAAAAGCACACACAGGCCAATCTATTAACTCTCAAAATCAATAAATCCCAAAAATTATTTCCTCTACAAATCTAGTTTCACCTTTTATTTCATTCCCATCAAACAACACACTATACCCTCCAAATAAAGTGATTATGTTACCTATTCTGAAGATGAAGAGCCAAGTCATGAAAAATGATAGTAATAATACCAAGAAAGAACTCTAGTAAAGACTCACTTGCATAGTTTCTCAAATAGAGAGTGCTGAAAGGATATACAAAAATCTCCCTCAAAAGCAAACGCTTTCTTTTTTTTAAATCTGGTTTCCATAAAAATCTCCATATTGCTCACATAAAATATACTCTGCTGCATATCTCCACATGTTAGAGCCTCCAAGCCAACAATGAATACAGAACATTACAAAGCTGAACTTATTTATGAACTTCATTCTCTTTATCTTTCGAATCATGATCACCAGACCAGCCCTAGCACATAAGCAACTAAATATCCTAAAACTTCTCCCCGACATTTTAAAGTCCAAGAAACAAAACAATTTACTCACATATAAGTCATCAGTTTATCCATAAAAAATTCTCATCAGGGTTAAAGTCTTTCATTTCATGTCACTGACATTCACAGAAATTAATTTGAGTTAATATTTACTTGTCCCAAGATAATATTTATTCTGAGTATGTACTAGCTGTGTTCGAAAACATAAAATCGTACATTTCAGCAAAAACCATCTGTATTTGGATAACTTCAAATTGTTAAAGCAAAACCATCACCAATATCAATTCTTCAATGAAAACCATACAAATGAACCTTCAGAAACTCATTATTAGTCGCTCACGTGTGTCTCTGTGCAGATAAATGCCCAAAAGAATCCCAGCATTTCTAGTGCCCGTTTCAAACATAAATAAAATTCAGAAACCAAACACCATTCCTATTCCTATAATCGAATATCAACTAAATCTCACAAAACTTAACAATTCGATAATACTTATCAGGCTATCAAAACTTCTAGTTCTCAGTTCAAATAGCAACTATAACTATATCCTTATCATGCATCAACCAAAAAAAAGTTACAAGTCTATGACCCAAATGCCAAGTCAACCGCAATTAAAACAAGAAACAAATTTTAAGTCTCATGAGATAAAGAAAATATCCCCTAAACACCACAATAAGTCACACTTGTAGTGTTGAGTAAACGACGAAACAAAACCCAGACGCCAAAACTATTCAGAATACTGAAAAGGAAAATAACAAAATAAACTGGAATTAACAACCAAATGGAGATATTAATGTTGATGATGATTATTTCAAAATGCCAAACCCTAATAATCTTCAATCTGATGATGCTAGTAACAGTGATGACAACAAAAATTCACCACATTTCCAATGCTAATTTCACAATCAACCTGAACCCACATTCTAAAAGCTATTAAAAATAGCAACAAAGAAAAAAAAAATCAATGACATAGTACTGTTATAAAAATGTCCGGCTCCTACCTGCGAATCTTGTTGCCTTGACCCACTTGATACATCCCATAGGAGAAAGCGCCAAAAGCAGCAAGGAAGATGGCCATGGCGCTGGGTCCCTTGTTGGGGATCCGACGGGCGTACCGGACTGGCGGGAAGCCACCAGGAGGCGGGCCGTCTTGGAGAATCGGCATGTCCTTCACGCTCGCCATCCCAGGCTTCTTCCTAATCACAGCCTCCGTCATCTTTGTGTGTATCGCTGTGGTAGTGAATCTGTTTCAAATTGATGGGTCTCCAGGAACAAGGTGAAGTGAAGATTAGAGAAGTAGAACGACGATGAAAAAACTCAAATCCGGCTCGGGTGAGGGACGTGCTGGCCGAATCTGCTGGGGACGCGTTTGGCCAAGTCACCCCGACGTTACTGTATCAAAGCCTTAATTTTGGAAAAATAATATTATAATAAACTATTGTGAAACATTGTTAATTGGTTATCAAACATTGTGAAAAATAAAACATTTTTATCATTTATTAATTTATCAAATTAAAAAAATTTTATTTGATGTTATTATTGTTATAAATACAATTAAAAATTTTAAATATCTTAATTAAAAATTAATTTTAATATTTAATTATAAAATAATTTAATAAAAATTTTAAATTATTTTAAATAATATCACAATTCTCATGCCAAAAAATTATACAGTACTTTTGTTAAATAAAATATTAACATTTGAAGAAAGAAAATTATAAAATATGAATCCGAATAATTATAGATAATTTTAAAAAATTATATATAAAAGAAAAATATTAAATAATTATTAATTAATTATTAAGTAGTTTTTATTAAATAAAGATAAAGAGTTAATCATTCAATTTTAATTCATCAAAAGAAAATTTATTAACTTTAATTTAATTTTAAAAAAATGATTTAACCTATAATAAAAAATTTTCATATTTTTTTATTAACACTAAATTAATATTTATAAAAATAAATATATTAATTATTATTTATATTTTTTTTACTTTCTTATAAATTTTAATTAATAACAAATATCATATATTATTAATAATTTTATTAATAAATGTAATTAAAATAAAATAATTTTAATAACAATTATTATTAATTAATTGAATAATAAAAATAAAAAAGAGTAAAAAAATAAAACAAAAGAACAATTTTATTTTTTTAATTTACAAACTTATTATGGTAAATTACTGAAATATTTTATAAAATAGAACAAAATTTTCGTTTTATTTAAAAAATTTTATTTTAATAAATTAAAATTAAACGAAATGAATTAGGCTGATGCAATTTACCTTCAAATAACCGTTGTCCTTGTTTCTACTGAGCCTAAGCGTATGCAGTTTCTCAGCGGACCTATCCGAGACTGAGAGACCTCTCACCCGGGAAAATCCGGGTCGGAGGGTTAAGAAAAGAATAAAAACAAAATAAAAATTGAGAATAAAAAATTATAAAACCCTAAACCCTAGCTGCCGCGGCTGCTTCTAGAGCCTTCCTCTTCATTAGAAAAGCAGCTACATCTACATTCTCCCTTGACAAACTCGTACGGGCACGCTCTGCTTTGTTAATTCACTCTCCTTCCTCATTTCCCAGTCCAAGAACTCTCCTTTCTCTGCAGTTTGCACACCATGTATCGTTTCGCCTCTAGCATCGCATCTAGAGCTCGGTACTCTCTATTCCCCTTCTACTTTTCTTCTTGCGTGTCAACTGGGTTTTAGTCTTTTCCCATTTTCCGTTTGGTACCCGAGAAAACACTGCAACATAAGACGAAAGAAAAGAAATTTACAGTTTCTGATCTCGGATTTCTGTTGTTTTATTCCCTTTTAATTTTCCATCCTAACTAGATAAAATCACTGAACTTAAAGCTTGCTACCTGAGTTCTGAAATGTCGTTTAACTGGTCAATGCTCAATTTTGTGATTTGTGCTATTGCTCATTCCGTACGTTAAATAGTTTTTTTTTTTTTTTCACAGAATCGCTAGGAACAGCACTCATCAGGTCAGCTCTAGTGGTCTTACTTCTTTCTGACTTGTACATTATGCATTATCTTATTTGATCTGCTCCTGCGATTATTCTCTTATCGTGAAAGTAACCTTTTCACTTTTTGGGTCTTTGTGCTCTTGTAGATTGGAAGTAGACTGAGTTGGAGTAGAAACTATGCGGCCAAAGACATCAAATTTGGTGTGGAAGCCCGTGCTTTAATGCTTAAGGGTGTCGAAGCGCTTGCTGATGCTGTGCAAGTTACCATGGGTCCTAAGGTACAATATCTAGGCTCTCATTTCATATTCCTTCTGATACTAATGGCTAAAGTTGCCATTAGTTACAACTATATCTTATTTTCATTTTATGTTTTATTTTGTTGCACTATCTGTGGCTTTTATTGCTGCACTATATACATGCCTGTTTGATGGAATCTTAGTAGATTAATAGTACTCTGTTTAAGTATACTTCAAATAAATGGAATTGAAGATAAGTGCCATTTTTGTTGTGCCTTACTGACTGAGTATTATAAATCTGGCTGTATGTTGTTATTTCTTAAACTTGTTCTCTTTGGAAACTACTATTGTTATCTAATAAGTTAATGAAAGTTGCCAATGGTGTTTTATTGTTTGTAGGGGCGCAATGTGGTAATAGAACAAAGTTTTGGTGCCCCCAAAGTGACAAAGGATGGCGTGACTGTTGCAAAGAGCATTGAATTCAAGGACAAAGTCAAGAATGTTGGTGCTAGCCTTGTGAAGCAGGTTGCAAATGCCACCAATGATGTTGCAGGAGATGGTAAGATTTCTAAACATTTTTACCAAATGTTACCTTGATTGCTGGCTTGGAAAATTGTGGTAGGCCCTTGTTTTCTATGCTCCTTGTGACTCATATGAAGTCTGTGGTGGTACTACTTTGTCATGGCAATGACACTTCTATCTGGCTGCAGGGACTACTTGTGCCACTGTTCTTACTCGAGCAATATTCGCGGAAGGATGCAAGTCAGTTGCAGCAGGGATGAATGCAATGGACCTAAGACGGGGCATCAGCATGGCTGTTGATGCTGTTGTTACCAACTTGAAAAGCAGAGCACGAATGATCAGCACATCTGAAGAAATAGCACAAGTTGGTACAATATCTGCAAATGGAGAGAGAGAAATTGGTGAGTTAATTGCAAAGGCCATGGAGAAGGTCGGCAAAGAGGGAGTTATTACAATCCAAGTAAGTTGAACCATGTTGACTCATCATGATTCATTGCAAATTGCCTTATATAGTAAATTAAACTATTATTATTGTTATTATTATTTTTTTTTTTACTTTAACCAAGATTCGCAGGATTAGAGTTGGTAAATTATTTTAGATTTGATACCAATTATAAAGTAGTATCAAAATATTTACAAGTTTTGAATATTGATGTGGAATTGATTTCTAATAGAGCTGAATGGCAAAAAAATGATCCATATGGCTAACCCCAATTAGTTTGAGATTAAAACTTAGTTAATGTTGTTGATATCAATTATCAAAAAAAATTCTCCTTCTTCTTGATTGGGGTTGGAGTAGGGGATTGGGTTGCTTTGTCTCTCATGCTTCAATTGGGTCTTAACTTATGCCAAACTGTTTCAGGATGGGAAGACTTTATATAATGAGTTGGAAGTTGTTGAGGGAATGAAGCTGGACAGGGGTTACATATCCCCTTATTTCATAACCAACCAGAAAAACCAAAAATGTGTAAGCCTTTACTTCTTTTGAATCAAAGATAGCATGTATCTTTAAATTTTTGTTTTGTACAGATGACTGAAAAGTGAAAATAACTTTTCCTTCTAGTCATTTAGTTTTATTTTACTGATTTGCTTGAGACTTAGTTTTAGACATGTCTGCGTCATTACAGGAATTAGATGATCCTCTCATTCTGATCCATGAGAAGAAAATATCAAGTATAAATGCTGTGGTGAAAGTATTAGAGTTGGCTTTGAAGGTGAGCATTGTCTTTTTGTCAAGCATTCAGAATTGGAGCATATTTTGAATTGTTTATTAAATGGTATGTTCACATTTGGGTATGAGTTGACAAAAGTTTCTTGTCTTTGCTCAGAGACAAAGGCCCTTGTTGATAGTTTCTGAAGATGTGGAAAGTGAAGCATTAGCAACCCTTATTCTAAACAAACTTCGCGCTGGAATTAAGGTTTGATTTTATTATTGGAGATAATACGTTATATGAATTTCACATGTTTTCAGTTGACTTCAGTTGTGGGTTAGTGTTTTATGTTTGTGTATTGTGATTTATGTTTTGCTTTAGGTGTGTGCCATAAAAGCTCCTGGTTTTGGAGAGAACAGGAAGTCTGGGCTGCAGGATCTTGCTGTTCTCACAGGCGGTCAGGTAAGTTTACTGCTGCATATATATTGAAGTACTTGTTTATAAATTTTATGGCAAGGCTTTTATGATTTTGATTTGTTTTGTAGGTGATAACGGAAGAACTTGGCCTCAATCTTGATAAGGTGGATATAGATATGCTTGGCAGTTGCAAAAAGGTAAGATCAAAGTTTAATTTTTAAGATTGTGGCAGCTTAGCCATGTGTCTATGATGTTGTTTACACCTGATAGTGTACTGCAAGCACTGAAAATGTGAAATGGGACAGGATTTGGTTGCAAATCTTATTGATACGGAGCTATTTATCTTGATGCATAGTTATTTTTTCCTTATAGGTTACAGTGTCCAAGGATGATACTGTTATTCTTGATGGTGCTGGTGACAAGAAGGCCATTGAGGAAAGATGTGAACAGGTTGGTTTTTTGTCATTGTTGGACATGTTCAAGACATTCTTTCATGCAAATTTAAAGCCTGACCAACGAATACTATTATGATTGCAGATAAGGTCTGCAATAGAGTTAAGCACTTCTGACTATGACAAAGAGAAATTGCAAGAAAGACTGGCAAAGCTTTCTGGAGGTGTTGCTGTACTCAAGGTTTGCTTACATTCTTATGTATTGCTAAAAGCCTGTGCTCTTCTGCCAGCTCACAAAAAATAAAAAAGGGACAGCTTTTGTGCTGGCCGAGTTCTTATATCTTCTGACTGGGTCAGTTGCTGATATTGGATTGGTTTTTAGTAAGCTGGGGTGACGCTAGTGGAGATTTGCTTATTGCAGATTGGAGGAGCTAGTGAAGCTGAAGTTGGTGAGAAGAAAGATAGGGTTACAGATGCTTTAAATGCTACAAAGGCAGCAGTAGAAGAGGGTATTGTGGCTGGTAAGCTTTTGTACTTCCCTCATGTTAAGGTAAAATTTAGACTCAAAAAGGTTATTTTTAACCGTTCTTCTTTTGCAGGTGGTGGTGTTGCTCTTCTTTATGCCTCAAAAGAGTTGGATAAGTTGCAGACTGCCAACTTTGACCAGAAGATTGGTGTCCAGATCATTCAGAATGCTCTAAAGGTTTGTCCAATTTTGAAACAATGATCAGATGAATCTTATATGATGTCTAAAGCTTTGGATTTTCCAAAACGCATGGTATTTGAATATGGTATATCCTTTGCTCATTTTTTCCCATCCCTTAATTGCAGACTCCAGTACATACAATAGCAAGTAATGCTGGAGTTGAGGGAGCTGTTATTGTTGGTAAGCTTTTGGAGCAAGAGAACCATGATCTTGGTTATGATGCTGCCAAAGGTCAGTGATGCTTTTGTGATCGTGTGATTCCTTTTGCTTTTGTTTAGATTTTATACCCATTTTGATGCTAAATTGATTTGTGTAATTGCTGCATTACCAGGAGAGTATGTTGATATGGTGAAAGCAGGGATTATTGACCCATTGAAAGTAATTAGAACTGCTTTGGTTGATGCGGCAAGGTGATCATAGAAGCTTTTGTATTAGAGTTTTGGTTTTCACAGTTTGTTGCTTTTCTTTCACCACTTGCTATTACCAGTTCTTTTTTTTTGCTTACCAACTTGCAATCTCTGCCGTCTTTTGCTTACAGCGTGTCATCATTGATGACAACAACAGAAGCTGTTGTATCTGAACTTCCAAAAGATGAGAAGGATGTTCCAGCAATGGCCCCTGGCATGGGCATGGATTATTGATGTTCCTTATAAAGCACTCATCCAAATTGGGCATGAACAGTTACCAATCCACATGGAATATTGGGTTTCATCCTTTTCTTTAACGAGTCATTATTGTGAAGGTCCAAAGGCATCCATGTATTCATAGTGAGGTGTGTAGGTAGTAGTTCCGAGGATTGGATAATTCAAGATAAAGACATCTTGAATTCTTGTTTGCTAGGGCGCATTTTTATCCCCTTGGAATAAAACAGTGTTAACGCTTTTTCAGTTGGTGGGTGGGTTGGTACTGGAGGTTGTTCTTCAGTTGATTGATATCTTTTGCATCTATGTTTGGATTCGGAATTAGCTCCATCTAACTTGAGATCATAACCATACATGAGTTTTAGGGGCCTAAATTGGGTTGAAATTATTCTCTCTATCGAAATCAAACTGGACTTCAATGAATTGATTCAAAAAGGAATCAAAACTTCCATTGGAAGTTAAAGCTCATTTGCAGAATAATGAAGGAGAAAATGAGAGTGAAATCTCCAACTGATTTTGCATGGAAAATGTTTGTGTTTATATTGTTTCATGTACATCAATATATTCTATCCAGCTACTAGGAAGGAAGAATATTGCCAGCGAAATGGTGCTGCGCACCGTTTCTTCGCTTGCGCACGGTTTCCCTAAAATATTCTATGCGCACCGTGCCAGAGCGTCAAAAATTAGCTGTTGAATTATCTCAGATCTGAAACAAGCAAATCTAAAATCGATGTTCTGGTTTGCAGCTGCTTGTATAGCAGCTTGTGGACAAGTTGACATGTAAGTTTTCTACCAGAAGAGATGAGAGAAGAATATGTTTATATATATATATATATATATTAGAAACTTATGGGATTTAGCGCAACCTTCTCTAGGCAAATAAGCGCTAAAGAAAGGCATAGCTTTTGCTCGGCGAAGGGTTCCACAACAATCCCCTATTGCCTATTCTCGGAAATGAAACTAACTCCTCGTCTAATGATGTGTCACGGGGGGAAGTCGAGAGGGAGCATTAGCTCTTCTAGAATTCCATACTCGGTGAAACAAGGCAACAGGGCTTCTTTCTTCCTATTGTCGACCAGACTTAAATACTCGGTAGATATAGCATTCACCCAGGTCAACAATGTTCCAACATGACCATGAAAGAAGCGTCAAGAATCCTCTTCAATTCTTGCCACTTGACAAATCAAACTTCATTATAGGAAACTGCAAAGAATACGAGTACCAAACTACTAATTATGACAAACACGTGTGTGCAATCTCAAACTTGCACTAGTGTGTGTAAAGAGATAATACATTGTGAGTTCTACAAAAGCTGGTTCTGACAGCCTTCATAAATTGCGACTTCCGTTGGAAAACAGCATTGAAAATCAACAAAACGAAATTCCTGAAACCCAGAATTATCCAAAAATAAGAAAAATTTAAAATAAGTCTTGATAATGCAAACAGATTTCCAATAAAATAAATTCCACATCATGGCTATACAGATCCGTAACATCGTAGATACACAAATCCATAATACTGATTCCTAAAACAAAGAACTCCACCTCATCTACCTTTCCGGCGATTTTTCAAAGAAGCACAATCTGAACAATACCATTTTCCTTTCGGTTGTTCTTTCAGCCCAACACAGCCAAAATGGAACCATTCTATGGTGCACTGTTAAAAAAGCAGAAGCTTTTAATAAATTTGCATTTTTAAATTGAAAATTGTTAAAACTTTACACAAAGAGGCTTGGAAGAGAATAGGCAAAAGGAATTTGATTACATACATGAGGGTTATCACAAGCTACCATCTCCCCATAGCTAACTTGCTGGCAGAAACAGTAGGTTGGTTCATTTGGGTCCACTGGACAATCTAATTCTATACCAGTGGAATTTGCAGAAGTTGCTGCTGTTGTTGCTGCTGCTGCAGCCAGGTGTGTTCTGCAAAAATAATTCCAGTAGCCAATTGTACACCTTATCCGAAAATATAAATGCCGGCTCATTTCATATAGAACCATAAATAAATTTAGTAGAACTTTATTTGACAAATAAGGCAATTTAACAAATTCCCCTCGCAAACATACATGTGAATGTGAGCATAGGCACCTTTGTGAGAGAGATGCTTTCAAATGCATGTATATACGTGCTCCATTACAGATGGTTTGAGAGATGAAAGTTCCCTAGAAAAGTGTCTCATAAAGGCAATTGTTCCCTCCCAGCTTTCTCTCTCTCTCTCTCTCTCACTCAGTTGTGGGACCCTTGGTGCTCTCTTATAAGTTCTTCTTCTTCTCCTTTTTTTTTTATTTTTTATTTTTCACCACGAGCGAAGGAAATCCCCTGAAAACACTTTTTCCAAACAGCCTTATTCTTTTCTTCTTGTGGTAAAAGTTCTAATTCAAGATATTACAGATTTCAGTATTGAAATTCCATTAAAAAATACTTCAAAATATAATTAAAAGAAAGCTAATAAAAGAGACATTATCTAAATCAACTCACCAAATAATTTCCATATAAGGAAAGCAAAAAACCACAAGTTTAAATACTTAATCCAGTTAGTGCATGTCGAGTAATCAATAAGGACATTAATATAGCAAAATTAGAAGAGATTGGATACTTTTTGTGCCCTCCTCTACCACCCCCACTACCCCTTCCGGATTTAGCACTGCCATCAAGACTTGAACCAGGCAATGTAGTTGCTGCAACGCTCTCTCTTTCTATATAAAAAATCCACATTATTTACATAAAGTTAAGACAAATACATGGAAAAAGTGGAGCTAAGATATCACAACACAAGATAATCTAACAAAACCTATTGAGAAACTCTAAAAAAGAAAGCTACAAAGGTAGAAAAGTAAATTACCACGACTAAGTTCTTCATCAAACTTTTTTAAATATTGATCAAGTTGTTGTATGTGTGCATCTACCTGGAGCATAATAAAAATAGATGCAGTTAACAAGGTAATATTTTATCTTAAAGTCGGGCAGTAATGATTGTGGAGTTAGTCCAGCATTAAATCCTGCAGTATCCTTCCCTTAAAAAGTTATAACTTTCTCTAAAGGGAATAAGGAAGAAATCACTAGAATAAAAACCTAACAAAAATACAGTTTATCAATAATCCTAATAATGGAAGAGCTTGGATCAACTCCCAAGTGTACTACTATCTACAGATTCACATAATAATAATAATAATAATAATAATAATAATAATAATAATAATAATGTTGGAATCTCAATCCCTAAAATAAAGGGATTATTATTTCTTTTTCCTTATGTGTATATTGTTTTCTATTTGTATTAGTTTCTATTAACTTAGATTTCCTTGTAAAGTTAGGAACTCTTATAGATAAATAGGCACATGTACAAAGTCATTCATATATATATATATATATGAAAAATACAGAAATTTCTATCAAATACATTAGTTTCATCATGGTATCAGAACTTTCGATTCATTAGGGCAGGTTTTAGTACTGTTCACATGCACAGTTTACAGTACAGTTCACAATTACTGTTCATGGCTACTGTTTATCGGCACTGTTCACAACACGTGGACCTCTGACTTTTTCAACTATTCCTCGTGTGTTGCGCTTCTACCATTTGTCCTTGATCTGACTATAAACGAATATGTCTAAAACAATGGATTACTCTAAAAGAACAAATGATGTTGGCATTTTTTTCCAATAAAGAAGTTCAATCCCTAAGACGTTTGCTGTCTCAGCTTGAATCTTAATCTTCCACAGTTGGCTCTTTCAATTTTGTCAAATCAAGTAATACTTTTTTTGCCAATATTGACAAATCTTATTAGGTCATAAATTCTATAACAAACAAACATATGACGAGCTCTTCAAATAAATTCTCTACCTATTCTCCATGCTCAGGAAAAGAAAAATTTCGTATAGCGAACAATTCCTTAATAATAATTTTTAGTATAATTTCTGTTACATGTACTCCTAATATAAATTTCACTTTAGTTCTTCATGTTCCCTGCTTTTTTATTAATCTTTTATCTGCCGATTCTATTACTAAGCTCGTAATTGCAAAATTGAATTTTTTTCTACTCATTACATAGGAGGCAAACAAAGCTTTGTTAAGACTGTCTATGAGTACTAATGAGAAAATTATCCAGTAGCATAGGAGATTAGGACATCCATCTTTTTCTATTTTAAAAACGTTATATCATACATTGTTTAGAAGTTGCAACTCAAAATTACTAGTTTGTGATGCTTGTGAATTTGTTAAACACATAAGACAATCTTATCCTTCAACAGATAATAGGAGTTTGGTCCTTTTTATGACTATTCATTCTGCTGTATGGGGACCTACCCAAACTACTTCTTTGTCTGGATATAGATGGTTTGTCACTTTTATTGACTGTTACACTAGGCTAACATGGGTTTATTTGATGAGAGAAAAAATTGAAGTGTTTTCTTGCTTTCAACAGTTTCACAAAGTGATTTGCACGCAGTTTAATGCTAAGATTAAAATCTTAAGAACTAAGAATGGCATAGAATATATTAATGGTGTTTTTCGTGCTTATTTGGATTTAAATGGTATAGTGCATCAAACTAGTTGTGTCAAGACTAGTGAACAAAATAAAGTGCCTGAAAAAAAAAAAAAAGGACATTTATTTGAGGTGGCTCAATCTCTTATGTTTACTATGAATCTACCTGTACCTTATTGGGGGATGCAGTTTTTACTGTAACATCAATAGAATGCCTCTAAGAACATTGAACTTTAAGAGCCCTTTAGAGGTTTTACAAGGCCATAATTCTTATACTGTTCCTCTAAAACTTTTTGAATGTGTCTGTTTTGTCCACAAAACAAATATTAGGAAGTTAGAACCTAGAGCTCTTAAATGTGTATTTGTAGATTATTCTAGTACTTAAAATGGCTATAAATGTTATCATCCTCCTACTAGAAAATATTTTATCAGTATGAATGTTACCTTTAGAAAATATGAGCCTTATTCCCTGTCAAGTCACCCCTTCAGAGAGAATATAAAGAGGAAATGAAAGAGGTGTTTTTTCCTAAACAGGTTATCAGACTTGAGTCATACCTTGGTACTGAGCCACCTAACCAGAATCAACCACCTCAGGGGAAAACTATTAGGCTTGGGTCACACCTTAGTAATGAGCCATCTAATCAAGACCAACCACTTTCTCAAACCTCAGGGAGATTAAATAGATTGGATTTGAGAACCTAAATGCATCGGAATAAGACAGACACAACCACTGAGCTTGATACACCTGATCAATTAGCATCCCTGGAATCAATTCTTGAAGAATATAGCGAGTCTCCTTTACTTCCTGATGATCCTAATTCTATTTTTTAGTTGAATTTTACTATTAATGATTTTGATGTTCCTATTGCTCTCAGAAAAGGAGTCAGAACTTGTATTAAGCATCCTATTTCTCATTTTATTTCCTATGACTCCTTGTCTCCTTCCTATAGAGCTTTTGTCCTGTTTGTTTCTTCTGTTTCTATACCACAAGAATGGAAGGAAGCATGTCTTGATCCAAAATGGAAGACTGCTATGGTTGAGGAGATTTAGGCTTTGGCAAAGAATGAGACATGGGATCTTGTTACTCTTCCTGATGAAAAAAAAATAGTTTGATACAAGTGGGTGTTCACTGTGAAGCACAAAGCAGATAACTCAATTGAGAGATACAAAGTCAAACTTGTAGCAAAGGGATTCACACAAACATATGGGGTAGATTATTAGAAAACTTTTGCCCCTGTTGCAAATATAAACACCATCAAGATTTTATTGTCCTGTGCAATAAATCTTGATTGGAATTTATAGCAGTTCGATGTCAAGAATATTTTTTTTGCATGGAGACTTAGAGAAAGAAGTATATATGAAAATACCTCTAGGATTTAATGATGAAAGGAAAAACTAAAGGGAAGATTTGCATATTGAAAAAGGCTTTGTATGACCTATAGCAACCTCCTAGGGTATGGTTTGACAGATTCAACAAGGCTGTAATCTCCTTTGGCTTCTATAAGAGTAATGTTAATTACACTTTATTTATAAAACATTGTAGAGGTAAGATCACATTACTTATTATTTATGTAGATGATATAGTAGTGATAGGAGAGATGAGGAAAATATTGCAAATCTGAAGCAACGTCTAGCACAGAAGTTTGAGATTGAGGACTTTGGAAAATTGAGGTACTTTCTTGGAATAGAGGTTGCCAGATCAGATAAAGGGATCTTTATTTCTCAGAGAAATTACATATTAAATATTTTAGAAGAAACAAGTATACTGGTTTGTAGACTAGCAGAGTCTCTCATTGAGGCAAATCATAGATTGCAGGCTAGAGTTGGGGAGTTAGTAGATTTAGGAATATATTAGAGATTAGCTAGTAGATTGATCTATCTTTCACACACTAGACCAGATATAGCCTTTGCAGTAAGTCTGGTAAATCAATATATGCATGATCCTCCTGAATCTCATTTAGAAACTGTTTTTCGCATTCTAAGGTATCTTAAATCTGCTCTTAGGAGAGGACTTCTTTTCTCAAAGCATGGACATCTTCAAATAAAGGCCTTTACAGATGCAGATTGAGCTAAATCTCTTGATGATAGAAGGTTACTTTTGTTGGTAGTAACCTGGTCACCTGGAAAAGTAAAAAACAAAGTGTGACTGCTAGATCTAGTGCAGAGGCTGAATATAGAGCTATAGCTCAAGGTGTTTGAGAATTGTTGTGGTTACGAAAGTTAATGGAAGAACTGAAACTATCAGAAACAAATAATTTATACTTGTTTTGTGATAATAAAGCTACTATCAATATTATCCACGATCCAATCCAGCATGATCGAACCAAACATATAGAAATTGATCAACACTTCATAAAAGAGAAAATTGTAGATGAATCGTTAAGTGTCTCTCATGTAACTTTTAAAGATCAGTTAGCCGATGTGTTCACCAAGGGACTCAGCAGCAAAATGTTTCATCCTCTAGTTTGCAAGTTAGGCATGTGTAATATACATGAACCAACTTGAGGAGGAGTGTTGAAATCTCAATCCCTACATTAAAGGAGTTATTATTTCTTTCTCCTTATGTATATCTTGTTTCCTATTTGTATTAGTTTCCATTAAACTAGGTTTTCTTGTAAAGCTAGGAATCTTGTATATAAATAAGCATATGTACAAAGTCATTGATATATATGAAAAATATAGAAATTTCTGTCAAATACATTAGTTTCATCAAATAATAATCAGATATTGGACATACCAAATCATATGCTTGGACAGCCAATGCAACCTTTTCATCAGCAATTCTGATGCTATGCTTTTGCTCATCAAGTGCCTCATCAGAGAATCTGATAAGTAAGGTATCAGCTGTAATATTTCCAGCCTTAACTCCTCGCTGAATATCCTTTATTTCTTGTTCACAAAGTTGTTCATTTTGCCTTTGGATTTCTGCTCATATACATTTAGGGGGAAAAAATTGTACATGGGAAAAGGATAAAAGTAGAGAAAATTAAAACCTTGATCAATTTTCAGTTCATGCATTAGCAAAGAGCAGGGAAAGGGAGAGCAATGGAGTGTAAGGAGGAAATAATTCTATGCACTGTAAAGTTGAACCCCACAGTATAATGCAGGATTGGACAGAGGATAAAAATTCCAAACGTATTACAAAGCAGGGAAAACACACACACTAAGAGGCAATCACATGTACTCTTCCTGTACCATGCTCATCACAGACCCTTCCTTGTGAAATGACAAATCCAGATAAAAACACAAAGAAATGATACCATATCTTTTGAAAAAGTCTGAACACACATCTACTCCAAACTTAGTAGCATAAACAACATGATGTTGATCTTGCTCTCATCTAAATCAGAAAAACAGTACGCTTTAACTTTATTACATGGGTCCTCTGTCCATTCAAATGATTATGAGGAAATCAGGTATTACAAATAGAAGACACTAAGGTAATGAAGATGGAAAAGAAGAAAAATTTAAGAACAACAACAAAGATAATGATCCTATAAAAAAACAATAAAGATAATGATATTAACATTACTAATGATTGTCTTCGGTGCAAGGCATACCCCGCAAACTTTTATCTAGATCACGTAACAAGGCATACTTCTTCTGCAGAATAATGGGCAGTGATTCCAGATCTGTACCTAAAATCAATTTTAAATTCAATAATAGAAAACAAAAAGACAACAATACGCCTATTGATGTATGATAAAACAACATATCTAATTTTCAAAATGGAGTGCCCCGTGTGATGGTAGTAATTCAAAATGTAAAACCCTCCTCTGTTTATTGTAAACATACCATATTTTCTCAAATAATGAATTCTAAACTAACTACGGTTGATGATGAAAATGTCAAGAACCTGCACTTCTATCAAGACTTCCGCTATCAAGTCTCAAGCACTCAAGCAACCAAGCCAAATGCATGCAAGTATTTGTCAGTATGAGCATTTTTCACAACTAAAGATAAAAGTATTTCACGCCCAAAGAATAGAATCAAGTGCAACAATAGACTGTTAGACATAAAAACTCACAAACATAGACCGTGAAAGCAAAGACGGAACTGAATATAATAAGTAACAGTAATAAATCATTTCAACACATAATTTATGCAAGAATCCTTCAATTTCTGGTAAAACAAGCAACCATTTTCAAATTGTCATCAGATTTTAAACATTTGATAAGAATCCAATTCTGTTGCCTTAATTTTCTTCCTCATTTCAAACAGTGGAATTTGTTGGTTATTTTTGCCGATTAAACAACTGATGAAAAGGAAAAGAAAATTGAAAAATGTGAAAAAGTTGCTCAAAACATATACAGATTAGAAACAATCATGAAATAACACACGGAGAGATAAAGAGTGATTACTGGCTTGGAATTCATCGAGGAAAGACATCTTGGGGAAATTAGGGTTTCAATTGGGGATAAGCTGACAGAAATTATTCCCAGAGGAGATTTTAGCGATTGTTTGCGTTTAGTGTGTGAAAGAAATCTGAGCTCCACAATTAGACAGTTGTCTTAACGACAATTTTTATTATCCTCCCCGTTCCCGCCACAGCCGTGAAACTGATTTTCTAGGTCCATACTCGATAAATGTCTGAAAATCTGAACCAACGCCGTCGGTCATGACGGTCCACGCGTGACCACATAACGACGTCGTTTATCCCTAGTTTCTAATATACCAGCATATTTCTTATTTCGCTTTTTTTTTTAATTTTCTGTTAATTTTTTTTATCAGAAATTTGACATTTTCCAATATATTTTTACTCCCATTATTATTATTATTATTTTATTAAAATTGATTACAATTAATGTCTTCCATTTGTTATATAAATTTTAAAGCACTTTATATAGTTTTTTCACGATTAATACTCTTTTTACTCTATTTTATATTTATTTTTTTATTAATTTATAAAAAATAAAATTTTTTAAAATATTTTCTATTTTTTCTTCAAGAATATATATCCATTCCCACATTCTACTCTATTACGTTTGATTATAATAATAATAATAATAATAATAATAATAATAATAATAATAATAGAGCATACGTGGTTGTTATAATGTGAAATATTTTTTAATCAAATTTATAATTTTTATGAGAATAATTTGTCAATTCCTCATTTGATTATTAACATATTATTCTTAAAAAATTGTAAAAAGAAAAGTATTCTCAATAAAAATTAAAGGTGATAATAATTCATTGAGAAAAGACATTTTAGAGAGATTAAGGCATTAATTGGAGAAAATATAAATTTGATTTTTCCAAATTAGTTCTTAGGAATCATTAAATTAAGGGCAAAATTAGAAAGAATATCTAAAACTTAAAAAATTAATTATAAATTTCACTTAAAATTTTCAAAATGATCAGTAATCAAACCGCATTAATTGATTTCTTGTAAGTAGGTCATTCTGTGTTGTATTATTTTCTTCTATTTTTATTTTTTGCTTTTTAAAAATTATTTTACTTAAAATTATTTGTCATGTTGAAAGTATTAAAGCACATTAATTAATTTTTTTAATTTCATTTTTATTTCTATTGAGTATAATAATTATTATAATTTTTTATAATTTATCTTATTACCTCTCTCTTAATTAGATGATATAGAGAAAAGTTAAATTAAAAAAATTGTTATAATTTAAGTAATTTAATTAATTTATTAATCATGATGAGGGTCATAAAAGTGTCTGAGGTAATGTTATTTAATTTTGTCACATATGATTAAGCAAGAGAAAGCCCCTATAGCTCAGTGGTAGAGCGTCAGTCTTGTAAACTGAAGGTCCGTAGTTCGATCCTGCGTGAGGGCATGTTTTGGCAATATCTAATTCCATTTGGCTGAAGAAGGAATCAGAGAACATTTATGCTGATTATGTCAATTGTCAGCATGCTCTTTTTTCCCCTCCCTTCTGGTTGAATCTATTTAGCTACTTCCAGGAAGCATTGGTTGGCCACAGGTCTTGAGAACTAGTGGTGTTCTAGTCTTGGTGGGATTTCCCAGTGAAGGAACTTGAATTGTGCAACAGTTCGAAACAGAAGCAAGAAATGTTGAATTTTTGTGCAGGAAAAGTTGAGATAATTCCAATTCAGTATGTGAATAGACGACGGCTGATATTCCTAAAATAATCCTCCATGGATCAATCAGCTGGTTGTCTAATCCTTTCTCCTTTTTTTTTTTTTTTTTTTCAGCATGCTTTGAAACCCCATTCATATGCATCAGTAGCACACATTCATATTACCGATAGCAACTTCAGCTTTTCAATTTGCAATTCAGATTAGTTAAATTTTAATGTCTGTTTTCTCCAACCAAACATAGATCGGGGAACTACTCACCTTCTACCTAATTTGCTAAAACCCGCCAACTGTTGCTTGATAGTTACCTTTCATTTGCCTCTTTGGTTGAAATTATTAGCATAATACAATAATACAGTTACTTTGATTTTTCACCATGTTACGTGAGGTCAGATCATGTGTCATATTAATTTGCACTAAAAAGAAGAAGAAAAAATAGAGAACTAAGAATGAATGACCAGGTCCAAATTGGGTAAAGCAGCTGCCAATCAGTTTGGGGAGGCGGCTATCTCTGAGTGTTTTCAGTCATCTGAAGCCACCTCCTCCCTCACAAGATCATAGGCAGTAACGTTTTTTGAAACAGGAGTCTCTGAACAGCTCCTCCTTTTCTATTCTTTAACGTATGGATGATTGATCATTGTATAAACAAACTCATTAATAGGTATGCTTTGTCCTGTCCATATGATATATCCTCTCCAAGTCCAAAGCTGCGAGTTACTTTTTTCTCGTCTTTCCTTAATTCTTTTGTGGACGGACAGCTAAAAATGGGTTCAGACCATGAGGACAAGAACTGCCTTGGTTGGCAGCAAGAGATAACTCTGGAATTCTGTCACCTTATAATTTCAAGCGAAGGTACGTCTTCAATTAATGCTACTACGAGTTCATTTTTTGAGTAATTGACAGCTGTGTAGCTATACTTCAGGGATGTTGGAAATAACGACGTTTCATTGAAAATCACACATTGTGGAATATGTTACGGGGATATAATTGACGCCAGGAATAAACATGGAGTTGGCTCAATATATCCTGTAGTTCCAGGTTATGTGTCATTACATTTTCAAAATCAGATATTACAGGGTGTAGTTTTAGATAATTATATTTCCTGTATTTTTCAAATTGATTTCTTCTTGGCTTTGCATCTCAGACACAAGATTGTTGGGTTGTGGTAGAAATTGGGTCTAACGTTCATCGCTTTCAAATTGGTGACCATGTTGGAGTGGGAACATATGTTAATTCATGCGGAGATTGTGAGGACTGTAATGGTGGACTAGAAGTCAAATGCTCCAAGGGACTTGTTCCCACATTTGATGGAATTGACGAAGATGGTACTGTGACCAAAGGAGGATACTCTTAACTTCATAGTTGTTGACGAAAGGTACGTGAAAATGCTACATATCCTCTCTTTTTTTTTTTTTTTTTTAATTGTCTATATAAGGCATTTATGGTGGGAATTTTCTCCTTTATATATGAACAGATACTGTTACGTGATACCTGATAACTACCCATTAGCTTTAGCAGCACCTTTGCTTCCTGCTGGAATCACTGTGCACACTCCCATGATGCACCATAAGATGAATCAACCTGGAAAATCATTGGGAGTGATTGGACTAGTCGGCCTTGGTCACATGGCAGTGAAGTTTGGCAAGGCCTTTGGACTGAATGTAACATTACTTAGCACAAGCATATCTAAGAAAGATGAAGCCTTGAATCTGCTTGGAGCTGACAAATTTGTGCTCTCAACGGATGAGGAACAGATGAAGGTGATTAAAGAACCCCCAGTAATTTCTTTCAGAGATATTCAGATTAAGTTTGGCTTTGAAGGTTCAGGATAATTTGTGTGCAGGACTCAGTTAGATCTCTAGACTTCATAATTGATACAGCTTCAGGTGATCACCAGTTCGATCCATACTTATCACTCCTGAAGACCAGAGGCATCCTAGGGTAGGTGGCCTAACCAAGTGAAGTGAAACTCAGTCCTGCAAGCGTTCATACAGGTAATATATATGTTTTGGAAATTAATTTCCCCTATTCTGAAAATATTATTGGCTGTCAGTGTCAGAGAGGTTGAATAGTGTCCGGTATGAGATCCATTGGCGGAAGTTACACTGGCGGAACAAAGCAGACACAAGAATTGGATTATTGTGTTGGATTTTTTATTTAAAATTTAAAATATATATATATAATAATTATAAAAAAAAATCTTTTTGACCCAGTAAAATTTGTTCTTTATTTTTTGGGAACTAATTTTATTTTTATTTTTTAACATTACTTGCTTGCTACTTTTAAGGATTAATGGCCTAGTATCTCTGATTAGTAGATTAAAACTATGGATTTTTTAGTCGTTTAAAACATATTTTTTCTGTTCATGAACCTCATGTACTCTCCACTAAATCTCATCTAATCTTTAATCTTGTTTTCTTCTATTTATCACGAATTGATTGTTATATATTTGTTCTATATTTATTTATTTATTACATCTTCCAACAATCTTTTTTTTTTTTACTCTACCGAAGGAAATAATTTTTTTATATTATATTTTGGGTTTATCAACCAATAAATTTTGAGTATTGAGAATAATCGATTCGGGGAACTCTTAACTGCACACAAGAGCTTCAACGGATTAAAGTATCTTGCAAGAAGGACGTAGTTGATTGATTACTCAGTGCAAACGGGTCGTTTCCTCTCAAAGAGTAGCGCCAAAATTCAACGTGCTTCAATCCATAAATTCACAAGCTACTCTAATCCTTTTTTTCTCTTGATTTTATATTATTATCATTTGAATTTTATTGTTTGTTTGTGGTCCATATTTACTGTTTTTTATTTAATCTGATTATTGATTTGGTATTAATTTTTTTTTCTATCAATCTTTGAGAGGAAACTGTTCGTGCTTGATTGTTGAAATAGATGTGTTGAAATCTTTGTCTAGCAAATCAGAAAAATTTACTGGACAAAATTTCCTTTGTTGGCAACTACAAATGAAATTTTGGCTTATTAAATTAGGACTGTTTTCTGTGATTTTGACTGGATTTAAGGATAGAGAGTCTTCTTTTCTCACTGAAAAAATTATTGCAGTTGTTTCATCCACTAGTCAGTCTACTATTGCTAAAGATGATTTAACTGATAAAAATATTTTATGTCTTGGAAAAATTTTAAGTGCCTTGTCTGATAATATTTATCGTATTTTCTGTCATACAAAAACTACTCTTGAATTGTGGAAAGCTTTAGATTATAAATATGACACTGAAGAAAAGGGTTTGAAAAGATGTTCAATTGAAAAATGGCTTGATTTTTAAATGGTTGATGGAAAAATGGCTTTAGATTATAAATATGACATTGAAGAAAAGGGTTTGAAAAGATGTTCAATTGAAAAATGGCTTGATTTTCAAATGGTTGATGGAAAAAGTGTTTCTGACCAAATTTATGATTTTGAAAATATTATTTTTGACATGAAAATAAAAGATGTTTCAATTGATGATTCTATTTTGGTTACATCTCTTATTAAAAAATTACTACCTTTATGGTCCTATTTTGCTAGAAGTTTGAAATAGAAACCTGAAAATTTCTCTTTTGATGAATTGCTTATTTCTTTGAGAATTGAAAATAGGCATCGTCTTACACAACCCCAAAATCAAAAAATTGAATTTCAAGCCAAGGCACATGTTGTTGAAAATTTTCACAAACCAAAATCTAAGAGTTTTAAAGAAGGTTGCATCAAAAAGAGAATTTTAATTGGAACAACAACAATAAAATGAAAGGTAACAATTTTAATTAGAAAAAGGGTGTAGAATGTTAGGCTTGTGGAAAGACCAATCATGTTGCCAAAAATTGCTTCAAGCATCATAGTCAACACAATAAGGCACCTTCTAGTCAAAAACCACAAGCTAATGTAGTGACCATTGGAGATAGCTCCCAATCCCTATCTCACAGGTACTTTGTCTCTAACCTAGAGTCCAATATAATTTTTTCAAATGAGTGGTGGATAAACTATGGGGCTAATGTTCATGTGTGCATTGATAGAAATTATTTTGCTTCATATCAAGTATCAGGCACAAGATCTGTGAGAATGGGGAATGGGAGTGAGGCTTAAGTCTTAGGAGAAGGCCAAATAAAACTGGAATTGTCTTATGGAAATTTTTTTTGCATTAGATGGAGTCTTTCGTGTTCCTTCTATTAGGAAAAATTTAATTAGTGCATATTTGTTAGATCAGCATGGTTTTAAACTTGTTCTTGGTTCCAATAAAAATTTTATTAGTAAACATGGTAATTTTATTGGTAAAGGTTATTGGGTTGATGGACTTTATAAGTTGAATGTAATGCCTTCTTCTATTAATGCAGTTTCTTTTACTTCTGTTACTAATGTTGAATGTGATACTTTTTGGAATGGTAGACTTTGACATGTAAATTTTGATACTATGAAAAGAATGATGAGTTTGGATTTAATTCCAAAATATGAAATTAATAAAAAGAATAAATGTCAAATTTGTTAGATCAACCCAGGAAACCTTTTAAATATGTAAAAAGGGAAATATGCTTGATAGAATTGATTCATAGTGATATTTGTGATAGTAATAATGTTTTGACCTGTGTTGGTAAGAGATATTTTGTTACATTTATTGATGATTTTTCTAAATTTTGCTATGTGTATTTAATTAATTCTAAAAGTGAATTATTTGATAAATTTAAAGTTTATAAAGCAGAAGTTGAAAATCAACTAGAAAGGAAAATAAAAATTTTACATTCTGATAGAGGTAGTGAGTATTCTTCTAATGAAATGAATGATTTTTGTGAATTACATGGTATTATCCATCAAGTTACTGCTCCATACTCACCTCAATCTAATGGAATAGCAGAAATAAAAACTAGAACCTTAATGGATATGGTTAATGCTATGTTGCTTAGTTCTGATTTACCTAATAATTTATCGGGTGAGGCTTTGTATTATGCATGTCTTATTTTAAATAGAATTACTTATAAAAATTATAGTAAAACACCATATAAATTATGGAATAACAAAAAACCCTCTTTGAAATATTTCAAAGTGTAGGAGTGTTTAGCTAAGGTTAATATTTCTATTACTAAAAAAAGAAAAATAGGTCCTAAAACTATTGATTATTCTTTTGTTGGATATTCTTTGAATAGTAATTCATATCGTTTTCTAATATTACATTCTGATATTCCTGAAATTTCTAATAATATTATTATGGAATCCAAAGATGCATGTTTCTTTGAAAATATATTTCCTATGAAAAATGTCTTATCTAGACTTGTTAATGAGGGTCCTTCTAGTTCTAATCATAATAATGTGAGTTCATATGAACCTAGAAGAAGTAAGAGAAGTAGAAAAACTAAAGTTTTTGGTACTGATTTTTTCACCTTCTTGCTTGAAGATGAACCTAAAACATATAATGAAGCTATGATTTCTGTTGATGCTCCATTTTGGAAAGAAGCAATTAAGGGTGAAATGGATTTTCTTATTTCTAATAAAACTTGGGTTTTATCTGATCTTCCACCTGGTTGCAAAACAACAGGGTATAAATGGGTTTTTAAGAAAAAATTAAGGACTGATGGTTCCATAGAAAAATTTAAAGCTAGGTTAGTTGCTAAAGGTTTTAAACAAGAAGAAGGAGTAGATTTCTTTGACACTTATGCACCTGTTTCTAAAATTACTACTATTAGGCTTTTGATTGCTTTAGCTTCTATCCATAAGCTAGATATTCATCAAATGGATGTGAAGACAGCTTTTTTAAATGGTGAATTAGAAGAAGAAATTTACATGGATCAACAAGAAAGTTTTGTAGTACCAGGACAAGAGAGAAAAGTGTGTAAGCTTGTAAAATCCTTGTATGGTTTGAAACAAGCCCCTAAATAGTGGTTTGAAACAAGCCCCTAAATAGAAGTCTGCAAAACAAACAATAATTTCTCGCTCTACTATGGAAGCAGAATTAGTGGCTTTAGATGCTACTAGTACTAAATCAGAGTGGCTTTAGAATTTTATGAATGACTTGCCTTTCTTTGTTAAACCTTTATATCTAATTTCAATACATTATGACAGTCAAGCTACTATAGCTAGAGCTAAAAGTAAAAATTTTAATAAAAAAAGGAGACACCTAATGGTTAGACATAAATCTATACGTCATTTGATTTCTCATGGTGTGATTTCTTTAGACTTTATCAGGTCTGAAAGTAATATTGCGGATCTGCTCACTAAAGGACTGGCACGTCAGCAAATTCTTCAAACATCGAGGGGAATGGGATTGAAGCCTATAAAGTAGTTGCCACAGTGGACACCCGTCTTTAGAGGTATGGTGATCCCATGAATAAAGTTCAATGGGTAAAAATGAAACTGTATAGTAACAAGGGAGAGCACATAATATTTTTATTATTGCGAAAAAATTCCGAGTACCATTCCTATGGTGTAGTGCTCTCTACTGTGATGTATAGGAAGAATTAAATTATGAATGAACTCAATGGCATATTTTTTTTTTTTGCAGGGTAATGATCATAGATTGCTCTTGGAGAGTTCACGAGTGTGGTGGTGGGGTCGCCACTGTGAAAATTTGGGTAATTTTCTAAAGAAACTCGTGAAATAAAAACGTGTGCATGATCGTAACGCACAACACTGATAAAACCTATATGATTTCTCATACTATGTGTGTGGTGAATTTTAATATTGTTCAAAAAGGACTAGTTCAAAACATTTATGTTACTATGTTCTTTCATAATAAAACTCACTAACACTAAGTGTAGGTTCAAACCTTGAAAATATCTAACGCCTATTACACAGTATTATATGCTCAGAATTAATTAATTTTTAAATCATGTGGGGGAATGTTGGATTTTTTATTTAAAATTTAAAAAATATATATATATAATAATTTAAAAAAAAATCTTTTTGAGCCAGTAAAGTTTTTTGAGAACTATTTTTATTTTTATTTTTTAACGTTACATGCTTGCTACTTTTAAGGATTAGTGGCCTAATATATCTGATTAGTGGATTAAAACTAGGAATTTTTTAGTCGTTAAAAAACACATATTTTTTCTGTTCATGAACTACCAATTATCGTCATGTACTCTTCACTAAATCTCATCTAAGATTTAATCTTATTTTCTTCTATCTATCACGAATTGATTGTTATATATTCGTTCTATATTTTTTTTTTTATTACATATTCGAGCAATCTTTTTTTTATTACTCTACCAAATGAAGCAATTTTTCTGTCTCATATTTTGGGTTTATCAACCAATAAATTCTGAGCATTGAGAATAATCGATTAGCTGCACACAAGAGCTCCAACGGATTGAAGTATCTTGCAAGAGGGATGTGGTTGATTGATTACTCAGTACAGACGGGTCGTTTCCTCTTAAAGGATAGCGCCAAAATTCAACGTGCTTCAATCCACAAATTCACAGGATATTCTAACCCTTTTTTCTCTTGATTTTATATTGTTATCATTTGAATTTTATTATTTGTTTGTGATTCATATTTACTGTTTTTTATTTAATCTGATTGTTGATTTAGTGTTAATTTCTTTTTTTCTATCATATTGTGCTGCCTACAAAATATACCCTGAGATTGAAATAGTTCAAATCGAGTAGGCCAATGAAACTCATGAGAGGCTGCTAAAGGGTGATGTGAAATTCCGATTTGTTATCGACATTGAGAACTCTTTCGAGTAAAAACATAGGAAAAGAAGAGGATTTTCTTTTATCCAAGTAATCATTTTTCTTTTTATTGTGCTGGATTGTTGAGATGATGAAACAAACATTGCTTCTAGTTGTCAATTATGGTTTACCAAGCCCATTTGAAGAGAAAACGAGTTCATTTCTCTTACTAGCGTCCAACAAGTCCAGGCCTTCAGCAGATGAAAGCCTTCATTTGAGCCATGAAAGGCAGTAACTTCGGCCCTAAAGTACGTTAGAATAATTATTTGTGAATTAAAAATGTAAAATGTGAGAAAGTTGAATAAAATATTTCTCTCAATTAAAATCCCTAAATAGCATCTAGTTGGGTGTTTTTTCTTCTCCAGCTACTGATAATTATTTCATTTTTTTTCCTCTATTAAACATAAATTATTTATATTAAAATTTTAAAATAAAAAAATGTATTTAAAATTTAAATGACAACTACTTCTCTTTTTCCATTTAAGAAAAGAAAAGCTAATTTCCCATCGGTACGTACTTGCAACATATGGAAAGGTTGACAACTCTCAACAACAACATATGGTAAATCATTAAAAGGTTTTGGTCGTGAAATCTTGAAAATTAATGGCATTCCCTTCTTAAATGTAAAAAAGAATTTTATATAGTACAATATATATTCAAGTTGCATAATTTTATCTTTAGAGACTCTTAATGAATTTTTTCAAAAAATAAAAAATTAAATCTATAATCAATTTTTTTAATTTAATACATTATTTTGATATAACAAATACATATATATTCACAGTTGCTTCATAAGTGATCCAGTGTTTTCTAACAATAATTATAGTTATCAATGTCATAAATATCAGTAAATAAGAAAAAATAAAGATTATTTTATGTGCCTGATGCACTCAAAACCTTTTATATAAAATACTTGAGTCTTATCTTTCTAAAATTAAAGAAAAATTAATTTTTTATGTATAAAAGAGCATTATTTTTCAATGCGTGTGGATAAATTCGTGAAAAAAGAAAATCTAATTGATTTCATTCTACGCCTAACAAAATTCCTGAATGTTGACTCCAGTGGTTGAGGGTATTCAAACATTAGCTGGTTGACAGAAACAAGAATGTGGGAGCTGAGTGGGGGGCATTGCAAAGGAATAGTATTGCCGAATTGCACCTACTGCACCGAATTTCTATGTATATGTACAATTAGGGGAGAGCAGTTTTCGGTTTAAATTAAAAAATCGAATCGAATCGATTCAATTTGATTCAATCGATTCGGTTTTAAAATTTAATCAGTTCGATTCGATTTATAATTTTGATAATTTCAGTTAATCGATTCGGTTCGGTTATTTTCATAAAAATAAAAAAAAATCGAACCGAACCGAAATTATTAATATATATAGGAAATCAAAGAAAATCGAATCAAATCTAATCGAACCGAAATCAAAGAAAACTGAATCGAACCTTATGATTTTTGAGTTTTGATTTCTAATTTTTTTTATTTTTATGTTTTATTATTTAGATTTAATGTTAAAAATATAAAATTTTATAAATTTCATTTGATCGGTTTAAAATCAAACTGAACCGATATTTATCGATTCAATTCGGTTCGATTTTCTCTTATTAATCAATTTGATTCGATTTTTAAAATTTTTAATTTTTAATTTTCGATTTTATCGATTCGATTCAGTTCAAAACCGAATCAACCGTTTGCACGTGGCTGCATTTATTTTTTTATAAATTTAAAATATAATTTTATTTTTTTTATTGAATTTCATATATTATATTAAAAATTTTTAATTAAAGATTATTTTCTAAAAATTAATTACAAGACTTGATAATATAAAATAGTATATGTGAGTGTGCGCTGGGTACGTACACGCGCGTAATTGAATCGATTTACAAATTGGTGATTTGGACGGCATACGTGGGAGCAAGTAAGTGGCTTAAATTGTGGCAAAGCCAAATGCATTAGCCTAGGCAACAATGAATCAACACTAGTGGATATGTGCACATGGCTTCATGTGGGGTTGACCTTCTGGTGGGTCCTGTCCAAATCAACCAATCAATTTGAAAATTATATGAAAAATAGAGGGAGATGTAATTGATTAATATGTATACACATACATGCATGGCATGCACTCCTTCCCTTAATAATTCTTCTAGCCTAATTTTCTTTTACACACTTAGAGATGGGAATAAGTAGAATATTAGAAAAAATTATTATATTTAAATTTAATTAATATTTTTAAAACTTAAATTTCACCTAAATTAAATTAAAATTTATTCTTAATTATTTAATTTCATTTCAAATTCGATTATTATTATCCATAAAACACTAAACTCATTTAATTTTATATATTTTAATTACTAATTTACATAAAAAATTATTTTGATTAATAATTTATATTTTAAAATTTTAATAATTTTATAGAATATTTAAATTCTATTTTATATCAACTAAAATATATAAAACTTATAAATATTATGATAAAAAATATATATGTTGTATTTAATTAAATATTTATATAAACAGGTTCGTTCGGATAATGGATAACTCAATTATAAAATTTAAACTTCATCCAAACTCATTACGAGTATTATTTTTCAAATTCAAACTCACCCTAAACCTAGTTATATATACTCAAACCTGTCATATTAGGGTTTGATCAAATTGAATACCCGTAAAAATCTGACCCATTGATATCTCTATACACACCTATTCATTCCTTATATCATCAACATTTTTTTGCAATAAAAAAATTTAGAGTTCATCTAATATAAGTTCGAACTCATATGAGAATGAGTTTAATTACCGTTAGATTAAATATTCGTATCGAAATATATACATAATTAATTAAAGTGCATATATAAAGTGTAAAAATCTATATAAAAAAAAATTAATCTAGTAATAAATACACTTATTCTCATATGAATTTGAGCTCTCCATAAATAAACCCAAAATTTAACCGTCTGCCTTTACTCATTTTTATACAAACTGTTTGAAAAGCCTATAGATTAAACTGCAAATCAAGTCCTTATATATAATGTCATTGGAATGCACACACCACACAGCATATAAATATTTGAATACCCTTGTTTTATGTGTAATTACAACCAAAATTAAATTAAAAAAAAAAGATTAATTATCCAAACTCAAACAGACACAATTCAGTATACTTATGCACAGCGAGCAGTGTGCGCATATAATTTTTTTATCCTTAATTAATCTTAATCTATGTTTCTAATCCCATAAGTAATCATGATTAAGGACAATTGTCGCCAAATCTTCTTTTCTTTTATTTTTAGTCTACTTGGGAGGAATAATTAATCTAGCGTAGTTCAGTGGGGTGCAATTAATTAATAACGCAAAACTTGGATTAATTTGCTGACAAATTCATTGACGTTCGAGGCATGATGAGTAGAGCAAATGATTAGAAGTTAGGCCTGCTGCTAGAATCTTTGATTGGAATTATTGTCCATGTATATATATATATATATATATATATATTGTGTGTGACAGTATGGCCGTTACAGATTAAGACGTTAGAATCTTGGTTAATTAGAAATAGATCGAGATCCTTGAGATCATGAACACCTCAATAACCACCACATGGGGACATCGATTGATTGAAGTTTGGCCTCAACAGATTTGGATGGGGAAATTTTTTTTTTTTCCTCAAATTTTTTTGTTGTCATTATTTGTGGGTCGATTCAATCCTTTGTTCTCGATTTTCAAACCCTGTAATTAAAATATATTTCAATGATTAGATGGATTGTCAACTGAATTTACTTGCTAATATGTCTATTTTATCAAAAGTTTAATTTTTGGGATACCATCATAAAAGAAAGTTGTTTTTTGTATATAAATTCTTTAATTTTTGATATGAATACGATTTATTTTTTAAAAAATAAATAAATAATTATTTTAAATAATGACTAACGTAAACTCCAACTCATTCGATAATGATTTTAAAAACTATTAAATTTTTAAAAGGTGAATAGAATGGTTGTAATAGTAAAAATAGACAGGAACGTCAATTTTACTATGCATTAATTGAAAGGTGAAAGGAGAAAAGGTTAGGTTTTAGCCACTAGGCCAACACAAAACTAATAATGATAAGGTTGACAGTGAGAAAAGCAATTCCAGTGACCACTTATCATGGGTCTTGAACTTTTTTTTCCCCTTCTTTTAGGAGGAATTTGTGTTTCTTCTAAGATGGCATAGAGCAATAAAACTTTAAAATAAATTAGAAAAAAAAAATTTCAATGAGTGGGTTTTGATCTTAGGAGTTATAGTTGCAGAGACGAAAAAAAAAAAAAAGTGATTAGATGTTAAGAAGGTGTCTGCAATGATAATCAATCTTGTGTTTTACCAAATATTCAGAGATTTTGGAGCCCACTGCATTTTTTCCCTGATTGTGTCAATTGTCTTGGCTGGTGGTGCAGAGATGAACAATATTACAAGAATCTAGTGCTTGATAGAGAAAAGAGAGATTAACCCATGTGATTGTGGGGTTAACATATAAAGCCATTGTCTTTCTTTAGCTTGTTTAATGCCATTTTTTAATTAATTCTTCTGCTCACAAATTATAAAGACATATGTGGGTTAAGACACTGACTTATAACTAGTCGTCTTTGTGTCATGGCCAAACACACAGACACCTTGTAAAATCCTCAACCGCCATCATCACTACCATAAATGTTTTCCGTTTGGTCCAACTAATCAC
This sequence comes from Hevea brasiliensis, assembly GCF_030052815.1. Classification (NCBI taxonomy): domain Eukaryota; kingdom Viridiplantae; phylum Streptophyta; class Magnoliopsida; order Malpighiales; family Euphorbiaceae; genus Hevea; species Hevea brasiliensis. The sequence goes on along the minus strand of NC_079507.1, from coordinate 70,587,146 downwards.
AAAGCTTAAGTTTCAAGCTTACAAACATTAATTATAAAAAAAAAAATTAATTATTATCCATTTCATAATGTAAAATGATAATAATTAATTTTGATGTAATTAGTTTAATTCTATTTAAAATAAAATAAAATATAGAAAGAAAAAACAGAGGTTCTGAAAGGCAATGATTCCTCACCAAACAGATTTTAGATGGAAAAAGGAAGAGAAGACGCCTTTTGTGCGTGTCAACTACCCATAATGATAAACTTTTCTCTCTCTCTCTCTCTCTCTTAGATAAGACATTCACGTCCTTTGGCAGTGGCATAGCACAGGGTTTCAGATAAGAGAGAAGATTCTCCCGTTACGATTGTTACACCAACCATGACCGTACGACCATGTGGGTTCTGTCACACGCTCGCTTGCTTTTCTCCTTTTTTTTATTTAAATTAATTAATTAATACTCCTATATAGTATTAAAATCAATCAATGGCTGATACGTGTCATGTAAGCCCCGCCAATCACTCCGCAAGCAAAGATAGGCCAATCAATCAGCAAATAATATTTAAATAAAATTTTCCATGAAAAGTTGAAAGTTGTAATCCAATTCCTCAATGCGCGCAGAGACCAGACCAGGAGTGGTGGAATTAATTATTTATTTATTTATTTACGAATTTTGCATGAATATATGGTCGGTGATTTATGGTTGGTGGAAGTTTTGGGTCCCATCTAAAATATTTAAGTATTTGAGCTGGCTTCTTTACTTTTGCATAGCTTACCTGTCATTTTAGATGTCTATATTTAAGAGCCGTCATGGAATTAAATGGATGGTATCTAAAAATGGGTATTTCTTTCGTCTATTTTTATTTAATAATTAAATTTTTTTATAAGATTTTTAAATGTGAATAAAAAAAAATTCACAAATTTATTTCCTTCAATTTTTAGGATATTGTTGAGAAAATGAAAAAAAATAAATAAATAGAGAAAAAGAAGTTTGCTGCTGATATGGTTGAAAGGCTTTACGATGGATTCTTATGAAAACCACTGTCAACTCTTCAAATGGACAAATTAAATATGAAATATCATTACCTTTCATACTTTATTATTAATTAATTTTACTTTTAGACTACTCATCAATCAATAATATTCTATAACGTTTGCGAGCCACAATATATAGCCTTTCATTAATTTCCCAAAAAATAAAATTATATATAATATATAGAAAAAAAAAAAGGAAAAGTATTTATCCGTAGCAAGATAGAGGAGGGAATGATGTGATGAAGTGGTACCCATTGCTCCACCGTCCACATGCTACTCACATGCTTGGTCTATGGTCATTATCCTTCCAAATGAACTTTCTCTTATATATGGGTTAGATAAAATCCAAAATACATCTTAAACTCAACAAGAAAAGTATTTGAAATAATGGGATGTTTAATGTTTAGCTAATTGTTAGGCAAATTGTAGTGGCCAATTCCATGGCTAAAATTGAATCCATGTGCATTATGCTTGTAGCTGGGGACATTTGGGGTCATTGCATGCTATGTATGTTGCTCTTTCATCAAGCACATACCTAATTGAATTTATGGGTTATCCTTTTATGCTTGAAGCATACACTTAATTATGTCAGTTAATGCTATTTTAGATTTTGTTTTTTTTTTTTGTCAACAATGATAGTTTTCATGATGTTATATGTTGATGATAAAATATATACATACAAGTACATTCATAATTTAATTAATAAAATTAATGTATGTACTAATAGTTATATATAAAGTATCAGGAGGAATTATTTTATGCTCTTAGAGCACATACTCCGTCCATATAAAATGACAGATTTCAACTTCTGCAAACATGAATATTCCTCTAGTTAATTTTTTTAAAAAGATTAAATAAAAAATAGAAATTCATTTCAGTAAATGTTCAAAAATTTCTCATTGATCTAATTAACTTGTTATTCATTAAACTTCAAGCTTTGTAGTTCTTCAACCCTTTTAAATTTTTATAAATATTTTTTTTTCAATTGTGCTTTTCAATAATTGGATGAATTTCTTTTCAAATAATTTAAAATTTTTAGGATAAATTATTATTTAGTCTCTAAATTATGTTAAAATTAACAAATATGTTCTTAAGTTTTTAGAAGTTTCATTACTGAGTTTTGATTTTATCAAAATGAAGATCCCTTTATAAAAAATCATCATTAATGAAGCATAAAATGAGTATAGTGCCCTTAATTAAATGGAAAACCAACAATATCTCAAACCTACTGAAACCACTAAACCCACTAAAACCATTAAATCTACAGTGGTCCCAACAAGATTGTTCATTGTAAAGTCATGAACAGATTTTTTGGCAATGCAGGGGAACCCCAATTTATGCAACTTGATAAAATAGTTCTGCATAAGCATGCATTACCCAACATTCACTCAGGCATTTCATCAAATGAGAGACACGCATTACTCATTATAAGCATGCTAAAAAGACTTAAAATTAATGTATCTAATGCTAGTCAACAAAATTAAAAATCTAAACTCTCAAAAAAATTTAAATTAAAATTACTTCAGAACAACTGGATTCTCCAACACAACTCATTATCCAATTACTTGAATCTCTACTTGAGTTCCCACTTATTCATTTTCACCTAAATTTCTAAAAATTGCTTTATTTTTATGTGTTTCTTGATCCATTAATCCTAGCCAATATTATCTTCAAATCATAAAAACCTTCAAAAAGAATTCATATGTAAACATGTATAGCAGTTATCTATTCGAATTCAACATCATCTCTTGGAATAAAAGCCATCGACAAAACAAATCCTATCAACCCATAAATCTCCAAACAAACAAATATAACTAATAAAACACTCGAAAAATTAAACCCCAAAACACCTAATACAAAACCCAACACTACAAACTCACAACAAAGCTTGGCACTCGTCATTCCTTGTTTGCCGTATATGTAAGAGAGTTCAACGAGGTTTGGCTATGGCCACCTTAGTAGATTAAGAAGTTGGTTTTGGAGTCACCCAATTATTTAGAATGTCCGGATTTGAGACATTGTAGGCAATCTCAATTTGAGAGTTCTTCACTATGGCTTCTACACTACCTTGATGTCCACAAGTATGAGGAAGGGTACTAAAGAGGAGTCCAAGAAGAATCAATGACTCTCAAAAATTGAAACACATATTTATTAATTTTTTTACATAATTCAAAGACTAAAAAGTAATTTATCCAAAATTTTCTCATTATTGTGATAAATTTGATAAATTAATTTATTATCATCTAAACTATTTTAATTCACTCCAATATTTCATGTAATCTAAATAAAAACTCTAAAAAGTTTTCTCGCCAATAGTGTTATTCAAAAGAGTAGGCAAATTATAGTTAATTTTATAGCACACATTCATGCAAATAGTTATGATTCAACTAACAAATATTGTCACACAATTAATGCACAACTATATTTTCTGTGGTGATGAATTCCATTTTTTTTTCCTTAGCCAATTAAGCATATTACCACTCGAAAATCGAAATCCCATTTGGAGATGACAAATCCATTTCATATAATTTTATATATTCCTTCACTTTAATTCTATCATGGAAATTTTATCCATTAAATATACATGACATATGTTTTTACATTTAAATTATTAAAATTATATAATTCTATTTCTAAAAAATTTTAAATCTAAATTACCTACACAATAACTATTACTTAAAAAATATTGGATCTCATATAAAGGAAAAGAAGAATTTATCAAATAAAAAAAAAAAGAAATAAGATTATAAAATATGGCATGGCACTTAAAATTGTATGGTTTGAGAAATTGGCTATTAAATTCAATGTCAAATTAATAATTTGAGATTATAGGAACCTTTATTATTTTAGACAATTTATTTAATAGGAATCCATTAATAAAAATTAAGGCAAAAGAAAAAGAAATATATATATATATATATATATAATTTAAACCAAATAATCGTAAATAATTTATTACTCATAAGAAAAAAATAACATTACAACAAATATTTAAATAATAATAATAATTATAATAATTATTATTATTATTATTATTATTATTTAAAAAATCAAAAGATGTACATAGTGTTTCAAATATATATATATAGAGAGGCACACAATAGCAAAGAAGAAAGAGCAATGCAATGATGCATTTATACTTTCGACAAGAATATTATTGATTGATCATCCAACAGGATATAAAACCCTCAGACAAATTTAAAATAAAACTCATGTAACGGTAAATAAAATTTTTAAATTATACTTGAGTAAATTTAAAAATTTATTGGGCATGATAAAAAAATTTTTGGATGGATTATTGCAAACTACAAGCTATCCTCTCACTTAGTTTATTCTTTTATTTTGAGTTCATAATATAAAAAAATATAAGGAAGAGATATGGCTTCTTGTATTGTTTCCCACGGACAGCGACACCGTTGCAGTCTATGAAAATTTTTTGTGGGTATAAACCTGTAAAACAGAAAATAAATGAATCAGAAGTTCACCAAGTATGAACCCGGTAAGGATCATCTGACGATCAAGTTAAAGCTGATATGAGAAAATAATGTATTAAATTAATTAGGGAGAAAGAATATACCTCTACGTATTATCTGATCTCATTATATAGGATATAGACAATAGTTGATTATGATAGGTTAACTATGTAATTAATATAGATATTATTAGCTAGCATACTTATAAGATTATATTTTCATTTATAATGCATAGTTATAGATATTGTTATATTTGACAATCCCACAAAGATTGCTTATCTTTAATCAATATTATTTTCTTTTATTGAGTGGATCTTATAGTAGTTAACCAACTAAATAAGTCTCATGACTATACTATTAAATATAATTAGACTCATGGACTATCCGAAAATCCGAGTTATTGGATCATATTATATATATATATATATTGGGAAGCTATATCACATATATAAATTCTTTAAATATCTATTCAAATAAAAATATTTTCTACATTCGTATAAATTATTTTATTATATGAATATGTATTTAATAGTAAATTTAAAATTGTATTTTATACCAATATAAATATTTAGACTATATTTACCTGAGAGAGAGAGAGCCATTTTAGTTTGTACACGTCCTTCATTAGGAAACTACCTTACCAATTCTCATCTCACATGAAACTTCCCGAAACGGAACAAAAATATGTTAATTTTTTTCAACAATGCCACAACTACTCATACCAAATTCTAACGAACATTTACTTAGTGCTCTTATTCAAGCATAGTTATCGCTTCAAACACATACATTTGTTCAAGGATAAACTCGTTTTTATTTAAAATATATTATTTTTTCACATTTAAATTTAAATCATAGTGATATTTAGATAAAACCCTTATAATAATAACGATTTCAGAATTTAAATTAAAAAAAATGATTTTTATGTGAAATGAAATTTGTACGTGAGTTTTATAATGGATAATTAATTTAAAAGTTTTTTTCTTTTAAAATTGAAGCAATGAGCGGGAGGTTGAGACCCGGGATTCATGGTCAAAAAAAAATTTGAGTTAGAGAAGATTCCTGGTGCATGGTCTGGTCTTGGCTGCACCTCACTTTAGCCAAAGTAAGAACAAAGTTACTCAACTTAGACCAAACATAATCTTATACCTTTTCCTTTTCGTTTTGTAAAGATGCAATTGAGTAGAAGTGTCGTGTCGTGTATATCAAGGCAAGAAATCGGCTTCCTCTTTCATGGGTTCTTAATCTCTCTCTCTCTCTCTCTTCTTTTATCCGCACAACCCAATTTATCCAATCATTTTTCAATCAAAATTTTACAAATACTCTTACTGCAATGTAATTCTCTAATTAAATAATTTTGTAAAATGTATGCTGTTTTCCAATTTCAATGTTTTAAGAAATTATTTATGCAGTCCCTTAATTTTACTATTGGCGAATGATGGTTCCATGCAATGATCAAATCAAACATTGATGATTCAGTTTAACTAGGAGAACCCAAAAGTCAAAACCCTTAACTAACGCGTTAATCCATGGTCGATTGGTCCACATAATCAATGGTTCTAATTCTGTTGAGTTCATCATAATGTTGCGTGCACCTTTTTGTACACGATGATATATAGCATGGTAAAACCGTAAATAAATGCTCTTTTGAGCTAAAGCGTGAGAAATTGCTATGATGGGAGCCACTTGCTTCTTGCTCGACTCCATAATCTTGCCCCCGCTCCCCCGTGCCAATTATCAGCGGCCAATGAAGTGCTCGAAAAATATAAATTATAATTTTAATTATATATTTAATTCATAATAATTTTTTAAAATTAAAATCACTAATTTAAATTTTCTTTATTGAAAATGAAAATAATTTACAATTTTCCTACAGACGTGTATCTTTACATGTGAGACGTCGGATTCACATTCCCCCGATATTATTCAATTTTATCAAAATTTTGACTAAGCTTATGCATCTCTAGACTTAAAATCTTAAAAATTAAATTAAAAAAAAAAAACAGAATTTGTTACAATTTTTCAGCCTTCAAAAAGTCTTCGATCTATCATGGAAACACAATTGAGGATGTACCGAAGCCTTCCGAAGCCTGTATAGAGGTCAGAGGGTTTTAATGCCCGTGATTGGCGCCCGGGAAAAAAAAAATAACTAAAGAGAAAAGCTAAGAAAATAAAAGAAAGAAAGAAAAAAAAAGAAAATCTCGCAATTTATTTGTACGTTCAATTTCCTTTATCAATTTACCACAAAATCAGCAGGAAACCGTGACATCTGCTTCCCTTGTGCCGATTGCTGACATGGCGTCTCTACGGTTAAATCGTTATGGTTAGTTACAGCGAGGAAGGGAGACGAAGCGGTTACTGGCAAAAAGAAAATGTCGAGTAAGGGTTAGTTAACGAGCGTTGGGTTAGAAACAGGAAAAAAGGTGAAGCAAAAAACAAGAAAAAGGTAAAAAAGTTTCAGTTACTTAACGGCGTTAAGGTACGTTTTCTGTTTCATATTCTAGTTTGGCTCTATAAAAAGGTCGTTTTGTTGCAGCTTCTTCTCTGACTCCACACTTGTTCTTTCAATACTCTCTGCTTTTTCCCTTTTATCAACATTACTACAGAGAGGAAAGAGAAAGAGAGGAAATGGCAATGGCGGTGCCTTCCAAATGGGTTTGTGTGTGCGCGACTGTGCTTGTGGTGATGTTTGTCGGAGTTGCAGCCACTGTTCGAAACGATGGGATCTCTGGTCTTACCAGGTATATACATGCATTTTTATATTCATGTATACCTTTTGCTTCTCTTGGATTTTGCAAATGGCTGTCACTTGTTACTTTGATTTTACTGGTTTGTGCGTATGCGAAACAAAGTATCCTCTGTTTTACTATATTCACTTTCCACTTGTTCTTTTTGGTGACTTTTGATGTTAGAATCAAAAGTTTACCTGCATTATCTTGTTTCCAGGTAGTTTTCACGACTACTTCGGTTTCGTTCTTGAATTTTTGTTGTTTTTTAAAAAATAAGCTACGCAATGCTGCTTTCTTGTACTTTATGAGTTTGCTTAGGCGATAGTTATTAATTATTTGGGTTTTTTGCCTTCACATTTTCCTGTTTTATCCAGAAAATCTATCTGCATTATTTGGTTTTTAGGTGAAACGACACTTAGCGAAAATCAGTGTTTGATAGAGTCCTGAAATCCTTTTTCATGTTCTTGAATACCTTTCAAAAATTTGGGGCTTTTGCATCTTATCTACGATTTTTTGGTGACTCTATCAAACAACTTTTTCACATTGCTTTCAAAATCTGTTCATCTTCATTTATTTTTCGTCTCTTTCTCTCTTACCAGAAGTGGTGTGAGGTCACATGGAATTTAATGAGCTGCACAGAGACAGAGAGAGTACAATTTTCCTTTTAGGCCTTGTTTAAGTCCTCTAATTTTCGTTTATTCTTATTTTGCAGGAATGTGCAAACAGAGAAGTCCCCTAGCTCCAAGAACTCATCAATGGCGGCAAGGTAATGAAAGGACAAAACAACTCATAACGTTTAGCTTTACTGTTCTTGTTTTCTCCTTTCTTATCTAAAACGATCTCGGCCGTTGGTCTATCTAGTACCTTTGGTTGCACCGTTGGATGGTCAACGGATAAGCAACTTTCTTCAATAACTGTGTTTCGAGAATCTCTACCGTTGATATCTCTGGATCTTTAGATCTGGATCGTTTATTCGGTTATTGTCTATTCTTCGGATTCCACCGTTGAAAAGGGAAACCCTCCCTCTATTCCATCATGTTTTGCCTTCGGCTACACTCGCAGAATGTACTTAATTGAGGATAGTTTAGTCATTTGAGGCTCTCGGTGGTTTTTTTGTTAGAGTTTAACGGTTCTACTGGATAGTGATTGGCCTTGAGCACTGCACACACTCCGCCCAGCATCGTACTTTGTGTCCACCTTTCCTTTCCCTGACCTGATGAGAACTCTACTCGCTGCATGGGCCCTGCACGTGCCCCCATTTTGGTTTTGTTCATTTAATAACCTTTTTGTCGTTGATTTTTCAGTTCTGGGGAAGAGACTGAAGACTGGAAAAATGAGCACGCGGTTGATGACCCTGAAGAGGTGGTTGCCATGGTGGAAATGTATGGACCTTTCTTGCTTTTGTCTCTGTAGATTACCCTTCAATAACAATTAAAATGAAAATCTAACTTGCTTCACTAACAGAGGAAGAGAAGGATTTGGTGGTTGGCTAGGGAAGGGTAGCTGTTTAGGGAGGAGGTGGACATTATTACTACCCATCTTATCTGACCCATCTTATCTAGTTATTATTATTACTACCCATCTTATCTGACCCATTTCCATTACAATGCAGTTGCTAATTTTGTTGTTGTGTTTGTTGAATATAATTGAGGAATCGAATCTGCTTTTGGTTTTTCAGTTTCCCTTATTACCCTTGTGTTTTTGAGTTTTTTTAGAGAGGAATCATCATATACGTGGTAGCTACAACGTATCCACGTTCCATATCTGCTTTATCAAGTCAGTGACCTCATTTCTTTCATTCACGTTGTTTGGCTTTGCTACCTGCCACTGCATTGGTTGAGAGATCCGTGTTTTGCGGACATAATCTTTTTTTATCTTTCCTTATCCAGCAGTAAAATATACGTAAATGTACTTAGTACTCACAAATATTTGTCTTTTAAATTCATTGTTAGTTTGAATGGAAATTGAGATGGGGGGAATCAGTGGCTTTCTCGCATATGGTGACAACCCAGTTTAACATTTTCTTATTTTCTTTTAGCATTTGATACCATTTATAGGCTCAGCTGATGACGTTGCGAGTTTCTTGCATTGTTTTCAATGCGACAGCTTCAGGCCATGTGTAGCCAGAGGACCAAAGAAAGAAAACGTTATTGTTCCCTTTTTTGTGGGTTTGGCATCTTTGCTAACGAGTAGAAACCAAGTGGATTTCTGCCGTTAAAACTGAGAAGCCTTAAAGTTCCTCACTAAATGACAAAATGTCATCTTCCTTGAGTGCTTAGCAGCTAAAGAAATAAGGAACAATTACCCCGCCACCACCGACACACATTGTGTAGGAAATACTATTGTTGCATCCAGCAATTTACTTGATCCAAATGGTGAAATGTTTAAACTTTTAAAGATAATACAGATTGTAAAACTTTTAAAGATAAGATGATACAGATGGTGATTAATGTTAATACTAAATATTTGTATTAACTTTCAAATTGCAGGAGCATCCGCAACAGTACTGAAAGGAGGAATCTTGGATATTTCTCATGTGGAACTGGCAATCCAATTGATGATTGCTGGCGCTGTGACCCCAACTGGCAGAAAAATCGCAAGCGCCTTGCTGAATGTGGAATTGGTTTCGGCAGAAACGCAATAGGAGGCCGCGATGGTCGCTTCTATGTTGTTACTGATCCCAGTGATGATGACCCTGTGAACCCAAAGCCTGGCACTTTGCGTCACGCTGTGATCCAGGATGAGCCCTTGTGGATTGTGTTCAAAAGGGACATGGTGATTCAATTGAAGCAGGAACTTATCATGAACAGCTTCAAGACTATTGATGGCCGCGGGGCCAATGTTCACATTGCTAATGGAGGGTGCATCACCATTCAATTTATTACGAATGTGATCATTCATGGTCTGCACATTCATGACTGCAAGCCCACCGGCAATGCTATGGTTAGGAGCTCACCCAGTCACTATGGGTGGAGGACAGTGGCTGATGGTGATGCCATCTCTATTTTTGGATCAAGTCACATATGGGTTGACCACAATTCGCTTTCTCATTGCGCTGATGGCCTGGTTGATGCTGTCATGGGTTCGACAGCCATTACCATCTCTAACAACCACTTAACTCACCACAATGAGGTGTGCTTCATGCAATTTTTCATGTCCAACAATTTTTGCTTCCTCATTAATTAGTGAAAGCTAATGATGTCTCTTATATGCAATTTAATACAGGTGATGCTATTGGGCCACAGTGATTCGTACACAAGAGACAAGCAAATGCAAGTGACCATCGCGTACAACCATTTTGGAGAGGGACTCATCCAGAGAATGCCAAGGTAAAATTCAAGCTAACCTTTTCTATTTGTCAATAATTGCTTATTGTCTCTAGTTTTAGCCAAACTTAAATGATTTTGAATAATGAAAATTGCAGGTGCAGACATGGATACTTCCATGTAGTCAACAACGACTATACTCACTGGGAGATGTATGCCATTGGTGGGAGTGCAAATCCCACAATCAATAGCCAGGGCAACAGATATAATGCACCAGTCAACCCCTTTGCAAAGGAGGTATAACCAATTACCTCTTACCGCTCCTTTTTTTTTTTATTTCATGCTCCCAACAAAATGTAGAAAATGAATTTGCTGACTCTTGATGATGGATTTGGTTTAAAACAGGTGACAAAGAGGGTGGATACAGCTGCAAGCCAATGGAAGAGCTGGAATTGGAGGTCAGAGGGTGACCTTTTGCTGAATGGCGCTTATTTCACTCCATCTGGAGCTGGAGCTTCAGCTAGCTATGCTCGTGCTTCAAGCTTGGGTGCCAAATCTTCTTCCATGGTCGGATCAATGACTGATAATGCAGGTGCTCTTTCATGCAGAAGGGGACGCGGATGCTAATACAGTCCCAATCAATTAAATTTGGCCAAATAGGCCATTCAGTTTCTGCCATTTTTTTTTTTAAGCCATCGTTTCTTTCCAGAACTATCTGCATACAAATATATATTGGCAAGTGTACAATTTTTTACACTATGTCATTATATTGTTACACCCATATTTCCAGCATTCCCTTCTCTCTTTTCTTCTCAACCTCGGCCTGCTTCCATCGAAAAGAGCCCCCAATACCATTCTTCTAGGAGCAGGTGCGGAAGCGTTGCTCATTTCTTCTCTGTTTTTTTTCCCTTCTTCTACCCTTTTCAGTTGCCTGTGCCTCCTTTTCCTTCTAACCACCATTGAAGCGTCTTTTGAGTCTACATTGTCTGTCTGTGTAGTCTTTCGATTCTATAGGATTTGGAAGAGTTTGTGTTTCCTTTTTTTTTTTTTTTTTTATCATTTTGTCCAGTGATACAAGCAATAGCATGGATTTCAAGTTGTGGAAAAATTTAAAAAAAAAATGTTATAGACGATGATGCATAGATGTAGCAGTGATGTTCTGTGCCTTTTATCTTCTTATTGCTTTTATATTTATATTTTATTTTATTTTATTTATTTATTTTTTTACCTCTGTTAATGGAAGCAACATTTCTTTTACTTATGGGTTTCATCATGTTGTAGATTTACATGCTCCCCTGTTCTTCAGTTCATGTGCAGCCCTGCAACATCCCCATGGCAACAACTTTTATCCAACAGGATATTGTTTTTCACTACTTCTATTACCTCAGCAAAGCAAATAAATACACAACTTGATGATGGTTTGAGCGTTCGATCACTAACTTGTTGAAACCAAATCAATAAAATTTTAGGTTAAATTGGAACAGTTTAAGCAACATTGATAATTGAAATGGTAATTGGATATGCGATCCTCTCCTCACTTTCCATGTTCAACATCAGCAGTAGTGTGGTTTTGGGCAATCTGAATTAAATGTTGATTTATGCTCAACTCCAAACATGTGATGAAGAGGAAGCCAGCGGCTGCTCCATAATCATATTAGAGGCAGTAAACTGAAACTCACATGGAAGATGACGAAAACGCATGTGATCAAGGGCCCCATTATAGCATGTGAGAAGTTCTTTCCCTGCAAGAGAAATGGGGGGCCAATTTTAATTCTTGACCCAACTAGCACATGATATTCATATGAACTTTACTAGAGCTGTCAATTCAGCGCATTCTCCTGCATCCAGCATTGAGCGTCCACGTCAGGCAATCTCTATATAGGTTTCTTCAGCTTGCAAATATTTATAATGCAGTAATTTATGGTTTGGACAAACTGGAAATGGAGAAATGTTTGGAAGAGGTTCCTCTGCTTGTTCAATTAATCATGAATTCAAAGATGATTAGGTTACAAGTCCACATCACAACAAAGGATGATGTTGGAAGAGATAAAAGTTGCTTATGTAGGGTCAAGAGTAGACCCTTAATAAAAGATTAAGAGTGGCAATAATAAAAAATCTTTTGTTTCTTTTAAATTGCTCATTTTACATCCCAAAAAAAGGGACATGCATGGTTGGTTGGTGCTTCCTGAAACAGAATTTACCCTGATGATTGCTCAAAGCCACATATATTCCCTGGATTCTGTTCTTCCGATTTGGCTGTTCACCTGGATGAACATTTGTGAAGCTCATAACTCTCGATTAATTAACAATTATAAATCCACTAATTTGGTTATAGCCTAAATGCTTAATTGGTCATCCCTACCCTAAAGCACAAGGAATCAAAAGTTCCTGGTTTGTTTTACTTTCCTCTCTTCTGTTAGAAGAAAGAATACAAGTAATGAAGAAAAGGACTGTGTATTTGTCTGTGTCTCATTTACAGAGATATTACATCTATTTATACATGAAAATATGAACTAATTTGGACAAGAATAATAATTGCTATAATTATGCTACACAAATCTCCTATAATCATGCTAATTGCTGTAATTATGCTACACAAATCTCCTATAATCATGCTAATTGCTGTAATTATGCTAACACCCCCCTCAAACTCAAGGTGATAGCACAGGTGCCAACTTGAGTTTGCTTAAGAGATCCTGAAAGCGAGCAGGAGGATGCGTTTTGGTGAATATATCAGCGTTTTGGCTGACAGAGGAGACAGGAATCAAACATATGGTGCCATGAGCAACATGATGACGTACAAAATGACAATCAATTTCGATGTGTTTGGTACGCTCATGAAATACATCATTATGAGAAATCTGTATTGCATTTCTATTATCGTAATGAAGCATTGTGGCAGAAGAATGAGTGACACCCAAATCAATTAATGACCACCATAACCAAAGTAATTCAGATGTAGCATCAGCAAGAGCACGATATTCAGATTCTGTGCTAGAACGTGCAACAACAGTTTGCTTTTTGCTACGCCAAAAGATAAGAGAATTACCCAAGAAGAAACAATAACTGATTGTAGAGCGACGATCCGCGGATCACCACCAATCAAGATCGAGTAGCCGATAATACTAGGGAGGAGGTAGCGGAAAAGTGCAAACCATGAAAAAGAGTGCCTTTGATATAACGAAGGATCTGGCATCAGAGAAATGAGTTGAGCGAGGAGCGACATAAACCGGTGACGGATGAACAAAGATATGAAATATCGTGTCGAGTAACGTGAGATAAACAAGACTCGGACAAGTCGCCGATATAAAGTAGGATCATCAAGAGGAGTGCCATCAAGAGGTGTAAGTTTGCAATTGAGCTCCAATGGGGTTGATATCGTTTTGCTATCGTGATGCCCGCCGAGAAAGTAAGTCGGATGCATACTTGGCTTGAGATAGATAATAGCCATCAGAATTTTGAGAAACTTCAAGACCCAAAAAATAGCTGAGAGAACCCAGGTCTTTCATTTCAAAATGTTGATTGAGATAATGTTGTAACTCTAGAATACGGATGAATCATCTCTGTTATTATCATATCATCAACATAAAGCAAATGTAAGAATAATACCACCGCTTTCGCGAGTGAATAATGCAGAATCATGTGGACTAGAGAGAAAACCAATTTGAGCAAGAGTGGAACTAAATTTGGCAAACCAGGCCCTGAGAGCTTGTTTTAATCCATATAAGGCTCGTCGAAGTTTGCAAACCTTATGAGGAGAATGATAACCAGGTGGAGGATGCATATAAACCTCTTCTGTTAAATCACTATGAAGAAAAGTATTTTTGACATCCATCTAGAAAAGTTTCCATTTACGAACTGCAGCAATAGCTAAGAGATTGCGAATAGATGTTAATCGGGCCACTGGAGCAAAAGTTTCTTCATAGTCGATACCATACTCTTGAGTGTACCCTTTGGCTACTAAGCGAGCTTTGTAGCGTTCAATAGTTCCATCAGAACGGGTCTTGATTTTGTAAAGACATTTGCAACCAATAGGGGTCTTGTTTGGTGGAAGATCAACTACATCCCAAGTATGAGTTTTCTCTAAAGCCTGAAGTTCGTCAGTCATAGCTTGCTGCCAAAGAGGGTCAGTACTTACCTCACGATAAGAACGAGGCTCTGATACCACAAATGTAACGGCCCAACCCACTAGTGATATTGTCCGCTCTGGGTCGAAAGCCCTCACGGTTTTAAAACGCTTCAATAGGGGTTACAAACCATCAACTTATATACCCAGCATCTCTTCTGTGTTTTGTCGATGTGGGATTTGCCTAGGGTGTTACAATCCACCCCCCTTATGGGACTCAGCGTCCTCGCTGAGGTTTGCCTCACCATCGCTCAAGGTTGCACGCGGAGCGGCTCTGATACCATGTTAGAAGAAAGAATACAAGTAATGAAGAAAATAATTGTGTATTTTGTCTGTGTCTCATTTACAGAGATATTACATCTATTTATACATGAAAATATGAACTAATTTGGACAAGAATAATAATTGCTATAATTATGCTACATAAATATCCTATAATCATGCTAATTATTATAATTATGCTACACAAATCTCCTATAATCATGCTAATTGCTATAATTATGCTAACATCTTCATTTTAAAAAGTCTCACAAAAATTCTTGAGTTTTATCTTTGTTGCAGGAAAAAATCGTTTTCACCCGATTCCCGGTAATTGCTCCTGCCACAATTGCCAGTAAGGCGTGTCCAAGGCAAATTTTTATAACTAAAAATATTACTCTCTTCTTCACGTCATATATATATATATATATATATATATATATAAAAGATTGTTTAAATATAAAATTCACATGCATAAACTATTTATTAATAAAACAATATATCAAAGATTTATTTTTTTTAAATTGTGTTTTAATTATTTTTATTATAATTAATAATAAATTGATTCAACTTACATAGAATAATTAATTTATTAGAAAAATAAAATTTGTTAAAAAAAAATCTTATGAACTAACTTATAATTTTTAGAATATGTTTGATAGAATGTTAAAAAAATAAGAATTAAATGTTACCCTTATAAATTTTTTCCTTTAATGTTAATAAAAAAGTATAAATATTAATATAGTAAAAAGTTATAGTGCATCTAATATAAGTTTAAGCTAATATGAGAACAAGTTTAACAACTGCTAGATTAAATATTTTGCATTGAGATGTGTATGCAAAACTAATTAAAGTATAAGTAAAGAGTGCATAAATCTAAATATAAAAATTTAATTTAACGGTTGATAAATTCATTCTCATATAAGCTCGAATTCTTTATAAATATATTTAAAAAATTAATTTAAGCTCTTTAAATATTCAAATAATGTTAATTGGGAGGTTAAAAATTACAACAATAAAAATAACGATTAACCCTGTTAACCTTGTCCTCGTACGGAACACATGCTTATTGTTAAACAACTCGCAAGCACCTACTATAAGGTCATCCCACTAGTTGGGCTAAATATTTTTAATCTCAAATAGCATACAAGCCCTGCAAATGACAAGGCTACAACAACACATTGTAAGCCCAATAAATTATAAGAAGTAGTAAAATAGTCTGTCCGAAACAATTTTTAACGCAATAAAAAATATTTGGCTACCCTATTTCCTATAGTCTGAATTCTATTGCGTGTAACCTCCAATTAAAAAAACCAAGTAGAGAGAGATTTTTTTTTTTTCTCTGTTCTTAGGTTTTATCCAAAGGCGTGCATTCTCTTCCTTGCTGTTTAACGATTGCCCCTGCCCCATCTGGACAAGGGCGGCCTCCCCCTTGCCTAGAAACGCGGGTTTCCCTCTCCCACTTTTTTCGGGTGGGTTATCCATGATTCAACATAGAAGGTTTGGCCTTGGATTCAATAAGAAAGAAGCAGAAACTAGGAGATTAAAAAAAACAAATTGCACAAATTGAAACTGATATACATAAACCATCAGAACATCAACAACCAGCACCTTACAGTCCTTTTTCTTTCGCAAAAAATCAAAATCCCTTTTTGGCCACTCCTACTCCAATCTATTCCTTCTTTTCATCAATCCAGATAATAAAGAGTATTTGGTGCCTTAATTGGACAAAATATCATTTTCAGTTCAATTGGTATCAGAGCCTCAAAGAGCTCGCGCGGTCCCGAGTTCAATCCTGCCCTCTGCGCAAAGCCGAAGGTAGTGGGAAACTAATTTAAAGACTAATGGGCTCGTGTAGAATGGAGTGACAAAGAGTATTTTATGCCCTAACTGGACAGAATATTCTTTTCAGTTCAATTTAGATTTTGGTTTGCAAGTATTGAGCTTCTTGGTGAGGGTGTTATTTGGCCTACTAAGTATGTTTTCTGTGGTTGACGGTTGTTTCTATGGAGGAGAGTATCTTGAGAGCGTTCACAGAGTCAATTTATAGCTCCCGGCCTCTTAAAGCCTATAGGAGAATGAGATGGTCGAAACTCTTCCCTTCTCCTCTGTTATGCGGTGACCATGGCCGTTAATTTTCTTTTCCAATTTGAGCTGCTAAAGTGAAGCCCTCACTAATTTTGGGGTCTTGCCTGGGATGCATTTGCAGGCGTGTTGGCCAAATCCTTTTTGTTTTCCCTCTCCCATAGTAAGGATTTTGCAACTCCATTTCGGAGTATCTGGCATCTGCGACAACAACCAGTGCATCATGAAACATGTTTCGCTTGCGTGTAGACCATTCCAAGGGCTTTGTTTTGCGAGGTCTCGTTCATCAAGCAATATAACCATGTTTTCTTCTCACTTGTGATTCATCAGAATCAATCTCTCCCTAATGATTTGGCCTAGCCATCTGTACCATTAGTGCTGTCCCGTTTCTATGGATAGCAATTTTTCATTCGGGCCTAGGCAT
Source organism: Hevea brasiliensis (assembly GCF_030052815.1). Lineage (NCBI taxonomy): Eukaryota > Viridiplantae > Streptophyta > Magnoliopsida > Malpighiales > Euphorbiaceae > Hevea > Hevea brasiliensis. The sequence goes on along the minus strand of NC_079507.1, from coordinate 70,569,774 downwards.
TCGGGCCTAAGCTCGGGTTTGGACCCACTGAGATAGGGTTTTGTAGGGGTGAGTTTAGACTAAGCTTTTTTTTTTTGCCATGGCCTCCATATGTTCTGGGCTACAAGCCTTTTTCGAATCAATGACAATCCTATACGACAAAAAAAAAAATGCATTGCGTACAGAGACTACTTCATCAATATCACTGTAGAGTTAAATTTTGTACTTAATCAACAAAATAAACCTACAGTTTCTATCATATAATTTGAATCATCACAACATCATTAACAGTTCCAAATTCATTAGACAAATAATGAATTAACTCTTAAGAAGAAACATATTTACTAAAAACTAATAGCAGGTATAGGATCTTCCCCAAGTTTCACATTGACTACAAGAGTAATTCTACCGCTCCAAAACTCATAGCTTTTACATCTTTAAAATGACATAATTTTGACTCCACAAGGAGACACTGAAATCTCCAACATTTTTTACTAGATAAAATACTGTATTTGACTACACAACCAAAAAGTAGTAAAACTTATCCCAAGATCCTCAGTGACTACATCCCAGAAGAAGAGCTACTTCTCTTCCACCTTAGCCTTTTTTCCAGATGCTTCTTCCTTTTCTGTCCCTTCTGCAACTCCATCATCCTCCTCCCTTTTCCCTGACAAGCCATTACAGGAATTTGAAAAGAACAGTTATAAGCTGATATTTGTTTAACAACCAAAAATAGACAATATTAGGACAAGACGTAAAACTCTAACTTACTCTTGTTAGGGGTAGAGACATCTTTCTCATTCTCCACAGAAGAATCATTCTTAATCTTGTCAGATAAATTTTGCTCATTCTTCTTAGAGTCATCAATCTCAAACGCATACCCAGAATCAGTAAAATGGGCTTTCACCAATAAAAGAGCCTTGTAGCGATGAGAAATCTTGTTCTTTTCTTCCTTTGGCATCTCCGCAAAACTAGATAAAAGAGAAATTGCAGCATTTAGCAGAACCTTTGCATAAATGATTTTCAAGACAATGCAGGATAATTGCCAGAACAAAAATGAATATAGGGTGAACTTACGTTTGCTCATAGCCATCAGGTTGAAATATTGGATCCCATCCAAAATCCTTGGGTCCCCTTGGAGGAACTATTTTTCCCTAGACAATAAAGCACCAAATCAAATGTTAGTTCAAAGCAAAAGCATTTAATAGAACATATCATATTATGATAAGTTAACACATTAAGTGTACCATAGTTTTCTCAAGAAATGTCAGAGGCTCTGATTCCGCATCAAGAGCAAAAGAAAATGTACATAATGCATAAGCCGATTTATCCTCATATGCAGCTAACAAATTGTTCAAACCTAAAAGAAGACAAAGCAATATGATTACAAGATATGAAAATAAACAAATATATACATATATATATCATGAACATGTCTAACAAGCAAAACACTGAGAAATACAACCTTGGAGACCAGTCTTGTCCAGATACCACTTCCTGCATGATATTTAATAATCACATTAATTTAAGGCAATCATTGAACACAATTTAAAAAATAAAAAAAAAAATCCATAGAGATATCTGTATAGTGCAATGATGAGATTTTACTATCATGAAGAAGAACAATTACTCCAATAATTAAAGGGAGTTTGATTTCATCAACTAAACAGTCATTCCATCCATTTTTCTCATATTTAGTCTTTAGTCATAGCTAAAAAGACTAAAAACCTATCATTACCAACACTCATCCCTCTCCTCTCCTCCCTCAAGTCACAAACCTGATTACCCCCACCCAACAATTGGGCCCTTGCCCCCACCCTTCAGTTGCAACCCACCCACGCATCATTACAGGCCACCCTAATGTTGCATCCTCTCTCCACCATCAAGCACCCTCCCCTGCTTTCTTCAGTTGCCACCCACCCAACTTTGGCTGTCATAGCTCCAGTTGGCGTTGCTTCCATCAAAAAAAAAAAAAAAAACCATCATCATCATCATCATCTATTTTATTGCTCTCCACATCCTCAATCGCTCATCCATTGTTGATTACCTTCTTCCAAAAGAAAAAAAAAATCCCCACTCTTGTGGTCTCTGTTTTTATTCTCCTCCGCAGGTTATTGTTGTCACATGCCTCCCTCATTGATTTGCAATTGCAAGCTTACCCACCTTCGTTTGATTTTGATACTACAAATTGTAAGATGGTCGATTATTTTGGATTTGTTATTTAGAATTGCTTTTCTAGATATCAAATTTGATATTTTCAATTTATCGAGTTTGCAATTGTTTGTTTTGATTTCAATTTTGAATTTGCAAATTATGGATTCATTGGGGATTTGAAGATTATGGGTATGATGAGGATTTGGGTTTATTGATTCTTTATTGGTTTGTAGTGGATTTCGATTTATTGTTTATAAGGTTTGTTGATTTTGAATTACTTTGTTAAATGTTTGGATTTGCGATAGGGAAAGAGAAATGGAAAAATCAGAAATTGGGAAGAGGGAGGGGAGAGAGAGAGAGAGAGAGAGAGATTCTACAATTATTCGACAGGTATAGGGATTGGGGCATGTGTATTATAAGAATACAAACAAAATATCTCCAACTTGACTTGCTCGATTGACAAAATATAAGAGAAAAATGAACGGATACACTATTTAGTTAATGGGAAAAAAAAAAAAAAACGCAAGAACATAATCATGTAAAAATCAAAAGACATGGACTTTAATCTAGAGTGGGAAAACCCAGGATATGAACTTATAAGATAATGGTACTAGAATAACGTCAAAATTTTCAAACAGATTAAAAAAAATTGACATTTAAAGCGGCCACATGAAACAAATAAAGAGCTAATTTATATCTCCATCTTTTGGTTGAAAAAAAAAATCTAAAAAGCACAGCTATAATTGAAGCTATCAACATCACTGGTCATGCGTTTAATTCAGTAGGCTGCACGGAATCAATTAATTTTGGAAAATTTTTTTCCATCAATTTAACACAAATAATTTCACTCATATGTATAACTATGAAATTGAAAAGCAAATGGAAAGAAACGAAATTAAAAATTACAGAGGTTGTTTCACCTCATCAACAGAAGAAAGTGAGAATAATAAAAGACTTACACGTATGGCCCTGCAAACAAACAATCATCAATCAGCTTATAAACAAACTACATTTGCAAAATTAAGCACTAAAAGAGAAATATATTAAAAAAAATTCAAAACCAAAGCCAAAAGTTGGGTACCTGGAAGACCCTTGAGGGCATTGTAGCAGAGACAAGTGTCCTCCACCAACACTGGACCTTTCACCTTCCATTTGCAGTAAACAAGAAGAAATCAGTATCAGTCTCACGCAGAGATGAACACACTCACGCGAGATCAAGGGCACACGCCAGAAACATTCACAGACAGATATAAATACCTTTTCAGCAGCCAAACGGGCTTTTTCCTTGGAGATCGCGTCTGGTTCTCCTTGCAGCTCAGGTACTGTAAAAGAAAAAGGCAAATTACAGGACCTAGTTAGCTTTGTAGAGAGAGAAAGAAGGTTTTAGAGAGAGAAAGACAGGGCGATGGAGCAAGCAAGTACGATCAATCTTCAGAGATCGCAAGGGAATGGACTGGCCGATGATGGCTCGTACTTCCTCCAGCTTCTTAACGTTGCCGGTGACGAAAGTCACCGGCTGAGTGATCACCACTTTCTCTGCTTCTGCTGATGCTGCCATATACCTAGTCCCGACTTTTCCTTTTCCTCTTCTTTTTCCTTTTCTTTTCCTCCTACTTTTGTCTATCTTTGTTTTTAAGTGAGAGAGACAGAGAGAGGGAGAGATATTTATAGGGCTTTTGATTCGAGAGGAAAGGAAAATGAAGAACCGCTTAAAAATTGTGCTTGCACTCAACTGATGTTGACCTGTTTGGTTGCCCTGCTAATTTCATACCTCGGTTTGAATAAGATTGTACGAATTTTTTGCAGCCAATTGCCAAAAATGACCCTACAGCATAGTGTATTGTATTTGTTAACGGATTAATTTTTTTTTTAAAAGTGTTTTTTGATGTAACAATTCAAACATTAAAATATAAAAATTAATATAAAATAAATTAAATAAAATATATATTATGAAAAAGTTAATTAGTTATTTTATGATTAGTCAATTATTAATTATTACTCTTTTATTTTATAAAAATAATTTTATATTTATTTTCATATAATTTAAAAAAATATAATTAAGACAGTTAAAATAATAAAATTATTTAATTTTTCTTAATATATCTTTTATTTGTATGCTCTATTAAAATTAAATAATTCATATTACTAAAATTTTTTAAATGAATTTTATTTTTAATAAATATTAGATATATTAATAAGTTAATAAATAAATTATAATTTTAAAATAAAAAATATTTATAATTTGAAATATATAAAGAATTTATTCTTATATTAAGCTCTAAAATTAAATTAAAGGAATCGTTATGATTATTTTAAAAAAAATATATTTTTACTTAATATAAGATTAATATCATATGATAATAAATTTTATAATTATCAAATTAAATATTTATATTAAAATTTATATAAAAAAATAATTAAAATATATATAATTACTATATGAATTTAAATATAAATATATAATTTAATAATTATTAAATTTATTTTTATATAAAATTTAACCTATAATAAGGAGAGAGAAAATTTGTGGATTATTTGGAAGAGAAAAGGTGAGAGATATAAGTAATGTGACATTGATGCTTTATGGGAAATAAATAAAACGTTGATTAACGTAATGTAGGGACATAAGCGTAATTGAATATGTCAACTTTTAGTGAAGAAAAGTGTGAAAAGCGGTGAAAGAAAGAAGAGAAAAGGAGAAAGGACAAAAGCAGTTTCTGAAGAAATTAAAATGCGATGATAGTTAGTGGAGCAAAGCCATCTCCTTGGGAGGGAAGGGAAGGGAAGGGAAGGGGAGGGAAAGGAATGCTTACTTTTTGCCTTTTGACCTTTCCTCTCTTCCCATTTCCCCGAGTCAATACCTTCCCTCTCTCTCTTCAACTTTTTAATTAATTTTGATTTTTTTTAATTTTGATTAACTTGATTAAGTTAATTGAATCCGCACCTCTACTCTTTGGATATGACGCTCTTCCTCTCTCTCTCTCTATTAGAAAGTGTTTCATACCAAGTTAAGAAAATTACTCCTATGTCCTGTTGCAATGGATGATTTTAAAAAAAAATTATTTTATTTTATTTTAAAAAATTAAATAAATATTAATCATTTTTTTAAAATTTTTATTATTATTTTTAATAATTTTTTATGTAAAATCTTAAAAAGCTATTAAAATGAAACGGAGATAGTAAAACTTAAAAACTAAATTTTAGTCTTACAAATTTTAAAGAAGTAATTATTAAATAAATAAAAAATAATAAATTATGAATAATTAATGATATTTTATATGAGATTAATTAAAAAATTTAAATATAATAAGTTCTGTTAAGCTTAAAAGTTAAGCTATTCTCTTCCTCTTATAGTGTCTAAATATTATTAATAAAATATTAAAAATTATAAGGTAATAATTATCATGTTAATATCATACTAAATGCCATATTTTAAATAAGAAAATGAATATAAAATTTTACCATAACATCAATAGAAATTTTTAATTTAATTAATGAGCAATTTACTATTTAATTCTTAAATTTTTCCTGTATTTTAAAAATTAAAAGATTTAATCTCTATATTTGATCATTGTTAAAATTATTTAAATTTTTTTATTAAATTTGTTCTTATTAAAATTTTTATTGAATTCTTTTTATAGAACAAAATAAATTAATTTATTTGATAACAATTAATTTTAATTGAAAGAAAATATAAGTCAGGGATAAATTATTTAATTTGTAAAATATAAGTATTAAATTATAATATCGATTAAATTTTATTGACTAAACAGTAAATTTTTCTTAATTAAATAAATATATATTTACTTTTTCACTTACAATAATAATAATATTAGATATAACGACCTCTAATTTTAACTGAAGTATAAATGAGAAGCTAAATTATTTAATTTTTATACCGAGATCAAATTGTTATTCAAGGATGGACAGAATCCTTACCCACATTCAGTCTATTGATCAAAAGATTGACTATTTTACTTTATTTGCACAAAATATGGACAAAAATCTATAGGTCAAAATAGCCAGTTTGGATAAAGAGCTCAAAACCTTAATCAATTATTTATTTAATTAATAAGAAGTTTAATTATATTAATATAATAATTTTATCGAATAATCAGTATAACATCGATCACACAATTATCGTTTTAATAATGATAAAAAATCGAAAAATTATTATAGTAATTTTTTATTAATATTAATTAATGCACTCAACGTAGCTCCGAAGTTCCAACTTTTCCACATTTAAAAAAGTTTTCCCAAGTCAAGCAGAGGGAGTTATCAGTGAGGGCAATGAGATCAGCAGCTCCTGCTTGATCATTAATTACTTATTAATTCAATGCTTCATCTAATAAAAAAAAATGGGATTATATATAGATCCGATTATTCAAATCTTATGTTATCAATTCCCATAATTTAGCTATTTAGTTTTTATTATAAATTTTATGTAAGGTTTGGTGTAATAATTTTGATTTTTTTATAATATTTAATTTATATATTTTTTATTAATAATAAATATTATTTATTATTTTTCATAAATAAAAATTTTATAAATATATGTATTTATAATTATTAATAATAAAATATATTATATTTTTAGATTAGTTGGATTATAAATATGATTGATCAAATATTTCTAATTTTGATTAAGTTTAGGTTTTCTCAATATTAATTTGATTGTTTAAAGTTGAACATTAAAATAATTTCAGATATTTTTCTTAATTTTATAAGTGTCAACAAATAATTTGAAACGCTTCAACCTTTTTATAATAAGTTCAAGTCAAATATTAATGATAATCTCTAATTATACTCTTTCTTTTTAGTATGGACCGAAATTCTATTATGATCCAATTATGACTAGTTATAGATATTAGGATTATGTAATATTTAATTAATCACAATTTTCTATATTTCATTTATTATAAAAGCTTACAGAAAATTCGTTAGAGGAATATTTCGATATTAATTTTCAACTGTATACACAATTAAAATTTTAAAGTTGGTTAAAAATTTAATTAATTAATTAAAAAATTTATTTGATTTAATTTGATTTGATTAATCAAATGCATACATTTAATACCCTAAAGAAAATTATTTTTTCACAGGAAACAAATAATTTATAGTGACAAAATGGAGTTTTATAAAAATAATTAAAAAAAAACCTATCATGTAAATTATCTTTTATGTATATAATAACTTTTTTTTTTACGTTTTATAATATATTAATTTGTAAATCCATTAATAATATGAGACAAATATTTTAACATGTTTATTATAAGACAATAAATATAAAGGATATCTTAAAAAAATATTTATTATATTTTAAACATAATATATGTATATATTATATTTTACATATAATATATATAATAATTTAAATATAAGATATATTGACTATTTAAATATAAAAATTTAAATGAATAAAATAAAATAAAATTTCAAAGATTAAATTAATAAATTAAAAATTAAGATAAAAATACTTTAGTCATTTATATTATAATTAATGATAAAAATACTTTAGTCATTCATATTATAATTAATGATGATTTATTAAATTTTAATAAATAACTAATTTATTAAAAAAATTACTTTAAATTAAAAATAAAGAAATTAAGTTATACAATCGTTAATATTAAACTAGTGATACATCATACATGCCCAAAAGTCAGGCAACTAGTTGGGCTAATAGTTTTCATCATAAACAGCATACACCTGTGTGTAGTCCCATGGGCCAATGGGCTGAGGCGGCGGTTGCTAACCCAAAGGGAAGCTACACCCATATTATGTGGGCACTGAGGGCAATAACAAAAGGTAGGTTAATCCACCTATGGCAACACGGGCCTTCAACTTTGTATGAGGAATTGAAAAAGAAATATATCTGTGCAGCATCCTAATTCTAGTCCAGTGATCACATGACACTTCATTTAATTGTGTTTTGTTCTGCTCAACTGTAAGATCATTTTCAACGCATTCACATTCACAATAAATATTTATTTTATTCTATTTGTGTTCCTCTCTGCTGCATATGGGTAGCAGTAAAGAGGTTGATCTCATGGAATGGACTGTGAGATCTTCATCTTTGACCATTGTTTAGGAATTGGTAGTTCATCCAATGGCTGTTTATATGCCGTCAGATCAAGAGTGTATAGGGCCATCCACTTCGAAACTTGCCTGCCTTAGAGGATTTATTTATAGTTACAGACCCATAAATGCTTAATATTTTAAAAGGCAAAGGTGGTGTCTGAGTAAGCAGATTTGGTTGAGAGGCAGAAATAAAAACTCTGGAGAGATTCCAATGGGGAAATTCCCAAGACCACGACCCTTGAAGTAAGGGGGGATTGAAGCAGCGCCGTTTAGCTTTATGGTTATAACGTATTAGTTTTAAGGGATATTTAAGTCCTACATGGAACAAAATACTTTGCTTTAATTCATATTATTTAATAATTAAATATAACAATATAAGAAATGGAAAAGAGGGTTTTGGTGAGGCAATTAGTGGATTCCCACCCTCGCGTGACGATACCTCAAAATCAGGGATGTGCTGTTTCTTCCTAAAGCTTGCCTTGCCTCTCTAGTCTCCACTTACTCCATCCACTCACTGTCAGAAACTCCATTTTTTTAAAATTATTTTCTCACCACATTAAGTTATAGATTAAGACATGCTTCTCTTGCTTGGTTTGGTTTTATGAAAAATTTTTATTTAGATTTGATTTCTTATAAAAATAAAATAAAAATATGTAAAATTCATGTATATTATATATTTTTTATCTTAATTTCATAATATAAAAAGTTTAAATAAAAAAAAATATTGATTTTATTTTTCTGGCTTTTTTTCTCCTTCTTTTTCATGATTATTATTATTATTATTATTATTATTATTATTATTTATCGTCATGAGGTGTATTCCAGTTATTAGTTAATAAAACTAATTACTCTCTGAATTTCTCAATAGTCTGGAAATTAAGGAAGTTGAATAGTAAACCGTAGGACCTCAGATTAGACGACACATTTACATATTAGGCTCAAACCTGAGATTTCTCTCAAGTCTATTTTATCATTAACCACTATATCAATAAATCATTGATTTTCATGATTATTTTGGAAATGTGAGGTTGACCCATTTTTACGTGGGCCCACTTCTTAGAGTTTCCTTGCATGGCCATATGATTGCCACCCTTTAGCTCTTCATCATGGTAAACATCTAAATCCTCTAATTAGCCTTTCATTCTTTCCCTCTAGACTCTAATAGGGTCTTTTGATTTGAGCATAAAGAGGCTTTATTAGGGTATATCCTTTGTTTGTTTGTTTGTTTTTTTTTTTTTTTTTTTAAGCAAAGCCTTTGTTTGTTACTTCATATGAGAACACCAATTACTGACCTCCGAGCTATCATTTTAATTTATGAATTTTTTTTAAGAGAAATAAATTTTCATTCAGTAATATTATTGTGTTTATCGAATTATAAAATTATTTAAATTTAAAACAAATTTAAATATTACAAATATTAGTTAAATTCAAATTTAAGTACTATAATTTTCGCACACTCTAATCTTGCCACTTAATGTCCATTAATGAAACACCAAAATATAGAAAGTAAACTTCATATATGTAAAAGTTTTATTAGGTACTTTTGGAGTACGTATTCTCTTTCATAATGAGACGATATTCATATTCCATAATTCATGAGAAAATTCACAAGGTGAATTATGGGTATGGCTTAATTAGAATGATTTTGACCATCCAAACAAAATTGACTGATTTAAAATCATAGGCTGGACCCTTTTCTTTAAGTTGAATATCATCGGTGACTAACATGTATATTTTTGTTTTATAAATTATTATTCAAATAATATCGAAGATGTCAGTGCAGACCTTGCCTCCATGTTGCTTTTTAAATGCAGTAATTCTCCTCAAAACGTCATCCTTCTTCACAGGCGGGGCTAATAACATAAACAATAATAGAAATTTTGGAGCTTGTTCTGTAATCTACCGATTAAAATATAAAAACACACACTACGTAACATTGGATCTAACATTGATCTGTACGCTAATCTCTTCGTTCGAAGGATGCCTCCAGCACATATATATTATGTTTTTTCAGCTAAAAAATAATCGAAATGCTAACCGGCTCCGATTGTCCTAATTAGCGCGTGATCTGATGAAATTAGGGTTTAATACGTGTAAAATTTGAATGCAGATTAATTATATACTTCAGCCAATAACTAAGCTTCTTAGCTTGTGGAGAACAAGATTCTATGCCATCATCTTTAAGCATTACTTTGAATGCAAGTTAAAATGTGATAATTTTTTGCATGCATGCACGTCAGTCAGAAAATGTCACAACAGGCTTCTGATCATAGTTTAAAAGCATATACCATATACTTAGTTACTGTGAAAGCCACATTAAACATTTAAGAATACTAATTAAACTATTAATGTTGCTAATAATAATAATAATAATAATAATAATAATAATAATAATAATGTAAAGTGCCTTGACTTTTGGCTGGCTGGCAGGGGACTCCTCTCCTAAAGAACCGAACTATCTGAAACACATAAAAATATGGGAACAAAATCAATGGTTGATAAAATTTAAGTAAAATTGTACAAAATTGGGGGCACAGTGCATAATATGACACTCTGTGCTTTCAAATCATATGAATTTAGTACAGGTCCTCAAAAGAATACACAAGGAAATTAATAATTCGGTGGTCCATATATAATTTCTAAATTTATCTTATGATATCAAATAATCTGTGCAGTTAGTTCTGGTTTAGTGAATGCTCATGAGGGTTTGAAAATGAGAAAAGAAACCTAAGCTGCAAGGTTTTCAATTTCAGTATGATTATTGAAATCAATAAAGATAAAGAATTAAAGATTTAAGATTTAAAAAGAGTTTAATCAGTATATTATTAAATGTAAATTAATTACATATTATAAAATTAATAATTTATTAAAATAATAACAATTGGTAATTTAATATATTTTATAAAAAAAATTTAATATTTTAATTGAAACTTCAAATTTTAAATACTAATATTTTATAAAGAAAAATAATTAGAATAAAATTTTCATTATAATAAATTTATTTATATTAATAAAAAATAAATTTTGACATTAAAATTTTATATATGTGCAATATAAAAGATTATAAAATAGAAAAAAAGTCAATAAATCAAGTTAACACACTAACAAAATTATTATTGACAGAATCAATTATTCAACTCACGAGTTAACAAAATAATAAAATTTTCATTTCTTTATAATTATCAATATAATTGAAATTGATAGAATAAATAATTTCGATATATTACATTTAGTTATTTAATAAATGTAATTTGATTTTGATATGTTTTGTAGTTTAATGGTAACAACAATCAAAATGCATCATAAAATTTAGGGTTTTAAATTTTTATAGTAAAGAAAGGGATTAACTCACTTTTTATAGTTAAAAAAGGGATTAACTCACTTTATAACCAACTGAGTTGATTAGTGGTTACCCAACAGCTTCAATTGAGTCAACTCCGATTTAAATAAAAAACGAGATTATATGTAAACCAAATTAATTGCTAATCTAATTTTTAATTATATTGGTCTAACCAATTTGATTTGGTCTGATATGAAATACTGAATTGTTTTGAGTAATTATAATGAGTATTGTCTATCATTACATGACACTTCATTTAATTGAGTTTACTGTTTAATTTTTAGTATCATTTTCAATGCATTCACATTCACAATATAACTGTAGACCAGTCTCTTTTTATCTCTTTCAATTTCTTCTTCCTAAGACTCAGCCTTGTCCCTGATCTGCTGTTGAGCGGTCTCTCTTGCCCCTCTGGGCAAGGAAGACTTACCTTCCCTACTCAAGATGTGGGTTGCCCTCCTCATTTTCGGTGGGGTTGTGCACAAATGACTCGGTATGTGTTTTTGTGATAAATCTGGTGCTATTTAGAGAGACTTTCTTTGATCTACCATATGTGTGTTAAGTTGGTTGGTTTTGAGCGTTGCATGTAGGATTAGGGGACTAGCTGTGAGGATTTTCGCAGTTATGAAGCCAAAGATTTGGATTGACCGGTTGATATATTTTAGTTGGCATGGCACACCGATGTTGATCTCCATGGCACCCAATCTCTTAAGGCCATAAGAGCTAAGGGAGCTCTGTCCGCCGTCCGTCAATGTTCTTTTGGTTTAGATCATTCTCTCGACCATAGTTGTCTACTTGAATGCTATAGGGGTCCTTCTTGGAAACTCGACTTTCTGAAAGAATTTTTTATTAGAATCATTGGATTTATAAACTTCGGCATTTGATTTCCGTATGGTTCATCTGCTACTTTGTCTTCCTAGTGAGAGCCTTGCTAGGTTTCGGTCTGTGAAATGACAATGCTGCTTTTGCTGGGTTAGGTCCCATAGATAGGGTTTGATTGGTTTTGATTAGGTTTACAATCATTTACTTGTACTGATTGAGTTGTTTTTTTAAAAATTTTTGTCTGATTATTTTCATGGGCTTGTTTGTTAGCTTTAAAACTCTTAATTTTTTAGCTAGCATTTGTTATTGATATGTCCCTTTTTGTTATGGCCTTATATCCAGCGATAAATATTTTATCGCTGATAAAAAAACAATTCATAATATAATTATTTTATTCTAGTTATATTTCTCTTCTGCATATGCGTAGCAGTAAAGAGTAAAGAGGTTGATCTCATGGAATGGACTGTGAGCTCTCCATCTTCGACCATTGATTAGGAATTGCTGATGCATCCAATGGCGGTTTCTATGACCTCAAGTTAAAAGTATATTTTTTACAATAAAAAAATCAATAATTAATTTCATTTAAATATATGAATTAAATAATAAAATTTCCTTCAATTTACGCTTACAGACATTTAAAGATGGTGTCTGTGTGAGTAAGCAGATTTGGTTGAGAAACAGAAATAAAAACGTGGAGAGATTCCAATGGGGAAATTCCCAATGCCACGACCCTTAAAATAAGGGGGATTGAAGCAGCGCCGTTTAGCTTTATGGTGATAAAGTATTAGTTTAAGGGACATTTGAGTCCTACACGGAACAAAATATTTTGCTTTAATTCGTTTTATTTAACAATTAATATAATAATATACTTGTTTTAAAAAAAAAACAATTAATATAATGGAAAGAGGGTTTTGGTTAGGCAATCAGCGGATTCCCATCCTCACGTGACATGACCTAAAAATCAGGGATGTGCTCTTTCTTCCCCAAGCTTGCGTTGCCTGGCCCCTCTGGTCTCTACTTAATCCACTCAAAATTGGCTGATTTAAAATCATAGGTCGACTCTCCTCTTTTAAATTGAATGTTGTTAAATGCATATGCAAGAATTGTGAATGATTACAATGACAGAAAAAGCCACTTGAAATTTATATATGAAGCCCTATTAGATGATAACTTATTTATATTATTCGATGATATGATATTTATATTTAATTTAGAAATAGGACCGTAAATGAATTAAATTATTCATGAGTTGCTTAAGGTTTGATTTAATAAAAGTTTAATTCGATTTGATTCTTTTAGAAAATGAGCTAAGCTTAAACTCAATTTTTAGACTTATTTAATAAATGAGCTGAACTCGAGTTTAATAAAATTCATCTCGATAAGGCTCACAAATCAATTCATTTATAGGCTTATGAAATGACTCGTTAATAAACTTATTTGTAAAAATATTTATATTACTTATTATATTTTATTATATTATAAATGTTTATTATTTTATCTCAAAGTGTTTTAAAAATAATATATTATTTAAAATTATGATATAATTAATATATAAAATATATTTATTAAATATATTTATTTATAATTTAAATTTAATTTTTTACAAAATCTTTTTTTTACATGAAAGCTAATGAAAATTACATAATTTGATTTTATAACCATAAACCTAAAACTTACTTTGTAAATGAATTGAGCTACTCCAAACTTAGTTCAATAAAAAGTTCGATTTAATTCGACTCATTTAAAGCTAATTTTTTAAATGAGTTAAGTTTGAGCTTATAGATATTTGACTTGAATTCAACTTGAATTGAACTTGAGTTAGAAAAAATTTTGACGAACTAAGTTTGAACTCTTTAAAACTCAGCTTAGCTTAGTTCGTTTACACTCTTATTTAGGGATTAAAGAAGTGATTCATAGTAAAAAAAATGATACTATTATTTTTACACTTAATAATTAACCTAATAATTATTTTTATAAAATATTTTTGCATTAAAATTATTTTATAAATAATTAATATTAACTGCAGTAAAATAATTAATAATTACTAAAATATCTAATGACTATTTAAATAATTAATGTTATCGAATATTGTGTAAAAATTTTAAAAAACAATATACAATTAGAAATCAATCAAATTATAATAAATTGATAGTATGTATTAGATATATAACCCTTTTTCTCTTCTAGTTGGATTGTTTGAGTGCAGCAGTAGTAATAATAACAATGATAATACTGTAAAGTGCATTGATTTTTGGCCAGCAGGGGACCTCCTCTCCTAAAGAACAACTGGCCAGCAGGGGACCTCCTCTCCTAAAGAACAACTACCTAAACACATAAAAATATGGGAACTAAATCAAATATGTTGATAAAATTAAACAAAATTGTACAAAATTGGGAGGACAAGGCATATTGATATTGTGACCCATTGTGCTTAGCTTTCTGCCTTAGCATTTCAAATCATATAAATTTAGTACATGTACTCAAAAAGAATACATAAGGAAATAATCAGTTCAGGTGGTCCATTCCATAATCTTCTAAATGTATATTATGATATTAAATAAATAGGTCGGCAACTTTTTCTTTTTTATACAAAATCATAAAAATGTTCATTCTTTCCTCATATTGAATAAAATTAGTATGGCAATTGACTGAAGAAATTAATTTCTTCAATCCTATCATATGCCAATGCTCAATAAGGCAATTATACATTCCAATTATGTTGGGTGGAGGTTCAATGGAAAAATTTTAATCTTGTTAACATAATTTTCAACAACACCTAAAGCCCAAGTTAATTGCACCTTCCGTCCCTAAACTTTATGGGTATTTTCAATTCCATCCCTGAACTTCAATTTATTAAAATAAAATCATTTAACTTCGTTTTAATTGCAATAACGGTCATTTAAAACAGAATTCGATATAAGTTTCGGTGACTTGCTTACGTGTCAGTCCAAGGTGTCATTTTTAAATGAAAATAAATTCACGTCACCAAATCCTCTCTCATCTTTCACTCTGATAGTAGAAAGATATGGAAAATCTTTTGTAAATTGAAACATGCAACCTATTTATACCTTTCTTCTAATTTCTGCTCTAGCTAATAAATTTCTTTCTTTCAAAATTTGAATCCCTTCCTCATCTGTCCCTTGCTATTTTGAATTCCTTCGTCCATTCTTAAGGATCTGCGATGGTAATTCGAGGAGCTCTAAGATGCACTTGCAACATGGAAGCTGAGTTGCGTACTTCTTGGTCAGGATGTAACCCAGGGAGACGTTTTTATGGTTGCAGAAATTATGGGGTAAGTAATTTTGATTTTATGGGATATTTTGGGTTTTTTTGTTTTGGGTTAATTAGGGGAAATGGTAATGGCATTTTTGTTTATTCAGAGTATAGATCATTGTGGGTTTTTCCAGTGGTTTGATGATCCAATCCCACTTCGATCGAGCCAAATTATTTATGGACTGTTGAAAAGGATTGATAAAGAAGAGAGAGAAGTTGAAGCTGCTAAGAGAAAAGGAAGAAAATGGAAGGTGGTTGCTTGGTGTTTGATAGTGTATATCTTAGTTGAGAAATTCAGATGGGGAAAGTGAGCCTTTGGTGCTTGTCTTTGCAGTGAGGTGAAGTTGGAGTGTTAGAGAGGTAGTGTTTTGTTAGTTAAGTGTTTGGGGCCATTAGCAGCAAAATGTTTTGGAAGCTGAAAGTTGTATTTACCTTGATTTTAAGTTTGTGAAACTTGTATTATGCAAAGGTTAAATGTGCTATTGATGGTGTAATACAAAATAAGCAATGAAAAATTTGGCTTAACATTTTATAGTATTTTATGAAATGATTGAATTGTGTTGAATTGTATTTAAACATTAGTTTGAAAATTATAAATGTTAAACAAAAGCTTGAATTGATGTTTTTGGCTTTATAGGAAATAAAATGATATATGTAAAACTGAAACTGGTTTGTAAGCTACATTTGCAATTAGGTACCATTTGCCCTTTTATTATAAATGCAAAAAATGATATTCAAAATAACAAGCCTAAAGAAGTAATGTTCAAGACATAAAATCAATAACTTCATTAATAATAATATTGTCTGTGTCAAAAAATGCTTCACACTTGAAACATTTGTGGCATGTACAATGATTCATAGTTGAAGCACTCTTATCCTGTGACTATACCATATCTTGTGAGTAAGTAAGTGACAATTGCGTAAAATATGTCCATAACCTACAATTGCCACATACAAAATCAAAAACCCAAAAAGATGGACATAGCTATATCACATGAACACATTATCTAAAACAACATCCAAAAACCAAAAAGTTTCCTAATGTTATGTCTACAAAACACATTTCCATACACAATATACATCCAAAAAAGTTCCCTTTAGCTGCTATCATTTCCATGGCTTCTTCTTGGAGTGTGCATTTCCTTTGTTCCCTTTACGTGCTGGTAATTTCCCTTTGTCCTTCCCCACCACAGTTGATTATTGTTTCTTTGAGTTGCCTTTGATTGGCCCATTTTTAGTTGCATCAGTTGTGATTTGCTGTGAAGATGAGGTCTGCAGTGATCTAAATACATTTGCATCAGTCATGGTGTCTTCCACATTATTGGCTACCCTTGTAGGTCTCTGACTTGAACCCTGATACAAATATTAATATTATTACATTAAGTGACTTTTCTCATTTTAATTAAAATACACAAACAACAATTTGTACTCTAGGACTTACATCTATCATCCATTGCACTGTCGTAGGTGATGAAATAGGTGCAGCCTTTGCATTTGTATCAGTTGTTCCTGTTTTGCTTGACTTTGCATATGATTTTTTTTTTGTTCTCTATAATAAATAAATAAATAGTATCAAACATCCAAATGAAAAAAAAAATTACCATTCGTTTGTTTGCAATATAACTTTGTTTAAATATTCAGTTATATTGCAAACAGAATAAATGAATAGCAAAGAAGTAGTTACATTGAATAAGGTTCTTACAGCATTAGAAGAAATTTGAGTTGAAGTAGGAAGGGCTTCCTCATGTGATTATGACACAGGATGGTCTTTGTGGAACCTTTTATTGTGTCTAATCTACCCACATATTTGGCATCTCATTTTTACCATTCCTTTCCTAGATAGTCTCCCTTTAGCTGCTGCCATTTCAAGTTCTTCAGCTGTTTTCTTCCTTGCCATCAGCTTTCTTCCTCTCTTTCTCTGAATGGCTTCATTAAGGGTGATAATATAATCTTTTGATGCCTTTGGCCACATATTATGACCATTAATGGGATGGATTACATGACTATAAACCCTTAAATAGGTTCTTATTGAATAACAGTCATGCACATAATCCTCAGGTTCTTCATTATTTCCAAATATGACTGCACAAGCATGAGCACAAGGAATGCCATTTAATTCCCACCTACGACAAGTGCATATCTTCTCCACCATGTTAACAACAAATTGACTTCCCCCACAAAAAACTTAGACTTGTAGACCACCTGAAAACTGAGGTTGAAACAAATTTAACAATTTTTTCAATTCTTCCAATTTTTTCAATATCTTTGGACAAATTGCACTCTGAATTTTATGCATTTGTTCTCTCTTTCTAAATAGTCTACTCATCAATTTTGTTCTAATCATTTCTAGCATGGTAATGATTGGTTTGTCCCTTGCATCTAAGATGTACCTGTTGAAGCACTCACACAAATTATTTGTTAACATATCACAGACTACAGTAGTTTTGAAACAAGCTCTAGACTAATTTTTACAAGGTCTTTCCCTTAACCACTCCCTAGCTTCACTATTTTTATTCTCAATCTTTTCTAACCAAAAGTCCAATTTGGCTTAGTAAGTGGCCCTAGCTGCATTCTACATAAGGTCTTTAAGTTCCTTCCCTTTAAATCTACCCCTAAAGTTTGTGTACATGTATCTAACACATAACCTGTGTTCTGAATATCTCACTGACCACATTAACAAGTCCCTGAATCCACCCAATTTAGATACATTCACAAGTGGTTGGACAAAAAGAAAAAGATTTGAGTTAGTAAACATAAAAATTATAATAACCAGTTATGTATTTAATATGAAAAATACTTATAAAAAAAAGTTTACCTTTTGCCTGTTTAATATGAAACACCACTGGTGACTGTTGTACATGTGCATATCTTCTTTAAGCTGCTCTAGGAACCATTGCCAACTGTCTTTATTCTCCACACGCATAACAACATATGCTAAAGGGAACATACAGTCATTTGGATCTATCCCTACTGCTGAGAATAGTTGTCCCCCATAAGTCCCTTTTAACCAACATCCATCTAGACAAATGAGTTTCCTACAACCATCTTTAAATGCCTCTTTTAAAGCTGACAAACATATGTACATCCCAGCAAACTCTCCCTTCTCTTCTCCAAATGTCACTATACTCCCAGGATTAGTTCTTAAAATTTCACTTGTAATCATGCAATCTACCATACTGGGTAGCCTCATCCCCATGAATCCTTTTCAAAGCATGATCTTTTGCTCTCTAAGCTTTGGCCATGCTAATACATATGCTGTAATCATCTTTGATCCTCCCAATTAACCCTGTTAAAGTCAAGTCTAGATCATTTTTGAAGGTCTCTAAGTAGTGTGAAGCAATCCATTTTGCAGTGACATGGTAGTTTGTAAAACTCTTTCCACAACTATGGTTCAATGAAGCTGTCTTTATTTGCATGGTTTGATCATTAGGGTCTTTAGGGTGTAGTTTACTTGCCCAAATCTTCCAGCCACACTCATTCTTACATCTAGCTTGTACACGTTGGAAGTCATTTTTTGGAAAATAAATTTCAAATCTATGTTTAATCCCATAAGCCCTACATGCATCTTTAAACTTATCTCTAGTTAAGAATATCATACCAATCTTGAATGTAGGATCATCAATATCCCTATCCATATTAAACTCTGGAAATCTAATCTTTTCCCCATCACCCTCAGAATCTGAATTAGAATGCAACTCATCTGAATCACCATATTCAGAATCAGTATCAGCTGTGTCAAACCTTAAACTAGCCCCAAAAGCTTCATTCCTCATTCTTTCCTCAGTTGCTTTAGGCCTACCCTTCTAATTTTGCTTTTGATTATTATTGTCATTATTAATTTCAGTATTAATTCCATGAAGAACATCTTGAACATCTTCATCCCCTTCTTCCATTTCATACTCATTATCTTGTAATTTATCATCTGCTTGAGCATTTACCCCTTACCTGTTGGGATTTCCCTCTTCAACATTCACTCCTTCTCTTGCATTCATTGCATGATCCCTCCCACTCTGACAAATATTTACTTCTTCACATGGCACATCTTGACTATTATTCCCAAAATTCCCCATAGTGTCTTCCATAATGGGATTAATATAATCATCAAGTCTCTCACTCCCTATTAAAGCATCAATATACTCATTAAATCCATCATCAGCATTTACTTCTTTTGCTCTTACAGTACCATCACTATTCTCTTCATTTACACAATGTTCACTGACACTTGCTTCACATTGCACATCATTTACAATCTCTATATTAGAATCAACATTAGCTTCCCTATCACATAATAAATTAGCATGATTAGTGGTCCAACTACACTCCCCATGTTCAATTGTTTTAGCTAAAGGCTGCATTGGAATGTGAGTCTGTGCTACTGTTTCTTCCTCAATCTCTTCAATAACCAAACTAGATTGTTTTGGTAGACTGTCATCAATTTGAAATTCTCTTTTTAAGTCTTCAATTGTCAAATGCTCTATATAAATATCCACCTCACCATGTTCAACAGCATGCTTGCACATTGTTACTACATCACTGTCAGAACCTAATGTCATTAAATCACCCTTATAATCAGCACCTAGAACCCTTTAATAATACCTCAATAAACCATGTAACTTCAAGCCCTAATATAATTTATCTATCCTTACTAATGACATTTCATCATCATGACAGAAATAAATTGTCCAAGTAACTCCATCATAATAGCCCCACTTTCCCTTAACCCCCTTAACATGCAATATTATAGTAAAAAACCTAGAACCACCTGGTCCTGCATCATGCAATAATTTGGCCACAATAAACAAACCAAATTTAATACTTATCTACCAATAATTTGAATTGTACATAAAAATTTCTTTTTTGCTACAATCCACAACTATTGCCAAAACACAAGCTTTTACACTCACGAAGTATTTTAATGGGTTTACCTGTCGAGGGGGTAGCCATATTCTTGTGGGGCTTTCAACCTTTACAAATGTTCGACTATTTGTCCCCCACTGCACCTTCGTCCCTTTCAATGTGGTCCTACCCATATTATATTTGTCTATTAGAAAAGATATGAAAAAAAAATACTTTCCATGAAAAAGTCAAGAAAGCAACACTCACACCCGACAAAAGAGAGATGAAAAATGTTTTCTCCAAACAAAACTTACCTTTTCACTTTGCTCAAATTAGGGTTTTGTTTCGCACCTATATCGCTGATGGAGATGATAAACTAGAGAAAGGTGAGTAACAGGAAGGAGATGAAGAAAAAGTTTGACAGAGTTAGGCAGATTCACGAGGACTGCAATCTCATCGGGAAGGTAATGCGGGAGTGGAAGAAAGATGAGAGAGGATTTGGTGACGTGGATTTATTTTCATTTAAAAATGACATCTTGGACTGACACGTAATCAATTCACCGAAGCTCGTACCAGATTCTGTTTTAAAGGACTGTTATTGCAATTAAAACAAAATTAAATGATTTTATTTTAATAAATTAAAATTCAGGGATAGAATTGAAAATATCCCTAAAGTTCAGGGATGGATGGTGCAATTAACCCCCTAAAGCCCATCTCTTATTATTAGGCACAATAATAGTTGTCTACTTACAAATTTAGAAATAAAAGTACTTTCTTTCTGTATATTTCTTACAAATATAGATTTTAGGTGTCAAAGGCATTATCGGTATTTAGCATTTAGACCCAAAACTTTTTGTATTAGGTGGATTCATTTACATCAATGAACAGTTGGAATTAGTAATTTGATCATCAATTAGTTACACTAATTAACTTTAACTAGTAATACTGAAGTTGTTTCTAGAGTTATGAAGTATTAAGTTTAAATCCTAATCCAAGCAAATTAAATAAAAATAAATTTAATTAGTTACAATTAGATGTCAAATTACTTAAACAAAATGAAAAAAAAAATGATAAATTTGGTTAGGGGAAAAACTTCTTCCTATCTGCGCTATCCTTAAGTTGAATAAATTTAAGTTTAGTGCAATTAATATTATTTCTTGATAAATTAACTTTCAAATAAATTTTCATAGTAACGCACCTGAATGTCTATATATACTTACTTAATCAGAAATTGACAAATAATTTAAAATTATGACAGGCTCTTTCGGAAAATATGGTAAAACTTATTATATATAGAATTATAATTTCTGATTGATTAGGTATATAAATTAATTTATATACTTAGTGCATACAAGAAATTTCTAAATTTATAACGGTGGAAGGAAACACTGAATTGTAGAGGGTGTTAAATGCTCTTTTAATTATTAGTATATATATTTATAGTGGAGTTAAAAATTAAATTAGGAATAAAGACTTGATAAAATTATTATGATTTTAATAGCAATTCATTTTTATTACTTAACGCTTGTGTTTGTTTTACCTATGAAAAAAAAAACAAAACTAGAATAAAATCATCTGATTGAGTCGCCAGATTAAACAATTCTCTGCTTATATATAAAAGATAAAGAACTCAAGTGTACAAGGTGCCTCTCTACCCTGCGCGTGAACCCACCTGGCAGCCTCATCCATTATTTTATATATCTCGGAGAGAGAGAGAGAGAGAGAGAGAGAGAGAGAGGAGGATCCTAGGTGAGGGTGTGGAGTGGTGGTGGAGGTGGTGCAGTTTGTTGATCTCTAGGCATTTTTTTTGGTTAATTTTTTTTTTTTTAATCTTATTGCATTACTTCTTTTGGGTTGGTTTGCACCTTACTTTGTATTACTAGGCAAGGTCCTGAACACTGTGCTTGTTTGAGTTTGAGTTCAAAGCAAGCAAGAAATATAGTTTTTAGAAAGAGAGAGAGAGAGAGGGAGAAGCAGCTGCAGCAGCAGCAAAAACTAATGATGCAAATCCGAGAAGAAAGTTTTGGAAATTGAAGCAAATGTCGATGCCCAGCTCGAGGCAAATCCTCCTCTTCTCTTCCCTTCTTCCTTCTCCTTCTTCCTTATCATTCTTTATCCTTACTCTTCTCCCAAGTCTTCTGTCAACTTCATTGGCTGCGCCAAACCATGAAGCCTCTATTCTTTTTTCTTGGCTGCATTCTTCTCCTGCACCACCTTCATCCTTCTCTAACTGGAACAATCTTGATTCTAACCCATGCAACTGGACCTCCATAACATGTTCTCCTCAAGGTTTTGTCACCGAAATAAACATCCAATCAGTTCCTCTTCAGCTTCCTGTACCATTCAATCTCTCTTCATTTCGTTTTCTTATTAAACTTGTCATTTCTGACGCCAATATTACAGGCACCATCCCACTTGATATTGGTGACTCTGTTTCACTCACCTCCATTGACCTCAGCTCTAATAGTCTTGTTGGCACCATCCCGGGGAGCATTCGCCGCCTTCTAAATCTTGAAGACTTGATTTTGAACTCTAATCAGCTAACTGGAAAAATCCCAGTTGAACTAAGCAACTGCAGTAGACTCAAGAATCTGCTTCTTTTCGATAATCTCTTGGGTGGTTATATCCCAACTGAGCTAGGCAAATTGTCCAGTCTTGAAGTCCTTAGAGCTGGAGGGAACAAAGACATTATTGGCAAAGTTCCTGATGAGCTTGGAGATTGCAGCAACTTGACTGTTTTGGGGCTTGCTGATACAAGAGTTTCAGGTTCTTTGCCCGTTTCATTGGGCAAGCTAAGCAAGCTGCAAACATTGTCCATTTATACAACAATGCTCTCTGGCGAGATTCCTTCTGATATAGGTAACTGCTCTGAGCTTGTAAACTTGTTTCTGTATGAAAACAGTCTCTCTGGATCAATTCCGCCAGAGATTGGCAAGCTTAAAAAGCTTGAACAACTGTTGTTATGGCAAAATAGTCTTGTTGGAGTCATCCCAGAAGAGATTGGAAATTGTACCAGCTTGAAAATGATTGATCTTTCTTTGAATTCTCTGTCTGGGACCATACCTTCTTCTATAGGAGGTCTTTTGGCGCTTGAAGAGTTTATGATTAGTAATAACAATGTGTCTGGTTCAATACCATCCAATCTTTCCAATGCTTCAAATCTTTTGCAATTGCAACTTGACGCAAATCAGATCTTAGGTTTAATTCCACCCGAGCTTGGAAAGTTGTCAAAGCTCACTGTGTTCTTTGCCTGGCAAAACCAGCTTGAAGGAAGCATTCCTTCAAGTTTGGCTAAATGCAGTAACCTTCAAGCACTAGACTTGTCTCACAATTCACTCACTGGAAGCATCCCTCCTGGCTTATTTCAGCTTCAAAACCTCACAAAACTTCTCTTAATATCTAATGACATTTCTGGTTCTATACCACCCGAGATTGGTAATTGTAGCTCTCTTCTGAGACTAAGACTTGGTAACAACAGGATTTCTGGTGGCATTCCTAAAGAAATTGGGGGTCTTAAGAACTTGAACTTTCTTGATCTATCTAGCAATCGCCTTTCTGGGTGGGTCCCTGATGAAATAGGAAGTTGCACAGAATTGCAAATGATAGACCTTGGCAACAACACTGTACAGGGTCCCTTGCCCAATTCATTGTCATCTCTTAGTGGGCTTCAGGTCCTAGATGTTTCAGTTAATCAATTTGAGGGTCAAATACCAGCAAGCTTGGGTCGCCTTGTCTCACTTAACAAGCTAATTCTAAGCAGGAATTCATTCTCCGGATCGATACCTTCATCACTTGGCATCTGTTCAAGCCTTCAATTGCTTGACCTTGGCAGCAATGAGCTTACAGGCAGCATCCCGATGGAACTGAGTCAAATAGAGGCCCTGGAAATTGCCCTCAATCTCAGCTATAATGGACTTACGGGGCCAATTCCACCTCAGATATCTGCACTCAGTAAGCTTTCTATATTAGACCTTTCACATAACAAGCTTGAGGGAAATTTAAGTCCGCTTGCAGGCCTTGACAACCTTGTTTCTCTCAATATATCTTACAATAACTTCACTGGCTATCTTCCTGATAACAAACTGTTTAGACAGCTATCACCAGAAGACTTGGCTGGTAACCAAGGCCTCTGTTCTTCAATCAAGGACTCCTGTTTCTTGAGTGATGTAGGCAGGACAGGACTGCAAAGAAATAGAGATGACATAAGGCAGTCAAGAAAGCTTAAGCTAGCAATTGCTTTACTGATCACATTGACAGTGGCGATGGTGATTATGGGGACAATTGCTATTTTTCGTACACGAAGAACCATTAGAGATGATGATGAGTCTGAGTTAGGAGATTCATGGCCCTGGCAATTCACTCCATTCCAGAAGTTGAATTTCTCTGTGGATCAGGTACTAAGATGCCTGGTGGATACCAATGTAATCGGAAAAGGGTGCTCTGGCATTGTTTATCGTGCTGATATGGACAATGGGGAAGTCATTGCTGTGAAGAAGCTATGGCCATATACAATGGCTGCAGCCAATGGATGCACCGATGAAAAAGGTGGCGTTCGTGATTCCTTCTCTGCAGAAGTAAAGACACTTGGCTCCATTCGGCACAAAAACATAGTTAGGTTCTTGGGTTGTTGTCGGAATCGAAATACGAGATTGCTGATGTATGATTACATGCCTAATGGAAGCTTGGGCAGTCTCCTCCATGAAAGAACAGGAAATGCATTGGAATGGTATCTTAGGTACAAAATTTTGTTGGGAGCAGCAGAAGGCCTAGCTTATTTGCACCATGATTGTGTTCCTCCAATTGTTCATAGAGATATCAAAGCCAATAACATCCTAATTGGCCTTGAATTCGAGCCTTATATTGCGGATTTTGGCCTTGCCAAGCTTGTTGATGAAGGTGATTTTGCTCGGTCCTCCAATACAGTTGCAGGCTCTTATGGATATATTGCTCCTGGTAAGTGTATCACATTATTTAATTTCCTTCTCCATGTACTCTACTTTCTTATGCTATCCCAAATTCAATTTTTGGTCTGTATAGATATTTTACATTCATTTCTATCTGAATTTAATTGCAAACTTGAAAATTGATGATTAGCGTTTACCTGAGCATATATTTTTTTTTTGTTCATTTGCACAATGTTATTAAAGCAAGTTTACTGTTCTATTCAGAATATGGCTACATGATGAAGATCACAGAGAAAAGTGATGTTTATAGCTATGGCGTGGTGGTATTGGAAGTCCTGACAGGCAAACAACCAATTGATCCGACCATACCAGAAGGACTACATGTAGTAGATTGGGTTAGACAGAAGAGGGGAGGAATTGAAGTACTAGACCCTTGCTTACTATCTCGACCTGAACCAGAAATAGATGAGATGATGCAAGCCTTTGGTATAGCCTTATTGTGTGTAAATTCCTCCCCTGATGAAAGACCAACCATGAAAGATGTGGCTGCAATGCTTAAGGAGATCAAGCATGAAAGAGAGGAGTATGCGAAGGTTGATATGCTCCTTAAAGGATCTCCTGCAACTGACACAGAAAACAGGAACTCAAGCAGTGCAGTTCCAGCAACTTCGTCATCAAAGTCAACAGTGCAAACTTTATATCCCAAAAGCAATAACTCAAGCTTCTCTGCTTCCTCATTGCTTTACTCATCTTCCTCTAATGCCAAAGTGGGTTTCAAGTGATAAATTCTAGATGCTGCACATTCATGTAGAGGGGAAGCTTGTTTTCTTACATGTTTGGTAACTTTTTGTTCTTCTTAATGTAAAGAAAAGGTTGATATATTTGTTTTGACTAAATGCAAAACAACAAATAGAGCCAAGAATTGCAGGATTTGGCTTTTGGTGTAATGTTAGATACAAGAAGATAATCTTCTGCTTTCTTGAATCTTCCAAATTCTAATTTGCAACTATTGTCTCTAGCCTAGATAACAAGAAATATGGGATGTAAGAATCAAGCACTTCAGCTCCTCCAATACTGATTTCTGTACAGGCTTATCATCTAGTCCAATAACACAAGAAGAATTTCAGTTAAGCAAATTGTAAGTTGGATAGAAAGTAAACTGAACCGTGAACACATTAAGATCTAATAAAAAGCTCACCAAAAAGTTATTCCCAGAGAGCCGGACTGAAAGATCAAGTCATTGATTTGACCTCAAAATTCTAATTGAGCGGGACCCATGATGAGTTGGGTCTCTGATTCCCTTTCATGATCACGAGTGTGTGCCAGTATAATGGAGATCTGGTTGCTGCCTTGCTGGGTTTCACTTTTCCCATTTCCCTAGTTGAGTAATCAGTATGAAAGAATTGATTCCTAATTTGCAACTGAGAGTACCTTTTTCCAAAGTTTCTTAGACTGCTGTGCTATCATAGGAAGGGCACAACTTTCTGCTGAAAAAGGACTGTTTCATCAGAAAGAAAGTTTTGTGCACGTGTCTTGTACAAAAATTATGAATGTGAGATAATCGATGCATGACTTAATAATTGATCCTTTTTTCTGTGTATGTTGGATGATTGATTTTGAGTTGTTCATGACTTATGAAAGGTAAGATGGAGCTGCTAAAGCAATGAGACAAAGCTCCAGTAACTCAAAACAGTCTTCACATTAGATGCCTCACTTCACATGGACCCCAATTTTATTACCATACAAGAGGCAAGTTGTCTAAAGAAGACATTCATTAATTTGCCTTTTCTATTGAGTATTCAATTTGTTAAACTTTCCCTTTTATCTTTTGTTGATATTGACTGCTAGGACATTTTTGCAGAAACTGCTGTACCGTATATCTAGGCAAAACTGCAGAGATTACCACTTCTTGAGAAACATTTGAAGGAAGCTTTAACAAGCAAATGCTCTCTATCTTCGAAGCTACTAGCTCAATTAATAGTTCAACAACCTATATAAATGCATAAGTAGATTTTTGGGATAATTATGTAACTGATGTTCAGTACATAACTATGTAACTGATGTTCTGTCTGCAGTGGCAAATGAATTGAAGCGTCTTTACAATAGAAAAGGAAAAGGAATTCATGATATTGATTCAACAAACAAAAGTTATCTAAAATGAAATGCTTAGGGGATATTAAGATAAGATCCCATTAGTATCTTATTAACCTTGATAAAGAAACAACAGCAAAGGGCCTCAAACTTACAAGAAACCTGAGACATAATCTTTTGTTCCATCTAAAATTTGCAAATATATATAGCCTATTGAATGCATTTGCTAGTTATAGACTCAAAAAAGTTGTGTCTCACAAGTTGAACCACGTAAATTCTGTGTTATTTTTCTTCTCTTTCGTAGACTATGTGATTGTGTGTATTTTAAATTTGCGTACCTATTATAACATAATGCCTGTGATTAATGTTCCTATTACTAGACTTCAAGAAAACATATCCAATCTCATAAATGTGCTACTAATTAAGTGCATTATCTATATTATTAGACAAGTTTTATGTAGTTAAACAATGCACTCTTTTTTTTTCCTCTACAAATATCACGTCATGCTCTGCTTCAACTCTTATATACACAAATTAACCTCAAATGGTACCGAATCTTTCAATCCCATGTACACACCTCTTGTAAGAGGGTGCTCAACTGGTGGCAACTCTCTTTGTGTATCTGTTTGGTTGTTGCCAGATACTCATTTACTTCACTTAACATAGACAAAATTTGTCATGTGTACTGTCTCAACTCAAATTTACAGATCCAACAATTTTAATTGTACTCGAAAATCTCATGATGTTTCCCTGTACATGGACCCAATCCCTTTTCTTTTCAGAAGTAACTTTCTAGCATTTCTTATGCCCCTTACAAGGTAGCCACAATAGAAGCATTATTTGTTGAAGAAGCAGGTTCAAGAACCAAAAATAGAAATAAATTCAATTGTATCCACAAGCTCATTCAAGATTACATAATTACAGTGTTCCTTTTAATTGGCAAATCATTAGAAGCAGAGTGTTGTATTGCTATGGAAAGAACATGAAAAAACAGACGTACATAAAAACTTGCCAAAGTTAACTTACAAACAAAATGAAGAAATAAATATATCAGTGTTTGTGTATTATGTTCTTGATGAACATGTAAAAAATTCTATTTCACTTGCCAACGATCTTTTCCTTGATCTTTTCAGTGGTTGCCTTGGCGGTTCCAAAAGCACCAGAAACTGAGTCCTTAGCCTTTTCTTTGATGTTTTCTGCTGCGTCAGATACCTTATCTGTGGCTTCTTTAGTCATATTGGACACCTGAGAGCTCTCACAAAATGCACAACTGTTAAATCACCTACTCATTGCCTTCACTTGCACACAAGAAGACAGTCACATAATAAAACCTAATAATAATAAGTTATATATATATATGTGTGTGTTTGTGTGTGTGTGTGTGTGTGTGTTCTTTAGTTGGCATGGTTGGATATGTTTTATTGAATCTTACAGATTCAGCAGTAGAAGAAGCCATGTCTCTTATGAATTCACTGGTCTTCCTCACTTCTCTTGCACCTTGTTTAACTGCTTCTGCTGCTTCTTTCACATTCTGGCATGTCTCTGCGGTGTCTATGTCCTTTTTGGACTGCGATTTGCACCAAAATTTGTATAAATATTTGATGTAATGTCAATCACACTAGTCAAAGGGATGGATATAATATACACTAGATCATAAAAATTACGGCATTTTCCCCTTATATAGATCAATACCAGAATTCCCAGACGAATGATAATCCTGAAATATGATTCTGTTTAATAAGAATGGTAAAGAATTTTTTTTTTTCCTTTCAGAACATAAGTGCGATTTGACTCACTTGCAATGGTCTAGGGGCAGCAGTGACGAATACCCTAGGGCTCCAAGCACCTCTAGCCGCTGTAGCTCCGGAAGGAAGGAATTTGGAAGTAAATTTCAAGGTTGACATTGACGTATCTTCTGAATGTGCAAGGCTAAAGGCTAGCTGGGTTATTTTGTTAATGAGTTTGCGATGGTTGTTATGATCCTGAATCTGAAATTTCATGGATCTTGACGTTGGTTATATAAATTTTACGGGCAGGTTATATATAGTTAATTTGGCCACTTGTCACTCCTCCAACATTTTTCTCTAATGTGTATATGTACATTCCGGGTCTATTGGTGCCTTGCAATTGCAATTGATTCTGTATTATTCATCTCGTCAACAATTGCATAAAAGCTTGTCATACTAAGAGTTTAGCATAGAATGGCTATCAAAATGGCAGACAAAAATATGAATTGGAATTTAAATTTATTAGATTTTGAAATTAAAATTTTCAAAGTTTTTTTTTTTTATTTATTTATTTTGCTTTACTGAATTCAATAATTCGAAGTTTTAAAAATAATTTTAATATTATTAAATTAAAACTCATAAAATTAAGAATAAAATTTATATGTATATAATTAATAATTTTTATTATTATTTTCTATTTTATAAAATTTATTTACGTCGTAATTTATTATATTTATCTTGACACTGGCGAGCTATTTTATTAATGGATATGATGGCCCTTTTGTTGGAAAAAAGGGTTTTGAAATCCATTTGTAAAAATTTGGGCAAGTTTAGTGAAAGTACAGAATAAAAAATCTGGCAATTCACCCATGGATGAATGCAAGACTCATGAGTTCCTTCATTAAATTTCACTTCTTTTGATTCACCTAACTCTCTGATTCAAAATTCAACGAATTTCCCTTCTCGTGATTGTGAGAGCAAACTCTCACCCCCTTTATGACCCCCAACTGTTACAAACCCACCACTATATGTATAACCCACCTTGAGCACCACCAATATTTGTAACTCAACCTCAACCAGCTAGTCTTGCCAGCGAGATGGGCAGGTGGTGTTTGATTCTTGTTCTTGCTATTGTGCATGCAAATGCACGTAATGTAACTTCTGATCGTGCTGTTCTCAGCGACCAAAAGCATCATATCAATAACCTACAAGTGATGAGCAAGTATTTGTGCATGCTACTGCACCCTTGGCAGAGTCACCTACCAGCACTGGCCTAAAAGACAAAAAGAATTTCATCTATGGTGGTGTGGGTGGCTTTGCCGGAATGGGTGGCTACGCTGGTGTAGTTGGCTGACTCCCAATTCTTGGTGGAATTGGCAAGTATGGGGGAATTGGAGGAGTTGGTGGAATAGGGGGATAGAGTGGCCTTGGTACTGGGGGGGGGGGCGGTTCTCGGTGGCTTGGGTGGTATTGGTGGCCTTGGTGGTGGAGCTGGCGGAGGTGCTGCTGGTGGTGGGATTTTGCCATGTCCTTAGTTATAACACTTTTGTTTTGATGTTTTGATGTCTTAGTGTTAATATCTGTATGATGAGTTGTGTGTTTTTGTTTAGTCATTGCTAATTATAGCCGTTTCTCTGGAGACATCGATCCCCAGTCAAAGCAACCCTGACCCATCAAATGAAAATGATCTTATTTATAATTTAATCACAACATTAAGCATTTAATTAACTATCGATAAATTTTATTGAATATTAATTGAAATCGCCTTTAATATAAGGGAGGTTAAAATTTTTTAAGTAATTAAATAAAAACAAATAATTTAACCAAACTTAAGCGGGAATGGGTTAAAAAAAATAGCGGTAATTAATTGAGAACAGTTGATAGCATAGCATTTGTTGCTTCTCACGGATTTGAGTTTGACCATGCAAGGCTAATGTTGAAGTTAGGTTTTGCATGATTTTTGGAACAACTAAATCGAATTGATAAAAATTATATTGAATTATAATTTTTTTATGCTTTAATTCAATTTTAATTTTTAATTAAAAATTAAATCAAAATTATATCGAAATTAAATTAAAAATTAAATATATATATATATATATATTAATTTTTAATTATATTAGTATCTTATATATAAATATTATATAATTAATAAATAGTTAAAATGTATATTATATGATGTATTTATACTCTTATATTATATCATATATTTAATCATGAATTATAGATGTATCTTATAGTTAAAAATTATATAATTTAGAAATGATTAAAAAATATATTATATTATATATTATATATTAATAACTTAATACAAAACTTAAATATCAATTTAGATGTAGCATTTTAAAAAAATAATTACATAAAATTATTTTAATAATCGAGAATCGAATTAAAATTATACTAAATTAAATCAAAATTAAAAAACTAATAATCATATCAAATCAAAATCAAAAAATAAAGAATTAAATTAAAATATAATAAAATTTTAATTCAATTTTAATTTGAAAATAGATCTCAAATCCAACTGAAACAACATACGTCCCAAT
The DNA here is from genome assembly GCF_030052815.1 of Hevea brasiliensis. NCBI lineage: Eukaryota > Viridiplantae > Streptophyta > Magnoliopsida > Malpighiales > Euphorbiaceae > Hevea > Hevea brasiliensis. The sequence goes on along the minus strand of NC_079507.1, from coordinate 70,538,021 downwards.
CTAGACCACGCTAATTTGTTTTGACAGTCCCACATCGAATACCCACAAAGCCTAGGAAAGGAAGCTTGGATATAAAAGGAGAAGTCGACATTTGAAGAACGCATACCTTTCTCGGCCTTTTGGCTAAGATCAAGTGTAGCGTCTGTTCTTGTCAGTCTAATATCTGATACGTGGGGCAATGGCCCGCTTCATATTAAATTAATTTTTTAAAGGGGAGGTTCCATTTCAGTAGCTTGCTACCGGGTTCCTCGCGCGTAGCCCATGAGTTGCACTGTTGCTCGGGCCCCGCGCACCCTACCAAACCATGTGCAAGTGTACTATCGGGACTCGCTCGCTTTTGATGTTTTTTGTTTTAAAGTCGAATAGGATGTTGACTATTTCAAGGATCGAGATTGTGACCTATTCTTAAACAAAACACTTGATTTGTGATTTTGAGGAAAAAGGCCAATTAATTAGAAAATTTCAATTTCATTTCATTAATTTCTAGTGGAAACAAATTTATCAAATGATCAAAAGTTTTAATTTAATCAAATATTGGCCTTGAATGCCACTAAACAAAAGGAGGATTTTTCTTAATATCCCTCATGCTGGAAAATAACATATTTTTGCTCTTTTTGATTCTGTGGAGGAGATGTTGTATCGACCGAGATTAGTGACTCGAATGGTGGCTAGTAACGGAGCGTTGGGTCTCGCCATAAAGAGCCGGGCCATGGGTGGCCCTTTTTTGTCTTCAACTGTATATATCTCTGAACTCTTTAAATTTTATGCATTATGCAATTACAAGGGTTCAGGCTTTGGTTACAGTGGTGGAGGAAGTATTCCTGGTAAAAATGGTGGGAAAAGTTCGCCTGGCTCTTTTTAGAGACTTAGTGAGGCTACTATATTAAATGCTGTGTGTTTATTTGGTGATGGCGTTAATTGTTGTCAAGTCAAGCTAAGTGGGAAGTGTTCACCCTAGTGAAAATCCGGGGGCTTGTTGATGCGGGAGGCTTATCCTTGTTCCTGTTATTGTAATCCTATACAACAAAAGCATCAAAGAAAAGGAGAATACTTAGATTCAACCTGAGCCTGAGGTCGCAAGACAAGTATTCTCTTCGATGATAATAATATAGCCCAATGGATCAAGCCCATTATTTAGGCAGGCTTGGTGTAGTCCAAGGTCAATCCAAGCTTTAAGCTTGGAGTTGTAAATGGCACATCCATATATACGAATCACTGCTGAAGTGTAGTTTTACTGCTTTCACATTGAGGCTGGAACGTCCAAATTAATTTTTTTAATAGAAGTATAATTTTAAATATTATTAAAAAATAATTTAAAAATTATTTTATTATTTTAATATGTTTATAATATACTTTAATTAATATATTTTAAAAAATAAATTTTCTAAAAATAGTTTCGACTAAATACCAAACATGCCCTTAACTTGCTCTCAAGGGGGCGGGAAAGCAAGCCATTTAGAGCGCGAAAATCAAATCACGCTCAGAGCAGAAAAGAAAGAAACCGAGCGAAAATGGCGAGAGAGAGCTCCAACAGCGATTTGCAGATTCTACTAGATTCCATCAAATCTTCAGATGTAAGTTTATTCAATATCAACTGCAAATCACGCATTTTCAACCTCTCACTTTCTTTATTTTTCAATTTTTAGGGTTACATTTTTTTTGGTTCTTTTCAGAAATTGCTTCAAGTAGCCCATTTTGGCTTAACATTTTCAAAGTTTTTTAAAATTCCTCTTAGATTCTTCGATATTTATTGTCTGGTTGTGGAGATTTAGCTTATGAATCATTAGTTTTATGCTACAGGTGGTGGAGAGCCGGGTTCAGCTGCTTGCTAAACTCAGGGAATCGGATTTACCTGAGAAAACTCACTTGGCGTCTATTGTTGAAAGCCTTACAGTATCCTTTCCTCTACCGTCTTTCTATTTTACCCTTTCAATTAAGAAATAGCTTTAATTTATGTGAATCGGAAGTAAGAACATTGACCTAAAGTAAGAACATTTACCTAAATAGCCTATTTAGTGTTAACTGTGGAAAAATCTTCATATGGTGTGTTACTCTGATAAAAGAGAATTGAGTTCTTTTGCACAACAATTTTTAGCAATTTCAGTTTATTGGTTTATGGCTTTTCACTGAAAACTTTTTGCACTATCAACATGAAATGTCAATCAAGATCAGATTTCATGGTCATATAAGAGCAGGTACCTTTTTCTTGTTTTTCTCTGTACCAATCTACCACTGCAACTTTCACCCAGTGGATGGGATGCCATGTTTCTTGTCTTAACAAGAAGCTAGACTTTTTGGGAAGACTTCACTTGCCTGGATGCATCCCAATGCATGTTAAACAAAGCTATATTGCAGGTGGCTGCAAAATATGTAGATTCAGACTTATCTGGATGTTTGGTACAGTTTCTTGCTCTTGGGACAAAGGTATATCTCTCTACAGCAAGAATAGATTTCCTTTTTATTATTGATTCACTTTTATTGAGTGGCATGTATCAGTTCCTAACCTTAATCAGACTTTGCATTTGTTAGGCAAGCACATGGTGTGGAAAGCATCTGAAGATGACTCTTATGTCATCTGCAGACTCTCAAGAAGAAGAACATTGTGACTGCTTCTTTCAGGTACATAAAAATTGGCAAAACTTCAATTTTCTTTATAGGAAGTTAGGAACAAGATTGTTCAGGTTTTATTGTGGAATATTCTTTTCCTCCGTGCTAATAACTTAGTTTTCTAATTGGTATCCATTCATAACCTCATAGATGTTGCTTTTATTTATTTATTCATTTTTATTTTTTGAAAAAACCTTTTGCAGCTTCTTTTGGATTTCTTGAGCCTCTCTGCAGCTATTGTGATGGCTTTGACAAGATATCCTTTTTTGACTGACAATGATTCCACAATTATTGTTGAAAGATTCGTTTCAGAACAGTTGAATTTAACAAAGGATGTAGTATCAGAGACTAAGGTAGTTGTTTTGGATTTCTTTTACACCCAGTTCATTGTTTGTCTCCAGAATTTAATTGTTTTTGTTTTTTTTTTTGCTAAGGTGTTCCTTTGCCTTCTTTCAAACAGAGAATCAATAACTATGGCTCAGAAATACTGAAGGTTGCACAGATGGTGATTGATGCTGTGATGAGACTATGCAAGGAGTATTCCCTAGCTGTGAATTGGGATTCCCGGGATGCAAGACCTGCGAAGAATGAGGACAGCATGGACCATAAAGAAGCTAATATTAGGAACCATGTTATAAACATAATAAAATCCACGACAGAGAAATTGTGTGAAATGGGCATCCTTGCAGCAAATGATGGTGGAAATCTGGTAACCATTCTCAATTTGTCATGGAAAGGTGTGGTTACCTTGCTTCAGCTAGGCAAGGGAATGTTAACAGAGACCGTAAGTGTGCAAGATATTATTGTAACCCTAATTTCGCTTGTCAGTGAACCTCTTAGATGTGCAGCCATGGCTTGGTCTTCTTCGTTGGAGGAAACTGTTTCTGTAGTTGAAGCTAGGAGGACATTTCTTCCAGTCAAATTTTACCTTATTAATGCAGTGAAAATATCTTCCTTGTATCCATGCCAAGCTTATCTTGTATACAAGGAAATAACACAGTGTGCTATGGTGATCTCAGCTTTCAGGATATTCTTGAGCTTTGAAAAACTTCTGAATACTGCCAGTGAAGTGTTCTCAGAACTTTTGGAGAAGACATCTATGGATTTGCTTACTTCTTTACTGAATTCAGCTGAAGTGAAACAGGAGCACAAGTTTGAACTTCTGGACTGGTTGTTCACTGATGAATGCTACTCAAATTCAATCCTGGGAGATTCAAGTAGATATTGTCATATAAGCTCAATCATTGAAACATTTTCTCTAAGTGGTAAATCTATGCCTCAAGAGAGACTATTGCTTATTGGTCGGGTTTTAATGTTTCATACTTTGCTAAGATATTCTGTTGGTCTTGAAGAAGATGTACAGAACATATTAACCAAAAAGCTTGGATGGTTTTTGGATGTATTAGTTGATGATAGGGTGTACTCGTCCATTCTTGATATGCAAATTCCTGTACCATATGGATCTGGGAAAACAATTGAATTGGTTTTGCAGCCTATGTTTCCTGCTTTTTTGAATTCAATAAAAACCTTCATGATTGTTGTGTCTTCAAGTAATGGTTGGATGGAGTTGGAGGCTTTTCTGCTTGAGAATCTCTTCCATCCACATTTTCTATGCTGGGAGATTATAATGGAACTCTGGTGCTTTTTGTTGCGTCATGCTGAAACTGACATGGTAAATGACACTATTGATAAGTTTTACTCATTAATGAGGTTACTGGCATCTCCAGAATCAGTTCTTATCCCTGCTTCTCCTCTGAGGAAAATAGCAAGAACCATCTGCTTGTTTCTTACTAATGGGACTCCATCTATAGTTGACCGTGTTTATAGCGCAGTTGTCTGTGATTCATCAGTTATATGTGTTGCCTTGCTCTTGGAAGGCTTTCCTCTGAATTCACTGATGGATAACATCAGAAGTGATGCTAAACAGAAAATCGTTACTGATTACTTCAACTTCATAGTGAGTCCTAGTGACAAACTGTTGACTGCTTGCAGTTCTGGTATATTTGGGGTTCCAGTTTTCACTCTATCAGCTTCCCTGCAGTCACAGTGAGTAACCAGTTCCTTTTCAAAATGGCTGTTTAAAAATATGAAGTGTGTTTCTTGCTTAATCATGTGTGTGTATTTATAATTTAGGTATGACCATAATTTCTCAGGTGGTCCTTGAGTTTTGAATCATAATTTTTTGACATAATTTCTAAGCAAATTCATCCCTCTATGGGTAGCAATGCTTAAATTGACTTGTATGTCTTGTAGACAGGTTAGCATATCTGATGTTGGCATGAAGAGCCTCAACTTCTTAGTTACTATCATTCGCAACTTCAGAAATCCTGCAGACCAACTAATGAAGGAACATTATCATAAGCTTTTAAGTGAAACACTGGGGATTGTCTCAAATATCAAGCATTTATATAAATCTGATGAGATGGAAGAAGTCATCTTGGAGCTTCAAAACCTGTTTATCTCAGGGCCAGCGGCCTCTGATCCACTATTGTATCAGTGCAAACCATATCTGGCACTTTTCATGGGAGGACTTGGGGAAATGGAGATGTCAGAAAGTGATGATTGTGTGAAGAGTTCTGCTGTGTGGGAGCTGTATCACATGCTATTCAGGGAGCAGCACTGGGCACTTGTTCATCTTGCAATTGCTGCTTTTGGATATTTTGCTGCTCGTACTTCTTGCAATCAGCTATGGCGATTTGTGCCACAAAATGCAGCTCTTTCATATGATCTATTATCAGGAAATGAAGCAACTGAAGAGCGATTTATGTCTGAGCTGAAGGCATTTCTCGAGAAGGAAAGGGCTCTTCTTACCATTACACCTAGCTTTGAGCAGCTTGAGTTGCTCGTGAAGGAAGGTTTAGTGCTGAAAGAAATGGTTCAGAAAATTTCTAACAAGGCTATGGAACGTGAGGAGATTGATGCCGACATACAATCCAATAAGAGAAGGAAACTCCCTGATGCAATCAGCAAGGGAGTGGAACTACTCCAGAGTGGCATGAAGGTTATTAGCGATGGCATTTCCCAGTGGCAACAAAATCAATTTGAATTCTCTGAACATGATGACAAGTTTTTGACACACATTTATCAACTGAAAGATGTGATTGCTCGTATAATTGGCTTGGCTGGTAATTGTTAAGTAGCATTTTAGGTGACTTATGGAGAATAATCATAAAGGCTTAAGGAACAAGGCAACGACCAAATTGAATAGGAACATGGAAAACATATAAATGAGTATTGCATTTATTTGCCTTCTTTGATGGTGCACATATAGGCCTTCGGTGAGCAAGTATTCTGCTGCGTAACATTTTGCCATTTGAGAGATCCGTTGATGCCAAAATTGAATGACACATCCGTTTGATGCCAGTACCCACGTTGGGATTCTCTGCCCTATGATTTAAATATGGTGTGTTGTCAGTTCTTAAAATTTAAACCCTAGAGATAGTTGTCTTGTGGAATCAAATTGTGAATTCTGATGCCGTTTCGGACTATAATGCCAAAATATAAATCGATTTCGTTAAAACTAAAATCAGGGGTTCAAAAACTTCGCGCCGTTGCCGGGGATCGAACCCGGGTCGCCCGCGTGACAGGCGGGAATACTCACCACTATACTACAACGACTCAGATGGCTTTAAGCTTAAAGACGATTTATATAATCTATTTTACATGCATCTCATCATTTTACTTGCACTATCATGAGTATATTACAAGAAATTCATCCAAAATTTTCTTTTCGTCACAATGAATGATTAATTAATTGTCCATTTCGGCATCTAAAAGCAAGCAGGGAGATATCACATGTGCGGCTCCAAGTTGAGCGGCCATGGAAGATGTAAAAAATTTAAAGTTTTCTTTTTGGAAAAAAAAAAAAAAGTTCATACGAGGTTAAATAAGTTGCAAAATTTTTTTTAGAATCAAATAAGGATTAAACTTTCTGACTCAATTTTTTATTTAAAAAATTATGTTAAAATATTATTATTTTTAAAAATTTTTTATTATAAAATATTAATTTTATATTTAAAAATTAATAAATATTTATCTATTATGTTCTATAATTTCTTTTTTTTAATTAAAAATAATAATATCTTATTAAGAAAGACTTATTTAACGTTAATTAAAAAATTCAATTCTTACTTAATCTAAAATTTAATCTTGAATTTATTTGATTATTGATTGAAAATATAAAAACTTATTTAATATTTTTTTTTCTTTACAATTTTTGAGCAAATAATATGATCGTTAAAATCATAATTTCAATTAAATTAATCCCAGTTAGTATATATGAACATCAAATTTAACATGCACGATCATGATAGAACAAATTGGAAATTAATATTCTAAAACAATAATAAAAAAAACCACGATTGAAAAGATAATTAACCGGTATAAAAAGGGAGGGAGTGAAAAGAAAAAAGAAGAAAAGATCTTTACCCTTATGTGGTATACTAACTATCGTTCCTCTCTAGCTTTTTCTTCCCGTGTTGATGCTTGGAACAATGGCACTGGCTCTTTTCATTCTTCTTCCAACTAAGACATCCTTTCCTCGTCGTCTTCTTGGAACAATGGCACTGGCTCTTTTCATTCTTCTTCCAACTAAGACATCCCTTCCTCGTCGTCTTCTTTTTCATCCTCATTCTCTATATCTGCAGTTTCCTTCGCTGTTTGATCACTCTTATCAGGGACGGAGCCAAAAAATTAGCTTTGAGAGGATCAATATTATTAATTCATTATATCATTTAACTAAACTTATTCTCTTTATATTTTTTATTTACTGCATATTTTAAATGATTAATATTATATATTTAATTATATATATAATAATAGGGTGTAATTATGTTATAAGTTTTTTTTTTGAAATGTTAATACTTAAAAAAATTTTTAAATATTTTAATAAAATAATATAATTACTTTTTTGAGAAAGTCAATAAGTAAAATAAAATAAATTTATCTAAAATAAATTAAATTTTCTCTAAATATATATATATATATATGTACAGGGAAAATTTATAAGGGTTTGGGAGGTTAAGGCTCCCCGTAGTCCCCCTCCCTCCGCCCCTGACTCTCACACCCGTCCTCTGAAGAAACAACCATCTGCTTCTCCTTTCTCTTTCTTATAACAACTCTCCCATCCTCTCTCTACTTTAGCAACATTTCACAGCCTTCTGCTACGTATCTCTAATTCTTTTGCTCAAAATAAAAGCCAGCCTTAATGCTCATTTTGCGAACTGGTTTTCTGTGGAATTATCCAATCTCGAAAATCTTCCATCAATCCAGCTACAAAGATCCCTTTAAGCATATCATCTGAGAATCCGTGATAGGGTCACCTCTTCAAAATCCATTGCAGTCTCAAAAAATAGGACCTGACAGATTCCTCACTGCCTTGATTTAACAACAAAAGATCCGATCGCAACTGATTCACAATTTCAATTCTATGGTGTGGCTCTAAAAAAGAAAACTTAATTTCACCCCAAGAAAGCGAGGGATATATATGGTTCGATGTTAAGATCATACCAGTATCAAAACACAACCTCAGACAACGGAAAACATGAGTCGCATCAAAAATTATGTCCTACCATTACCTTCAGCTTTAGCAATATCTTGTTCTCCTGTTATCACAAGTTTTCCATTTATGTTATTAGCATTCATGTCCAGCACTTTGGACTTGATTGAATAGATTTAGCATACGGTTAGGAAGGGAATCCACTACTTTCAATTACACAATCCAGATCCATTAAAACTCACTGAAAAACAACAGAAAGAGAAGGTTGAAATAGGGTTTTAAAGGTAGGTGAAAATCATGGCATATATGCAGTTTTATCCATTTGGCAACCACTTGACAGTATTTTATAGAGGAATATCTTTGCATGCATGCATGCCCTCCAAGTTGCTATGGTGGTAAGATAGAAGTATAAGTATATTACTGATATCTCATAATATATAATAATTAAGAGGAAAGATATGGAATTTAAAAAAAGGGAAAGCTATTTTCATTTCCAATTTTTGTGATGGTATTTTCTCATTAAAAATTTTGGATAATTTATTGTGAATATTTCAAATTCATATTTTAATAAAATATTGGATAACTCATCCAAAAAAATTACTGCTAATAATTATATGGATTGATAGTGTCACGACCCAACCTATGGGCCGGACCGGCACTAGGACCTGGGCCAGCCTAAAGCCCCCGAGGCCCGTAGTAAGCCTAACTGTTCATTAACCCAACTCTAAGGCCCATTTGGGCCCAATTTCAAGAAACCAAACGGACAGAGTCCGGCCATAAAATGGACTTTCCAACGGGAAGTTTTCGACTCACCCGACCTGTAAACATAATAAATACTCAATTGGGGAGCTCAGCTCACCCTCCACATACTCATATCCTCATAAAAATAAATGGGAGCTCAGCTCCCTCATCCAATCCATCAAACATACATATCATTATATGTTTACAGGTCCAACATGATAATAATATTACAGACCATAATCAAATAAATACTTCTAACACATGCGGAAATTCTAGGAGTAAATAAAATTACACAAATATTGATAAACAACCTGCGAAGGAGAAAAGCAGGTTAACCAAAAATAAAATCCTCCTATAGCTTTGAAAAATATTGAACAGAGTGAGCGTTACTCAGAGAGTAAAATATCAATTTTAACCATAATCTCTATAACTATCTAAAACTAATGCACCCTGTAGAGTGAAATGCAACATCAACATCATTTTCACATCATAACATCAAAAAGGTAATTTGGAGCACTCACGCATCCTATAGCATCAATCATAACATATGGGAGCTGATCCTATCTGACTCTCTTAAATCCAACTTTGGTGCCAATGAAGAACTCAAGCCGGACTTTCGCTTAATAAACCAAATCGAGGGTCCCAGCGAAGAACTCAAGCCGTGACTACCCCTCGAAGGATCGGGTCCCAGCGAAGAACTCAAGCCGTGACTACCCGTCCTATCCATAGTCCACACCACATCACACGCACGCCAACGCACGCACACTGCTCCAAATTACCACAACAACATCATGGCACTTTAATAGTTATCAATGCATCATAAATCGTGCCCAGAGTTTAACTACATAAATATATGCATATAAGTGATGCATGGGCATGCTGAACATATAATAATATCGAAATTACAATTAAAATTAATATTTTACTCACAGACTTGACGTTGGTCACCGAGGCGGCGGAGGAGGAAGAAGGCATCAGCTCACACGACAATTTTATTACAATCATTTAATACAAATGACTCAATACAAATCAAGATAAGACCCAATTCGTCCTAATTGATGCCGAAAATCCGTGAGTCTCCCTATACCTAGGACCTACCTAACCTGTAAAAGGGCTCAAAACACACTTCTATATCCACAATCCATATATCCACAACTCAATCACATCACACAGCCCCTCCTGGGCCATCAAATCAATCATCCATCACAATATGTAAAATTTCAATTTAGTCCTTATAATTGATCATTTTTGCAAAAACTGCTCAAATAAGCTCTAAAAATTATAAAACTGCCTTATGGTCCTTAGAAATATTACTAAACTATTGCAAAAAGAATCATAATTTTCTAAGCTACCACGAATATTTTATGGATTTTTAATCCTATTTAAGCACTAGAAAATTACGAAAAAGCAAGGTTCGGGTTTACCTTTGCCGATTCCGACTTCGGGAACGTGCTCGGGATGCCTAACAATGGTGGGGTAGCCAAAATCTCGATCCAATTCGGAGACTTTTCCAGAGTAGTCTGCATGCGGAAATTCACGGTCGGACAACTGTCGAATTTCCGCGAATTGAGGATACCTACACGAAGCCCAATAATAATATATAAAAAAATCAGGGGTGTTACATTCTTCCCCCCTTACAGAAAATTCGTCCTCGAATTTTACACAAGGCAGAATAAAGTATATGATTACACATTGAACAGATAAGGGTACTTGCTACGCATGTCCCGTTCTGACTCCCAGGTGCACTCTTCCACTGACTGGCTCCTCCACAAAACCTTAACCATAGGGATCTGTTTTGATCTCAGCTGTCTCACTTGGTAGTCCACTATGGCTACAGGTTGCTCCTCAAATGTCAAGTTCTCTTTTAGCTCTATCACATCCGGCTGTAGTACATGAGAAGGATCTGGAATGTATTTCCTGAGCATGGAGATGTGAAACACGGGATGAACGTGAGAAAGGTTGGGTGGTAGCTCCAACCGGTAGGCAACTGCTCCAACTCTATCAGTAACCTCAAAAGGTCCAATATACCGAGGTGCCAACTTGCCCTTCTTTCCAAATCTCATGACTCCCTTCATTGGAGAAACCTTCAGGAATACATAGTCGCCCACTGCAAACTCCACATCCCTCCGTCTGGGGTCTGCATAACTCTTCTGCCTACTGAAAGCTGTTTTCAGTCGTTCCCTGATTAAAGGAACTACCTCTGAAGTGTACTGCACTAGGTCTACATCATGCACCTTCGCTTCCCCCATTTCCGTCCAACACAGAGGAGACCTACACTTTCTTCCATATAGTGCCTCATAGGGTGCCATCCCTATGCTGGAGTGATAACTGTTGTTGTAGGCAAACTCCACCAAAGCTAGCTGCTCATCCCATTGACCTCCAAAATCCAAGACACTCATGCGAAGCATGTCTTCCAGTGTTTGGATTGTCCTTTCGGACTGTCCGTCTGTCTGAGGGTGGAAAGCCGTACTGAAGTTCAACTGTGTGCCAAGTGCCTCCTGCAACTTTCTCCAAAACCGAGAAGTGGCGGGGCCCTCTGCCGGATATTATGGAAGCGGAACTCCATGCAATCGACTATTTCTCAAATGTAGAGCCGCATACTGTGCCACTGAGTATGTAGTCTTTTCTGGTATGTAGTGAGCTGATTTGGTCAAGCGGTCTACAATTACCCATATCGAGTCATATCCTCGCGTGGTACGAGGCAACCTACCACAAAATCCATAGAAATCATTTCCCACTTCCATTCGGGATAAGGAGCTCTTGCAGCTTCCCTGACGGTCTCTGGTGTTCAAACTTCACCTTCTGACAAGTCAAGCACTTGGACACAAAGTCTGCTATGTCTCTCTTCATGCCATTCCACCAATAGCTATCTTTCACATCATGGTACATCTTGGTGGAACCTGGGTGGACATTGTATAGTGTATAGTGTGCCTCTCGCATGATTTCATCTCTGAGATTGTCCACATCGGGCACACATATCCTAGAACCTTGCACTAGGGCACCATCATTGGCAAATCCAAACTCACCACCTTCACCTTGCTGTACTCTTTCTCTGATCTTCATTAATTGTTGGTCTCTGTCTTTGGGAAACTCTAACTCTGTCCTGCAAGTCTGGCCTCACTGAAGAATGAGCCAACAATACCCCCTCATCTGAAAGATCTAGGATTAAACCTTGATCCATCAACTCATGTACTTCCTGAATCAACGGTCTCTTCTCTGCTGAAATGTGCGCCAAACTGCCAGAAGATTTTCTGCTTAAAGCATCTGCTACTACATTAGCCTTCCCAGGGTGGTACTGGATGGTGCAATCATAGTCTTCCAGAAGCTCCATCCATCTCCTCTGTCTCAAGTTTAAATCCCTCTGTTGGAAGATGTACTTCAAACTCTTATGGTCGGTGTATATCTCGCACACTTCACCATACAGGTAGTGTCTCCAGTTTTTAGTGCAAAGACTACAACCGCCATTTCAAAATCATGGGTGGGATAGTTACGCTCATGCCTCTTCACCGCCTTGAAGCATAAGCCACTACTTTTCCATTTCGCATCAAAACACACCCTAGGCCAACTCGAGGCGTCACGATTACCACGGTGTATCCTTCACCGCTCATAGGTAGTGTTAACACAGGGGCAGTGGTTAGACACTCCTTATCCTCGTCATTATAACTGACTCTATCGAGCTCTCTTCCTGTCCTTTGCATCTTATCCACTTCCCTTTTCCTATTTTTGGTATTGTTGGTATCTTTTCAACCTGCTGTACTTATTCCTTAATTTTAGTCATATCTCATCCTTACACCTTTTCCTTCAAAGATGTCTATCACATCATCAACTTTAACTTTCTTTTTATTTCTTAGTCTTATCTTGATTACTAGTTCCATTACTTCGAAAATTCTAACCTTACGATTTACTCTACCACATATTCTTAACCTTTTGTTACACTTATTATTAACGTTAGAAAATTAGTTTTGTAACCCCTTTCCCAACTTAACTATCAGAACATTATCATTCCCTACCAGCCTTAGTAGGAAATTGCTCATCCTGGATGGATAGGAGCTCCAGAAACTATAAGTTCCATCTGAACTAACACGGCTGTGGGAAATGTATGTCATGCCTTAATTCTAAATAAGATACTTCACGTGTTTATTCTCTTTAATATAATCACATATACTGCCCACAACTTTCCAAACTTCAACCTCAAATTACCCATTAGCAATAATTTCATCTATTGAAACTCATCCACAATTAGTATTTCCTCTAGCTCATAGTTTAAAACAGTTACAAGCCTTAGTAGCTAACTCAATTTAACTCCTGTCATTACTCTGTTTGTCCTTTCATACTTAATACTAGGTATGCACTTACTGTCATTCTCATATCAGGAAATTATGTATGAATTTGTGCCTACCAAACTCTCAATAACTAGGTCTCCTTGACTCAGTTTCTGTTCCTTATATAACCTTCTAGAACCAAAAGCACAAGCTAAACTTGAAAAGAAAGAAAATATCCTCTTATATTCAACTACACCCGATTGTCATATTATAACGTTTCACCTAAGTTTCTTGGTCTTTCTCTCCAAATTTCATCATCTCCTAGCACAATTATGCTCTACCTATAAGGTATCATCTGCATGAACCCTTTACCGTACCATTTTCCTTCTTGACATAATATTTTATAATTTATTAACTTTACTTATACTCGACCTATGATTCATATCTATCATCGTTTTTATTGTGCCCTTAACTTTTGTTGATTCCTGAAAGATTTCTCTCACTAATAAATTCTTCCAACACTAATTCCACCCTTATCTAGGGTCATTAATTTGATCCTTGAACTTTCTAGTGATTTATAACCATCCAGACTTGTCACTTTTCGTTCTACCCCTACTATTGTTCTGTCGTTATTGCTTCACTACAAAGTGATTCTGTTGATCACACTAAAAATGTTTGTCTGACATTCATAACGAACCTCTAACTACCTTCTCACTATCTCAAAAGTCTAACCTAAAACCTATGTGTCATTATCTATCATTCTTTTCCTCTCATCATACCTATTTGATCCCTTAGACTGACTTTTATTCAACTTACTGCTTACTAACTTCTCTTTCTCTACCTATTTAGGTAGTCCGCAATACCATCGCACACCTTCTAACATTTACTCATTATTATTGTATTCCATACCTCCATCACTTTTCTCACTAATGTGGTCCCATTTTGGGTTTTCCATCCTTGTCATTCTCCTTGCCAAGAATAACGCTTAGCCTATCCTATATCTTAACTTTGTTCCTTTTATTATGCGCTCTTTAGGTTGTCCTTTCATTTATTTCCTTTGTCTTACCCAAAATAGAACTTGACTATTCTATCCCTGGTTCCATTCTTTTTCCTAACATAATAGCAGTACTTGCTAACTATATCTATCAGAGTCTCTATCGCGTTATCATATGTCTGTGCTACTCAGTTTTGGTCCTTTGACCACTCTAGCTAGTACTTCCACTAGCATTTAGATTATATTGCATCTGCAATCAATTGTCCAAACTTTCATTCTGCACTTTCTTTATCCATTGGCCTTCTGTGATTTATCTTCGCTAATTTATTACTCTTAACACTATTATAATTATTATTTTCCATGTTTACTCAACTAGCCAAAACTTAAGATTCCGGGCACCCAAACCTGTCATCCAATTCAAAGGACTTACATCCATCATGATCTGATTATATATGATTCCTATAATGGAACTTGTATCCTCTCCAGGATACCCGAGCCAACTACTCTCTACCACACTCTACAGTCCCATCTGGGACACTATTCCATAAGTCATCATTATCAGTAATAACCTTCGATCCATTCTGAAAAGATAGGACTATATCCTAACTTCTTCGCAACAAAGGTACTACATCTACCACCTTGCGTAACCATGTCAAGTTAATGACTCTTTTATCATATCATAGCTCTATAAATCATCAATTCATAGTTTCGACCTTCTCTAGGTAGTAGAGTTGTACTTTATTCCATACTGATACACACAAGGTATACTATTCTCACTCTATAAGTGTCACCTTTACTTTGCAACTAGTCCGAAACCTTTGGTCTGATGGCAACTCTTGATGTAACTCTAGCTCATGCTGGGGTAACTGAGTCACTGACTCTAGTTATCACCCAACTGTGACCTTTCAATATTCTAACTCTAGACTCTTAACCAAGAGTTCCCAACTCCTCTGCAAATACAGAACTCTGTTCTGGCATAACTGTACCAAAACAGAAGCCATCTCAAACACCCTCATTATGGAGCACCATGGGGATGCACGCAGCTCTACACAATAATCTCATGTCGGTACTGTAATCTGCAGCTTACAGAGCAGACATCGAGAACATTGTATAGTTACTACGATACGTCCTGACAGACTAGGTCTCCTAATTTCTTATCTCTCATGAATCTTCTATTATCACAAACTTATTCTGACTGGGTCATCTACTGATGACTGCCAGTAGTGGTATCCTCATCCTTATCTAGGCAACTATACTTTTAAGACTCACTTTTATGTACTGCGTGCCTTACGAAATGGGCACACCATTTAAACCCATACTGACAAAAATATAACATTTCTTGGAGTACGTATCCTCATGATAGACCTCACACGTCTACTAACTCTATTTCACATTTCTATGTACTCCACGAAAATCAAGACACTAACTGAGGTAATCTTATATTTCCCGAGGTATAACGTAGAATCTAGAAACAAAGAATTACAGGAAAAGACGAAATAGAATCCTATACTCCGCATGTGACTCCTAGTAGACTCTTCCCAACACTTAGATGATTTTTCCCTATGAATCTGGAGCCTAAGCTCTGATACCACATTTGTCACGACCCAACCTATGGGCCGGACCGGCACTAGGACCTGGGCCAGCCTAAAGCCCCCGAGGCCCGTAGTAAGCCTAACTGTTCATTAACCCAACTCTAAGGCCCATTTGGGCCCAATTTCAAGAAACCAAACGGACAGAGTCCGGCCATAAAATGGACTTTCCAACGGGGAGTTTTCGACTCACCCGACCTGTAAACATAATAAATACTCAATTGGGGAGCTCAGCTCACCCTCCACATACTCATATCCTCATAAAAATAAATGGGAGCTCAGCTCCCTCATCCAATCCATCAAACATACATATCATTATATGTTTACAGGTCCAACATGATAATAATATTACAGACCATAATCAAATAAATACTTCTAACACATGCGGAAATTCTAGGAGTAAATAAAATTACACAAATATTGATAAACAACCTGCGAAGGAGAAAAGCAGGTTAACCAAAAATAAAATCCTCCTGTAGCCTGAAAAAATATTGAACAGGAGTGAGCGTTCGACTCAGAGAGTAAAATATCAATTTTAACCATAATCTCTATAACTATCTAAAACTAATGCACCCTGTAGAGTGAAATGCAACATCAACATCATTTTCACATCATAACATCAAAAAGGTAATTTGGAGCACTCACGCACCCTGTAGCATCAATCATAACATATGGGAGCTGATCCCCTATACAGCTCTCTTAAATCCAACCTGGTGCCAGCGAAGAACTCAAGCCGGACTTTCGCTTAATAAACCAAATCGAGGGTCCCAGCGAAGAACTCAAGCCGTGACTACCCGTCCTATCCATAGTCCACACCACATCACACGCACGCCAACGCACGCACACTGCTCCAAATTACCACAACAACATCATGGCACTTTAATAGTTATCAATGCATCATAAATCGTGCCTAGAGTTTAACTACATAAATATATGCATATAAGTGATGCATGGGCATGCTGAACATATAATAATATCGAAATTACAATTAAAATTAATATTTTACTCACAGACTTGACGGTGGTCACTGAGGCGGCTGGGCGGAGGAAGAAGGCTGTCCCGGCTCACCTGACAATTTTATTACAATCATTTAATACAAATGACTCAATACAAATCAAGAAAAGACCCAATACGTCCTAAGTCATGCCGAAAATCCGGCAGAGTCTCCCCTATACCTAGGACCTACCCAACCTGTAAAAGGGCTCAAAACACACTTCTATATCCACAATCCATATATCCACAACTCAATCACATCACACAGCCCCTCCTGGGCCCATCAAATCAATCATCCATCACAATATGTAAAATTTCAATTTAGTCCTTATAATTGATCATTTTTGCAAAAACTGCTCAAATAAGCTCTAAAAATTATAAAACTTTGCTCCGCGGTCCTTAGAAATATTACTAAGCTATTGCAAAAAGAATCGTAATTTTCTAAGCTACCACGAATATTTTCTGGATTTTTAATCCTATTTAAGCACTAGAAAATTACGAAAAAGCAAGGTTCGGGTTTACCTTTGCCGATTCCGACTTCGGGAACGTGCTCGGGATGCCTAACAATGGTGGGGTAGCCAAAATCTCGATCCAATTCGGAGACTTTTCCGGTAGCTGGTCTGTCTGGCCGGAAATTCACAGATCCGGACAACTGTCAAATTTTCGCGAATTGAGGATACCTACACGAAGCCCAATAATAATATATAAAATCAGGGGTGTTACAGTTGAAATAGGGTTTTAAAGGTAGGTGAAAATCATGGCATATATGCAGTTTTATCCATTTGGCAACCACTTGACAGTATTTTATAGAGGAATATCTTTGCATGCATGCATGCCCTCCAAGTTGCTATGGGGTGGTAGAGAAGAGTATAATATATTACTGATATATCATAATATATATATAATAAGAGAAGATAAAGAATTAAAAAAAAAAAAAAGATTTTTTTTTTTTTTTTTTTTTTTTTTTTTTTTCATTAAAAATGATTGATAGTATTTTTGAGGTGTGTTAATGATCAGACATTGGTTTGCCGACATAAGTTCTTGCAATTATCATACCAATTTAACTTTTATGTTTATTGAAAAGAGAAATTATTTGGTGCTCTTAATATATTTATATCTTACATATATATGAAATTTATTACTTATATTTTAAAAAATAACTTATATTATGAGATGCATTAGTACATTTAAAATATTTTACAATTTTCCAATCCAAAATTAAATACAAATTACATTGAACTTAATTATACATACGTATGTTGATAGTTTTCTTTTTCTTATTATATTGGAACTACTTGAAGCAAAAGGGCCACAATAATTGTTAAGTTACTTGTACCATAAAGATATTTTTTCAAAATTACTAGTTGTAATTCAAATCTCTTGAAATTTCCCTGCGAAATGTAAGGTCCAAGATTAAACGGAATCCTATTCTACAAAACTTTACAGAAAAATTGTTTCAAAAAAATAAAAAAAAAAATCATTGTTTCCAGAAAAAAAACTTCACAGAAAAATGCGCTGTCAATTTCAATGCTATTAGTGATAATATGGCAATGCATGCTAATTAATTAGAGTAATCATGTGCCAATTGGGAATGAAATTTATGAATAATTAGGCTTCCTAACAGGCCTCATATTTTTTTATATATAAGATATTTTGTAAGACTAAAAAACAGTGGCAATCATTTCCCTTCTTCTTCCACACCATGAAGATTAGCACTAAAATTCTGCTCATACTTTGTCTTGCCATAGGCATCATTTTCTTGTCTCTTTATGAACCTGAGCGTATTACAGGGCTCGACTATGATGTTCGCGTCATCAATGGCTTCACAAACAACTCATCGCTGCCTCTAGTTATATGGTGCTCGTCCAATGGCGATGAACTTGGTGGCCGTGCCCTCCAGGAAGGTGATGACTTCAGCTGGAGCCTCAGGACCAACTTCTGGGGCAATACTCATTACTTGTGCACGATGAAATGGGACGAAAGGAGGAGGCAATTCGATGCGTTTAAGGTTTCTAGGGATATTTATCGTTGCAGCCTCTTCAGGAAATGTTCTTGGTTGGTGAGAGAAGACGGGTTTTATTTCAGTAATGATGAAATAAATTGGAAGAAAGACTTCTCATGGTTATGAAGTTTGTTCTCCAAGTTTCAGTTTTGTACCTCAGCTGTATTATGTTATTAGATATAAAATCACCAATTAAATCATGAGGTTTGATCAAGTTTTGTTGCATGAATATATGTATTAATGTCTTTTACTTCAATTTTTCTTTTCTTATATAGAGATGCAACCACGATGGATCCATTGTAGGGCTTCTGATCGATGTTTTGCCCCCAGTCTTGAAAACATATGCTGCATGAAATTGTTGTTCAGCTTTTCTGGTTTGTATCTGTAGATGTAGGATGGATATGGCTTTGTTTGAGTTCAATATATTTTTTTAATTGATTGGACTGTAATCGCATAAAATAAACAATTCTAAGGATGTTTGGATTAGAGGTTTGTGGTAACATATGAAGGTTTCATACTCAACTGATACTCTAAATCTATTTAGTAATAAGTACTGAACATTTGTTGTTTAGCTACCATGAATTGTTAGAATTCAAAAAGTTATGAAATTATAATTATTCTCGATCAATTATTGTTGTTTTAAAATAAAATCATTTTATGCTTGTATCAATCTATATATATCTTTGTATTACATATATATTACACCGATAATCATATTTTCTTATATCATTTAATTTTTATTTATTTATTTCAATAATAAAATAAATATGGCATAATAAATAAAAAAATTATATATTTATTTGAATAATAAAATAAATGATATGATATAATAAAATAATAATTATATGTTTATTTTAATAATAAAATAAATTATATCATATATATTATTATTAGTTATTTTACCTAATAATAGTGAGTATTAAATATAAATCATGTATTATCAATTATCAACTATAATAAGTTAATAAAAATAACTATCAATTTTGAGTTGTTAGCTGGGTCTAATATCTAAACTAAATAGACTTGAAGGTTTGAAGATGATTGATATAATACAATGTTAGAAAGACCATTTAATATGATGGCAAAAGTTAATCTATAGTCCCACTTGATCGCCAAAAAAAAGAAGTAATCTTCTCCATAACCGACCTCCACAATCAAACAAGGGTTTATGTTCAAATATGTATCTGGGTCACATCATAATGTTCCCTGAATACACATCTATAAACATTTCTCAGCAACCCCATGTATTGTTGCACTAGACCTAGATTTCCAGAATATATGGTGTCCATTGGCAAATTTTTTCGTGATTACCTTCATGCCACCGATTCTTTTATATATATATATATGAATAAAATATTTAATAAGACCAATTCTTTTTCAATAAAATGGTTGGAAGTTGTAACTGGGAATATTTACAAAAAAGAAATAGAGGAAACATGTTTGCTGCCTCAAAATTATTACTTTTTTATATTGAAAAAACAATATAATAATATTATTATATGAAGGATGCATGGTAGGCATTGTCCATAAAGATAAATGATTGCTATCTTCTTGTCCACCATTTTTTTATTATTATTATTATTATTATTATTATTATTATTATTATTATTTTTTTATAACTAAAGCTCAAACTTACCTCTTCTAAGTAAATAAAATCTTGAAAAAGTATCAACTTCTTGAAAACCTCTAACTTCATCCAACATATTATACATTCGATCTACTAACTTTTCAAAACCTAACAACATTGCGTCTGCATGCATTTTACTCATAGAGTATTGGATAACTTGTGATACCTACTCTGTCTAATAATCAACTACGGATTATAAGTTTTGTTTTTTAATAAGATAAGAGAAAAAAAAGAAAACTATTGGGAGGAAATTAATCTTAGTGCTAAATTAATTCAAAAGTGTGATAAAGATAAAATCTTACTAATAAATTTTATTTCAATTACATTAAAATTGTCTTTAGAACTAAAAAAATCTCACTTTCGAATCTCAGTTAAAATCAATTATTAAAAACAAAATCTTCAATGAATGCTGCAAAATTATTAGGAGAAATCTACGAGACTAGCCAACTTCTGAATTGAACAACGTTTCAATCAGTTGACAGGTACAAGGAGGGCTCTTGTCCAACAACTCTAAAGTGCGACAGGCTCATGATAAAGCACTCTCATCAAGATAAAATCTGCATATTTTGGTCATATAATTACTTATTATTTGGATAAGGGTTGATCCCACATGTACATTGTACAGCCACCTTCAGCATGCAACTTGCCTTGCTCGGTTTCTCCTTATTTAGGGTTTAAAATTCTCTCATTCTCATAACTCAAAACCAGTAACTCCATAAAAATTTAAATTATTCATTATTATCATGCATTTTGCAAGTTAATTTATTACCCATTTTGTCAATCAAATTATATATCTAGTTTTTTCACGAATCTTTGAAATATATTATTTATGTGACAGCAGTTAATTCATTAAAAAACAAAAAAAAGTTAGATATTGAATTATGTATTTATTGTAATATTTTGGATAGAATTATATTAGTTGATTTCATTATTAAAGTTGCTTCTCATGTGGGCAGACAAGGCTTAGCAAAGGAGTGGTGGTGAGTTGATTTGAGTCATCCTTCAACCCCATTGACAATGATATTCATCAACTAAGTGTGAGCATTCCTGGCTGTGCCTGGAATGAGCAAAAGAATGGAAAACTCTTTTGTATCAAAAGAAAAGCATTCTTATCACTAATGAGGCAATGCCCAATAAAGAAATTTCAACTTGAGAGACTGGGACAAATCATCCCCAAGCACAATATCAACAGTCATTTTCCCTTAACACAAACAACAAATATGAAAAGGAAAGACCTATTCCTATATAGAGGAAGCATAGTTTTGTTATATCTTTGAAACTGTTCCATTACCTGCGTTTCCAATATGGCTGGTTATCACTCATCCATCTCCTCACCGTGGCCGCATCACTCTATTAAAATAAATAAAAAGATATATTGGAATTTTAAATTATTATTTAAATCTCTAATATCATATTTTTTGAATTAAATTGAAGTAACTTTTTCAGTAGCTATATCTGATGACAAAATCAGAAGATATTAACACCATATTTGGATTGGTGAAAAATGGGAGGAAGAAAAATAATCAAGAAAAAATAACTTTGAAAAAATATTTTTCTTTGTTTGGATAAGAAAGGAAAAATAAGGGAGGAAAGAACTATTTTTTTGAGTTATTTTCTTTTTAAATTAGAGAAAAAACTAAAAAATAAAATAAAATATTTATATTTAAAAAATTATATATTTATTCTTTATTTTAATGTCACTTTTTATTTTTTATATTTTATTTTTTTCTCATTCAAATATAAATAGAGAAACTACAAAATAAAAAATAAGAAAAAATTCTTCTTTATTTTCTCTTTCTCTCTCAAAATTTATCCAAAAAATAATGAAGTCTTAACATGAGTAAAGTAGTAGCTTTGATTTGACACTAAAGAATGACTAAGCTCATGAAAGCGATTAATTATGGGAGTTCGTGTGTGTCTGTTGGTTCATCATACGACGAGGATAGGCAAAAAAGTAAGGCCAGGTGATGGATTTTACGGGTTACTTTGACCCAGAAACTATTTTCTTATAGGAAGTGATTAAGAGCTTGTTTGGTGTTATTTTTAGAATTATTAATAAAAAAATTATTTTTTAAAATATATTAATTAAAAAATAATTTAAAATTAAATTTAATAAATTTTAATTATAACAATATTAAAATAATTTTTTTAATTATTTTTTTAATATTTAAAATAATATTTTTATTTAAAAAAATAATTTTAAATCTCTAAATATAATGATAGATAGACACTAAGCTAACGAATAATGATAAATAGACACTAAGCTAACGAAAACTTACTTCCTGAACTAAGTCAAATAAGCGAAAAACAATCCTCCCGGCCCTGCTACCCACCATAATTAAGAAAGGGAAATTAATTTTTATTTTTCCATCATAACTTTTACTGCGGGGAGAGAGAACAGAGAAATCTGGGAATGGTTCCGCTTCCATTTCCATATTAGAAGCAATGGGTCTCCATGGCTTCGAGTTCAACCCATGTTCCCCTCTAAAACTTTTATGCGTCTTACTTGGGCCGGGCCAATTTTAATTAAAGTTGAGGTTCGGGAACAAAAACATTTTTTGAAAAAATACTATTAAAAAATAATTTTAAAAATTATTAAGTATTTTATAATTAAAATATATCGAATTTAATTTTTAATATTTTTAATTAATATATTTAAAATGCAGCTTTCTAAATATCAATTTTAATAATAATACGCTCTGCAAAAAGAAAAGAGAAAATAAGGGTAAGAGATGGCCAATGGAGTACTGTATATCAAAGCCAAGTTTCCATAGCAATAGTTAAGCAGCTCAAGCTGCTAACTCAGCGACAACAAGCAAACACATCAAACTCTTCATATCCCTTAATGTATGTTTTTTCCATATTATGGTTTCTGATTTGATAGCTTATGTGCATCAAGCCTTTGTAAACACCCTTGGAAGGAGATACTTGGAGTTATGATTATTGTTGATCGGTGTGTTTTGTGTTGATTTAGTTCAATGAATAAAGTTAGGCAATGACATAAAAAGTTTTCTGTGGGCTTAATTAAATTTGGTGCTATTTGAGTTGGCGGTGGAAGAGAAGTGGCAGCAATATGAGTAGAAAAATTAGGGTTGTGATCAAGAAGAGAAAAAAGATGAGCAGGCGGCTGAGAAAACAAAAGAATGGAGGAGTTGGTGGTGGTAGCTCCTTCCTTCTGAGAAAGAAAATAAAGGGGTGGCATATGAATGCCTTTACGTTGGAAAAAATAAGTATGGCAACACTTTTTTTTTTTTTTTTAAAAGCGGCTTATGTATACGTTTTTTGATAAAAAAAAAAAAATTACCACATATGTGCGTTCGTCGTAGAATTTAGGGAATTCATTTTGTATACATTCTCTAAATATATGGATCTTACTTCCTCAAATTAAAGAAAAATTAAATTTTTTTTAAGGAGTATTATTTTTTAGTGCTTTTTGTGTATATAATAATGACAAATTATAATATATAACGGCCGCTCTCATCTAAATATACCAAAAATAATTTCAACTTGAAATCATGTAAAAAAAAATGAAGGAAATAAGAAATTTGTAAAGAATTTCCATTTTCTTCATAGAAATATAGAATTACTTCTTCCTGCATCCACAGCGCGGCAAAGAAAAACATGTCCCTATAATCTTATCTTAAAATAAGCATATATATATATATATATATATATAATCACATTGGTAAACCTTCCTTCCCTTCACCTTTCATCTTGCAGCCGTGATTAAGAACTTTAATCAATAATTAAGGTAGAGCAAACTTCAGGAGGCAAGCAGATTGATTCAGTCAGCATCAACTTTAATTTCCAATTGCTCAAACACCACATATTATAAGTAAAGGTTTAGCATATCCATAGTGGATCACTGAAAATCAGCATTTTCTTATATTTATTCTCATTATTCTCTCACACTTCATTTATTTATTTATTTCGCTTCTTTCTTTCCTTTGTTTTTTCTGAAGAGAATGCTCCACTTCTTCTTAATTAGTGTTAGCTAGGTGGCGTCCTTCTTCAATCACGGGTGATCCATGGTCCCTTCAAATATCTATATTTTGTCATTTGCATTTTAAATTGCATAGCTTATAATTTTTTATTTAATTTGTCGAGAATATATAACTATTTAGAATTAATAGTTGAATTTTAAGAGTTGGATAAAAAAAAATGCTTTAAATTTTAATTTTAAGTACTTAATTATATGTTGAACTATCTATGATATTAGTGAAAATTTTTATTTTTATTTAGATTTTTTCGCTTTAATAATTTATTTTAGATTAACACACCAGAGCCTACTTTTTCATATACGTACCCACTCATGTGAAGAGGGGAAAAATTAATAAGAGCTGGCAAAAAGTAGTGAACGATGACCAGCAAGAAAAAGCCTCGCCAGTTTGTTGATATCTTCCATGTTCTTGCAATATTGACCATCTTGTTCGCAGCTGCAATAACAAAAACGAAGGCTGACTACCATCATGGAGACACCAGTGTTCACGTCATGAATGCGTTGCCTAAGAGCTAAGAAGCCATGCATATTAGCTGCTCCTCCAAGAATACAAGTCTTGAACATCAGGAGCTGGGTGCTGGTGAGGAATAGCGATGGAAAGTCGAAGAAAGATCTTTGTATGTGTGTTATTCAGTGTGGACACGCTTGTTTCAGAGATGGCATGCGTTTCAGCCACGCAGAGATGAGAATCATAGAGAGGTGTTTTGGGTGGTGAAGGAAGATGGGTTCTATCTTAGCTGGGATAAATCCACTTGGGTGAGAAAAGCTGTATGGGAATCCGAGTGATTTTGGAACGAAAATTTATACAATATAGGTGAAATAGTAAAAGAAGAACATTTACCGTCTTTATTGACTTGTCATTTTAATAAAATTTCTGTCAAAATGATCTTATTTTACATATTCCTTTATTTTTCTTATTGAAAAGTTTATTTTATGTGTAAAATAGGAATTCCCACTTTATATAGAAATTACGTATCAATCACAATTTTCTTTTCTGTTTCACAATAGGAATTCTTTCTAGCTATATTTACTTTTGTTAATAAAAAAAATTAATATTGAAATAGATAATAAATTTCTTCCCACAAATAATAATAATAATAATAATAATATTTTCTTTTCTTTTTCTTTCTTAAAAAATTTGAATTTTGAAAAAGAAAATTTTATTTATTTTATACATGAAATGAACTGTAAATGATCTTAGCAAAGGGGATTTATATATATATAAATGTCCTCATAATTATTGTTGGATTATAAAACGCAAAGGCAAATTTGTGTGGACTAAGGAAAAACATTTTTACAATGATGTCCATGAATGAATGAATATTTTTCAAGGATTTATATTCCACTCCCTCTTTTTGCAATTTTTATCAGATTGATGTGTGATTTGCTAATTATTTTTATTTTTATTTTTATTTTTTCTAATTATATATATTTTGTTTAATAATTTTATCAAATTTTGAGTTCAGCTGAAAGCTAAAATCATGCAATGTATGTAATATGATACTGAAAGCTTCAGACTTTTTCATATGCTATTTCAGTAGCATTACATATAAATACAATGGCAAAAGCATTTTAACTTCATATATTAGATTGCAAAATCAAGAGTACCTATTATGATATTATCCAGATTTACTAAGAACAAAAATAATAAGTACCAGCTGTTGAGTTATGATAACATCTGGATCTTTGAGATACATGTATAATGGTACTTCCATCTGTACAGAAGTGTTGCTATACTCTAGTAATTGCAAGAGGAAATATAGAATGTGGGAGTAACAATGATCTCACTCCCAATGAGTAACAGAAAAATCCAGTAATGCTATTTGCTTATAAAAGAATGTACAAGATACCACCATTTGCTGTTGCAAATAATATGGGGAGGAAATGGTAGCTTACTTTCATGAAGAATCACCCTTCAGTGGAAGATCATAAATTGTAGACAAAATGAAGTTCCCTTCTCGCTCATTAGACCCAATAAGCATCAATACAACTTCCCGCATCGATGGCCGGTCAAAAGGTGACATGCTTGTGCACATCAAAGCAATTTTCATTACACTAATCATGTGATCAACAGTACTTTGATCTTTGAGATCTAATCTACTGTCAAGTATTCCAGGTGTCAATGAGTGGTTGTGAACGTAATCTCTCACCCAAGTGACAAGATCACCTCCTTGATCTAGTGGCTGTACAGGAGTTAGACCAGTCAGCAGTTCCAACAGAACAACTCCATAGCTATAGATATCGCATTTTTCTGTTACTTTCATTGTGTACGCATACTCTGCCATGAAGAAGAGGTCAATTAGAGGTCAGTTTGAGAGAGACAATTTCAGAGATCACGTTCCACAACTTTCAATATTTATTAACCAGAAAAGTTTGCAATGAGAGACACTTGACCTATATTATGGACCATGAGACCGCATACACATACCCTTAAGAAAACTTTCAAAATTTGTCACAGATGGGGTTATCTAGAGGATGAAAATTCCACTTGGTAGTAAAACGAACATGCAATGATACAGAATCTCAAATTTTATGTTTTATGGTGTTTCATGTCCAACAGATGAAAATTTTAATCTAGCTAAGGCCAAAAGCTGTTATCTATGAGCCTCACTTCAAGTTTGTTATGTTTTCTCAAAGCAAGAAAAAAGTCTAAGGTTCAACATCCAGTTAATGCATTTCCTCAGTATGTAAAGGGAGATTGAAGAACAAAAGGTTTATCTAGAAACTAATCTACATATGCAGGAATTAGGGAAGTGGGAAAGAGCAGTTAACAGCAAATGACATCTTATTGTATTAATGCAAACACAAATAAAAGATCTAGTTTGCCTCGCATTAAAAAAAGCAGAAGTAAGAACAACTAATCACATTTAAGTAAACAAACCCCCAATGTTTTAAGTGCCTAAGACCCAAAAGTTAACTCACAGATAAATGTAAGCCAAAAAAGATAAGTGTGTGTGTGTGTGTGTATTTTAAAGAACTTAGGGCCTAGCTCTTTTTTATCCTGCCCTACATTGAAATGCTGTCCTACATATTGATGGTTTTATTAAAATCTGAATGGGGCAAGAACATACCAGGTGCAATGTACCCATATGACCCTGCAACTGCTGACATTGATTTAGACTGAGGCATGTCAACTACTTTAGCCAAACCAAAATCACCAACATGGGCTTCAAATTTATCATCAAGTAGAATATTATTGGACTTTATATCACGATGAATAATTCTTGGTTTGCAGTCATGATGTAAATAGGCAAGACCTTCAGCAGCTCCAAGAGCAATCATGAACCGCGTTGGCCATTCCAAGCTGCAAGAAGGCCCATGAAGCAGTTCACCCAAACTACCCCTAGCCATGTACTCATAAAGAAGCAGATTGGAGCCCTGGTGATAGCAAAATCCATAAAGCTTCACAATGTTCCGGTGCCTGATCTTTCCAAGAGTCAAAATCTCAGCCTGAAAACTGTTCTCTATGTTGCTCCCCTCTTTGTTAGATGCTAGTCTTTTCACTGCAATGGTTTGTCCGGTATGCACAACTGCCTTGTAGACTGTTCCACAAGCTCCTCTTCCTACAACATAACTATCATGAAAATTGTTTGTGGCCTCAACCAGATCTTGTAAAGTGAATCCCTCCCTAGGATGAAAATAGATATCTGATTCTGGAGATGAACTCTCAATGTCACGTACAGAAGGAACTGTCTCAGCTGGGCGTCTCATGAAATATAGTATTACTGCAATTAGGATCAGAGAAACACCACCAACACCAGCTGCAACAATTGTGATAATTCTACCCCGACGAGCATCTATGCTTTTCAAAGGAGGGACAGAAGCAGAAAATGAATCTCCATTGCAATAGCCAAGATGCCCACCACAAAGCCCATTGTTCCCTTGGAAACTGCTAAATTCCATGTTCTGAAATAGTGGTACTGAAGGTAAGGGTCCAGTAAGGTTATTATATGAGAAGTTGCACCCTATTAAACTTGAAAGACTTTCAAATGTTTTGGGAATTTCACCAGTCAAATGGTTATTATTGAGCAGAAGGAATTCCAATAAATTAAGATTACCCAGCTCTGGCGGTATGCTTCCAGTAAGATTATTATTACTGAGATTCATTGCAATCTGCAAGCTTGAAAGAGAACCCAACTCTGGAGGAATTTCACCAGAAAATAAGTTGCCACCCATCTGCAATTCAGTCAAATGAGAGAGATTTCCCAATGCTGGAGGTATAGTTCCAGAGAATTTATTTTCTGAAAGCATGAGAAGCTCTAACTGCAGAAGGGTTCCAACCTCTTCTGGTAAAGCATCTACAAAGCTGTTGTGGCTGAGATCAAGTCGTTGAAGCATCTTACAGTTAAAAATTTCAGGTGGAATCTGTCCTCTGAGCAAATTAGACGAGACATTAAAAGTCACAAGTTGAGACAGATTACCTATTTCCTTAGGCAACTCATTAGTAAAGTAATTGTTTGCAATATGAAGCCTCTGCAACTTTTGACAGTTGCCAATGGCCTCAGGAATTGGACCAGTAAACTTGTTCTGATCCAATTCAATAGCAGAAAGGTTTGTCAATTTGCACAACTGTGAAGGGAAGCTACCTGTAAGCCTGTTTCTAACAATCCGAAGCTGTACCAATGATCTGCAGTTCAAAATCCCAGCTGGAATGTTGCCATAGAAATTATTTGCCTCCAGATTCAGCAACATCAGGTTAGAATGTCGACAAAGATGAGAAGGTATTCTTCCTGTCAGATCATTGTCTGAAAAATCCACCACCCAAAGTCGACTGTAAAGCCCAAGCCCCTGAGGAACACTGCCACTAAGAGAGTTATTGAAAAGCTGTAGTTGAATCATTTCTGTCATGTACTGAAAACCAAAAGGAATAGGACCTTTGAGATAATTAATTGAAAGGTCAAGCTTTGTCAAGTTCCTCAAGCTACTAAGTTCATTTGGTATGACACCAGTAAGCTGATTCTGGAAGAGGTACAGAAGATGCAGATCCTTTATCTTACTGAACTCAGTAGGGATCTCCCCGGTCAAATAATTCTCTGAGAAATCAATTTCTGTTGCCATAGATAAATTCCCAATTTCTCTTGGAATGGTTCCATTTAACTCATTTCTGTATAGATAGAGTTTCTTCAGAAACTTCATGTTCCCAATTTCCACTGGTATTGGTCCTACAAGATTGTTTGCATACAAAGCAAGCGTCTCAAGGTTTTTACAGTTTGCAATCTCTTTTGGGATGAATCCAGTGAGTTGGTTACCCCACAAAATTACTTCCGTCAAACTCCCAAGCATCCCAAATTCTTTTGGCAGTTCCCCTCCTATGGCATTTTGGGCAAGACCAAGCAATTGTAAACTTTGACATCCACTTATTTCAGCTGGAATGCTACCAGAAATTCCATTCTGCCCTGCACGAAAGATTTTTAAGTTCTTGAGATTCCCAATAGAATGAGGCAATGGGCCAGTCAGATTGTTGGTGTAAGCCACAACCTCAATCAAAGAAGACAAATTCCCAAACTCCACCGGGAAAGAACCAGATATTCTGTTATTGCATATATTCAAACGCTGAAGAAGAGACAAATTACCCAGTTCAGCAGGTAGTTGACCACTAAACTGATTATTGTTCAGAAACAGGTATTGCAACTTTGAACAATTTCCAATGGTGTTAGGTATATATCCGGTAAGCATATTGTAAGAAAGATCAAGATATGTTAGGTTGACCAAGCCACCAATGCTGGGACTCAGAATCCCAGACAAATTCATGCCACTTAAGCTGAGAGACTGGACCACGGGCTCATAATCAGAAGTGCAGTTCACGCCAATCCACCCACATGGTGTCAGGTCAGTGGATTTCCAGTTATTCAAATGATCAAGTTCATCGTGAAGGCCATTCTTTAGATCTAGGAGGTACTGCCCCTCAGAATTCAACCCCTCAGAAGCATAAACCAATAGCATGGTGACGAGCCAAAATCCTGTAAACCCTGCTTCAAAAGTTCTCCTTGATTTGATATGTGCTGACATTTTATTATCCCTCAGCTTTATCATGATTATAGCATAATGAGATACTTTCAAATCTGCACAGATATAGCTACTTCAGATAGGAGTTGCCAGAGAACATTCAATAAAATGCTAGTAAATTTTATGACTAAGATCAATTGAGATATGAACTGATGATAAGAATATCTTCTAAAAAGAGAGCTGTTTAACAACCCGCTCAAACTCTGCAAGAAATTCAAGAACAACTGTGCAAATATATAGAGTGACAAATTAATAATATCACAACAAATTTTCAGTATACAAGGAATTGGCCAAAGGCCAAATTGGCGCCTCAATTTAGTACAAAAGTTAAATAGGCCACTAATTTTTTTTTTTTTAAAATCAATCAAGCCCGTGAAAATCAGCCATTTGTAAGCCAAAAGTCGTCTATTGCTCTTGCACTGTATCTCCCCTCCCCCTCCCCCTCTATGGCTTATTGCGAATCCATGGAAATCCTTTCCACTGTTTCTGCTTGATAAGAAGTGAGCTGCGCAGCTGATGGACTACTACAAGTTGAGAACACAAAGATTGCAGTGATTAATTCCTAATTTCTACTCCAATGACTGGCATAGAGTAGAGCATTGTGATTTATGGTTATATACTCAAATGGATAGGATTTTGAAGGGAAAGAGAAATTACATATTGGGTATGATTAGGAAGATTAAGGCATCTGTGTGCAACATATTGCTAATGGATTAGAGTTCCTACTGATCACTCTTGCTTTTCTTGTATTAAGTTGTTCAATTTGGCTGAATTGTTTGTGTGATTTATTTTCTCCCCCTTTTTTGGAGTTTTCTTTTCTCTTGGTCTTTATTAGACCTCAAATTGTTGTTTAATGGCGGAATTAGTAGGTCCTCGATTGTACTGCTGTTGTAATAGTCAAAACCATGTTTTCTAGCTGTTTGTTACGGAAATTAATAGATCATGTTTTAACTGTTGTATTCCTTTATGTGATGTGGTATTTTGTATACATATGATCATTTGGTTGAAATAACTAAACCCTTGTATGACAAATTGTTATTGCAATTCTTTTTATTGGAGGTTTCCTTTCTTAAATTTCTGTTTTCTTGATGGGTTTAAGAGGAATGAATCCTCAACTAGGGTCACCTTAGGTGTAACAACTGGTTTTTCCAGTGAAAACAACAATAACGAGAATATATATCATTTTGATATGTTTCGTTAAATCATGTATTGCAGGTCTGATCTAGTTAGGCTCCATTCAATGTTGTGCTTGGAAGGCTAAAAAACTTGTTTGAAAATGCTTTTGGAAAAGCATATTGAAAAAAGCAGTTTAAAAAAGTTATTTTACTGTTTCCAAGTTCTTATAACTAAAAAATATGTCAAATTAAAATTTAAAGGTCTTTAATAAACATAATTAAAGGTATCTAATAAATGTTTTTAAAATAATAATTTTGTCAAGGGCAGCTCAAACAACAATGTGAAACAGAGACGCAGGAAGTTCCTTTTTATTCTCAATTTCTGGAGGTAATTTTTTATGGTATGAAGTTACTATAAGAATATTGTTTTGTTCAACAATCTTTCATTGAATGAGAGAGAGAGGGGCAGAACAGAAGATTGAACGAAAGAGAGGTAGAGAGGGAGGAAGAGCTTACAGAGAGGGGGAAGAAAAGAATGAAAGGATTAGAGTGCTTGACTTGAATTTTCCGTTTAGACTAAAAGATGTGCAACTCTGATGGTTTTTGGGTTAATTTGAGCTTTTTGGCCTAAGGAACTCAAATGCATATAAAGTACAGTGAGGAACTATAATTCCTAGCAAAATCAAAATTCAGCTATCCCACATTCAACAAACCAATTACACATTTAAGTAACAAACCCAGAAATTCAGCCCCCAAACAAGTTGGAGGAATTCAAGGACACACGCAGGAGTAAAACAACTCAGCAAGGCAATAACTGTAAATTTAGAAACCAAACTAACCATAATCACCATTTTCACATGCATAACTCATATTGAACCTTCAAAGAAGCAACTTTAAGCAAACAAATAAACCAGCAGTACGGAAAAGAAAAAGTAACCTGTTTAAGCCAAATGATCAATCAATCACTCGTCAAAGAAGACACAGTAAAAGCAACAACTGCACCACTTCGCTGTTACTCCTTGAGACCACAGGGAGAAAGAAACTGTGGAATTCATTAATCGACAGAGAAAACCAAAAGCGAACCCAGTTCACCTTTCGCCACAAATGGTGGGGATCTTCGGATCTAAGGTCCAAGATTTTGGACCCAGAAGATTTAATAAAAAAAAACTCTTACACTCTTTCCTCTTGGTTATGAGAAACAAAACAAACAACCAAAAGTGCAACGAAACAAAAAAGAGAGATTTTTTGTGGTTTCGTATTAGAGACATTGAAACGAAACGAAAGCAATTGAAAAGGGACGAACTTTAGCTCGTCCTTGGAACTTTAATGGCCGACAAGCCATACTCTCATTTCCTCTCTGTATATACACCTTTCCATCTCCTTCTTTTCTCTCCATGTGCCCAATATATATGGTAATGCTATATTGCTGTTCTCTCTCTCTCTCCCCCTCTATGTATATATCTGCAGGAGTGGGGAATGGTGGGCTTGGCTGGCTAGCTAGTTTAAGTTTCTTTCTTTCTCTTTTTTCGTTGTGTGTAGGTAACTGTTGAGGCAACTTTGAATTGAGGAGAAAAGTTCTTTTTTTTTTTTTTTTTGGTTTGTCTAAAGATAAAATTTTGGATTTTGGTTTGATTGTGACAAATCACCTTGAATTATTCTTAATACTGACAAATCACCAATTACTTAAAAAATCGCAACGGTCCAACCGACCTTCTTCTTGCCTCTTTTTCATCAATTCAAGCTAGATCACATTCCATTCCCATAAAAAAAGAGGGCTAATCACATTTCATTTTCTAACAATCTTGGGGTTAATGTGAGAGTCAATAGGATTTCATTCCTTTTCTTTACTTTATTCCTTTTAAAAGAAAAAAACGATGTCGTTTTACTTTTGTTTTGGCTTAAATTATTTATTAGAACCTTTTCGGATGAATTATAATCAGTGTGAAAAGTTAAGAGGTTATTTAACTATTTTCAGGAAAGAGGATGGCAAGACCCAAGATGGGACTTCGCAGTGGGCCCTACATCATAGAAGTCGACCCACTAATCTGTAGATATGGACCCACAAACTGGGTGAGACATCTCCCTCAGCGGCTCAGCCTCAGCCTCAGCCTCAGCCTCAGCCGTCCAGCCATTGACCATAATGTCCATATCAGACGGTTCACTTTTTGGGGTTATCAGTAGCAACTAACCCTCTGTTTAGAGGAAAGTTTTGAGAGATTCTTTTTAAGATTTAAAATTCTTAATTTATATTTGGGAGAGTTTTTTTTTTTTTTAAATCATTGAAAATTTTCACTTAATTTAATATATCCAAAAATTTTTAACCCAAAAATAAGATCAGCACTTGTAAGGTAACTAGGAATGAGGCGTCCGTGAATTAAAAGGATATTTAGTTTATATGTTGAGTACAGTTGATAGATATTTATAAGTAAATTATAGTATTTAACAAGCTTAAAAAAATAGAATTAATAGCTAATGGATAACTGATATGATACCCATCAATTACAGTTTGTATCAGTTCTATTTTTAAAACTGTTTCTCATTAGTTGATAGCTGATTTTATTTTATTTTTTATTTTGACCGTATTATCTTTTTTATTTAATTTAAAAATTAATATTATTAATATTTTTATTTTTTTATTTATAATTTTAACATTTTAATTATCCTATTTGAAGTTTATTAAAATATTTTTTATTAATAAAGTAAAATATAAAATATTTATTTGTATCTAAAAACTTAAAATTAATTATAAATTTTTTATTAATAATAATAATTATTTTATTATTTTATTTATATTTTTAAAATTATTTAATTATCTTAAAAAATAATTATTTTCTTATTTCAATAATAAAATAAATGATATAATATAAAATATTAATAATTATATATTTATTTAAATAATATAATATATTAATTTAATAATTATATATTTAATTTAATAATAAAATAAATAATATAATGTAATAAATTTATAGTTTTATATTTATTTAAATAATAAAATAAATTATATGATATATATTCTTGTTAGTCATTTCACATATAACACTAACAGCTAAATATAATTTTGCCAAACACTTAATATAAAACAACTATCATCATCAATTGTATTCAACAGTTAAACTAAACAGGTCCTAAATCAAATTAAATTTTTAATTACCTAAAATTTTTTATAATTTTTAAATATTATTTAAATTAAATAAAAATTTAATGAAAAATTAAATTTAATTAAATTGAATTTTTAATTTTTATATGATTATTCGAACTGATAAATTAAATAAAAACTATAATTTATATATTATTTAATATTAATTTGTGAATTAAAAGATAAAAATACAATTATATAAATATAAATAATATTATAATTTATATTATTGATTAGAAAATCAATTATTTTGGTTATTTTTTACAAAACAATAGCCAAGATTGAACCCTTTTAAAAATTATTAATTAAATTGAATTGATAATCAAATTATGAACATATGTGAGTTTTTTGGAGTCATAATTTTTCATTATTGGGGTTTTTTTTTTCTTTTAATTTAGTTTTTTTTTTCATTGTCATATTTGATGGATACTTTCGCAGTTTAAAATATAACATAGAGCATTTAATAATTTTTTTTATTAATAAAGTGTAATAATGAAGCTTATTTTTATTAACATTTGATGGTTTAATTTTCTTTTACGAATCACAAAAATAGTTAGCTTGGGAGAGGATAATATTAAATAATATTTTTTATTAAATAATATTTCTTTGGTTTACTCATAATATTATTTTTCTATGTCTAAATTATTTCTAAACAAAATATTTATATTTTTTTTGCTTATGAAAAAATTATTTTGTATTTATAATGCTTATTAATAAATTGTGAATTTTTTTAATATATATATATATAAATGAAAAAAGCAGAGTTCTGAAGACAATTGCCACTAGGCCTAGAAAATGGGTTGAGGAATTGCACTTATTTGGGTTTGGCTAGTTTCCACTAAAACGTCATCTGTTTCAGTAGGTTATTGACCTCTTTTGTGGCTCTCATTACAAACAGCATTCTGATTTTTCTTTCTTTCTTTCTTTCTTTGTGTGCCACTGCAATTATTCAAATATGAGTTGGGCGGATTGAGACTTTATTTTCCACATACATTTTCAAGTAATTTGATTACGAAATGGTGATGTCTAGCATTTCCTATCCATTAAAGTCTGACTTTGAGTTGTACTCACATTTATAATTAGCATCACTTAAGGATCTTTAATCTCAAAGCAAGAATTAAGTAGATGAGATTAAAAAATTCCTCAAAGACTGAGTAATTTAATAGAACAATTAAGGTTAGAGTTTGTTTGGAGTTGAAGGATTTAATTTGTATGGATTGATTGATTGATTGGTGTGAAATGGATAATAGTTTAAGGTTAGGCTTTGGAGTAGGTGAAGTTAAATTAGTTACCAAGCTCACGTTTTCTAGTTTGAGTTTGGTTGAAGGTTTGAATCTCTTCCACACATTTGACATTAAACAATTGTTCATGCTGCGCATCCCAATTTTTTCAAGCTTGTGATATCGTCGAGAGTTTTGTAGATTGCAGCCATTAATGGAGGCGAATTTGGAAATAAGTGACCCAAATTCTGTTTATTTCACATCTAATGATTGGCCGTTAACCATCAACTTCATCACTAAAAAAAATATATATTTAATCTCTCAAAATTTTTATTTTTTAAAAAAATAATAAAAAAAACGAAATACTGATAAACTAATAGTAAATAAATAAATATCTAAAATGACATTGAGGATATGATTATAAAAGATTTTATAATCATTAGTTAGTGCTTAGTACTAAGCGTGGTAGTCTGGTAATTAACTTAATAAGATAATTTTATCCTACTTTGATTCGACTTCTCGTACTGTCATGATGATTAAATATTGTCTCTATTTCAGAATGCAATGAGACAAGGCGGCGAATTATCCAATGGTTTATCTCATTGAGTGTCACTTCGGATTCAATAGTAGGTTCCTTATTGTCATGATCCAACCTATGGGCCGAACCGGCACTAGAACCTGAGCCAGCCTAAAGCCCCCGAGACCCGTAATAAGCCTAACCATTTCTTAACCCAACTCTAAGGCCCATTTGGGCCCAATTTCAAGAATTCAACCGGACAGAGTCCAGCCATAAAATGAACCTTTCAACAGGGAGTTTTTGACTCACCCGACCTGTAAACACGTTATATAATCAATTTGGGAGCTCAGCTCACCCTCCACATACTCATACAACATAAAAATAAATGGGAGCTCAGCTCCCTCATCCAATCCATCAACATGCATAAAATAATAAGTTTATAGGTTCAAAATAATAATTTATATTACAGACACAATTCAAATAAATATTGCTAACACATGCGGAAATTCTAAGAATTAACAAGTTTATACAAAAATTAATAAAGGACCTGCGAAGGAGAAAAGCAGGTTAACCTCAAAAATATCCTCCTGTGGCCTGGAAAAATATTGAACAGGAGTGAGCGTTCGACTCAGAGAGTAAAATATCAATTTTAACCATAATTTCTATAACTATCTAAGCTAATACACCATGCAGAGTGAAATGCAACATTAATAATATTTTCACATCATAACAACAAAAAGGTAATTTGGAGCACTCACACACCCAGTAATATCAATCATAATATATGAGAGCTGATACCCTATATAGCTCTCTTAAATCCAACCTGTGCCAGCAAAGAACTCAAGCCGGACTTTCGCTTAATAAACCAAATCGGGGTCCCAGCGAAGAACTCAAGCCGTGTCTACCCCGAAGGACCGGGTCCCAGCGAAGATCTCAAGCCGTGTCTACCCGTCCTATCCATAGTCAACACCACATCACACGCACGCCAACGCACGCACACTGCTTCAAATTACCACAACAACATCCATGGCACTTTAACAGTTATGAATGCAACATAAAACGTGCCTAGAGTTTAACTACATAGATACATACATATAAGTGATGCATGGGCATGCTTAAACATATAATAATATCGAAATTACAATCAAAAATAATATTTTACTCACAAACTTGACAGCGGTCATTGTGGTGGCTGGGCGGAGGAAGAAGGCTGTCCCGGCTCACCTGACAATTTTATTACAATCATTTAATAAATTTGACTCAATACAAGTTAAGAAAAAACCAAATACGTCCTAAGTCGTGCCGAAAATCCGGCAGAGTCTCCCCTATACCTAGAACCTACTCAACCTGCAAAAGGGCTCCAAACGCACTTCTATATTAACAAATCATACACTCACAACTCAATCACATCACACAGCCCCTCCTGGGCCTATCCAAACAGTCCTTAATCACAATATGTAAATTTACAGTTTAGTCCTTATAATTGATCATTTTTGCAAAAACTGCCCAAATAAGCTCTAAAAATTCTAAAACCTTTTCCCGCGGTCCTTAGCAATATTACTAGGCTAATGCAAAAAGAATCATAATTTTCTGAGCTACCACGAATATTTTATGAATTTTTAATCCCATTTAAGCACTAGAAAATTACGAAAAAGTAAGGTTCGGGTTTACCTATGCAGATTCTGACTTCAAGGACGTGCTCGAGACATCTGAGAATAGTGGGGTAGCCAAAATCTTGATCCAATTCGGAGACTTTTTAGGTAGTTGGTCTGTCTGGCCGGAAATTCACAAACTTGGACAACTGTCAAATTTCTGCGAATTGAAGATACCTGCATGAAGCCCACAACACGGGGGTTAGTACATAAATTTTACGGAATTTTCTAAGCTCATTTAATGCTCGGAAAAACACTGCGAAATTCCGTGGGACCCACTGAAAAACGGTGTCGAAAAATTTTGAAATTTATATTGTCGCGAAGCTCTCGACGAGTGGAGCGCTCTAGTACTCTCTGTTTTCTTGTGGGGTTCACGGTTTGCGAGAAATCTAGCCCAAAAGTCAAAATGGGCTAAAATTTCCCGGGTAAAAATTGGACAAACTGCTAAATGGATTTCGGTGTTCTTGGTGTCTATGAAAAGCTCTCGACGAGTAGATAGGTTTAGACACAAGACCCGGCCCAATTGGTGGCCGTATCGGCCGGATGTGCGACGCTTGGTCGGTGCTTCAGCGCCGTGCAAGTCGGGAGGTGCCGGCAGTCGTGATGACGGGGAGGCGGTGGCCGTGGGAGGAGAGAGAAAACGGGAGAGAGTGAGAGAGAGAGAGGAAAGTCGAGAGACGCGCCGGGAGAAGAAAAAGGAAGAAGAAAGGCCGGTCTGATTCGATCGGTCCGATCCGGTCCGGTCCGGTTTGATTCGGCCGATTCGATTCAGAATATAAAATTTTGAATTTTTTTACTCTGTCTTGGGATCGAAAACGATGTCCAAAAATTCCAAAAAAATTCTAAAAAACTCAGAAAAATTCGTAGACTCTAAATATATTTTTAGTTTTGCCACGTGGTCTTTAAATTAATTTTTTAAAAATCATCAAAGTTTATACTTTTCGGAAAATCGAATCCGATTTCTAAAATCCGAAAAATTTCAAATAATTTCCTAAAATTCAAATAAAATAAAATATCAATATTTACCCAAAAATAATAAATTTAAAAATTAGGGGTGTTACACTTATTATGGGATTGAGTTAAATCGAGAACGTCAATTGATGACTCCGGACTTCAAGCCTAAAAGAGACTATGATCGTTATAGCCAGAGAGTTTTTATTTATTTTTTGTACATACCAAAAAAGAGTGTTTGAAATTTTTTTATATCTTTAATAAAATTATTATGATTTTATCAATTAGCATGTCTCCTCTCTTAGTCTGTATGCATACATATCTTCAATAAAAAAAAAAAAAAAAAAGGGAGAGAGAAGAAAGATCCAAACACTGTCTAACCATGGCAACACACACGTGAACTACAAAGCGCCCATAGATATGGATGAGGCCTAACTCATGCCCAAGCCCGTGCCCTTGTTCAATTGCCTTATATCCATTTTTCCATGCAATTGACTTTATATTGGGGGAACTATGGACTCAGCCTCGACCTTTGAATCCAATTTGGACTTCGTATTTTATACAATACAAATATTTTACTATTAAATTATCAATTATTTTTTTAATTCAATTAAATTAAAAAATTTAATTTTTGTGACATGATTTAATTAAATTAAAATTAATATAAAATTATTTTTCATAAATTTAAACATAAAATTGCTCATTTATCCAATGTCAATATTCGCCAACCTAACGTCCGTCAAAATTGTGTTACCGCCAAATTGATTGTGACATAAAATCTGAAATTGTCAAGCATTTTTTTCCTCAGAATTAATTTAATATTCAGGTGAATTTTGAAAATCAATCGATCATTGTCTTGGGATTAGGCAGAGACAGCCCATCCGATTCGGTATATGTTTCTGTTAGTTCCAAGTGTCAAATTTTGAATTTTTATGACCACCCTTTAATAGAAAAATTATGTTATTTTGTGTAATTATTTTATTTTAATTATTTAATTTTAAATTTATTAAAATGAAAATTTTTAATTTTAATTTTATTTCCTAAATTTTTTTTAACATGTAATAATAAATTTTAGGTTTATTTTTTAATTAATATTAAATTAATATTTAATGAAAATAAACTTATAAATTATTATTTTTTACATAAAGCGAAAATATTGTTAAAATATCGTATATTAATAAAATATTATTTTAAAAATTTTAATTAATTATTATTATTTAAAGTTATTATAAATTAAAATTTAATTAATAACAAATAACATATATATGTATAATTAATAATTTATTAATTAAATTTAGTTAAAATAAAATAATTTTATTGATAATGGTTATTAATTAATTTAATTATAAAGATACAAAAGTAAAAAGGTAAAAAAAATTAATTTTATTATTTTTGACTTAAAAATTTGTTATTATAAGTTTAAATGACTTTTTGGAATAAAATTAAAATTGAAAGATTTTATTTTAATAAATTAAAATAAAATAATCATATTAACTAAAAGACGATTAGTATAATTTATCTAAATATGGTGAAGTTGAAACATACGTAGCATAAAATTAAGTTATTGCTTTAAAGAATTTTTTCATACTTAAATGTCTAATGAATTTTTAACGTTTATATATATAAAAAAAAAATTCCCCACATAAATCAACAATATAATTCACTGATATATTAAAAAAATAATATTTATTTACAATATCATCACTCTCTTGAAACATTTTAAAAAATAAATTATATAAAAATATGTAAAACGTGAAATTCATCAATGACAATGTGTGAAACCTTATTAGCAAAGAAATTGCCATTTGTTAAGCATAGGGAGGATCAATTTGATTAGAAAATGTAAATTAACTTTAAAACTTTTCTTATTTGCTTGGACAAGGTTTGGTGATGAATGCGGTGTGGCCGGCCTTCCACAATCTCTTCCGAGTCAAATTTGTAGCAATATCAGCCGGCTAAGCATTTTGAGGTGCCCCCATGTCCACTCTTGAGTCTTGACAATAAAATTCAGTTGCTTTTTAGCAAGAAATCCACTGTTGTATCAAATTCTTGCTCAAGCAAAGAAGGGTCTTGTTATTCATTTTCCGAGAAAGTGCCACCCCAATAATAAGGACAATTACACAACCATTGCAACCTAATATTTTCGGTATTAAGAGACTCATAAGAAATTCATCACCTAATGCTTTCATTGTCAGTGTCCCTGCAAAAGCAATCATCCTCTTCTAATTTTGCCAATTGGCTAGCTGCTGCCTTTCCCCAAGCACAGTTAAACGAAATGGTAACAGGCTATTGATTTAGCCAAGTAAACAGTAAAATACAATGATTGTCAATTGTCATTAAAAAAAAAAAAACAACTGGGCCATGGAGAGGGTATGGAATTTAGAACTGGCAAAATTCATCTCCACCAACAAATGAAATTACAGATGAAAGTGGAACACAGACGACTCACTTTGTCACAAGCAACTCTTACTTAAAAGGACCTTAACTTCTTTTTTTTTTTTTTTAAGTGTATCCTAGTTGGAAGGAAGAAATCACGAGTCACCTCACAAGTTGGCCATGAATATGCTGTTTTCCCCATTTAAGGTAGGATGCTTTATCAATGGAAAAGATTCCCTTCTACACCATGTATGGTGTCTGTAAGTCTAGTCTAGGGAAAGCCAGACCCATACTACATTTGTTTCTTCCTTTCCTTTTCCCCTTGTATTCTCATATTATCATAGCACTTTTTGCAATAAATATGTTATTATCAGATTAAGGGAAAAAAAATAAACTAATAGAAAAGCTGTTAATTCTCCAAGGTCTAACAGAAGTTGCAATCATAATAACTAGCACTTGATGCATCTATTATTCCTCTACTAACAGAGACATAGATGATCCAGCCCTACTCATGGGTCTGCATTGAAATTTTGCGTACTGACACACTTTGTAAACCAGTTCTGATATCAGGCAAGGCCAACACCCTTTTTAAACCAGTTCTTCAGCAGCACAAGATTTTCTCTTTCTTCTTTTCCTGTTCTCTTATCTTGGGTGAGAGAGGGAGTTGGCCAAATTTTCTTACCTGAGAGACAATTGAGCAGGGTATGGGAAGTTTGTGTTTGTCCCCCAATCATTTTATTAACTCGTTAATACCAATTAGTCCATTTATTCAGATGACCAACAAGAACAGCTCATTTACACTGTTGCTCCCACAAGGCCAATCAAACTGCTGGAGGAACAAAAAAAAAAAAAAAAAAAAAAAGAAAGTAGATTGTCCCTTGTGATAAAATTATGGGTGCAGTTGCTCACCTGTCACACAAGAACATGATGACACCATCATAGAGAAGATTAGTGCTTAACCCATGGTGGTTGTACAGGGTCCCTTACCCACTTCTGGAAGTAATGTGTTCTACAAATAATTCAATGTTTGACGTATTCAATGCCATGACTACCGGGGTGGTGAGGGGGGACCATTTCAGCCGACTAAACCCTGTACAGGTTATTGATTGCTTAACGTTTTAAATTGCTTTTATTTTTCACAGATTGTCTTATCAGGCCGTTATGGCTGCATTAATGGTATAATTTTAACCGGCATCATACCCTTTTACCCTGGAAATTGTTAGAAACCACAAATTACCCTGAAATGCCCTGTCCTTACTGTTGCTCACATGACTGTGCCAGGCAACATGTACGGTATCTAAAATGCAGAATTCGAGCCCCTCGAACCAACCATTTTTTTGCAAAAAAAAAAAAAAAAAATCAACCATTTTCGAACTGAAAATCAGTGTTTTAAGTTTTAACAAAAGCAAGTAGTACTTGACAGGAAGAACCTTCGGACAGATAGTAAGGACCACCATCTGCTAACAAGAACCTCCAAAGCTAGGGAATTTTAGCAGCATCAGGACCGTAGATTTGTTTACCTGTCTGGAAAACACATTTTATGTTGCCCTCAGTTGTCCAGAACATCAAATCTTCCCAAACCCCAAGGGATGAAAACAAAAACCTCAGGAGTTTCTTCCTCCATGCAAATACTTGTTCCATCAGAAAACTGCATCTTCAACATCTGATGAAATCCCTCAAACAGAAAATTTGCATTTACGCAAGCTAAAAAAAAAAAAAGAAAATTAAGATAGAATATTAAACTTACAATACCCAGGTCTGTTGTAATTGGGAAATTCATGGAGGATTTTCCCCCAACAACCGAATTTGAATTTTGTTACAGCTCACCAACTATCCATAAGAAATGAGTTAGCTCAAAGAAATGAGTTAGCTCAAAGAAATGAAACATGACAACCAATCCTTTCAAGTCTCAACTCTCAACTAAAAAAATATCACGAAATCCCTCAACCACAATTTCACTTTTCTTGAATCCCATCATCTGCAAATCCAATCCAAGCAAATGCAGCCAAAAATAATTAAGATAGGACAAAGCCCAATAACACTACCTTGCTTTTCTATTCTAAAAACATAAACCAACCAGCCATTCACACTAGCAAGTCAAAATTTCCCTTACTAAATTTCAATCGAAAGCAAAGAACATCACTAATCACCTATTCCATTACACCAAACCCCTACTTCCTAACTATGCTAGCTAAAAAAAAAAAAAAAAAGAGGTAAACAGAAAAACCAAAAAAAAAAAGAGGGGCGCCAATCACTGCTGCCCTAACCTTTCTCCATAGGTTTTACAACCATCAATCCCATCATCTGCTTTTGCTTCCTCATCTCCATAACTTTCCTATGCGAATTTGAATGCAATTCAACGCAGAACGTCGGGCTACTTGCGGGCCGGTACTCGGGCACTAGCCGCCCGGACTTATACCTCACTCCACAGGCATTGCACAAGGTTTTGGGCCCCAGCGGCCCGGCCCGCCATTGAGGGGTCTTTTCAGCACCGCAATGCTGGCATTTTCTACCCATTGTCGATGATGTTACAGATGGCTTCACTGTCTTCAAA
This sequence comes from Hevea brasiliensis, assembly GCF_030052815.1. NCBI lineage: Eukaryota > Viridiplantae > Streptophyta > Magnoliopsida > Malpighiales > Euphorbiaceae > Hevea > Hevea brasiliensis. Next base: position 70,494,179 of record NC_079507.1, on the reverse strand, counting down.
TTCTCCAGACTCCACCAGCACTGTTGGGCTTGGAGGTCGCGGCGCCGCCGGCGGTGATGCTTGCTTCTGGCCTTGACAGGCACCTGAGGACTGCGGCAGTAATTCATTATAACGCTGCCATTTGTGCCGCTATTCCCGCTGTTGCTGGTGCTGCTTGTACTGCTGTTCTCCAGCACCGAAACTGGGCTCCGGTGCTTGGGGAGGCTACCCGGGTTCTCCGACAAAATGTCGACAAATGTTTCCACGGCTGGGAAGGCGTCTTTGTTAGATAACCATTCAAGCTCTTCCTCTGCAAATTCCTGAACGAAAATGGGAAATATTAGAATCCAGAACCCCATAAAACCCCATTTGAGATAAGAAAAAGGGCACGAGTTGACAAATGTTAACTCAGTAACTCGAAGGACTCGTACTGTCTATAATTGGGCGCCCCATTTTCATGTGGGCCACCCATGTGATATATTGGCCTTAGCTGAAAGAAGGTGTTGAACTGTTGAGGCACAGTGGAGATTTTTTATAAGCCTTAGGATGATGTTGTCTTTTCAAGTGGGGGGTGAGTGCCCTTGTCAATTTACAGCCAGATAAAGGTTAAATTTTGCTGGACATTTATTGAGTACAACTCTAACCTCGTGAACCACAGCTCACGAAAATTAAGAACCATTAAACCTTTGAATTGTCATAAGTACCCTCAAAAAACATCCCACTTTTTACTCTCACGTGTTCGTAAATCCGAAAGTTCCAAGTGGTCAGAATTGTCCATTCAAAGCAACAGTGTGAGGGTGGCTATCTAAAAGAAACAAAATCAAATCAGAGAGTCATCAACAACTTGTTCAAAAAATATCAGTGCGTGTACCATTCAATGCCGTCTACTTTGACTCGGCCGAGTCGCCGTCAAGGCGAGTCATTCTGGCTTAAAAACTCGGCCACAACCGCCCGAGTTAACTCGGCAACCACCCTAGGACAGACCAGCCGAGTCAGGGCGATTCGAGCCCAAAAACACCCGCAAGACGACGTAACTGGGTAGTTTTGAGCCCTTATAACCCTTAAAAGGAAGATAAAAAAGCTATGACGATGATGATGGAGGCATAAACTTACAGGTAACGGACGGGTAGAATCATCCGGGTGGTCGAAAACATCGAAAGGAGGAGGGGGAACGGCAAGGCCATTTGGTGGGGGCTTAAGGGGAGGAAGGGCCTTTCTGGGTTTGTTGTGGTCTTCATCATCTTCTTCCTCTCCTATATCAGAAGCAAAGTCCAGTAAGTCGTCCATGAAGCAGGCAGCTGGGTCAAGAGACTCCATTTCTAGATAAAGAGAAGGGCAACAGGATGTCCAGAGAGAGAAAAATGTTGGGAGATGGAAAAAATAGGTTTTTGGGAGAGGGTGGGGGTGTGCGTGTTTTGCCTAATATTATCACGATGGACTCGAGGGTTTTTGGGTGGGAACGAGGGGATGACAAATTTTTGATGTTATTAAATTTCCTTTTTAAAAACGTCTATTGGGTAAGTATCCCATGCATTCATAACCTTCACATCCTTTCCTTGCAACTTCATCAGCAACCCTTTATATTGCTTCCAATTCCTAACATTTTTATTCCTCTAGTTGACCTCTTTTAAATAATTCATAATAGTAATTAAAAAAACAAAAATCACCATGGCAAGAGGAACATTGTAATATAAATACAACATATATATGAGGGCATTATGGGAAAAGGATAAAAAAAGTTAAAGGAGTTTTGAATTGATAAAAGAGGGAGGGGGCGGGCAACTCACGCAACGGCCACACGATGCGTTCCTCCCAATAATCACCAACGCCCACGTCATTTGACAAATAAGAAAACGCCAAGTGGATATACCGCTATTTTCTCAATTATTCTTAGAAAAAAAAAAAATCTCAATCTTTGACCTCCCCGACACCGCACGTGGCGGCGATGATCTTGTGATACTTGCATATGTTTTGTAGCTGCATGGATCTCTTGAAATAAATTAAAAAAAAAAAAAGATAATAATAATAATAATAATAATAATAATAATAATAATACTCACAATAATATCAGTTGTCCAATTGGTCCAAATTGGGCCCTTTATAATTTAAGTGTGGGGCCCGCTTGCATGTTGTATATGCATGTGCATGGATGGGGTCCACCACCTGCACGTTAGCGGTTGGAAATTACTAATTTAGGAAGAGGAAAGAGGGAACTGGGAAAGGTGTGTCCATATTCTCTGTCACGAAACGTGAGAGTCACGTGCTGTGGATGAGAATTATTGCTTACAATAGTAGACCATCCAAAAGGTTCAAAGAATTTGATTACTATAATTACATGGAAATGGGACGTTTGCTTGTGCTATTTTTACATTTTTTTTTATATACAGTGCATGCATATGGATATTATTAATAATTAAATTTAAAATTTTATAATCTCAAAATTAATTTTAATATCACTTAATTAAAATTTATTAGTGAAATATAATTTATTTTAACTATGCATCTAAATTTTTATTTAATTTAAATATTTTTTTATTTATTCATAAGTTTGTGTTTTAATAAAAATTTTAGTTAGGATACTATTTTTATAAAAATAGTGCTTAATCCAAATCAAAGTGTTTTTTCAAATCTCAAGCCCGCCGAAAGGAGTGAGGAAAGGTCTTGAACTCTGCTTTGGATGCGAAGGGGCTTGGGCCCAGACTCCTTAAAGCCTTTAAAGGTGGTTGACGGCGACAAACCGTTTGCCAAATCTTACGTACGACAGTACGAGTACGATTGCCTGATTGAAATAAACGTCGTCGTTTAAAAGTGATCCTCCCATTTTATCTCCTTTGCACACGTGGCCGCTGGCAACTACTCCCAGCGCCAAATGAAATTTTCAGTACCGAAACTCTTCTGTTTCTCTCCAAGGCCGAAGCAGCATAACACCAGAATTTCGCCATTTGAATCTCAAAATAGATACCCATTCGAGTACGGAGCTGAAAATGAATCGGTGAACACTGTTTTTGAGAACCCAGGAAAGGAAAAGGAGGACAAAAGAAGATAAACTATGCAGGGGCTGAGTTTTCAAAGAACACCATTCATTTCGAGGGGGAAGCCTCCCTTATTGGCTTTGGTGGATTCATTGCCATGTTTCGCTTGCATTTCTAGAAAATCCATTTCTCCTTCTCGTAATTTCTCTACCACTCTCTCTTTATTTATTTCCAGTTTGCCTTTCATTTAAACTGAATTGTGGTAGGAGGAAGTAGGAGAGGACTTTACTTACCTCTAATTCAATTTCAGTAAATCATGATTCAATCATCTTAGAGTTTCTGAATTGTAATTTTAGTTATGGTCTGTTAAGTGATTTGTTTACTGAAGCTAGAAGAATATGCGAGGAACTGAGCTATCTGGGTTGAGAAGTTTTGTGCCTGGAAAAATTCGCTGGTTTAGTTTGAGCAAGTTCACCGTGTCATAATTTAGAAGTTTGACTATTGTTATAACTGAATTTTTTGTATTTGCTGAAATTAAAGAAATGGATAAGTGAAGAATGAAGCTCGAGGGAAAGGAGTAATTCTTAGATAGTAAAACATTTGATGGTGTTATTTTCTTGAACTGAAGAGAAGAACCCCAAATATTCTGGGGATATTCTCTGTTGTATTAACAAAGTAGTCATCCAACACAAGCAATTATCATTAATCTATCATATTATCTGAATCTAAGTTTGGCATTAGGTTTCTTTTGATTTTAGTTGAGTTCATCACCCATTCAGGTGTTAAAGCCACTCCTCAAAAATATTCTTTGGTCATACTTTGTAATACTCGAAATACCATGCAATTAGTTATTATAAGTTTATTTTTGTTTACAATATTCACATGATGCCTATTTCTGTGGGTAAGCAGTTAATTTGAATTCTATTTTATTTGCAGTAAGATACAGAGAAATCTCAAGGTTCAATTCCTCTTTTGGTAGACTTAGACCACAAGCATCTAATGTTAGTATTGGATCTGGGGGCTATGAAGGTCGGGAGGAGCAAGACAACCAGAAAAGTTTTGTTAATGGTCCATCCAGTGACAGCTCATCGGAAATGTGAGTGATACCAATGCCATTCTCTTAATACTTTAAGGTGGTAAATATTTGTGTGGTTAAAGCCTTTAGGTCAAATGCCACTTCTTCCACAGATACTATTTTGAAAATGATCCTTTGATGCATTCCAAATCATGCATAATGAAAGAAGTAATTGACAAATACATTTAATTTTCTTTAAAAATTAAATAGTTAATTGCTTTCCTTACATAAAGTAAAGTTAGTAATCCTTCTGCAAATTTTATTAGTTTTCAGATTGGTTTTACTGAAAATGCTCTCTGAACTTGTGATGTAGGAAATGCTAGGGATTTTAGGACTACCTATTTTAGAAAAAGAAAAATAGAGATCAGAGTTTTATTTGATTTGTAATTTGTGACTCCTAATTAGAACTGAATAATTTTAATATGATTGACAATTGCTTTTAGCTAATACGTTGAGAATATGTTTCTCTAACCCTTGGGAATTTGTTTCTCACCCCTAGTTCCCCATAACTCTACTGGTTCTACATCAATTTGGCATCAGAGCTTGTTCTACATCAACTTGTTTTTTTGAGATATCATATGATTCCAACCCTTCACAGAGCCCTGCCGAAGATAATAGATGCCTTTCATTGTAAAATTGTGAAAAACTATGTTTTAGTATCTATCTGTCCATCTATAAATTAAATGGTATTGATGTATATAAGCAATTGAATGTTTTTGAAAAAGACCTACACAATTAACAGATAAGGTTTATTATTAGTTTGTTCACATTAAGAAAGTATTCCTTTGATTTCAAAGGCCAAACCTGTTTTAAACTTCCTTTCACATTGCATGATCCAACACATTATCTAATTGGTGTGTTTGAACTTTGAAATTTATGATAGGCTATCTTTATTTAGCCTCACTCATTTATATTTCTTTCATGATTATCAGTGTGAAATCTCCCAGCAAAATCCCATATCCTATATCTATAGCTATTGTGCTATTTGGATGCGCTTTAGTCTTTTCATTGATTGCCTTTGTGAAAGGTGGTCCTTCATCTATCTTAGCAGCGATTGCAAAGTCAGGATTAACAGCTGCATTCACGTTAATATTTGTTTCTGAAATCGGGGACAAGGTAACCAGCTTACAATTCACAAATATGTGATTTATCCTTTCAATTGTTGCTCTGAGATTTTGTTTGACATTACATTTAAATTGCTGATTATTGAAGTCATAAACTGTGTAACAGGGAAGCTACTTTATTTTTCCTTTTTCAATCATAACATTTTCATGGGGAGCTTTATGTTGTCTTTCTTGTGAATTTAAAATTTTATAGTTGTTAGTGGCTGTTGCAGCTGAAGTGCATTTTATGCTCATTGCTCTTGATAATGAAGAACACACTTACCTTTTAGCAATATCCTGAAACCTTGGGAATGAGCATTTTGTTAGAACTGGTAAATTACAATAGTTATTAAGTTTTCAAGAGAGAGATCAGGACAAAATCAATTGCCCAAACATAAAAGAAGGATACATTATACGTACTTGAATTCTTGGTGGAGTTAAATGATGTTCTATTCTTGCACATTTCCAAAATGAACAGAAAAGTACTTTGTTTGGAGCATATAATATGCATAGCATTGTTTGGATCTCTATAGTTATCGCGTTATACTATATAACTCTTTAGTGTATGATTGTGAGAGCTTGCATATTTGACCAGCACTTATTAATAACATAAAATCACCAAAAAAAATTGTGTTGGAGCTGGTTATCACACTTACCATTTTTCATTTTCTATTCCTGAGCCTGAAGTTAACTTTTTCATTTATTGACCAGACATTTTTTATTGCTGCGCTATTGGCTATGCAATATGAGAAAGGACTGGTATGTACTGTTCTGACTTCTCTTTCTCATGCTTCACCTTGCTGCTTCTTAATTTTGATTCACATATTCTTTATTGCTATATTTTTCAGGGCTTGTTTTGAGTTAAATTTCTCTAATAACCCATAAATATGGCAGTTTTATTACCATGAAAGCAAACAAAAAGCTGAAAGTATAAAAGTTTGTTATCTTACGCTTCATGTAGAAACTAAGAAATGATAGAGCAATAAGTGGGAACTCCCTGCTACTCCTTTTTAACCACCAACCATTAGTAGTTCCCTTTTCCTTAGTTTCACAAAGTACGACTTTAAGAACATTGCTTATTATAAGGTCTGTAAATGGGGGTGTCTAAAATTGAGACGACCCTTAAATGTTCATTTCGGTTTTTCTCTTTATTCGGTTCGGTTTCCAAAAATATTAGGTTAAGTTTATTAGGTTTTGTACTTTTTCAAACCGAACTGAACCGATCAATGTTCACCCCTAGTTCTTGTTATAAATTCATCCCTTTTCCGTTCAGCACCTTTGGTCTGTGTCCTTACTACCAGAAAGCTTGTCATGCATGTGCATTTGGAGTGTATAGAGTGCAATGGACTGATCAAAGACAATGATATAGATCCTGTCTTGCACATTTCCTTGATCAGTCATTTTTCTAAGAGTCTGTTTGGCATTGCTATTGGAGTTACTATTTAAAAAAACATCTTAAATAAGTTAATTAGAGGGTATTAATTGATTTAAAGTTAAATTTGACATATTTTAAGTGTAAGAAAATCCAAAACAACTTTTTCAAGTCTTTTTTTCAACGGCATTTAAAATATTGCTTTTATAAAAAACATATTTTTGACCTTCCAACCTTTTTCGCTATATCTTTGACAAGGTTCTTCTGGGATCAATGGGTGCTCTTTCACTTATGACAATCTTGTCAGTTGTAATTGGACGGATATTTCATTCAGTGCCTGCTCAGTTCCAAACAAGTGAGTTTCGGGTATCTCTCATTGTGACCATGGTTTTCTTATATGCTTTATGGTGATTTGAGTGTGACACAAAGCATGAATTGTATAGCGGAAAGTGTAACGGATAATAAAATGAGTTAAGATACACATGCATGGCATGTGCTAGATGTCTGTTGATGGATAAATTAGATAGTTCATGTTTATGGTTAGATTTTGATCTATAAGTCAGAAGTCCTTTATGATCCTGAGTGCAGGTTTTTGAATTTATGATCTTTCTAACCAGGGCAATAGCTGTATGCAGTTCATATTGAATTCTTGATGTTTCTCTTACTTTCTTGATATGTGAGCAGCCCTTCCAATCGGAGGATATGCAGCTGTAACTCTTCTAATGCTCTTTGGGCTCAAATCAATAAAAGATGCTTGGGATCTTCCATCGAGTGAAGTTAAAAGTGGTGACAAGAGCAGTCCCAAACTTGATGAATATGCTGAAGCTGAGGAACTTGTAAAAGAAAAAGTAATTCTCTAACTTGGGATCCCTGCCTCGAGACTTTTTTCTTACAAGTTCTGATATTTCATGTATATATTATTGGATTGTGAAAAATTATGCATAGCATATTTTGTTCAGTGATTTTACTGTTGGAAGATTGTACTTTGTGCTAATTTACATGTTTGTGTGGATGTATCCAAAATTTTATAATGGCTGATGCTTTCTTATGTTTTCAGGTCTCAAAAAGGCTCACAAATCCATTTGAGATTGTCTGGAAGTCATTTAGCCTTGTATTCTTTGCTGTAAGTGTCTTTGTCCTTGTTTTCAGCAAAAAACATCAAGTTAAAGAAATAAAATCTCTTTGTTTTTCTTCTTCTTTTTTTCCCTTTTATATTAAGTTAATAAATTAGATGGAACTTCCATTATCTATACACAATAACATGCAATTTCAGCATGAAATTAAAATGTTAAGTTTTGGGGCTCATGTTCCAATTTTTACTATGTTGTGATTGCTTATAGGAATGGGGAGATCGCTCAATGCTTGCAACAATTGCTCTTGGGGCTGCACAGGTTTAACTGCATCAATTTGACTGTATCATAACTATTTATTCTCTCAATTATTCAAAATTTCTCTGAAAGCAACTTCCTTTTTTCACCTTTTTCTACAGTCTCCATGGGGTGTGGCAACTGGAGCAATTGCTGGACACCTGGTTGCAACATCTATTGCAATTCTAGGAGGAGCCTTTCTTGCCAGCTACATTTCAGAAAAACTGGTAAGAGCCATGAGTTTCTAATCAACCACTATGAGAATCAAAGCTTTTTACACTCTGTTTTCCATGCAATTCACTCTCATCTTTCAATTAGGTTGGCTACTTGGGTGGAGTGCTTTTCCTTGTTTTTGCTGTTGCCACATTTTTTGGAGTTTTCTAGTAAATTCATGGGGAATTTATGGAGAGTTTTTAGTGCAACCATAATGGAGCACTATGCCTGCGATTGTTGGACCTCATTAGTTACTAGCGAAGAAGGATGACAAACAGAAGCCCGAAAGACACCATGGATATGGCTTTGTCTAACAGGCATTTCATACTTCAAAACCTCAAGTTAGGATGAGTTTATGTTATGTTGCAGTAAGCTATTTGAAAGATTATAGTAGACAACTTTTGATGGAGAGATGGGTTTGTACATTGTAAAATTTTTCACAGAAATAAAACAGGTGTAGTGAATAAGATACTGCTATGCAGTATTATTCTATGACTTCCAACATTGAGGACGTGAAAGTTTGAAACACATGGGATCTTGTTGAGAAGACTGCTATGCTGTTATGAAGACATGGATGAAAAAATCAAGTGCTAAGCTGGAGCCTATGGCTATGGTCATCATGTAATCACGTCATTTACACTTCCTGTCTATAGAAGAGAAGAAGAGATGCTTTGTATCGCTGCTTAGCATTTTCTTCTCCATATGAATAAAGTTGATAATATTAATAATACTGCAAAAATAAGCGAGCAATAATATATAAACGATTCAAAAAAATTAAAATAATAAAATGGTAATTAAAAAAAACCCTAAAAGTTAAAACTGCACAGCTCTATACTATTTTCCTCCTATGCTTAAAATTGAAAGTACGTTTTGAACTGCGAGAACTCACCTCCCTTTCAACTGGGTGGTTCAGAAATCGCTACGAGGCCTGTCCAGTTCCATTCTTATGTAAATAGTATTATATTTTGCAGGTAGGAAGTGAAGGTAGAGACTTGAGACCCCAGAGAAGATGTCATGAGAGCTGCCATTTCTATATGGCCAACATTATCAAATATCAAGAAAACCAGTACTGGGACTACCTTCCAATTTCAATGGATCCTCCAGTCTCCAATCTCGATTAACAATGGACCACCCAGAAAGGCCAGTGAGGGCTTCATCACTTAAACTGGAAATGCTGCCACTTTTGAGACCCAAAACAATTAGGGACAGAAAATCTGCGACAGCGGCAATAGCAGCAGCCGCAGCAGGAGGAGGAGGAGGAGTGCCTCTGCCGCCACTTGATTTAACAGAAGACAACATTAGACAGGTCATAGCTGATGCTAGAGTCGAGGAAAGAATCGTTTCTTGGACGCTAGTTTTACGATAGTTAACTACTGAATTCTTTCCTTGATCAAAGATTATACACTTCACTGCAACTATGCTTTAGTTTGAAGCCTGTCTGAAACAAGGCGTGTACATTTGCACTTTGGACAGCTTTTTGACACTTCAGTTGGCATGACAGGTGATCCCTCTATATGATACATATGGACTTCATTTCTCTAGCAAAATTTTTTTTTTTTGTTCCTGAAATGTGGTATAGAAGTGAATAATTAAAAATGCAGTATGACAAGCTGAACTTGCTGAATTGGATGGATACTTTGTGAAGATCAGCCTCAGAGGTCGGCTTTGGCATAAAACTGCCGCGGTTCTTGCTAGACTTGGCAATTATTTGAAGCAAAGAATACCTGTAAGTTATCGTTGTGGAAATAACAACGCCAGCTTTAATCAGGAATATCAAATATGGTGCTGTTTTGGTCAATGCGTGTGATTCCATTTGCCTATCAGGAAATTTAAGAGGTAGATATAGAAGACGAGAAACAACTGGATAGCCCTGAGAATTTTTGAGGCTCTGCAGGCTTTCACAATGGGCAATTTAATGTAGAACTTCACTATCTAAATTGTTTTTTTTTTTTTTTAAAAAAAAAGAAAAAGAAAGTGTAATTAAATTAATTAACTAACCATTTTATTTTTAGTTTTTTCCCTACAGTTGGCATTCAATACAGCCGATGAGAATGCACCTATTTTAAAATTACGAATTTGCCCACAAACTCAGAAATGCTGTGAATAAATGAATTTTTTTTTTCTTTTTCATTAACGAAAAACAAGAACACCGGCACAACCGGAGTTTCATCATTCATCAATGTAATGCAAATATCATCAATAACACATCTTTTGCAAAGGAACACTGATAGCACGTGATTTATAATTTCACTTTACAAAAATCTCAACAGTCAACTCCAATGAGATACAAATTTACTGTTGCTAAAATAATATCAGATTGAAGTAACTTTTTACAAAAATTTTTCGAGCGGCAGAAGCTGGTCTGTCTGCCATCCACCCTCTTCTGTCAGTGTGATCTTCTTTTGAGATTGAGAAAACCAGATCATTCAAACATACATTGGTGAGACCGAAATGAACCCTTTGATAGCAATTCAACAATTCGTTTCTCAAGCCTCGCTGCTCCTGGACCAGGCCTCAAAACATCAGCATCACCCCAAACTGAACAAGTTTCATTCCCAGCTTCTCCCAAGCACCAGCCACCAGGTACAACTTGTCCTGGACTTCGTCCCAAAATTTCTTGATCAATGCGATCAAGCACCGGATCATTGAATTGAAACTGACTGGCAAAGGCAGCTCCACTCTGAATCATGGCATCAAACTCACTAGAATTCAGTATGCGAGGCACCTGTTTGGAGGGCTTCTCAAAGGCTACATATTGTAAGTTATCGTTTATGACAGTCCTGTTGAACTGATGAGAATTACATAGGACGGTAGGGAAGTAGTTGATTAGGGATGAAGGCGTATTTGAAAAATACATCAGTAGGATCCTAGGAAGGTTGTCTGTACCCAAGATGCAGTGCTCTATAAAATTACGACTTAAAATGGAAAAAGAAGAACCTGCATTTGAAAAAAAAAATCTCATGTTAGCATTACCAATAGCAAAAATATTGCTGTTACATTTATATAATATATTTAACGAACCTGCATATGGAGAGGGAAAAATCAAAAAATTGTATTTGATGTTGCATGTAGAAGGCTTATCAAAACAAAAAAAAAAGTTTGCATATAATAGTTATGGATGCTAGTGAATTCGTATACTCCATCTCAGAAAGCAATGGGTCCCACATGTTGGAGTCCACTATCCATGTGAAGGTAGCCTAAGGTATCGAGAATGACATTCCATTACATGATCAGATTAAACTAATTTGATATCATCACATTACACTGCAGTAAATGCAAGATTCATGATATGTTAATCCCTTAAACAAAGTGTGCCGAAGTGCTCCTTACCCTGTTCCTGTCTTAATAAGTCACTCATACTAGTCTCAGAACAAAAGGGATGATTATATTGAAGAAAATGTGGTTGTTTCCCAGGCTGTTTAAACAACTAAATTCTCAAAACAGGTTGGATATATCTACTAGAAATGCAATTGAAACAAACAATGCTTCTATTGCATGGTAAATAATCTGTCCTAAAATTAGGGATATACCAATGACCAAAATGGATAATCGTTTGGACACTTTTTCCCAAAGCAACAATGGTGACTTTCAAGTAAGATTCCTTGCTGAAACATAGCAAATTAGAAGTGATTTGTTACATAGGACTATGCGCAAATGTCAGCAAGTTCTATGATCACACGGTGGGAATCACATACAACAGGATGCTAGCCTTAAATCCATTGCTTTTGACAAAGATATTGAGTGTTAGTGGACTGGTTACATCCAAGAGGAGGAAGTATTTGGCAACTGTCGAGTACGTCAAGGAAAGAAAGGGGCTCTAAGAGTTTGATTTCCATAATAACTTAGCTGACAGACCTTTTATCAGATGTCTTGATTTATTGGTACCAATAACATGCAGCTTGAAAGAACTCTGGTATGATTGCAGCTTCACCATGCAAGCATCCTGGCCCAACAGATCAAGGGTCACAAGCGGTAACCACATCATCCGACAGTCTTAAATTTGGCAAAAATCCTAATCTTTAAAACATAATTTGTCCTTATGGTAGATATCAAAGAAAAACCATCCCCACTATGGTACTCTCTTCAGCAGAATGATGATAAATTAATAAAAGTCACGGTTTACATATTTCATTTCCCAATTCAGGTTTTTGGTCCAACGTCGTTGGTTTCATCCCTTCTCCCTTTTTCGTTTGCCTGTCTCAGTCTCTTCTTATCAATTTCCCTTCCATTCACAATAAAGTACCAAATTACAAAAGCCTTTAGGCCTCACAGGAAGTTAGACAGCATTTTCCAATACAACCTGATTCTACTGCCACAGTGCCACTCACTAGTTAAAATTGATTCGTTTCAAACACAAGAAAAAACCAGACATGTAACTGCTCAATTTTCTCTGAAATAATCCTTTGAGCCCACACTCATATGCAAACTGATAAAACCACATTCTCGATCACTTTCAGGTCCATTTCACACATCAAGCAATAGGTATGCTGATCAGGAAATGTAGATTAAAACGTCTAAATCTCACTAACCCAAATTTTCATTTTAGTTTGTAATTCTTCATTATCACCACGACCTGTTCCTCACTAGTTTAAAATGTTCTCTATTCACTTGCATCTAAGCTACTTCCATATTAAATTTCAAGTTCCTTCTTCAGCCATAAATACCAAAATTAAGAACCATATCATTGAAAAATACATTGAAAGAATCACAGGAACTAATAAAGAAAACACACCTGTAAATATCCTGAAAGCATTAGGTAAGTCTCGCTTTTGAGTAGCATAAAACATCTCAGTTCTCTCAGAAAGATAAAGCCCCGGATCAACAATTATAGGCTTCAATTGTTTAGACCTGTAACACCAAGGCATTTACTAGTACATAATTCAGGGATCGTCGGATTAAGCCAAGCATATTATCCAAAAAAAACAAAAAATTATATGCAGTGGTCATACTCCCTCCAACCAATGTAACTTGTGTGATTCACAAAGTTGAAATCCCTTGGCAAATAGGACAAAATGTGAAGCAGATCTGCAACATCCAAAAAAAAAAAAAAAAGATTAGAATTTTAATGTAAAAGCCAAGAAGAAGAGTGCAAAAGACATTGACACATGGATATGAAAAAAAATTCAATGTAAAACCCACAAAAAATTCAGATCAGAAATCTAAAACTATATACCATACAACGCCATTAAACAGTGAAAAACCTTACCATCTTGTGTAACAAGTGGGTAATCACGAGCACTAAGACTAATGAACCAGTCCCAATTCTTTGACAACCTCATCAATATAGCAGCACCATGTAGAGTCTCTGAAATCGTAGACGATCCTTTCGGGTACGCGAAATCAGCTTTCCCTATCACATTCACATTCAGTGCAGCTCTAAAGATAGGCACCGATTGGACTGTGACGGCTAATCGGTCGCGCTCAGCCTGCGCAGCAAAGCGATCTATGTGGAGGATATACTGGTTTTTGGGGTGGTAAGTGGCGTAGAGAAGTCTAAGTATCCGACCCGAGTCACCCTTCGATCCGGAAATCAAGTAGGCGATGGAAGGTGGGGCTGGATCCGAGGGAATCTTGTTGAAAGTAGGTTGTCGGTTGGGGAAGAGGTAAGGGTCGGGGCGGTCGTGGGTTGTGGTGTGTAAGGAGGTAGAGGAAGGAGAAAGAGACAATATGAAGAGGAGTGAGAAAAGGGCGGTGGCTAGAATGATGGAGAGTGTGGTTTTCGTGCCGTCTTTTGTGGTGGTTGTGGAGGAGGTGATGGTGGCGGTCGTTGGGAGTGGTGATAACGGTGGTTGTGGTATTTGCATTTTCTTTTTAACCCAGTATCTTGGGTTTGTGCTGTGTCTGTTTTAGAGCCAAAAACAGAAGTTAAAGCCGTGGGTATATATATATATATATATATATATATATATATATATATATATTATTGGTTATAGAAGTGTAAAATAAGTAAGTGAAAAACCCATCTCCTTCTTTTCTCATCTATCTTTTTTAAAACTCTATTATTCTTTTCTTCCCATGGCCAACTTTGGATTACCACACCTTTTATTATTATTATTATTCTACCTATCTCCCCTTTAAAATAAAATTTCTTTCTTTAATTTTTTTGATCTTTCCTCATTTGATTGTCATTGACAATAATTAATTTGTGAATATCAAAATCTGCAATAGGTGGCATTCGAAGCACAAAACATCACCTGAATTAAGGTTTTTAAGTTGAATCACCACTCGTGACTAGACCTCCATTCCAAGACATTTTCAAGGAAGAAAGTCCGAGGAATCAAGATCAAAAGACAAGAACTCTACAGCAGCATCACTGCTCATGAACCTCGTGGGTCTGAAACTGCATTGGCAATAAACATTTATGAATGCTAAGCTCCTGCAATGGAAGCTTTCCCATGGAAAATGAAGGCAACATCTCTCTCGCTCTTTCTTATAGCTTTCTAAAATGTGTAGTGTATTTTAGTTAATTGATGAGTTTTGGTACATTAGATTCCTTGAGGCGTCGGTTGCTGAACAAAGAGTTGGAACTAGCAAGATTGAGACGCGATTGAGCTGTTGATGAATTAAAAGGGATGCGATGTCTTTTGATATATTTGTTAACAAGGGTCATTTTGACCAAGGATTGAAATGGTTTAATTGGAAGAAATTGTAAATCTGTAGTGAGAGTTTATAAATCGATATACCCATTGGATTTTACAATTTGTAAATTCAAATACAATTCAGGTTTTGATTTGTGATTTTACAATTTGCAAATTTTGTATTGCATTGATTTTGAGATTTCTCTTTGATTGTTTAGTGAGGATTGAGGGAGAAAAGCTTTAGTTTATTAGAGAGAAAAATCAAGAGAGAAAGAACAGTGCATGGAGGAGAAGAGGATTCAGAATGTTTCCATTAAAAGAGAGATAGAGAGAGATTAAAGAAATTTACTCAACGTTAGAAGAGAGAGATAATAAATGTCAGGCAAACTAATCATCTGTAAACCGGTTGTTAGGGACTAAAGGGATTTTATTCTAAAAAAATGAAAGTTAAGATTTTTATGTTACAAAATCAAATTTAAGGATTGCATTGTTTCAATACATTAAGTTAAATGACACTGTATGAAATTTATCCCTCACATTAGTATGATAATTAAATATCATTTCTGTTTAGAAGTACAATCGATGAGGTTAATTGATGATCTCAGATCTCAAATCTAAAAAAGTTATGATAGTTATATCAAAAAAGCCTTTATTTTTTTGTAATTAAAAAAAAATGAGTCCTAATTTTTTGCAATTAAAAAAAACAAGCGCACCTCTTATCTCTTACAACCACTTTTTGGTGAGAGAAAAAATTACTATTTTTATGTATACGAGGAGTATTTTTAATTTTCTAAAACTAAAATAGCCTTAGTCAAATTTAGCAAAATAGTGAAATAATTTTTTTTAATATATATATATATATATATATATATAATTGAAATTATGACCCTTTAAAAAATATCATAAAACTAGTAACAAATAACCAAGTAAATGAGTAATGAGCAATCCGAATTAAACGATAATCGGACATCCAAATAAAAAGAGTTATTTGCCTAGCGATACTCGAATCACTTTAAGATACGAATCCGAGATATCTGCTATTATCAGAATTTTATTTGTACAATGACTCAACTCGCGGAGTAAATTCATAATTCCATTCAATCACAAACTTCTAATCCTAAGTTACATCAAATGTCTATATAAGGGTCAACAGGTATACAAGTTACCCGATTTTTACCTATTCACTCTATTATCCAATTTTCATTTAAGTATTGGAGTGGTAGTTATCTAACCCACTTGGTGCTAAGGGGAGGACAAAATCAATAATTATTCACTAGAAAATTATTTATAAAATTTAAATATATATTTTATAAACATTTTTTATATTTAGAGTTAAAAAATTTTAGTAAAGATACTTTAAAAATTATCGTGTGTGATGTAGTGTTTTTTTTTTTTCACTTTATTTATCTTTTACTATTATATATGTCAATTAATTTAAAAAATAATAGAAAATAATATATATATATATATATATATATATATATATATATATATATATATATATATATATATATATGATCTTATGAATGATTTTATAAGAATATATCACATAATCTAATGAGAGTACTAGAAAAAATTGATAAGTGACATCTCCTAATTTTTTTAAAAATTTTGAAATTTACAATTATAATATTATATATCTAAAAAATATATACTTTTTTGACTAAAATTTTAGTTAGGTTAAAACAATAAATTATTTTTAAAAAATTAGATATATATATATAAGTATTCAATAAAAAAATGCTCATATAATTTAAAAAATTAATTTTAAATATATTTTCATATTTAAAATCTAACCATTTTAATAATGATATTTTAAAAATCATTGTGGCATGATTTTTTTTATTTTATTTATCATTTTATTAATATGTGACTATATTGATGAATTTAAAAAATAATAAATTATTTATTTATTAATAATTTAAATAAATTATAATTTATTAATAATTTCGTCATAATAAAATTTTGTAATATGACTATAAAAATGAAAAATATAAAAACTACTTAATAAAATAATTTAAAAAATAAAATAATAAATAATTTGGCAACATGAGGGCAAAATGAGTGTAATGGTTGTCTGTAGTCACATAAAAAGGAGAACCGACCACGTGTTCGACTGTTTGCCCATTTGGACCTTAGGCTCCTTCGGACGCCAACAGGCCCGCGCCTGCTAGATCATAACGAGACCACCAGCTTCTACGTCCCACACCCAAAAAGTTGAGAATACTTGGGAAGAAGATAAGAGGGGAAAGGAGAGCCCCAAGCATGGAATCGGAAACCAATTCCACAGAAGACTGGGCTTCAAGAGCATGGAACCTACTCTCTAAACTCCGGGACCAATCACCACTTGTGCAGTGCATCACTAACTTCGTTTCCATGGATTTGATGGCCAACACTCTCCTATCAGCCGGTGCATCGCCGGCTATGATTCACTCCATTGAAGAAATTCCTGACTTCACTCCTCATGCTCGCTCCCTCTGCATCAATGTTGGTACTCTTTCCCCTGACTGGCTACCAGCCATGAAAGCTGCCGCGGAGTTGGCGTCTCAATTCGGGAAGCCTTGGGTTCTTGACCCCGTTGCAGCCGGAGCTTCCGGTTTCCGGTTGAACGCTTGTTTAGAGCTAGTGTGTATGAAGCCCACCGTCATTAGGGGAAATGGGTCAGAGATCATCGCGTTATCTAAGGCTTCTCTGGGCGACTCCAAGGTATTTACTGTTTGATATCTGATATTTGCACTTACGATTGTATAGATATTAGGCAGCAGTAGCACTTATAAGTGGGATTCTTGCAATTGTTCTCTAGGCTTCTAGCTTGTTATATGTTCAATTTCATAAATGGCTTTCGTGTTTAAGGGTGTAGACAGCTTCCATGAGTCAATGGATGCAGTGGAGGCAGCAAAGTCTTTGGCTAAAGCAAGTGGTGCCATAGTTGCCGTTTCAGGTGCTGTTGATATCATCACAGACTGAAGCCGAGTTGTTGGTGCTTATAATGGGTTACCCATGATGCAGAAAATCACAGCAACAGGATGTGCAGTCACAGCCCTCATTGCAGCTTTTGTTGCGGTTGATCCATTACATGCTTTGGAAGCAACAGCTTCAGCATTGTCCATACTTGGTATTGCTGGTGAATTGGGAATGGACATGGCCAAAGGACCAGCTTCACTGCGGATGCACTTGATTGATTCCCTTTATGGGCTTGATCAAGCTGTTAGGCTTTCGCGTACTAAGATTACCAGCTTGTAGTGACTAATGATCTAGTAGGAGCTGTGTACAAATGGTATGCCAACAACTAATCTACTTTATTTGTGTGTAGTGGTCAAATTTTGAGGGGATACGACTGATCAATCCAAATAACCAAATGATCTATTTGATCAGATAGTACTCGTTAAGCAAGTGATGATATGATGTGATCAATCCATACCATTTTGCATCTTCGGTTTTTCATCACACACATAAGTTTGTTCCAGAAAAAACTGATTTTTTTTTTTTTTTGCCAAGAACTTTTATGATATCAGTTTTCCAATCTAGATTTCCCATCAAATTTAACTTTTTCCTCATTTCTTGAAATGATTTTGTTTTCTGCTTACAAAGAAGAGTCTGTGCGTGATGTTCTTCCTTGTGAAAATAAAAAAGCAGCCAGCCATTTGCTATATTCCATTACCAGTTCTATTGGAAACATCTAATACATCTGGCATCACAATAGACTCATTAACAAACAGAAATTTGCAAACCTTGACCACACTCATTTTCACACGAACAATCCCACATTTAATCAGTTATATAACATTCTTAGTATTTTAGATGGACAATTATCCTCAGTAATGTTTCTGCACCATCTGTGGTACGCTGGCCAGATGGAATGAGTCCTCTCACCTCCGCAATTCCAACAGCATTCTTATACTTGCCTGTTCCACCAGTCACCGACAAATGTGACATTGCACTTTCAATCTTGTATATGCCATAGAAGTTGAGGCTGTCCCCAAATTCTCCTCCTTCAAAGATCGCTGAAAATGCCATCATCTGTGTGCTTCCGTCTGCAGAACTAGCGATATAAACTCCTTGAGCTTTTCCCAATTGCTGCGAACCAAGCTCAGGGCTGGAGGTCAAAACATCGTCAATTACAGTGATTGTTCCAAAGCCTAGTCCCAACCCGTCCGGTCCCAGCTGGGTTTGAACCTGACCATTTTGACCATTAGGATTTCCTGCAAATGCTGTGCCAGCCAAGCCAGTTCCTAGTGGAATGCCATTGTTGCCATTAACAGTTGGAATAGCACCATTGGCATTAGGGATTGCTACTGCACCTTCTGGGGGAATAAATCCTACTGGCTTTGCGAAGGGTACTTGGCCACTATATATGTTTCCTAGCAAGCCGGTGATTGGCCTAGCTGTAGGGTTACTGCCGCCAAGAATGTCATGCATGTACAACTCAAGAACGGGTTCTTCACCAGCCGGAGCAGGGTCAATAGCAGCTAAATATGTTGCCATGTTTATAGTAGCAATCAGCACTGCAATGAAAATAAATGGTGATGGAATCTTGAACATCCTTTGATTTTTGTGTTTGAGGTTCTTGGGGATCTGTAGAAGTGGAGAATGAAGGATCCTTCGATGAATATGCAAGTGGGTTGTGCACCATGCTCTTTATATAGGTCTTGGAAGAACAATGATGGAGTAGGTGTGAGACTTGGAAGATGGTGAAGTAGGAATTGCATTAGTTATAGAAAGTCTCATCATTCTGTTTTAGGTGTATCACCTATTGATTCTTCATTCTTCTTACGCATGATCAATAATATGGAGGAGTCTAGTCTGATGTGTGATAGGTTTTGCAAATGTTGTCAAAATTGAACCAATCACGCTGCAACAATTTCAAAATCTGAGTTTTCCCCCTCCGTTGATTTAGTTTTACGTAGATACCAATGGTTTTAAATGGAGTTAGGCTACTTTTGTCTCATATCTGTTGATAACTCTCTCATTTTTTTTTCCCAAGTACAACTATATATTGCTTTAGAAATACAATGACTTGAATCCTATAAGTGACACCATCCTCAGGCACCAATATTTGTAAAGCATTTAGTGCCAAAGTCTAGCCTCACATTACCTTTGTATGAACTTGGTCCCCCTGGTAAATTTTGTAATGAAATTCAATTTTAAGATTCTGTTCTGTCCATACTCCATTTATTCTGTTATATAAATATCTTCGAGTATGTTAGAACTAACCTTTGATCTTATGAAACATACATGATCGATATAGGGTTTGAAACTTGAGAGTCTTTGGAGTTGAAGGAACCTCTTTGGATAATTTCTCACCAACTCCATCGTTACTTCTTGGAGTTGGTGGACAAAGCCACGATCTCAGAGTGCTAAACATGAGATGATTGTTAATGTTTTCTAATAATAAAATCTGAAGTGGGTAATTGTCTTCATCATACCAACGTATCTATCATGTGTATAAGTAATAAAAAGAAATTTTGCATTTAGTCATGAGGAGTTCGTCAGGGGCCATTGCTTGAATTTCAATTGCATGCAGCAAAATAACATTATATCATAACCAAATTTCAAAATTCTTGCAACAAAATTACAAATGAGATATTTATGGAAATATCAAATCCGCAGACTCTCAGTGGCTTAGATGGACAACGATCCTCAACAACCATCTATAAAATATTGACCTGGGGGTATAAAAGACCGCAGTTCAGCAAATCGGTGGAAGGAACCCTATTGGTCTGTCAAAGGTTACTTGGCCACTGTATATGTTCCCCTTCCCCTGCAAGCCGGTTATTGGCCTAGCTGTTGGGTTGCTACCTCCGAGAATGTCATGCATGTATGACTCAAAGAAATGGGTCTTCTCCGGCTGGTGCTGCTGGGTCAACTACAGCCTTGCCAAATGCGGTAAAGCAGTTAACAATGACAATGCCTTGAACATCTTGAACGTGTCTGAGGATATTCCAGATGTCTAGGTTTTTGAGGATGAATTTTTTTTGGATCAATATTTACAAGTGATTTAAACCATGCTCATTATAAAGGGTTTATACATAGAAAAAGATTGAACGGAGCTGTGAGTTTAGAAGGCAGTTAAGTTATTAGAAATTGCCTATTATAGCATAGACATAGCTTGTAGTTTTTTGCAAAATGCATTCGGCAGGTGGATAAGATGCATCCCTTCTCAATAAGAAGACTGGAATTACCTTGGGTTAAAGTTACAAGAGATGATGGAATATATAGACTTAAATATGATGGAATAGAAGTTAAAGCTTTATGCATCAATGCAATTAGTTTCTGACTTAAATGTTCAATTAAATTGAGTCAAATAGGAATACTAATTGGATTAATAGATGAGTGATTTTTATTCTCTAGTGTGGCAGGTGCAACTGCATCAAAAATCATGCAACGACATATCCTTTGCCTTGAACAAGAAAGAAAAATAATTGAAGCTGAAAGCTTGATAGAGTTATCCATCTTAAAACATTATATTCTTATTGTACTTGGCATATATCTTTTTGAATGATATTTATCTTCCATGTGCTGCAAATGTGACTGATTTTTCTCCATGATGATGGTGATTTGCTGGTGAAAATTTTCTTCTTCTCTGTTCAGTGTCTGTAAACAGCAGGAACTTGTTACTAGTATTCTAGGTGACACAATGATTTATCCATTATATAGATAAATATATAGTTTTGTTTTCAAGCTGACACCATGAATCTGCCTATAAAAAATGGTGAAGAAAGAATAATAATGTAACAAAGGGCAAGGGAGGTGGTACATTTTCATCCTTCTGCTGCATTGGATCCCTCTAGATCCATGACCTTAGGCTCTCTCACAACTGGGGAAATCAATTTCCATACTGCATATGATAAGAGAAGAAAAATAAAAACAGAGAGCATATCAATAAAAGAAAAATTTTCATAAGTTAAAATTTGATAATTAAAATTAGTATTTGAGAAGAAAATAGAATTAAACAATGACAAGTTCCGGTCAATTTCTTCACTGAATTATCTTTATTTTATCAAGTCATGGAAAAGCTTTACAAATAGAGATTCACTCACAATATATTGTGGCTGCAAACCACTCATTCACAATTTTCACCCATGTACTTGTCCAGCCAACATCAATACTCCACCTTATACATATGTGAAGTGAATAATTATGCAAATTCAATCTCCAAATAATAAATTAAATAACTGGAGAAGACCTGGAATCTGGATAGTTACTTTCTTGCTGAGTTGTTGAGGTTCCAACTGATGAATAACATGGCAAAGTACATAGCACCCAATGCAAATACCAGATGGAAAAAACCATAGTCATAAGGGATATCATCCTCCTGTTGAACTTTATCTTTGCGGAACTGGACAGCATGTAAAGAACAAGTTATATCTTATCAAATAGATGCATATCAAAAGAGTGGTCGGTCCCCAGAAAACAATGCAGCATTTGCTGCTTTACATTTAACTTCTCTTTGGTTGCTGAGAAAAAAAAAGGGAAAAGAGAAATAAAAATTTCTCAGCAACTAAAATAATGGAGCAAGAAGAAAATTTTGAACGTTCTTAAGCAAACCAAATGAAGCACTGAGTGCTTGGAGGCTGCTTACCAGATTTGAAATCAAATGATTTAACTTTTGTATTTCTTGTGGCCTAAGGCTTCATAACTTCAGCAAGGAATGAAAATTTACCTGAAATGATTGTGAATCAATTCCAGTGGAAAAGGTTGCCATGACAATGGCACATATTGCAATTAGGAAGCTCTGGAAGCAAATAAACAGGGGTGAAAAAGGAAAAAATAGTTAGGAGATTAAGAGACTAGTGGAAAAATACAAAGAAATTAGTATAATTTACAAGATAATTTGTTTTAAAGATTCTTGACTTGACGCTTCATGAGATGAGGGTGTTAAAATGCCAACGATAATATGAATATCAATAACAAGCAGAATATGACACATGAAATGAACCAACAACATCCAAATTATATAGAGCACTAAGTATGATATTTTCACATATTGTCAATTTCTTATATCTAATATCTAATTTTGATTCATGGTGATGGCTGAAATTTCCACCATGACATCCCCACAATAGATGATTTCTGCCCGCAAAGGCTATTTAAAAAGATAAATGGACCTGATTAGTTGTGACCTTGGTTTCAACTTAAATTATACAAATGCAAGAGAAAACTACGATGTTTTAGAGAGAAGGCTCATATCGCTACAATTAATATAATGCTGAAGTACTGCAGGACCCAGTGTGAGTAAGGTTTTATATATCAGTGTCTCGAAGGGGATTACTGTTGTGGCAAAAATCTTATTATACAAGGAATTAACAGGATTCAAACTCCAGGGGCTTGCTGCATTTAGCAACTAATATCAGAATGAAGAACTGCTATGTGCAAATTACACAGCATTGATGCAGCTTAACAAATGAGGTTATGGCCACTAATTATGAAGTTATAGTAGATTAACAACTATTGAACATGAGTCCGAAAAAGCATAAGCAGAAAAATAAACCAAGATATGATTAATGATTTTTCACAACGTAGGTGAATTAAATTGAAAGCAGAAAAGATTTTCAAGCCTTACTAGTATAGTTGTCCAATCACTATTTCCATCTGCTTGGTTTTGTTTGTTGCATTGGTCATTCACTGGTTCACTGGCAAATCATGAGGTAAAACCAGAAAAATTATATTCACAGATACATATCTAAAGCATTTAGAAATGCATCAAAATGAAAAGTTCATCTTGAGCATTTAGAAGCAGCTCAGATTAAAAAAGCTTGCTCTAAAAGATAACTTCTAAATCTTCCAATATGCGTCCATGTATATGCTGATGTGATGTCCTAACCTTCTTATAGCAGACCAACAGAGAAAGACAAGGTACGAAGCCATAATCCCAGAAGATAAAAGACCTCTATTGACCTGGGTAAAGTGCCACAATATATTACACAACTGGTTTTATATGCATAAATTTTGGCAAAGAAGGCATCTTAATTTAAGTTGATGCCACCCAGAAAAATTAAAGAATATAGCGTTTACTAATAGTGCACTTTTGACCTTTCTGAAAACTAACTCAATAGATATGATGAAGCACCAAGCAAAATATAAGAAACAGTACAAGGAATTTGTTTGCAAATATACCTTTGAATGTAAAGATATAGCCATCATCACTGTAAGCAAAATTGCAGTCCACGTAATGAAGTATATGTTGAGAGAACATTTGAGGCTTCGTCCATAGAAAAAGTACATCAACCCAATTCCACATACAGAAGCAACGTAAAAGATTTTTGAAGTGAACAATCCAAGGGAGCAACTGTTAAAAATGAATGCAAATGATATATCAAATGGTTAAAACATGGGAACAGAAGAATAAATTCATTAGAATATCAATTGTTGCAAAATTAATCACACTGTGCTTCTGAAAATACATTCACTTGTCCTATGCAAATATCTCATGCTCTGTTTGTATATATTCTCTGAGGGACTGATTCCAATAGATTTATCTGTTGGAAATTATATTGCCAAATTCTTACAACAATCCAACTTTAATGAATGAGATATTTCACTTCCTTCAAATTTTGAAATTTTTTATAACCATTTTCATCCGAATATATATGTTCATATTTTATATAGGTAAGTCACTAGTACTAAATTAATATTTGTATTAAAAGAATCATTACAGGTATGATTGTGGATTTCTGTTTCCAATGTTAAACAATTAAGGATTTTGCAACGGATGAGAACTAGTACCTTTCCTTCATTTCCTTATCAGGCATCCAGTAGTTATTCCACCATGTGATGAACTCGATGACACTTACAAGTTGGAGAACAAGAAAAATACTGGTGCACAGAAGCACAAATGTAAATTTTACTGGTAATGAAACATTTGAATCCCATAATTGAAATTTAATATTCATTACTTTATGCAATGTCTTTTCTGATATATAGCAGGAATCAAACAAGAAAACAACTGTGGTATTATATGTTCAGATTTTCACTGGCTCATACAGAAGCACATAAAAAGGATTCAAAGATTACCCTGCACCAATACGAGCAACTTCGCCTGCAAGAAAAAAGCAATGAGTGTTAAACAAAATAATATATTTCATGATATAAAGAAAGGCAAGAGTTAACCAGTAGCAGTTAAATTTGGAAAGAACATTTTAAAGTTCAGTAGCAGCAGTCCCACCACAGTGAGATCAAAGGAGAAGCTGCATGCAAGCTAATTTCTTAGTTTTTTGTCTGATAGAGATTTATATATGACTGCTGCATGAAGAGGACTTAAAATTTTAAATGTTCCATTATTTTCTCAAGCAGTACCATATAGTTATCCTTACATGTAAAAGAAAATGAAAATCCATACCATATATTTGAATATACTTTGATGGGAAGAAAAAAGAAACTGCCATTGATACAATCAATAGGAAAAACTTCAATGACCACCATCCTGAATGCCAAGTGCTGCGAGCCTCATATAATTTTCTTGTTTTTATTGTGGTGACTAGCATAACACAGAAAAATATCTGAGTTCATTGTCAAGGACACTAGTTTTTGAAAGAGACGAGGATATACCAATGCAGAGGAGACAGACTGATCCTTTCATTATTAGAATCAAAACGTCATGTCTAGTCCTTACTAACTCTAGACTTCATACAAGAGTTTTGTATTTTATTTAAACACCTAGGCATTAAAAGAAAAAGGCTAAATATCTGGAAAGAAGAAATTTTCCTCCCGATAGCTGGCATCACATCCAAGTTTAACCAACACTTAAGCATGGATGCATTATATCGTAAGGACAGAATGACTCAAATATATGAGAACCCCGGTCAATATACTTTATACTGTTAGAAAAAAGATACTAATGTAACAAAAAGAAGGATACAAAGCATCCTAAACTCACACGAAGAACTCCCAATGTATGACAGCAATCTTGTCCCTCAGGTCCACAAGCTTTTATATCTGCAAAAGAGATATCACAGGCAAAACGTAGAGAACATCAACAACATGGCATCTTGTTGCTGTTATTAACATTAATAAAGAAATGAAGAGGTTCTAACTCATATAAACCACGGTGTTTATAACTCTAGGACCGAAAAATTTCAATTGAATGCAAGTCATTTTTTGTGGTATGCATGGAAGGGAAAAACCATTTTACTCACAACTGAACTGAGCTAGAACCTTCTGTCCATAGTCACGAAAGAACCAAGCTTTAAGATTTATGATCAAGAAGATTATGCCATATATAAAACGAGCTCGCAGGGACTTTCTTTTTTCTTGCTTGTAATCAGTGCTTTTCCCCTCCAATTGACCAGGCACTTGTTCCTGTGGAACCTCAGAGTTGCTTGGTCGCATATCTACTGCCCTTGCTTCGACTGATTGGGCGTGCCGTTCCATTCTGTTATTTCCAGCGACAATCTGCACCCGTTAATTATCTGATTCTACACTTCTTCACGTTAAAATTGATAATGTCGATATATATATATATATATAGTATCTTTAAAGGAAACAATGGGGAAAAAGAACAGAAATGGGTGAAGAAAAATCTTCAAATCAAATTGAACTAAAAGCATATTTTCATGTAAATTTTAAGTTTTTGTTGCATTACAAGACCTCCTATATGACAATAACTTTCCAGAAAATTAACTGAAATTTTCACTTAAACTAATATCAGTGACTATTCTTTTTTTTTTTTTTTTTTTTTTTTTTTTGTTTTTAACTTCCACATTCTCATTTCTGTTTCCCAGAAGACAGGAATATGCTCCAACCTATACATTTTTTCAAATAACTCTGCGGACAATGCAAAATTTCTGTAAATTTGACATTGCTCACTGCTCAACACCTACCCACCAGATAAATTGAAATTCCCCGCACAAGAAATTGAAACTCTAAAGTTCTGCTTAAGCTGTAAAATGTAGACAGCAATTATAAAGATTAAAGAGAACTAACAGACTGAACCCAAGAACACTAGAGATTTTCCTTCTCCTCACATTTGATTAAGTATATGAGAAATTTTTGATACGTCAGTTTGCTCAAGTAATCAACCAACTTTCTTAAACATTAATTTCCTGGAGTAAAATGCTTCTACACTGGACACATAAGACCTCTAACAATGATGGTTCTGCAACAATGGAAATGAAAATGCGAAAGAAAGGAAAAGGCATGGCAAGAAAATGAGTAAGGTAGAATGGTAACATTGTATACTAACCTTTTTCTTGGATTTTGGAAAGTGAAATTACGAGCCTTGATGTTCCTCAGAAGCACAGAAGTTACTGAAGTCCCTTCATCACTCTTTATACAAATTACAAACTAAGAAGAAAAGAAACAACCCGCAAAGCAAATGAGAAAAAAAAAAGAAAAGGAAAAAGCATTTTAGAAATGGCTATGATGATTAATTAATTGCATAGTAGGCTCATATATAGCCGTTAGATCTGCGTATTTAGCTTTTGTCCATTTTCAAACATGATAGAAAAATAAGTTTATGTTTGATAATTAATTTGTTAATCTCTCAAGTTTTTCCATTTTTCCTTGTACTTTTTGACTTTAGAATATATGGAGCTTCTTCAATGTCACTCAACTTCGATTATGTTCATACGATTCATTTCATTTGGTCTCTTATGTATTCCAACATTTTATTTTCAATAAGAGAAAGCCTTACAAGAAACAATGGCTTGAATGCTTGCCCTCATAAGAAAACAATGAGAACAAGCAAACCCAAGGAGGAGGAGCAACCTTGATTATGATTTTAGTTTTAAATCCATATTATATTTGTGCAATGTATCATGTTTGTATTAATGAAATTATTTAAGAGGGAATGAAGAAATGAAAAATCCCATGGTGCATCAAAGTCCCATTAGGCTTATAGATTAAGAATTGGGGAAGCAGACAAGTAGAGCGAAGACAAGGGAATTAGGTCCATCTCTTTGACTATTTTTCTCTCCTGGGTATTAAAGCGCGTGGGGCCTGTCTCGTTGCCTCAGCTACTCTAGTTTCTAGAGGGAGACCGTTGGGCGTGAGAGTAATGAAAGAGCTGTTAAGCATAAGCAACTCTTAATTAATTCAGTGATAATAGGAGTTGAAGTAAAAAGCCCAAGCCTTGAACAGCAGACCCAACTCTACAAGCCCATCCCATAGAGCTACAGATAAAAATTGAGGCCTAAACATCAAGCCCAACTAGGTGTACAGACCAGTGGCCCATAAAACCACAAACCCTAGACTAACATGGGGAGACAGCGGCCCATACTGATTCAAACGAATGCAACATGTTTGATCATAAAACAATGCTTATGAAATAGCATCTAAAAACAATTTTTTTTTTCAAAGGAGGAGTTTCCTGCTCAATGCTAAACTTTGGCGTACAAGTCTATCAGAGCTAGGCAGCTGCGTACAAAAATTTACCATTGCTATTGATGTGAAGCGTTCGGCTCTTAGGGATAGTTTACTTTGATTTGCTACTAACAAAGAAAAAGAAGCACGAATATTGAGGATGATTATGGAGAGCTAATGGCTTTGCTAGAATATGTGCTAAAATTATTGTAAATACAATAAATGTACCAAATTTTGAAGCGAAAGGCAACCTGCTTCACGTAACTTTTCAGCTCCACTTCTTGCATTGCGTGCATATTGAGCAACGCCTCGTTGATTCGATGTCCCAACAAATTTTCTTTTCCTTTTGAATACTAGATTTTGCACAATCTTGGCTTTGTCTAATAAAGACTTGACAACAATAAAATCAGTACTGATTTGTCATCCATCAATTGGTCAGGATGGGTATTACTCACTGAGGAAGATGAGAACTGGTCATACACAAGCATTTCTCATTCTCATCCAAATCACCTCACGTTTGAGCTGTCACGACGCAGGAGGGCATTTCTTGTGCTGTAGACTCCTGGATTTTAAAATGGGTATATTCCACTGTCCATTTCGTAGATGCCTAATCCTGCCATCAACCATTATAATCTTAGAGCCAACACTATTGATAGTTAACCAAGAGAAATCGCCAGCCCAGATGAATTACTTCACATTATGGATACCTGTAACCATTTTCTTCACCATAATAACACAGATAAAGCTAGCTACAAGTCAGATTCCAACAACTCTCGAAGGCCCATTTAAGCCGGTAACTCGCACATTTGATTCTTCATTGCGGAGAGGAAGTGATGATTTGCCAATGGACCATCCACGTCTTAAGAAGAATGTGACGGGAAACTTTCCGGAGCAGATAGCACTGGCTATCTCTTCACCAACTTCAATGTGGGTTTCTTGGGTCACTGGTATTTTACTGTTTCCTGGCAAAATTTGCTGATTTGTTGAAACCATAGCTTGGTTTGTTAGAATTCTTGAGTTGGGTTATCTTTAATATTTCTTGATTCTTGCTCGTGTTATTGTAATTTTATTTGGGGTGCTAGAGTAATTTGGCCGAATTCCTTAATTGGTTTGGTTTGGTTTGTTTCCGTTGTTTCAGGGGATGCACAGATCGGGTTAAATGTAACTCCTCTTGATCCTGCTTCTGTGGCCAGTGAAGTTTGGTATGGAAAGGAAAGTGGAAAGTATACAAGTAAACAGAAGGGGAATTCAACTGTTTATGGTCAATTATACCCCTTTGAGGGACTTATGAATTACGCTTCTGGCATCATTCACCATGTCAGGATTGATGGTGAGGAAAATTTTCTCTTTGAATTTTTTTAAAACTTTCATGATTATAGTGATTAGAATTTAATGCGGAATTTTAACAATCGACTCAATTTAGATGTTGAGTCTATAATGTTAGTAGTGGTTTATCCTGTATTAAATTGATATGTGTTTGTGAAATCGTTCCATGGGAAAAATAGTAATATGATTACACCTTTTGCGATAGTAAATGATTAACTATGCTATGCAGATAATGTTGATGTATTTTAGGCATCCGATAATACTTACCTCCTAGCTGCAAAATAAATAAGCATATTTTTTAACAGGTGTTTCCACATTCTGAAGTTATTCTTCTTGCAGGTCTTGAACCTGGGATAAAATATTATTATAAATGTGGGGATAGCTCTATCCCAGCTATGAGTGAAGAGCATGTCTTTGAAACTTTACCATCATCTAGTCCAAATTCATATCCTCATCGAATAGCTGTTATTGGAGATCTGGGCCTTACAAGTAATTCATCAACCACCATAGATCATCTGGTCATGAATGATCCTTCATTAGTTTTAATGATTGGAGACTTGACTTATGCAAATCAATACCTTACAACCGGTGGGAAAGGAGTCCCATGCTTCTCTTGTGCATTCCCCGATGCACCTATCAGAGAGACATATCAACCCCGTTGGGATGGCTGGGGAAGGTAATCTTTCTAATATCAATTACAACAGAGTTAGCAAAAGGTTATGAGTAGGAGTAAAAATATTGTTGATAATTTAAACATGCTGATGAAATCATTGACTTGAAAATTCTTTTTTTTTTTTTTTTCCCACGAATTTGGTTGGTTATATTGTGGTTGTGGATGTGTGTGTTATGTGTAACTTGACGAAATGAATTTCATGTGATTTTCTTGTTGAAAAAGTTTCGTTGGAATTTCAGGTTCATGGAGCCACTAATATCAAGAGTTCCTATGATGGTCATTGAAGGGAACCATGAGATTGAACCTCAAGTTTCTGGGATAACTTTCAAGTCATATTTGACTAGATTTTCAGTTCCATCAGAGGAGTCTGGCTCTAAAAGTAACTTCTACTACTCTTTTGATGCCGGTGGCGTGCATTTCATCATGTTGGGAGCATATGTTGACTATAACAGTACTGGTAATGGAACACTCCTTTTCTTGATAAATATCACAGTAAACCTGAACCTGTTTATTTTTCCTGGACCCATAAAATATTAGGTACACGCCTGATTTCTGACACTTGGAATGCATTTTTTTCAACTAGTAAGTTCCATTAGTCTCAATTCTAGGTTCTAAGTATGCTTAGTTAAAGGAAGACCTAAATCAAGTAGGCCTTTGGCTGGTAGCTGCATAGTAAACCCCTACATGTTTATTTTTCCTGTAACAATTCAATATTAGGATACACGTCTGATTTCTGACACTTGGAAGTGCATTTTTTTTTTCAACTAGTAAGTTCCATTGATCTCAATTATAGGTTCTCAGTATGCTTGGTTAAAGGAAGACCTAAATCAAGTAGACCGCACTAAGACCCCTTGGCTGGTAGCTGCTTGGCATCCACCTTGGTATAATAGCTATTCCTCACACTATCAGGAATTTGAGTGCATGAGGCAGGAAATGGAAGCCCTTCTTTATCAATACCGCGTTGACATTGTTTTTTCTGGTCATGTAAGTTGGGATCCACTCTATTTAAACTCACCTAGATGAATCTTTACTTTAAACTCTATTATAAAGTTGTGTGGTAATATAAAGAATAATGGTTTAATAAGATTGATTTGATGCAGGAATAACACATATTCTCAAGTTCTAGGAAGGAGAGAGACACTAATGAAGAGTGGAAACAGGGTTGAGAGGTGTAATATTCTAGGAAGGAATATTGATTCTTTAATTCTGTAATTTCATAATCCAATACAAATTATGCTAACTTTATTTATAGTAGTAACCTATTTAATTAGTTATAACAACTCAAATGGTCACTAATACAACAAGACCCTGTTCCCTTTCTCATATAACATCACAGTAAATCAGTTCCTAACATATTGATAAGAATGCTGATCGCTAAAATCATCCTCTCCTGTCATAATTGATATCATGACAAGGAAGAGATTCAGGAGTGAGTGTATGCCATAAAAACAAAATCATACCTTATTGCTTTATGCCAAAATTGTCTTCTTCCATATCACATCAACTGTCTGCTGTGCAGGTGCATGCTTATGAACGGATGAATAGAATCTATAACTATACATTAGACCACTGTGGTCCTGTTTACATAACTGTTGGAGATGGTGGAAATATCGAGCAAGTTGATGTTGATCATGCAGATGACCATGGAAAATGTCCTTCAGCTGGAGATAACATACCAGAATTTGGGGGAGTATGCCACATTAATTTTTCTGCTGGCCCTGCTAAGGACAAGTTTTGTTGGGACAAGCAGCCAGAATGGAGCGCATTCAGAGAAAGCAGCTTTGGACATGGAATACTTGAGGTATGTTTTTAGCCTAAAATGTCAGGAACTCCTTTGACAATTTCTACCAAGAGATTAGCACACTTATTCTATTTTCAAGCTGCATCTCAGTCTTAGAACTGGGTACAATGCATGGAATTGAGTTTGCTTTGCCATGTTATTCAGAGGTGACTTATCTTATGAATTTATTCATATCTAGACAACATGAAGTTGCATCTCAGGCTTATAACTGAGTACATCACATGGAATTGAATTTGATTCCGTACATCATTCAGAGTTCGCTTGTCTTATGAATTGTTCACATATAGACATCATGAAATGGCTGTAAGGAGCCATTGAAAACGGGAATTAAGAAGTTCAATTTTTTTTTCTCCTCCTCCTTTCTGTGATATATCTGACTATTTCATCTTTTTCAAAATAGCTGTAGGTTGTCACTTATGACATCATTTTACCAACCTTGAATTTTGGTGTCATTCATTTGTGTGCTTTTTTTTTGCTAAAAATAAGTCCATATTTGTCTTTGTGTGTGAGCACGAGCGTCGTGGATCGCTTTCAAAGGAGTTCATATATTTGATCTGTTTCATTTTCATTCTTTTGCTTAAACTTCATTTTGGTAGCATTCTTGGTTAAGTAATCTCTTTTTTGGGCTTGATGCAGGTTGTGAATTCAACTTATGCTTTATGGACTTGGCACAGAAATCAGGATATTTACAAGAACAATAGTCATGGTGATCAAATATACATTGTGCGACAGCCTGAACTGTGCCTTCCCTCAACTTCTTCCAAAGTGATTTCCATATCCAAATTTTAATCCCTGTTGACCACAGTATATTCTTCTCTTTTCCTTAAAGCAAGAAAACTGAATACAACTTTTGATTCGACGTCTATACTGTATATTCTGACATTATTTTTACTAATTCTTCTTTTTTCTTCTTTCTTCGAGTGATAGGGGAGTAACTATACTCAACTGGGAGGTATAAAAAACGGAGCGGCTGACATTTCCAAGTGGATTTGGTTGACAACATTAATCGCCCTGGTTGCCATTGTTGTTACCTGATCATCGCACTGATTCAGCACTTTGTACGATCAATTCAAAAGGGTAAAAATAGCACACTTGTACAATGCTTACTTTCAATATCACCATAAACAGTTGAACACTGTCTATACAACAAAAACAGTTTTATTTTGACAATGCCAATCAATCATCACATTTTATAATTGCGCTTTTAGTCTCTCTTTTTCGAAAAATTATACAACAAAATTGATATATGTATAACATTTTTATTATAATCGTTAATCATGATGGGGTCTATGTGAAACTTATTATAATCATGATTATAATAATCATGGTAAATTCTCCAAATCATGCTACACGAAGTTAAGACAAAGTATTTTGCTATATCAGCAAACAAGGTTATAATTAATTTAATGGTAAAATTTAATAAAATTTAGGTTTTAAGATTAAAAATTCTAAGTGTAAATTTCATCATCATTATTTTGAGTTATTATATACTTTTTTTTTTACAAATGAACTTTAATTTTAAATAATTTTTATAATTAATATAATTATAATTTATCATATATCCCTATCCCTAGTAAAGAAAAAATATTTTATTGAATCAACAAAATAAGAAATTTGAATAATTGATTTTTTTTTCTTAAAAAAAAAGAATTTTAAGACAATAATTTTTTTTTCTTTTCCAATTCCATTAAGAAATATTATGGATCAATTTTTATATTATATAATAACTTTATTTTTATTCAATTGAAAACATATCAATATGTTTGTCAATCAAATTACTAATTAAATTTTAAAAAATAAAAAAGAATACATTTAATATATTTATA
This sequence comes from Hevea brasiliensis, assembly GCF_030052815.1. Taxonomy (NCBI): domain Eukaryota; kingdom Viridiplantae; phylum Streptophyta; class Magnoliopsida; order Malpighiales; family Euphorbiaceae; genus Hevea; species Hevea brasiliensis. The sequence goes on along the minus strand of NC_079507.1, from coordinate 70,460,595 downwards.
CATCATATAATTATTTTTAAAAAATATTCTTAAAAGTTTAAATCAATTTTCTATATTACTAAACAAGTTTTTTTATTATTTTTTTAGCGATAATGACAAGCAATGTAACACCCCAAAAATTTTAAATTTATGAGCATTTTTGGTATTTTAATTTTATTTAAATTTTGGGAATTTTTTTTGAGATTTTTCGGATTTTAAAAATCGGGTTCGATTTTTCGAAAATATAAACTTTGGTGATTTTTAAAAATTAATTTAAAGACCACGTGGCAAAACTAAAAATATATTTGGAGTCTACGTATTTTTTTGAGTTTTCTGAAATTTTTTTCGGAATTTTTAGAACTCGTTTTCGGTCCCGAGGCAGAGTAAAAATTCAAAATTTTGTATTCTGAATCGAACCGGCCGAATCGAATCGGACCGGTCTTCTTCTCTTTTTCTTCTGCCTCCCGTGCGCGTCGACCTTCTCCTCTTCTCTCTCTCTTTTCTCTCTCCTCCCTCCTCCCCTTGCCGCGCCGCCGCCTCCCCTGCGTCCCCACCTCGCCGGCACCCCACCTCGGCCCTCCCCCACGGCCGCGACTATTGGACTTCCCGGCCAAAATTCGGCTGATCCGGCCACCAATTGGACCGGGTCTTGTGTCTAAAATCATCTACTCGGCGAGAGCTTTCCATAGACACCAAAAACGCAGAAATCCATCAAGCGGTTTGTCCAATTTTTGCTCGGGAAGTTTTTAGCCCATTTCGACTTTTGGGCTAGATTTCTCGAAAACCGTGAATCCCACGAGAAAACCGAAGGTACCAGCACGCTCCACTCGTCGAGAGCTTCGCGGCGACATAAATTTCAAATTTTTTCGACACCATTTTTCGATGGGTCCCACGGAACTTCGCAGTGTTTTTCCGAGCATTTAATGAGCTTAGAAAATTCTGAAAAATTTATGTACTAACCCCCGTGTTATGGGCTTCGTGTAGGTATCCTCGATTCGCGGAAATTCGACGATTGACAAATTCGAAAAGTCTCCGAATTGGACCGAAGTTTTGGCTAGCCCCCTATTGTCAGACGTCCCGAGCGCGTTCCCGAAGTCGGAATTGGCAAAAGTAAACCCGAACCTTGCTTTTTCGTAATTTTGCAGTGCTTAAATAGGATTAAAAATTCATAAAATATTCGTGGTAACTTAGAAAATTATGATTCTTTTTGCAATAGCTTAGTAATATTACTAAGGACAGCGGGGCAAAGTTTTAGAATTTTTAGAGCTTATTTGGGCAGTTTTTGCAAAAATGGTCAATTATAGGGACTAAATTGAAATTTTACATGTTGTGATGGATGATTGATTTGGTGGGCCCAGGAGGGGCTGTGTGATGTGATTGAGTTGTGGACATATGGATTGTGAATATAGAAGTGTGTTTTGAGCCCTTTTGCAGGTTGGGTAGGTCTTAGGTATAGAGGAGACTTTGCCGGATTTTCGGCACGACTTAGGACGTATTGGTCTTTTTCTTTGTTTGTATTGAGTCATTTATATTAAAAATTGTAATGTAATTGTCAGTGAGCCTTCTTCCTCCGGTCAAGTGAGTAAAATATTAATTTTAATTGTAATTTCGATATTATTATATGTTCAGCATGCCCATGCATCACTTATATGCATATATTTATATAATTAAACTCTAGGCACGATTTATGATGCATTGATAACTGTTAAAGTGCCATGATATTGTTGTGGTAATTTGGAGCAGTGTGCGTGCGTGTGATGTGGTGTGGACTATGGATAGGACGGGTAGTCACGGCTTGAGTTCTTCGCTTGGACTCTATCCTTCGAGGGGTAGTCACGGCTTGAGTTCTTCGCTGGGACCCTCGATTTGGTTTATTGCGAAAGTGAGTTTTTCGGCACGTTGGATTTAAGAGAGCTGTATAGGGGATCAGCTCCCATATGTTATGATTGATGCTACAGGCTGCGTGAGTGCTCCAAATTACCTTTTTGATGTTATGATGATGTTGATGTTGCATTTCACTCTACAGGGTGCATTAGTTTTAGATAGTTATAGAGATTATGGTTAAAATTGATATTTTACTCTCTGAGTCGAACGTTCACTCCTGTTCAATATTTTTCAAATTCTGGAGGATTTTATTTTGGTTAACCTGCTTTTCTCCTTCGCAGGTTGTTTATCAATATTTGTGTAATTTTATTTACTTCTAGAATTTTCGCATGTGTTAAAAGTATTTATTTGATTATGGTCTGTAATATTATTATCATATTGGACTTGTAAACGTATAATGATATGCATGTTTGATGGATTGGATGAGGGAGCTGAGCTCCCATTTATTTTTATGAGGATATGAGTATGTGGAGGGTGAGCTGAGCTCCCCAATTGAGTATTTATTATGTTTACAGGTCGGGTGAGTCGAAAACTCCCCGTTGGGAAGTCCATTTTATGGTCGGATTCTGTCCGTTTGTTTTCTTGATATTGGGCCCAAATGGGCCTTAGAGTTGGGTTAGTGAATAGTTAGACTTACTACGGGCCTCGGGGGTTTTAGGCTGGCCCAGATCCTAGTGCTGGTCCGGCCCATAGGTTGGGTCGTGACAAGCAATCTATTATTTAACTAAACAATAGATAAATATATTCATTTTGATGAATTACTATTAATATTATGGATTATTTTCATATATAGATTTAAATTGAAATTAAAAAGGAAATAATAGAAATAGAGATATTTAATCCAATTAAACTTTAATAAAATAAATTTAAATGATATATAATTAAGTTTAGAATAAATTAATTTTTTGCATAGTAGTTACACATTATTAAAGTCTGTTTATATAAATAATTAATTAAATATAAAATATATAATTTTTATAATAATATTTATAAATTTTTATATAAAATTTAAATAATTATTTTTTTTAAATATAAATTTTTAATAAAATTTTTTATGTGAAAAATTAAAATATATAAACTGAATGGATTTAAGTATTTTTTTTTATATTAATAATAAAATTGGGACAAATTCAATTATTTAAAGATAAATTTTAATTCATTTAAAATGAATTTAAATATTAAAAAATTAAATAAATTTAAATTTAAATAGAATAATTGTCACGCTTAATCGTTGAGATCCAGAGGAGAAATCAAAATAAAAAGAAAAATGTGCTGCAGAAAAGCAAAAAGCGTAGCAGATTAGTAATAATGGTACTTGGAGAAAGAAGGCATCTACTGGTACCAACTAGTTTCCAATAAGACATCTTGGATTCTTCAACAGCTTAGTAAAGTCAGCATCTAGTGCACCCACATCACCGACCAGAGCCAGTTCCAATTTAATCACCTTTACCCCTCCTATTAAATTACTCTCTCTCTCTCTCCACACGTCCACGGCCCACCCTTCTTCCATTTCACTCCGCAGCCCAGGCCCCGCCTCCTTTTTGGTTTGCCGTCACTCCTCTGTCCTCAGTCAGACTCTTTCCTTTTTAACATCAGATCCATTTTCTTATATCCCTCAAAAATTGAATCTTTTTCTTGATATCAAGCACACCTTTCACGCTTTTGAAGAAAAGTGAACAGAAATCAGATGGGTGGTGAAGGGAAAGTTTTCACCTTGGCTCAAGTGTCTGAGCACAACAATCCCAATGACTGTTGGTTGATTATCGGCGGCAAGGTGAACTTATCATTATTATTACCCATCTGAGATTATGATAGCTTTGCTTGTGATTGACTTGATACATACATTTGTGCTGGGCATATTTTTTTGTTCATCTATTGGCTTTTCGCTAAATTTGCTGATCTTGGCTTGTTTGCCCTCTGTTGCATGTCCTTGATGCTTGTTAATTATTTCTTCTGTATGGCCTGTTCGATTATTTGGGATTCCCACTTCAACCTATTGGGTCTATTACGAATTCTGTATCCCGCTTTATTCACAATGGCTTTTCTGCGTTGTTTGTACTGTGATCTATGAATATTCCTTATGTATCTTTCGTTTAAAGCCTCTAATATTCCTTTCAAGTTGATTATTGCAGCATGCAATGGAACTAAACGCGTTCAAAAGAGATTTTGAAATTCTGCATATTGTATGAGAGTTGCATATTCTGACACGTCATTTGATTAAAGAGGGGAAATCAAGTGCTTTGCCATTGATGTAAAATGTTTTTAGCTTTTCAGAATCAGATTACTGAAGGATTTTTGTTGCCTTTCGCTGCTAAAACTCATCACTATATGTTCCTTTTATCATAAAATCTAATTCTGGCTGTGTTAGTTCTTCTCAATTCTGAATCCATGTTAATTTCATTGATGGCAATTCATTTGTAATTTCTTTGTCAATTTGAGACCCTTGACTTGATACACGCCTGCGTCCCCTAACAAATGAACTCACCCAAGTTCCAACAGCTAAAGATCTGACTTTAGATAGTGGTGATCCATAGTCGTGATTGTATCCTGCTGTATGATTAAACAGTTGTAAAATGGGAAAGGGGAAGAAAAATTCTATTCATGTCAGTGAATTTCTATTCTTAGTCTTTTTTCTCCTATTCTTTTTGTTGCTCTTATACACCTAGGCACTCTAGGTTACAGGCCAACTAACGGGGTGGGGGTGTGGGCAAATGTTGGAGCAGTGCACAAAGAGTTGTAAATTCTATAGCTTTTTTCCCCCATTATCATCTTATGTATTGCACAGACAACAGAACGCTAAGGATAGATCATAAATCAGGCAGATAATGTGATTGAGATTAGTAAGAATTAGGGCAGAATAAAAGGACTTAAAGAAAGCCATTGTCTCGAGTGATAGGAGAAAAAGGAGTGGGTGGTATTAAGGAGCAGAGTGACGACTTTAATATAGATTTATCAGTGATTAATAATTGGTTTTTGCTTACTCTTGATTTCCATATCATCTTATGGAAATCAGTGGTTTTTGATTCCTAAAGTTAACCAAAGGGGCTTTTTCTTTTTTATGAGAATATTAGGCCTCACTTTTAGATATCAAATATCTTTTTAATTGTTGATTGTTGGGAACAAAAAGTTTTGTGATGAAACCATCAATTGTTTTTGGTTGGATATCTAGTTTTTTTCTTGTCATGATTTCTTTTAATTTTCTGTATTTCAGCAAATAACATAAGTTTGGTGTCCAATAACTTTACTATCCATTCATTGCAATCCCTATTTCATGATCATGTATCTTTCAGGCCAAGCAATGGGAAAGCTTTCTTCTTTTTCCATGGATCCAAACTTCTCGTCACAAGCTATTTAATGTTGAAGAAATAATGCTAACTTTGAAATAAATTTTATAGGCCCATTAGTTTTGCAACTAATGATACTTCAGGGTTCATAAAAAAAAAAAAAAAGTTTTACTTCTTCTGAGCCTTTTTGATTTGTTGAAACAGGTTTATGACGTGACAAATTTTTTGGAAGACCATCCTGGTGGTGACGAGGTTTTGTTGTCTGCTACAGGTGCAGTCTCAGCAATGACCCTTTGAAGCAAATTATGAATAAGATCGAGTCTATCGCTTTATCAAGACACTTCAGAATATGACACAATTTAGTACCTGTTTTGCAGGGAAAGATGCAACTGATGATTTTGAGGATGTGGGTCATAGCACGAGTGCTAGAGAAATGATGGATAAATACTATGTTGGAGAGATTGATCCCTTAACCATCCCTAAGAAGGCTGCATATAATCCTCCTAAGCAGCGTCACTACAATCAGGATAAGACCTCTGAGTTCATTATCAAGCTCCTGCAATTCCTGGTTCCCCTTGCTGTATTGGGTTTGGCTTTTGGTATCCGCATCTACACAAAATCAAATTAAGATCATTGAATCCATCGTATGATAAACATTTCAGAATTTATTACTGCTATTAGGGCCTGTCCCTTTGTCCTAGTCTAGTCTAGTCTAGCAATTAAAGCTTGTTTCTTTGGTTTCTCATCATGTCAACGTTTAGAATCATATAATCTTGACTCCTGTACCCCAGTTATCCTATTTACAGCTCTCAGTTATTGGAAATTAAAGACGCTAATCTGTCTTATTTTTAATTCTCATGTTTGTTTAATTGTGATTTACAGACTCTTCCATGTTTCCACATGAGTCTTTGGTGCTGTATTATAAATATTAGCACCAACTCTCAAACAAGAAATATAATAATCCTATATGATGATATGTTGAGAAGTTTTATAGGAGGCATCATGGTGTTCTTGAATGGCTTCTTATTTTTGTTGATTTTCTCTTCTTGTCTTTATTAATTTACTGAAATCTTATAAGTAAACCTTGTTAGTTCCCATCGTTTTAATGGATTTGTACCTTGTTATTTCGTCCCTTTATGCTTCACCCTGTGAACAAAATTGCTAAACAAACAAAATCACCGTCTAGTCAGCTTAATAGCGAAAGAATTATTTCTAAACCTTCACTAAATAACTATTTAACCACCATTTGTAGATGTATATTGAAAATGACTCCATAACTTGACAGAGAAATGTTCAATCTGTGACTGACAAATGACATGGTTACCCATAATTTTTTATTAACTTAAACGAAAATTTTTATTTTTTTACCTGCAATAAAATGATGAGTATAATAATATTAATGAGTGTATAATTTTAACATAAATATTTAATTTAAAAGTTATTAAATTTATTTATATATATATATATTTTCCAGGTGTGCGTCTTATCAGAGCAGCAAACGTGGCGTATTAGACTTTTTCTTTGTCTTGCACTTTTATACGGTCAAATATCACTTTTAGCCAAATGAAAGCAATTTGAATTTGATTTTGATTTCGATTTTAGAGTCACATCTACCACTTGCTTTTGCTATTTGTTTACGTCAAATTACAATTTTAATTAATACACTGGAATTAGGGATTCATTTTCTCGCCAATTGCTATGTTCGTTTGGTTGCAAGACATCATCATCATAATCGTTATTGTTATTATTATTATTATTATTTTTGCTCGGACTCGCAGTCGGATTCTAATAGGTAAAGCTAAAGACCAATTGTCCCAAAAAGATCACAGCACCAATCCACGTGCTGATTAAACCGAGCTCCACATAAACCAACAACACACAAACATTTCTCTTCAGCCTCACTTTGAACTCCGCTGTTTCATCTCTACGGAGTCTACACACCAAACTGCCTTCATTTTTGTTAACATCCCTCACAGTCACCGATTAGTCCATCCCCATCTATCTCTACCTACCCCCAAAATGCATTACAATAACCTCGGTCGCTCAGGCCTCAAGGTCAGCCAGCTCTCTTATGGCTCCTGGGTCAGCTTCGGCAATCAGCTCGACGTCAAGGAGGCCAAGTCCCTCTTGCAGTGCTGCCGTGACCACGGTGTTAACTTCTTTGATAACGCTGAGGTTTATGCCAATGGAAGGGCCGAGGAGATCATGGGTCAAGCGATCCGTGAGCTTGGATGGAAGCGCTCTGATATTGTTGTCTCTACTAAGATCTTCTGGGGAGGTTCCGGTCCTAACGATAGGGGCTTGTCCAGGAAACATATTGTAGAAGGCACCAAAGCTTCGCTCAAGAGGCTGGATATGGATTATGTTGATTTGATTTACTGTCACCGGTGAGCCAAAAAAATTGTTTCTTTGGGCTTTTTTATTTTATCTTTTTCCCTACTCTTCGCTTTCTTCTTACAAGTTATAATTATGCCCTTTGTTCACCTCTTTGAGTATTATATTGATGTACCGTCAAATATCAGTAGATCTTTTTTTCCTGCCTGTTAGCTTATATTTGTATTTGTATTTGTATACATGTTTAGTCGATGATCTGTGATTTCTTGTCCTTTGACTCCTTCTGCGGAGTCTTGATTGGTTCATTTTGGAGGCAATTGTTTGTTGTATTATGTTAATGTGAATTTGGGTTGGCGATTTTTCGGCTTTAACTAGGAGTAGATACGAAGAAATTTGTTTGGTTTATAAGGTGTTTGTTATTGATTACCGTTTGTGGTGTCAGGGGTCGTTTGGATTTTTTTGGTTATCCATTAGTAACTAGGAGTAATTGGTTGGTTTGAAGGCTTTTCTGAATATATATGTATGGAGGTGATTTGATGTGGACCTGTCACTAGTGGATCTTATTTCTGATTTTTGTGTTGTCCTTGTTTATTTCTGCACATGTGACAAGTTCTTTGTTTTGAATGCTTCTCTGACATGGTTTTCTGAGCTCGTAAATATATATGATATGTAGTTTGTGATTTTGCAGATATAATTTACTGGCAGAACTGCAGAAGTCAATAGCAATCTTTGTAGTTCTTGTCGCTTGTTTATAGTTGTTACATATGGCTACTTATAATTTTGTTTTTCTATATGATTGATTATCATCGTTGCTACTTTTTGCTGTACCTGTTGAGTAAAAATCCTAAAGTTTCGTTGAAGAGGTCTGAGTCTGATGTTGTAGCATCATGTGAATGTGATTTGCTGTCGTAGGCCAGACTCCTCAACACCAATTGAAGAAACAGTAAGGGCAATGAATTATGTGATTGATAAGGGTTGGGCATTTTATTGGGGGACTAGTGAGTGGTCAGCACAGCAGATCACTGAAGCATGGGGCATTGCAGAAAGATTGGACTTGGTGGGGCCCATTGTGGAGCAGCCAGAGTATAATTTACTCTCCAGACACAAGGTGAAGGATTTTTCTTTACATTCAAAATTTAAACATTTGATTTTTGTTTTTGGTACTGAAAAATGTCTTTCATACAGTTCTCACATATTAGTATTTTTTTCTGTTTGAAGGAAATGGGTTAAGGAGTTTTTTAGGTTAACTTAGCTTGTCTTCTATTCTATATGCAAAGATCGTTTTAGCTGCACCTGCACTTGATATGAATAGTTTGTTTGGCTGTTCTTATGGTTCTCTTTTGGAAGAAATTAGCCAAACACATTCCTCCTGAAGAATTTCCAAATTCAATGAATTCACCTGAAGTAGCAAGGAATTGTGTTTTGGGATATGAGAAATATGGGATGGCATTTTTTCTGAAGGCACAGTTGCTTTGAGCAGCAATTCATTTTCTATTTCATATATTAAAACACTTGAAACCCCTCCTTTTTGGTCTTTTATAAAGGTTCTTTATAATTATATATACTATGTTGGTCTAGAATAAAAGGTTCTGATAGTGGTTTTTGGTTTTTTAGTTGAAAGTTTTATGTCTATTTCACCTACCACTTTAGGCCTAAGGTTGGATGCAAAATATTCCCTTGAGAAAGAAAATTCTGGGGATGGTGCAGATTTGTCATTGATAGTTCAAATAAAAAAGCAGCAGCGGCAAAGGAAAAAAAGAAAAAAAAAAGGATGTTTGAGGGGTGTTGACATTGCAGTTGTGGTTGGTTTTTAACGAAGCAGTTGCAACTGCAGTGCCAAACAAATCATGTAAGCTTCAGGAGCTGCCTACTCTTTGAAAGCTTCTGGCGGTTTTGGATCTTGTCGCTGATGAATCTTTAGATTCCCTTGGAAAAATATACAACTTTGAACTTTCCAAGGGAAGTGACTTTTTATGTCATTATTTGGAACATGTTTTGCAATGAGATGAAATGGCCAAATTTTGGTATTAGTTACAGTTATTCTTTATTTCTAGACAAATAGGTAATTTATAAACATTCTCTCTTCAATTTTTCCTTGATTTGCCTTATAAGTGAAATTTCTTGTCAATTGCCACGTCTTCATTTATGTATCCTTTATAGTGGTAATAAGAAATAATTTTCAGCTCTGGGTTTAACCATAAGAACTTGGTTTTGTTTTATATATCTACGTCAGATTTATAAGTCTCGATCTTTTTGGTTTATGATTTACTTGTATCTTGTATGGATACAGGTTGAGTCAGAGTACCTCCCTCTGTACACCAACTATGGCCTGGGTCTCACCACATGGAGTCCACTTGCATCTGGGGTGCTTACTGGAAAGTACAACAAGGGAACTATACCTTCTGATAGCCGGTTTGCACTGGAAAATTACAAAGTAAGACTTGTTTCTATTTATGTTTATGATGGCTGAATTTCCAGTTATTTTATGGTCTTATCGACTATCAACTCTGACTTTTTTAACTAAATTTCTATCTCCACTAGTTTTAGTTTTGCAGTTCTCCTCATTGATAATTGACTTCATTCTTCTCTTAATTGTTTGGTTTTCCATTTTTGGGTTATTGGACATAGGCTGAACTTCTAAAAAAGTAAAAATGCTATATTGATGCGTATTCCAATTTCCTTTGCAAAGGCATGGAGAGTCCATGGTCATTTGTCCTTGATGGATTTTACTTTGTGAGTTTTAATATTCTATGAATTGTTCTGGGCATCTACATGATAAAACTGATATTTTTTCCTGTATGGAAGGCCTTAGCACTTGTGAATTTGGTTGGATGGAGGTGACAAAAAAAGATACTTTTTGGTTTCAATGATCTATATTGTCCAGCTCGGATGTAAATAATTTCTTCATGCAGATCTTAGTAAACTTTCTGGTGCTTGATTAGTAAAATTCAGCTATAATTGTGTTTGTCTTTTCCTTGCATACAACTCTAAACTATATTTTATGCTTTGTAGAATCTTGCTAGCCGGTCACTGGTTGATGATGTTCTTAAAAAGGTTAGCGGACTGAAGCCAATTGCTGACGAACTGGGTGTGCCTTTATCTCAACTTGCAATTGCATGGTGTGCTGCTAATCCAAATGTGTCATCAGTTATTACTGGTGCTACAAAGGAGTCTCAGGTTAGTTTCAATTCCATAACTTTTTCATGAATTAAAGGGGGAAGGGAAGTGACTTAAGGTATCAGATCCTTAGACAAAGAGTTCACTACTGTATCATGTAATCTGAAGTACCTTTTAGTACAGTTTGGATTTTCCTAATGGCTTAATTAAATTTAAATATTTAACCAATATATATGAGTGGTGCTGTACAAGTATTGGACCCTAATTTTTTGTTCATTGAAAACAGGTAGTAGATATGCATAACCTTTGTAATAGGCTTTTATGATGTGCTTAAGGGTGCAAATTTGTTCATTAAATGTGTTTTACCTCTGCACATCCTCAACAAACCCCCCATCTCCTTCTTCCATTTTGTATAGAAATTTCAATGCGCCATGGATGAAATGACTTTCTGGATATTTGTTTAAGGCTGTAAGCATTTGTGTGCTGTAATTCAAGGACAGCTGCCACCTGGGCCTTGCACTGACTTTTAGCTCTATTTGTGAGACCTGTGGCTCTGTTTGTGACATAGCCTATTGAATGTTGTTTCCCGCCCTGCAGATTCAAGAGAACATGAAAGCCTTTGACGTCATCCCCTTGTTGACTCCTGCTGTGATGGAGAAGATAGAGGCTGTTGTTCAAAGCAGGCCAAAACGTCCAGATTCATATAGGTGATTATTGTACGTGTATGGTTTCTAGGATTTCCACAAATTATGTAGCAGATTCATTGTTCGGATGCATTGGAAAAGCAAACCTCGCTCCTTAGTTCTGTTATCATTTAAGTGCGCCTGGTGTATTATTATATCTAGTTTCATTGCCTAGGAGCTTCTGAAATCCACAATTGATTTTCGTTTGTGGGAGGTTCTCATTTTACATTTGATGATTGTTTCATGGGTTGGTGGATATGCATTGATAATGATCACAATGCTGAATTGATGAGAATTGGTAGAAGATGCCAAATGTTTTTCTATGTGAATGCTTTGTTTTGTTCTTTTTAATATTATTATTATAATTATAATTATCCTCCTTTTGTCGCCCAATTTGAAATTATTTTTTTACTCGATATATATATATATATATATATATATATATATATATATATATATATATATATATATATATATATATATATATAGTCGTATGCGTCTAAGATAAGAGTTGCAGAAATGAGAATGTTAAGGTGAATGAGTGGTCATACTAGACTAGATAATTCGCCATGAGAGTATTAAAGAAAAGGTAGGAGTGGTGCATATTGAAGATAAGTTGAGAGAAGGGAGATTGAGGTGGTTTGATCATATGAAGCGTAGACATACGGAGGCTCCAGTTAGACAAGTAGAGCACATTAGGTTAGAGGATAGAAAGAAAAAAAAAAGGGTAGACGTAAATTGACTTGGAGAAAAGTAGTACAACATGAGTGGAGAAAGCGAATCCATATAGGCGATCACAAATTTTTTGGATAAAAGCTTAGTTGGGTTGAGTTGAGTTTTATATATATATATAATTTTTAGTATTATTGGCCCCTTCTCAAAGAAATTAATCATTTATCTTTTTCATTATTATTTATTTGTAAAAATTAAGTAAATACATAAAATAAATAAGATTAATATGTTAATTAATATTTTGTTCTTATTATTTTTATTCTAATTATATGAAGTTTTACTATTTTTTTTTCTCTATTTGTACATTTTTTCGTTCTAAAAAATATAACTTAAAATATATAAGAAAAGTTTTATTGAATAAAAAACTATGCAGACTTCCCAAATAAAATTAATTTCAATTTTTATTATTATAGTAAATAAAATTTAAATTTATTAATATTATTATGAATCATAATCTCTAAAATTTTATTCAATGTAAGAATTATACAATGACCCCCAAAAAAAAAAAAAAAAAAAGTCCAGCTCCACCGCTGCTTATGGATTTCTTTCTTTTCTAGAATCTCTTCCCTTGACTTACCTCTTGCCATGCCTTGCATCTGAACTCTTCAAGGATGCACAGTTGCATACCATTGCTTAGGGCTTTCCTAAATTTGACTTTCTCATGTGCTCTTCATTTTCACAGCAGCTTAAGTGGGTGTCATTAAAGTCAAATTGTCCGTTTAAAGGAAATAAAATTCTAATTAAATTAAGATTTTAAATTTAATAAACATAAATCCACAACAGAAAAAAAAAAAAGTCCAAAACAAATAGTAAATGATATTTGCTTGCAGATATGGTTAATTTCTAGGCCGAAGCTTAGTGCCAGCGGAGACAGAATTACATTGTGCATTTATGTATACGTTTCAACATCAGGTAATCGCAAGAAATTTCCGCGATTTCTCCAATCTCTCGCAATGATACAATTTGTTGTGTTCTAGAAAATGGGTATTCCAGCTTAGGAATTGGCTTCCAATTCCATAGGCATTACGTCTTCTTTCCATTTAATTTCCCCAGTAAGTTCACTTCAATGTCTTTGAATACGACTCACGACTAACAGGGTATATTGATAAATGTGTGTGGAGGGAACCTGATGGATGATGAAAGAGCTCACCGTGTGTCCATTCGTATTGGTGAAAAGCTTCTTCGCCGATCCCCTAAACCATCTAGCTGCTTTATCTTCAAAGTTCATGATCAACTACGGAAAGTAAATGAAAAGGCCTACGATCCGCAGTTACTACGAAATGGTCCTTATCACCTTGGCAAGGCTAGCTTGAAGGATATGGAAGAGAACAAAATTCGGTATCTGCAATTGCTTATTCATCGAAGAAATGAAGATAATGTGACTAGATATGTTACGGCTATGGGCATGTTAGAACAAAAAGTTCGCAAATGCTATGACGAACACATAAGTCTTGATACAGATGACTTCGTAGAAATGATGCTGCTTAATGGTTGCTTCATTGTCGAGCTAATTCGCAACTTTGCATTGTCAAGTTTGAGGGAAAAGAATGATCTTATTTTTAAAGTGGGTTGGATCTTGAGTACCTGAAACGTGATATGCTGTTGCTGGAAAACCAGCTTCCATTTTTTGTTATTTTGGAGTTGTTTAGCATGACTCTGATGCCAAACCGAGGCAACATGATTTACATGACCCAGGAATTTTTCCGCTCGACTTTACCAGGATTGGGTATGCAAGGGATGATGTATACCCCATCCATGAAATTAAACACTTGCTTGGCTTTATACATGATAATCGGCTTCCCTCGCCTGCAGGAATTGATTCTTATAGGAACTTGAAGAAGAAGAAGAAGAAGAAGAAATGGGGGTTCATTCGTTGCGCTACAGAGCTCCAGGAGGCCGGAATCAAGTTCAGAAATATCGAAGGATGTAGCCTGTTTCATATAAAGTTCAAAGGTGGAACAATGCGAATCCCAACCTTGATAATCGAAGATTCAACAGAGTCATTCTTTCGCAATCTCTTTGCCTACGAGCAGTGTTACCATGAGATAAATTCAACTTACGTCACTGATTATATCAAAATCATGGATTGCCTTATCAACTCTCCAAAGGATGTTGAGTTACTTCGTCGGCAAGGAATTATTAACAATTGGCTAGGTGATGACCAGGCAATTGCTACCCTGTTCAACAGACTTGGCGACTCTATTGTCATCTCTAGTTCTAACTTCTATTATTCGGAAGTATTCAATAATGTGAACTTGTATTGCAGCAGGCATTGGAATGTAAGGATGGCAAAATTGAAGCGCAGTTACTGCAACAGTCCATTGGCTTTTATTTCATTTTTAGCTGCTCTTGCACTGCTTCTACTTTCTCTGACGCAGACTTTGTACTCTGTTCTTTCTTTCTATAAATAATTTGACAAGACTTCACACGTTCAATCGTTTCCTGCACTAATAAAGTAGAGGCAAGCTCAATAAGAAAATCTACTTTGCATCACACATAACGATTACAGGTAAATTTATAGTAGAAGGATTCTCATGGTCTATGTCAAGATTCTTGCTATGTTGAGTTATGAAGAATAGTTAGCGGAGATTAAACAGCACCAACGCTTCGACACCGTTTTGCAGCGAATTGCGATTAAAGGAATTTGGGGTCGCTGTAGAATTTCGATCAATAGAAAGTCGTCGAAATCATCAAGAGGGAAATTGGAACTGGAACTGGAAATCTCTGAGTATTTTGTGCTTCCCCCAACAACAAAACTAGCACCAGATATTGCAGCGACAACTTTGATTGAGAATTGGGAATTGAGAACTTGCCATTTATTTATACAGGTAAATCTTGTTGTGTCATCGTCCTTAGCCAGCCAATGACTTGATTTCCATAAGTCCAAGATCTTTGAGGGTTTTAGGCCATAACGTATGGCTTTTCGCTGCCAATTGTCCTTCCTCAGATGTTGACCCATTGCCTCAAGGGCCCCTTGCGGATACCAAGGCTTTGGGGAAAGAAAAGGATTTTTGAAATCTATAATTTAAGTTATTTATTTATTTTTATTAGGGACCACATACCAGCATGCCTCTCTCTCGCATGAGATTCAGGTTTCATGATTCAACAGATAATTGAAATCTCTTGAATATATGATACATTAAAAATTAACTACACATATTTCATAATTTTCCTATTTAAATGATAAAAATAGTTATGAATAATAATAATAACCAATTGAATATGCCATAATTTTCCTTTCAGTTCCTTTCATGAATTAGTTTGCAGTTAGGGCCCCCTCCCATTTTTGCCAACTTACAAGCTTAGCCGCGTTATTTTAAGCGTGCGCTCTCTGTTTCCGAGCCTCATGCAACGGCTTCTCTCTCTCCCCATCAAAATCCACGACTGTTAAACGAAACTGAAATTCAAACTCCATTTTTGTCTTTTTTGGCTTTCGTCTATCAACTCTAAACAACAATGTTTGAGCTAAATCTCTACGTGAAACTGCAAATCTCAAAAACCAAGCGGGTACCCATTTTGCTATTCCTGTCATTTTTACGTAATTCAATTTTCATTATCTGTCTCTGTACGTTCATGTTATTGAAGAAGAACAACTTAATTTTGTTTTATTTTATGTCCATTATTTGTTTTCTGCTTTATGTAATGATAACGAACAATATTATTTTATTCATCCTTAGAGTGCGTTCCTTGAGCAAGACATTCAATGGCCTCCGATCCATTCTTGTTTTGTGAAACTTGTATTTGAGTTATGAATATATTTTGATTCTTTTGGGTATTTTATGAGCTGGTTCATTAATTGAAATTTTGTAAATTTTTGAACAGCTGGACCCTTTTATTTAATCTTAAGTTTCCCTATGAGACTCCAGCGATATACTGTTTGATGGAAGATTGTGAAACGCATATTAGATCATTGTGGGATCAACGACGGTCATGAATTGCATCTCTTTTGTGTGATTGTGATTTTGTGTGTATATTTGTATATGAATTCTGGAGTTAGATAAGGACGTGTATCATCAAGTACGATGAAGTGATTTGCTGATTGAATTTTGTAGTGAAGATAGGGAAATTTGTGTGCGTTAAGCAACAACGCAATTGTATGTGGTACTGAACTTTTTCCATTCTTTGGTGACAATCAAGTTGTCATCATGAAAATAAGCTTTGGATGCCATGGAGTTGCAGGAAAAGACTAGTTTTGGGGTTGATTAGGAGTATTACCTGGTCCCATTGAAGAAGCGTTTGTATAAGTGATGTAAGTATTTTGAGGAAACAAGGGCGGCAATTTAGTGAATGTTCATATGATTATTTATATATTAGTTGATACCATGATAAGGGGGACTCCTAATAGCTCAGGCCAGCATTTCTATGGAGATATAACCAAGGTTTTATCTCATATTGGAGCTTCTGAAGATGGAAATGTAAATAATATTTGTGTACTGACAGGTGAGGAATTTTCTACTGAGTTTTTACGTGATCATATTCTCTAAGAAGGGTGGCAGATCAAAACAAGCTAACAGAAATAGTGTCTAATTATAACCAGAACCATCAGATGGTTTATGAGGATCTTTCCAGCATTCATGGGATTCTTAGAAACGACTATAAATGTAATGCTTTAGATTTTTTTCCCAGGCCAGGATGTGCCGCTGAAGTTGAGAACAGGGTTTATCCCGATCATCTAAGCAGATGTCAACGGGAATATAGTCCCAGTGGACAAAACTATACTAATGAAGTGAAATCTGATCGAGTTAATGTGTGCTCAATCACTCCGCATAAATATGTGATGGAGTCCCCTCTGTCATATCATCCTTGTGAAATAGCGGTTTCAGAAAAAATGAAATTCTTATGCAGTTTCGGGGGCAGGATATTACCAAGGCCAAATGATGGAAAGCTTAGGTATATGGGTGGAGAGACACGAATTATATCCATCAGGAAAAATGTAACATGGGATATTGTAGAGATTAGATAAGTTATGTTGGCGGGAAGATTATTAAATAAGTAAAACGGTTTTGCTGAGTTGTAAAGGGATAGTTACAAGTTTGTTAGAGAGAATAAAGGAATAGTTACAAGTTTGTTAGAGTGAACAATCTGGCATTTACGCATGCCCATCATGTATATATACAAAATATATCAGATCAATAATAACAGTTTTCAGATTCTTCTCCATATATTTTTTCTTCCTCTGTTTACTGTTACATGGTATCAGAGCATGCTTTTCCTGTGTAGATGACGTTTTTCCTTTAGCCACACTGCAGACTAAATTCAATCAAACTGATCAAAGAGGCAGTTTCTTTCTAAAATTTCCTTGTTCTTGATGATATGGAATCTGATAACGTCAGCGAAGTAAGGGATGCGGCTGATCAGTACATCAATGAAGCATTGAAGTTGCAGAATTCTGATAATCCAGGTCTATCATTGGTAAGTGTTCCTTTAAACGGCATGAACTACTTAACATGGAGTCGTTCTATGGTGATTGCATTATGTGCCAAAGATAAACTGGGATTTATAACTGGAAAGGTTGAAAAACCACCAGATAATTCCAATCTATTCGAGAAATGGAGGCGTGTAGATTGTATGGTGATATCTTGGATCTTAAATTCTATTTCAAAGGAATTAGTTGAATCTTTCATATATACACCATCAGCTAAGGATCTTTGGAATGAGTTAGAACAAAGATTTGGTGTTAATAATGGACCTCTCTTGTACAATATCAAGCGTGAAATTGCTTCATTTACTCAAGGAAGTATGTCACTAATGGTGTATTTTACAAAATTGAAGAGGCTATGGGATGAGTTGGGTTGTTTAAGGCCTACACCTGTATGTACCTGTAATGGATGCAAATGTGGAGCTGTAAAGGCAATTGCTAATATGGACGAAGGTGATAAGCTTGTACAATTTTTAATGGGATTAGGAGAGAATTACGATCATGTTCGTAATCAGATTCTTATTCAAGATCCATTACCGAATGTTAACAAAGCCTATTCTATGACTTTGAGTGTTGAAACACAACGAGAAGTTCATGGTTCCATGACACAGGTGAATGAGAATATTGCTATGGTGGCTAAAAGTGATTTTGGGAAGAAGGATGCTGGAAGTAGTAAGACTCGTAAAGGAGATAAGAAGGATGATAGATTCTGCAACTATTGCAATAAAAGTGGACATGTAAGGGAAACTTGCTTCAAATTGAATGGATATCCAGATTGGTTTCAAGATTTCAAACAAAAAAAATTTGGAAAAGGGCAAGCTCATATGACTCTTCAAGACACTCCATTAGATGTGCCAACAATAGAATGGGGAAAGTGCTAAACAGACTCCTGTTGTGCTTCCTGGATGTCACCATCCTCCATTTCAGGGATCAAGCAACCAATAGCCTGAAGTCCAGAGCTCTGTAAGTCTAGCTCTCTCCATAGGAAAATTTTGCCAATCTGTGCTTAAACTTGCATAACAATGACCATCCAGCTTTTGTATAGGCATTTCAGAATGTAGCCAAGATGCTGCTTCAAGTAAACTGTCTTCTTTCTATGATGAAGACCCTTGGAATTATCCTGACCACAAGGTTGAAAACGTAAGCATCAGTAGAAAACCATACGAGGAAACAAAGGTTAGAGATGCTTCACAGTGCTTGGATGATCATCATGAGAATAAGTTGCTGGAATCAGTCATAATTGTTGAAGATGTTACTGGCACCACACTACCAGATATCCCGTTGGCTTCAAGAGTCTTCCCACATATGGAAGAAGAGGCGGCAGATGAATTCCCATCTCGTAGAGATACTGAGGCAGAAAGCACAGCTCAAGGATCTGAATCTGAGGTAGCATTTTCCCTTTTTGATTTGGATACTTTTAGTACTTCATGATCTGTTTGGAGGTACATTCAACCTTTCACATTGTTTTTCTTTGGATGCAAAGGCTGATGGCAGAGATACTGATGAATCTATTGATGATGCTGCAATGGCTGAAATAGAAGCAGGCATCTATGGTTTGCAGGTTGAGAACCATAATTTTGTTAAATTATCTGCATGTAATATTAGCTTCCTTGCTTATCAAAAAAAAAAAAATATTAGCTTCCTTGTTCACTGTATTAACAGTATTCTTATACTTGGACTACAAGGGAAATATGTCTAAATCCAGTTGTTTTTTGCACAAAAATGTGACAGAATTTTCCTTTCGTGCGTAGTAGGTATCCTTACAATCTCTCAAGATTAGAATATTTATATTCAGCGGCTATACAAGTTATGAAACAAAAATTATCTCGTAGAGCAAATCTGTTCACTTTTTTAATGTCTCAATATAGCAAGCCAAGGAAATTGAAAATGTTAATATGAACCTTTCAGATTCTTTTGGAAATTGAATTTCAGGAGTAATACTGTTCCAAACACATGAGGCATAGTGCAGCGGGCTTTTTAGCTCTAATATTCCACCTCATCAAGAAAATCAGAAGCAATTGCTTGATGAAAAATCTCGTTAAATAAAAATATAATACCGTTTGCGTCCTGATAACATAGTTTACCCTTTGATTGAAGCAACCACTATTTTCCTATCTTTTATTTGACCCTTATTAGCCTTCCTTCTGTTTCTTTGATGTGACTTATCCGCAAGTATACGGGTCGTCTCAAGTAATAAAGTGATGAATCAAGTATCGTTCCCACGAGGATTTGCTGTTTGATTACTAAACTATGAATGAAGCGATTATTTGGGCTAATGATTAATGAATAAATGATAAATGTAAATGAGCAAGGTAAATTGATTAATCTAATTGAAATGGGTAAAGAGCAAACAAATAAATTCTAATTCTAGTTCGCAATTAAACTAAAATTAACAATGGGTAATTTAAACGAAAGTCTAATTATGGTAAAAGTGATTCCAGAGTTGGGGGTTTATGCACAAATTAATTGGGATTTGTCTTGGGCATTCCAATTTTTAGGAAAAAATAGAGTTTGAAGGAAATTGATTCTAAATCCCTTTAATATCTTTTTCAAGCATATCAAAGTGTATTCTAAAATAACCAAACCTACTTTCGTATGTATTTGATTACTTTAAAACCCATTAAGTTTTGTAACCAATAATTAATTCCTCTTAAAGTCCTAGTTTATTTCTAAATCTAGGTGATTTTAAGTTCCAATCCTTGATTAACTATCAATGACTTTCACCTTTCGGTCCTTCAATCAAAGATTAACACAATACCCAATGGGTACCAACATTAGGCAAGTAAATCAAGCACACAAGGAAGGAATCAAAACTCATATTTATGTAAAATAAGGAAATACCTAATCCAAATCCACAAATTAATCTAAAACATATTTCCCAACTCTGAAATCTAAAGGAATTACTCACTCATAATGGTATTTACAAGAAATATAGATGGAAGAATAAAGAAAAACATGATAAAAGGACTGAAATGGAAAACCTGTGGAAGAACCAAGGTCTCTGGAGCTCCAAACTCGTGCAGCAGCTCCTTCTTCCTAGAGAATGGCGTCTTCTCTCCCTCTTTCTATATATTTTTCTTTCCTTTTTGTTTTTCCTTTCTTCCTCTTGTGGCAAAAATAAGGAAATGATGAATTTATATGGTCCCTAAAAGTTATCCTAAAAGTAAATAAAAGACAAGGAGTGGATAGGAAATGAGGTGTAAAATTATCCAAGTCAAGAAGACTATTCACGTTCGGGCATTCTCGCTTAGGGTCTGGCTTAACCCTAAGCAGCTTCTTAGCAAATTTCACTGGTCGACTGTCGCTTAAGGTTGCTGCACCTTCAAAGAAATCTCTACAGACTTAGAGTAAAATAGACTTTTCTCGCTCATGCTTGACTTGTCCGCACCTTAAGCACTGCCGCTTTACCCTAAGCATGACCTTAAGCAGAGTCTCAAGCAAATTTCGGCTAGTTTGCTCTTTCAAGGCTTGATTTCTTCAACTTTCCTCCATGCTTAAAGGATTCCAAATTCCTTCAAATCACTTCCTAATGCACTCATTGATCCTTGATTTGCCACAAAATCCTATCAAAAACAACAAAATTACAAAAATCAAATATAAAGTATTTAAATTTAACAAATAAGCTAAAATAAAGCTAAAAACATAAAATATACTAAAATATAAGGGCAAAATGGATGTAAAACTACCCTAAAATGCCTATATGAAATGAGTATAACAAATTCCCCCAAACTCAAACATTTGCTTGTCCTCAAGCAAATTAAAACAATTAATGCAATTTGGGGTACCTTACCTTAAATTTATGAAAATTACTTATCCAAACTCTCAAGCTTACCTTTAGCCACCATCAAACCATATATCCACTTTCAAGATGCAAAGAATTTAATCCTTACCAAAGTTATCACCGCTTAGCCTTGGGTCAATTATCCATATCATCAAGCCCAAACCAATCAATCACAAAGAATAATCATGCCTAAATAGACTATAGGGTAATCCATAAGTTAAAGTATCTCAAATAATGATGGAAGTAAATGAATGGATTAATGATATCACAATCCCATAGGCAATTTTCCTATTCCAATCTCCACTAATGTAGCAAAACACCATCAAAAGATCAAAAGGACTTTCAAGGGTTGTAATAGGGCCAAGGGGGTGATAATGTGGCTAACAAGGAAAGGATAAAGGTAACAAAATATGAGAATAATCAAATTATTAAAAGATCAAGACACACAATTTTTTTTTTTTTTTTTTTTTAGGAAGGATTTGGGAGAAGGAACTTTACAACTATTCACCAATGCTAGCATATAATTTTGAAGCTTTTAGAGGGACTATATAAATAATATTGACTTTGAATTACAATTGTCCCTTTCAATTCACCCCCAAACTCATTTCTTTGTGTACTTGGGTGGTGAATTACTTTATATACCATAATTGAATTTGCTAGCCCTTTTTTTTTTTTAGTCACTTCTCCCAACTAATTATTATTATTATTATTATTTTAATTGTATCTATCACTCAAAGGATTATCTCATAGAGGGTAGGTAAGTGTTTGGGTTTATGGCTAGGTATTAATGTGGGTTCCAAAGGAATAAGAGGGATAAATGTAGGCTCAAATTGGTTCCAAAAAGAAATTTTTTTTTTTTTTTTTTTTAAGTGAGGTTGGCTAAGGCTAAAATATGGGTTTAAAATTCAAAGAATGCCTAGATCATTTCTTTTTCAAGTGCATGCTATGATTTCGCCTTGAAAGGTTTAGAAAGATTGTTCTAGGATTGGTGAGACATCAATTAGCTACTTCTCACCCTAGAGTTTTCTCTAAGCACTCAAAGTCAATGCAATTGATTGGGTGACCCTTGGCTAAGAAGATATAAACTAAAGCAAGAATCTAATAACTTTGCACCTATCTAGAACTTTCAATCCATCAAACCCTTCTAAAAGTAAGCTTAATTGCTCTTCAAAGCAATTCTCAATCCTCTAAGGACAAGGTAAAAAAAATTATTTTTATGATATGCATGATCCTAAAGTGAATGCATAAATCAAATTAAAACTAAGTATAATCTATATGAAAACTATATGCAAATGTATGTATATAAGTATAGACATGTGTGTGGTATATGTATAAGTGTATGGATTATCTATATATGGATGAATGAAATGCAATAAATGAATGAATGAAAATTTTAAAGAAAATTTTAAAAATTTTGCAAAAATTTTGCCCTCACCCCCAAACTCAAATGAAACATTGTTCTCAATGTTTAAAATGAATGCAAAGATGGGCAAAATTGTGTGAATTACTCAATTATTGAAATTTATACAATTGGGGATTAAATCAATATAAGCTCAAGAATTCCAAAATTAGCTCAAAATGATATTAACAATGAAGCTTTAGAGAGAAAAATGTGAAAAAGTATCCCAAATGTATGAATTTACACTGCTTAAGATGTTGCTTAACCTGTTGCGTAGGGTAAAGCGAAAGCATAAGCATTGGCAACATACCATAGGCATAAATAGTAAAAGGGTAAGCTGTTACCTCCAAATGATGTGAAACAGATGCGGCTCCAAGAAAATTGTGCAACTCATCAATGTCAACAAAATTAGGATTGAAGAAAAAGATAAAGTGCAAAAATAATGTTCAAGAAAATGAAAGAGTGTAAAGAAATAAAATGTAACAGTTAAATCAAAAATTAAACCAAGAAACATTCACAGAGTATTTATGTCCATATCAGAAGATAAAATAAAATAAAGTAAACTAAAGGAAAGAAGTGCAGAGATAATAATAAAAACTAAGTACCAAAGTATTACAACCATGACCAAAGTTTGAAAATTAAAATAAACAAATTACAAAAATAAACTTAAAACAGAAATTAAAACTGCTGCTACTGATCAAGTTCTGCTATCAAGCCTTTGTTGTCGTGCATCGTGGTCCGCCTGTGTTCCGCATTGGTTCATTGTGATCCAAGCTTGTAAGGCTTTCCAAGTTTTCTGTTAAGTCTTTCATTTCTTGAAACATGGCTTGGCCCCAATGATATAAATTGTTGTAGGATTGGGCCAGTTTGTTGTAAAGCTCCAGCATTTGAAGTTGATGTTGCTTCTGTTTCTTTTTAAGAGATAAAAATCTCTTTTTAAGTTTCTTTTCTAGCTTCTTCTTTTGGTTAACCTGCTCCTGACCCATGGCTTCAATTTTGATTTCTAAGTTTTTCAAGGTAGCAAGAATTTCTGTGGTATCAGGTGAGGGAGCAGATGGTTGACAAATGAAATTTGTTATTCGATTCCAAGGATTTTAAGATGGATAAAATGTCTCTGAAAACTGGGGTAGAGGTTGGTTGTGGTTCTACTGGTGCAAAAGTGGTGGGGTTTGCAAGACTGGGTATCAGTGGTGTCAGTAACAGAGTATAGGTATGGCCTATTTTCTCACAAACATCCATATGCAGCAACATTGTGCTGTCTATATATGATTCCCCAAAAACTAGCAGCAATTTATATAGACTAGCATCAAAGCTAAATGATTTTGCTATAGCAGTTATATACCCCCCAAAAACAATACTACCTTTAGTATGCTTTGTGACAATTTGGTGCCAATGAGTAGCTATGAAATGGGCTGTACTTACTTGTTTGCTCTCCTTCATGCACCACAAGAGAAACAAATCCTCAAAGACCCACAATATCAAGTATCGTGTCCCCTTCCTAAAACAAAGGTAAGTAATGAACCTATGGAGGTATTTCAATACATGGTCAACTATCCTAGAGGCTTTTGCAGTCCTGCCTATAATAACCTCCAAAAGGTGCAATATCCTTCCGCACTGAACAGGTCATAAACAGCTTGTCGCCACTCAATGTTTTTATACCCGAATCAAAAACCAAAAATTGCATTCATAGCACCCATGTCTAACTCCCTATCGCCCAAAGACATCGAAAATATATCATATCTCTATGTTCAGGCACTGCTGGTTTAAAACTCAGCCTTAGGGAACTCAAAAATTCCAGGGTTAGATCTTTGTACACTGGTTCCCTAATTTTAGCAAAGTCAGTCCAGCTAACAGCATTCAAATAGGCAAATACATAGTCATAAATGCCTAATTCTTTCAAAATCTGCTCATCCATATACTTGTTTGCCAAATTTGTTTTAGAAACTAATTTCTCATAGGCCTTTTTCATACCCATATCCCTAAAAGCCCAAGGTAATGGAGAAATTACCACCTCAATAGTATCTGCAGATGACGCAGGTGCTGGAGAGTGTAAGGGAGACTGGGTTACTGGTGTTTGGACAGCTGGTGCTGGGGTTTGCGAGGAAGACCTGGTCCTTTTGCTAACTGGTTCAGAGGACTGAGGTGGAGAGTTTAAGTCGAAAGGGACAGAGGGTACTCGTTTTCGTTTTCCGACAGGGGTTTCTTTGAGTCTACTTGCGGCCCTTTTTGTTTTGCCTTTTATTTTTGTTTGGGTAGGCGCAGGTTCTGGGAAATGGGTGTCGGGAATTGGTGTTTCATTTGGTGGCTCGGATTGCGGCGAGAGGGGAGTCGGCAGAATGAGAGGTGGTATTTGGCTTGGGGGCGGGGGCGGTGACTGGGGTGGTGGTGATTGTGGTAATGGCGGCGTTTGTGGTGGTGGGGACTGAGGTAATGGCGACTGGGTCAAGTTAGGGTTTGTGGGTAATGAGGATGGAATACCCATTTTAGATTTGACAGAATGTCGAAGTCCACTGAGTTTGGGTTTGTGAGAGGACCACATTTTCGTTCTTACCATTTTAATGGAAAAGGAGAAACTGTTCGGCTTCCTGTAAAAATTGCCGGAAGAAATGGCGTGAGAAATGAGTCGATGAGGTTTATCGGGAGTGCGGGCGAAGCTTTTGGAAAATTGGCGGAAGTGCTGGGCCTTTTAAAATGTGGGGCAGACCTGTTGTAAGATGGGCCATGCTTGGGGTTAAGCATAAGGTTCAGCAGAATTTGCTTAAGACTCTGCTTGACAAGCAATGTCATCAGCAAGTTTCGGCAGGTTTTGGGAAAAATTATGGTTTTGCTTGCCAAAAACAGTCCAAAAGCTATGGAATGCTATCATGACCCTCAGCAATTACCAAATACACACAAACACCATAAAATTGAGGGATTTAAGTTCATCTCTCTCATAAACTTAGTAAGCATAGCACATGTTCATTTAGCTTTTTGCAATCATTGTTCATTTTAGGCACCAATTGTGACTACCCTTTTGCACATTCAATGAAATGGTCTCCTTTCTAAACTTATACCAAAAGCACTTTTTCAGCAGCATTTTAGACAAGTTCCAATCAATCAAGAATTGCAGAAAAGATGTAGAAATTGACCTTTTTAGCAGCATGAACAGTAGCATATACAGTAACCAAAATCATAGACCAAAAATTAGCAGCAATTCTAAACAAAAGCATGCAAATTCCTATCAGACTACAAAATTATATATACACTAAAAGGTAAAACTTAACAAACACTATTTTTGCACTTCAAATAAGCTCTCATTAGTCCTAAATATCAAAATTGATTCTCATTCAAGTTGCATTTCACAGAATTCACACAAAACACAAAATCAAACATGTGCTATCAAGTATATTGCAATATCAGCAATTTAGCACAAGTTTAAAGGTGTTACTGTTCACAGGCACTGCATAAAGTGCAGAATTTTGCTTATACTTGCTTCTTTTCAATTCTTTGTTTTTGCCACAAGTGTAAACTTGCCCCATCTTCATGAATTACCTACAAAAGATAAACAAATGTCACTTTTGAGTTTTATGAGAGTAAAAACTGAAATGAAAATGAAATGGAAAATTAATGAACTATAAAAGGATACGCTTGGGTTGCCTCCCAAGAAGCGCTTGTTTAAGGTCTTAAGCTTGACCTTCCACTCCAATTCTCCTAAGTATCCCTGACTGGAGAACCAAGCCATGAAACCTCTACAAACTTTTGGGTGGGTTCTCCAACAATATAATGTTTTAATCTCTGCCCATTAACTTTGAAAGTCCCTGAGGTCTCATTGCCTATCTCAACAGCTCCATAGGGGTATACTTTTATAACAGTGTAGGGCCCTGACCATCTTGACTTCAATTTTCCTGGAAATAACCTTAACCTAGAATTGTATAGGAGAACAACATCACCTTCTTGAAATTTTTTCCTCCTAATATGCTTATCATGCCATCTCTTAGTTCTTTCCTTGTAAAGCTTGGCATTTTCATAAGCATCCAATCTAAGCTCCTCAAGTTCATTTAGTTGCAGCATTCTTTTTTCTCCTGCAGTTTTTAAGTCAAAGTTCAGTGTCCTTATAGCCCAATATGCTCTATGCTCCAACTCCAAAGGTAAATGACAAGCCTTCCCATAAACCAATCTAAATGGGGTAGTTTCGATAGGAGTTTTAAAAGCTGTTCTATAGGCCCAAAGAGCATCATCTAACTTTAGTGAGCAATCTTTCCTTGAACAATTCACTGTTTTCTCAAGAATTCTTTTCAGCTCTCTATTGGAGATCTCCACTTGACCACTAGTTTGTGGATGGTAGGGTGTTGCAACCTTATGCTTCACACCATATTTTTGCAATAATCTTTCGAATTGATGGTTGCAAAAATGAGAACCTCCATCACTTATAATGGCACGTGGAGTTCCAAATCTTGTAAAAATGAACTTTTTAAGGAATTTAATCACAACTCTTACATCATTAGTTGGAGATGGTATAGCTTCAACCCATTTGCTCACATAATCTACTCCAACTAAAATGTATTTGTGTCCCAAGGACGATGGAAAAGGTCCCATGAAATCAATGCCCCACACATCAAATAGTTCCACTTCCAATATATTTTGGAGGGGCATTTCATCTCTCTTTGAGATATTACCCATCCTTTGACACCTATCACATGCATTTACAAACTTCCTCACATCCTTAAACATGTGTGGCCAAAAGAACCCTGTTTGAAGAACTTTTTCTGCAGTCTTTGTCACACTCATATGACCCCATAAAGTGAAGAATGGAAATCTTTGATAACATTCCCTATCTCCTCATCAGCTAAACATCTTCTAATCAGCCCATCTCCACATCTCTTGAACAAAAATGGTTCCTCCCAATCATAATCCTTCACATCAAAAAGAAATTTCTTCTTTGTCGCCATGTTAAATCAGGTGGAAGGATTCCACACACTAGATAGTTCACAAAATCTGCATACCAAGGGGTTTTTGCATTCATGATTACTAACAATTGCTCATCAGGAAAATAATCATCTATTGGGGGCTCTTTTCCCAGATTGTCTCCTTGTTCTTGCCTCAATCTAGATAGATGATCCGCTACCACATTTTCCACTCCTTTCTTATCTTTAATTTCCAAGTCAAACTCTTGAAGGAGTAGCACCCACCTTATCAATCTAGGTTTAGCCTCTTTTTTCTGAAGGAGATACTTGATAGCTGCATGATCTGTGTATACTATGACCTTAGATCCCACAAGATAGGACCTGAATTTATCTACTGCAAATACTACTGTCAAAAACTCTTTCTCTGTAGTAGAGTAATTTATTTGAGCATCATCTAAGGTCCTACTTGCATAGTATATTGCATACACTTTCTTATCTTTCCTTTGTCCCAAAACAGCCCCAATGGCATAATCACTAGCATCGCACATTAGCTCAAAAGGTAATGACCAATCGGGTGGTTGCATAATAGGAGTAGATATCAAAGCTTCCTTTATCCTGCAAAAAGCATTCATACAGTTAATATCAAAATTAAATTCCACATCTTTACTCAATAAATTGGTAAGAGGTTTAGAAATCTTAGAGAAATCCTTGATGAATCTCCTATAAAATCCAGCATGCCCCAAGAAACTCCTCACTCCCTTCACAGATGTTGGGGGTGGCATTTTCTCAATAACTTCTACCTTTGATTTATCCACCTCAATACCCCTGTTTGACACAAGATGTCCCAAAATAATTCCTTCTTGCACCATAAAATGGCACTTTTCCCAATTCAAAACTAAATTGAACTCTTCACATCTCTGCAAAACCTTAGACAAGTTAGATAAGCATTCATCAAAAGATTTACCATACACAGAAAAATCATCCATGAACACTTCCATAATATCCTCAATCATGTCAGAAAATATGGACATCATACATCGTTGGAATGTAGCAGGGGCATTACATAGTCCAAATGGCATCCTTCGATATGCAAAGGTACCATAAGGACATGTGAAGGTAGTTTTATCCTGATCATCTGGGTGAATAGGGATCTGAAAGAACCCTGAATAGCCATCCAAGTAGCAAAAATAAGAATGATGAGCTAGTCTCTCAAGCATTTGATCTATAAATGGTAATGGAAAATGGTCCTTTCTAGTTGCCTTATTCAATTTCCTATAGTCTATACACATTCTCCATCCAGTTACAGTTCTTGTAGGTATTAGTTCATCATTTTCATTTTTCACTACTGTGATGCCCCCTTTCTTAGGTACAACATGAACTGGACTTACCCAATTGCTGTCAGAAACAGGGTAAATGATACCTGCATCAAGCAATTTCAAGATCTCCTTTTTCACAACTTCTTTCATGTTTGGATTCAATCTCCTTTGTGATTCTCGAGAGGCTTTATGGTCATTTTCCAACAAAATTCTATGCATGCATACAGAAGGATGTATTCCTTTAATATCATCAATGGTATAACCAATTATCCTTTTATGCTTCCTAAGAACTCTCAATAATTTTTCAACCTCACAATCAGTCAATTTAGCACTAACAATCACAGGATGTGTAGAACTTTGACCTAGAAAAGCATACCTGAGATTTGTTGGAAGAGGTTTCAACTCTACCTTAGGTGCTTCACCTTTTTCAAACTTTGATGATGAAGTTGTTTCTTGCTTCAAGTTCCCAATCTTTTCAATATCAGCCATAGGCAATGGTGGATTTCCTTCCAAAATTGTAGCATATTCTGCAGCTTCTTCAATCTCATCCCCTTTTTTGATGTTATGAACCAAACAAGCTTCTAAGGGATCTTTAGGATGTTGCTTTTTAAGCACTTCTCTAACCTCTTCATCTATCACATCAACTCTCAAGCATGAGTTTGAATCATCTTTCTTTTCATTGCTTGAAACAAATTAAATTCAACTTTCTCTTCCCAACTTCTAATGTAAGCCTCCCATTTTTTACATCAATCACACTCCAAAGAAGAGCAAGGAAAGGTCTACCAAGAATAATAGGAATGTGTACATCCTCCTCCATCTCCAATACCACAAAGTCCACTGGTATGAAAAATTTCCCAACTTTCAGAGGAACATTCTCAACTATTCCAATTGGAAATTTAATAGACCTATCTCATTAATCAGAGTGATATGGTAGTAGGCTTCATTTCTCCAATCTTCACTTTCTCATAGATAGACAATGGCATCAGACTAACACTGGCTCCAAGATCGCATAAAGCCTTATCTATACTGATATCCCCAATGTGACATGGTATGGAGAAACTCCCAGGATCTTTCAGTTTGGGTGGAAGCTTATTTTGCAAAATGGCACTGCTTTCTTCCGTGAGAGCTACAGTCTCAAATTCCTCCAGTTTCTTCTTGTTAGATAAAATCTCCTTCAAAAATTTGGCATATGAGGGCATTTGTGCTAAGGCATCAGTGAAAGGAATAGTCACATGCAAAGACTTCAATACCTCCAAAAACTTCCCAAATTGTTTATCCAATTTTCTTTCTGAAACCTTTGTGGGAATGGTAAAGGTGGCATGTAGGCTTTAGGTGCAACATATTTGGGCTCTTCTTCTTTGCTCTCCCTCTCCTTACTTCCTTTTTCTTCCACTGAATTTTCTTTCTCAGCTTCAATTCTAACTTCAACTTCAGTTTGTTCATCTCCTTCTCTACTTTTCTTTTCTTCAACTTTCTCTTCAATATTTTTATCCCCATTCTCCAATATTTTTCCACTTCTCAATGTAATAGCCTTGCAATGCTCCCTTGAATTTTCTGGTTGGCTAGGAAGCTTTCCAAATGCTTTGTTACTTGAAGAGCTAGCTTGTTGAGCTATTTGATTCTCTAACATCTTGTTGTGTGTTGCCATTTGATCCACTTTAGATGCTAATTGAGAAATCATTTCTTGTTGACTTTGATGGCTCACAAGTAGAGTTTCAATCATAGATTCCAATCTAGCTGTCTTGTCTAGTTGTGCTTGTTGTGGTAGAGGTGGAGCAGGTGCATTTTGAGGTTTAGAAATTCCAGGAGGGGGACCTCTATTCTGCTGAAAGTTCTGATGTTGTTGATATCCAGAAGGTTGCTGAAAATTCTGATTTTGCCCTTGTCTACCTCCCCAAGAGAAATTTGGGTGGTTTCTCCATGCTGGATCATAAGTTGCAGAAAATGGGTTACCGCCTGGTCTTTGATTGTAGTTTCCCACATAATCCACTTGCTCATTTGAAAAATCTTGATTAAGTGCAGAAAAATCTGCTGCACAATTGACATTTGCAGCTCCAATTTCTAGTGTATTACCAGAACCTCCGGCTGAAGAATCTACTTTCATACTTAACTTGTCCATCTTCTTTGTCAAAGCATCAAACTTAGCATTAATCATATTCATGGCATCAAGCTCAAACATACCAGCTGGTTTCTTGATCTCATTCCTCTCACAACTCCATTGGTAGTTGTTATAAGCAATTTTATCAAGAGCGGAAAAAGCTTCATCTTCAGATTTCTCCATGAGGTCACCTCCAGAAGATGCATCAATTGTACTCCTAATAGCTGGTGAAACTCCATTATAAAAGTGTTGAACAAGCATCCACTTAGGAATCCCATGATGTGGACATCTCCTTTGCAAATCCTTGTACCTCTCCCATGCTTCATACAAGCTCTCATCATCTCTAGGTTTAAAAGAAGTCAGCTCATTTCTTAGCTTAGCTGTCTTGCTTGGTGGAAAATATTGAGCCAAAAGTGCTTGAGAAAGTTCATCCCATGTTGTGATAGAACCCGGTGGCAAAGAATGTAACCACTCTCTAGCTCGGTCCTTCAGAGAAAAAGGAAATAATCTTAGTCGAATTGCATCATCAGAAACTCCATTTATCTTCAACATATCACTGATCTCAAGAAAGTGTGCTAGATGCACATGTGGACTTTCACTTGG
Organism: Hevea brasiliensis; assembly: GCF_030052815.1. NCBI lineage: Eukaryota > Viridiplantae > Streptophyta > Magnoliopsida > Malpighiales > Euphorbiaceae > Hevea > Hevea brasiliensis. The sequence continues at coordinate 70,429,083 of NC_079507.1, read as the reverse complement.
ATTTCCTCCAAATTGTGCTTGTTGTACCATTTGACAAAGTGCAGGCTTCAGTTCAAAATTATTAGCTTCTACCCTTGGTCTTGTGATACTTGGCATGAAATCTCCAATGTTAGGATAGGCATGATCCTTCACAGAGCGGTTGTTATTGTTGTTGTTGATGTCAGTCATTTCTTCTTGTAATTGCTCTTGCTCTTGTGCTCTTTCTTGTTGTTGTTGAGCTTTAATTTCAGCTTTTCTCTTCTTAGATTCTGCTCTTAAAGCTTTTGCTGTCTTCTCTATTTCTGGGTCAAAGAATAGATTGATTTCTTCACTTTTTGTCCTTCTCATAAAATAAAGCACCTGAAAAACAAAATAAACAAATTCTCAAAGTAAAATGGTAAAAAGAAAATAAAATAAAATGCCCAAATTAACCAAACAAACAATTGTTCAATATCAAACAAAAATCAAATCCATTAACGGCGCCAAAAACTTGATGTGACTTATCCGCAAGTATACGGGTCGTCTCAAGTAATAAAGTGATGAATCAAGTATCGTTCCCACGAGGATTTGCTGTTTGATTACTAAACTATGAATGAAGCGATTATTTGGGCTAATGATTAATGAATAAATGGTAAATGTAAATGAGCAAGGTAAATTGATTAATCTAATTGAAATGGGTAAAGAGCAAACAAATAAATTCTAATTCTAGTTCGCAATTAAACTAAAATTAACAATGGGTAATTTAAACGAAAGTCTAATTATGGTAAAAGTGATTCCAGAGTTGGGGGTTTATGCACAAATTAATTGGGATTTGTCTTGGGCATTCCAATTTTTAGGGAAAAATAGAGTTTGAAGGAAATTGATTCTAAATCCCTTTAATATCTTTTTCAAGCATATCAAAGTGTATTCTAAAATAACTAAACCTACTTTCGTATGTATTTGATTACTTTAAAACCCATTAAGTTTTGTAACCAATAATTAATTCCTCTTAAAGTCCTAGTTTATTTCTAAATCTAGGTGATTTTAAGTTCCAATCCTTGATTAACTATCAATGACTTTCACCTTTCGGTCCTTCAATCAAAGATTAACACAATACCCAATGGGTACTAACATTAGGCAAGTAAATCAAGCACACAAGGAAGGAATCAAAACTCATATTTATGTAAAATAAGGAAATACCCAATCCAAATCCACAAATTAATCTAAAACATATTTCCCAACTCTGAAATCTAAAGGAATTACTCACTCATAATGGTATTTACAAGAAATATAGATGGAAGAATAAAGAAAAACATGATAAAAGGACTGAAATGGAAAACCTGTGGAAGAACCAAGGTCTCTGGTTTCGAGCTCCAAACTCGCAAACAGCTCCTTCTTCCTAGAGAATGGCGTCTTCTCTCCCTCTTTCTATATATTTTTCTTTCCTTTTTGTTTTTCCTTTCTTCCTCTTGTGGCAAAAATAAGGAAATGATGAATTTATATGGTCCCTAAAAGTTACCCTAAAAGTAAATAAAAGACAAGGAGTGGATAGGAAATGAGGTGTAAAATTATCCAAGTCAGCAGCACTATTCACGTTCTGGGCATTCTGCTTAGGGTTCGGCTTAACCCTAAGCAGCTTCTTAGCAAATTTCACTGTCGTGACCGTCATGCTTAAGGTTAAGCAGACCTTCAGCAAATCTCGGCAGACTTAGAGTAAAATAGACTTTTCTGCTCATGCTTGACTTGTGCTGCACCTTAAGCACTGCCGCTTTACCCTAAGCATGACCTTAAGCAGAGTCTCAAGCAAATTTCGGCTAGTTTGCTCTTTCAAGGCTTGATTTCTTCAACTTTCCTCCATGCTTAAAGGATTCCAAATTCCTTCAAATCACTTCCTAATGCACTCATTGATCCTTGATTTGCCACAAAATCCTATCAAAAACAACAAAATTACAAAAATCAAATATAAAGTATTTAAATTTAACAAATAAGCTAAAATAAAGCTAAAAACATAAAATATACTAAAATATAAGGGCAAAATGGATGCAAAACTACCCTAAAATGCCTATATGAAATTAGTATAACATTCTTCACCAGCAAATATATCATTGCGCACATTTTTTTAAACACCTCTTGAAGGAAATATGGTCAGATAAGCTATATGGAACCTAAAATGAAAATGTGAAAAAATGACATATTGATGATGTTAGTTTATATTTGAATTTGTTTGCACTAGACACTCACATGCATCTTGAAATAAAATTTCCTTCGGGATCATAAATTTGATGAACATTTAAGTGGTTATAATATTGATATGTGTAGCAATTTGATGGTGACTGACCTATGTTGGCTTTACCTGATTTTTTAAAGGAGTTTATTTTTGAAACTAATTCCAGTGGGTGTATGATAGGAGCTCTTCTGAGGCAAAGAGGTACATCCTATTGCTTATTAGTGAGACTTTATCTGCCAAAAAACAGACTCTATGAGAAGGAGCTATTATCTATTCACTATACAATGGGGAAATTGCAACACTATCTTGAAAGAGACATTGCAAAATTAAAACAGGATATCAAAGCCTCCAAATTGCTATAATTATCAGATTTAACCATAATTACAGATATTCTTATACCTGCCAGTTCATCCAAAATTAAATCTTTCTCATCTAATTCACTTACCTATTTCTTTCTCCTGTTTCTGTCTCTCTTTCTCTCTCTCTAAAAGAGAAATTTGAAAGTATTTTTTTTAACTAAATGATTTAGGTTCTAACATGCAGATTATAAGGAATGCTGATACTGAAGAATTGTGAGAGTTAGGATCTGGCACATTTGGAACTGGCTTTTATGGGAAGTGGAGGGGTACTGATGTTGCTATTAAGAGGATCAAAAAGAGTTGTTTTGCTGGTAGATCATCAGACCGAGAGCAGCTGGTATGTCTCTTGTGCTTATAATTTTTTTCCATTTCATTTTAATAATGGCCATATATGTCAAGAATTTCACAAATAGATTTTATATAGGAGTTCACAATTTAATGAAGAAAATTAGTAACATGAAATTAATTCAAATGAGTGAATTTTACTTTTGGATGACCTAATGCATAGACTTGCACATCCTTGTCCTACTCTTCAAAATAGTATAATAGTAAACAAAGGAAGAAAAAAATATATGGAGAAGAATATAAAAACTACCTTTGTTAATCTACTACATTTTGTATATATACGTGATGGGCGCGCGTAAATGCCAGATTGTTCTCTCTAACAAACTTGTAACCATCCCTTTATGATGCACATATTTTGCATAGTCATTTAGGTCTAATTTCACAATCATTTTATTTGGTTATTAGTCATTTTTAGCTAATTTCATTAGTTATTTAGTTAGTTTTCCATAATTGTCAACTTTGGATTAATTTGTAATTTTTGCTTTGTTTTGTAGGAAAAATGGTGTTTTTGAAGGACTAAAGAGAATTTTGCCATTGAGGAGTGTCTTCTACAGCAAAAAGATGCCAAAAGCAAGTTTTCAAGCTAAAATATGCATAGACCAAACTGTGCATAACTTGCCGCATAAGCTATGCAGTTCTGCATAAGGAGGAAGAACACTGTTCCAGAACCAGCCGAAATGTGCATAAGGAGACTGCATAGCTTATGCACATTCTCACCTCCCTTATGCAGATTCACGAAATTGTGCATAACCTATGCACCAAGTCATGCAACAGATAAGTGACCTGTAACTGGAATCGCGCATAAGGGATCGCATAACTTATGCGATCCACTTATGCATCCCATAAAGAGTTCATTAATGAGTCAGTGAGATTCCTCAAATAATTCCTCCTAGAACATACTATTTTAGGGCTCCATGTCAGAAAAATGCTATATATAGTCCCATTTTCTCATTTTAGAAGGGGGGCAAGGAGCAAAGAAAGAAAGGAGGAGGCTAAGCAGAATTTGAGGAGTCATTTTCACCTTCCACACCATTTTTAACCAAGATTTGCATATTTCTTCCTTGCTTTACATTTTTCCATATTTCTAGTGTTTAATTTCTTACTTCTTAGCTTAGATTAAAGCTTTATTTCCATTTAAACTCATCATAGCTTGTAAGCATTATGGATAGTGAGTAGTTTACTTTTGATTCTGGAGTAAGGGTTGTAATATTTGAGATATTTTGTGGATTTTGATTGGGTAATCCATATTTTGTGGTCTTAATGAGTTTTATTCATTTCTTGTATGCTTAATGACATGCTTAATGTAGGATCCCATTGAGTAATGTTCTTAATCCATGGTTGAAGCACCGAAAGGAGAAGACCTTGTGATAGATAATCAGGAAATTGGACTTAATTAACTTAGACCTAGAAATAGGCTAAGGATTAAGAGGATTAACAGATTAATTAAAGAACTTAATGGGTCTTAATTAATTCTAAGTCCACGAAAGTAGGATTAGTTTGATTAAGGCACTCTTTGTCTCACTCGAAAGGGAATTCAAAGGATTTAAGGATTAATCTCCTTAAAACTCATAAGTTTCATAAGATTGGACAACCAATTTAAAATCCCAAAATAGCTCGAATATGAAATCCCGAACTCCGGAATCGCCTTTTTACCATTGTTAATTTCTAATCAAATTTAATCATTTGCCATTTTAAATATTGCCATATTTGAACTTGCTTATTTCTATTTGATGCAAATCTTAGTTTAATTAATACATTGTTGAATAGAATATTAAATTTGCACATTTAGATTTCATACTCCATTACCCATTAATTCATTATTTTAATTTCATAAATACTTCAATTTAGTCAACTTTTATATCGAAAATTCAATCATTAACACAACTCCTCGTGGGATCGATATTATTCTGTACTACTTGTACGACCCGTGCACTTGCGGTTGGGACGCATCAAGTTTTTGGCGCCGTTGCCGGGGAGTTGTTTGTTTAAGATTGAATTCTTGATTATTTTAGTTGTTTTTTAGTTTTATCTCTGTTATCTTTTCATTTTGTGTTTGTTTGTTCTTTTTCAGGTACTTTTAATCTTTTATGAGAAGAGCTAGAAGCTCAAGTGACACATCCTTACTGTTTAATCCTGAAATTGAGAAATTTTGTAAGGCCAACAAGAAAGAAACCAGAAGAAGGAAGGAAGCTTCGAGAGAAACCGAAATTGAAGCAGATATGGCTGATGAAAGAATTAGAATTGGTGTTGGTAATGCTGGAAATGGTCAAAATAATGAAAATGCAGCCCATGGTGAAGAAGTTGTTAATGCTAACGTGCCTAGGGGAAGTATGATGGATCATGCTTTTCCTCGTTTTGATGACTTGAGAGAGAGCATAGCAAGACCAAGGATTGATGCAAATAGTTACAAGATGGATTTTGGAGTCCTTCAAATGATTCAGAATTCTCAATTTGGGGGTCATCCTTCTGAAAATCCACACACACACCTGAAGAAGTTTGCTATGATTTGCGACATGCAAAAACAACCTGGAGTGTCTGATGATGCAGCAAGATTGAAGCTATTCCCATTCTCTTTGAAAGATAGAGCATTGGATTGGCTTGATTCTTTACCTCACAACTCCATTACAAATTGGGAGCAACTAATCGATGCATTTCTTGCACAATATTTTCCACTGGAAAAACTCAAGAGCCGAGGAATCAAATGACTTTTCTGCACCAAGAGAAGATGAAACTCTCTATGAATCATGGATGAGATGGAAGGAATTAGAGAGATTATGCCCACATCATGCCATTCCAAAATGGATGATAAATCAGAATTTCTACACAAATGTCACTCCTGCAATCAGAGGAATTATTGATGCTCAAACAGAGGAGAATTTATTATAAAGCATGAAGATGAAGCTTATGAGTTATTAGAGAAAATTGCAAAGAATACTCATCTTTGGAGTAGTCCAAGAGGACCACCCAACTCGTAAAAGGCAAGTCATGGAATGTATGATCTTGATCCATTCAACATGATTAATGCAAAGTTTGATGCACTTACAAATGTCCTTGCTAAGAAGATGGAAGATTTGAGTATGTTGGTTAGTTCAACATCATCACCGGAAGTTCACAACAAGTGGCTTATGCAGAGGAAACTACCACCGTGGAGTAGATTATGGAGAACAAGCAAGATATGTTGGTAATTATGGAAACAAGCAAATGGGGAATCCTTATTCTCAAACTTACAATCCAAATTGGAGGAATCATCCCAACTTTTCATGGGGCAATCAGCAAAATCAAGTTCAAAATCAGAATTTTCAACCACAACAATGAGTCAAGTACCATATCAAGAAAATAGGCAACCATTGCCCAATTTTCACAGAAAAATATGAACCCTCCACCAAAACAAAGAAGAACGAAATTCCACCATCAAGCTTTATTGCAAATGATTCTTGCCAACCAAAATAAGCATGATGAGGAGATGAGAGAGGTGAAAGCAAGGCTGGAACAAATGCAAACACACAATGTATCGCCGAAAACCAGATTGCACAACAAGCATCTTCCTCAAGTGCCAAATCTTTTGGAAAGCTTCCTAGTCAACCAGAAAATCCAAGAGAGCATTGTCAAGCTATTACTTTAAGAAGTGGTAAAGTTATAAATGATGAGAAGAGTGAAAACAGTGAGAAGAGAGAAAATGAAAAAGGAACTGATGAGAGTGAAAAACAAGAAAGTGCAGAAAAATGTAAGGAGAAATTTGAAGAAAAAGAAGAGAAATATATACCTCCTGAGCCCTACAAGCCACAACTTCCCTTTCCACAAAGATTTCACAAAGCCAAGCTTGATAGGCAATTTGGGAAGTTCTTAGAGGTTTTGAAGAAACTTTACATAAATGTGCCTTTTGTTGATGCTCTTTCACAAATGCCCTCTTATGCAAAATTCTTGAAAGAAATTCTCTCAAACAAGAGAAAACTTGAAGATGATGAAACTGTAGCTTTGATAGAAGAATGTAGTGCTATCCTCCAAAGGAAACTTCCTCCAAAGCTTAAGGATCCAGGGAGTTTTTCAATTCCATGCCACATTGGAGAGTCTTGTTCTACAAAAGCTCTATGTGATTTAGGGGCCAGTGTTAGCCTTATGCCCCTTTCTATCTATGAGAAGCTCAACATGGGAGATCTAAAGCCAACCCACATTTCTCTTCAGTTAGCTGACAGAACAATCAAGTATCCTGAAGGGATTTTGGAGAATGTGCCCCTGAAGGTTGGAAAGTTCTATATACCTGTTGACTTTGTCATCTTGGACATGGAGGAAGATTCCAATATTCCAATTATATTGGGGAGACCCTTTCTAGCTACAGCAGGAGCATTGATTGATGTGAAAGGAGAAAAGCTTACTCTTAGGGTTGGTGAAGAGCAATTAATTTTCAATATTAATAACTCTATGAAGAAGCATCATTCTGAAGCTGATACTTGCTTGAGAGTTGATATTATTGATAAGCTGGTTGAAGAACACTTCAGGAAGAAATATCCAGAAGATCCACTTGAAAATTGTTTGGTTCATGGAGGAGGCATAGACTATGACAACCCTCATGAAGCTGCATATACTCAACACTTAGAGGGAAGTCCACCATTCATTTCTGCTCCAGTTTTTCAACTCATACAAAAGGAAAAAGCAGAATTTAAGCAATCATCATTCAAGGAAGAAGATGCACCTAAGGTAGAACTTAAGCAACTTCCTTCTCAAATCTGTATGAATTTCTTGGCACTAATAACACTTATCCAAAGAATTGTAAATGCAAACTTGAGTACTTTAGAAGTTGATAAGTTGTTAAGAGTGTTGAGACAATTTAGGAAAGTTTTGGGATACACCATAGATGACATTAAGGGAATAAGCCCACACTTTTGCATGCATAGAATCAGTTTGGAAGAAAATTGTAAACCATCTATTGAACATCAAAGGAGGTTAAACCCAAATATGAATGAATTTGTTAAAAAGGAATTTTTGAAGTTGCTTGATGCAGGATCATATATCCCATCTCGCATAAAGACTTGGGTGAGCCCAGTACATGTTGTCCCAAAAAAAGGTGGAATGACGGTGGTCAAAAATGAAAATAATGAATTAATTCCCACTAGAACAGTGACTAGTTGGCGAATGTGCATAGATTACAGAAAATTAAATGTTGCCACTAGAAAAGATCATTTTCCACTTCCCTTCATTGATCAGATGTTGGAAAGACTAGCTAGGCATTCTTACTTTTGCTATTTAGATGGATATTCAGGTTTTTTTCAAATCCCTATCCATCCAAATGATCAAGAGAAAACCACTTTTACTTGTCCATATGGAACCTTTGCTTATAGAAGGATGCCATTTGGGTTGTGTAATGCACCAGCCACTTTTCAGAGGTGCATGATGGCAATCTTCTCAGATTTCATTGAAGACATAATGGAGGTTTTTATGGACGATTTTTCTGTTTATGGATCTTCATTTGATATATGCTTGGCTAACCTTTCTAAAATTTTGCAGCGATGTGCAGATACTGACCTTGTGTTAAACTGGGAAAAGTGTCATTTCATGGTTCAGGAAGGGATAGTGCTTGGACATTTGGTGTCTAACAGAGGAATAGAGGTTGATAAAGCCAAAGTTGAAGTGATAGAGAAGATGGCTCCTCCTACCAATGTCAAGGGAATTCGAAGTTTCCTAGGACATGCCTGGTTCTACAGACGCTTTATTAAGGATTTTTCTAAAATAGCTAAACCTTTGTCTAATTTGTTAAGTAATGACACACCATTTGAATTTGACCAAGAGTGTTTGGATGCCTTTTGCAGGTTGAAGCAAGCTCATCATCGCACCAATCATGCAACCACCGATTGGAGCCTACCTTTTGAAATTATGTGTGATGCTAGCAACTATGCAATTGGGGCTGTTCTTGGTCAAAGAAAGGACAAAAGGCTTATGCTATTTATTATGCTAGTAGAACACTGGATGAGGCTCAAACAAATTATGCAACAACTGAAAAGGAATTTTTGGCAATTGTCTTTGCATTGGAAAAGTTCAGACCTTACATTATTGACTCAAAGGTAGTTATATTTTCAGATCATGCACCATCGTGTATTTGCTCAGTAAAAGGAGGCCAAACCGAGGCTCATTAGGTGGATTCGATGCTACAAGAGTTTGATTTGGAGATTAGAGATAAGAAGGAGCCGAAAATGTAGTTGCTGATAATCTTAGTAGGTTGAAATTGGATGGTGAAGAATTGGATGAAATCCTATTGATGAGTTTTTCTTGGATGACCAACTTTTCTCTCTTGTTGCTAAACTACCTTGGTATGCACTTTGTGAATTATCTATCTTGTGGAGTTTTACCTCTAGGTATGACATGGCAACAAAAGAAAAGTTCTTGCATGAGGTGAAGTTTTATAGATGGGATGACCCTTTACTCTTTAGGAGGTGTTGTGATGGTCTAATTAGAAGATGTATTCCTGAAGAGGAAATCCAGAGTATTTTGCATCATTGCCATGCTTCTGATTATGGAGGACATTTTGGCATCTCTAAGACAGCTAGTAAAATTTTGCAAGCTGGTTTCTTTTGGCCAAATCTTTTTAAGGATGTGAGGAAATTTGTGTTGGATTGTGATAAATGTCAAAGGAGTGGAAATTTGTCAAAAAGAGATCAAATGCCCCTAAATAATATTCTTGAAGTGGAATTATTTGATGTTTGGGGAATAGATTTTATGGGGCCATTACCTCCTTCATATGGTAATAGATACATCTTAGTTGGGGTTGACTATGTGTCAAAGTGGGTGGAAGCTATTGCAACTCCAACTAATGATGCTAGAGTGGTAGTAAAATTTTTGAAGAAATTTGTCTTGAGCAGATTTGGAGCTCCTAGGGCTATAATTAGTGATGGGGGTTCCCATTTTTGTAATAAGCAATTTGAGAGCTTAATGAGGAAGTATGGTGTAGTGCACAAGATAGCTACTCCATACCATCCTCAAACTTCAGGACAAGTTGAAATTTCTAACAGAGAGCTCAAGCATATTTTGGAGAAAACAGTGAACAATTCTAGGAAAGATTGGTCTATCAAACTAGATGATGCTTTATGGGCATATAGGACTCACTACAAAACCCCTCTAGGAACTACTCCCTTTAGGTTGGTGTATGGTAAGTCTTGTCATTTACCTGTGGAGCTAGAACATAGAGCATATTGGGCCATTCAAACCTTGAATTTTGATCTTAAGCAAGTTGGTGAGAAAAGGTTGTTACAACTTAATGAGCTTGAGGAATTGAGGATGGATGCTTATGAAAGTGCCCGTATTTATAAAGAAAGAACTAAAGTTTGGCATGATAAGCATCTGAGGAAAAAGGAATTCAAAGAAGGTGATTCAGTTTTGTTGTTCAACTCAAGATTGAAATTGTTCCCTGGAAAACTCAAGTCAAGGTGGACTGGTCCATATAGAGTTTCTAAGGTTTTCCCTTATGGAGCAATAGAAATTTGGAGTGAAAACTGGGAATTTTAAGGTCAATGGGCATAGATTGAAACATTACATAACCGAGACCCAATACTAGGAGCAAGTCGTTACAAGCTCTCCAATCCCTCACCTCTTTTCAAGAAAATTCATGAAGAGTCCAATAAGGACTATACGTGAGCCCTCTTGGGTGGCAGCCGAAGGCCTTTTATTTTGCTTTTGTTGATTGACTTTAATTTTCATTAATTTTGTTTTTATCTTAACTCTCCCCAAATTCAATTTTTGACAGTGTTAATTTTTGTCTCTTGTAGATGTAATTCATCAAGAAAGGTCAGAACTGTGGGAAAGTAATTCTTAACTTGAAAAAATTTTGTCCTTCAAAAGAATCGATAAGTTTTTGCCGCATAACCTGTGCGTGAGCTGCATCTGTTTATGCAGAGGAATGTACATTCTGCAGCAAAATGGCTTATGTTTTTGATGAGGCTGGATGTATTTAAATGGAGGAAGGTTGGTGAATCACTAAAGTCGTAACTGTTATTGCAAAGGAAAACTAAGTACATTCTGCAGAGCGTAAAAATAGAATCAGCAGATCACTTGTGTTTTTGGTGAGGTTGGGTGAATAATTTTCTAATATTTGTGCTTCAAATGATATTATGGTGGTAAGTGAGTCATTTTTTGCAGTTTCGAGCTCCTTTGGGGTTGTAGGATTCAAGGTAGAAATGTTGCATTTTTCTTGGCAAATCTTGGAGACTTCATTTCATCATGTGTGGTTAGATGCAACTTCATACAGATTTTTTTTATGGAGTTTTATGTACTGAATGTTGATTTGCAGAATTTGAGTCAAAATGGCATAGCTCTCAAAGGTCTTTTACGTAAAATCCATTTTACATGCTTGTGTGATGCACTTTTGATGAACTTTGAATATATTGATGTGTTTTTGATGAAAATTTCTCATGGTATGTGTTTCCTAGAATTATATTTCATCATTCTCGGGTATTTTTCACACTTGCAATTCATGTTCTATTGCATTCTTGATTTTGTTGAATTGCGCATAAGCAACTGCATAGCTTATGCGATCCTGCATAACCAAAATTCTTGCCATTTTTCACCTTTATTGCAAGTGCATAAGGAGAGTGCATAGCTTATGCAACTCTGCATAACCTCATTTTGTCAAATTTCATATCTGTTAAAACTTGCATAAGGTGAGTGCATGACTTATGCACTTCTGCATAACCAAAAATCCAAAACTCCAATTCTGCCGAAGGTTGCATAAGCAGAGTGCATAACCTATGCACTTCTGCATGACCAGAAACCCAGAAAAATCATTCTTGCCGAGGGGTGCATAAGGAAGGTGCATAAGTTATGCACTTCCGCATAACCAAGAACTCCAAAAATACAACCTTGCCGAGACCTGCATAAGCAATGTGCATAGCCTATGCACTTCTGCATAACCAAAATTCTGAATTTCAAAACCTGCCGCAGAGTGCATAAGCAGAGTGCATAGCTTATGCACATCTGCATGACCACCAACCCAAATTCAAAAAAAAATTGCCGCAGAGTGCATAAGCAGAGTGCATAGCTTATGCACATCTGCATGACCCAATTTTCTGAAAAACCATTCTTGCCGAGAGATGCATAAGGGGAGTGCATAACTTATGCACTCCCGCATGACTTCGCTCCTCACCATTTCAGGGTCACCGAAACATGCATAAGGACAGTGCATAACCTATGCACTTGTGCATAAGCATTTCTCTGAAATTTAAATCCTTTTGAAACATGTACAAAAGAGTGCAAGGTTATGCATAAATCATTTTCCCCTTATGCGCCTCCTACAACCCGATTCAAATTCATTTTCAAAGAAAGAACATTCCCACCACCTCCACTTCCCGACTCTTGAACCCCACGACCGCCTCTTCAACCTTCATTCTTTCCTGCATTCTCGCTGCCTCTCTCCCATCTTCTCCACCAGCGCTCTCATCACGAAAACCCTAAATCCCCCTACATTTCCATTTCCCCCTATCTCTTCTCCAATCGACCATGGATTCCCCTCCACATTCCCGCCCCGCCTCTCCTCTCGAAGTCTCTCCATTGTCTTCGATACACCCCCCTTCCAATCCTCCACCACAAACGACACCACCACCACCTCCACCAACCACATACAAACGCAAAATTAGGTCCAAATCCGTGCGACCCATGTCCTCTGCTCCTCCTCTGTCCAAACGCAAAGACCCACCCACCCCATTTTCGGAGCCACCTCCTAAAAAGCCAAAAGCTCCAGCCTCTACACCTTCTTCCAGTAAAAAGACAATTTCAGCAGCCCCATTTGTATCAAAGCTACCCTGGCCTCTCCCTGATACAATTCAAAAAGCCGCTTTCAAAAGACTCAAAGATAGAAGGGTACAACCTACTAGGTATATATCTGCTGATGCTCTACAATCTCTGGGTTTATTTGACAATGTAGTTGCATTACTTGACGGTATGGGTTGGACAGAATTTGTGCATAAGCAAGAGGTAGTTTATCCAATTCTAGTTTTGGAGTTTATTTCTTCATTCTCTGCTACCCTCAACTTGCATGATGTAGACCATAAGCCAATTATGACATTTAGATGATTGGGGCTTTATAGATTGCTTCCATTGTATCAATTTCATAGCATTTTTGGTTTTGCAATTGATGGGTTCTTTAGAGTACCACATACTGGAGTAGAGGTAGCCAATAAGGGCATCTGGAATCCTGCCCAATTTTGGAGAATCATAACAAACCAACCTCAAACCTTCTCTGCTGGTAGGTCCAAAACATCCCAAATCCTTGACCCTGCACTTAGGTTTATTCATAGGCTGATGGCTAGCACCATATTGGGCAGAGGGACTAGTTCGTGTCAGGCAAATCTGAACTATTTATGTTATGGTGTGCATTTCACAAAGTTAGGGTGTCTCCGTGTTACTTTTTTGCGAACATGTGTTGCATATTGCCACCAAATCCATTGGTGACATTGTTTTGGGTGGACTCATCTTACATAGCCAAGCATTTTGGCTTTAATCTCGCAGAGCACTCAATCCCAAAGACTTGAGGACACTTCCTATTTTGATGTCGCACACTTAACCAAAACAGGTTCCATTTATCATATTTTGATACTGGCCACCCTGCAGCAGAAACTGAGCCTATTGCACAACCAGAAACCCAACCTTTCACACCATTCCAACAGCACCCTACTACACCTACCCCACCCCCTCACCCAACTCAGGACACTCCACTACCTCTGCTCACCCCATTCCTCCTACAATGAACCTACCTCATCCACAAGACCTCCTCCATTCAACACTAAAGCCTTATTCACCTACCTTGACAGCTTAGTGATGATATCTACTTTGTGGATAGGAAGCTTGATGGTCTTGATACACTAAAGGATCGTCATGATCAACTATTTGACCTTGTCATGGAAACCAGGACAAACAGAAGAATCAAGGAGATGGTGAATCAACTCTTGTTCTTTCTTGGCATGCCACCCCCACATCCATCACCTCCTCATGCACCATCATTTAGACAGCCGGCAGAAGCCACCAGCCGCTTAGCAACATCCTTGGACAAAGGAAAAACAATAGACATAGATTAGTGTTTAGTTTACTTTTGTTCAATCTTGTAGGACCTTTTCTTTGTAAATATGTTCAAACATTTATAGTTTGTTTTGGATTTTGTTGATTTGTTCTAAATTAGTTTCTTTTAAATTCTGTTTCCTTTGAAGTTTTATTGAATAGCTATTACATTAGTCTTCTTTGATTTTTATTGCACTTATTGCCTTTTTGTACATATTTGCCCATACTGCCTATATTTCCATACTTTTATCATGGTTGTACATTTCCCTTGCAAATTCCCATGCAAAGCTTTTTGTATACAAGCATACTATGAATTTCTCATGCATAACCTTTGCATAGCTCAGGCAACTCTTTCGCTACTTCAGAATCGCATGTGTTGTATGTCCCTTATGCAACTGTCCTGCATAGCCTATGCAACATCTATTGCCTCTTATGCAGCACCGCATGGCTTATGCACCTTACCTATGCACATGTTCTGGACAGCACTTAACTCTGCATAACCTGTGCAGCTTTTTATGCATCCTTTAACTTAAATTCTCATACCGTGTAACTCTTTCTTTTTGTTCTTATTTTTACAATTCTGGTCAATATTATTTGCTTTGAGTTTTGGATATCTATCGCTTGAGACATTGAGGACAATGTCTAATTTTGAGTTTGGGGGTGCACATTTTGATTTTTTAGCTTTATTTTTCACTTTTTGAGTATAAGAGCATCTCATCCCATTTCATTTACATATATTGTAAATATTTTACATATACATCCATACATACATATTCATTACACATTTATACACACATTATACATCACTTAGAAATTGTACAAATTGCATACAAATAGGCTTACTCCATTTAGTTCATGCATTACTCATTTTAGGAATCATACACCATGCATTAAAATCTTTTGCCAAACCCGTGAGTATTGAAAATGTGCCTATGAGAGTGATTTGACTCACCTTTTAGTTGGGTTTGTGGATTGAAAGTTTCCTAAAAGGTGCAAGGTTTTGAAGTGTCTATCCCTTGCCTATATCTTCTTAGCCAAAAAGCCACCCAACTAGTCATTTGGAGATGGAAGTGTTTAGAGGGAATTATTGGATATAAGGTAGTCAAATGATGTCTCACCAATCCTAGAACAAATTTTCTAAACCTTTCAAGGCAAAATACCAGCTTGTACTTGAAAAGAGAGATGATTAGGCATTCTTTGATTTAAACCTTCTCATTTTAAACCTTTGGCCCTTTTTCCCAATTAAAATTTATCCTTGCAAACCCCTTTGAGCCTTTTTGTCCCTAATTTTTCTTGAAACCCTTATTACTACCTAGCCAATGAACCAAACACTCCAACCCTTTTCATGAGAATAATTATTCATAATATTAGGTACATAAAAAAAAAAAAAAAAAAATACAATAAAAGGGAGAAGAAATACTTGTCACCTTGTAAAAGTGCTAGTATATGTGCTTTTCACTATTGCCATTCAAAATGAAAGAAATCCACCCAAAGTATTAAAAGAAATGAGTTTGGGGGTGGCATTTTTAGGGACAATCATCAAAAGAAAATACAAAATACAAGTTAAAGTATCAAAATGTCCCTCCATTTTTATGTGTTTTGTAAACTATGCTAGCACTTGACAATCCTCATTGTGTATTCTTCTCTCCCATATAAAAAAAAAAGAGAAAAAGAAAAAAATATATAATAAAGTGTACCTTATGTTTCAAAATTGAAAATATTCTCATGCTTTGAATCCTTTTTACCTATCTTTCTTCTTAGTCTCATTTTGAACCCCATGGCCCCACTACATCCCTAAAAAGACCTTTGATCTCTTGATAGTACTTGCTACATTAGTGGAGATAGGAGTAGGGAATTTGCCTATGGGATTGGAAAACTATTCATCTATTCATTCAATTCTATCATTCCATGTTGAGATACTTTGGTTATCAATTGTCCTAGAATTCTTTTTGAGCATGACTATCTCTTTTGATTGGTTGGTTTGGGGATTTGAATGATAATTGACTTGATGGCTAAGCGGTGAAAGCTTGGATAAGCATTAAATTCTTTGCATTTTGAAGGATGGGTATATGGATTGTTGGTATGGCTAAAGGTGTGTTAAGTTACCTTAATGAGTGATTTTCATAACTCTTTGGATAAGGCACCCTTAAAAACTTTGCACCACATTTTAAAGTTTGCTTGAGGACAAGCAAAAGCTTGAGTTTGGGGGTATTTGATGCACATATTTTGCATAGTCATTTAGGTCTAATTTCACAATCATTTTATTTGGTTATTAGTCATTTTTAGCTAATTTCATTAGTTATTTAGTTAGTTTTCCATAATTGTCAACTTTGGATTAATTTGTAATTTTTGCTTTGTTTTGTAGGAAAAATGGTGTTTTTGAAGGACTAAAGAGAATTTTGCCATTGAGGAGTGTCTTCTACAGCAAAAGATGCCAAAAGCAAGTTTTCAAGCTAAAATATGCATAGACCAAATCAGGCATAACTTGCCGCATAAGCTATGCATTAGCATAAGGAGGAAGAACACTGCTCTGAATCCAAATTAAATGTGCATAAGGAGATCGCATAGCTTATGCACATTCTCACCTCCTTATGCAGATTCACGAAATTGTGCATAACCTATGCACTAAGTCATGCAACCGCATAAGTGACCTGTAACTGGAAATCAGATAAGGGATCGCATAACTTATGCACCACTTATGCAAATTCCCATAAAGAGTTCATTAATGAGTCAAGGTGAGATTCCCTCAAATAATTCCTCCTAGAACATACCATTTTAGGGATCCTTGTCAGAAAAATGCTATAAATAGTCCCATTTTCTCATTTTAGAAGTGGGGCAAGGAGCAAAGATTGAAAGGAGGAGGCTAAGCAATTTGAGCAGTCATTTTCACCTTCCACACCATTTTTAACCAAGATTTGCAGATTTCTTCCTTGCTTTACATTTTTCCATATTTCTAGTGTTTAATTTCTTACTTCTTAGCTTAGATTAAAGCTTTATTTCCATTTAAACTCATCATAGCTTGTAAGCATTATGGATAGTGAGTAGTTTACTTTTGATTCTGGAGTAAGGGTTGTAATATTTGAGATATTTTGTGGATTTTGATTGGGTAATCCATATTTTGTGGTCTTAATGAGTTTTATTCATTTCTTGTATGCTTAATGACATGCTTAATGTAGGATCCCATTGAGTAATGTTCTTAATCCATGGTTGAAGCACCGAAAGGAGAAGACCTTGTGATAGATAATCAGGAAATTGGACTTAATTAACTTAGACCTAGAAATAGGCTAAGGATTAAGAGGATTAACAGATTAATTAAAGAACTTAATGGGTCTTAATTAATTCTAAGTCCACGAAAGTAGGATTAGTTTGATTAAGGCACTCTTTGTCTCACTCGAAAGGGAATTCAAAGGATTTAAGGATTAATCTCCTTAAAACTCATAAGTTTCATAAGATTGGACAACCAATTTAAAATCCCAAAATAGCTCGAATATGAAATCCCGAACTCCGGAATCGCCTTTTTACCATTGTTAATTTCTAATCAAATTTAATCATTTGCCATTTTAAATATTGCCATATTTGAACTTGCTTATTTCTATTTGATGCAAATCTTAGTTTAATTAATACATTGTTGAATAGAATATTAAATTTGCACATTTAGATTTCATACTCCATTACCCATTAATTCATTATTTTAATTTCATAAATACTTCAATTTAGTCAACTTTTATATCGAAAATTCAATCATTAACACAACTCCTCGTGGGATCGATATTATTCTATACTACTTGTACGACCCGTGCACTTGCGGTTGGGACGCATCACTTTACAGCTCAGCAAAACCGTTTTACTTATTTAATAATCTTCCCGCCAACATAACTTATCTAATCTCGACCGCGCCCCCCCGCCCCCCCCCCCCCCCCCCTTCAAGATGGAGATAGGGAAACCAATCCCATCTTGGATAAGAACTGATGGAAAAGAGATGAATTGAGGGGTTTGGTGAATAAATCTACTAGTTGGGTTTTTGCACCAATATGTGAAGTGGAAATAAACTTGTTGATGACCTGTTGTCGAACAATGTGGCAATCGATATCGATGTGCTTGGTACATTCGTGAAATACCGGATTTTCAAAAATGTGAACTGCTACTTTATTGTCACACATGATAGGAATTGGTAAATGAAGGAAATTTGTAAATCTCTTAATAAGTAGGAAAGCCATTGCAATTCACAAATCAGAGTTGCCATGTCGCGATATTCACTTCACAAGATTTGCTAACCATAGCTTGCTTCTTTGTCTTCCATGAAATGAGAGAAGAACCAAAAAAAATGCAATACCCCGTAACAGATTTCCTTGTCATAGAATAGGTAGCTCAGTCAGCATCACAATAAACACGTAATTGAAGCTCTGTTTAGAAGGGAAGAACAACCCCTTGGCAGGAGTACCTTTCAAATATCGAAGCAAGGCCATGAAAGCATCCCAGTGTTGTTGATG
The DNA here is from genome assembly GCF_030052815.1 of Hevea brasiliensis. NCBI lineage: Eukaryota > Viridiplantae > Streptophyta > Magnoliopsida > Malpighiales > Euphorbiaceae > Hevea > Hevea brasiliensis. Next base: position 70,410,670 of record NC_079507.1, on the reverse strand, counting down.
AGGTTGTTGCAAAAATTGACTCAAATGTTGCACACTAAAAGAAATATCAGGACGTGTTAAATGGAGATACAATAAACATCCCACAATACGTCTATACTTTTCTGGATCAGCAATTAATGGTTCAGTGTCATCTAGCTTGAGAGACTTGGACATGGGAAATTCTTTAATCTTGGCATTAAGCATTCCAGCATCATGGAGAATGTCCAAGATGTATTTGCGCTGAGAAAGAAATAACCCATCACTAGAACGAGCAATTTCAACCCCAAGAAAATAACAAGCATGTCCCATGTCTTTGATAGTAAATGACGTGTGCAAATAGCATTTGACATCAATGATATTGTTCTCATCTACTCCAGTAACTAATACATCATCAACATAAACCAAGAGTGCAAGAAACTGAGTACCAGAACCTTGAGTAAATAGGAAACTATCATGTGATGATTGAACAAAACCATAAGCTTGTAGTTTTGAAGTCAGCTCCTTGTTCCATTGTCGGCCTGCTTGCTTAAGGCCATAGAGCGATTTTATCAATCGGCATACTTGTCTAGGTTGTGCCTTATCATACCCCTCAGGGGGTTTCATATACAACTCTTCATCGATGAAAACATGGAGATAGGTATTGTTTATGTCAAGTTGGTGAATAGCCCATTCTTTAGCAGATGCAAGAGCAAGAAGAAGTCAAACAGTAACAGTTACTGGAGAAAAACTGGCAGTATAATCCAACCCCGTCAATTGGTTATATCCTTTAGCTACCAAGCGAGCTTTGTACCGCTCAACTGTACCATCAGAATTGTATTTAACCTTGTAAATCCATCTGGATTCAATGGCTTTTTTATGAGGTGGTAAGGACGTAAGCTCCCAAGTCCCATTATGTTCCAAGGCAGTAAGCTCTTTATTCATTGCCTCAACCCAATAAGGGTCATCCTTAGCTTGTTTATAACTGGTGGGTTCGGGAATCATAGAAACATTTGCAAGGAAATTCATATAAGAGGGATCAAAAACAACAGAATTTGTGAAAGATGATAATGAAGACAGGGAAATATTACCTGGTGGAGGAAATGGTACCGATGAACCAGTAGTAGTTGATGAGCTGGAATCATGACATGAGGTATTAGGTTGGACGTGTCCACAAAATCTTGAAGCCAGGATGGTTTTATGATAGGTCTACTACTGCGACGAACAGGTGGTGGGGAAGGTAGCTGATTGACAAAATTAGGTTGTGGGATATGACACGGACTAGGAATTGAATGTGGGGATTCTGGAATGTTGGAAATGGAGTCTTGAGCAATATGTGGTAAGGACAATGTAGTTTGTTCATATGAAGACAATGTCTCAGGTTGTGGTAAAGGTATAAGGGGCTATACATGATCACTGGGAGGAAAACTGAGCGTGTGAGGTTAAGAGAAAGGGAAAATATTCTCTTTAAATGTAACGTCTCTGGTGGTGAAAATGGACTTGGTGTGAAGATTGTACAGCTTATAGCCTTTTTGACCTGGGGAGTAACCAAGGAAAAGACAAGGATAGGCTCTTGGGTCAAACTTTCTTTTATGAGGTAAAGTGTTGGTGGCAAAACACAAGCAACCGAAGGTTCTCATGAGTGAATAATCTGGATTGTTGTGATACAATAGCTCATAAGGAGATCGCCATCCTAAAATTTTCATGGGGAGCCTGTTAATAATGTAAGTCGTTGTGAGCAAAGGCTCTCCCCAAAATTTAGATGGTATAGAAGACTGGAACATCAATGAACGAGCAACCTGTAGCAGGTGATGATGCTTTCTTTCAACGATGTCGTTCTGTTGTGGCATATATGCACATGAGCATTGGTGTATTATACCTCTATTTTGGAATAATTGAGTGCATTCCTTATTGAGAAATTCATTGCCATTATCACTTCGTATAACTTTTACAGAAGTATCAAACTGATTAGCTATCATATTGAAGAGGACTTTGAGAGTAGAAGACACTTGGGTCTTATCTTGTAAAAGAAACGTCCATGTGGCTCGACTATAATCATCCACAATTGTTAGCATAAAACTTGCTCTGGATATTGAAGGTGTTCCATACGGTTCCCATAGATCAGTATGTATAAGTTGGAAAGGTTTATCAGCATGTGATGAACATGTAGGAAAAAGAAGACACTGTTGCTTGGACATTTGACAAATGGTACAATCTGTGACTTGTGTTGCATGTGAAAGTTGGGAAATGTGAGAGATTGTAACACGTGAGGCATGACCCAATCTGTTATGCCATAATTGGCCATGAACAAGAGAGACTTTATTTATATCAACACAAAATGTGTTTGTTTTATTGCAACTTTGCTCAGTACAGGTAGTAGGTATAGAAAAGTTTGAATCAGTATGATTGTTTGGTAGTTGAAAAGAAGACTTGTCCAACCTATATAACTCTCCTATCAATCTCCCAACAGCTACAACTTTCTTAGTCCATCGGTCCTGCAATAAACAGTAGGTAGGAAAAAAAATTACAACTATGTTAGATGAAGCTGTGAGTCTACCTGCAGATAAAAGACTATATTGAAAATTAGGAATACAAAACACATTTGTCAAGGAAAGGGTAGGGTGTAGAGCAATAGTACCTATTTGGCTGACACTTTGTTTTGTACCATCGGGTAAAGACACATAGGTTTGTTTATTTGCTAGTTGTGAGGATGTAAAACGTGTGTGATCATGGGTCATATGTGTGGAAGCTCCTGTATCTATGATCCAAGAACCATCCCAATTATATTCAGTACTAAGGAGGGAATGATTGAGAGCCATACCTGCATATCCAGAACAATTCTGGGTAACATCTTCAACATTCATCTTGCCTTTCATATACTTCGCGACTTCATTATGCACAGCAGTAGAAAACTCCTTTCCCCACTCTATTGTTGGCACATCTAATGGTGTGTCTTGAAGAGTCATATGAGCTTGCCCTTTTCCAAATTTCTTTTGTTTGAAATCTTGAAACCAATCTGGATATCCATTCAATTTGAAGCAAGTTTCCCTTACATGTCCACTTTTATTACAATAGTTGCAGAATCTATCATCCTTCTTATCTCCTTTACGAGTCTCACTACTTCTAGCATCCTTCTTCCCAAAATTATTTTTAGCCACCATAGCAACATTCTCATTCACCTGTGTCATGGAACCGTGAACTTCTCGTTGTGTTTCAACACTCAAAGTCATGGAATAGGCTTTGTTAACATTCGGTAATGGATCTTGAATAAGAATCTGATTACGAACATGATCGTAATTCTCTCCTAATCCAATCAAAAATTGTACAAGCTTATCACCTTCGTCCATATCAGCAATCGCCTTTACAGCTTCACATTTACATCCATTACAGGTGCATACAGGTGTAGGCCTTAAACAACTCAACTCATCCCATAGCCTCTTCAATTTTATAAAATACACCATTAGTAACATACTCCCTTGAGTAAATGAAGCAATTTCACGCTTGATATTGTATAAGAGAGTTCCATTATTAACACCAAATCTTTGTTCTAACTCATTCCAAAGATCCTTAGCAGATGGTGTATACATGAAAGATTCAACTAATTCCTTTGAAATAGAATTTAAGATCCAAGATATCACCATGCAATCTACACGCCTCCATTTCTCGAACAGATTGGAATTATTTGGTGGTTTTTCAACCTTTCCAGTTATAAATCCCAATTTATCTTTGGCACATAACGCAATCACCATAGAACGACTCCAGGTTAAGTAGTTCATGCCTTTTAAAGGAACACTTACCAATGATAGACTTGGATTATCAGAATTCTGCAACTTCAATGCTTCATTAATGTACTGATCAGCCGCATCCCTTACTTCGCTAACGTTATCAGATTCCATATCATCGAGAACAAGGAAATTTTAGAAAGAAACTGTCTCCTTGATCAGTTTGATCGAATTTAGTCTGCAATGTGGCTAAAGAAAACCGTCATCTACACAGAAAAGGCAAGCTCTGATACCATGTAATAGTAAACAGAGGAAGAAAAAATATATGGAGAAGAATCTAAAAACTGCCTTTATTAATCTGCTACATTTTGTATATATACATGATGGGCACGCGTAAATGCCAGATTGTTCTCTCTAACAAACTTGTAACCATCCCTTTACAGCTCAACAAAACCGTTTTACTTATTTAATAATCTTCCCGCCAGCATAACTTATCTAATCTCTACATATTGTTTTTTAGAATCTTGCTTAAGTGAATCCAAACCATGATGTTTTGCACAGACTAAAGACTTCTGGAGAGAGGCACGAATCCTATCAAATCTTCACCATCCAAATGTAGTAGCATTTTCTGGTGCAGTTCCTGATGGGCCTGGAGGAACAATGGCAACCGTAACCGAGTATATGGTTAATGGATCATTGGGGCATGTCTTGCAAAAAAGGACAAGTGAGTTATTAAATATTTCTTTTATTTCCATTTACCTTCATTTCAATAGACTTATGATGGAGCCTTCACCCTGCAGAGCACTTGATCGTCGTGAATAGCTTATAATTGCACTGGATGCAGCTTTTGGCATGGAATATCTACATTTGAAAGATATTGTTCATTTTGATTTGATGTGTGACAATTTGCTTGTGAATTTGAGGGATTCGCAGCGACCCACATGTAAGGTATATGATTCCAGGAAACTATTTTTTTGCACTCACAACAGTTTTCTTCTATATTTGAAAATATAGCATTTCTACAGGCTATTGCTCTTTTCTCAGTTGTGATTTGTTTATTCACCAATCGATAGTATGCAAATACATGGTATTGTTTACCCAGGGAAGTTGTCTACTTTTCAGGTTGGAGATTTTGGATTGTCAAGAATTAAACGCAATACGCTAGTATCAGGTGGGGTGCTTCGAACCCTCCCATGGATGGCACCAGAATTACTTGATGGCAGCAGCAACCGAGTCTCTGAGAAGGTTAGAACCTTATTAGAACCTTAGGAGAACATCTATAAGTTTCTATCATGGAGTTTGATTCGATAAAAAAAAAAAAAAAAAAAATCCCACCATTTTTAAATACTCTTCTTTGTCAGGTTGATGTCCACTCATTTGGAATTGCAATGTGGGAGATCTTGACTGATGAGGAGCCATATGCCAACTTGCATTGTGGTGCTATCATAGGTAAGCTTTTAGTTGATTGCTAACATTGGTTTACGTGTCTAAAATTTGTACCTAAATACTTTTCCAAGATGGTCTGTTCCTTTCCTAACATGAACTTTGAAAAATATAAATACATGAAAATAGTATACCACTTGACTTTATCTTTATCCTCTTTGACTTAAATTCTATGATAGTGTTCTTGTTCTTTTTAAAACTTTTCATAATTTCTAATAGCCTGCATCAAAGAGTATGTATGGGAAGTTAAATCAGAAAACGTTTCTTGGACATGTAACATGTAGAAATCTTTTTTTTTTAGGAGGCGTTATCTCTACCATTTTCTCTTAACAAATTGGCGCTAGTTAGAGCTTCCTTGTGGAATTTATTCATCATTTTCCTATTAAGGAAGACTGATTATCATCTCAGAATTTATTGCTTATTCAAAGTCATTCCTATCTGCATCCATTGATAGTCTTTGATGCATTTCCCTTTCAGAAAAAGTTATTTTGATCCAATTCTGCATGGATTCTTTCACACAGAAAATGAAAAGGAAATTGAGGAATTGGTATTACAAAATTTGTCTCGGGCGAAGGAAAACTTGTCAAATTTTGGAAATATGAAATTCTCAATTTGTAACGAACAAATATTGAAAATAGAATTGGATGTACTTTCTATGATGAAGTTAAAAACTTTATCTGTGAGCCATGCACAGCATTTGTGTCGTATATATGCACAGATTGATTCTCTCTCTGAAATCTAATGCTTTCTTTACATGATGCTTGTTGAGTTTGACCAAAAATGAACTAGTGTTTCGAAATTTTCACGAAGGTGGAATTGTAAGCAACACACTTAGGCCTGCTATGCCAGAATGTTGTGATCCTGAGTGGAGAACGTTGATGGAAGAATGCTGGTCTTTCAACCCAGCAGCCACGCCATCATTTACAGAGATAACAAACAGGCTGCGAAATATGTCAATGGCACTCCAACCGAAAAGACGTAATCCTGCAAATAGATGAAACCTAAGTTAAAGAAAAGGTTAAGAAGGAAAATGCCTGTAAAGTTATAGCTAACGTTCTTAAGTAGCTTTAATGAAAGCCATGGCCAAAGAGATAACCTTGTAGACCAAAAATATCAATATAATCCATAATTTTTTGTCCAGTTTTTGGTGTCAGATTCAACTTTTTATTCTAAAACTTTGAGAATTATTCGAAGTCCTCTCCTCGGTTCGTTTAATTTCTGAAAATATGAATGTATGGTGACAAAGTATGGCTAATCAATAATCATGGGTTGAGCACTAAAAGTTCGACTTGATTAATTGAAATTGCCTTACTGCTCAGACTTTCTTCATCTGGGCATAACGACTACCATACGTATAAACTTTGCTTTTCTCCCCTTTTTCCCCTCTTTTTTATGAGTAATCATCAATTAAACCCTGATTAAAATCAAATCCATTTATGCATTCAGTTTAACCTCAAGGGCATTAAAAAAGTAGAGACTCGAATCTAAATCTACTAAATAAGTGATATTCCTTAGGTTTTAACCAACGAGCCATTATATGATTAATTGGTAATTAGAAATCACTGAAATAGACAATAATAAAACACGGTGTAATTCAATAGAAATTTAAATTAATTAAAAATGACGTGAATATGATCCCACCGGCTTCAATAACCATTGAAATGCTTAATAATTGTTAGATAATTAAGGAATTTTATTTGAAATTTTCTTTTGACTTTGCAAGTTGCAACTTTTTGCTGGCTTAGTCGAATGTGCCATTATCCATCCACCTTTGTCTCCCATTTTTTTGCTCCACCAATTCTCTTCATACTTTCCTTCAAAATTGGACAAACACTTGCAAGAAGTAGTACAGGCCAATCCTATCTTTCAATGTTATCATTTTGTCTACTCATAATACAACTTCACAAATACTTTTGCCTAAACCTTGTCCCCCACATATAAATACTTGGTGGATAATGTACGTAAATATGCATCCAACCTCCTCTTTTTTTTCTCTTTCTTTCTTAATATTTATAATTAGTTTAATAATTACTTATGATCTACAATTCTCTATATACATGCATAGAATATTGTTTAGAAAAATAAATATTAATTTTTATGTTTTCAAGTAGATCCTTCAAATAATATAATTAATATATATATATATATATATTGTCTAGCCTAGCTTTGCTCAGGCTAATGGTAACACTAATCTAACAGATTCAGATTTAAGTCCTCACTTCCCTAATCTTCCTACTCATGGCATCATGGAAATTCCGCTTCTCAAATACTTATAAAAGAAAACTCTATGATTATATTAAAAATTGTAGTAAGTAAGTTCATCATCTATAACATTATTATTAATTTGTTGCAATGTATATGTAGAGATCCTTTAAAAATTTTTAGATATGATCAAAAAATGAACTATTAATTAATTGTGCAATATATATTGTTTGGCAATCAACTTTATTGGGACAAAGAAGCATTTTGCTTTGTGGGATCATTAGTTGTTGTAGTTTCTACAGTAAGTCAAAAGGAATAATATCATAAGTACAATAAACAATTTATCTTGCTTTTATTTCGTCAACTTTTGAAAAAAAAAATTCATAATTGTCAACGGATTGGACAAAAAAAAAAAAAAAAAAGGTAACGAGACACCACTAAAACTAATTATGCCAAATATCCCAATCGAAACAAGTTGAAGTTTTTTTTTTTTTTTTATTGAAAGCAAGAGTTTTCAAATTAATTGGGGTTGGGTATATGAATATTTTTTTGTTATTTATCTCTGTTAGATAAGTAAATATATTTAATAATTAAATAAATTTTTAAATTTTATAAAAATAAAATTATACGCATCATAAACTTTTCATAATATTAGAGCTCATTAATTGGTGTGTTTGTAATTGATTGAAAGAGTGATGTAATTATTAATTATAAGTTTGAATATTTATGTAAAAATAACTTTTCATTAGTGAGCGATCCAAAATTAAGTATGTGATGATGTGGAGAAGCATTAGCCAATGAATCTGAGGGTTTTGAAATAGCTGACTTGGACCAGCATTAATTACGAAATTAATTGGTGGTTGCACACCCAAGTGGCCCAATAACATGTGAGATGATAAAAGGCAATAACGAAAGTGTCCTATGATATGCTGTCCTTAAGTGCTGTCGACGCTTCAAGGGTCCAATCACAAATCACCATTTGCTTCCATTTTTGGTTGGCCTTGATGCCCCAATTAACTAATTGATTAATTCTAACCTTTTAACAGTGATTAATCTAAATTCAAGTAAACTTATCTCCATTTAATGGACTCTTACTCCAACTAATTTGTTTACTCTGTTGTTCAATTCAATTAAGTAATAATATCACAAGCTTTTCAAATTTTTTATTCATTTAATTTTAACTAGAATTCAAATTTAAAATTTTACAATTTCAATAAAATTTATTAATTGTTTATTAATATCTCATTCTCAGTTTATTTAAATTAATCTTTAAATTTGATGTGAATGGCCTGTTTTTAATTAGATTATATAAATGAATTTAGCAGAAGATATATAAAGTATCAATTTACTGTTAAAAAATAAATTTTAAAAAGTTCAATAATAAGCAACGATAGAATCTCTTCCTGATTTTGAAAATTTAAAGAAGAGAGAAAATCACACAAGAGATATATAAGGGTGCCATCAACTCTGTCCTCTATGAAACTAATTTGCACTTAAGGCTAAGCAGAATTGGGTTTAAATCGAAAAATCGAACCGAAATGAGTCAATTCGATTCAATCGGTTTGATTTTAAAATTCAATCAGTTTGGTTCGGTTTTACATTATAAAAATTTCGATTATTTCGGTTCGGTTCGGCTTTGAAGAGAAAAAATTGATTAAACTGAACCAAACATAATAGTAATTTATATATTCATATCGAACCAAATGGAACTAAATCGATTTTTGAATTGATTTATTTTTATGAGAAATTTATGATTTATATTTAATTATATATATATTAATTGTTTAATTTCATTGATTAATGGTTATTAGGTTCAAATCAAAGTCAAAATTAGACCAAATAACTTGAAAATCAAGTCTAAATTAAAAAATTAATCAAAAATCAAAACCGATCGATTTAAATCGAACTAAACCAAAACAGAGCGATTCGATTCGATTCGATTCGATTCAATTTTTTATTCATTTCGATTCGGTTCGATTCTATTTCTAAAATTTAAAATTTATTTTTTATAATTTAATTCGATTCGATTCGATTTGAACCGAATGCTTACCCCTATTTGCACTCATGCATGCATGTGTTTCTTATGAAATCAATCTCTATGATCTTCATTTTTATTACATAAAAAAAATTTTATTTATCGTAGCTGTAAAATATAATATATAATGTGAATCATATTAAAAATATAAATAGTTTATATATTAAATTTTAAGTAAGTTTTTCCTCGTAAAATTGTGTGGAGATAAAAAAATTAATAAGAAATTTGATTTTGATCGAGGGGTCCACCAACGTTTATTGTTGATAAGATATAGCTCATGATATACAAGTTGGTTGCAGTTGCTTTCCTCGATTCTTAAACCCTAAAACATGCATGGAAATATTTTTATTTAAGATTTTGAGTTTATATATATATATATATTATCATTCTTATTGAACCGATGGGAAGGAATGACAATTGACAATTGGCTAATAATTCAAGTCCAACTAATGAACTCAAAAATTGAGAAAAAAAAAAAAAAGAAAAGGGAAAAAAAGTCATAACATGCACATTTTTTCTTTGTTTTCTTTTCTTGCCAACTTGTCGTGCTTCTCCTTAACACGTATCAATAGAGAGTCATCATATTGATTCATTGAATATCGTTCATACATACACAACTATCTTAATCTATAATGAATAAGTAAAATTTTCCTCACAACTATATATTACATAAATTATTAATTATAGAAAAAGAAAAAAAAATCCGCAAACTGTAAGAATCCCATTTTGCAACATGGTAATTAGCAGCAAATCCATAGATAAATGAAAATTACATATATCTCTTGTACATGAACATGCTTTTTCATTCATTTTATTTTGAAACCTATATACAAAACTACAATCTAGGCTTATTAATCTATTGATCATGTGTAGAAATAGCAGATAATAATTCTTCATTAAAGCTAGCTAAGCTTGTCCTCTTAATTCATCTTCACTAACAAAAGTGCCATGAAACCCATAAGGCACTCTAGTGGGCAACCTCACAGAAGCTACTTGCTCCATGCTTGATGCATTTACTATCACCAACTCAGACCTTTCTTTCATCTCGTCCCTCACAAAACCCATTACGTGCCCCTCATCTTCCTTGCCAATTTCATCAACTCGCCCATTTTTCGCCACCAAAAATGGCTCACCACCAAACCTTCCTTCACCATACATAAATTTGCTCACTTCTCGACTCTGCAGATCAACCCTAGCAATGCCACAACACTTGGGCCATGGCTCTGCTATTGCCAAGTAAACGAACCGGGTTTTCTCACCCAGAAGTTTTCGGTTTACTTGGCCTGCTTCCAAATTCATTCCCGACACTATAGCACTCCGGATCGACTCTCCAGTATTCAAATTCAACCGAATTTCGGATAATTCACTTTGAATTGGAATTTCGGATGCGTTGAAGATGGAGTCCGGAGGGTTCATGCAAGACCCGATAACCACGATAATTTTGTCACCATTGCTGCCAACTTCTTCCCATGCATTCCACAAATGGAAGCAAAAACAATTTGGCACATCAACCCATCGGATTCTTGATTCGTTTTCGTCATTTTTTGACAAAATTCCGAACCTTGAAGTCTTGTTTCGGTCATATATTACGGGTGAACCGCCACGAATCATTTCGGATAACTTGAAAACCACTTGATGATCAGGGATTACTACAAAATTTCGTGTGATGGCGAAGTCGTGGATCATTGTTGGCTGATCTAAGTCAATGTTCAGGTCACGTGACTTTTTCCCGCACCTGTCAAACTTGAAGTATTTTAAGTACGGTTTCTTTATTACGTTGTAACTCAGTGCATGCAACTCACCGGTTATGGGGTCCACTTTAGGGTGTGCAATCAAAGGACAATCAAGTTGATCACGAAAACTGAACCGTCCGATCGTTTCTAGATCGCCACCGCTCCTGATCTTTACATGGTAAGGAAGATCATCCTCCGACAGGGCCAATAATCGACCGTTGAAATAAACCAACCCAGCATTTGCCACGCCAGTGCCTCGTGATCCATCAATGAAGCCGATACCAGCTCGAGCCATAAACATCATCAGCCGAGCCAAGCCCAAGTGTCCATGCAACTCACCTATTGGCTTAGGAAAAAGGCTCCTCCCCAATGCGGCTTCTTGCTCGAGCCGGCTAGTACGTGTGTACCTGCAGCTATAGCTGGCTCGGTTTCCATTTCCCAAGGTAACGGCATGAATCATGCCATCACCATCAAACAAGTGGTGTCCACCAGTGGGCGCATGCACAGGATTAGCGCCGTTGCGCAAGTAAACGCCACGTAAGGTGTCTGGAATCTGGCCAACAACCTTCAGGCCATGACGAACCGGACACTCTTGAACCGGCGCGAAATTACCTGATATTTGAATTGCGGGGTCAACGGTTTTAGGCAGCACATGATTTCTCTCCAGTGGTACAAGAAGTGAAGCCTCTATTATGTCCAAAGCTGAGGCTGCAAGCTTTTGGAATGGGTTTAAATCAATTGGGTAGGTCGTCTTTTGTGGTGGTATGAGCATGGGTTCAGCAGGTTCATGTCGAAACAATGAGGGTACCGCTGGTTCAGGTAAGGGTGGTGGTGAGAGCGGCACCTGCTTGCGAGGAGATATTTTCTTGGAAGGGTTAATGAGGATTTTGCAAGTGACATGTGGTTTTTGAATTTTAATTTTAGGGTCTGAGGTTAGGGATGAAGCGCTTATGGAGAAGTGATGAAGAGAGGCTTGCATGGTTAGAATATATGAGAGAGAGAGAGAGAGAGAGAGAGAGAGAGAGAGAGAGAGAGAGAGAGAGAGAGAAGGGTGTGTAAACTGAGGGGTAGTTTGATTTAGATATTGGACGCTTTATATAAAAGTTTAAAGAAGAGTTAGATCGTGGGAGAGCAATTAAGCTGGCTAGAGAAGGTCTAGACACGTGGAGATGAGGATGAAGAATCATCCTGAAGCCCTGACCCTATTCCTTCGATTATAAGCACATGAAATAAATTAACGCACAAGAATTTATTTGCCATCACTTCAGTTTTGGCCACCAGCTCTTCAACTGTGATTGTGTTTTGGAAAACGTTGGTAATATTGAAAACTTGAAATTCGAGGACAAAATACCAATTACCAAATCTGTTCACTACTTTGTCTGTTTCAGGTTCGTCTTGTACTCTTTAATACTAGAATGTAAGCATAAGCAGAACATAAGGTTATTATAAATCGATTCTCGTTAAATCTTATGAAAATGTTTTCAAGAGAGCTCTCAATTATGCATGCATATAAATAAATAAATAAATAAATAAATATCGACTAAACTTGGATATATATGTTGTAGCTAGTGATGCCAATAAATTTCTTCAATAAAAATCATCATCGCTCTTAAGTGCATTACCCTACTGTCCTGCACAAGAAATAATGATGCCACCTATATTCTCCCACCCCATTATTTCATTCTTCTCATATAAAATCCAAATACCATCAACACTTTGCTGAAAAAAGTCCTCCCATATAAATAAAGCACTCCTGTCCCTAATGCACACGTGTGTGCATCCATGAAAAAGAGGGAGCCAAAGAAAAAAAAATTTTAATACATTCATTTACGATCGTAATTATTTTAAAGTTTAATGATATTTTTTATTTTTTAATTAATTTAATTACTGTTTATAATGTTAAAATTTTCAATGTTATTAAAAAATATATATTACAAATAATTTTTTTGTATTTAGATTTTTGGTGGACGAAGGGGAAGTACTGCGTAAAGATGATTACAAATTTTGTTCCTTTACAATTAAATATTGATTACTTGAGAGACTCTTATAAGAGAGGATCAAAAATTCTGTGCAAGTGAAAGCTGATGCAAAATTGCAAGTGAGAATGCACGTGCAAGTTGCCACGTGGGTGAGGCAATGGACCAGCATCATCAGACAAATTCAGGTTAATGTTTAGGACGCGGGCCCCTACGTGGCACCCCAATTTCCAAACCTCGCACCCTCAGCCATTCGGTTTGTCTCTTTCCGCTACTCTTTTTGTTTTCTTTTTCCTCTTAATTTTAGCCATATAAAATTAATATTTTTAAATCTTAATTATAAATAAAAATAATAATTAAACGGAGAGAAAAGGTAATTAAGAACTGCTAACAATGGATTAGTTTGACTACATTTTGTGATTACATGAACATCCTAATCTGAGTATCCCCATATGTTATTTTCCAACTGCCGCCGAGTATTGTTGTTATTTGTTGACTTGCTATTTGCAACACGTGCACATTTCCTAAACACGTGTCTAAATGGGGCTTCCGAATCCACGTGGTTGCTTTTTGTCTTTGTTTTGTGTATTGATAGCCGTCCAATATATATATCCATCAATTTGTCGAAGAACACGAGGATACATATAATTATCTTCATCAAAAATTAAAATTAAATTTTTTATTAATGATATTATTCATTTAAAATTAAATTAAATAATCAATAATTAAATAATTAGTACTCAATTAAAAAATTTTACATAATTATTAAAGTGTCAATTTTTAATAAAAGAATTAAAATAAAATTAGAGTTAATTAAACTGAGCAAAATAAGACATATATAATTTAAATTGAGTAAAAAATTACTTGTTGCTCAATTAGGTATAGCAGAACAAATAAATATAAAAGAGATAAGTGGAGATTTTCGGTATAATTACAAGTGAGATCTGTATATCAACTCAGCAATAACACATGCCCATATCAATTTCATATTTTTATAAATAAATTATATAATTAATGGACATTTTCTCTTTTTAAGAGAAGGGGGAAATTGGCAGAATCATGGGCTTGCCTATGTGGCCCAAAAATGAACATCGGACCGTAGTTCTCACAATTTTTTGATTTGGGGCTTTTGAACTGCGCATGTTTTTACACAAAATTTTGTAAATAAAAATGAACGAATTATTACAAAAATTTAAATTTTGTTTAGTAGCGGTAACTCTGTTTCTAGAGGCCGTAAGTTACATATTCTTGATTGCGGAAAATATTTTCTTAAAATATATATATAATAATTTAAATTCTATTATAATTAAATTAAATCTTTTATAAATAAAATTTTAATTTTATTTTAAAGACCACTTATAATAAGTCATTTTTTAATGTTTAAGATTTAATATTTTTTCATTAACATACTATTATTATGCTTTATTATGTTTTTCTGTTTTAATAAATTTTCAATTAATCATGTAATATTTTTAATTCAAATATTCAAGAAAAAATATATATAAGAAAATGTTATAATTTCATTCATATTATAAATCTCAATGATATTTCATCCAAAGATTAATTTACTAATGGGAGGAATTCATGTAAAAAGGTGAAGATGTAATTAAAAAGGAAGGGACAAAGTGATACTCCCATGGTTCCTAAAAACATTGAAAATACTATTTTTTTAATATGTTTTTATAAAAATAATTTAACTGAATTTTTTGCATGCTAGCTAAATATTTTTTAAATCCATTTTTATACTTAAAAAAGTCATTTATCAAAATTTGATAATATTGAATTCATCAAATAAAAATAAAAAGTTAGATAATTTTATGTCATAATAAATTAAAATCAAAGTGATGGTATTAAAATATAATAATAAATTAAATAATCATTCATGAAATTAATAATCTGTATAAATTAAAATATTATTTTTATTCATCTCATTTTTTATTTTATAATTCTTTAAAGTATAAAATTATTAAAATTAAAATTATTGATTTTATATATAATTATAAAACAAACTCGATTATTAAAATGTCATTTCTTTTTTATTTTTTATACTTAACATCTTTTGACTAAAAAAGCTAATTTATAAATTGAAAAAAGATGGTGTTTTTGAATAAATAAATTAATAATATTTAGAATAAAAAATTATTAATATTTATGCAGTGTTATGATATTCAGCATTAAAAATATTTATTAGTATTAATTTTTCTTACCATCATTTTTTTAATAATAAATCTATTCATTTATTCATAAATGTCATCTTAATTTATTATTAAAATGTGGACATGTCCATATTATCATGTGGACAATTAATTCATATACATCTGTGTACGATGACATTTTTCAAAAAGGAACAATAGGAAAATAAAGGCTTCTGATAAAAAAAATTAAAAAATAAAATCAAATGTGCACATATTAGCTAGTGGCAAAAGCGTATACAGTAAAAGTGTTGGCTGATTTAGTATATTAGTATAATTTGATATTAAATTACTGTTAAAATTTTTTTAATATATTAATTAAAGATATAAAAAATAATAAAAATTACATGTTTTATTAAATTACTTTTGAATTTATATTTCAATTTAATTATTAATAATTTAAATTGACATAATTAATATTTTAGTAATAATATAATAGCTATTAAATCATTTTAAGAAACACAACATGTATTACTTTTCTTTATTTATATAGAAATCTATTTTTTTTATTAAAAAATAGTTTTTCTTTACAATAAAAAAAAAAAAAAAATATAATAATAATATTTTTTTTTTTTTTTTTTTTGGCATGATGATGAAGAAACACAATATGTATTACTTTTCTTTATTTATATAGAAATCTATTTTTTATTCTAAAATTTTAGTTGTTCTTGCTAATTAAAGCCTAAAAATAATATAATAGTAATATTTTTTTTATTTAATTTTTTGCATGGCATGAAGGATGGATATTTTATTATCAATTGCATTGCAAGAAAATATAGAAAAATTTCTACATAGAACGCTAGAAACCGAATTACTAGCTAAATAAATTTTATGGAGGAAAATAAAATTAATTTATTCTCGTCTGTAGTCTAATCAATGCTTTCTATAAATGTTTTCCTTATTATTCTCAGCATTTTTTGTGAAATAATTAGCAGAAACTATTTTCTTTAATTAAAAAGACTGTGAAATGGTTTTCTTGATTCTATTTCTTTTTCATTAACTATATTTCTTCTTTCTATGTGTTCCACCAGGCTTCTGTTGGAAGAATATGGAAGGCACTCGGCTAGAATTGCAACCACCGTATTCCAAGCAATGGCCAAAAGCCTCAATCTAAATCCCGAGCAATCCAAGCCTTATTTGTCAGAATCCACTGGATTTATACGTGTTTATCGATACCCTCTGTGCTCTATGGCTAATGAGACATGGGGGATGGAAGCTCACACAGACAGCTCAGTACTTTCCATAATGAACCAGGAGCAAGTTGGTGGATTTGAACTTCTCAAGGATGATAAATGGCTCCAGGTTGAGCCCATTCCTGATGCGTTAATTCTCAACCTTGGAGATATGATGCAGGTCCTAGACCTTAATTAGTATTGCTCTTCTTCTATATATCATTTTTTCTAACAATGTTTTTGATGAATTAATATTCTTCGTCCTGGTTAGGCCATAAGCAATGATGGATATAAGAGTGTTAAACACAGAGTGAAGCCAAACAAATATGGGGAGCGATACTCAATATGCTACTTCGTTTTCCCAGCTGAAGGGAGTGTGATACAAAGCCCAAAGTACAAGCCTTTCACTTACAGTGATTTCCAGGCACAAGTGCAGCAAGATATAAAGACGATGGGGTTCAAGATTGGGCTTGACAGGTTCAAGTTCAAGCAAGTTTAAGACTATGCCACTGACAATTTTTAAAACTCGTAAGCTTTAATATACTTTCTAAGCTCTATCCGCCTTCAGTGGGCTCAATGCCTCAATCGGATCAAAGCTTGATCTGCCGACAAATCTTTTCTTCGAACGCCGCATGTTTATGGGATGAGCCAGGAAGGTCCAGGCTTGTAAAATGCGCACAGCTATCAGATAAAGCGTAGATTTTTTTTTTTCCCTAAAACAATCACTTAACCTTTTCTCTATTTTCTTTCCTCAAAATGAAAAGTTTTGGCTTTTTCAGAAAGTAAACAAAAATAGTGAATTAAATACTAAAGATAAAAATATTTTGTTTATATTTAAATATATAATCTCATTCTTTAATTAAATAAAAATTTGCATATAAATAAAACACTATTATTATTTGTGTTTTAAATATATTATTAAACTGGTATATAGTTACGGAAGAAAGAATAATTTCAAGCTGAAAAATAGGTTTAGTTAACAAGAAAAATTAAAATTTTTTAAAATTTTTATAATTATATTTAATTTTTTTACTTGTAATAGTTTTATTTCATTTTCAAAAGTTAAATATAAATTTATTTTTATATAAATGAAAAAATATTAATTAAAAATAAAATATAAAAGAGAATTATAAATTAATATATTATATTTTTAACATAAATGAAACTAAGTGTTCATAATATTAATAGAGTACGAGAATGGCCAACAAAGGGACTGCATGCTTCACTCTTTTGATTTCTTAATTTTTTTATACGAGTCTTATTAGATGATATTTAAATTTAAATTTCTCATCAAAGAAAGCATCAAAACATCATAGAATACTTTTCTAAAAAAAATATCTCAATAATATATAAAAATAAATAAAACTAAATTAAAAAAGAAAATAAATTCACAAAACTTTAATATTTACAAATAATGATAAATGTAAGGATTTATCTATTTAAAATCTATTAGCAATAATATATGTGAGGAAATATGTTTAAAATATATTTTAAATTTTTTTAAAATTATTAAAAAAATATAATTATTGCCACTAATAATTATTAAGAAAAAATTTAAAAAAAAAAAAAAAGTAGTGGTGGTAAAGTGTTAGATTCCAGGCTGCGTTTTTTTTTTTTTTTAATTGCAACATTAAATTACAAGGCCCCTCCAACATCAGAAATACAAGCATTTTAAGATCAAGTTGCAAAGTAAGAAAGTAGCTTTATATTGCATGATTTTATTAGGTTGTGCTTGATAGAGTATAAAATCTCATTGCTAAGGTGTTTAATTAAATTTTAAAATTATTATTATATTGTAATTTATATTAAATATATTTTTAATAATTATTTAATATTATATTTATTTTTAAATATTTATAATAAAATTAATATTTTATATTAAAATAATAAATATATAATATATAAATTAGATCTTATTTCCATCATCAATAAAATTTAAATTTTTAATTTTTCAAATGTACAAGAATGGCAACAGGTGATTCGGGGGAAAGAAATGCTCCCTCCATCTCCGCTTCATAGAAGATCAAAGTCCGTAGAAATTTATTTTTTTTTTTTAGAAATTTTCCTATGATAATTTTTGTTTTATTTTTTTATTAATTTTTATTTTATATAATATAAATTATATATATATATTTATTAAAATTATAATATTTAAATATATAAAATAAATTATTTTTAATAAAAATAAAACAGATCAGCAACGTCACGTACCAGAATGATAGTAAGCTCTGATAGGGTTGAGCAGAATTCGGTTCAAATTAAAAAATTGAATCGAATCGAGTTAATTCAGTTCAATCGGTTCGATTTTAAAATTAAATTGGTTATGTTCGGTTTTATATTATAAAAATTTTGATTATTTTAGTTCAGTTTTGAAGAGAAAAAATTCGGTTAAACCGAACCTAACCGAATAGTAATTTATATAGTCAAATCAAACTAAATCGAACCGAATCAATTTTTGAATTGATTTATTTTTATAGAAAATTTATGAATTATATTTAATTTTATATATATTAATTGTTTAATTTCATTGATTAATGATTATTAGGTTCAAACTAAAGTTAAAATTAGATCAAATAACTTGAAAATCAAGTCTAAATTAAAAAATCAATAAAAAATCAAACCGATCAATTTAAATCGAACCAAATTAAAATAGAACGATTCGATTCAATTCAATTTTTCATCTATTTCAATTTAATTCAATTTCTAAAATTTATAATTTAATTTTTATAATTTAATTTAATTCAATTCGTTTTGAACCAAATACTAACCTCTATAGCTTTTTAGGTTGAGAAACTAAACCTGTAGTCGCTTCGCTGTTCCCTAAGCCGGCACGCATTCTCGCATATGGGTTCTTGTCCCCATCACAGCCGAACGCTATCCTTTTAGCGCATGCACAAATAATAAGATAGGCTGCTGAATATCCTTTTTAATTATGAATTATTTAGTTCATTTTGTTAAGTTTTATTTTATTAATTAAAAAATAAAAATAATTTAAAATTATGAAATTTAAATTATTATATTATTTAAATTATAAAAATTAAATAATTGAATGGAGAAAAAATTATAGACTCATTAGACTATAAATACTAAACAATAGTATCTTTTTATGAAAAAAGTTGAAAACAACCGTTCCCTCAGTTCCTGCTCCTGGCGCTGTTCTCCTGCTCATCTATGTAACCGCCAAGCCATGAAGCGCTGCAATACTATAAAAAGTGACCTCTCTTCCATGTGGTCATCAAAGCCGAAAAGACCTCTCTTCCTTGCTTGTCTGCCTCCTTGTCTGCTTCACCGTCTCGTAAAAAAAATGGAGAAAGCGATCAACAGGCAGCGAGTTCTTCTCGATCACCTTCGTCCTTCTTCATCTTCTTTGCACAATTATGAGTCCTCTCTCTCTGTAACTCTCATTATTTCTTTTTTTCTCACTTTAGCTCAGAATTTTGTCCATTTTGGTATAATTATTTGTATATTCTTATTAGATTTGATGTTTTTGCCTTGAAAATGATGGATCTTTTTGTTGCTTAAATTATACTTCAAATCTATGAACCCTTTGTTTCTCTTTTTGGATCTATTAGTATTATATACTCTTCACCTCTCTATGTTATTAAATTGATTCGGGATGTTGAAACCAGGCATTGGCGTGCTTGGCTGGAGAGAGCGCTGCGTATCATAGGACTTCGGTTTATGGGGATGATGTTGTGATTGTAGCGTAAGTTCCCTTTTTTATTGTTTTTTTTTATCTCCTTAATGACACTTCAAGAGCATTTTTGAAACAGTCGAATCATTTTGGGAGTGATTTCGTTGGTGGAGTCAGCTTGAGCTTCTTTTGGTTGTGTTATGCAGAGCATATCGAACTCCTTTATGCGTCTAAGCGTGGCGGTTTCAAGGATACTCATCCTGATGATTTATTGGCTCCTGTTTTGAAGGTTTATCTATTTTTAGTTTTGAATTTGGTTCAGTTTTTTTTTTAATAAATTGTGGTTGAATAGTTTCAACTCTGTTTGCTTATTTTCTATATTTATTTTTTCTCGTTGTGTCTTTCGGTGCAGGCAGTGATAGAAAAGACAAATTTGAATCCTAGTGAAGTAGGGGATATTGTTGTGGGCACAGTGTCAGCACCGGGATCTCAAAGAGCGAGTGAATGCAGGATGGCTGCATTATATGCGGGTTTTCCTGGTCTATTTCTTTCTTTGCATCTCTTGAGGATTCTTGATTAGTCTTATTAATTTGTTGCTTATACAGTAGGATCTCATGACTGTTTCAGAAACCGTGCCTGATAGGACTGTTAACAGGCAATGTTCGTCTGGGCTTCAGGCAGTTGCTGATGTAGCTGCAGCTATCAAAGCAGGGTTTTATGACATTGTTAAGGGAAAATATAACCATATTTATTGCCGGCTCCTATCATAATGTGTTGTTATTTGTTATGATTCACCAGTATAATCGTTTTGCATTAGGCATTGGAGTTGGTTTGGAATCCATGACAATTAATCCAATGGCTTGGGATGGAGATATCAGATGTGAATCCAAAAGTATGCCATCTCTATTTTCTTTTGTTTTGTGAGGTTTGTTAGCAAATGGTTTTTATGGGACCCTTGAGGTTTTGTTAATTGTGACAGGTAAAGGCCTTTGAACAAGCCCAAAATTGCCTTCTGCCCATGAGTGTTACTTCAGAAAATGTTGCACATCGTTTTGGAGTGACTAGACAGGAGCAGGATCGGGCTGCAGTAAGTTGAATAGATCTGATAGTGCCATAAGTTGGACATTATATATTGATTATGTGAAATTTATGTTATTAGGTTGACTCTTATAGGAAGGCTGCTGCTGCTACTGCTTCTGGCAAATTCAAAGATGAAATAATCCCTGTGGCTACCAAGGTATGTTGTTTTCATTACTTTTTTAGCAAAAGTATGCGTCTTTTTATCCATTTCACCTGCTTGTGTCTGTGTGTGGAGCTGCACATCTAATTTCTGTTGCCACACTATAAATTTCATATTTGAAGATTGTTGATGCAAAAACTGGAAACGAGAAACCTGTCACCATCTCAGTAGATGATGGAATTCGCCCCAACACATCATTATCAGATCTAGGAAAATTGAAGCCTGTATTTAAGAAAGATGGAACCACTACTGCTGGTAGGCAATGATTTCCATTTTGTTATGTTGAATGTTTTAATTCAATCCATTCATGGTGTGACCCTTGTTGTTTAGGGAATTCTAGCCAAGTAAGTGATGGTGCTGGGGCTGTGTTGCTCATGAAAAGAAGTGTGGCAATGATTAAAGGGCTATCTATCCTTGGTGTGTTCAGGTATGCAACTCCTATAAACCAAGTTATTTATCGGGATAAGGTGCTGTAAGTAGAAATTATAGGAGTGACAGCTAGTTTAATGCTTAATAACATTTTTGTAAATAAAAATGGTGAAAATAACAAGTGTATTAACTATTTGGTTCTCAATTTAAGCTAGTTCATTTTAGTTTTGGGCTTCAGTGAATTGCGCTAGTTAATGATCAGTTGTAGCAAGTTTCATTCTGTACATCCAGTATATTGACTATCCTAGCTCCTTGCTTCCATAATTAGCTAGCAAAGAAGAAACTTGCTACTATATATGCAATTCTATTATGTTTGCCCAATAAATATAGTGTTTTACCCATTCTCCACAACTGCTAATGTATAATCATTTGTTGTATATCTTGCCTAAGCTTGATTCTTATGATATCCTCTGTTCTCAATTTGTTAGCATTGAGAATTATTGCACCAGATTGAGGTTGGTGACCTTATTCAGGGCCAAGGATTTTGTTCCGAGTCTTTGCCTTGCAGGCTCATTCTGCTTGCTTTGTTCCCTTGTGAACATGCA
This sequence comes from Hevea brasiliensis, assembly GCF_030052815.1. NCBI lineage: Eukaryota > Viridiplantae > Streptophyta > Magnoliopsida > Malpighiales > Euphorbiaceae > Hevea > Hevea brasiliensis. The sequence goes on along the minus strand of NC_079507.1, from coordinate 70,388,392 downwards.
TTATATCATCATTTTTTTGTATGCAGTATTATCTATTTTATTAAGTAGTTATCATGATTCATGGGAACAATTAAGGGAATTTTTCTGCTCCTTTTCCTCTTTCTCAAGGAAGCATTCTTTTGGTCATGCAGGGCTTTTGCTGCTGTGGGTGTGGATCCTGCAATCATGGGCATTGGTCCGGCTGTAGCAATTCCAGCTGCAGTGAAGGCCGCTGGTCTAGAACTTGGTGACATTGATCTTTATGAGATAAATGAGGTCCCTGTTGACCTGTAACTTCCAGAAAACTGGAATCCATGAATCATTTCCAATTTGTGTTGCCAATTTTGATGTTACTTGTGCATACTTTTGCAGGCATTTGCTTCCCAGTTTGTTTATTGCCGTAAGAAGTTGGAGCTCGACCCAGAGAAGATCAATGTCAATCGGGGTGCAATGGCCATCGGACATCCTCTAGGTGCAACAGGTATTTGTGGCACAAGACTGTAGTTCATATGAACAGCATTCTAATTTGAAATCTTCGGTAGTAGTTATTGGAGTTATCCTTTCTATAGGATTTTTTTTTTATGAATTCCCTTAAATATGCACAAGTACGTAAAGAGGCCAGAGATTGTTTATTTGTCTAGCCATTTCGATACATGGAGTGCTGCATTAATTTATTGCTTTCTTAGTAACTGTTTGATTTAACTGTTGAATACAGTTGATAACTATTATTTAATAGCTGATAACTGTTAATTAATAGCTGTTACTATTAGCTGATAGTTGGTAGCTGATGATAGCTGATTTATGTTAAGTGTTTGGTAAAACTATATTTAGCTGTTGATGTTGATATGTAAAATGACTAATAAGGGTATATATTATATAATTTATTTTATTATTAAAATAAATATAAAATTATAAATTTATTATATTATATTATTTATTTTATTATTAAAATAAATATAAAATTATAAATTTATTATATTATATTATTTATTTTATTATTAAATTAAATATACAATTATTAAATTAATATATGATATCATTTATTATGTTATTAAAATAAATTATTTTAAGAAAATTAAAATGCATTAATTAAAATGTTAAAATTATAAATGAAAAAATATAAAAATATTAATAATATTAATTTTCGAGTTAAATAAAAAAAAAGGATAATATGATCAAAATAAAAAAATCAAATCAAATCAGCTATCAGCTGATGATAAGCAGTTCTAAAAATAAAGCTGATACAAACTGCAGCTGATCAGCTACCCATCAACTATCAGCTTTATTTTTTTAAATCTACCAAACATTATGGTTCACTTGTTTGGGTGCGTATCAGCTATCAGCTGCACCCAACATGTGAACTAAACATCCTCTTAATATTGCATATACAGTTGGCCAGAGGCTAGTTCGGGCTCGGAATCAAATTGGAACCCACCCTAGTTAACTATTCCAAGGCCTGGATCAGCCCAAAACTGTTTACAAGGAGCCGGTTTCGTTGCCCCCATCTCGAGCCTAAACTTGAGCCGAAAGTTTCATTACCCCCACCTTGACTGTTGATCCCAGGTCTGCAATTTTTCTATCTTTTCTTTTTTTCTTTCCTTTTTTCTTTTAAACGATGGAAAAGACAATTTTGCTTTTTAAAACAATCATAAATGAACTAGTTTTTTAGGGCATTTTGAGGATATAAATAATTACTTTTCTTATAAATACCATACATTTTACACAAATTCACATATCTTACAATACTACTAATTTCTCATTTCTTAACTCTTTAAATTTTTCCACTACAATTTTTCTACTTTACATTTTTTCCACTTTCTAATATTTTCTATCCTTTTTCCACTCTATAATTGTTGATTTTTTTCTTTCAATTGTAAAATTTTTATGTATTGTAGTTTTTATATTTTTTATTCTATATAATTCAACAATGCACAATATTTGCTCACATTTTTATAAAAAATAAATATATATTGTCCATTTCATCCAAGAACCTAATGGAATTGGACCAAACCATTTTAAAACTGAAACCAAAACTGTTCAAAACAGGATTAAAATTGCCTTCGAATCAAACTGAAACCGGCTCGGAACTGCTTGAGACCAAACTCTGCTGAAATCACCTTGGTCTTGTCCGGGTCCGGGTCCAGGTCCAGGTCCAATTCACTCTATACTTCAACCCTAAACCGCTGATTCTGCCCCAGACTGGATTTGTGGATAGGTCTACTTGTGAGGTGGTGGTTGATTGATTCAATAAACTAAGGTGAAATTTGGTTCTAAATGGAATTTCATATTGTTTTGATGGCTTTTTATTAATTTATCTGAAGTCAATATGGCAAGGAAAATATATCCATTGGAGATGGCACTCTCCATCACTTTCTTTATGCATCTGGACTTCCATTACTTCTCTTAGTCTGGAAATGTTTACTATGAGGGGGGAGGCTCTTTTCAAGGAAAAATCTGGAAGTGTTGACTGTCAATAGGTCCTACCGAACTTCCATGATGCCCAAGTTGCAATGCAGGAATCCTAGTTTTACACCAAGTACTGCCCACAATGTGTTGTGTAAACATCAAGTTTCAAAGTTTCAGGCATTACCATTGGAGCTGCTTGCGTTTGCATTGCTAAACACGAATATAGACAGTCACTTGAAAACTTTTCCTTTAAAGATCCTGGAACTTTTAACGTGAATATAATATGGACTAGTACTTTTCTTTTTATTAATGATTGTGATATATGGGACACATGTTTACTGTTGCAGGTGCCCGATGTGTAGCTACTCTATTGCATGAGATGAAACGCCGCGGTAGAGATTGTCGCTCTGGGGTGGTGTCAATGTGCATGGGTACCTCTTTCTCGATTTGTGTGTGCGCATGTGCACGAGACTTGCAAATGCATGTTTTTTTTAATTTTTTTGGAACATATGAATGATGATGAATGCATGCAACTCAAATGCAGGCACGGGAATGGGAGCAGCGGCTGTTTTAGAAAGAGGGGATGCTGCTGATGAGCTGTGCAATGCTCGGAAAGTAGAAACCAATAGCCTGTTATCAAGGGATGCTATGTAGACGGATCGTTGTAGAAGCAATAATATTACAACGGGGGTTCCAACTCCTGTTAAACATAACAATAAGGCGGTTTATTTATTTTTTTTTTTTTCCCATTAGAAAAATCGAAATGCAGGAATCATATTGGTTATATTTAAATTTCTTTCATCTCACAGTATTTGGGCGCCTGTAAGGCTGAAGCCAGTTCCATCCGCATCAATGAAAATAGAAAGTGTATGGGGTTGTGTGTACCATTGGCATTGGACGGCCCATCTTCTTTTATGTTTAACTCAATTTTTAAATTTTAACTTAATTTGGAAATTTTGTTGTAAATTATAGTCAAGCAATTAAAATAAAAAAAAAAAGAGTTTCTTTTTGCCCATTGCATAATGGCCTGTTATAAAAAAAGTTATTTATAAAATAATAATATTCTATCACATTAATAATAATATAATAAAAAAATTAAAATTCATGTGATGTTAATCACCTCTTCAGTAAAATATATAAAAAATAATAATTTTTTTCACACTAATCGCCATATTAATATACCCAATTTTTCTTTCAGATTCGGGTCACAATGAAAAATAAAGTTTTAAATTAGATTAAAATTTAAAAAATAATTAATATTAATTGAAAATTTTATAAATTTCTGAATTTTTTTCATAATATTTGGCCATATTTAGACAATGACTATCTAAATAATAGAAATTATTATTTGTATTTGATCTTCAGTTTAACTGGAAAAATACGCAAACAGATCAAGCAAAATCGATTGCACGCAAAGGACGAGTAGCAGCGATGATAGTCAGAATTTTTTAGTATGGAGAAAGGAGACAAGCAAATGAGAGAAAAGGGGAAGGATCGGGATGAATAGGAACAAAGCGATATAGGCACGGCAAGAAATTTATAAAATGCAGCACGTTATGTCAAAATATTAGACTGTTTTCACCGACGGGAGTTGATAAATACTCGATATCTTTTAAATAAAGTTATGTGTTGAATCATTATAATCGAAGGAAATTCTGTTCGGAGCGTTTTACTTAATATATATATATATATTAGACTGCTTTCTGGCTAGGCAGATACGGTTGTCCTTACTGCCACTTGATGGTATTGCTTCCTCCTCTAATTCTTCGATGTCAGGAGTGGATTGATGGTTCTAAAGCTGAGCAGAAGTGATTTGTTGGAAGTTTAGTGGGGTTAGTTGGTCCATGATTACTGGGGTGGCGTGATTTGGAGGTTTTGTTTGATCCCATTACTCTGGTAAATTAATTTGGTTCCTTTAATCATTAGTAGAGGTGTGGAGTTTAATAGAATTCATAATCAACTGTTGGATTGTTGTCTTCTCTGCTGAACACTAATGACTGTTAAAGGTGCTAGTGATTTGGATAGCGGGTTGGCTTTTGCTGGTGGCTTATTGCAGGAATCGGTCAAGCATGTGCTCTTTCTCTATTGAAAGGCTTGAATTTACCATATTTTCAGGGATATCAACTTTTGTGTAGACTGGCTTACAGGTCTTGCTGCTTCTTATTTTTTTAAGAATTCATCTTCTTGATTCCCCTCGTTTATGCCTCGAGTCTTGATTTCTACATGATATTTGTAGTGTTGTATATTCTTGAAACTGTTTGATGTAAGTTTTTTAAGTGAGCATGAATGCTCAGCTTTATTACAACAAAAATTAAATATATTGCAAATTCTTAACATATTAATAATAAAGTAATTTATTTTACCAAGACAACTAATATTCGTATTAATATACATAAAATATTACTTGATTAAAATTGCAACTAAATAGATCATGCTAAAGTTGTAAAAATTAAGAAGAAATTTGGCAGATGTGTACAAGCTGCTTGAATAATATGAACATATTAAAGCTTTCTCGAACTATTTACTTTCAAAATTTATACCTGCCTAAGATAGGTGACAACTTTTTTTTTCTAGAAGGTAAAGAAACACATGTAAACTGGTTAGTGATAGGATTGGACAGTTGTTAAAACTATAGCAATTTTAATAAAGTATTTTGTCTTATATAACCCATATACACGCATTTTGCACGTTCGATATGGGATTTTAAAAGATTAATTAAACACATATCAAAAAGATGGCGCTATATAAGAAGGTTTTCAGAATCAATCTCCTGAATTAAATGACATTTTTATGCTAATCTCAACACACATATATATATATATATATATATATATATATATATATATATATATATATATATATATTAAATTCGTAGAAAGTACTGATCAAATTATAGTTTAATTAATTTTAATTCGAACTTATATAAGTGATTATATTACTTTATATATCCAAATCAATGTTGCAATCTAACCATATATATGTATTCTTTGTAACACCCCTAATTTTTAAAATTTATTATTTTTGGGTAAATATTGATATTTTATTTTATTTGAATTTTAGGAAATTATTTGAAATTTTTCGGATTTTAGAAATCAGGTTCGATTTTCCGAAAATATAAACTTTGATGATTTTTTAAAAATTAATTTAAAGACCACGTGGCAAAACTAAAAACTTTGATGATTTTCGAAATTTTTGGGCCTCGTTTTCAGTCCCAAGGCAGAGTAAAAATTCAAAATTTTGTATTCCGAATCGAACCGAGCGAGTCGCACCGGACCGGATCGGACCGGCTCCTTCTTCTTCTTCTCTTTTCCTCCCGCGCGCGTTTCCTCCTTCCTCTCTCTCTCTCTCTCCCGTTTTCTCTCTCCCCCTCCCCAGCCCACCGGCCAGCCACCTCCCTCGCCACCCCAGCCCGCCGGCGCAACCCCCCAGCCGCCCCAGCTCACCGGCCGCCACCTGTAGCACCGACAAACGTCGCACGAAGTGACGCGACGCGCTCGCGTGACTCTTCGACTTTCCCACCAAAATTCGGCCTATCCGGCCACCAATCGGACTGGGTCTAGTGTCTAAATCCATCTACTCGTCCAGAGCTTTCCATAGACACCAAGAACACCGAAATCCATCAAGCGGTTTGTCCAATTTTTGCTCGGGAAGTTTTAGCCTATTTTGACTTTTGGGCTAGATTTCTCGCAAACCGTGAACCCCATGAAAAAACCGAGAGTACCAGGGCGCTCCACTCGTCGAGAGCTTCGCGGCGATATAAATTTTAAATTTTTCTGACACCCTTTTTTGGTGGGTCTCACGAAACTTTGTAGTGTTTTTCCGAGCATTAATTGAGTTTAGAAAATTCCGTAAAATTTATGTGCTAACCCCCGTGTTGTGGGTTCGTGTAGGTATCTTCAATTCGCGGAAATTCGACAGTTGTCCGGGTCTGTGAATTTCCGGCCAGACAGACCGACTACCGGAAAAGTCTTTGAATTGGAACGAGGTTTTGGCTACCCCACCATTGTCAGACGTCCCGAGCGCGTCCCTGAAGTCAGAATCAGCATAGGTAAACCCAAACCTTACTTTTTCGTAATTTTTTAGTGCTTAAATGAGATTAAAAATCAGTAAAATATTCGTGGTAGCTCAGAAAATTATGATTCTTTTTGCAATAGCATAGTAATATTACTAAGGACCGCGGGGAAAAGTTTTAGAATTTTTAGAGTCAATTTGGGTAGTTTTTGCAAAAAGAGTCAATTATAAGGACTAAATTGAAATTTTACATATTGTGATGGATGACTATTTGGATGGGCCCAGGAGGGGTTGTGTGATGTGATTGAGCTGTGGATATATAGATTGTGAATATAGAAGTGTATTTTGAGCCCTTTTGCAGGTCGGGTAGGTCCTAGGCATAGGGGAGACTCTGCCGGATTTTCGGCACGACTTAGGACGTATTTGGTCTTTTCTTAAGTTTATATTGAGTCAAATTTATTAAATGATTGTAATAAAATTGTCAAGTGAGCCCGGACAGCCTTCTTCCTCCGCCCAGCCGCTACAGTGATTGCCGTCAAGTCTGTGAGTAAAATATTAATTTTAATTGTAATTTCACTATTATTATATGTTCAAGCATACCCATGCATCACTTATATGTATGTATCTATGTAGTTAAACTCTAGGCACGTTTTATGTTGCATTCATAACTGTTAAAGTGCCATGAATGTTGTCGTGGTAATTTGGAGCAGTGTGCGTGCGTTGGCGTGCGTGTGATATGGTATTAATTATGGATAGGACGGGTAGACACGCCTTGAGATCTTCGCTGGGACCCGGTCCTTTGGGGTAGACACGGCTTGAGTTCTTTGCTAAGACCCCGATTTGGTTTATTAAGCGAAAGTCCGGCTTGAGTTCTTCGCTGGCACAGGTTAGATTTAAGAGAGTTGAATAGGGGATCAACTCCCATATATTATGATTGATATTACTGGCTGTGTGAGTGTTCTAAATTACCTTTTTGCTGTTATGATGTGAAATTATTGCTGATGTTGCATTTCACTCTACAGGGTGCATTAGCTTAGATAGTTATAGAGATTATGGTTAAAATTGATATTTTACTCTCTGAGTCGAATGCTCACTCCTGTTCAATATTTTTCCAGGCCACAGGAGGATATTTTTGAGGTTAACCTGCTTTTCTCCCTCGCAGGTCGTTTATTCATGTTTGTGTAATTTTATAAACTTCTAGAATTTTCGCATGTGTTAGAAATATTTAATTGATTTGGGTCTGTAATATAAATTGTTATTTTGAACTTGTAAAATTTTTATCACATGCATGTTTGATGGACTGGATGAGGGAGCTGAGCTCCCATTTATTTTTATGTTGATATGAGTATGTGGAGGGTGAGCTGAGCTTCCCAATTGATTATTTATTGTGTATACAGGTCGGATGAGTCAAAAACTCTCCGTTGGAGGTCCATTTTATGGCCAGACTCTGTCCGGTTGATTTCTTGAAATTGGGCCCAAATGGGCCTTAGAGTTGGGTTAGTGAATAGTTAGGCTTACTACGAGCCTCGGGGGCTTTAGGCTGGCCCAGGTCCTAGTGCCGGTCCGACCCATAGGTTGGGTCGTGACAAATGTGGTATCAGAGCTTAGGCTCCAGATTCTTAGGGAATGTTTGTCTAAAGTGTTGGGAAGAGTCTACTAGGAGTCACATGCGGAAAAATAGGATCCACATTCGTCTTGCATTGTTGTCTTTGCTTCTAGTCTCTGCTTCATATATTGTGTATAAATATGAGTCTATAGAGCTGGGTAATGTGCAATTTTGAATTTTGTGGGCTAATACTGCTGAATTTTAGGAAAATGCGTAGAAGCATGAGAGCTGCCACTGCACCAAAACCAGATGTGCCTGACGTCAGCACAGGATGAGGCGTCAGCACAGGATGAGGCACCTACCCCAAGGAGGCGAGGTAGGAGGCCTAGAGATGCTCAAGTAGAGGAGCAGTTGCCACCAGTTCCGGATCAATCGTTTATGGCACAGGGTCCCATGGACCCAATGGCAGCTACTCTAGCTGGGTTACAGAGAACCATCGATATGATGGCACAGTATATGGTCCACCCTCCACAGCAGCAGCAGTCCACCGCACCAAGAGGAGAACCTTACAAACAGATAATCAATTTTAAGAAGTTGGTGCCTGGTACTTATAATGTGTCAGACGATGCATATCGGTTTTTAGATTCCTACAGACAGGCAGGAACAGAGTTGCAATTGACTGATAGAAGACTTATAGAGTATATACAGCATGTCATGGGGCCTATGCCAAGACAATGGATGAATGACTACGTATTACCTCGGATGGAGGGTTTGTCGTGGACTCAGTTTGTGGAACTGTTCATCAATCGGTTTGTGCCAGAAAGCTTCAGAGATCAAAAACAGTGGGCCTTTGAAGCCTTAAGATAGAATGGCAGGTCTGTAGATGAATATGCTACAGAATTTCTGGAATTGAGCAGGTATGCCCCTATAGTAGTAGCTACAGAAACTATGAAGGTGAAGAGATTCCTAAAGGGGCTTGACAGGAGGTATGCAAACCTAGCCATGATGTCGAATCAGTCTTTTGATATGGTGGTTGATCGAGCCAGACAGATTGAGATTAACTATGCTGTGGATGACAGTGGAAGGGCAAAGACAAACAGAGCAGAGGGTTCTTCAGGTGTTCCCCATATGGGTGCTCCGGATAGTGGTGGCCAGAGTAATTACAGAGGAAGAAGTAGGAACAAGAAGAGTAGTTTTAGACACAAATCCCGAGGGTTCAGACCAGGGTATGGATCCAAAGGTGGTCACGATTCGAGTGCAGCAGCCTGGTGCAGGTCAGGATCTTCCTTGGCACCTTGTGCACAGTGTGGAAGAGGACATTCAGGACCTTGTATGATGGGTTCAGGAGTATGCTTCAGGTGTGGCCAACCAGGTCACTTTGCTAGGGAATGCCCCGTGTTCAGCGAGCCACAGATGGGGTCACAGGGTTCTGTTGCAAATGTTCCTCGTCAGTTGTATCCTGGTGCTTCCAGCATGGCAGGCAGTCAGTTCAGTGGCCAACAGGGCCGAGGACAAGGGGGACGTGGATTTGGAGGCAGATCAGGAGGTAGAAGTCAGTATCAGGGTTCTGCCACTCAGGGTAGGGGTCAAGCTCGGGTTTTCACCCTGACCCACCAGGATGCTCAGGCTTCCAATGCAGTTGTGGTAGGTATTCTTCTGGTCTGTTCCTATGAGGCTCGTGTTTTAATAGATCCGGGTGCTACGCACTCATTTGTCTCCCCTGTGTTTGCCATGAGATTGGGTAGAAACCCTACCACTTTAGAATACCCTTTGTCTGTAGCTACCCCGCTTAGTGACAACATAGATGTAGATATGGTTTTTCCGGGCAGCCCAGTAGTAGTGGATGAAAAAATCCTCCCAGCAGACTTGGTGCCTCTACCAGTAATAGATTTCGATGTAATCTTGGGAATGGATTGATTGGCAACTCATTATGCCACTTTAGACTGCAGGAACAAAAAGGTGTATTTTCACATACTTGGTGTGGAAGAGTTTAGTTTTGATGGTGACAGGAGCGTGGCTCCATATAATTAGGTGTCAGCAATTAGTGTTAGAAAAATGTTGAGGTGTGGATGCCAAGGGCATTTGGCATTGGTGAGAGATATATCTGTAGAAGGTGTCAACATGGAAAATATTCCTGTTGTCAGAGAATTCATGGATGTCTTCCCTGAGGAGCTTCCAGGGTTACCACCAGGAAGGGACATAGAGTTTTGCATTGATGTTGTACTGGGTACAAACCCCATATCAATGCCGCCTTACAGGATGACACCAGCAGAATTGAAAGAGTTAAAGGAGCAACTACAAGAGCTTCTGGACAAGGGTTTCATATGTCCGAGCACTTCACCTTGGGGTGCTCCTGTTCTATTTGTAAGAAAGAAAGATGGGTCATTGAGGTTGTGTATTGACTATAGACAGCTGAACAAGGTGACTGTGAAGAACAAGTATCCACTTCCTCGGATCGATGATCTATTTGATCAGCTCCAAGGGGCTAGATTCTTTTCCAAGATAGACCTGCGATCAGGCTACCATCAGTTGAGAATCAGGAATGAAGACGTGTCCAAAACAGCATTCAGGACAAGATATAGTCATTATGAGTTCTTGGTGATGTCCTTTGGACTCACTAATGCATCAGCAGCCTTCATAGACTTGATGAACCGGGTGTTCAAGCCATTTTTGGACCGTTTTGTCATCGTATTCATAGATGACATTTTGGTATACTCTCGAACCGAGGAGGAACACGTGTGGCACTTGAGAATGGTGTTGCAGACTTTGAGGGAGCACCAGTTGTATGCCAAATTTTCAAAATGTGAATTCTGGCTAGAAAGCATCTCATTCTTGGGACACGTGGTTTCTAGTGAAGGCATTCAAGTGGATCCCAAGAAAATTGAAGTCAGAATCGATTGGCTTAGGCCTACAACAGTCACTGAGGTGCGAAGTTTTCTGGGCCTAGCTGGCTACTATAGGCATTTTGTGCAGGACTTTTCCAGGATAGCAGCTCCCTTAACTAAGTTGACTCGGAAAAATGTTTCATTTATTTGGACAGATGACTGTGAGAAGAGTTTCCAGAAGCTTAAGGAGTGTCTAACCACCGCCCCTGTGTTGACACTACCTATGAGTGGTGAAGGATATACCATGTATTGTGACGCCTCCAGAGTTGGCTTAGGGTGTGTTTTGATGTAGAATGGAAAAGTAGTGGCTTATGCTTCAAGGCAACTGAAGAGGCATGAGCTGAACTACCCCACTCATGATTTGGAAATGGCAGCTGTAATCTTTGCACTAAAAATCTGGAGACACTACCTGTATGGTGAAGTGTGCGAGATACACCGACCACAAGAGTTTGAAGTACATCTTCCAACAGAAGGATTTAAACTTGAGACAGAGGAGATGGATGGAGCTTCTAAAAGACTATGATTGCACTATCCAGTACCACTCTGGGAAGGCCAATGTAGTAGCAGATGCTTTGAGCAGAAAATCTTCTGGCAGTTTGGCGCACATTTCAGTAGAGAAAAGACCGTTGATTCAGGAAGTACATGAGTTGATGGATCAAGATTTAATCCTAGATCTTTCAGATGAGGGGGTATTGTTGGCTCATTTTTTCGTGAGGCCAGACTTGCAAGATAGGGTCAGAGTTTCCCAACCCAGAGACCAACAATTGATGAAGATCATAGAAAGAGTACAGCAAGGTGAAGGTGGTGAGTTTGGATTTGCCAATGACGGAGCCTTAGTGCAAGGTTCTAGGATATGTGTGCCCGATGTGGATAATCTCATGAATGAAATCATGCGAGAGGCACACTATACACTGTACAATATCCACCCAGGCTCCACCAAGATGTACCATGATGTGAAAGATAGCTATTGGTGGAATGGCATGAAGAGAGATATAACAGGCTTTGTGTCCAAGTGCTTGACTTGTCAGAAGGTGAAATTTGAACACCAGAGACCGTCAGGGAAGCTGCAAGAGCTCCCTATCCCAGAATAGAAGTGGGAAATGATTACTATAGATTTTGTGACTGGGTTGCCTCGTACCACGCGAGGATATGATTCGATATGGGTAATTGTAGATCGCCTAACTAAATCAGCTCACTTCTTACCTGTAAAGACTACATATTCTGTTGCACAGTACACCCGGCTCTACATTCGAGAAATAGTCAGATTGCATGGAGTTCCTGCTTCCATAATATCTGACAGAGGGCCCCAGTTCACTTCTCGATTTTGGAGGAAGTTGCAGGAGGCACTTGGCACACAGTTGAACTTTAGTACTGCTTTCCACCCTCAGACAGACGGACAGTCCGAAAGGACAATCCAAACACTGGAAGACATGCTTCGCATGAGTGTTTTGGATTTTGGAGGTCAATGGGATGATCAGCTAGCTTTGGTGGAGTTTGCCTACAACAACAGTTACCATTCCAGCATAGGGATGGCACCCTATGAGGCACTATATGGAAGAAAGTGTAGGTCTCCTCTGTGTTGGACGGAAATGGGAGAAGCGAAGGTGCATGATGTAGACCTAGTGCAGTACACTTCAGAGATAGTTCCTTTAATCAGGGAACGATTGAAAACAGCTTTCAGTAGGCAGAAGAGTTATGCAGACCCCAGACGGAGGGATGTGGAGTTTGCAGTAGGCGACTACGTATTCCTGAAGGTTTCTCCGATGAAGGGAGTCATGAGATTTGGAAAGAAGGGCAAGTTGGCACCTCGGTATATTGGACCTTTTGAGGTTACTGATAGAGTTAGAGCAGTTGCCTACCGGTTGGAGCTACCACCCAACCTTTCTCATGTTCATCCTGTGTTTCACATCTCCATGCTCAGGAAATACATTCCTGATCCTTCTCATGTACTACAGCCGGATGTAATAGAGCTAAAAGAAAACTTGACGTTTGAGGAGCAACCTGTAGCCATAGTGGACTACCAAGTGAGACAGCTAAGATCAAAACAGATCCCTATGATTAAGGTTTTGTGGAGGAGCCAGTCAGTGGAGAAGTGCACCTGGGAGTCAGAACGGGACATGCGTAGCAAGTACCCTTATCTGTTCAATGTGTAATCTTGTACTTTATTCTGCCTTGTGTAAAATTTGAGGACGAATTTTCTGCAAGGGGGAAAGAATGTAACACCCCTAATTTTTAAAATTTATTATTTGTGGGTAAATATTGATATTTTATTTTATTTGAATTTTAGGAAATTATTTGAAATTTCTCGGATTTTAGAAATCGGGTTCGATTTTTCAAAAATATAAACTTTGATGATTTTTAAAAAATTAATTTAAAGACCACGTGGCAAAACTAAAAATATATTTATAGTCTACGCATTTTTCTGAGCTTTCTAGAATTTTTTTAGAATTTTTGGGCCTCGTTTTCGGTCCCAAGGCATAGTAAAAATTCAAAATTTTGTATTTCGAATAGAACTGGCTGAATCGAACCGGACCAGATCGGACCGGTCGAATCGGACCGGCTCCTTCTTCTTCTTCTCTTTTTCTCCCGCGTGCGTTTCCTCCTTCCTCTCTCTCTCTCTCTCTCTCTCTCTCTCTCTCTCTCTCTCTCCCATTTTCTCTCTCCTCCCGCCCCAGCCCGCCGGCCAGCCACCTCCCCTGCCACCCCAGCCCGCCGGCGCAACCCCCCAGCCGCCCCAGCTCGCCGGCCGCCGCCTGTAGCGCCGGCAAACGTCGCACGAAGCGACGCAACACGCGCGCGCGACTCTTCGACTTCCCGGCCGAAATCCGACCGATCCGGCCACCAATCGGACCGGGTCTTGTGTCTAAATCCATCTACTCGTCGAGAGCTTTCCATAGACACCATGAACATCGAAATTTATCGAGCAGTTTGTCCAATTTTTGCCCGGGAAGTATTAGCCTATTTTGACTTTTGGGCTAGATTTCTTGCAAACCGTGAACCCCACGAAAAAACCGAGAGTACCAGGGCGCTCCACTCGTCGAGAGCTTCGTAGTATTTTTTCGAGCATTAATTAAGCTTAGAAAATTCTGTAAAATTTATGTACTAACCCCCGTGTTGTGGGCTTCGTGTAGGTATCTTCAATTCGCGGAAATTCAACAGTTATTCGGGTCTGTGAATTTCCGACCAGACAAATCGACTACGGAAAAGTCTCCGAATTGGAATGAGGTTTTAGCTACCCCACCATTGTCAGATGTCCCGAGCGCGTCCCCGAAGTCGGAATCGGCATAGGTAAACCCGAACCTTACTTTTTTGTAATTTTCTAGTGCTTAAATAAGATTAAAAATCCATAAAGTATTCGTGATAGCTCAGAAAATTATGATTCTTTTTGCAATAGCCTATTAATATTGCTAAGGACCGCAGGAAAAAGTTTTAGAATTTTTAGAGTCCATTTAGGTAGTTTTTGCAAAAAGAGTTAATTATAAGGACTAAATTGAAATTTTATATATTGTGATGGATGACTGTTTGGATGGGCCCAGGAGGGGCTGTGTGATGTGATTGAGCTGTGGATATATGGATTGTGAATATAGAAGTGTATTTTGAGCCCTTTTACAGGTCTGGTAGGTCCTAGGCATAGAGGAGACTCTGCCGAATTTTCGACACGACTTAGGACGTATTTGGTTTTTTCTTAAGTTTGTATTGAGTCAAATTTATTAAATAATTGTAATAAAATTGTCAGGTGAGCCCGGATAACCTTCTACCTCCGCCCAACCGCCACAGTGATTGTCGTCAAGTCTATGAGTAAAATATTTAATTTTAATTGTAATTTCACTATTATTATATGTTCAAGCATGCCCATGCATTACTTATATGTATGTATCTATGTAGTTAAACTCTAGGCACGTTTTATGTTGCATTCATAACTGTTAAAGTGCCATGGATGTTGTCGTGGTAATTTGGAGCAGTGTGCGTGCGTTGGCGTGCGTGTGATGTGGTGTTGATTATGGATAAGACGGGTAGACACGGCTTGAGATCTTCGCTGGGACCCGGTCCTTCGGGGTACACACGGCTTGAGTTCTTTGCTGGGACCCCGATTTGGTTTATTAAGTGAAAGTCCGGCTTGAGTTCTTCGCTGACACAGGTTGGATTTAAGAGAGCTGTATAGGGGATCAGCTCCCATATATTATGATTGATATTACTGGGTGTGTGAGTGCTCCAAATTACCTTTTTACTGTTATAATGTGAAATTATTGCTGATATTGCATTTCACTCTACATGATGTATTAGCTTAGATAGTTATAGAGATTATGGTTAAAATTGATATTTTACTCTCTGAGTCGAACGCTCACTCCTGTTCAATATTTTTTCAGGCCACAGGAAGATATTTTTGAGATTAACCTGCTTTTCTCCCTCGCAGGTCGTTTATTCATGTTTGTGTAATTTTATAAACTTCTAAAATTTCCGCATGTGTTAGAAATATTTAATTGATTTGGGTCTGTAATATAAATTGTTATTTTTGACCTGTAAAATTTTTATCACATGCATGTTTGATGGACTGGATGAAGGAGCTGAGCTCCCATTTTTTTTTTATGTTGATATGAGTATGTGGAGGGTGAGCTGAGCTCCCCAATTGATTATTTATTGTGTATACAGGTCGGGTGAGTCAAAAACTCCCCATTGGAAGATCCATTTTATGGCTGGACTCTGTCCGGTTGATTTTTTGAAATTGGGTCCAAATGGACCTTAGAGTTGGGTTAGTGAATAGTTAGGCTTACTACGGGCCTCGGGGGATTTAAGCTGGCCCAGGTCCTAGTGCCGGTCCGGCCCATAGGTTGGGTCGTGACATTCTTTTACGTTTATACTTTTTCGATGTGAGATATATATATATATATATATATATATATAGAGAGAGAGAGAGAGAGAGAGAGAGAGAGAGAGAGATTAAAAAGTATTAGAAAGTATTCTCATATTAACTTTTGCTCATTAAAATTAGATTCTCTTTTCGAGCTATTTTTAAGTATATATTTTTATTATATTTGATTTATTATGAGACCCACCTATAAAAAAATATGAATATCACATATTTATTTTAAATCCATTATCTAAAAGATGCATATCAGCCTACTGTATTCAGTATAACTTGAAATGTTTTCTAACAAAATTCAACCTTGATTGGCAATAATGGGGCTCCCATCTATTATTTGGTCTATTTTCAATTCCTTCATTAAGGATATTTGGGCTATTAATATTGCACCTTACGCCATGTTGAAACGCGTTGATTGCATCTAATCAAATTTAAAATGGTATAAAAGTCAATTTGTTTTTCAAATTGATAGTAAGAGTAACTAAGTTTCAAATTAGCAAATTAAAATAATTTAATTCGAATTGTTTTTATAAAATAAGTGTCATTATAAATGTAAATCGTCTAAATATTAAAAATAAACTATATTACTGCTATTCATTAAATTACTATTTAATTCTTAAAATTTAATAAATTCTTTTTATTTAATTTTTTTAAAACAATTAAAGAAATTTTTCAAAATAATTTTTTAGTTGATCAGGTTTGTTGATTTTTAATTTCGACATGAGATTGGAAAAGACAAAAACAAATGAATTGTAATTTTTTATTTTGATTTTAAATAATTTTCATTGCTCGCCATGACTGAATTTTTTTTTTAAAGAATAGCAGAACGAAGAATAAGATAAAAAATAGAGAAAACATAAGAGGCGGACGAGCTTATAGTCTTTCATAAACTTTAAGAAAGAAATTATAAAAAAAAATACAATAAATTTAGACTCTATTTATTTTCCAGATGAAAATATATTTTTATATTTTTTAAGATTTTGAACACTAAAAAATAATCAATAAAAAATATTTTTTAATAAAAAAAATTAAAACATTTTTAAAAAAAATAACTTTCTCATTTGAAAATATGTCATTTTTCTAACTCCATTAATTTTATTAAAATGTAAAAATAATTTTTAAAAAAATTACTCTCCTTTTAAAATATGTCATTTTTCTAACTTCATTAATTTTATTAAAATATAAAAATACTTACATAATTTTCTTATTCAAGTTACTTTGTGCAAGACAAACAGAGTTTTAGATTAAGATTAAATTAATCTGATCTGCCAACCAAAAAACAATTTGACCTTCATTCTGATTTAAAACCCTAGATGTTCTTCCATTCTCGTCAATGCAATTTTACATCATCTTTCCCAGATTTCTGAATTACTATTTCTCTTAATATTAAGACCTTAGGAAAATTAGCTATCAGTTCAAGTGTTTAAACTGATAAGAGACGCATTGAAACGAAGGATAAATACACGGCTACGGATATTCCTCGCACAAAAATAATACAAAAGAAGACTGATTATTGCTTTAAATTTAGGTTGAAGCGAGACCATAGACATGGCACAAAATGAAACATGCACACGCAAGATTGCACTTGCTTTGCTTACATGTTTCGTTTTGACCCAAAATGCTAACAAAGGGGATCTTGAAACCGGGAACTAATGTGGAAAGCTTGTCCGCCCATTAAATGCTACAGACCATCACCTCAGATGCCTGGGCTTCACGACATTATTTCCCTTCTCACCCACTTCATCAGAAATCTATTGGTCAGGGGTTCTGTCTGTGAATTACCAGGATTGGTTCAGCTCAACCCCAATGTACAAAGCTATGCCCAACACGAGACCGTGTATTAATACAACAGAGTTACTAAAGTGTAATCAACACCATTTATACTAAAAATTCATGCGACTCCTTTGAACACATTGGCTAAATGTAATGTTCAATAAAACTTGAAAAGAACAGCTAGTTCACCGCCAAGTGCACAGTGTCTTTATGTGATTTTCCAGAAGGCTGACTAACAGAAACTACAACTCTGATTACCTTTCAAAAAAATGGCTTCGACATTTGGATTGAACTGAAGAAGCATGAAATTGAGGTACTGAGATTTGCTAGCGCAAATCAAGTTATGGATGACTTGCAAACTGGGCATAATGTTTTTCTGCCGAGCCATGGATCGATACACTGGCCAAAAAAAAAAAAAAGAAGAGAGAGAGAGAGAGAAAGAGAGAGGAACAGTCAAATATCTATGGCTTAAAATGAGTGGATATGCTTATTAAATTGCAAAGAATGAGAATTCCTACATCTTTATGAAATTTATGCAGGCAAGGAAGATGACGTATAGTTTCTCCAATAGTTGGGGTTTCTAGACAGATTGCACAAGTTTCCTCAAAGTTCTCAGTCTGCATAAACACAGAGCACAACACAATCAGTAAATAGATATACAGAAAACACTATCTGACCTGTTACCATCTCAATGCCTTTTCTGCTTTTGTTCAAGCACATGCATATGCCAATTCTCCAGCACTCATATTCAACTTACCTGTACTACAGATTCTGGCAAACTGTTAATTCGATTGACCGATGCGCCGTGTTGGTGATTGTTCTCATCAAGGGCCAACAACATTTCATAATCATTTCTGCAGCAAGAAAAAGAAATAAAGATGCATGGTATATCTCCTATGCTCCATATTTTTCACAAAAAATAACCTAATTGCAAAAGATATTTTCTAAAACTTTTTCTAAGAAAATAATTTATTTTCTATTGTTTGGTTGCCATGCAGAAAATCAACTGGAAATTATTTGTTTGCATTTGAAGTACATTGAAGAATATGAAGTTTCTTTTAATATATGACTATGAAAATGCTTAAACTTAAATAAACTTCTTTTTTTTTTTAATTTATTAATAAATTAACAACAACAACAATGTATAAAAAACTCCGCATCAATATAGCATAAGGATCCATATCATGAGAAATAACTAATATACTAGCCATCAACCTACTGCAACTCTTCTCCTTTATCCAGGCTTGGAACCAACTAAGTTTTGCTAAGCTCACATAGGTGGATATCAACAGCAAAAGAGAGTCATTTTCCTTTGATGAAATCCCTGATTTGTTGTAGTAGCAGATTATTAGGATCTTATTTGATTATTCTTTCCTATTCTATTATTATTTCCTATTTATCTTAATTTCCTTATTAGGATATATCACCTGTATACAAATAGAGCATGTACAAAGAATTTTATATATGAAAAACACAGATTTTCTCAAATACATTAGTTTCAACATGGCATTAGATCTTTTGATTCATTAGGGCGGGTTTTAGTATTGTTCATGCGCATTGTTCACGAGTACTGTTCATGATCTCTTTGGGTACTGTTCATGTACACTGTTTACTATTATTGTTTGTCAGCACTGTTCAGTTACTGTTCACAGCACGTAAACCTTTTTTTGTGGCTTTTCTTAACTGTTCCTCGTGTATTGCGCTTCTACCCAACCTTTGTCCTTGACCTGACTGCAAGCGAATATGTCAAAAACAATGGATTACTCTAAAAGAACAAATGATATTGGAATTTTTTTCCTATAAAGAAATTCAATCCCTAAGGCATTTGCTATCTCGGCTTGAATCTCAATTTTTCACAGTTAGCTTTTCAAATTTTGTTAAATTAGGTAATGCTTTCCTTGCTAATTTTGACAAATCTTGTTGGGTTATAGATTCTGGAGCAACCAAACATATGATAGGCTTTTCAAATAAATTCTTCTACCTATTCTCTATGCTCAGGAAAAAAAAAAAGTCTGTATAGCAGACAATTCATTAACCATAATTTCTAGTACAGGTTTTGTTACATGCACTCCCAATATAAATCTTATTTCAGTTCTTCATGTCCCTTGCTTTCCTATTAATCTTTTATCTGTCAATTTCATTACCCAAGCCCTTAATTACAAAATTAAATTTTTTTTTACTCATTGCATATTTTAGCATTTAAAAATAGGGAAGCTGATTGATAGTGGTAAATTGCGAGATAGTATGCATTTTCTAGATGACGGTTGTAGTTCCTCAAATCCCGAAGCAAACAAAGCTTTGTTAGGAAGTCTATAAGTGCTAATGCGAAGATTATCCAGTGACATATAAGATTAGACATCCATCTTTTCATACTTTAAAAAGGTTATATTCTAATTTGTTTAGAAGTTGCAACTCAAATTTACTAGTTTGTGATGCTTGTGAAATTGCTAAACATACAAATCAGTCTTGTTCTTCAACAGATAATAGAAGTTTAGTCCCTTTTAAGACTATTCATTCTGATGTATGAGGACCTACCCAAACTACTTCTTTCTTTGGGTATAAATGGTTTGTCACTTTTATTGACTGTTGCACTAGATTGACATGAGTTTATTTGATAAGAGCAAAAAGTGATGTGTTTTCTTGTTTTCAACAGATTCACAAAATGATTTGCACACAGTTTGATGCTGAGGTTAAAATCTTAAGAACTGATAATGTAACAGAATATGTTAATGGTGTTTTTCATGCTTATTTGGATTCAAATGGTATAATGATCAAACTAGTTGAGTCAATACTAGTGACAAAATAGAGTGTCTGAAAGAAAAAATAGATATTTATTAGAGGTGGCTCGATCTGGCTCGATCGCTTATAGTTACTATAAATCTTCCTACACTTTATTGGGAAGATGCAATTCTTGCTACAATATATCTTATTAATAGAATGCTTCTGAGAACACTGAACTTTAAAAGCCCTTTAGAGGTTTTACAAGACCACATTTTTATATTGTCCCTCCAAAAATTTTTGAATGTGTCTATTTTGTCCATAAAATAAATGTTGGGAAGTTAGAACCTAAAGCTCTTAAATGTGTATTTGTAGGTTATTCTGGTACTTAAAAGGGCTATAAATGTTATCATCCTCCTACAAGAAAATATTTTGTTAATATGGATGTTACCTTTAGAGAATCTGAGTCTTATTTTCCTTTCAAGTCATCTCTTCAGCAGGAGCATAAGAAGGAAAAGGAAGAGGTATTTTCTCCTAACCAAGCTATTAGGCTTGGGTCACATCTTGGTAATGAGCCATCTAATCAGGACGAACCATTATTAGGCTTGACTCACACCTTAGCAATGAGTTATCTAATCAGGACCAACCACCTCCTCAAACCAAAGAGAAATTGAATATATTGGATTTGAGAACCTACATGCATGGGAATAAGACAGATACAATCATTGAACTTGATACACCTAATCAACTAACATCCCTAGAATCAATTCCTGAAGAATGTAATGAGTCTTTTACTTCCTGATGATCCTATTTCTGAGTTAAATGCTACTATTTATGATCTTGATGTTTCTATTGCTTTTAGAAAAGAAATAAGGACTTGTACTAAGCATCCTATTTCTAATTTTATTTCCTATGACTTATTGTCTCGTTCCTATAAAGCCTTTATCTTGTCTATTTCTTCTGTTTCTATACCATAATGTTAGAAGGAAGCACATTGATGAAAATCAACAAGAACAACAAGATCCTAGGAATGTTCGTGAGATGATTCAAGATGCAATTGCACAAAAACTTCCAATCACAAGGACTAGAGTTAAGAAGATGCAAGAGTTGATTGAGGAAGTAGTTGCACAAGAAGCTAAATATGGAGATGTAACCAATAAATTGGGGTTACAAGAAGATGGGAAGTGACTTAATTTGATCCAAGTTTGCGTGAGTGATGATCAAGAAATATTTGGACAGAATTGATGGATAGTTATGCAAGTTTAGTGTCTTTTTTTCATCTAGGACAAATCTGAATAGTTTTATTTAATTATTTTTTGTCAGATATATGTATTGGGCCTTATTTATGTGTTTTTGGGCCTAAAGTAGGAGTGCAGCCCACTCCAGGTTTTTCATTAGTTTTAGGATTTTATTTTATTTTTTAAAGTTTAAGGAATTAAGGTTTTAGCCGCATATATAAGGCTAACTTAATACTTTTTGAAGGAAACATTACTTTGGATTAAATCAATACAAGGGAGGGATTTTTCCAAAATTCTTTCTTGAACTAAACTAAATTCTTCAAGAGTGATTACTCTTGTAGGATTTAATAATATTGATATTTTTTGTTCTTGTTTGGTTATAAACTTTGGGTCAAGAATCCTTAATTCTACCTTTGAATTATCTTGATTTTCAATTCTATATAATTAATAGGTTAAGGTATTCTTTGGTGTCTTAACTTGATTTTGACTTTCTTAGGATTATAAACCAAACCTATTTGTGGGTTTTAAGGCATCGCTCTTGAGTTCGCATCAATTTGGTATCAGAGCTTTGGCTCCAAATCAGGTTCTATCTATCCTTTTGTGTTTTCTTTTTTTTTTTTTTTGTTATTTGTTCATCGTACTATTTTGTTTTGTGACTTGTTCATCGATTTCCTTGTTCCTTTATGTCTTGCGTTTTATTCAGTAATTCTTAATTTGAATTTTTTTTTCCTTCCTTTCCTTTTATCTCTTGTTTCAAAAAAAAAATGCTGCAGATTTTTTTTTCTGCAAAAAAAAAATTCAGATTTACCATTTGAGTATTAAAAAAAAAACAGAATTGCAGATTTTTTTTTCTGCAAAACTTCAGCTCTGCCAAAAAAAAAAAGACAACTGCAGATTTTTCTGCTAAATTTCTGTTCTGCCGTTACATAAAAATAAAAAAAAATAAAAAAAAAAAGCCTGAAGAATTTCAAACTTCTTTTTTGTGCAGAATTTTCAGTTCTGCCATTTAAACAAAAAAACAAAAGAACTGCAGATTTTTCTGCAAAATTTCAATTCTGCCGCTAAAAAAAAAAACTGCAGAATTTCAGATCTGCCACTGGAGTAAAAAAAATTGAATTGTAGCAGCAAAAAAAAAAAATGAGGCAGATTTGGCGTGAGACAACTGGGTTCACTACACATCCTAAATTATCGAATTCTTATCTAGGCTTTTGCTTCTTTACTATTTCGTTTGTTTCAGTTTCTAATAATTTGGTATCTAATTCCGTTTCTTTGAATTCTAGAGTCCTTTATCATTCTGTGTTCATTTTTTTTTTCTGTTGCTTGTCTTTATTTCGTGTCTTCAGTCTTGTCTTGAATTTTAATTTTTGTTGAATATTACAAGTTGATTACTTTGAGTGAATTTAGTTAGTTCCTTAAAGAGCTAAAAGAATAAATTAAAGAGTGAAAAAAAAAAAAAAGGCAAGAGTGTGTGAGCACATAAAAGAGTAAAAGCCTAAATTGTGTGAAACACGAGTGGAGTGACATTGATTGAGTGTAAACACGTGAGGGAGTGTTGTGAGGATATTTGCTAACATTCTTTTGCAAGTCTTACAATTATGTCACACAAAAATAGAGAAGAAGAGAAACTGAATCAATTCTTCACAATGCAAGCTATTCAACAACAGTATGAGCAGTTGACTCTGATGCTTGGAGACATGAGGAATCAAATGAAAAGACAACAGGCTAGATTAAATAGCCAAGAAGCTACTATAGGTAACTTGCAAAGGGAGAGGCCTAATGCTAGGAGACAAGCTAGACACAACAATAACCCTCCCCCTGAAGAGTTTGAGTATGAGCAGGATGAGGAAGATAAAAATAATGATGATCGGGCTTCAATCATAAATGAGGGTAGGTTTTATCAAAGGAGAGAAAGGCATGAAAGAAGGATAAGGAGAGATGACAGAGGTAGAGATGGGGTTGATCGAAACATTGGGAGCATGAAAATGAAAATTCCATCTTTCCAAGGGAAGAATGATCCAGATGTTTACCTTAAGTGGGAACGCAAAGTTGAGCTAGTCTTTAATTGTCACAACTATTCAGAAGAGAAAAAGGTAAAACTTGCTACTGTTGAATTTACTGACTATGCTCTTGTATGGTGAGATAAAATGATTTTAAGCAGAAGAAGAAACAGAGAGAGGCCTATTGATACCTGGGATGAGATGAAAGCTATCATGAGAAGAAGATTTGTCCCTAACCATTATTACAGAGAATTGCATCAGAGGCTGCAAAGACTCACACAAGGGACAGAGTGTGGAAAAATACCATAAGGAGATGGAGATGGCAATGATTTGGGCAAATTTTGAGGAGGACAGAGAAGCCACAATGGCTCGATTCTTAGGTGGTTTGAATAAAGAAATAGCTTATTTAGTTGCAGCATTATGTGGAGCTAGAGGACATGGTGCATATGGCCATGAAAAATGAAAAGCAACTTAGGAGGAAAGGGATGCCGAGGTATGGGAGTAGCACAAGTTCAGTTCCTAAGAGCTCATGGAAACCAAATTGGCCTAAGAAGGAGGATAAGGTTGTTTCTAAGTCTAAGCATGAAGAAAGTAAGAGTTAGCCTTATAGGGATAACAAAGATAAAGGTATGAACTCTTCCCAATCTCAAAGAAATAGGGATATAAAGTGTTTTAGATGTTTGGGGACAGGTCATATTACTTCACAATGTGCCAATAAAAGGGCAATGATCTTAAGGGATAATGGAGATATAGAGACTGAGAGTGATGAAGATAGTGATTCTATGCCTCCATTAGAAGATGTTACTGATGTGGAGTATGCTGTAGAGGGGAGTGCATTAGTCACTAGGAGAGCATTAAATATACAAGTGAAGGAAGAGGTTGGTGAAGAGGAGCAAAGGGAACTTCACAATGCCCCAATAAAAGGGCAATGATCTTAAGGGATAATGGAGATATAGAGACTGAGAGTGATGAAGATAGTGATTCTATGCCTCCATTAGAAGATGTTACTGATGTGGAGTATGCTGTAGAGGGGAGTGCATTAGTCACTAGGAGAGCATTAAATATGCAAGTGAAGGAAGAGGTTGGTGAAGAGGAGCAAAGGGAAAATATATTTCATACTAGATGCCTCATTCAGGATAAAGCATGTAGTATGATAATAGATGGAGGTAGTTGTACCAATGTAGCTAGTACACTATTAGTTGAGAAATTGAAGTTGCATACTTTGAAACATCCTAGGCCATACAAGTTACAATAGTTGAATGAATGTGGAGAAGTTAAAGTGACTAAGCAAGCACAAGTTGCTTTTTCCATTGGTAGATATCATGATGAGGTTATATGTGATATAGTGCCTATGCATGCTAGTCATCTGTTACTTGGCAGACCATGGCAGCTTGATAGGTGAGTAGTACATGATGGTTACAGAAATCGATATTCGTTTGAAAAGAATGGCCGAAAGATAATATTGGCTCCGTTAACTCCTAGACAAGTATATGAGGATCAAGTGAAATTGAAGAGATCAATTGAGAAGGACAACACTAGTGAGACTGAGAGTAAAAGTGCAGAAAAAGAATACGCTGAGAATTCTAGCAAGGAGAAGAGAGTGATTGAGAGTAAAAATAAAGAGAAAAATAAAGCGAAGAGTGAAAACTCATTGAGTGAGACTGGAAAGAAAGTGATTCCAGTGCAAAAAAAGAGCAAAGAGAGAAAAATGAGTTTATTTGCAAAAGAAAGAGATGTTAAGAGTGCATTTTTTGCTAGAAATCCAATTATTGTACTTATGTACAAAGAGGCTTATTTGAATCGTGCTGACCTTAACAGTTCTTTGCCTAGTTCTGTTGTTTCTCTTTTACAAGAGTTTGAAGATGTCTTTCCTGAGGATATGCCTAATGAGTTGCCACCCATTAGAGGGATCAAACATTAGATTGATTTTGTTCCTGGAGCAGTAATTCCTAATCGACTAGCTTACAGAAGTAATCCTGAGGAGACAAAGGAACTTCAAAGGCAAATTAAGGAGTTATTGGCAAAAGGGTATGTGAGAGAAAGCATGAGTCCATGTGCAGTTCCAGTGCTATTGGTGCCTAAGAAGGATGGTTCTTGGAGGATGTGTGTTGACTGTCGAGCTGTCAACAAGATTACGGTAAAGTATAGATATCCCATTCCTAGGCTAGATGACATGTTAGATGAATTGCATGGTGCTTGTGTCTTTTCAAAAATTGATTTGAAAAGTAGATACCACCAGATTAGAATGAAAGTAGGAGATGAGTGAAAAATTGCTTTCAAAACAAAATATGATTTATATGAGTGGTTAGTTATGCCTTTTGGATTGACTAATGAACCTAGTACATTCATCAGATTAATGAACCATGTTTTGCGTGCATTCATTGGTAAGTCTGTAGTGGTATACTTTGATGATATAATAGTGTACAGTAAAAACATGGAAGAACATATGCATCATTTGAGGTGTGTGTTTGAAGTGTTTAGAAAAGAGAAATTGTATGCTAATCTTAAAAAGTATAATTTTTGCATAGAAAGAGTTGTGTTTTTGGGTTATGTGATTAGTGCAAAAGGTATTGAGGTGGATGAAGAGAAGGTGAAAGCTATCCGTGACTGGCCGATTCCTACATCTGTTACTGAGGTACGTAGTTTTCATGGTTTAGCTAGTTTTTATAGAAGGTTTGTTAAGGATTTCAGTACTTTAGCTGCACCCTTGACGGAGATTGTTAAAACGAATGTTGGTTTTACATGGGGTGAGGAACAAAACCATGCTTTTAACTTAATTAAAGATAAGTTATTTTCTGCACCATTACCGAGTCTTCCTGATTTCACTAAAACATTTGAAATAGAATGTGATACTTCTGGGATTGGTTTTGATGCAGGAGAAACGTCCCATTGCGTATTTTAATGAAAAGCTGAATGGTGCGACATTAAACTACTCAACGTATGACAAAGAGCTTTATGCCTTGGTGCGAGCATTGAAGACATGGCAGCACTACTTGTGGCCAAAGGAGTTCGTGATTCATTCTGACCATGAATCATTAAAACACTTGAAAGGGCAAAACAAGCTCAACCGTAGGCATGCCAAGTGGGTGGAATTTATTGAGGCTTTTCCTTATGCTATCCAAGTATAAGCAAGGTAAGGAAAATGTAGTTGCTGATGCATTATCACGCAGGTATGCTCTTATCTCTACTCTTAAGGCTAAATTGTTAGGTTTTGAGTATGTGAAAGAGTTGTATGCTAAGGATTCCGATTTTGCTATTGTTTATGATGCATGTGAGAAAACTACTTTTCAAAAGTTTTATAGGCATGATGAACGTGAGAATAAATTATGTGTGCCTAATTGTTCTATGAAGGAGTTACTTGTGCGTGAGTGACATAGTAGTAGTCTCATGGGACATTTTGGGGTTACTAAGACTTTGGATACATTGAGAGAACACTTCTTTTGGCCTCATATGAAGAGAGATGTGGAGAGAGTGTGCTCTAGGTGTATCACATGTAAGAAAGCAAAGTCTAAGGTCTTACCTCAAGGCTTATATACACCTTTGCCCATACCTAGTGAACCATGGGTTGATTTGTCTATAGACTTTATTTTGGGGTTGCCTAGGTCTAGGAAAGGTAAAGATTCTATATTTGTGGTAGTGGATAGATTTTCCAAGATGGCACATTTTATTCCTTGCCATAAAACTGATGATGCCACAAATATTGCTGATTTATTCTTTAGAGAAGTTGTGAGGTTGCATGGCATCCCTAGGAGCATTGTTAGTGATAGAGATGTTAAGTTCCTAAGTTACTTTTGGAAAGTATTGTGGGGTAAGTTGGGTACTAAGCTGCTATTTTCTACTACGTGTCACCCACAGACTAATGGATAAACTGAAGTAGTTAATAGAACTTTAACAACTCTTTTACGTGCTGTTGTTAAACAGAATTTGAAATCATGGGAAGGATGTATACCATTTGTTGAATTTGCATATAACCGAAGTGTGCATTCTTCTACTGGTTTTTCACCATTTGAGATTGTTTATGGGATTAATCCTTTAACTCCATTAGATTTGATTCCTTTGCCTGTGCATGAGATTTCAAGTTTAGATGGAAAGAAGAAGGCTGAATTGGTTAAAAGGATCCATGAACAAGCTAAACAGCACATTGAGAAGAAGAATAAGAGATATGCAGTTCAAGCTAATAAAGGAAGAAAGCGAGTTACTTTCCAACTAGGAGATTGGGTTTGGGTGCATATGAGGAAGGAAAGATTTCCAATTCAAAGGAAGTCTAAGCTTCATCCTAGAGGAGATGGTCCATTTCAAGTGGTGGCCAAGATTAATAACAATGCTTATAAGTTGGATCTCCCCGGTGAATAAAATGCGAGTGCTACTTTTAATGTTGCTGATCTTTCCCCTTTTGATGTAGGTGAAGATTCAAGGACGAATCCTTTTGAAGAGGAAGGGAATGATGAAATCAACAAGAACAACAAGATCCTAGGAATGTTCGTGAGATGATTCAAGATGCAATTGCACAAAAAGTTCCAATCACAAGGACTAGAGTTGAGAAGATGCAAGAGTTGATTGAGGAAGCAGTTGCACAAGAAGCTAAATATGGAGATACAACCAATAAATTGGGGTTACAAGAAGATGGGAAGTGACTTAATTTGATCCAAGTTTGCGTGGGTGATGATCAAGAAATATTTGGATAGAATTGATGGATAGTTATGCAAATTTAGTGTCTTTTTTTTATCTAGGACAAATCTGAATAGTTTTATTTAATTATTTTTGGTCAGATATATGTTTTGGGCCTTAAGAGAGTGCAGCCCACTCCAAGTTTTTTATTAGTTTTAGGGTTTTATTTATTTTCTTTAAATTTAGGGAATTAGAGTTTCAACCGTATATATAAGGCTAACTTAATACTTTTTGAGGGAAACATTACTTTGGATTAAATCAATATAAGAGAGGGATTTTTCCTAAGTTCTTTTTTGAACTAAATTAAATTCTTCAAGAGTGATTAATCTTGTAGGATTTAACAATCTTGATATTCTTAGTTCTTGTTTGATTATAAACTTTGGGTCAAGAATCCTTAATTCTACCTTTGAATTATCTTGATTTTCAATTCTATATAATTGATAGGTCAAGGTATTCTTTGGTGTCTGAACTTGATTTTGGCTTTCTTGGGATTATAAACCAAACCTGTTTGTGGGTTTCAAGGCATCGTTTTTGAGGTTCGCATCACACGTCTTAATCCAAAATGGAAAGAAGCTATGGTAGAGGAGATGAGAGTTTTGACAAAAAATGGGACATGGGATCTTATTTCTCTTCCATAGGGAAAAAACCAGTGAGATGCAAGTGGATGTTCACTGTTAAACATAATGCAAATGGTTCCATTAAAAAGTATAAAGGCAGGTTAATGGCTAAAGGCTTCACTCATACATATGGAGTGGATTATTAGGAGACTTTTGCCCTATTGTAAAAATGAATATCATCAGAATCTTATTGCCATGTGCCGCAAATCTTGAGTGGAACCTACAACAATTTGATGCAAAGAATACTTTTTTGCGTGGAGACTTAGAGGACGAAGTATATATGGATATTCCTCCAAGATTTCATGATGACAAAACCAAAGGGAAAGTTTGCGGGTTGAAAAAAACATTGTATGGTCTGAAGCAGTGACCTAGAGCATGGTCTGATAAATTCAGTAAGGTCATGATATATTTTGGATACTATCAAAGCAATGCAGATCATACTCTATTTATGAAACACTGTAGAGGTAAGATCACCTTGCTTATTATTTATGTTGATGACATAGTTGTAACAAAAGATGATAAGGAGGAAATTACTCATCTGAAGAAACTCTTGGCTCAAGAGTTTGAGATTAAAGATTTGAGTATATTAAGATAGTTCCTTGGGATAGAGGTTGCTAGATCAGATAAAAGAATTATTATTTCTCAAAGGAATTATATTTTAAACCTCTTAAAAGAAACAAGAATGTTGAGCTGTAAACCTGCAAAATCGCCTATTGAAACTAATTATAGATAGCAAGTAAGAGTTGGAGAATCAGTTGACTTAGGGAAATATTAGAGGTTAGTTGGGAGATTGATTTATCTCTCACATAAAAGTTGTTTTCCTTATTTTGAGATATCTGAAATCTGCCCTTAGAAAAGGACTCCTTTTTTCAAGGTATGACCATCTCCAGATAAAAGTCTTTATAGATGCAAATTGGGCTGGATCTCTTAATGATAGGAGATCTACAATGGGTTATTGTACCTTTGTTAGTGGTAACCTGGTCACTTGAAGAAGTAAAAAGGCAAAATGTGATAGCTAGATCCAATGCAAAAGAAGAATACAAGGCCATGGCATAGGGCATTTGTGAGCTAGTATGGTTACAAAAATTGATGGAAGAGATGAAACTATCAGAGATCAACAATTTATCCTTACTGTGTGATAACAAGGCTGCCATCAACATAGTACACAATCCAATCTAACATGATCGAACCAAGTATATAAAGATCGATCAACACTTCATAAAGGAGAAAATAATAGATGGAATTTTGAGTGTTCCTCATGTGTCATCAAAAGAACAGTTGACCGACGTGTTTACTAAGGGCTTAAGCAGTAATTTATTTCATACTCTAGTTTGCAAATTGGGCATGTATGATATACATGAACCAACTTGAGGGGGAGTGTTAGAATCCCTAATTTGTTGTAGTAGCAGATTATTAGGATCTTATTTAATTATTCTTTCCTAGTGTACTATTATTTCCTATTTATCTTTGTTTCCTTATTAGGATAAATCACTTGTATATAAATAAAACATATGTACAAAGAATTTTATATATGGAAAACACAGATATTTCTCTCAAATACATTAGTTTCAACATCCTTGAATATAAAAAAACTCGGTTTTGCCATTAACTGATTCCTCTAAGCACCCCAAATGACAAAAAAAATTTCAAAAAATATTTTCCATAAAATAAATGGAACCTAAGTTTCAATGTGATTGTATACAAGTATATCAGCATTGGAACTTCTTACTCAAAAAGCTGTAAGGGGGGAAGGGAAGGATGAAAGATAAAAGGATGAGCTACACCAGGAAGTGCAAGTTTGAGAATTATTATCGCAGAAAGACAACGCAATAGAGTTAAATAGAATAGCTTTGAGGAATACATGTTTAAGAGATATGCTTCTCCTACATAAATGATCTAAAAAGATCGCAGACAACAAATCAATTTCAGATTATTTACTACATACTAATATTGGTACTGAAACAACAATACTACCTACCATTCTAACCAACACAACATGCCATGTCGTCATGCCAAACAATGGTCAAAATAGTCAACAATAAGAAAGAAATCCTACACTAAGAGAAGACAAAAACCAAGAACCTGGACCTGTTCTTATTCAGTTTTATAAAATGCCAATAAATGTTTAATATTTTTTCCTCTTAAGGATTTTAAACAAGCTAATTGAATGTGCAACAAGAATAATGCAATAGTTAGGCAGACAAGCACTGCTTCATGTGTTGTGTCCATACAAGTTGCTAAATTGCCATTGCAGCAAATCATTGAGTGGTCACCAAGCAGGACCGGCACGGAGGCCCACCATAACAGACACTGGCGATGGCTCAATGCAAAAGGAACAACTGCACCTTAGCATTTCTGTGGGTAGACATGTTTTCACAATTCACATGACGACTCATTCAAATTTATACTAAGTAAGAATTTGGATACTAATGAAGGGTTTTTCCAAATGCTTGATAATCATCTAAATCATATCATTGAACAAAGTAGATTGATTCATAAACAGAGAAATCTTACTCATTAAAATCACGCTGAACTTGAAGAATGCGACTAGCTGTCATATTCATATCACTGAATTCCCCTACTGCATCTTCTAATGCTTCCAATATATCAAGTCTCTGCATTGAGAAGCAAGAAATCAGTTTCACTGTTAAGTTGAGCACGTGTGCATACCACCTGATCTACACACTAATTACACATGGAAAACAGAAAATAGGTAAACAAGAAAAGGATAATTTGAAATTAAAAAAAAAAAATTGGACCAAAATTAGAATGTCTGGACAATTTCTTTTTCAATGATCATTTTGGACCTTAATGACAGTCTTGAAATGTTCAAAGGCCAAAGTGTAACAACCATATATAGTTGGCATTAACATGAGGGGGGCATTCTCGGGCCCTAATATGGGCATTACAACAAATATTGATAAATAAATAAGAAACTGCATTCAAATATAAGACATCTTATTATAGCCATAGTTTTATAACATCTTATCTTAAATACAAAAAAGCCTAAAATATGTTAATTCATTCCTTTGAAAAATACATAAAATTTACCCCGATGTTGAACAAACTACCATATCCGAAACTCAGAACATTTTCAATACAAGAACTCGTACAAAAATCTTAGCTATCAAATGACCAAAACAGCCAAAAAATCTTAAAACAAACAGTGTAAAGTGTGAACAACATTCAGGTCAATAAAAACCAAAAACTCTTCAAAATGCAGTACATCATATATGGTGGCCCACAAAGACAGTAAAAAAAAAACACATTAAAAAATAAAAATTTCAGATGAAGCATAGAATATAATAAAGTGAAAAATTATACCATGTCTAAGTCCATGCCCAAAGGAAACTGGAAACTACTGGCTCTAGATAATGCTGTATGAGAATGGTTTCTGGCTCTAGATAATGCTGAAGGAGGTCGGTTCAATAAGCGATTCCTCAATGATGTTCTAGCAGCAGGAACTTGAGCCTGGGCTCGTCTCCTATTTGAAGGGTTCTGAAAGGACTGTGGCTGGGGTTGTCTATTCGCATGCATTGTAGCTGAGCTTCTCTGCATAAAATGCAAAAAAGGTGTTGCATAAAATCAGAGAAGTCAAAATAAGAATAGTTTAATAATTTTGGCAAATTATTTTTCAAAGTACAACGGCATGATTCCAATTTTGCAGGATGGGACGAGTTATAATTTTATGAATTTTAAAATGGAGTCCAAATTTAAATGGACTAGAAGTCCAAGCACTCTTGGGTTTAAGATTACTATTGAATCCATAAATACCTAACTTATAATGCCTTATTGTTCAGTTTTCCTGAGTTGTCCGATGCAATTCAAACCCATGTGTGATGTTTAAGAAATTCCAGGTATGATACTTATAATCTTTTATCTTTCCTTTTATTCAAATTCTAGCTTTTCCATAAAAGCTTCAGACTTGATCTTGTTTCATAAAGCTATTCCCAGCTGGACCACATCATTTAGGAAACAGAGCTCCAAGAAAAAGAGGCAGAATTTTTGTACTTGTTTAAACAAGAACACAAGGCTCATCAGATTTTTCTATCAAGTTAACAATGTACAAATTCATCTTGATGATTGTGACAGGAAAATCATTGATGAAAGCTGTTTCAAGGCTAGGCAAATCACTGATAAAGAGGCACACTTACAAGACGTAGTCTAGGGTGATTTTGACTAGAAGCATTGCGGAAAGCATCCTCCTCCTGCTGCAGTACCCATGCTATATTTTCATCAATCTGTTAAAAGGTCAACAAATGTGAAAGGCTGACAAACAAAGTGTACAAATAACAAATTAATATTATAACATCAAAAGGAGGGGAAAGAAAGAATCCGGTTAAAAGAGAACAAACCTCACTGCCTCCAAATATTGGCGTCTCATGATACAATTGTTCTTGGAGTTCACGAGCCAAAATTTCATCTGCTTCCACTTGTCTTGCCCTGGAATCTGAATCATCATTCATGGAACCTAATCCTGGAGAGGAGTGGTTTCTCCTTTCAGGTAACAACTCATCAATTTCATAAATTGGTTCCAAAATACCCTGATGTTGTCTATTTAAGGTTCTGGATGATCTTGAGCTGGATGACGCCTCAGATGAACCCAGGAACAAGATTTCAGAGTCATCAGGAACCATTGTAGAGCATTCACTGTGATTTCTTGAAGTCAGTCGATGTTTCTTTTGCCTTTTACTATGTATATTATGATGGGATTGACTTTTTTGATTGAGCCCAGACACAGGCCTGGAAGCTGTTTGGCCTTCACCCTGATCTCCAGAATCACTTGCAATCTTGGTAACATTTCCATTCCCACTATTTCTTCTTAACACTCTGTTTCCATGCTGCTCATCAATAAAACATCCATCTGCACCTTCTATTTGACATATGTTCTTTGCACGGTTGCGTGTACCTCTCCAACCACCTAATAATGCATCTCTGCTGGCATCACTGGTTTCATTAGCTGCCTTACTATTAGCCCCACAACTGCAGCAGAAACATAATATGCTATCCGGGCTTAGGATATAAGTATTCCAAAAGATCAAGAAGCCTAAGTTGACCACCAAGACAGAAAATAGATAGATATACCCACCAGTATATGTAAGGATCAGAAGAAGAGAATAATAAAAATGTAAAATGATAATATAAGTTCAATAGAATGATATTCTCTATCACCTATATAATACATCAAAGTTCAGTAGACAGTGCTATCAATAAGACTAAGATAGCTCATTCCTAAATAAATTAGTCCATTAGTTGAGGTGGGAAAAGGAGACATCCAACCAAAAAGTGCACCACAGATAATTACCTGGTAGAAGCATGACCAATCTTTACATTTGGCTCCATTGATGTAGACTGATGAAACACCAACCCTTTTCCTTTTGCTCTATAACAATTATTCTCTTCACCTACTATGTCATTGATATCTACCTCAGATGGACCATCAGAAACCATGCTACTGCAGTGATCTTTTCCAACATTGGTGGAACCAACTCGGTGACTGTCAGCTAATTTTTTTGCACTAGTGGCTATATTATGTGGAGAAATACATCCATTTCGCACCAATCTTTTTCGTCCAGTTACTTTTGGTGAAATAACAGAGACATGAGGAGAAGAGATTTGTTTTTCAATTTTTGGTTGAGAACCACCAGTGAGATCAATCCCTTTTCCATCATTTATGGTCAAACCAAAACCGTTACCTGCATTCACACCTATCTTTTCCTTCCCTTTAAAGGCATTGTTGGATGTCGTAGGGGCAAAATGTAAGTTGGAGCCACCATTAGATGATACCTGAACATCTCTTGTCTTTTCAGACTGCAGAGTTTTTGATGCCCTGCATAGAAAAGCCATGTCAAATAGAGCTTCCTCTTCTATATGAACACGTGATCTTGAAGGAATTTTAGTAGACTCGGGTTTCCTTTTGTCCGTATGTTGCATTCCAATAGAAAGTCGAGTTTCAGGCTTGGAGTTATAGGCCATTGTTCCTCTTCCAAATAAAGGAGCATTCTTGGAAGGACAGGAATTTTCTGATGGAGACAAAGCAACAGACTTACTGTGAGGCTCAAATCCAGTCATCTTGCCAGCAATTCTTTGAGGATTCAAGTGCCCATTTTCACTGCTCCTAGCCCCCGGCTGATTCAAACATTCTTTATCCCTAAAATCTGTTCTTGAAGGACCAGCTACTGATGAATTACTTTCTTTTCCTGATTGTGCACCATTAATATGCCGTGCAGCTAATCTATCAGGAGTATCAGGTACATCCACTACCTGGTCAATGTTCATCTCCTCCATGCCCTGTCATTTAAAAAAGAGAGTCCAGAGAATAAACATTTATCTTTCACCTAATCCAAATACTAAATGGTAACTAAAGAATATAGGAAACTGCAGTTTAAAACACCTCCATATAGATGTTCAACAAGCAAATGCACAAATATAAGAAAAACCACAAATTCAGACATGCAGAAAGAAATAAAAGCAACTATTGACTGGCTGCAGTCTCCTGCAGAAGCAACATGCCAAATGCTAGGCCAAAAATAAGGTATTGCAGAAGACCTGAATCAACTAATCTCAACATGCACAATCACAGAATCTATTTAGGAGAATTGTAACAGCATCTACACTCAAAACCTTAATGAAAGAGTGAAACCCAAAACAGAGGAGACCAATAACATCAGAAGTACAAAGAGATTCTAAGTGTGATTTGGAAAAGCACTGAATGATATTGACAGTGCTGGAATTGTTCAGACGTACAATGCTCATAAAAACACATACAGAGGCACATTTGCAGACACAACTCCCTTGTAGATATGCAAACACAAAAAGGCCCTTCATTAGATTCCTTAAAATGCTAAATTTGGGAAATAACCTTGCCCAACAGCAACAAGAAAATTCCATAAATTTTTCAGGCTCTCGAATCCCTAGATTGGTATCTAAAGAGATGCAAACAAAACATAAAATCCAGTTCAAGGAAAGTACTTAAATCACAATTAGCCAACAGAAATTATACCCTACAATGTACTAAATCAGATTCAATTCCACTAAATCACATGGGATATAAGTGATACAAGGAATTGCCTGCATAATCACATCAAAGTTAATGATTCAATGATAAAAGAATGCTACTTTGACAGTCAGCCAACAATATAACCAATACCGAGGAAGAGGGAAAAAAAGGTTTTCGATTAAGGAAGGGCTACTTGAACTTAAACCTCCTCTTTGAAGGAGATATATAACTGACGATTGAACCAAAATCAAAGTAATATATATATATATATATTTGATGAACACAACACCACTGGATAATAAAATTAACTGCAAAATTATTATGACACAAGAAATCAAAAACTGATTTCTATCTGTATCAACTAAATCAATGATCAATCAGGAAATGGCATGATAAGAAACTTAAAACAGCTAAGAGAATAGGAATAAATAGGGAAATTTTGTGTTTCAAATTTGAAAATTCGAAGAACATTAACCTAAAAACACCCTAATTAAAAAATGTAATTTAGAAAACTACGAATCATACAGTAATTAGATATCAAAGAGCTAATATTAAAAAAAATGAAAACTTTTGAAGCTTGAAATTATTTAAAGAAATTATGAAATTGGATTAATCAATTAATTAAGGAAATATTTACCTGATATCGATGTTATCTTAAAATCCAACACTTGCTTTAAAAAAATTGAAAAAGAAAAAATCCCAATCACAGAGAAGAGTCTCTGCAAGACAATTCCATGCGCTTGTGCATCCTATCCCCTCCTCCCTGCGTGGCTATTCAGGGGCGCTATGGATCGAGTCGACCGGGTTCGGGTCGGTTTAACAGTATCTAGGTTCTAGGATGTGCCTTGAAACCCACATTATAAGAGTTTATGTTAGCCCAATATCAATAAGATAAATGGAAAAATTATTATTTAATTTTTTATTTTAATAAAATTAATTATTTGATTTAATATTTTAAAAATATATATTATTTAACTTTTTGTTAAGTTTTTTTATTATTTATATTATTTAAATTATTATTTAATTATTTTATTTTAAAAAAATTAATTAATTTTTATATTTTAAAAAAAATATTTTTTAGTCTATTTATTTTAGTAAAGGTAATTAGCTTACTCATGTGTTTTAAAAAATATAATATTTTAAAAAATATAATTTTGATAAAAATAAAAATTTTACTATATGGAGATTAAATTTAAATTTATATTTTTTAATTTTCAATTTTTTGAATATTATTTTTATATTTTTTTAATAAAAAATAATTTTTCTTAATTATTTATAAATTTAAGAAATTAATTAATTTTTTTGTGTAAATAACTTATATCATTTTTACCCATAGATTAAAACAATTGAAAAATGAGGAGGAGAAAGAGTGGATATAGAGGAGAAGAATATGAAAGGAGAAAAATAAAAGAAGATAAGAGAGAAATAAGAAAGAAATAATTAGAATAATTTAAATATAAAAAAATAATTATAAAAATAAATAATTAACAATATTAAATAATATAAATTAATTATTTTTTTTTAAATATAATAATTAACCCATTAGTTTCATTAAAGTAGAGAATTAAATAGTAATTCAATTACTATTAATTAATAAAAAATTGATAAAAGTATTAAATAATTTAATAAAAATTAAATATAAAAATTAAATAATTTATTTTTTAAAAATGTAAAGGTTAAATAATTAATTTTAATAAAATATAATATTAAATACTAATTTCCCAAAGATAAATCCCAATTTTGATGTAGAGCTGTATGCGTAGGCTCACGGGACAAGTTGCTTTCCGCAACCACATGTTGCAGTAAGGTTGTACACGGTGTTTTAAAAACTAAGCTGAATTGGAGAATTGTAAGATTGAATTTATTTTGATATTTTAATTTAATTTTAAAATTGAATCGAGAATCAAATTTATATAAATATTTTTTTAGATGTATTATATATTTTTAATATAATTATATATATAAAATTATGAACTATTATATTTTATTTTTTTATATTTTTTTAATAATTTTAATTATAAATATATTAAATTACCTTATTATTCTTAATTATAAATATATTATTATCTTATATTAATATATATATATATATATATATATTAATTCTTAATTATATTTGTATCTTATAGTTAAATATTATATTATTAGTAAATAGTTAAAATGTATATTATATGATATATTTATACTATTATATTATATAATATATTTAATTATAAATTATATATGCATCTTATAGTTAAATATTACATAATTAAGGTATATTTAAAATATGTATTATATGATATATTATATATTAATAACTCGATCCAAAATTTAAATGCTAATTTAAGTATAAATTTTTAAGAAAATAATTACATAAAATTGTTTTAAGAATCGAGAAACAAACCAAAATTGTACCGAATCGAACTATAATCGAAGAACTAGGAACTGTACTGAACGGAAACGAAACAATGAAAAACCGAACTGGAACTGTATTGAAATTTCGATTCGGTTTTTGTTCCTAAGCAAACCCCAAACTGAACTGGAATCGAACACCCCTACATTGCAGTTTCAAAACACACGCGTAGTCAATGCATTAGATTAGTCTAACATCCCTCTTCACATATGCATAGTCTCGTTGTAACACTCCTAATTTTTAAATAAATTATTTTATCAGTAAATATTATATTTTATTTTATTTAAATTTTGAAAAATTATTTGATGTAACACCCCAAAATTTTAATTTTTATGAGCATTTTGGTATTTTAATTTTATTTAAATTTTAGGAATTTTTTTTGAGATTTTTCGGATTTTAAAAATCGGGTTCGATTTTTCGAAAATATAAACTTTGATGAATTTTTAAAAATTAATTTAAAGACCACGTGGCAAAACTAAAAATATATTTGGAGTCTAATTTTTTTTTTTTTTTTTTTTTTTTTTTTTTTTTTTGACCTTTTCTTTCCCGAGTAAAAAGTAAAAAAAAAAAGTATCCATTGAGCGGTTTGTCCAATTTTTTGCTTCTTTTTTTTTTATTTTTTCTTTTTTCATAATTTTCTAGCGCTTAAATAGGATTAAAAAATCAAAAAAATTCGTGTAGTAGAAAGAAAATTACGATTTTTTTTAATAGCTAGTAATATATTAAGGACCGGGGGCAGCAAGTTTTATAATTTTTAGAGCTTGTTTAAAATGATCAATAATAAGGAAAATAATAATTTTGGATATATGGATTTTGAATATAGAAGTGTAGAAGGTTTGAGCCAGTATTGGTTTTCTTTGTTTGTATTGAGTCAAATTTATTAAATGATTGTAATAAAATTGAATATTAATTTTAATTGTAATTTCGATATTATTATATGTTCAAGCATGCCCATTTATCACTTATATGCATATATTAATGTAGTTAAACTCTAGGCACGATTTATGTTCCATTCATAATCATTGATGTGCATGGGATGTTGTGTGGTAAAGCGTGATGTGGTGTGGACTATGGATGACCCTCGATTTGGTTATTAAAGTGGAAGTCAGAATTAGTAATTATTTGTGTTTTGATTTAAGAGAGCCATATGTTATGATTGATAGTGTGAGTGCTCCAAATTACCTCTTTGATGTTATGATGTGAAAATGTTGTTGATGTTGCATTTCACTCTTGCATTAGTTCTAGATAGTTATAGAGATTATGGTTAAAATTAATATTTTACAGGATAGTTGTTTATCAATGTTTGTGTAATTTTATTAACTCCTAGAATTTTCGCATGTGTTAAAAGTATTTATTTGATTTTATATTATTATCATGTTAACATATAATGATATGTATGTTTGATGGATCGATGAGGAGGCCGCTCTCCATTATTTGTTTTATCTGAGCCAATTGAGTATTTATTATGTTTTGATATTGGGCCAAAATGGGCCTAGAGTTTGGGTTAATGAGAGCTAGGGGCTATTTGAAATTTTTCGGATTTTAGAAATCAGGTTCGATTTTTCGAAAATGTGAAACTTAGATGATTTTTTTAAATTAATTTAAAGACTACGTAGCAAAACTAAAAATATATTTAACCTCTATGAATTTTTCTAAATTTTTTTTTTGAAATTTTTAAGTCTCATTTTTTATCCCAGGGGAGAATAAAAATTCAATTTCGGGTATCCTGAATTGAACAGGTCTAATCGAGCCGGATCGGTCAGACCGGCTGAATCGAGCCGGATCGGTCAGACCGGCTGAATCGAACCGGCCCTTTTCCTTTTTCTTTCCTTCTCCCTCGCACGACTCGACTCCCTCTCTTCCCTTCCCTTTTTCTCTCTCCTCTCTCCTCCTCACTGCCGGCTGCCGCCACCCAACCCTTCCCCTCACGCCGGCGACCAAGCTAGTACCCTTCTCCTTATCGGCCGTCGCTTGGAATCACTAGAAAACGCGCCCCAAAACTCCCCTTCGCGGAGCGCCGTTGCAACTTCCCGAGCTTATTCCAGCCGATCCGGCCACTGATTGTATCGAGTCTTGTCCCAAAACTCATCTACACATTGATAGCTTTCCATAGACACCAAGAACACCAAAATCCATCTAGCGATTTGTCCAATTTTTATCCGGGAAGTTTTAGCCCATCTTGATTTTTGGGCTAGATTTCTCATAAATTGTGAACCCTAAGAAAAATTCAAGAGTACCAGAGTCTCCCCTCGGCAAGAGCCTTGCGGCAATACCCATTTCGAATTTTTCTGACATCATTTTTTGGTGGGTCCTACGGAACTTCACAGTACCTTTTCCAAGCACTAAATGAGCTTAATAAATTACGTAAAAATTATGTACTAACCCTCGTATTGTGGGCTTCACGTTGGTACCTTCAATTCGGAGAAATTCAACAATTGCTCGGGTTTGTAATTTCGAGCCGGGCAAGCAGACTACCAAAAAAGTTTTAGAATTGGGTTGAAATTATAGGCTACCCTACCATTTTCAGATGTTTCAGACGTGTCCCAAGGTCGGAATTGACATGGGTAAACTTGAACCTTACTTTTTCTTAATTATCTAGTGCTTGATTACGATTAAAAATCTATAAAATATTCGTGGTAGGTTAAAAAATTATAATTCCTTTTGCATTAGCTTAATAATATTCTAAGGACCGCAGGGCAAAATTTTAGAATTTTTAGAACTCATTTGGATACTTTTTGCAAAATGGTTAATAATAGGGACTAAATTGTACTTTTTTAAATTGTGGCTGTTGACTGTTTGGATGGGCCCAAGATGGGCCATGTGATGTGATTGAGTTGTAGATGTGTGACTTGTGGATATAGAAGTGTATTTTGAACCATTTTACAGGTTGGGTAGGTCTTAGGTATAGTGAAGATTCTGCCAGATTTTCGGCACGACTTAGGGCGTCTTTGGTCATTTCTAAACTTGTATTGAGTCAAATTTATTAAATAATTAAAATGAAATTATCAGATGAGCTGGGAAAGCCTTCCTCCTCCGCCCAACTATCGCAGTGACCTCGGTTTATGTCTGCGAGTAAAATATTAATTTTAATTATAATTTCAATATTATTATATGTTCAGGTATGCCCATTCATTACTTATAAATATGTATCTATGTAGTTAAATATTAGGTACATTTTATACTACATTCTTAATTGATGAAATGCCATAGATGCTGTTTATGATAATTTGGAGCAGTGTGCATGCGTTGGTGTGCGTGTGGTGTGTAGTATTGGATATGAATAGGATGGGTAGACGCGACTTGAGAGATACTCACTGGGATCCGGTCCTTTATGGATAAGTCGGGGTAGGCACGGCTCGAGATGATCTCGCTGGCTCTCGCATTTGGTTTATCAAGCGAAAGTCTGGCTTGAGAGACACTCACTGGCAGAGGTTGGATTAAGAGAGCTGTACAGGGGATCAGCTCTAATATATATACTGTTTGAACATTATTGGGTGTGTGAGTGCCCCAAATTGCCTTTTTGCTGTTATGATGTGATATGTATCAAAATTTCGATGGTGTTGCATTCCACTCCTTATGATGCATTAGCTCTAGGTAGCTATAGAAATTGCAGTTAAAATTGGTATTTTACTCTCTGAGTCGAACACTCACTCCTGTTCACCTTATTTTTCTAAGCTACAAGAGGATTACTTGTTGTGACTAACCTGCTCATCTTCTTCGCATGTCAATTAGTAATATCTAATGTATTTTATATAATTAGCTAAAATTTTAGACTCCACTTGTGTTAGGAGTATTTTATTCAATTTGGGACTGTAATATAATATTATGTTAAATTTGTAAGAACATTAAATGCATGTATGTATGAGTGTGATTGGATTGGATGAGGGAGCTGAGCTCCCATTTGATTTATGACACGATGAGTATATGGAGGGTGAGCTGAGCTCTCCAAATTGTTATATATTGTGTTTACAGGTCAGGCGAGTCAAAAACCCCCTGTTGTATGGTCCAAATTATGGCTGTACTCTATCCGGTTGAATTCTTGAAATTGAGCTTAAAATGAGCCTTAGTAATGGGTTAAGAAATAGTTCAAATTACTACCAGCCTCGGGAGCTTTAAGCTAGTCTAAGTCCTAATGCCGGTCCAGCCCATAGGTTGGGTCGTGACACTCATTT
The DNA here is from genome assembly GCF_030052815.1 of Hevea brasiliensis. Taxonomy (NCBI): domain Eukaryota; kingdom Viridiplantae; phylum Streptophyta; class Magnoliopsida; order Malpighiales; family Euphorbiaceae; genus Hevea; species Hevea brasiliensis. Next base: position 70,346,126 of record NC_079507.1, on the reverse strand, counting down.
TCTACTAGTAGTTAGGAATAAAAATAGGTCAAATTTTTAAAAGTATTCGATTTGATTAAACTTAATTTTAGTAATATAATAAAGATTCAAATTTGAAATTTAATATTAGTGATGAGTTTGAGTTGAGTTCACATTTTACATATTAGATATCCGTTATTCGAATTTATTTATATAAATATTTAATTAAATGTAAAATATATATTTTTTATAATAATATCTATAAATTTTTATATACTTTATTTTATATAAAATAAAATTAAAATATTTTATAAAATTATTAAAATTTTAAAATATATATTATTAACAAAAATAATTTTTTATGTAAAATTTTAATTAAAATATATAAAATTAAATGAATTTAAATATTTTTAGATGATAATAATAATCAGATTTAAAATGAATTTAAGTAGTTGAAAATAAATTTTAAAATTATTAATCAGATTCAAATTTGATAAAATAATTTTTACAGATACTTTTGCTGTTGCCATTAGCCATTTCTCCGTCTCTAATTCAACTGTTAATTTTGAAGCCCAGTCTAATTGATAGAAAGTCTCCAATATGCATCAAGAGTGAACATTTCTATGCCATTCGCGAACGAAAGGGAAAAGTGCCCATAAAGAATCCTTGTGCAAAATACGAATTGGGATACGATAAGAAATTATTTTAAATATTATTTAAATAACAATTTGAAAAAGACTATTTAACCATCTAATTAACATATTTAAAGAAACAGTAACATAAAACAGACTCTGTGTACCCCTGAACCATTCATGTCACACATTCTGCTTAGTGCTTATATCCACTCACGCATTTACTCTCTCGGACCCATCTTCAAGTGCAGAGGTAACTTTGATTGTTGAGTGCCATAATCAAGAATTATAGCAGCAATCCAGATTCTCCTTAATAAGAGATTATTACCGCGAATACTATAAGCAGAGCCTCACTTTACTCGATTCAAGCTTTAAAAAGAGGAGTGATTGCCTTGAGCTGCACAAATATTTAAATAGAAGAGGAGGTGTTCTCGTCTTTCCATGCGTTAAGTGTTACCGCATTATGACGAACGCACTTGAGATTGTAGACATCCAATGAATTGCCTATAAATTCTGAATAGATGTCAAAATTTTATTGAGAAGATTACATGACACAAAGAAAGCAAATACATAGAAAGTAATAAAAATTTCACAGACGAAACAATAGTTGAAGGGCCAAATGAAAATCCTAGTAAGAGCCAGAATAAGTTGCCCGATACAGCAGTCTGGCAAGCAAAGATTTGTGCTTCCATCGCACTCTACAGTCCTAAACATTGTCCTCTCCACTACTCATCAGTCACACATCCCCTGGAAGCTGATTGTACGTTCTTGATGTACTGGAAATGAACAAGACAAGGTTCTTTATTAAAGACATCAACCAGATATATGGAAAATGCATCATTGAGGTCATTTCTTCCTTACCTTGTACAAAACTCCACATGTAGCCTTATATGGAGGGGGAGTCCAATTCTTTCTTCGTTCTTCCATTTCCTGGTCTGTTACATCAACATCTATTCTCCTCTCTCGGACATCAATTCTGATGATGTCGCCATTTCTAACGAGACCAATTGGACCACCTTCCTGTAGATAATAAGCAAAATGCTCTTTCACAACTTTTCAAAATCAATTCACATGCCAAGATTATTATATTTCAATCAGTGTTTTAATAACACAGAGTGTGAGCCGCATCATGCCATCAAGGTACACATAACTGTCCAAGTTGCATGTTGAAACACTAGTTTTCTCTGCTTAACTAACATTTAAAATAACTGATAATTATGACATAGACATTCCAATATCCCAAACCAGAAATAAAATAAACACCAAATCTACACAAGTAATGAAAAGGAAATGCACCTGTGCTTCGGGGCATATATGACCAACAACAAATCCATGAGAACCTCCTGAAAACCTACCATCAGTCAACAATGCACAATCCTGTAGGATTCAACAGAAAATGAAATGAAACTGTCAAGTTAAATGCAAAAATATTTGTACTTTCTGTTAACCAAAAAAATCACCCAAGAGCATCAACAGGCTGCAGATTGAATGCAGGGGGAAAAAGAATCATTTAGAAGACAAGAGACCAGAAAAGGAAAGTGCAGGTGCAAAAATATTTACATTATCAATGAGGTCAATGAGTTTAGCTTTGAAGAACCTATTGGTGATCAAGGATTCAAGGTAAATGCCAACTTTATTTTAACATAAAAGAAAAATAAAAAATAAGTCAACTGTTAAGATTAATCAAGTAATATGCCATCTCGCAATTCAACAAACCAGAAAATTATATGATTTAAGTCAATTCATGACTACACTAGACCACCAATTAAGAAGCAGAACTCAGATTTCATATTAATATACCTTCCCGAGACCAGCTCCCATGATTGCACTTGTTGGAGTTAGCATTTCAGGCATGCCTGGTCCTCCCTTAGGCCCCTCACCTCTTATAACTACTACTTTCCCCTGGCAAATAACGTGTACAAGCCAAATTAGATATTATAGCTCCATATGTAAGTTCCACATTAAATTATTGTAGTCACAAAAACAATAAACTGGGCAGTAATCCAATGAAAAAGTGATATAACAATATGTTCAGATAAATCTTAGACAGGCATAAACTTTTAAAAATGCAGATGAGAGGTGGTCCAGAGGGAGCCCTTTGTTCAAGAATCAAACTTCTACTGGTTTTCTTGTGATGTACCATAAGCAACAAAGATGGCATAGCTGACAGATGGAATCTAAAACATAACTTCCAGTGCCCCAAAAACTTTTATGTGCAAGATTTTTACTAATGGAGATGTAGGAGAAAACCTTTTCATGTCTGTAATTGATTAATTAGAAAAATGCATTTTGTTAAATCAATTATCAATTCAGTAAGGGAGAGAGAACAGTGCAGGCTTGTCTCTCCAAAACCATGCGAATGTAAAAGAAAGATAGGACTATCTCCAGATTTGGGTGCTAATATGGAAGTGCTATTACAAGTTAGGAGCAATTGGCGACAAAGGATAGAACGGTCAATAATCAGCCATTCAAACCCAACAAAAAGTATTACATAGGTAACTCCAGCACTAACTTTTTTATAATAAAAAAAAATACAAAATAACTATGGCTTTCCTCATAACCAACCAACCAATTGCTTTTCCAAAGAAGTGGCCAAAATGCCCCAAAATCAGTTCTGATAAATAAGAACCAACATTTTGAATCTAATCCCTTTTAAATTTCCAGTTGTTCTGCTTCAATAGCTATCAGAAAAAAGAGTGAAGAGTTTACAAGCATGCTGTCAATCCTGTGAAGTTCAACAACCTTTTAAGGCCCTCTAAAATTTTGGGCCTGAATTCAGTACCAATCGGTTATGTAACACAAGGAACTGGTGACGGGGATAAAGGGTACAACACACCAATATGCTTACCTTAAAATTCATAGGATTTTCCGAGATAGCTGCAAGCATAGCTTCCTCTCCTTCAAAGACAAGTGCAGGACCTGGAGAATTGTGTTTGTTTCATTACATCAGTCTTCGCACAAAATGATAGCTAAAACCCTAAAACAAGTAGCTGGACATGGGTCATCAAGAAACAGAAAATAGCACCAGAGAAATAGAGTCCTTCTTTTCCAGTGATTTTTGCTACAGAACCCTCTGGTGCAAGATTCCCTCGTAATATTTGGATGTGACCTGTTTTCTTGATGGGGTTCTCCAATGGCCTTATTATGTCCTGCAAGATAAAAGGATGATGAGAAAGTAATAGTTTTGTCCTCAAAATAAAAACGTTTCCTCAGCAACAAAAATAAGAATAGAAACAAAAGATGCCATCCCACCTGTCCCTCAGACAAAGGTGGGCAGTTTTGCACATTTTCAGCCAATGTCTTCCCAGTCACTAAAGAGGAAATGTATCAAGTTAGTGTTGAATTTCTACATACGAAATTGCCAACTGAAAACTTGCAAATGTTAATTGATGCAGAAAGATATTCATACAATTCCAATTTTACATACCAGTCAAACAATCCCCATCCAGAAAACCATGTTCCAAAAGATAGCGAAGGACTGCAGGTGTTCCTCCAATCTGCGAAGAGAATTATTTGTTTGGACAGGATGACCAACAAATAAAGTCAAACAAATGTTACAAATGTTAGCTAAATGTAAGGTGCCAGAAGGGATGCAAGGTCATTGATGACACTGATAAGAAATAGATATTTAAAAATCTGCACCTTATGCACATCCTCCATGACATATTTACCACTAGGCTTTAGATCTGCAAGGAATGGAACCTCATCGCTAACCTTCTGGAAATCTTCAAGTGTTAACTCCAGTCCAACAGACCTGCCAAGATCTCATGAGCTCCATATGATGCAGTTATCAACGGTATCCAGGGAATACTATCCTTACCTGGCAATTGGAATTAAGTGTAACACAGCATTGGTAGACCCACCCAATGCCATGACAACAACCATTGCATTACGTAGTGACTGAGGAGTGATAATATCTTGTGGTTTCAAGTCCATTTTCAATAATTCTAAAAGATACTTTCCAGCTAAACGGCACTCATCCAACTTCAATGGGTTTTCAGCAGGTATTGAAGAGCTGTGAAGAAAAATCAAATAAAATGTCAACAAACTGTTAGCAAACAACAATCTGAATGATTCTACGAGGATGTGCAGACCTGTAAGGAAGACACATTCCCATGGCCTCGATAGCAGAAGCCATTGTGTTAGCTGTATACATTCCACCACAAGCCCCTGCACCAGGGCACGAATTGTGGACTACATTTTTTCTATCCTCATCACTTATAGAACCATTTACGTATTCTCCATAAACCTGTGACAAGGGATATATTATTAGAAAATAACACAGAGAGAGAGAGAGAGAGAGAGAGATAGAATTAGTGACAAAAGTGGAAAACTTCACAACAAAAATTTTCCTTTTTCTAATATAAAATATGTTCATGTTTTGCATTTAGCGCGTTAAGCTTTATTGCTGCATAAGCAATGGCCTTATTCACAAAGTATTAAGTAGTACAAGTTACATTATGAGTGCACTTAATTATAGAATATAAGTACGTCCCTAATTAACAAAATTTTCACAAATTCAAGGTCTCAAAGCATCATATCCACGTCCAAGCATTCTAATGTAGTAGAGGGTAAAGTGAAGAGCAAAGTAACTAGGATTGAAAGTAATACTAGATGATGAATCAATTGTTAAGTTCTAGATAAAATGACAACCCTAAGCATGCCAATCATATCCAATGTCATAAATGTTGTCCTGCATAGGAATAGTGTGAAACATAGCTACATTCTCATTCCAAGCACACCTTCTCCCCAAGTGTGAATCATTATGGACTATGTTTTTAGTAGTCAAATGTATGAAATAGTCCAATAATCTGTTCAGTAAACATGTGAATTTATGCTAACTGTCTATCATGTCACTGGAACCTCATTGAAGATTAAAAAGACAGCGAGTTAAGATATATAACGTCATTCACGCTGACACCATAAATATGTTTCGTATCTATCATACGCAATCTGCAGCCACAATAATATCAAAGCAGAAAATTGAAGCATACCTGAAAGGCAGATATTATATCATAAGAATGACCATTATAATGTCCGGGCTGCAATAGGGAAAATAAAGGATTAAATAAGTCACCTGAAAAAACTGTAGAAAAATTTGAATAAAAAGCACAATAGGCACCCTTATCTAATGCTTTTAATGGAAGGAAGGGTAGAAAGGGATTTATGGCATGCCAACGTCAAAAAATGTGGGTTTATATCTAATAATCAGAAAATGATTTTAAACATATTAGAACTTTCAGCTTGGAAGAAAAAAATGATATCTCATACCTTTATGGTTCCACCATAAACCATAATACTAGGTCGATTGAGCCTCCCCATTGCCATAATTGTACCTGGCATCTACAAGAATCAAAAGAAGTAAATTCAACATAATTGAACAAAACAAACTCTGCAACATAAAACCTACTGCACCGGAACCAAATGCAAAAACTCATACTGATACGGGCTAAAAATATATGCCCTAAAAGATGATGACAAGTGACACTACAAATTGCCTAACAGGACACTGATGTCCGATGTGAGAGTGTTCCACAACAAAACCTGATCTAGTGTCCCTACTCCGACTTCCCCAACCTGAATTAGTAGACTCGACTCCAATTCTTGCATCTTCAAAGGACATCGGCCCAAAAATAATCTTACCCTTAAGGTAAATACACGTGTCAATATTCTCTGCATCAATATGAAAGTTGAGAAGTCTGATTAGAGAGATCAGCACCTATTGCTGACTTAAACAGTCTCTGAAATACCACCTTAATCCTCCTAACTTGAAAAAGACGCTGAGCACAAGCCCAAATAAGTGGGACCCATAAGATCCGCCTACTCCTGACATAGCAAAGTCCACAAGAAAACTCAAACAATATAGTTGTTCAACTACTTGTCACTTCCTCATAACATGTGTCTAATTCTTGTCAGCCAGAATTTCCGGACATACCTAAGCACCACAAGAGGCGCCACCCATCCCAAGGACCATGCCGCTTACAGTTATAAATACTTCCATCCTCAACACAGGTATGGGGGAGGATCCATAAGAGAAAATCTTCAATCATTTCAAATTCAATCATATGTTCTCGACTCTTTCAATATATAGTCACTAGACTAATTTAACCATTAGAGGTGTTCTCTACTCTTTCAATACATATTCACGAGACTAATATAACCATTGGAGGCTCCGCGTCTGAGGCCCGCTTCAGCAATAACCCTCCATTCATCTTGCAGGAGTTTAGGCATCACCGCACCATCATTCCTCACATCCACCCATTCACAAAGACAACTACTACATGCCCCTCTCTGGAGAACCCAGAGCAAGTTATACTTGACATACAGAGTTTTTACCACATCGGTCATCACTTATAATCAATAACAAAAATCAGTTCTTATCAACAACTCAATGCACCAGAATGTTGCATTTAAATCAAAGCCCTCAAACCAACCCCCGCCGCCGCCGCCCCCCCCAACAAATAGGACAAAATAGAGATCATATTCATAATTTCATATCAGTCACAAATAGAACATTTACAAATAAACTTTACGTTTTAGCCAGATATCTAAACCAATGAAAACCTTAAATTATAAAACATAAGATACAAAAAAAAGCACCAAAAAAAAAAAGAAAAAGAGGATATCATTGAATAAAACAAAATCACCCCTTGCACTCAAAGCCAGTAAAAAGCTCATCAAACAGAGCTGCCCAGAAAAGTTCAGATAAACTCCCGTAGTTGTCAACAAATATATATGGTTTTTTAAGTAGAAGACTGCAATATATGGTAAAACAAAATATTTCAGCCAAAACCCTGAAAACCTCACCAAGAATCCCCCAACATTTACACCAATAAACACCAAAAAATAGCTTCTACACCATCAGCAATCAACATTCATACTGAAACAGAGCTTCCAAAAGCAGCACAAGCACAATCAGGCATTTCAGTAAAAACCATAGATAAAAATTAAACTGGGAAAAATCTTACATTTTTATCGCAACCAGGGATGGAGATATTCCCGTCATACCACTGAGCACTCATGACAGTCTCAATACTATCCGCAATCAAATCTCTACTTTGCAAGCTATAACACATCCCTCTAGTTCCCATAGAGATAGCATCGCTGACCCCAATTGTGTTAAACCTGAAGCCAACCATCCCTGCCTCTTTCACTCCTTCCTTAACAGCCTCTGATAGCCTCAGCAAGTGCATATTGCAAGTGTTCCCTTCGTACCAGACTGAGGAGATACCTATCTGAGGTTTATTGAGGTCTTCGTCTGATAGACCAACTCCATGGAGGATTGCTTGTGACCCGCCTTGGGATTTGGGCTCAGTGATGCGAGAACTGTACTTGTTCAGTTTGTGAGCTACGGTAGATGCCTGTGAAGGGTCTGTGGCAACAACAGGCTGCGATTGTGCTACAACGCGGAGAGACGAGGGGCGTGTCAAGAAATGGGGCTGACTAATGACGCCATGGAAAGGGTTTGCGACTTTGGTTGGGTTGGCACGTGGCGAGACGAAGGTGGATTGCATGGTGGCGCGTGTGAGAGTGGCGGCGTAGTAGTGGGAAAATTGGGGAGGAGCCGAGGAGTAATCGGAGCTTGCAGGGAAAGGGAAAGGGAAAATGTAGGTGCTATATATGCCAAGGTGCACGTGACAAATATGTTGGTGTGGTGCCGTGTTGTGTTTTGCAGCTAATGGGTCCAAGTCTCCACGAGGTCATTAGGGTTTTGCAGATTTGGTAACGTTGATGGTGAACGGATTAAGGAGGGAGAGGGACATTATTGAGATTCAATTTGATATTTTATAATTTTTAAAAATGATTTTAATTTTTTCGAAGGATTTTAATAAATTAAAATTCATTGATTTCAAAATTTAAATTCTCCTTAAAAAAATATTTAAGTCGATCCACATATCGTTGGAGATCTCAAAATAACTATTTCAAAAACTAAAACTTGATATAATTTTGTAGCCAAATATATGGAAATATGTCATTACCAAACTTAGTCTCTCTCAACTGCCTGCAAACTTTTAACTGAATCTATTGAGGGGAGAAATAGGCCGCTGGAATTGGCATGCCACACACGTGTTTTTCTCTTTTAAAAAATAATATTTCTACCTTGGCTAACTGCCAAGGTGGTTGGCCATGCTGTGGCACAACGTGATTTTCCACAAAATTAATTTCCTCGATTAGATACTTCTAAAGCCAAGGGTCCATTTGACCCAGGGGCAGACTCAGGACATTGAATTAGTGGATCAGTAAATTTTATTTTACTTGAGAAATAAAAAAATATATATATATATATATATAATAAATTATTAAAAAATATAATAATGCATGTAAAATTTTTTTATATGTGATCAGAATAGAGTAAAAAATAAAAAAAAAATTATAAAATAACAAATAAAAATGAATATTTGGATATAAAGATGCTACACAAAATTGCAATTCAATATCCATATTAATAAAATGATTGTTAAGTTCTTAAAGTTGCAATTATAATCACATAAAATAACTTCTCTAATTGATCACTTGATAAATTTTTTGTCATAATATTTTTTTTATTTGAATTATAACATAAGTATTCAAACACAATGAATATAAAAATGAAAATTATACGAAAAAGTATCATTATAAAGAATAGTTAAAATGCTACTTAAAATATAATATTAAGAAGATTTTTTATTTTAATTAATTTAAAATTTCACAAAATATATCAAAAAAAAATATTTTTAATTTATCTTTTATACTTATAGTCCATCATCTTTTGTATAATTAAAAAAAATTGAATTAATTATTAATATTTTTAGTAAATTTTTAAATGAGTTCCTTAATGAGTTTTAATTAAAATTTTCATATATAAAATTTTCATATATATATATATATAATTTTTATCAAATTAGTGGGTCAATTGAACCCACTGCTCTCCCCATAGCTCGGCCTATGATTTGGCATTTCCTCTTTTATTATAGAATATGAAATTAAATTTCGAGTTTGCAAGGAACCCAACAAGGTTTGCCTTAATTTATAAGTTATAAAAATAAACTTATCTATTTATTTATATATATTTTTTTACTTACAAGTTTAAAAGGAAAATAAATTGAGAGTGATCAATATTTTATTTTAATACGTATAAGCACTATATTTATAAGTCAGTTTGATCAAATATTTTACAATTTTGTCATTATTTTATTTTTAAAACTTTATCATATATCTTATTATTTTTTATAATTTTAATGATAAATTTACTTATAAGTTATTTTTTATCAAACATATAAATGATTTGTCAGAAAGTTATAATCATTTTCAATGAGTATATAATCAAAATTTTAAATATTTATAAATTTAGATTAGTTTATAAGTATTGTGCTTTTAATTTTTATAACCTATGCCAAGTATCCTATAACTTTATATTCAAAAGAAGACAAAATAAAATAAAAATTATAAAATGACTCTAATATTATTAAATTATAGTTAATATTTTAAAAAAATAACTGAATTCCAGACTTACAACCTTATAATTTTAAAAGTGATTTTAATATTATTAAATTAAAATTCATTAATTTATTTTCTTTAATAAGATTTTTTTTTACAATGAATAATTCATTGCGTACATCCACACTCTACTTCTTAATGATTCATAGACTAATTTTTAATAATTCATACATTAAAATTAGTGTAATCACTATTAATGTTTTCTTTGTAACAATAATTATTTTTAAAGAGAGAATAATAATTGAAAAAAATACAAAATAACTTTCACATTTATTATTGCACGTACATGAAAACCAACATAAGCCTATTGTCCCTTAATAATAATAATAATAATAATAATAATAATAAACTTAACATGGCTCCTTCCGTGTGTCATGGGGTCATTATCCTATGCACTAACGGTGTGTGCAATACCCACAGTCCCTGTTGGAGCGCTTGGCATGACATTCTCCCTTGCCCAGTCTCGTGACAACCTTAGTACGGCTAAGTCACGTCCCTGCATACCCCATCATTGGAGACCTCGGCATGAGGTTGGATCGGTAAGAGTTAACTCTAATGCCACTTATCACGGGTCATTTCTACCCTCTCTTCACCTCAAAAGGTGTGCAATACCCACACGGTCCAATGCCTTGTCTTTCCAATTTGATGCGGGATTGGGGCACCCTGTCTACTACCTATTGGAGACATTTTAGTGCTTCGCCCGACACTTGGATGCTATGCAGTAGGCAAATATAGTGGTAGACATGGGTGGTCTGGTTTGGGGTTAGAACATAAATTGGATCAATGAGCTTAGTTTTAAGAGCTAGAAATACGGGACCAAATTGAAGGGTCCTTCAAGTGTGGTTTCTGGTTTAGATTTCAGTTTAGTTTCAACTATGTTTATTCAGTTTGATTTAATTTGATTAAATTTGATGATTATTTTTCTTTTTTAATGAGAAATCCCAGTACAAGCTTTGATAATCTTGTAGGCCAAGTCTTGTTAGCAGCAATCATAGTTGGCGCAGACCCAGTACCCCAGGTCGATGAGCCACTGTTTGAACTTGCTCTCCGGCACAAGCTAATTTTCCTTCGGCCATCTCCGCGAGGCTGGGCTCACATTTCACCTGCTCAAGGATATTCTTGGCTTATATAAAATAACATCTCCTTGCTGAGGCATTCCTGTCGGCATCTCAGATTGGAATTCTGTGTTTTGGATTGCCCATTCTGGATGCCCTGCAATTTTTGACCAAGTAGAGGCCAAGCTGGGGCTTAAGCCCGAAAAGCTACGAACCACAAGACTTCGGTAACATCATGTCCATTGTCCAGCGCATTTTCCTCAAAAAAAAAAAAAAAAATCATGTGCATTTGTGTGTTGTTTATTTTGGATGAGATGAGGAAGAAGTCACCTGACGATGGGCTTAAATCTCCTGCAGGAGGGCCTTGAGTGAGTTGTGCAGTTTCGCTTTGGGCCTAGGCTCACTGTTGAAACCGTGGTGCCCCACGGTTTGGCGACTTAATAAAGATGCTTAATAAAGATGCTGTTGAGCTGATGTTGACTTGCATGGTCAACTTTTATTGTTATGTCATTTCATGGGTCTTAATATTATTTTTCTTTCGGCTTTGTTGAATTTGATCGAGGTTCTTTCTAGTTTTTAGATGGTACCTACAGGTCTCGGATGTGGTGGGCATTGGCCATTGAATGTGGGAAAATTGTGGTGCAATGGTTCTGTTTGGTTTCATCTTTCACCTTGTAATTGCATTTCTATAAACAAAATCATATGGTAAAAATTTTAAATTTATCACAATTCCACCTGCATCATGTTGTCCAATTGAAAACCCATTATTTTACGAGTGGAATCTGCATCATGATTTCATTATTATTGAAATAAATATTTTTCTACTATAAATTATATATTTTTTAAAACCTGAATTATTAATTTAGACTTTACTAAATATTGCTGATAAAAGTCAGACCAAAATTTTATTCATTTAATCTAGTTGAATTGCTTAGCCAAACTCGATCTCCATACCTAACACAGTGACACGCGTATTATTCTATTTTAAGTTATTCAGCAAAAAAAAAAAAAAAACGCTAGAAATATAATAACGTAATCTCCCATATTTGATTATGTATTTAAATTTTAATTTTTTATTATGACGTAAAAAACAAAAATACCAAATAAAAAAAAAATAGCCTGGCGAAGGTGACCCACTCTATTAAAGCAAAATAAAAAATGATAGACAATTAGTAATAAAAATTATTTTTTCTGCAATTATGCTGAATAAAGCAATAACAATCACCGACAACTACCATGCCACAATCCAAAATGATTGAATTTTATATATGATTTTGGGTCATTTTATTAGGTAATTTTACTAAATTATTAAGTTCTATTATTTTTATTATTTATATTTTTAGATTCTATTTATTTTGTAAAAAATAATTTATATATAAAAAATATTTTTTATAAAAATATTAATAATATATATTTATTTTCATATCTTAATATAATTATAAAATCTATAAAATGAAAATATTTTTTTTAATTAAAAAAATATTTTTAATTTAATTAGAGGAACACCCCAAATAAAATAATCCAATCACGAGGAGAAATTATTGTGACCACATAATTTTTATTTTTATTTTTTTATATTGAATATGTGGCTAGTGCTAAATAACATTACAACATTGTCACAGGAATCTACCAAAAGTTTGTTACGCATGTTATTATTTGGAGGCACCAACACCAGTTAGTTGCAGTTATTTTTGTCATAACAAGCAGCACCGACATGGACCCTTCTTATAAATTAAAGGGAGGAAATTGAAAATATAACTTTTCGAGTGGTGGCGTGATGCTTATATTTATACAAACTGCCTCAAAAGCCTTGCAAAAAGCTTTAAATAAAGGCAATTTGAAATCCCTTTCAAGTGGGACAAAATCATATTGATTTGTTAACTCATTCTCTAAGGGCCATAAAATTGATTAGAAATCATGAATTCGGTTGCTATAGTTAGTGTTATGTAGCTCATTGACCTATGCTTCTGTGGATATGATAGATGGAATTTGCCTAACAAAGACTAGTGCCATAATCATAATAGGGCAATTGGGTGCAATCAATTGGTACCTTTTTTTTTTATTTATTTAATGCTTTTGGGGTTTGGTACTTAGACCAACTTGTCTTTATTTTTGAAGTTACTGTAATTGAACTAATTTTCCATAGTATTTAAATAAAATCAACTGAGGATATCAGATAATCAGTTTTTTTTTTTTTAATTTGGAAATTCTTAATCATTTAAAATAAAGAAAAAAGTTTTTTCTTTTTTGAAACAGGATGGCAAGTTCCCAATTTGCTGGGGCCCACAAGCGGCGTTTCCAGTTCCCGTTTTGGACTCTTCTCTCTTACTTCTCTTCTATAATTTTCCCTTCTCTTGCCCTTTCTCTGACCTGTCCCTGTGGCGGACATATTATTAATAAATTAATTAATTAGTAATTGAAAAGAAGAAAGAAATGTAAAAACAAAACTCAGAAAGAGGCAAGAATTATGAAATGGGAAGGAAAGACTTTTTTTTATTGTTTCTCACCTCCTGGTTAGGGGTGGCTACGGTCTGATTTCGAATCAAAATCAAATCGAAATTGGTTCGATTAAAATCGAATTGAAACTGATCAAAATCGGAACTGACTTCGAATCGGATCGAAACCATCATTTTACGGTTTGGTTCAGGTTTATAATTTTTAGAAATCGTAAACCGACGATTCCGAACCGGATTGAACCGATGATTCCGAATCGAAAAAAAACTAGCGATTTAAATATAAAAAAATTCAATAAATACTTTACTCTACTCCTAATTCATTTATATATATATATATATATATATATATATATATATATATATATATATATAATTCTCTACACTCTCTTTAATTTTTAATACTCTTTCAATTTCTCTCAAATTTTCTAAATAATTATTTTCTACATTTCTTTTTATTCTCAGTACTTTCAAAATTCTCCTACTTTTATTATTTTTATGTTATCTCAATTACTCTGTTATTATTTTATATCTTCAATAAAATTTTTAATACCCTCCATTTTGATTTTTTTTCTTTTATGTTTTTTAATTATCAATTATCATATAATTTTTTTTAAAAAGGGTAAGTAATACTCAATTCAATTAAGTTTTTATCCCAAAAATTTATTGGAGTTGGCTATATGTATTCTCTTTCTCCACTCTAAACGATTTTGGATTAAATCCTCGAAAATATATAATGCTTCTACGTCATATTGTACTATTCTCCTCCAACTTAGTTTAGGTCTACATATTATTTTCTTTCTATTCTCAACCCAATATGCTCTACTTGTCTAATTTGAATTTTCTTATGTCTATGCTTTACATGACAAAACCACCTCAATCCCCCTTCTCTAAAACTTATAATTGAAATTTTTTATTCTTCTAAATCCTAAAGGGATACATAGGCAAAATTAAATTCTTGCACCTTTTTCTTTTTTTTTTTTAAATTAATTTTATCTCTAATTTTTTAATAAGTTTAAGTTTTTGCTTATTAAATTTTTCTTAAAAATAAGTTATTTTTATTCTTATTTTTCTTATTTTATTTTGATTGAAAGATTTTTAAGAAAAATTAAAATATTTTAAATATAACATAAATTCTAAATCAATAAAATTTTCCTTTAATTTTTTCTTTTAAGTCGCTCTTAAACCGCTTTCAAACCGTCTTGAATTGTCATTTTTCAAACTGTTTTTTAAATCATTTTAAACCCGGACTCAAAGCAGAACCGGCGGTTCAAGAATCATCTTTTAAATCGTCCCATGATGATTTGATTCAGGTTGATAATTTCATTAAACTTGAATCAGCGATTCAGAAACCGTATTCATAAACCGCCACCCTACTCCTGGTTGCTAAATCCAGCTCCTGTCACATTAACTGATCGGCCATTTACTCTCTTGAAGGCGTTTAGCTCCCCCTTTATGTTATTTTACTCGTCCCTTTTCTCTATTTCTTTGGAGCTCTGGCTTTCTCTGTATGAAATACTTTTACAAGTGGTGTAACAGTCTGATTCTTCTGTTGGATTTTTTTACTTTTTGCAATACATAAGGGTTAAAAAAGAGATTTTTTTCTTTTTACTGTTTCGTTTTTGGGGTTCGGTTGTGTGATGGGGTTTTGTTGCTTTCCTGTATTCCTTTCTTGTCTCTGTATCCTTTCTATTTCTTTACCAGATTCCCCACTTCTGGTCTTCCTATTGTAACTCTTTTCGGGTTTTCTTTAAAATATTCTTTGTTTGTTTCACACCCCCACATGCATGTACTTGGGTTTGTCTGATCTGGATTGGATCACAAGGATCTATCTTTAGAGATAGAAAGAGGGTGTGGTGGGTTTTGGTGCTCGAGTCTCTTTGTGCAGCATCTTGGTTTCTTTGAGGAGGTGAGCAGGAGGAAGAAGAAGAAGAAGAAGCATAAGGTGAGATTTCTTCGCCTATTGGATCCTTTTCCTGCTTTGGGCCACGCAAGATTCTTTGCTTGTGCTTTTTGAGGATAGCTGCAGCTTTCTCGCTGCGTTATTTTTCGTGTGCTGCCTGGGTGAAACTTGAACTGGGTCAGATTCTCTTTTGGCAAAGATTGCTAGTTATTTCTTATACTGTCATCTTGGCACCCAGTTTTGAACTGGGTCCATTTTTTCTGTTAAAAATCCAGTGGTACATAGGAGCAAATGGTTGATGGGTGTTGATTATGTTACTTGTTTTTTTAGGTTATAATTTGGGGCCGTGATTAGCAATCATATTCAATGGTGTTTTAGTGTTGGATGATAGAATTGAGGTTTTGATTGTGTATATTATTTCCTGGTTTCATCTTTATATACTCCTGAGGCATGGCGGGGATTGATATTTCAAAATATTTCCATAGTCCTGTGCACAAGGCCATTGCAACGAGAGATTATGCCAGTCTCAGGAAGATACTTGCTGGCCTTCCACGACTTTGTGACCCCGCTGAGATTCGGACAGAGGCGGTCTCATTGGTCGAGGAAGAGAACGCTGATGCCATCTCTGCTGTGGTTGATAGGCGTGATGTCCCAAACCGTGACACTCCTCTTCACTTGGCTGTCAAATTGGGAGATGAGACTGCAACCGAGATGCTTATGGTTGCTGGTGCTGATTGGAGCTTGCAGAATGAGCTGGGGTGGAGTCCACTTCAAGAAGCCATTTGCAATAGAGAAGAAGGGATAGCAATGATCATAGTAAGGCACTACCAGCCATTGGCTTGGGCAAAATGGTGTAGGAGGTTGCCTCGTTTGGTGGGGACCATGCGAAGGATGAGAGACTTCTATATGGAAATTACGTTCCATTTTGAGAGTTCTGTCATACCTTTCATTTCAAGGATTGCACCTTCAGATACTTACAAAATTTGGAAGAGAGGTGCAAATTTGAGGGCAGACATGACTTTGGCTGGTTTTGATGGTTTTCGGATTCAGCGATCAGATCAGAGTATACTGTTCTTTGGCGATGGCTCTGAGGATGGGAAAGTCCCTCCTGGATCACTTTGCATGGTCTCACATAAGGAGAAGGAGGTGATGAATGCTTTGGATGGTGCTGGTTCTCCAGCAACTGAAGAAGAGGTTCGGCAAGAGGTGACTGCAATGTCTCAGACTAATATATTCAGGCCTGGAATTGATGTGACCCAGGCAGTTCTTTTGCCTCAGTTGACTTGGAGACGGCAGGAAAAAACAGAACTAGTGGGCCTATGGAAATCAAAGGTCTATGATATGCACAATGTGGTTGTTAGCATCAAATCTAGAAGGGTCCCAGGGGCAATGACAGATGATGAGTTCTTCTCATCCTGCAATGAGAATGAAACAGAGAGTGAGGAGCTTAATGACATTTTGACAGAAGAAGAAAGGAGGCAACTTGAAGTTGCCCTTAAATTGGATTCATCGGAATTGACCAATGAGAATGGTGACGGGATTATTGCTCATCGTCATAGCTGTTATGAACATAGAGAGATTCCTATTGAAGATGGGAATAGTTGTAGAAATGGAGAGACTAAACAGGAAAAGAAAGGATGGTTTGGTGGATGGAGGAAACGAGATTCTAAAGTTGAAGGGCAGAAGAAAATTGTTCCACCAAGAAGTTCTCTTTGTGTTGATGAGAAGGTGAGTGACTTACTAGGGGACTCTCCATCTGGAAGTCAGACTAAACCAGGAAGACATTCTGTCGAGATTGTTGTGAGGGATGAGCACCGGAAAGGAAGAGATACCAAGATATCTACTTCTTCGAGTGTTGAGAGCAGTAATCGTCGCAGGGAAGGAAGCCGTGAGAATGAATATAAAAAGGGATTGAGGCCAACTCTTTGGCTTTCACCAAACTTCCCATTACAAACTGAAGAACTTCTTCCATTGCTTGACATCCTTGCAAATAAGGTTAAGGCAATTCGTCGTTTAAGAGAGCTGCTTACAACGAAACTTCCAATGGGAACCTTTCCTGTGAAGGTATGATGCATTCTTTTCTATCTACTTGAATGTTACATTATAACTGTTTCAGTACAAGGCACTTGTTAGTTATTTAGTTTAATTATCTGTTGATTCTTGCTTGATTAACCATTATAGCCCTTTTAGTATCAAATTATTTTTCTGCTTTCTATTTAATTTGGTTACATATTGATCTTCTTAATGAGTTAAACAACCCTACGAGTCTATGACTTGTCTGGTGGGTCTTGCCTTCTCTAGAACTTCTTGAAAATGAGTGCTCCCTTTGAAGCCTCGGTAGCAATATAAATATCATGGTTGTCAGACCTTGACCAGATTGGCTGGTTGAGCCGATTTAACGGGGAATTAGAGCTTAAGCTAATACAATCTACCCATCAAACCTTTATTTTTTAGAAACCTGGTATGAATTGGTATGAACAAACAGTGTATCATTTCTTTTATTAACTTAAATTATATTGTATTAATATAAAATAATTGATAGCTATTAACTTATGACAATTGCAAAGAAAAATGAAAAATTCTCAACTTAATTGACTTGCGACTTGAATAATTAATGGTGTTAGCAATTTATTTTAATATTACATTAACTTTACTTAAATTATTGATTTTTTAATCTTATTATCTTTTATATAGCAAAAAATATATAAAATTTTCTCTATTTATTGTACTATATAATTTTAATATATTAAAATTTATTATTCATTGATATGAATAAATTTATTATTATAAAAATTTTATTCCTAAGTATTTATTTATTATAAATATTATTATTTAAATTTAAAATTCTAATTAAAATTTTAATTTTTTTAAAAATATTGTGATATTAGAATTTCTAAATTTGTTTTAATAATTATTTATAAAAATGTATTAATTTTAATAAAACATTATTATTATTATCATTTAAGATATTATTAATTTTATAATATATATTTAATATTTTTATTTAATAGTATACCAGTTAAATTCTGGTTTGATGTCAATTGAACTTTAAACCAGTAACTCTCTGCCTTCGTTGATTTAATGACTGGGCCATGTTTGTAAACCTTGATAAATATTGTAGTATCAAAATTTTTTGGATGCATATCATGTAGATGGTGCGGTGGCTGTGTGTCTTACTCTGGCTCCAATATTTGAACAACTTAAAAGGTGATAGTTCTTTGGTTTTCAAGAGTGATATTCCTGATTGTTTTTTGGATGATCATAAAAATTTTGATGTCTCCATCATAATCTTTTCATCTTCCTCTATGGCTGTAGTTAATCACTGATCAATCCCCAGGGTATGAGTAGTGGTTGACAGTTAAGAGTTTGTTTGTATAATTTTTTTTTTGGGGGATTTTACTTCCTGACAGACAAAGCACACAGGCCATATCAATCATGATTGCCATGTTTCCTCGTAACTTAAAGCTCTCTTCAGTCTTGACTGTTGATTTATTCAAAGTTGTAAACATTCTTCTCTTTGTTCTTCCCCTGATTTGTTGGATAATTGGCACTATTACTTCTGGTTTTTTTTTTAATTCTCCTCACTTAGATAGAAAATTAGCAGTGTGCTATTGCTCTATGGGTGCATGCAAATGCAATACATTTTCTCTTGATAATCTATATGCATCCGTATAAGTGGCCTTGACTTGATTTGTGCATTCAAACTATGATGGCTTTAATCCAGAGTTAAAGAATTACATATGACTAGTCATATCATAGTTACAAAAAATTATCTAGATAACTGACTTTCCAAATATTTAAAATTGTTTGCCTATATATATATATATATATATATATATATATATATATATATATATATATACATATGGTTAGAATTCAATTGCTAGAGTTTTAAATCTTTGACAATAGTTGTTATAAACCTTGAGGCAAGGTTGAAGGCATTATGGAATAATGGAAAAAACCATAGTCCTCATTCTCTCTGAGCGTGGTTATACCATGTGAAATTCTATGCATATTTGAGAATGATGCCATATGATTTCTTGGGCCATATGCATACTTTTTTGGTTGCCTCCTAGGATGGTTTTGGAATAGGATAAAGAGTAACTGCAATTTTTTTTCATGGATCAGTATATTGTTTTTGTTTTTAATCTGCTTTGCCTGACAGATGAAAAAGGGGACATATGCTAGGGTAATAGGGACCTTATTAGGAATATGAAACTGAGGGAGTGCAACCTGTATTTGTAGACATTAAAGGCTCCAAGATTATTGTGATCAAGACAAGCAATTTTTTTTCTGCAGCTTTGGATTGTGAGACTGAACTTAACTGATTTTGGATCAAGGTGTAGTTGAGTTGAGTACATGGTTTTTTTACCCCAATGACAAATGAAGCCGATTCTCTTCATTTTACTTCGGCAGCAAGGATGGCCTGGGTTAGTTATAAGATTATGTGACACTGCTATATGATGAATACAGATGTATACTGATTATATAGCTTTCTAGATGAATATGTTATGTTTAATATGCGACACAACATAGGATTGATGTTGCTAACCCCAAAGAATTGTTGGCCTCTGTTCAAGGATCATGGAATGGGTTGGTATGATGCATTTCACAGATGATAGCCTCAGACTCTTAAAAAAAAAAATATTTAAGACAACATTTCCTGGACTCAAATCTTCAATAAATGTTACTGTGTTTTTGGCTGGGAACCTGTTGAAGGGATAAGGATTTGTTATAGTGAAATGTGGCAAGTTTTCTTTGTTGCTATGCACAATGCCTAAATGATTGGCTGGTCAAATGTGGCTTAGGGCTCTGTTTGTGAACTGGGTCCACCTAAATGATTGGCTGGTCAATGCAGATACTTGTGAACCAGATGTTACCCAGTCTAGGTTAGTGAAGCCAAACTTGATGCAAATTCATTGTAAATTGCTAAACTCAGCTGAAGTTTGGTGAGTTGGACCAAGTTGGCTCATTCTGATCAGTTGAGGGGGAAATGGACCAAAATATGATAGTTGATAGGGTTTGAATCTGGTCTTTTATGGTAGTTTCTCTGGCAAGGCTGAGTGATGGGCAAAACTCCTGCAAGTTGTCTTCCTCTTGCCTGTCCGAGACTGTCCTGTTTCTTGCTGTTGTGATACGCCAGGGAAACTCACCTTGCAATTCGTAAAATTGTTGTTGATTCTACTGTCATAAACTTTTCTTTTTATTTATTTTTCATCATTTAATGTATCTTCTGACCACTACTTGTTTCCATTCAGGTTGCTATTCCAGTGGTACCCACCATCAGAGTATTGGTTACATTCACGAAGTTTGAAGAATTACAGCCACTGGATGAATTTGCAACGCCTCCTTCAAGTCCTACAGCTGCTGGACGAGAAAGCCCAGCAGTGACACAGTCCTCAAGTTCATCCTGGTTTCAGTGGATAAAAGCTCCTTACCATCGCCCTAGCGCATCAGCTGGTGGTTCTAGCAGTAGGATAGAGAACATTCAGGACCCATTTGTTATTCCTCCTGATTATACATGGATTTCAGCTGAAGCAAAGAAAAAGAAGATGCAGGAGAAAAACAAATCGAAAAAGGCAAAAAGTCAGAATCATTGAAGTGGGTTTGTGAGTGAATCAAAATGTAAAAGAGGTTTTAGCTTGCACAAAGAACTCAGCAAGTACCAAATAGGGCATAGTGTTTCATAAGAACATGAAATTGTGATACTGTAACGGAAAAAGATTGATCCCTTTATGGAGGGAGATTTGGTATATCATTGTGGGGGGTGGAAAGAAAGAAAGGAATATTATGATTCGTGCAACAATTGCTCGCCTTCAGTGGATGTGTACGCCATTGAGATTGCTTTGATTCATTTTCTTCTTATGTGTGACTGATTTGTTAACTCCTACAATACTGACTGACAAAAATGTAGAGTATATCATGAGCCATCTTTCATCTTATTTACAGCCTCAGACTTTCATGTCATTCTTCTGGAGCTATTTTCGTGACTTTCACAATTTACATTTTTGTTCATAGCGTTGTGAGTTTTCTTTTGTGAAAATTCATGGATTTTACTTGTCCTAGGGGATTCCTTGTGTTTTTAGTATCTAAAGGTCAGGTTTAATTGTAAATGGTAGTGAAGAGTAGACAAATAATTTCAACATGAAAGTTGATTCTACAGTTTACAATGTAATAAAATGAAATGAACTTTTATAAGTTTTTGGCTCATAGCATAGATCTTTGAACTCCCACATTAAGGACTGGTGAGTAGTTATTTGGAGCTTCATCATCTCTGTACCTGGTGAGTAGTTAAAAGAAGTTTGTCTCAAACGTCCCACGAGCTCCTTTTTTAAACTAAATTTCTAGAGTTTATTGTAGAGAACGAAAAAGAAAGAAAGAAATAATAAAGACGCTACTACTTGCAAACCAGTGGAATCGATTTCATTTTAGTGACTTCTTTACATTTTGATTTTCTTCTGCACATTTTTCTGTTTTCAATGTGCTAGAGCTTGCTAAATTGAATGGCTTCAGTCTGATTGCAGCAGGAGGCTAGAATGTGAATACTGTCAAATGTTATCCACCTGCAGGAAAAGAAAATGATATTTGTAAGGAAAATGACAACTGCAAGTTGGAAAAAGATAATATATTAATAAAGAAAATTTAATTCGAGTACACTAAACAGATAAACAAATTTAAAATAGAAAACATTTTAATATACGGAATCTTAATTACTTGCTTTCCTCTATCAGAATACAAACTTTGGTGGAAGCAACATTTTTATTTTGAACTTTTTGTGAACTGGCATGCACTAGATATTCTTATATGCTTGTAGTTTCTGGGAGGGGGTCGGGGGGAAATTGCTGCAATCAGAAGCAGTTGTGATAAAGGTGACGGTAATATGAATATGAGATGCTTGAACAACTTGTTTTTATAAAACTTTCGGTTGGCCATCCAAATGTGAGCTTCCATAGTTTTTACTCTAGAGCAAGCAATCCCAGGCATGGCTTTCCTTTTCTGGAAGCTATAATGCTTTGAATTATGAAGTGGTTCAGGCTTTTAGACTTCTCAGTAGCATGCAGCAAGTACCATGATAAGCAATGGACCCAGCAAGTGCAAATTGAATATTTGATATCACTATATATCCGTTGATGATGCAACGTACATGTCACAATCTAATAATAAGCAGCATGTGCTTTTGAAATTGTTAAGATTTTTATTTTCTCCTGAAAAAGCTCATTAACTAGGAAATCAGGTTTGCGCTCCCCAAATCTCACTCTACTCAAATCAATAAAGGATTGCTTAAGTGAAGATTTGATCCATAGATTTTACAATAAAGCATTTAATATGCTTAACTTGAGGCATCTAAATTGCCAAGTCATTGGCTGAGTTCAAAGAAACCAATTTTATTCGTTTCTCTTTTTTTCAAAAAAAAGCGATAGATATTATTCCATGTGTCAGATTCAAACGCATCATGCACACCATGAACCAATCGCATCACTTCCTCTGTGGCTAAGCCTTTAATTTCCCAAAACCCAATATCTCATTAAAATTTTAAGGATGCAAGCATAGGAGCAGATTTAAATGCTAGATCTTTTGGATGTACAGGTGCACTTTAGGATTTTAATCTCACCCATAAGATTCTTATAAATGAATGTGGTAAGTACAAAGTAACTAAGATCTAAACCAGCCTTCAAAATCAAGCCTTGATCTTTGGTATTTTTCAAGATGATGGGTGGTATTTATAATATACTATTATATGCTTCAAAACATTTCAAAGTTACTTTGAGATGACAATGAAGTAAATTCTTCTTGAATAAATCCACTTTTTGTTAATGCATCCTCTTATGATTTTGAACTCATTTGATTATAGCTC
Source organism: Hevea brasiliensis (assembly GCF_030052815.1). Classification (NCBI taxonomy): domain Eukaryota; kingdom Viridiplantae; phylum Streptophyta; class Magnoliopsida; order Malpighiales; family Euphorbiaceae; genus Hevea; species Hevea brasiliensis. The sequence continues at coordinate 70,322,793 of NC_079507.1, read as the reverse complement.
TATTCATTGAGGGGCCACTTGCGAATATGCACCTTGCCGACTATTTACGACATGATAATGCATAAATATGATGAGTGCTAAAGATGCTGGTTAAAATTACTTCAGCAAAAGCCCCCATGCTCCCTTGCTAGGGCCCCTGTCCTGTCTCTTCCTGTTTTTGTGTTTCTACCCACATGTGCCAGGTCCTAAAACTCCTTTAAACTTGGTTAAATGTTAGACAGTTATAATGACCATTTAGAATGGTAACTGTGGTTACATGCTGATGCTGTTCAAATCAGGTTTCCAGCCTGTTTTGAGCAGATACCGTATTTATGAGTAAAAAAATGTTAGCCTAATCCCAACAATGCTGTGTCCATTGCTGTTAAAAGTTTACACTGTGTTGCATATGAGAATGCCCATTTTTAAAAGAGGAAAAAAAATAACAAATATAATTATCAGAATTCTGAAACTTAATCAAGGAGCAAGGTGCCATACCCTGGATGAGTTCTTGCTTCATTGAATTGTACAAATACAAGTGTTTCTTACTCCTTCAAGTTCCCCGTCTTCGGACAAGCTGTTGAGATTATGGAAAGAACAAAGAAGTGAAGATAGTGTATGCTTTTTAGTATACAAGTATCTCAAAGCTAAATATGCATGGTATTACAGAGAGCTAGAAATGGCTTCTGGTTTTTAGCAGCTACCATCACTTGTAAATGTCAAAGACAAGCCACTGATTATTTCTTTCAAGAAAATAGCTCATGATTTTCCATTGCAAGTTGCTCAACTTATGCAAGTATGCCCCATATGTAATATATAACAGTGCCTTAGCCAAACCACTCTCATTCTAAGAAAGAAATAGTAAAACATCCTTGTTACTGTTGAAGGTTGATGATTTCTTGTATGAAAAAATGTTGGGGCTTTAATCATCCGCTAGAATGAAACCTACATCATAGAAGGAATACAAAATTTTACCTTGGCTCAAACTCGTGAACATGAGCAATATCATTGCCATGAGCATCAGGCCAACTCACTTTCCTCTTTTCTGTTCTTGATTGATTAATTTCCTCCACTGTTGTAGTTCTCTTGAGGTTACTCTTGAGAGTAGGGGGTTCAATGTGAGGCCCATTAGACCCACCGCTTCCACTGTTACTCCCACCATTGCCCCTTTCTTGTCCTTGTGATTCATGATTATTAGGGACTTCTTCCATGACCCCATCTTTCTTTTCTTCAAGAATTTGCTTCTTGTTATTGTTGCTTCTGTTGTTTTCCTCCCCTTTGTTGCTATAGTTCCTCGAAGGTACATAGCAAGAGCACACTAGAGCTGTGCACCTATTCTGCGCCGTGGCCGCCAGGAGTACGGTCAACAAGGTAAAACTCTCTTTATCTATATATGGTTTTCCTCTTCTTGATCCTATGAGCAGTCTCTTGCAGCTTCGTATACAATGGATTGGATTATTCCACCCAGATCAAACAAATGAAATCAATCTACAGAATCTTTATAACGTTAAATTGGCATATGCGGGTTATCTCCAAATGATTATGCTGTTATGCTTTGCACCTAAGAACGTGGATGGAGATGGCCTTATTTTCGGAGGTGGGGTTGTATTGGGTTTTCAGGTTGGGGAAAGATGGTTGGATATTAGAAGCAGGTGCTAATCATGGTCATGCCCTCCACCCACTTGTTTTCTTTTGCTTGTGCCTGAACAATGATTAGAGTGGTGAAATGGGTGAAACCAAAAAAATAAAAAGGGGAAGGGATGGGGTTGCCTTTTTTTTTTTAGCTAACTTTTTTGACTGTTTGAGAATGGTTATATTCATTGTTTGTTACAAAACTTACTGGAGATGGGCATCTAACCCATTTCCCTCTGATGCTGATATGCTTTGCTTTTCATGGCATTGTGCATGTAACAGGTGAGTGGAGATGGAAAGCAGAACAAGAGAGTGAATCATTATGGATGTAGGGGGAAAAAAAGAAGGGGAAAAGGAGTCATGTAAGATCTTCTTTTTTGTTTTGCCGTCTGTGTGGGAGAGTTTTACTTTGTGCTGCATGTATTGTGCTAAAGGTTAAATGAAATCATTGTGTTTAGTTTCTTTTTACTGCCTTCTTTAACCCTTATCATTTGGATTGCTATCAGCTGTGATGTCATGATTTCATTTTGTTAATTCATCTTCCAAGAAGCTTTGCATTTACATTTATATAGATTTTCTTTTAAAAAAAATTATTTTTTAAAACAAATTGTATATTTAAAGACAAATTTTACATATAATTATTTAAACAACAAAACAGGAAAGCCTTGACATAGGCTTCACAGAGCCTATACTAATTTGATTATTTTTGCAAATTAATAACGAATAAAATACTTTGTTTTGTCTTTTAAAAAAGTAAGATATGATTATTCTGAAAAAAATAATAAAAAAATGAAGACGTATATTTAATATTTTATTGGGCATTGATAGCTGCTAAGGGCATTCAACAGCATTTTAGGATTCGTTTAGAATAAAATCTCTAACTAAAAATTTAAATAAATGTAAAAAAAATGTCGTCGTTTTCTTTTAAGTTTGTAGTTATAATAAAACCTAGAGCCCAACAAATAGCGGGCATGGAGTTTGAGTTAGAAATACCTAAAAGCCCAAGCAGCAACCATTGTTGAAGCCCTAGCCCTAGCCCTAGCCCAGATCTATCGCAACTCTGGACTCAGACCATTGTTGGTGCTTGGTGGCTTGTCTTTTGTTTCGTGCTGAGTTACTGAACTTCCAAGGATAAACAGGTGCGCATTCCAAATTCCTAAAACTAAGCATTTGGCATCTCATCACTCGATGAACATAGTCTTCTTCTTTTATTCCATTTAATCCACCGCAGAGCGATCGCGAGGAAACTTGCTGCTGCTACTAATGCTTATCAATCAGAAGTTCCCTGGAAGAACGTGTGTAGTGGTGGAGCAGCAAATCCAACTGCATCTACCTATACCCAGATTAGCAACCATGTAATTTAATTACTATTAAGTATATATTGGTGCTCTTTGTTCCTTTTCTTGGTCGAAATATCTTTTCATTTCATTTCTCTTGTAATGGTTATTCGATTTTTGAGAGTTTTCTTGTGGAGGTAGAGCCTATCGCATCATATCATGAGATTATGTTAACAAGTGGGTCCTAGATAATGACGCCAAATATGAGTAACTATGTAATTTTTTTTATTCCAAGAGAGACCAATCTTGATTCTCTCTTTTGTGGAAGAAGCACTGTGCTTATTTATTGCTTTAAACTTTGAATTTAGAGTTCACTATTAAATGATGCGGTAAAAATGGGCATTAGATTATATGCTATATAGATGAGTTTATGCGTGAATATAATTTCTTTTTCATTCTTCTCGGATATGATTTTCTATAATGATGAATGATCCTCCCTTTGTTCTTGTAAAGTTTAGTGTAGCTCGCTATCCTTTCACAAATAGTTATTACTTCTGTTTATGCAACCGGTGCTAGTATTTCTTTCAAGAATTTTCAGTTTTTTGAGAGTACAATCTTGCATTTAATTGTTATCTTCGACTTTGTAGACGCATGAGGGCAAGCAGAGTTTTACTCGTACAGTTCATCCATAAGACATTGCTATTGTTGGGAGAGGCATGGTTGGCATGGCCCTATCTTGTTCCTTGGGTGTTTTTTTTTTTTTTCTCCAGTTCCTGGTTTGCATCTCTTCTTTGAGTAGATAATAGTAGAAACAAGATAAGAGGAAAGGTGGAGACATTCTTGTTGATGGCGTTGAATATTAGAGTCACACCAGCAACTGTATCTCTTTTCAGAGGTATTAAATATGCCATTTTGATTCTTCATCTATTTTTGGCTGACCTTAGCAGTATATCATTGCTCCATCCAACTGTATTATAATTCACAGTTGAGGTTTGATGTCATCTAATTGAGCTTTTCGTTCTTGCTTAACAACTTCTGTCATCTGAAAGCCAAGAAATTTTTATCACGTTGGAAGACACTTATATACGGTGCAGATGTTCCACTCTTCTTGATTTTATATGCTGCAACAGTGACATCCTCCCTTATCACATGACACAGTCTGGACATAAGGTACCTTTTAACTTATTGCTGATAGCTTTGTTTTAGAGGTCCCGCTTGTGTATCAGACTTGAAATACAAAGCATGGTCAAATTGATAATGCTGGATAATTGACATGGAAGCAGACATTTAATGTCCGTTTTGCGCTTCAGTGATTTTTTGCAGATATTGGTGCTTGGCAATATGTTCAACAGCATCGGCATGTGTTTTCTGATATATGCAGGTGATTCATATTTGCTTACTTTTATTCTATTGCATAGAATCTGCACCAGAAAGCTGCATATCACATATTATCTTTGCACTGCATCTTTCATTTTGAAATAAAACCAATTAAATATCAAAATAAATTTTGCTTACCATCTCATAATTTATTATTTTCTGGAGGTTTACACTGGCTCAAGATACACAAAGTACAATGCAAGAGATGTAAATAAGATGTTTTGGGGTAAGTACACAAGTTGGGAGGTAACAAAATATCATTGCATAATTCATTGGTCACTTATGGTTGATGATGCTGATTTGTACTTGTGTTGTGAATAATCCAGTTGTGTAGTGGAGAACAGGGTGCTTCACAGTTCACTTTTCTCACTTGTTGAGGTATTATACTTGATTAAACTATTTACGTATGCTTAATTAAACTTTTAGAGATTCTGGAATAACATGCTATCTTTTGCATGGATTATACCCATATTAGGGATGTCTATTTCTTGGACTCTACATTTTATTTCCTTTGGGGTTTTCTTGCTAAGAAATTATCCAATTTTTCCCATACAGATTTATTGTTGTTAATGCCATCTTAGTTGTTTTTCATAAGCAAAACTATAAATAAACTAAAGGATGCTCTAGGAGTTTATGGGATAGGGGAAGAATACTTACAATAATATAGCCCAATCATTGGAAGTTTGTGCAAGTCCTTGTCACACATCAAATATGCGAAGTTTCATCCCCTATGTGAAAAGTGGTAATGCTTTTCTTGCATCTCTTTTTCATTTATTTGCTTCCAGTGTGTAATAATTTTTTTTTGGGGCTAAGAGTAGGGAACTAGTTGTTAAGGAATCGCATGTGATCATCTCTGTGAGGTAGCATTTGTAAGTGGGAGGAGGGATTTCGAAGGAAAGTATGAGAGTAAATACACCTTCTAAAACTTAGTTGAAGATTTTTCTTCCCCTTCATTTATAAGTATAAATCTTTAATTAAAGCTCATATTCAAATACTTGATTTTAAATTCTCATCTAAATGCAATCTTGAGTTCATTATCATTATCTTTGCAAGTACAACTAGCAGATCGCCATACAGCTGGGCCTCTTAGGAGTTGAAACCTATAATATTAGCCTTTTATCCTTGAATTCTTACCTTATAATGCTCTCATTTTGCTCCTCCAGTGTGTGATATGTATCTGTCATGTGAACCTGAAAGTCACCCTTGATTTATGAATTCTATCTTAAAACCTTCTGTGGAGGATTAACTCTTGCCAAGCCAGATAATAATCTATGAGAATTATTGAATATCAAGATAACATAATACTATGTAATGCAGTCTTGTGCATACCCTCCTTGATTCCCTTGGTGCATCTTATCTTCTGATGAACAGTTGATGGATACAGACTCCTAGTTTTCTTGCTGATGCATCAATAAGCTGAACCGATTACTATGCATACCATAAAGGTTTTTTTTTTTGCTTGCAATTCTTGAAACTAAGAAATTAATCATACGGTATACTGACTTCCAAAAGAAAATCAACCCTTCTAGATTAGCTTCAATGTCCCTACATCCAAGCACTTCATCGACTGTGGTGGACAGCACATCATCAACAGAAGCATTATACATTAAGGGATGTTTTGTGAAGCTGGAACTGAGTGATGGCAGCAGCCTATACGCAAAGTTTATGGTAATTTAAATTTTGTGCTGAGGGAGTTTTATACCCCTTATAAAAATAATGCAAATGAAATAATTTAGAAATCCTATTATGGGTGAGAGCTGCTAGAAAATGCATCACTGATAATTATAAAAGGGTGGGAGCTGATGGCTCCAAGTCACAAGTTAGACAGTTGGCAGGATTTAAAAAAACTGGGTGCAACTACTCATAGAACACGGTCATCTGCACTGTAGAGCAATTTGTAGAAAATCAGTGTGCATGGCAACGTTTTCTACCAGCAGGTCCAATTGCACTTCTGCCTATGGGGTAGAAGTTTAGCAATATTGTCTGGACTATGAACCCAAAGGAATTATCAGATTGTAAATCAATGAATGAGTATGATTTTGTGAAAGCTATAAATCAAGCTCTAGGTCGTGGATATGGTCCCCATCCAAAGTCAAGTTTATTAGGCGGTGCAGACATGTTTTCATGGAAAAGAGGAAATTTAGTAATTTCAGTTTATGATTCTTTTGAAGTTCCACCAGAAATGGTCGAGTTCTGCTAGGATGGCATTTCCACCGTCCTTGATGCATTCTAAGAACTGTGCCTCAAAATGTGTAGTTCTAGTTGGTGATGCAGCACAGACAGTTCATCCATTAGCTGGGCAAGGGGTTAACTTGGGTTTTGGAGATGCATTTCCCTTTTCAAGAGTCAATGCTAAGGTTATTGCTGTAGACACGGATATTGGGGAGGTACACCATCTTCTAGATTTCTTGATTATATGACCACAAAAACTGCCTGTGTTCTGATTGGTATTTGCTAAAATATCTATCGGCATAAACAATCCATATATCTATGGTTTGGTTTCACATCTTGATGCATGAATCTCTATTTACTTTGGTAACCTGTTTTATTTACAAGACACTGACAAGTGAATCCATAAAAACGCATTCCATTTTCGTGGTTTTCTAATCTTCTTCTGCAATTAGTTCAGTTGACTTGCATACAGATTATTATCATTAGTTGTATGCTTGGATTTCTGGCTAGCAACCGAATGAGGATGGTTAGCTGGAGCAGGATTGCTTCCTGATCATTTATGGTGCTACTCAAAACACTTGCGGAATTTTTGCAAGTATAAAAAATATGAAGCAGAGCGGAAACCGGCAAATGTGAATTGATGGCCATTCTGGATGGTTTCCAGAAGGCATACTCTGTTGATTTTGGGCCCCTATTATATTACTTGCTGCTACTTTTTTAATGTAATTGATACATGGGAGAGCAGAGCCCGGCTCCTTGAAAATCAATGCTTCTATATGCAAACACCATAATAGATGAAAATTTCCCACACTTCTTGTATGGTAATAATTTTTGAATGAAATTACTGGTACGCATGCATGCATGCATGTGAAAATATATTACGCGGTGAACAAAATTTTCTTTTATTGCAATGTTTAACCGCTCAAAGGCCAAGTCAGCAATTAGGCCTTGTGCAAGCCTTTTTCTACGCCGGATATTCAATAACTTAAATATGCCATACTTCATTCTAGACGTGCAACAAAAGATGCTTATAGTATGCATTATCGTGTCCCCATATACAAATCTATGCGCAAGTGGGGGATCAGTTAAGACAAAAAGATTGCACCTACAAAAATGTATCTCTAATTATGCGTGCTGCTACACGAGATGAAAGCCGTGTTAACACCTCTGGAAGCACTCTGGCTGAGATGCCTGGTAAAATGGGAAGCAGCTCTTGTATGATCCGAGCAACATTCACATCCTGTTGATGCCCAGAAGATACATGCTCATTAGAAAACAATCATAATTATCACTTAAAACCAAACTAAATTAAAAAAACAAAGACCAAACATCAACAGCAACTTGAAAAACAATAGTTCATAAACAAACCACCTTGATGGATAATTTCATTTTTCCTTGTTTAAGTGTTACCTGACCCGATGTCCTTGATATTGAACTTCCTGCTGTTAAGAACTCAACAATTTTCTGAACGTTATTCAAGATAATTTTATCCTCTTCAGTTATCGTCGGCAGAAGTCCTGCAGGCTTAAAGGGTCCAGGTACCATGCTGAAAACTGGGGCAGCATTTCCCACTCCAAGGACTGCCAGTATTTGTACGAGCTGTTCCCTTGTAACAGCATCAATACCTTTTACAATCTGCACCACGAAGAAAAAAAAAAAAAAGTTATTTTTGATGCCCCACATACAACCAACCACATAGCATAATAGAAGCAAAGGCCAAAACAATACCTCATCCAGAAGAAATTCTCGAAAAAAGTTCCCCTTCTCAGAGAGCAAAAATGCTAAGGCCGCCCTTGTTTGAATTGGCTGCGTTGGTTGAGACGAAATTAATGCAAATCCAGGATAATTATAACCTGTTTGACTTTGCAGAATGCCAAGTTCAGCCATATTCCCATTCAAATTTTCTCCACCTCCACTTTTCGCAGCAGTGATAAAATTCTCAAAGGCTTGCATGACATCGATGAATCTTTCAGCATCAAAAACACCAGACTTCCCATAAATTGTATAGCGTAAAGCATTCCTTAGGCGAGGGGATTCATCAGTGAGAAGCCTCTACAAATAGAAAGGGATGTAAGTAATATGACCACCAATTAGATCACTTTGGAAAACAAATGGCAATATATTGAGGCTCAGTAAAGTACTACAGTCAAGTAACACACCTAACCAGAGTTTTTGTCACAAAAGGCAGTCCATGCACAACCAGTTCACAAGTGTTCTCACGCATTATTAATTAATCTACATTAACATTAAGTTGGTCAGTGTAATTCAAAGTTCTTGCCATATGATTTCCAGCAGAAGTAGAAGGAACTTGAAAATTTTTTGGAAAGCTACCGTAAGTGAAATTTTCTAGATAATCATCAAATTAATATTTAAAACCATCATCTCTGTATCCATATCATGGGTGCTTCAGAAAATAAGTTCAACCACATTTAACTTCTGCAGCTCCAGAGCCTAAACTGCACGAACTCACACTTCTTTTTAACACAATTTTTTTAGTGCATAGCGCATGTATATTTACTACGCTATTAGTCAACTACTTCAAAAGTTCAATATGATGGTACCAAGTTGACTATTGTAGCTTGAAAAAATAATGATATACTAATCATAGCTCCTCTGCATACCAAAGTGACATTCAGAACTACCAAGCAAAATAATGCATTCAGTTTTGACCAGAATGTTAAAAAATCTTGAAAGGATACTTACTGCCATAAAACCCATACCTGTGCAATATAGGGATAGGCCTCATCTACAATAGCAAAATCAGGATTTCCCACTAAAGCTATACCTTCCAGCACACCTATTGCCCTAATTATGAGTGCAAAATAAGGTGGTATTCTGAATGGATAATCAAATGTTATCTCTGCCAGATCTGATGCTAGCTCCTGAAAGTTAATATTTTTTGCTCCTCCACCCTCAAGTGCTTGATCAAAAACCTTAGCCAGGACTGGTAAGATTGGTTCCAAATTAACTCCCTCAGGAATGAAATCAAGTTTAACAAAATCTTTTACAATAGCAGCATAATCCCGATGAATGAGGTGGGCAATAGCTTCAATCATTCCATATTTCTGATCATCTGTTAATTTTGTGACTAGACCTGTCTCAGCAAAAACAGACTTCAGAGTCCACATAAATGTTGAACAACACAAGATCTTACGGTTAAAAGCACATAAAAGTACCTTAAGTCCTCAATATTAGCAAATTTCATTGATGTAATTGCAACACTTCCTATAAACTAGTTTTTCCATCAAGTGCTTTGCATGTGGACTCATGATTATTAAAAAATTATATACAAATAAATATTAAATAACAATAATAAATATAAATATAAAATATAGTTTTTTCAGTATATATGGATATTAAATTATGATTATAAATATAAAATACAAATGAGACATCATGATAAAGTATTTAAATATAGTTTACATATATTCATATAAATAAAACAAGAATTAAATTAGAATACAATTATTTTTAAAGAATTATCCATAAATTATAAGTTCTAAACAAATTATATACTTTCAAAAAACTTTACATCAAAGTAATATGGCATAAACACATAAAAAGTATATTATAAATTATTTGATATAATATTATTTATAATAATGTCTTGTTTAACTCCGCCTAAGTAGTTTGTGCTTAGCCAGTTTCAAACAAATTATATCCATAAAAATTTCGTAACACTTCATGATATGAATTCTTACAATATAAACGTTAATTATAATAATGTCTTGTTTTTTACTATCAAAAAAATTGTTTTTAACAAATATAAATTATTTGTTTTAAATGAAAAAAAAAAATCAATAGAAACATGATAGGATTCAATTTTATTAGGAAAAGAAATGCCTATTTTTTAGTAAGAAAAAACTTATTGCCTAATTTTTAGCAAGAGAATAGTGGCCTTTTATCTAATTAGGAAACTTAAATTAGAAATTCAAAACTTATAAAAACCCTAAAGTAAACTTAGGAATTCAATAATCACAATAAAATTAAAAAATTAGAATATTAGAATAAGGAAATTAATAAATACATATAAGGGTAAAAATTAATTGGATAACATATAGGAGTGCACATGGTCTTTTAGAAGTTTTGTGTTCTCCTCCACACCGCGCCCTCCTCCCACACACTATATATATATATATATATATATATATATATATATATATATAATGAGTTAGCAGAACATAATAAACACAGCACTCCTAGTCAAAGTTTCAAGCCAGAAAGTAACAGTATATTAGTTATTGCACAATTGAACTAAGTTCATGAAGCGATCATTGAAGTGTTCCTAAGAAACATGTCCTCCTTCTATGTTACATACGTGCGAAAGTATTCCAGAAACAAAATGTCATCTAAATTGTGACGGAATTTTGATTTTTCTCTCAAATGAGGATAGTTCTTCTCGTATATGAAAGAAAGACTAATTTGCAATATGAATCAGCAAGCGTTCAGGTTCATTTGATGTCCCCAAATTACTTTTTGGAGAATGGAATGAAATTTAAACTTGTACAGCCATGAGCAATAAAAGTCAAAAAAGAAGAGGAAGAAATTTAAACTCCATTTCACATTTAAGTAATGAAAGAGGAAAGGCATATAACTTACCCAAGAATTCCAAAGTCAAATTGACAGAGGAAATTCAAATAAGAATATGCACATGATGCTGCTAATTAGGTTGTAAGATCACTTATAAAAACTTTGAAGAAGATAGTTACCAAAGTCAAGAATGGCAAGCTTCCCATCTAGAGTACGGATCAAATTCCCAGGGTGAGGATCGGCATGGAAAAATCCAGTATCAAGCAACTAAAATTGAAATCAGATACAAAATTACACAAGACAGTCGTTAGTCCAGACCAGATGAATATAACAGTTGCAGATATATGTTCCAAATCAATTGAGAAGTTAAAATGATACACCATTTAAGTCCATCTCAGTAGATTCCCCACCACACAACACCCCCCCCCCCCCCCCCTCCCCCCTTCCTTTGCAACAGATTATAGAGAAACAGATGATGTGCTTAGTTAATATTAGAGGGTACAATCAAACTACTGTCCTCTTATATCTTAATAATGCAATATTTTATAGATTACTCCTTAGCATCCGTAGGTTGTGTTAATATAAACCCAGAGGCCAGAGCAAAAACCCATAAACCATAATTAACCAACTAAGACAACAAATTTTCACTTCCATGCTACCTGGCAAAATAAAAAAATGTGGACAAAATTTCAACTAGCATGCAGAGACAATAGAAGGAAACAAGCATGGAAAATTCAGTTGTGAAAGTCAAGTCTCACATGGAAGCATATTCTATTTAACCTGGAAGTGCATATGAAGACCTATTGCCAATGCATTCTTGTAGAGCATATGTCATACAAGAGCAAAAGTGGAGTACATTACCTGCTTCAAGTAGCATATAACTCCAACATTGACCAATTCTCCAACGTCACTTTCTGTACTTTGTGAGAGCTTTTCTCCATCAATCCATTGTGTAGTAAGAACCTTTCTTGAAGTATACTTTTCATAAGTCTTTGGCACAACAACCTGAAAAACAATATTTTATATGGTATTCTGTGATTTTTCTGCACAAAGAATATTGGGATAAGAAAATTCCAAGAAATGAGGAAGTATTTAGATGCACTTCTTCTCATAACTTAAACCAATACACACATGCATGCATGCCCAAACATTTTTAAAAAATTACACGAAATGAAGGCCTCCCACATCTACAGTGTTAGTAGTATACCCTAGAGCATATCATTTTGTAGGTATATTATATATAATTTTATTAATAAAAAAATATTTTCACTTTTCTGTTTACATAAACTATTTATGTAATTGAAAAGGTCCATTGATATTTTGTTAGAAATTCTATTCTTAAGTTGTTAGGAATATGAGTGACAGTATTTCTAGCACAAAGTATCATAAACCGGTTCACAATCGAGGATACTTCACAAAGGATATGACTTATCCAGAAAGATTGCAATCACGTTTATTCCCAAAATATTAATATGAGATATTAATAAGTTAGAATGGTGAGTCTCATGCCACACAACAAACATGATAGGCACTTATACACGATAAGTAGGCCGAACCAGTGACGCATATGACAAGCACATGGAGTTTACTCTTGTCAATGCATTGTCATATATCATATCAGCACATATAATCTTTAAACCTGAGATAACACAGTTATCTTGTATATAGGTGGTTTGAGTTTGATACTGCTTTCATACTTATACTGTGTATGGGCATGTGTTGGCTCCTACTAGTTATATATGGAGATAGGTGTTGATCAAGATGGAATCCGTTACCCTAAGTAAATAGGGATAAAATCCTATGTTCATTTAATTGTTCTTGATGTTTCAAGTTCCTGGCCAGGACAGACAAATTTAGTCAGAAAAGAGTTTCTGACAAGAAAATCTAATTAATCAAGAACTAGAATTAAAAGAGAACATAATGTTCATAGCAAATGGGGTTTGACATTAACCATGACTCCAGCTCGAATTGGGATTTTATAACGGAGAGATTCTAGTGCATTGTAAAATATGATTAAAGGTTCATTTAAGGTATTACTTATTACTGATTAGGTGGCCATGACATACTATGCTAGGTATCAACCATGGTCTATGAGATGTCTAAAACGATTTAGAGAAATTATTTACGGTAAGAAAGAATTTTAATCATATTAAGAGTTAATATCATTTCTCATTGTCAATAAGTAATGAGCCTAGTAAGTCACACATCTACACAAGCTAATCACCATTTAAAATGTGATTTAATTGATTAATTAAAGAGTTTAATTAATTAATTAAAGAGGTTTGGTTTGCAATAAGATTGCAAAGTCCCTAACATGACTTGAAACCAAATCTAGGTTATTGGATGTATAGTATAAATTAAATTTATATTTAATTTGATTAAATATGAATTTAATTGTGAAAAATTAATTAATGGAGATTGATTAATTAATTAATTAATTTATATTTGATATAAATTAATTTAAAGAGAAGAAATTATAATTTTGGGTTGAGAACTCAAATTAAAAAAGTAAGGGCAAATTAGTCTTTTCACATGATGACATGTGATATTATGAAATGGCGACACATGGCACCATATGATCTTGCCACTTGCCTTCCTATGATGAAAGATCACATGTCATGATTTAAATGGAGCTTCTCACTTGCTTCATGTGATTAAATCAAATAATAACAAGATTAGATCTTGTGATGACATGTGGCAAAGGAGTAAGTGAGGGTTGGGCCTAGGTATATAAAGAAAAGTTATAAAGAAAAAAATTACTCCTCTCTTTTTCTCTCAAGTTACCGTCACTTTTGGTGTCTCCTTCTACTCTTCAATTTATCAATCGATTCAAGAGAAAAATTTTTGATTTCTCTTGAATTAAAATTATTAAAAATGTTTCTAACTCCCAATACATTAATACAACCTTCACAAAGCATAAACCCCATCTCAAAATTGGTTGACAAAACTTGAGAAGCCAATCTAGGGGCTGCTATTGCAACTTTGGTGTGTGCTTGTGGTGGACAAACTAGATGGACAACATTTGGGGTCCTAAGAACATCCTAAGAGTCGGATTTACATCAATTGTGCATCAAGAAGTTAATACATAAAAATCCCTCTTTCAGTTAGGGTTTAATTAAATTAAATGTTAATTAATAATCTTTAATAGCAAATGAAATTTTAATGCATGCTAAAATATGTTTTGATATGCAATTGGGCATTAGAAATTGATTAGGATCATAAGACACTTGGTATGGTGCATGTAACCTTAGAAATAATTTTTGAAATTCAAGGTTCTAATGCCCTTTAATCCACACTTTCACTCTTTCACACAATTCCACTACTATCAGGTAGTAGACAGCTATTATTGCATTTGCAGATGATGACTATTACAAAATGGAAAGATATGCAAGATGTTCTGATGGTAGTAGCAGTGGATTTAGTTGCATCAACAAACTATCAAGCGTTTAAGGATACACTAAGGCCATTATTCGCAACATTTATTAATAGTATCAACAGACAATTTAGTGTCATGTTTATCTGAACCCCATTTATTACAACAGTTCATCCAAAATGAAACACCTTCAATCTAGCACATCTAAATATAATATAGGATTTTTTTTCTATATATCAAAGGCCAATTTAAAATTATGGATTTAATATACCCTTTCATGTAAAAAATTCTGTTTCTTCACACTTATGATAGAACATTATGTGGCCAACCTCATTCACCATGAGATTGTTAAAAAATCAATGCCCTTTCTTCATTTACTGTCTATTTGCTGCATGGGTACTAGAGTAATTCATAAAAACTAGAGGCGCAATACGTGTTTCAATATTTAATTGAAAATTTTAATAAAAAGAAAGAAGAAACTATAGCCCTTATATAAGGCTTCATTGAGTTGAGTTTTCAGTACAACTTTAATTAACAAATAAAGAGGATAAATGAAGAGAGAGAGAGAGAGAGAGAGAGAGAGAGAGAGAGAGAGAGAACCCGATTCATCAGATGATAGGATACAAAATAAGATATAGTTAGAACTTAGAAATTATCAAACTTACCTGTGGAAGGTCCTTCCTCATCATTTCTGCAAATACAGTCCCATTTTCACCTTCATTAACATAATCTAGTTCCTCAAAAAAACGAGCAGCCCATTCATCAACCAACCCAACAACATCTATTGATATCTGGAAAGTAAATATAAGAAAAGGGAGGCAAGGGAGAGTTGGAATGATGTCATTTCCAGCACAGAAGATGAAGAACCATTGAAGAATGAAGTGTGAGATAGAGTTGGAAAGAAACACTACCTGAGGAAACTTTCGAAGAACCAAACCCAAATTTCGTATAATGTACAGATCTATTGTTACGGTTTCAAGAACAAAAGGCCTCTGTACTTTGACAGCCACCAGATCCCCATTCTCTTTTAGCCTACCCTTATATACCTGCCCTAGAGATGCTGCCAGAGAGATGCCAGAACAAGAATTAATATCAAGGGAATAGTATATTAAATTTTATTCTTCCCAAAGTTCAGTGTATTGAGATGACCTGCAGCAATTGGAGAAGAAGAAAGCTCAGAATAGATGTTATGCCATGGCTGACCAAGCTCCTGCTCAATAAGAGCCATTGCTACATCATCTGGAAATGAGGGAACCTTCACATATCATCAAACAGAAATTCAGCTAAAAAAGGTGTTAACCTAAATTTTATAGGATGTAAAAAAATTAAGAAATATTCAACGATTGCATTAAATATCATTAGCATTTTAAGTTTCTTAATTGGAAGTAAGAAATAGATATACAAAATTTTCAGAATGGTACTTTTTTAGAGAAAAATAAGTTCATAAATGTGTATAGCATGGTGTCAAACTGAAGCATCACTTCTCTGGGCAAGAAAATCAACAAGAATGGATGCCATGTCAATCAGGAACAGCTCCAATATATGCAGAGACATTAATCAATCTATACAACAAAGTGAAATAAAAACATAAAGTCCTGCAAAGGCAAAAGGATCAAGGTCAAGGTAATGAAGAAGGATAAAGTAGCCTATGCAGTTTATGATTTGTTACAGCTAATCAGAAGCAGCATATGATAATGCCCAAGCTTTATCTTGATGAAGCATTCAACAGTAACACAATTTCACGTGCTATATATATAGGAAACCTTTTATTAACAACATTCTCTGATTATCCTCGTACTCTATTTCTTTGTAGCGTTCACACAGTACCATTTTCAGAGAAACTTTAAAAAATCCCAACTTATCATGTAGTTTATTTTAAATTGTTGATGATGAACTTGCATAACATTTGGCATCATGATATATTAGAATTCCGCAAGGATCCACCTTTATTTCAAAAGTGCTGCATGGTACAATTAGGATGTTGCTTTTTTTTTATCCTCTTTCATAAAACCCTCATTTGTCAGGATGGCATAGTCAAAATAATTTTTACAATTAATAAAAATAACTATAATACAAAATTAAAACAGAAAAAGAGAATGCATGGTGCATACCTTATCACAAAGCTTTTGTAGCTCAGTCATTGCTACAGGTGACAGTATATCTGGACGAATACTCAATGCTTGACCAAGTTTTATATATGCTGGACCCAAAGAGGTTACAATTTCCCTTAATTCAATGGCCCTAGCAACTTCATTCTGATTATAAGAAGTGTAAAAGATAAATTAGAAGAGAAATCGTAAATTAATTTTAACAGATAAATATGATCTTGAGCAATTTGAAAACTTTATCATGTTTTTCAGAACATGATCGACCTGAAAATTTATATGAAAAAAAATCAATTTTTATTAAAAAAATCCTCCATTTTTAGAGAGAGACAGCACATTAGTTGGACATGCAAATACCAGAATTCCTCTGCACTTTTTATAATCGGAATCAAATGTAGCCAACTCCACATAATATCTAGAAAATAAAAATAATTACACATGTATGGTACATCTATAGATTAGTTATCCACCTAAGCATGCATGAGACCTTCATTTGCACAAACACAGGAGGGAGAAGGGTGCAGCTTTCCACAAATTGGGGAGAAAAAAAATAACAAGGAACAATCAGAGGCAATGCATGAAAAATTCACCTCTTTGACCTTCTTGTTTATAACATCCCAAGCAAGGCGAGAGAGAAAACCCCCAGCAACAGAGAGTAATTGGAAAGCTCTGGTAGCAACAGCGCGCGGCCGTTTTCCCCAATAGGCGGAAATACTAGCAGGATCATATGCCAAAGGTAAAAACTCACTGCTCTCGTCTAGCTGCAAAAGCACAAGAAAACAGATGAAATCACTAGCCTGCCAACAAAACCACATATAAAATGGGCAACCTAAGCGGAAAAGGAGAACGTAGCAAGTAAAAAGAGCAAATGGCCTCAAAACATTAACAAAGGGAAACCGTATAAGATTACGAAAACATATCCTCCATCCATAGCAAACCATCTTTACTTGGCTTCTTCAAAGTGAAACAATTCACCTTCCAACATGGAGCAACCTTCTCAACCAGTTTGATTAACATAATTGCCAGAACCATCTACTAGCCAAAATTCCATGAAAGAATTGTACTTCATGCCAAAATTACTAAGATACTCTACATTTCAAAAAGAGTCATTTCAGCAATTATAACCTGATATACGTCAATTACATATTTGGTGTAGGTCACTTTGCAGTATTTTGGTTCAGAACTGAGTACAGAAGCGAAGGGTTTCCCAAACCAGAACAAAAATGGAAAAATCTAGCAAACATGAATTATTCTGCAACAGTATGAGTTCAAATATTGCATTCAGCTCATAAAATACAATACCTCAACTAGGCGAAGCTTAATATTATCATCGGCAAACTGAGCATCTCTCAAATTTTGGCCTCGAAGTCCTCTCATTAGTATCGCCAACTGCTCGTTTTCCTCCATTTGCGCCCTCACTCTTTTGATCTCCTGTGAAACTTCACCGATCCTCTGCCCATTCCAAATATCAAATAATCAACAACCAAATATCAAATAATCAACAACTCACAATAATAACAACAATAAGTATAAAATAAAAAAAATCAGTTTGAAATAAATCAAACTATAACGAAAATAACATAGATACGTTGCCTGCTCTTCACTTTCTCAGCAATCACATAGAAGTCTGACTAATCCAAACAAATGGCCTAGTAAACTAAAGAGCTGTCAGTCAAACATACTGTGGAAGCTCCGTTGACTGGTTTCAACGGCGAAGATCTTGAGGAAACTCCATTAACAGTTTTGGAAGGAGGCGACCTCGATGAGCCATTGAGATTTTGCGGTGACGATGATTTATCGGGTCCGGTTTGAGAAGGTTTCGGCTCGGTGGCAACGGCGAAAACACGGTTGGTTCGTTTCCGAACAGTAATTCTGGTCGGTGACGCATAGCGCATCGGTAAAGTGAACCACCGGGGCTCGATTCCGCCGTAGACGAGCTGCGGAGCCGCGTCCATAGCGGAACCGGACACGATAGCTGATAGATTAGAGAGTGAATAAGCTTAGAACCGGAAGTTCTACTTAACAGCACCAGAGAGGCGTTTTGTGCGCATGCGTTCAGCTCGTAGGGGGAATGGTTACACTTTATTAAATAGTGAGGGAGATGCTGTGGTCGTTGGGGAAACACGTGGCGACGCAAGGAGGCAAGGAAGGGTGGCAGTGGCTGCTCCACTTCTCGGTTCGATTTGTTGTCTACTGGAACTTTATTAAATTTGGCCAATTGGGTTCACTAGAGATTTTGGCATTGTTTGCGCGAAAATCGTGGGGCGGTGAAGATGCGGGACTCGTCAACTTGTGTTGACATGTGTAATTTTCCCTTGCCAGGAGATAATACAATGTAAGGATTTTGAATGATGCGTGGAGAATGAAAGGATTTTAACGGTTCAAATTAAGGTTTGCATTATTTGTCTTTTTTTTTTCCCTCTCTTTTCGAAATAGGAAAATTGAACTCCCTGGAAGAAATCAATTGGATTAATCAAAATTTTAAAATAATTTAGTATATGCTTGCATTTTTCGTAAGGTGTTAATTAAATATATAAGCAAAATATTTGATAATGTTTTCATCCCATTTGATCGAATAAAAAATTATTGAATTTGTATATAATTTTATTTGATATTAGTTTTTCGTTAGTACAATCTTTGTTTTTATCCTTTTTCTTATAGGACTTGGTCCTAGCTCTTCATTGCTCAGTTGGTCTTTTGTTATCCCTTTGGGAAGAGTGGCCTCTCCTTCCCTGACTTAGCCGTGCTTTACCTCCGCACCTCTGGTTTGGTTTGTATATATGGTCACAGGGGTGAACAGATTTTGATTCAAATTAAAAAATTAAATCGAATCGAATTAATTCAGTTTAATTTTAAAATTCAATCGATTCTGTTATATTTTATATTATAAAAATTTCAATTATTTTGGTTCAGTTTGATTTTAAAGAGAAAAAATTGATTAAATCAAATCAAACTGAATAATAATTTTATATATTTAAATCGAACCGAATAGATTTTTGAATTGATTTATTTTTATGGAGAATTTATTAATTATATTTAATTATCTATATATAAATTTTGTATCCTGAATCGAACCGGCCGAATCGAACCGAATCGAATCGGACCAATCGAATCGGACCGGTCTTCTTCTTTTTCTTCCTCCTCCCCGCGCGCGTCCGACCCCTCTCCCATTTTCTCTCTTTTTCTCTCTCCTCCCTCCTCCCCTTGCCACGCTGCCGCCTCCCCTGCCACTCCAGCTCGCCGGCGCGCCGCCTCACCCCTCTCCCATGATCGGCCGCCGCCTGGAACGCCGGAAAACGGCGCCAGAAGTGGAGTGACGCGCACACGCGATCGTTCGACTTCCCGGCCAAAATCCGGCCGATCCGGCCACCAATCGGACCGGGTCTTATGTCTAAACTCATCTACTCGTCGAGAGCTTTCCATAGACACCAAGAACACCGAAATCTATCGAGCGGTTTGTCCAATTTTTGCCCGAGAAGTTTTAGCCCATTTTGATTTTCGGGCTAGATTTCTCGCAAACCGTGAATCCCACGAGAAAACCTAGAGTACCAGAGCACTCCACTCGTTGAGAGCTTCGCAGCGACATAAATTTCGAATTTTTCCAACATTGTTTTTCAGTGGGTCCTACGAAACTTCGCAGTGTCTTTCTGAGCATTAAATGAGCTTAGAAATTTCTGAAAATTTTATGTACTAACCCCCGTGTTGTGGGCTTCGTGTAGGTATCCTCAATTCACGGACATTCGGCGATTGACGAAGTGCGTGAATTTCCTACTGCAGAGCTACCGGAAAAGTCTCCGAATTTGACCAAGGTTTTGGCTACCCCCCAAATTGTCAGACGTCCCGAGTGCATACCCGGAGTCGGAATTGGCAAAGGTAAACCCGAGCCTTACTTTTTCGTAATTTTCTAGTGCTTGAATAGGATTAAAAATCCATAAAATATTCGTGGTAGCTCATAAAATTATGATTCTTTTTGCAATAGCCTAGTAATATTGCTAAGGATCGCGGGGCAAAGTTTTAGAATTTTTAGAGCTTATTTGGGCAGTTTTTGCAAAAATGATCAATTATAAGGACTAAATTGAAATTTTACATACTGTGATGGATGACTGATTTGATGGACCCAGGAGGGGCTGTGTGATATGATTGAATTGTGGATATATGGATTGTGGATTTAGAAGTGTGTTTTGAGCCCTTTTGCAGGTTGGGTAGGTCCTAGGTATAGGGGAGACTCTGCCGGATTTTCGGCACGACTTATGATGTATTTGGTCTTTTCATGATTTGTATTGAGTCAATTGTGTTAAATAATTGTAATGTAATTGTCAGGTGAGCCGGGACAGCTTTCTTCCTCCGCCCAGCCGCCACAGTGACCGTTGTCAAGTCTGTGAGTAAAATATTAATTTTAATTGTAATTTCACTATTATTATATGTTCAAGCATGCCCATGCATCACTTATATGCATATATCTATGTAGATAAACTTTAGGCACGATTTATGTTATATTCATAACTGTGAAAAGTGCCATGTATGTTGTTGTGGTAATTTGGAGCAGTGTGCGTGCGTTGGCGTGCGTGTGATGTGGTGTGGAATATGGATAGAACGGGTAGACACGGCTTGAAATCTTCGCTAGGACCCGGTCATTCGGGGTCGACACGGCTTGAGTTCTTCGCTGGGACCCCGATTTGGTTATTAAGTGGAAGTCCGAGCTGAGTTCTTCGCTGGCACAGTTGGAATTAAGAGAGCTGTATAGGGGATCAGCTCCCATATATATATATGGTTGATATTGCTGGGTGCGTGAGTGCTCCAAATTACCTTTTTGATATTATGATGTGAAATTATTGCTGGTGTTGCATTTCACTCCACTGGGTGCATTAGTTTTAGATAGTTATAGAGATCATGGTTAAAATTGATATTTTACTCTCTGAGTCGAACGCTCACTCCTGTTCAATATTTTTTCAGGCTACAGGAGGATTTTATTATAGTTAACCTGCTTTTCTCCTTCGCAGGTTGTTTATCAATATTTGTGTAATTTTATTTACTCCTAAAATTTTCGCATGTGTTAGAAATATTTAAATGATTCGGGTCTATAATATAAACTGTTATGTGGACCTGTAAAATTATTATATGCATGTTTGATGGGCTGGATGAGAGAGCTGAGCTCCCATTTATATTTATGTTGATTTGAGTATGTGGAGGGTGAGCTGAGCTCCCCAATTGATGATATATTTTGTTTACAGGTCGGGTGAGTCAAAAACTCCCCGTTAAAAGGTCCACTTTATGGCCGGACCCTGTCCGGTTGATTTATTGAAATTGGGCCCAAATGGGCCTTAGATTTGGGTTAATGAATAGTTAGTTTTACTACGAGTCTCGGGGGCTTTAGGCTGGCCTAGGTCCTAGTGCCGGTCCGGCCCATAGGTTGGGTCGTGACATCATTGATTAATGGTTATTAGATTCAAATCAAAGTTAAAATTATACTAAATAACTTAAAAATCAAGTCTAAATTAAATAAATAATTAAAAATCAAAATTAATATGTTTGAACCGATCCGAACCGAAATAGAATTGTTCGGTTCGATTTGATTTTTCATCCATTTCGATTCAGTTCAATTTCTAAAATATATAATTTAATTTTTATAATTTAATTTGATTCGATTCGATTCGATTTGAACTGAATACTCGTCCCTATATATTGGTTTTGATTTGTTCTTTAATAGCTGGTCTTTTGGGCTACTTGGGTTAGTTTTTACTTGTTGCATTTGTTGGTCGTGTTCACAGATTAAGCGTCGTGCGTCTCTTTCGACTATGATGGCGTGAGGAAGTGTTGCCAAGAGGAGGTTGGCATCCCCTTGGGCTCTTTTAATCCATAAGGAGCGAATATAAGGTTAGATAGGGCATCTATAAAAATTACCATGAACCCGAACTCATCGTAAATTTGATTAAAATTTATTTACAACTATTCGAAATTCATTTTATATTCGATTATTATTACTCGAAAATTATTTAAAATTGTTTAATTTTATATTTTTAATTAATAATTTATATAAAAAAATATTTTTATTATAAATTATATTTTAAAAATTTAATAATTTTATAAAACATTTAAATTATTTTATTTTATTTATTCAAAACACAAAATTTATTTTATTTGAAATAAATTTTATATTTAATATAAAATATATCAAATAAAAAAATTTATTTATAAATAAATTTTATCATAAAATAAATTTTATTATAAAATTGAATCAAATAGAATCTAATAATAAAAATTAAAATGCAGCTATAAATCCGATGAAATTGAGAAAGGGGATGCAAAAAAGAGTGCATATCAACATTATTGATTTTTGGGTTTACTTCATCGAGAAAGCGGATGCAAAAAAGAGTGTATATCAACATTATTGATTTTTGGGTTTACTTTGGAGTTTGTAGGAATGTGATATATTACATTCAAAATCTGAATCAATTTTAAAGGATTTAGATCTTTGGATCTGATCTAATTATAAGAGGTTTAAATTTATCACTTAAGAATACCAAATACAAGAAATGCAGATAAAATTAAACATAGAACAAGACCAAGCACAAAGAGCTTGGAAATGACTGTGAGAAATTTAATTCAAATTGAATTTAGATAACTAAGTTGAACTCAAAGTTCAAACAAAATTTATCAAAACAACTAGATATGAATAAGTAAAATCTTATAGATCATATAAAATTTTTTTTTTCTTACAATCTGTCAAAATATGCAATTCATTTTTCTCATATTTTGTTAATCATTATTCCGTGCTCTTAAGCAATTGCTGATTTGAACATGAGAATGGCATTTAAATGATCAGCCTTGCTTCTCCCTCTTGCTTGCCGGCCGTCCAAGTATATTTGCCAACCCTAAAATCACTGGCAGCATCAGTATGCTATGCACTGAAAATAAGGAATTTGCTTTGTTCACAAATCATGCTGAGAACAAATCAAACGTAATTCCAAGCAATATAATTTTGATATTTAAAATTTGATATAATTTTGAAACAACACAAAATTAAAAGTGTATTAAAAATCATAATTATGTTACGGTGGAGTAAAATATAGACGTCACAGCAACTCACAAAATATCAGTTAGAGCGGGTTCAAGAATTGCCTGTTATCAATGCTTTCAAATCCCTACTCAAAAAATTAAAAACTTGCCAGGTGGCAAAATCTAGGGAGAATATGTCCCACGGGAAAAGAGAAATGAACTTAGACATACGGGGCGTCCAGTTTCGTCTTCCATCCAGCTCTCCAAACATATCATCACCATCATCGTATGTGGGCTTTTGTAGCTGTAACATAACAACTCGCACCTCTCACGAACTATGAGAAGAAGTTTCTTTTTTCTTCGCTGCTCCAATTCTCCGTTTTCTCCGTCTGAATTCTCAGTATTGACTATGTATAGCTGAACAAGGAAGGGATTTAAAGGGAGTTTTACGGGTGGGAATTGGCGAGGGTTTGATTTAATTTCTTGCATGTTTTAAAACAGAGAAAGATGAACACAGGAAAAGGAGAGAAGCATCATCATCATGATCATGATCATCAAGAGCCCCCTTATCATGTCATTCACAAGCTTCCTCCTGGTGATAGCCCTTATGTTAGAGCCAAGCATGTCCAGGTATAGATCAATTTCATTGTTTTCCTCTTTTTATGCCTGTGGCTTCATTAGCTTAACTACGTGACTGGGTAATCTTCAATTTTCTATAATGCTGTTATTTGTTGTCTGTATTGAACTGGGATTTTACTGGATCCATCTTCTAGTTTTAACATTTTATTCATGAGGAATACCTGGGATTTCACTAGCTAATTGTTGATTCTCTAGATTTTGTATTGGTTCCGTGGAAAGCAGGTTTCTGGGTAGTTTTAGTTATTGAAAGGTCCTTGAGGGATGTATACATTTATCACGTCTTTCCTATTCGGTTCGAGAAGATATTGTAATTCATCTCTCGGAAAAATTTACCATTAAAATAGTTTTCCCTCGAAACAAACAGAAGTTGGAGGGTAAAAAAAAATTCTCACATATATTTTTCTAATTTTAATCTATATATTTAGGTTTCATCTTATATGTATGCCTCGTTAAAAATGAAATGTTAGACCACTCATTAGTGGGCTCCATATCAGAACGTGAGTGATAGATGGATCTTAACCGTTGACTCGGACGAAAACACTGCGCAATATCTGTTTCTGTTTTGGAATTTTGCGGGTTGCTTACGCAATTTTCTGGAATCCCAGATATTGTATCGCTATCCTTTATAATTATAGTGAAGTAAACTTTTAACGAATTTTGGCTCTACCTGGGCTTGCTTTTTGTTTCTTAATTTGGAAACCTTTTGATTACATATTACAATTAAATGCCTATTGATCTGGTTTGTACTTTATTTATATACCCAACATTGCGTTGCTTTGTAATCAATGAAAATTTGGAAATTGTTAAGTACTTCAAAACTGCACTTAATTGAATTGACAAACTAACATTGATGACAAGCTTATATGGAGTTGAAATCAGAACTGAACTTGATTGAACATTGCCATAATTCCTTTATTCAATCCCCTTAGCAATTGAGATTTCCTGCTAATGTAATTTTTGTAAAGCTTTCATATATTACGTGTGTTATTTTTTTTTTTTCTTGGTGGGTTAATGTTAGTCCCAAGGGTCAAATAAACTTGGTTTTGATGATAAAGAAACTTAATGGAATTGATTTAATAAGTCTGTAAGCTAAGTCTCAAGTTGCAAGTGATGAGAAAAATGATCTAGGATGTTAGAAAAATGAAAAAGGATACTTGAAGAGGGTTGAAGGTAGCTTTTATGTGATAAGAAGAAGAGAGAATTTCATTTTAAATTAATTTTTCGAAATAACTATATCTTTTAAATGTTTGGAAATGTTTTTGGTGTTAAGTTTTGGGGAACCATTGTGTTAAAACAATTTTTAAATAGAATTTGAAAAATCAAAAGTTTTGAGACATTAGCTAAAAGTAGTAGATTATTGTCAAAACAAGTAGTTAACTATTTTTTGTTTGTCTATGCCAAAGTGGATAGTAGCAAAAGCAGTCGACTAAATTCGAAAATTAGTCGAATAATTTTCTATTATTTTTAGCCTAGTAGTAAAAGTAGTATGATAATTTTGAATGGTCTACTACCTTGTGATCTGACCTTTTTTCAGAGTTCACAAAAATCCAAAAATAGTGGCTAGTTTTTGCCCAATCAATGGTTGCCCTACTTGTTCTCACCTTCTAATGGCTATATATCAAGTCCTCATGTACAGATCATTATTTTGCTCCATTTTTTAGTCTATGAAAGCTATTGATTTCAAAGGAAATTTCTGCAAAAACTTGAGGTGCTTTCATCCTTGAGAAAAACCATGCATTTTTATATTAGTAAATCTTCTCTCTCTTCTTTAATAGATGTTCCATATTGTATTTATAAGTTAATAGACACTCCAAGCAAAAGGGAAAACTGCATATTATTTTTGTAAATGTGTTTAAGCACCTACAGTGAAGCTTCTGGGAGATTGTGATTTGGGCAAATTATGCAGTTGGTTCTCAATCACTGAGAGAAGCTATGGTTGTAATTGGCTTGACTTTTGCTTGTGAAAAGAGTCGGTTAGTAGAAAAGAACTATCAAATTGTATCCTTGACGAGTAGATTTAGGTCATGTGTGTCAAACTACTTTAAATTATTGTGTTTGATTATCTTATTCTACTCTTTGAATTTCATCACTAGAACTCCACTTGCTGATATGCTTGAGCGATTTCATGGTTGAAGATGTTTCTTTGATACTTGAATTGAGTTGATAAGTTACGCTTTGAGTTGTGAGCGGTTACCCTCTGTCCTATCCTGTTTTAAATCACCAAAACAGAGCAAATACTTCATTGTTGATACTGAAAATGATTGGTTATCTTAACTGAGAATTTTCAATAGGCTACAGGAAAGAGCTGGAAATTTTGAAATGGTCCAAGTTACCCTCCCTCATGGACTCCTTGACAAGGGACAACAATCAATTTGCTTGCAATCTGTTCTAAAATGATGGCTTTATTGTCAATATAAAATTGCAGTCTCTTGTAAATTTATTTTGGTTCCTTTTACTTATTTTAATCCTTCTCCCTGAAAATGCAGCTAGTTCAAAAGGATCCAGAAGCCGCGATAGTTTTGTTTTGGAAGGCAATAAATGCTGGAGATAGAGTAGATAGTGCCCTCAAAGACATGGCAGTGGTTATGAAACAGCAAGATCGAGCAGAGGAAGCAATTGAAGCTATAAAATCTTTTAGGCATCGCTGCTCCAAGCAAGCCCAAGAATCACTTGACAATGTCCTCATTGACTTGTACAAGGTATCCACATAGTACAATAGTTTGGTTAGAATTAGAATAGATATTCTGGTTGTATGAGCTAAGAAGCTCATTGCCTTTTCTCTAGCCTTTGAATACATCCAAGTTAGTTATCACTGGGTCATTATTGTCAATAGCAATTTAGAATTATCAATAATTGATCATGATTAGCCAGATTCTCCTGTTTTTAGAATGTGAGTTTATTGTCCTGTTATCTTTTGGTTGGTTTCACTAGTAATTATAAAAATTGAAGAAAATGGCAGAAATGTGGGAGAATTGAGGAGCAGATAGAACTATTGAAGCAGAAGCTTCATATGATCTATGAAGGAGAAGCATTCAATGGAAAGCTAACTAGGACAGCTCGCTCTCATGGGAGAAAGTTCCAGGTTACCATCAAGCAAGAGACATCTCGGATACTGGTACTGAATTTATCTAGTCTCTTCTTTCAATAATACATTGCACATATCCTGTTTAATGATCAATGACTACATGATCTGTTTTGTTTCCCTTTGTTTCTTAATCTATTAAGGTTGTCATTTCTATAAATCTTACCTCTATTGGGCATGTGTGAGAGCATGAGTGGCTCCACTTTATTGTTCTTTTTCCCCCCATTATGTCCTGGTTGCAGTTGTCTTCAAAAGTTAGCTAACTTCACAAACATTCAACCAGGGAAACTTGGGTTGGGCGTACATGCAGCAAGGAAGCTATTTGGCAGCAGAAGTTGTGTACCAGAAGGCGCAATCAATTGATCCTGATGCTAACAAGGCTTGCAATTTGTGCTTGTGCCTTATCAAGCAAGCGCGATATGCTGCAGCACATTCAGTCCTTGATGATGTATTGCAGGGTAAGCTTGCAGGATCCGATGACCCCAAGTCAAGAAGCCGTGTGAAGGAGTTGCTTCATGAATTAGAAGCATGCCAATCATCACTGCTATCGCCAAAATCATCAGAATTATGTTTAGAAGATGCTTTTGTTGAAGGACTTGACAAGTTGATGAGTCAATGGGCACCCTATAGGTCAAGGAGACTTCCCATATTTGAGGAGATCTCTCCATATAGAGATCAATTAGCTTGTTGATCCTATATTCTTAGTTCCGTCTTTCTTGATAGACTGAGGAGATAAATGATAGTGTGGAAGAAACAATAAATGGGATTAAGATACTAGTTCCTGTATAACATATGTGAACTTGAAAGAAACTGTATACTTAACTAGTGTTCTTTGCAATGGAACTCCAACACCTGTAAGTAACAAAGTTACTGTAGAAATACTTTACATTCTTAACCCAGAATCCATAAACAAAAGATTTCCATGATTTTGTACACGATCAATTTGTAGAAGTTACCCTTTTATGAAGTTGGAATCAAGTTATCTAAAAAAAAAATAAAGAAGTGGGAATCAAGGATGCTATTAATGTTGCTGTTTGTTGGCTCGATGAGGCTTGTGATTTGTGTAAAAGCTGTCCTCTTTTTCGATTATGATGGTAGTAGTCCCGCAAGGCATTAGGACAATACATCGCAAGGGAAAAGAGTTGGAATTTCTATGAAAATGTTTCACGTTAAAAACTCAAAGGGTCAAAAGCGGTATTTTGTCATTTACTATGGAGCAGAGTTTAGTTGCTAATTAATATTTTTATATTAATGTTTTAATTTTTTTTAATTAATTATGTTATATTTATAATTTTAAAAATAAAATAATAAATTATATTAAATAATCATTAATTTATAAATTATGACTATTGTTTTATAAAAATGATAAAATTATAATTTTATTAAAAAGTTAAATTGAATATGTAAATATTAAAAATAAAGTATTAAATGAGAGTATTTTAGTTATATCTTATAAATTTTAGTGATAAATTTTAAAATATTAAAAATAATTTTAATAAAATAATAAAATTTAAATTAAATATAAAAATTAAGTCTTATTAAATTTATGCATAGAACAAATATTTAACTAGTTTGATATAATTTAGGGATAATTGCACAAAATCATTCCTTAATTTAAATGATTTTTTCATTTAAATCACTCAATTTAAAAATAAAATTTTTATAATCTATAAAAATAAAATTTTAAATTATTTTTTTAAAAAATAAAATCACCATTTTATCTTATTTTCTCTTTTTTATTACATTTTTTTAATTTCTTATGATCTAAATTAATTGATATATTTTTTTTGTTTCTTTTTATTCTTAATTTCTTATGGTGAAGTTAATTGATTTTATCAATAAAAATTATTTTATTTTTAATAAAATTATTATTTATTAAATTTATTAATAAAATTATTTATACTAATTATTTTTTAAATTTAATTGTTTAATTCTAATTATTTTTAAAATTTTTTTAAACTAAAAAGGCGAGTAAATTAATTAGTAATTGAATTAAATGATCTAATTTAAATGAAAATTTATAAAATATTATTCTAAAATTGAAGGGGCAAATATAGTTATACAAACCCAATTAAGTTTAACGAAATTTAAATAAATGATAAAAAAAATAATAGTAAATAAAAAATATAAATTAATAAACAATTTTATTAATAATTTAATAAAAATAATTTTATAAAAAATAAAATAATTTTATTAATAAATAAAAATTCATTAATTTAACTACAATAAATTAAAATTTTAAAAAAATTAAGAGAGAAAGAAAGAAAAAAAAAATATTTTCTTTTTAGAAAAAGAGGAATAAAATATTATTTTTTTAATTTAAAAACCTGTTGTGAGTTTAAAAGAGTTTTTCCGAAACAAAATTAGAGCAGATGAATTTTAGTTTAACCTATTTAACCCATTGATATTGGTGCACTGAAGCGAAACCGGTGCGATTAGCCTATATAATTCATGCCAGCCATGTGGACGTGTCTCGAGAGTCAAGGTGGCCACTGGTAAATTATTAGTGAGAAGAAGTTTGTGCGTGCACCGTTTCCGTATACCTAGAACCGGTAGAGAATCGGTTTAAAATTCAAATTAAATTGATTTAATTTAAAATTGAAATTGAATACTAACTGATGAAAATTAGACTGGTTAGAATAATTTTGAATTGGATTAAATTAAAACTGAATCCAATCACAAAAGGTCAATTTGAAATTAAAATCAGATCCGTTTAATATAAAATTAATATTAAATTAAAACAGGTCAAAATTAAATCAATTAAAAGTGATTTTGTTTTGGATTGAAACCAGAATTAAAATCAACCGATTGAGTTACAAATCAAATAAGATTTAATTTTTTTTTAAATTAACCATTAAATTTGATCTAGTTCACCATAATCAGCCCAAATAGCCGATTCAGTATCAATTACCGATTGATAACGTGAAATGGGGATGGAATGAGGAGATTGAAGCGGCATCAGCCACCGTCCACCATCCACAACTCGCATTGAAATTTTACTCATCGGAAGCAGGGTACGCACCCATCCAGTCTTTTCTTTCAAGCCTTTTTCAGAGCTTGCAAAGACAGCATGCACTTGACATATCAGATTCTATCCAAGGTTAATACAAAATCATTTACATGTCGAAGAGAATTTTAGATATATCATAAAAGAAAAGTGCAGCAATATTAATTTCATAATTTTCCATCACTTAAAGATCAATGTCCAATATTATGGGCCAAAAGCTTCAACATTTCTCCATGAATTCACTGTAGGTTTACCCATTGTGATATGTAGGGAGTGCAAAGCTATAAAGTTGGACATATAATCAAGTAAAACGAGAAGAGTTCGAAATCAAAGGAATATATCAAAAAGACAAATACATTAATAGCATTCCAAAAGGGAAATCTAAACTGCAGGCATTAGGTGTCCTCCATTACATCTTAAACGAATATTAAGGGCAAAAAAAATATCTACCAGGTGAAGTTCAACATATAACCTATACAACCAATCCAAGATATAAACCTTCTCACATCCCTTAAGGCTAACACTAGGGGGAAGGCGTAACCAAAAAGACCCTGTAAAGAGAGATCTGCAAGATGGATTATCAGAAGAATGTGAACCAATTTAATCAGACAATCCAGTCAGCTTGGCAGCAAGGATAGCAATAGCATCCAATGAAAATCAAGAGAGATTAACATTTGAATCCATGACAAATGGATAACACTATAATCAGAATCAAGGCAATGATAATACCCAAAACAATCAATTTTATCTTCATATTCTGAAACCACATCTTCCTTCTCATCTTAGTTCCCTGTTGTCTGAAGTCTTGTGCCTACAACATCACATCAGATTAAACAAATGATATCAGGTATCAAAGAGAAAACTGCACTCAGGGAAATAAACAGATGATGACCAAACTACTTCAATCACAATTCCCAACTGAGCACTAAAGAGATCTGCCCTGGTTTATACCCCATTCAGCATCATGCAGTGATGTCTGACAAGATTCAATAATTTCAAAAGGCCATTTGAAAGGAGGCGATTATTTTACCCAAAACAAAAAGTGGAAGAGTTCCAGATAGCTACAAAACATAAGCAGGTTACATTGGACAAACCTGTGAGCGAAGGTTCTCAGTTTTATCCACCAGCAGCTCAATCTTTTCACCGCGATCAAGAACCTGCAGAAAAGAGATTTTTATGTTTTACAAATTTCTGAAAATAGTCATCTCCATGATTAGTGTTCAAAATGTTGGCCCCTCAGCAATTACACATTCACTTGCAAGCATGCATGACAAAATAGGATCCCAGGTTCTTTTGACATCCAAGCAACATTTACAGAAATTGGAAGAAAAATCCAGCAGCTATTCTGTACCTTCTCAATGTTTTCCATCATCACGCCCTTAACTTCAGAAACCTGAGCCTTCACTTTGGCAAGCTTGCTGATCTCTTCAGGATGATCCACACAATACTGCATGTGATCCTTCAGTTTGGATCTATAATGTAAACAAGCAAGTAAATCATGATAACAAAGAAACTTAAATTCACCAATCTGAAAAATTCAGACATAGACATGTATACCCGAACTCTCTGTTCAGGCTATTGGCCTTAGCAGTTGCAGCTTTCCCTCCACCATATCTTTTGTTGAAGTCCTCCTTAACTCGCTCCAGAAAGGCAATTGGGATTTGTCTGCCAGCAGATTCAACTGCAACCACACAGTAGGCTGCACCATCCAAATATAAACCAGCAGAGTCAACACAAAATTAGGTCATTATGAAAAGGCAAAGAAGCAGTAAAGTTTCAAAGTCAAGGGTTTTAATGGCTTCAATTAAATCAAGCACCATGAACACCTTGAAAAAAGGGAACCCAAGATGTGCCCTGAGAAGGGAGGGAGAAGGGAGGGCTGGGGGGCGCGGGGGGCGCGGGGGAAGGGGTGGGTGTGGTTGGCGTGATAATTCAATTAATTTGCCTAGAATCACCTTGATTCAAACTAGATTCAAATTTTGAAGATTGGAAACACTGGAAACAAGCAGCATCTAATCATACTAATAAGAAACTTCTTGCAAATGCGTTAAGGTTCAAAATTAGAGTCCATGCAATACAAAAATTACTAAAAGCAGTCATATGTCTCCAAATTACTTGTTCTGCACTCTGTGAGCTCATTGATTCAGAAAACAGTGTTCACTATCTAAGGCAACAATTTATAGAGTTGATAAAAAGAAACAAGGCACAGAATTAACAATAGAAACAGTTGAAAATGGGGAGAAGCAACAAATTTCAATGAAGTTACATGCAGCAGATTTGTTATCATCCCTGTCCTCACATCTCCATGTAAAATTCAATAAAGAATTTCACAAGGAAGAAACAAATATAATCATAGTTTCCTACAACATTAAAAAATGTTAAACTCAACCAGAAACCAATTTTTTTTTTCTAAGAGTGAAAAAAAAAAGTGTACATTTACATTTACTACTGTATTAGTACAAACAAGGTCAAGCACAGTTAATATAATATAGGTCTAGATATGGAACAGCATCTTCATTCACTCCTAAATCTACCACCCAAAAAGATTAAAAAATATATATTAATAATAATTACAGAAAAACAATCTACAGATAAATAATAATTACAGATAAAC
Source organism: Hevea brasiliensis (assembly GCF_030052815.1). Lineage (NCBI taxonomy): Eukaryota > Viridiplantae > Streptophyta > Magnoliopsida > Malpighiales > Euphorbiaceae > Hevea > Hevea brasiliensis. Next base: position 70,290,013 of record NC_079507.1, on the reverse strand, counting down.
AATCCATTGAACTATTATGATAAGTAAATTTCATGCCCAGCATCATGTCCAATTTCCAACTAATAATGGTATATAATAAGGAGAAAGTATTTAGAACAAAGGCTATATTTTGCAATTAGTAAAGAACAACTTCATCAATTTCATCATGCAATAATCATTTACAATCATAGAAAAACCAGCAATCCCCCAACCCTAAAAAGAACAATAGAGAAATAAATGACTGGGAAAGGCAGGGGAGGAGGTAGAACTTCATTGACCATCCAATGCCACAAGTTAGCAACAATAACATAATAATTTGGTAAGCAACATGTCCTAGCCCTTGTAAACATTATAAATCTCAACAAATGGAAAATAATGACCCTCGGGCCTCAAAGATGCAATTGAATGATGCAAATATGGAGTTGGTTTACGAAATGTTAATCCTAAAAGGTTCTTATATAGACAATGATCACACAATGAATTGCTTGAACAATGTCCAGGATTACCGAAGGAAAAACCTTTTAAGTTCTAGAAAGTGATGAGGAAACAAAAACCAATATAACGCGCGATAACCAAAACCTTGAATCCTTCTCCGTTAAACCAACAACAAAACAGAGCAAGATTTAACATCGAAGCACAAATTATTACCTTCAAAACCAACTAGAAAACCATGAAAGATCAATTCAATTCGTTCCATTAGGTAGTAGACTAGTAGTCCATATAAGATCGACTCAACAGAAATAATAACCAAAAATTTGCGGAAAAAGGCAATCCATGTCTAGATCAAAATTCAAAACTCATATAAGCCTCTAATATAATAATCAATATACGCAAGAGCATCCAATTCCAATAAAATCACATTGTCAAACGTACCAATCCACCAAATAACACCAAAATGCCCAAAAGTCAACGAAATCATAGAACTGTCCAGAATGGAGATCTAAATCAAATATCAAGGAAACAAAAGGTATCAAGGAAAGCATAAACAAATTAGCAAATACGTTTCTAATGAAACATTAAGCGTTGATCCAGATTAGAATTCAAAAAATAAAAACACAAACACACACACACACACACACACAAACATATATAGATGAGGGGAAAAGCGTGTGGACATAGGTAGACGGGAGAATCTTACTGAAGCCGTTTTCAACGAGGTAATTGAAGGTGTGGCCATCGCAGTTATAGGTGAACTTATTGCTGGAAGAGGGAAGTTTCTGGAGGCATTGAGAGGCGATGCTGGTGAAATTCCCGGTGAACTCCGTATATTCCACCAGAATCACCGTGCCTCGAGCGACGAAGCTGTAGATTAGAGACTGTTGCCCCATCTCTGCCCTTGTTTATCTTGGAGAAAACAACAAAACGCTAACCCAAAGATAATCAGACAGAAAGGAAGAGAAAAGGAAGGAGAGAGGGAGAAACGATGAGATCGGAGAAGAGAGAAATTTGGGCTGTGATGTATAATGCGCTAATCGCTTGTGTGTATGGTATAGTTTGTTGGTTTGTTATTTTTTGAATGTTATAAAACAGTTGACAAAACTTATGGAGAGAGAGAGAGACCTGGAGGCAGGAGTGGACAGTGGATGAGAAATTAAGGGCAGGGAGAGCGAGAAATGAAAAATGTTTCCAAAATACGGCTGCTCCCACGCGGCATTTTTGTTTTGAATATTTTAAATGGAAAAATAAGAAGTCTCTATTTTGACCCAACCAATGCATTATATACACACACGCGTATGCATGTACAAGCCCTAAAAGTCCATGCGGTATTATGGATGTTAATTTTTTTTTATATTAATATTTTTAATATAATTTAAAATATGATTAATTTTATATTTATATTAAAAATATATTTAATTTTATTTTATAATAATATAACTATTATACTTATATGTTATAAATAAAATTATTTTTAATAATTATTAAAATCATTTAATCAATTATTAGTTTTTTAAAAACTAAATTTACATATTAATTAGAAGGGAACAATATTCAATTTGAACTGAATTACCTTAATTTGATAATTCGATTTGATTCAGTTTTACATTTTAAAAATTTTAATTATTTTGATTTTATTCGATTTAAAAAAAATTAATTAAATTAAATCAAATCAAATAAAATTATTTTATTTTTATAGAAAATTTATAAATTATATATAATTATATATATATATATTATTTAATTTCATTGATTAATGTTATTAGGTTCAAATCAATGTCAAAATCAAATTAAATAAATTAAAAATTAAGTCTAAATTAAAAAATCAATCAAAACTCAAAAACTGATGAATTCAAACTGAATCAAACTGAAATAGAGTTGTTCGTTTTGATTCGATTTTTTATTCATTTTGATTTTATTCGATTTCTATAATATGATAATTCGGTTAATTTGATTTTTAATGATTTGGTTCGATTCAATTCGAACTAAATATTCAGCCCTATATTTAATATATTAAATAACTCTAAATAAATATTATGAAAAACTTTATAAATATTAATTTTTAAATATTTTTAGATGATAATAATTTTATCACTATTTTAAAATATTATTTTATAAAAAAAAGTGTAAGTAATATTAGCAAAATAGATTAACAACATAATATGAAATTCTGATATTTCATTAATATAATATTAATGTATAAAATAAAAGTCATTATATCATAAAATAAAATTATCGGTAATAATAATTAATGTAAATTTAATAATTAAATAAAATAATTAAAATTTAAAATATAATAAAAAAAGAAAAATTAATTTAAATTTAGGCGGTTTAAAATTAAAATATATTAATAAAATTTACAAACAATTAATAAATAAAATATCTAAATGGCTTGAAGGGTCTATTTATTTTAATTTAAAAGATTCAACTAAATAGAAAAGAAAAAAAAAGTTATCATTTTAAAATAGATAATTAAAAAATTAAAAAGAAAAGTTTTTTATTTTAATAATAAAAAATATTTAAAAAAATTAAAATAATAAAAATAAATAATCAAAACAGGTAAAATAAAATGTAATTCACTTTATCATAAATAAAATTATTTTAAATGAAAATAATAATAATAATAATAATAAAATAATTTAAACAATTAAAATTAAAATCAAAATTTGAAAAGGGGAATAATTTGAATATAAATTAATAAAATTTGAAAATAATTAATAAATAAAATATCTAAATAGCTTGAAGGGTCTCATTTATTTTAGTTTAAAAATTTAACTAATTAGAAAAGAAAAAAAAAGTTATCATTTTAAAAGATTTTAAAATAGATCATTGAAAATTAAAAAGAAAAGTTTTTATTTTAATAATAAAAAAATATTTAAAAAAAATTAAGGCAATGAAAATAAAGAATCAAAACAGGTAAAATAAATAATAATTTACTTTATCATAAATAAAATTATTATAAATGAAAATAATAATAATAATTAAATAATTTAAAAATGATTAAAATTAAAATCAAAATTTGAAAAGGGAAATTGTTTGAATATAAATTAATAAAATTTGAAAATAATTAATAAATAAAATATCTAAATGGCTTGAAGGGTCTCATTTATTTTAATTTAAAAGATTCAACTAATTAGAAAAGGGGAAAAAATAATAAGTTATCATTTTAAAAGATTTTAAAATAGATCATTAAAAAATTAAAAATAAAAGTTTTTATTTTAATAATAAAAAAATATTTAAAAAAATTAAGATAATAAAAATAAAGAATTAAAACAGGTAAAATAAAATGTAATTCACTTTATCATAAATAAAATTATTTTAAATGAAAATAATAATAATAATTAAATAATTTAAAAATAATTAAAATTAAAATCAAAATTTGAAAAGGGAAATAATTTGAATATAAATTAATAAAATTTGAAAATAATTAATAAATAAAATATCTAAATAGCTTGAAGGGTCTCATTTATTTTAGTTTAAAAGATTCAACTAATTAGAAAAGGGAAAAAAAATAAGTTATCATTTTAAAAGATTTTAAAATAGATCATTGAAAAATTAAAAATAAAAGTTTTTATTTTAATAATAAAAAATATTTAAAAAAATTAAGACAATGAAAATAAAGAATCAAAACAGATAAAATAAATTATAATTCACTTTATCATAAATAAAATTATTTTAATGAAAATAATAATAACAATTAAATAATTTAAAAACAATTAAAATTAAAATCAAAATTTGAAAAGGGAAATCATTTGAATATAAATTACTAAATGAAGGATCTCATTTATTTTAATTTAAAAGACTCAATTAATTAGAAAAGAAAAAAAATAATAAGTTATAATTTTAAAAGATTTTAAAATAGATCATTGAAAAATTAAAAAGAAAAATTTTAATAATAAAAAACAATTTAAAAAATTTAAGATATTAAAAATAAAGAATCAAAACAGATAAAATAAAATGTAATTCATTTTATCATAAATAAAATTATTTTAAATGAAAATAATAATAATTAAATAATTTAAAAATAATTTAAATTAAAATTAAAATTTGAAAAGAAAAATAATTTGAATATATATATACACTGCTCTTTAATATGTTATAATTTTGGACTATTAAATCCCCTCAAAATATATTAAAAAAGAAATAGAGGAATGATGACTTTAGAACGGCGTCAAGAATGCTTTCCAATTTAGTTCTACAGTTTTTTACTCTAAAATTGAGCTCTATCGAATATAATCACAAGATCAAAAATGAAAAAGGATAAAATTTTATTTTTTTACTGTTATTTATAAACAGTAAAAGTGTTATTTATTTTAATAATACACAATAATATATATAGCTGAATTGACAATATGTGCATTGAATAATTTTTCCTTAAAAGTGAATTGAAAAAAATATATATACGGTCAACTCTCTATACATAATAACTGGTCAAATGCCACGCAGATGTATTAATTTTTAGTATTTAAATTATTAATATATTTAAATAAAAAAATTAATATTATCTAATTTTAATAAAAGAAATATTAATTTGATATTATATAAATTTTTAAATGCATATTTATAAAAAAATAATATATAAATTGTTAATAAAATAATTATTAACATAAATTTATATTAATATCTCAATAATTATAATACAATATTATCAATAACAAATTTAATATACTCTCATATAAAAATTAAAATCAATTATTCAATAATTTAAGTTAATATCCTAATATATTAATTATTGAAGTTATAAGTGGGTGAAATAAGAATTTTTAATTTTTTTGTAATAATCATAGGTTAATATTTATTAATTATTTTAAATTGATAAAAAATCTATATGATAAATTAGTTAAGCAGATTTAATAAATAATATATTTTGTGAAACAGTTGCAAACGTAGGGTATATTTTAGAAAAAAAAAATCCAAAAAAGCTATTGTAATTTTAATAGAGGAATAAATAAACTCAAAAAAATTAAATAATAAGTAAGGATAATCATTATTAAATGACATTAATTTATTTTTATTTAATTTTATACAATTATCTTATTTAAATAATATATAATTTCAATTGAATCTAAAATAGATTGCATTGTTTAGAAGTAGATGTAAATGGTGATAATCTATAATTTCCGTTTGATGATCACACTCTTATTGATTATGAAATTGTAACACCCCAAAAATTTTAAATTTATGAGCATTTTTGGTATTTTAATTTTATTTAAATTTTAGGAATTTTTTTGAGATTTTTCGGATTTTAAAAATCGGGTTCGATTTTCTGAAAATATAAATTTTGATGAATTTTAAAAATTAATTTAAAGACCATGTGGCAAAACTAAAAATATATTTGGAGTCTACGTATTTTTCTGAGTTTTCTGGAATTTTTTCGAAATTTTTGGACCTTATTTTCGGTCCCGAGGCAGAGTAAAAATTCAAAATTTTGTATTTCGAATCGAACCGGCCGAATCGAACCGGATCGGATCGGACCGGTCGAATCGGACCGACTCCCTTCCCTTTTTCTTCCTCCCGTGCGTGTCCCTTCCCCCTTCTCTCTTCCTCCCGTTTTGCTCTCTCCTCCTGCCCCTGCTGCCGGCCAGCCACCTCCCCTTGCCACCCCAGCCGACCGGCGCCGCCACCCAGCCTCCCCAGCTAGCCGGCCGCCGCCCCAAACGACCGGAAACCGCGCACATTCTCTCTCCTGTGGCGTTCGACTTCCCCGGCCAAAATCCGGCCGATCCGGCCACCAATTGGACCGGGTCTTGTGTCTAAAATCATCTACTCGGCGAAAGCTTTCCATAGACACCAACAATGCCGAAATCCATCGAGCGGTTTGTCCAATTTTTGCTCGGGAATTTTTTAGCCTATTTCGACTTTTGGGCTAGATTTCTCGAAAATCGTGAATCCCACGAGAAAACCGAGAGTACCAGAGTGCTCCACACGTCGAGAGCTTCGCGGGGATATAAATTTCAAAATTTTCCGACACCGTTTTTCGGTGGGTCCAACGGAACTTCGCAGTGTTTTTCCGAGCATTAAATGAGCTTAGAAAATTCTGAAAAATTTATGTACTAACCCCCGTGTTATGGGCTTCGTGTAGATATCCTCAATTCGCGGAAATTCGACAGTTGTCCGGGTCTGTGAATTTCCGGCCAGACAGACCTATTATCGGAAAAGTCTCCGAATTGGATCGAGGTTTTGGCTATCCCCCCATTGTCAGACGTCTCGAGCGCGTTCCCGAAGTAGGAATCGGCAAAGGTAAACCCGAACCTTACTTTTTCGTAATTTTCTAGTGCTTAAATATGATTAAAAATCCATAAAATATTCGTGGTAGCTTAGAAAATTATGATTCTTTTTTGCAATAGCCTAGTAATATTGCTAAGGACCGCGGGGCAAAGTTTTAGAATTTTTAGAGCTTATTTGGGCAGTTTTTGCAAAAATGGTCAATTATAGGGACTAAATTGAAATTTTACATGTTGGGATGGATGATTGATTTGGTGGGCCCAGGAGGGGCTGTGTGATGTGATTGAGTTGTGGACATATGGATTTTGAATATAGAAGTGTGTTTTGAGCCCTTTTGTAGGTTGGGTAGGTCCTAGGTATAGGGGAGACTCTGCCGGATTTTCGGCACGACTTAGGACGCAATTGGTCTTTTCTTGAATTGTATTGAGTCAATTGTATTAAATAATTGTAATATAATTGTCAGATGAGCCGGGACAGCCTTCTTCCTCCGCCCAGCCGCCACAGTGATTGTCGTCAAGTCTGTGAGTAAAATATTAATTTTAATTGTAATTTCACTATTATTATATGTTCAAGCATGCCCATGCATACTTATATGCATATATTTATGTAGTTAAACTCTAGGCACGATTTATGTTGCATTGATAACTGTTAAAGTGCCATGGATGTTGTTGTGGTAATTTGGAGCAGTGTGCGTGCGTTGGCGTGCGTGTGATGTGGTGTAGACTATGGATAGGACGGGTAGTCACGGCTTGAGTTCTTCGCCGACCCGATCCTTCGAGGGGTAGTCACGCTTGAGTTCTTCACTGGGACCTCGATTTGGTTTATTAAGCGAAAGTCCGACTTGAGTTCTTCACGGCACCAGTTGGATTTAAGAGAGTCAGATAGGATCAGCTCCCATATACTATGACTGATACTACAGGGTGTGTGAGTGCTCCAAATTACCTTTTTGATGTTATGATGTGAAAATGTTATTGATGTTGCATTTCACTCTACAGGGTGCATTAGTTTTAGATAGTTATAGAGATTATGGTTAAAATTGATATTTTACTCTCTGAGTCTAACGCTCACTCCTGTTCAAAAATTTTTTCAGGCCACAGGAGGATATTTTTGAGGTTAACCTGCTTTCTCCCTCGCAGGTCGATTACTAATGTTTGTATAAACTTGTTAAATCTTAGAATTTCCGCATGTGTTAGAAATGTTTATTTGATTTGGGTCTGTAAACTAAATTATTATTTTGGACCTGTAAACTTAATATTCTATGCATGTTTGATGGATTGGATGAGGGAGCTGAGCTCCCATTTATTTTTATGCTGATGAGTATGTGGAGGGTGAGCTGAGCTCCCCAATTGAGTATTTATTGTGTTTACAGGTCGGGTGAGTCGAAAACTCCTCGTTGGAAAGTCCATTTTAATGCCGGACTATGTCCGTTTGGTTTTTTGAAATTGGGCCCAAATGGGCCTTAGAATTGGGTAAATGAACAGTTAGGCTTACTACGGGCCTCGGGGCTTTAGGTCGCCTGTGTCCTAGTGCCGGTCCTACCATAGGTTGGGTCGTGACAAATGTGGTATCAGAGCTTAGGCTCCAGATTCTTAGGGAATGTTTGTCTAAAGTGTTGAGGGAAGAGTCTACTAGGAGTCACATGCGGAAAAATAGGGTCCACATTCGTCTTGCATTGTCATCTTTGCTTCTAGTTTCTGCTCCATATATTGTGTATAAATATGAGTCTATAGAGCTGTGTAATGTGCGCTTTGAATTTTGTGGGCTAATGTGCTGAATTTCAGAAAATGCGTAGAAGGTGAGAGCCGCCATCGCACTGCAACTGGATGTGTCGGACGAGGTGTCGGACAGATGAGGCGCCGCCAGGAGGCGGGTAGAGGCCTAGAGCTGCTCAAGTAGAGGAGTAGCCACCCCCAGTACAGGATCAATCCTTTATGACACAGGGTCCCATGGACCCCATGGCAGCTACTCTCGCTAGGTTGCAGAGAACCATCGATATGATGGCATAATATATGGTCCACCCTCCACAGCAGCAGCAGTCCACCGCACCAAGAGGATAACCTTACAAACAGATCATCAATTTTAAGAAGTTGGTGCCTGGTACTTATGATGTGTCAGATGATGCATATCGGTTTTTGGATTCCTCGCAGTGCAGAACATAATCTGATTGGATCGATAGAAGACTGATAGAGTATATGCAGCATGTCATGGGGCCTATGCCTAGACAATGGATGAATGACTACGTGTTACCCCGGATGGAGGGTTTAACATGGGCTCAGTTTGTGGAACTTTTTATCAATTGGTTTGTGCTAGAAAGCTTCAGAGATCAGAAGCAGTGGGCCTTTGAGGCCTTAAGACAGAATGGCAGGTCTGTAGATGAATATGCTACAGAATTTCTGGAATTGAGCAGATATGCCCCTGCAGTAGTAGCTACAGAAACTATGAAGGTGAAGAGATTCCTAAAGGGGCTTGACAGGAGGTATGCGAACCTAGCCATGATGTCTGATCAGTCTTTTGACGTGGTAGTTGATCGAGCCAGACAGATAGAGATTAGCTATGCTGCGGATGACAGCGGGAGAGCAAAGAAAAACAGAGCAGAGGGTTCCTCAGGTGTCCCTTCCATGGGTACTCCGGACAGTGGTGGCCAGAGTAATTACAGAGGAAAAAGTAGGAACAAGAAGAGTGGTTTTAGACACAAACCTCGAGGATCTGCACTGTGCGGATCGGCGGTGGTCACGATTCGTACAGTGAGTTCTGGTGCAGTTCAGGATCCTCTTTGGCACCTTGTGCACAGTGTGGAAGAGGACATTCAGGATCTTGTTTGATGGGATCAGGAGTATGCTTCAGGTGTGGCCAACCAGGTCACTTTGCTAGAGAATGCCCCGTTTTCAGTGAGCCACAGATGGGGTCACAGGGTTCTGTTGCAAATGTTCCTCGCCAGTTGTATCCGGGTACTTCCAACATGGCAGGCAGTCAGTTCAGTGGCCAACAGGGCCGAGGACAAGGGGGACGTGGATTTGGAGGCAGATCAGGAGGTAAAAGTCAGTATCAGAGTTCTGCCACTCAGGGTAGGGGTCAAGCTCGGGTTTTCACCCTGACCCACCAAGATGCTCAAGCTTCAAATGCAGTTGTGGCAGGTATTCTTCTAGTCTGTTCTTATGAGGCTCGTGTTTTGATAGATCCGAGTGCTACGCACTCATTTGTCTCCCCTGTGTTTGCCATGAGGTTGGGTAGAAACCCTACAACCTTAGAATGTCCTTTGTCGGTAGCTACCCCACTTAGCTACAACATAGAGGTAGATATGATTTTTTCGGGTAGCCCAGTAGTAGTGGATGGAAAGATACTCCCAGCAGACTTGGTTCCTTTACCAGTAATGGATTTCGATGTAATCTTGGGGATGGATTGGTTGGCAACTCATTATGCCACTTTAGACTACGGAACAAAAAGGTGTATTTCCACATACCTGGTGTGGAAGAGTTTAGCTTTGATGGTGACAGGAGTGTGGCTCCATATAATTTGGTGTCAGCAATTATTGCTAGAAAAATATTGAGGCGTGGATGTCAAGGGTATTTGGCATTGGTGAGAGATACATCTGTAGAAGGTGTCAGCACGGAAAATGTTCCTGTTGTCAAAGAATTTATGGATGTCTTCCCTGAAGAGCTTCCAGGGTTGCCACCAGAAAGGGGAATAGAGTTCTGCATTGATGTTGTTCCGGGTACAAACCCCATATCAATGCCACCTTACAGGATGGCACTAGCAGAATTGAAAGAGCTGAAGAAGCAGCTACAGGAGCTTTTGGACAAGGGTTTCATACGCCCGAGCACTTCACCCTGGGGCGCTCCTGTGCTATTTGTAAGAAAGAAAGATGGGTCATTGAGGTTGTGTATTGACTACAGACAGCTGAACAAGGTGACTGTGAAGAACAAGTATCCACTTCCTCGGATCGATGATCTGTTTGATCAGCTCCAAGGGGCTAGATTCTTTTCCAAAATAGACCTGCGATCAGGCTACCATCAATTGAGAATCAGGAATGAGGACGTGTCCAAAACGGCTTTCAGGACAAGATATGGTCATTATGAGTTCTTGGTGATGTCTTTTGGACTCACTAATGCACCAGCAGCCTTCATGGACTTAATGAACAGGGTGTTCAAGCCATTTTTAGACCGTTTTGTCATCGTATTCATAGATGACATTTTGGTATACTCTCAGACCGAGGAAGAACACGTGTGGCACTTGAGGATGGTGTTGCAGACGTTGAGGGAGCACCAGCTATATGCCAAATTTTCAAAATGTGAATTTTGGCTAGAAAGCATCTCATTCTTGGGACACGTGGTTTCTAGGGACGGCATTCAAGTAGATCCCAAGAAAATTGAAGTCAGAATCGATTGGCTTAGGCCTACAACAACACCGAGGTGCGAAGTTTTCTGGGTTTTGCTGGCTACTATAGGCGTTTTGTACAAGATTTCTCCAGGATAGCGGCTCCCCTAACTAAGTTGACCAGGAAGAATGTTCCATTCATTTGGACAGATGACTGTGAGGTGAGTTTCCAGAAGCTTAAGGAGTGTCTAACCACTGCCCCTGTATTGACACTACCTGTGAGTGGTGAAGGATACACCGTGTATTGTGACGCCTCCAGAGTTGGCCTAAGGTGTGTTTTGATGCAGAATGGAAAGGTAGTGGCTTATGCTTCAAGGCAGCTGAAGAGGCATGAGTAGAACTACCCCACCCATGATTTGGAAATGGCGGCTGTAATCTTTGCACTAAAAATCTGGAGACACTACCTGTATGGTGAAGTGTGCGAGATATACACCGACCACAAGAGTTTAAAGTACATCTTCCAACAGAGGGATTTAAATTTGAGACAGAGGAGATGGATGGAGCTTCTGAAAGACTACGATTGCACCATCCAGTACCACCCTGGTAAAGCCAATGTAGTAGCAGATGCTTTGAGCAGAAAATCTTCTGGCAGTTTGGTGCACATTTCAGCAGAGAAGAAACCGTTGATTCAGGAAATACATGAGTTGATGGATCAAGGTTTAATCCTAGATCTTTCAGATGATGGGGTATTGCTGGCTCATTTTTCAGTGAGGTCAGACTTGAGAGACAGAGTTAGAGTTTCCCAGCACAGAGACCAACAATTGATGAAGATCATAGAAAGAGTACAGCAAGGTGAAGGTGGTGAGTTTGGATTTGCCAATGATGGCGCCCTAGTGCAAGGTTCTAGGATATGTGTGGCCGATGTGGACAACCTCAGGAATGAAATCATGCGAGAGGCACACTACACAATCGCATGATGTCCACCCAGGTTCCACCAAGATGTACCATGATGTGAAAGATAGCTATTGGTGGAATGGCATGAAAAGAGACATAGCAGATTTTGTGTCCAAGTGCTTGACTTGTCAGAAGGTGAAGTTTGAATACCAAAGACCGTCAGGGAAGCTGCAAGAACTCCCTATCCCAGAATGGAAGTGGAAAATGATCACCATGGATTTTGTGACTGGGTTGCCTCGTACCACGCGAGGATATGATTCGATATGGGTAATTATAGACCGCTTGACCAAATCAGCTCACTTCTTATCTGTGAAGACTACATATTCTGTGGCACAGTACGCCCGGCTCTACATTCGAGAAATAGTCAGATTGCATGGAGTTCCAGCTTCCATAATATCTGACAGAGGGCCCCAGTTCACTTCTCGATTTTGGAAAAAGTTGCAGGAGGCACTTGGCACACAGTTGAACTTCAGTACGGCTTTCCACCCTCAGATAGACGGACAGTCCGAAAGGACAATCCAAACACTGGAAGACATGCTTCGCATGAGTGTCTTGGATTTTGGAGGTCAATGGGATGAGCAGCTAGCTTTGGTGGAGTTTGCCTACAACAACGATTACCACTCTAGCATAGGGATGGCACCCTATGAGGCATTATATGGAAGAAAGTGTAAGTCTCTCCTCTGTGTTGGACAGAAATGGGGAAGCGAAGGTGCATGATGTAGACCTAGTGCAAGACACTTGAGGTAGTTCCTTTAATAAGGGAACAATCAAAACTTTTCAAGAGGCGTAAGAGTTATGCAGACCCCAGACGGAGGGATGGGGAGTTTGCAGTGGGCGACGATGTATTCCTGAAGGTTTCTTCAATGACGGGAGTCATGAGATTTGGAAAGAAGGGCAAGTTGGCACCTCGGTATATTGGACCTTTGAGGTTACCGATAGAGTTGGAGTAGCTTGCTCACCGGTTGAGCTACCACCCAACCTCTCTCACGTTCATCCCGTGTTTCACATCTCCATGCTCAGGAAATACATTCCCGATCCTTCTCATGTACTGCAGCCGGATGTGATAGAGCTAAAAGAGAACTTGACATTTGAGGAGCAGCCTGTAGCCATAGTGGACTACCAAGTGAGACAGCTGAGATCAAAACAGATCCCTATGGTTAAGGTTTTGTGGAGGAGTCAGTCAGTGGAAGAGTGCACCTGGGAGTCAGAACGGGACATGCGTAGCAAGTACCCTTATCTGTTCAATGTATAATCATGTGCTTTATTCTGCCTTGTGTAAAATTTGAGGACAAATTTTCTGTAAGGGGGAAGAATGTAACACCCCAAAAATTTTAAATTTATGAGCATTTTTGGTATTTTAATTTTATTTAAATTTTAGGAATTTTTTTGAGATTTTTCGGATTTTAAAAATCGGGTTCGATTTTCCGAAAATATAAACTTTGATGAATTTTAAAAATTAATTTAAAGACCATGTGGCAAAACTAAAAATATATTTGGAGTCTACGTATTTTTCTGAGTTTTCTGAAATTTTTTCGGAATTTTTGGACCTTGTTTTCGGTCCCGAGGCAGAGTAAAAATTCAAAATTTTGTATTTCAAATCGAACCGGACCGGATCGGACCGGTCGAATCAGACCGGCTCCCTTCCCTTTTTCTTCCTCTCGCGCGCGTCCCTTCCCCCTTCTCTCTTCCTCCCATTTTCTCTCTCCTCCACCGCCAACCACCTCCCCACCACCACCCTAGGCCGCGCGCCACCCACCTCCCCGGCCGCCGCCCCAAACGGCCGGAAACCGCGCGCGAATTCCCTCCCTCGTGCGCGCGGCGTTTCGACTTCCCCGGCCAAAATCCGGCCGATCCGGCCACCAATTGGACCGGGTCTTGTGTCTAAAATTATCTACTCGGCGAAAGCTTTCCATAGACACCAACAACGCCGAAATCCATTGAGCGGTTTGTCCAATTTTTGCTCGGGAAGTTTTTAGCCCATTTCGATTTTTGGGCTAGATTACTCGAAAACCGTGAATCCCACGAGAAAACCGAGAGTACCAGAGCGCTCCACACGTCGAGAGCTTCGCGAGGATATAAATTTCAAAATTTTCCGACACCGTTTTTCGGTGGGTCCCACGGAACTTCGCAGTGTTTTTCCGAGCATTAAATGAGCTTAGAAAATTCTGAAAAATTTATGTACTAACCCCCGTGTTATGGGCTTCGTGTAGGTATCCTTAATTAGCGGAAATTCGACAGTTGTCCGGGTCTGTGAATTTCTGGCCAAACAGACCCGTTATCGGAAAAGTCTCCGAATTGGATCGAGGTTTTGGCTATCCCCCCATTGTCAGACGTCCCGAGCGCGTTCCCGAAGTAGGAATCGGCAAAGGTAAACCCGAACCTTACTTTTTCGTAATTTTCTAATGCTTAAATAGGATTAAAAATCCATAAAATATTCGTGGTAGCTTAGAAAATTATGATTCTTTTTTGCAATAGCCTAGTAATATTGCTAAGGACCGCGGGGCAAAGTTTTAGAATTTTTAGAGCTTATTTGGGCAGTTTTTGCAAAAATGGTCAATTATAGGGACTAAATTGAAATTTTACATGTTGGGATGGATGATTGATTTGGTGGGCCCAAGAGGGGCTGTGTGATGTGATTGAGTTGTGGACATATGGATTGTGAATATAGAAGTGTGTTTTGAGCCCTTTTGCAGGTTGGGTAGGTCCTAGGTATAGGGGAGACTCACTTGATTTTCTACACGACTTAGGACGCAATTGGTCTTTTCTTGAATTGTATTGAGTCAATTGTATTAAATAATTGTAATATAATTGTCAGATGAGCCTTCTTCCTCCGCCACCGCTGATGATTGTCACAAGTCTGTGAGTAAAATATTAATTTTAATTGTAATTTCACTATTATTATATGTTCAAGCATGCCCATGCATACTTATATGCATATATTTATGTAGTTAAACTCTAGGTACGATTTATGTTGCATTGATAACTGTTAAAGTGCCATGGATGTTGTTGTGGTAATTTGGAGCAGTGTGCGTGCGTTGGCGTGCGTGTGATGTGGTGTGGACTATGGATAGGACGGGTAGTCACGGCTTGAGTTCTTCGCTGGGACCCGATCCTTCGGGGGGTAGTCACGGCTTGAGTTCTTCACTGGGACCTCCGATTTGGTTTATTAAGCGAAAGTCCGGCTTGAGTTCTTCACGCACCAAAGTTGGATTTAAGAGAGTCAGATAGGGATCAGCTCCCATATACTATGACTGATACTACAGGGTATGTGAGTGCTCCAAATTACCTTTTTGATGTTATGATGTGAAAATGTTATTGATGTTGCATTTCACTCTACAGGGTGCATTAGTTTTAGATAGTTATAGAGATTATGGTTAAAATTGATATTTTACTCTCTGAGTCGAATGCTCACTCCTGTTCAAAAATTTTTCCAGGCCACAGGAGGATATTTTTGAGGTTAACCTGCTTTCTCCCTCGCAGGTCGATTACTAATGTTTGTATAAACTTGTTAAATCTTAGAATTTCCGCATGTGTTAGAAATGCTTATTTGATTTGGGTCTGTAAACTAAATTATTATTTTGGACCTGTAAACTTAATATTCTATGCATGTTTGATGGATTGGATGAGGGAGCTTGTCACGACCCAACCTATGGGCCGGACTGGCACTAGGACCTGGGCCAGCCTAAAGCCCCCGAGGCCCGTAGTAAGCCTTAACTGTTCATTTACCCAATTCTAAGGCCCATTGGGCCCAAATTCAAGAAACCAAACGGACAGAGTCCGGCCATAAAATGGACTTTCCAACGGGGAGTTTTTGACTCACCCGACCTGTAAACACAATAAATACTCAATTGGGGAGCTCATCTCACCCTCCACTTATTAATCAACATTAAATTAATGGTAGCTCATCTCACTAATCCAATCCATCATCATGAATTATATATTTAAGTTTACATGTCCTACATGATAAAAATATTACGGACCAAATTCAAATAAATCACGCTAACACATGCGAAATTCTAGGAGTAATTAAAATTACACAAACATGGATAAACAACTGCGAAGGATAAAAGCAGTTAACCTAATAAAATATCCTCCCGGGGGGCTGAAATTTTTGAACAGAGTGAGCGTTCACTTAGAGTAAAATATCAATCTTAACTATAATCTCTATAACTATCTGAAACTAATGCAACTGAGTGAAATGCAACATTAACATCATATTCACATCATAGCATCAAAAGGTAATTTGGAGCACTCACGCACTGTAGCATCAATCATATATTGGGAGCCGATCTCTCTTAAATCAACTCGTGCCAAAGAACTCAAGACTTTCGCTAATAAACCAAATCGAGGGTCCCAGAACTCAAGCCGTGACTACCCTCGAAGGAACGTCCAGAACTCAAGCCGTGACTACCGCCCTATCCATAGTCCATACCACATCACACGCACGCCAACGCCTCCAAATTACCACAACAACACTCATGGCACATTAAATTATGAATGCAACATAAATCGTGCCTAGAGTTTAACTACATAAATATATTCATATAAGTGATGCATGGGCATGCCCAATATAATAATATCGAAATTATAATTAAAATTAATATTTTACTCACGCACTTGACGACAAATTACTGTGGAGGAAGAAGGGACAATTACATTACATCTAATTAATACAATCGACTCAATACAAACAAAGAAAAAGACCAATTACGTCTAAGTCGAATCCGTCTCCCCTATACCTAGGACCTACCCAACTGCAAAGGGCTAAAAAGCACTTCTATATTCACAATCCATATATCAACAGTTCAATCATATCACACACCCTCCCGCCCATCAAATCAATTATCCATCACAATACGCAAAATTTCAATTTAGTCCTTATTATTGATCATTTTTGCAAAAACAAACAAGCTCTAAAAATTATAAAACTTTGTCCTTAGCAATATTACTAAGCTATTGCAAAAGAATCGTAATTTTCTAAGCTACCACGAATATTTTACTGATTTTTAATCCTATTTAAGCACTAGAAAATTACGAAAAACAAGGTTCGGGTTTACCTTTGCCGATTCTGGACGCGCGGACGCCCGACAATGGGGTAGGCAAAATCTCGCCCATTCGGAGAATTTCGCCGAAATTTGAATTTCCGCGAATTGAGAATACCTACACGAAGCCCATAACACGGGGTTAGTACATAAATTTTTCAGAATTTTCTAAGCTCATTTAATGCTCGGAAAAACAGTTCCGTGGGACCCACCAAAAACGTTGTCGGAAAATTTTGAAATTAATATCCCGGCTCTCGTCAGTGGAGCGTGGGTAGCCTCGGTTTTCGTGATTCACGGTTTAGAAATCTAGAAGTCGAAATGGGCGAAAATCTTCCCGAGCAAAAATCGGACAATCGCTCGATGGATTTCGCGTTCTTGGTGTCTATGGAAAGCTCTCGAGTAGATGATTTTAGACACAAGACCCAATCGATCGGCAGGGAGGAGGAGAGAGAAAAGAAAGAGAAAAGAGAGAGACGCGCGGAGAAGAAAAAGGAAAGGGAGCCGGTTCGATTCGACCGGTCCGATCCGTCCGGTTCGATTCGGCCGATTCGAAATACAAAATTTTGAATTTTTACTGCGCCTCGAAACGAGGTCCAAAAATTCCGAAAAAATTCGAAAACTCAGAAAAATACGTAGACTCCAAATATATTTTTAGTTTTGCCACGTGGTCTTTAAATTAATTTTTAAAAATCATCAAAGTTTATATTTTCGGAAAATCGAACCCGATTTTTAAAATCAAAATCTCAAAATTCCTAAAATTTAAATAAAATTTAAATATCAAAAATACTCATAATTAATAAAATTTTGGGGTGTTACATTCTTCCCCCCTTACAGAAAATTCGTCCTCGAATTTTTACACAAGGCAGAATAAAGTACATGATTATACATTGAACAAGTAAGGGTACTTGCTACGCATGTTCCGCTCTGACTCCCAGGTGCACTCTTCCACTGACTCCTCCACAAAACCTTGACCATAGGGATCTGTTTGGATCTCAGCTGTCTCACTTGGTAGTCCACTATGGCTACAGGCTGCTCCTCAAATGTCAAGTTCTCTTTTAGCTCTATCACATCCTATCATAACATGAGAAGGATCGGAATGTATTTCTGAGCATGGAGATGTGAAACACGTGATGAACGTGAGAAAGGTTTGGTTGTAGCTCCAACGGCTCCAACTCTATCAGTAACCTCAAAAGGTCCGATATACCGAGGTGCCAACTTGCCCTTCTTTCCAAATCTCATGACTCCCTTCATTGGAGATACCTTCAGGAATACATAGTCGCCCACTGCAAACTCCACATCCCTCCGTGCCGATAACTCTTACGCCTCTCTTGATCGTTCACGATTAAAGGAACTACCTCTGAGGTGTACTGCACTAGGTCTACATCATGCACTTTCGCTTCCCCCATTTCTGTCCAACACAGAGGAGACCTACACTTTCTTCCAGATAAGGCCTCATAGGGTACCATCCCTATCTTTGGAGTGATAATCGTTGTTGTAGGCAAACTCCACCAAAGCTAGTGCTCATCCCATTGACCTCCAAAATCCAAGACACTCATGCGGCATGTCTTCCATGTTTGGATTGTCCTTCGGACTACCCGGAGGGTGAAAAGCTTGAAGTTCAGCGTGTGCCAAGTGCCTCCTGCAACTTTCTCCAAAACCGAGAAGTGAATCCTCTATCGGATATTATGGGCCAATTCCATGCAATCGACTATTTCTCGAATGTAGAGCCGCATGCAGTATGTAGTCTTCTGGTAAGAAGTGGTGATTTGGTCAAGCGGTCCACAATTACCCATATCGAATCATATCCTCGCGTGACGAGGCAACCGATCACAAAATCCATAGTGATCATTTCCCACTTCCATTGGGATAGGAGCTCTTCCAGCTTCACCCGGTCTCGTGTTCAAACTTCACCTTGACAAGTCAAGCACTTGGACACAAAGTCTGCTATGTCTCTCTTCATGCCATTCCACCAATAGCTATCTTTCACATCATGGTACATCTTGGTGGAACTCAGGTGAATCGTGTAGTGTGCCTCTTGCATGATTTCATTCCTGAGATTGTCCACATCGGGCACACATATTCTAGAACCTTGCACTAGGCGCCATCATTGGCAAATCCAAACTCACCACCTTCACCTTTTTTCTACGATCTTCATCAATTGTTGGTCTCTTTGGGGGAAACTCTAACTCCCTCAAGTCCGGCCTCACCAAAAGTGAGCCAACAATACCTCATCCGAAAGATCTAGGATTAAACCTTGATCCATCAACTCATGTACCTCCTGAATCGGTGGTCTCTTTCTGAAATGTGCGCCAAACTACGTAAGATTTTACGCTCAAAGCATCTGCTACAACATTGGCCTTCCCAGGGTGGAACAGCATGTTGCAATCATACTCTTTCAGAAGCTCCATCAATCTCCTCGGTCTTAAAATTAAATCCCTCTGTTGGAATATGTACAACAAACTCTTGTGGTCGGTGTATATCTCGCACACTTCACCATACAGTAGTGTCTCCAGTTTTTAGTGCAAAGACTACGCCATTTCCAAATCATGGGTGGGGTAGTTCTGCTCATGCCTCTTTAGCTGCCTTGAAGCATAAGCCACTACCTTTCCATTCTGCATCAAAACACACACTAGGCCAACTCTGGAGGAGTCACAATACACGGTGTATTCTTCACCACTCACAGGTAGTGTCAACACAGGGGCAGTGGTTAGACACTCCTTGAGCTTCTGGAAACTCTCCTCACAGTCATCTATCCAAATGAATGGAACATTCTTCCTAGTCAATTTAGTTAGGGGAGCCGCTATCCTGGAGAAATCTTGCACAAAACGCTTAAACCAAACTTCGCACCTCGGCCTAAGCCAATCGATTCAATTTTCTTGGGATCCACTTGAATGCCGTCACTAGAAACCACATGTCCCAAGAATGAGATGCTTTTAGCCAAAATTCACATTTTGAAAATTTGGCATATAGCCGTGCTCCTCAAAGTCTGCAACACTTTTCTCAAGTGCCACACGTGTTCTTCCTCGGTCCGAGAGTATACAATGTCATCAATGAATACGATGACAAAACGGTCCAAAATGGCTTGAACACCCTGTTCATCAAGTCCATGAAGGTCTGCATTAGTGAGTCCAAAAGACATCACCAAGAACTCATAATGACCATACCTTGTAGCCGCTGGACACGTCCTCATCCCCGATTCTCAAGCGATGGTAGCGATCGCAGTCTATCTTGGAAAAGAATCTAGCCCCTTGAGTGATCAAATAGATCATCGATCCGGAAGTGGATACTTGTTCTTCACACTTTGTTCAATAGTCAATACACAACCTCAACGACCCATCCTTTTTCTCACGAATAGAACAGAGCACCCTGTGAAGTGCTCGACGATGAAACCCTTGTCCAAAAGCTCCTGTAGTTGCTCCTTCTTTCTTTCTGCCATCCTGGTGGCATTGAAATGGGGTTTGTACCCGCACAACATCGATGCAAAACTCTATTTCCTTCCCGTGGCAACCCCGAAGCTCCTCCGAAGACATCCATATATTCTCCGACAACAGAACATTTTCCATGCCGACACCTTCTACGATGTATCTCTCACCAATGCCAAATACCCTTGGCATCCACGCCTCAACATTTTCCTAGCACTAATTGCCGACACCAAGTTATATGGAGCCACGCTTCCACCATCAAAGCTAAACTCTTCCACACGTATGTGGAAGTACACCTTTGTTCTGTCTGTCTAAGGTGGCGTAATGAGTTGCCAACCAATCCATCCCCAAAATTACATCAAAATCCATTATCGTAAAGGAACCAAGTCTGGAGGATCTTTCCATCCACTACTCTTTGGCTACGGAAAAACCATATCTACCTCTATGTTGTCACTAAGTGGGGTAGCTACAGCAAAGGGCATTCTAAAGTGGCGGGGTTTCTACCCAATCTCATGGCAAATGGAGACAAATGAGTGCGTAGCACCGGATCTATTAAAACACGAGCCTCATAAGAACAAGAATACCGCCACAATCGCGTTTGAGGCTCGAGCATCTGGTGGGTCGTGGTGAAAACCCGAGCTTGACCCCTGAGTGGCGTAACACTCCTACCTCGACCGCCTCCATATCCACGCCCCCTTGTCCTCGGCCACATTGCTGCCATGTGGGAAGCACCGGATCGGCGAGGAACGTTGGCAAGACCCCATCCGTGGCTCAGCATTCCTAGCAAAGTGACCTGGTTGGCCACACACAAGCACACTCGATCCCATCAAACAAGGTCCGAATGCCCTCTTCCACATTGTGCACAAGGTGCCAAAGAGGATCCTGATCCGCACTGCGCTGAACTCGACCACCGATCCGAATCCTCGAGGTTTATGCCTAAATCCACTTTTCTTATTTCTACTCTTTCCTCTGTAATTACTCTGGCCACCACTGTGCTGAGTACCCATGGGAGGGACACCTGAGGAACCTTCGCTTTGTTCTTCTTTGCTCTTCCGTCATCCGCGATCTCTATCTGTCGCTCGGCCAACCACCACGTCAAAAGATCGGACATCATGGCTTTGCATACCTCTGTCCCCTTTAAGAACCTCTTCACTTTCATAGTTTCAGCAAATTTGTAGGGGCATATCTGCTCAATTCGAAACTCAGAGCATATTCATCTGCCATTCTGCCTTAAGGCCTCAAAGCCCACTGCTTCGATCTCGTAGCTCGCACAAATCGATTGATGAAAAGTTCTACAACCGAGCCCATGACAAACCCTCCATCCGGTAACACGTAGTCATTCATCCATTGCCTAGGCATAGGCCCCATGACATGTTGTACACACTCTATCGCCTTCTATCACCAATCAGAGTTCTGCTGAATCCAAAACCGATATGCGTCATCTGACACATCAAAAATACCAGGCACCAACTTCTTGAAGTTTACAATCTGTTTGTAAGGTTCTTCTCTTGGTGCGGTGAACTGATGCTGCTGTGGGGGGGCGGACCATAAATTGAGCCATCATGTCGATGGTTCTCGCCATTGGGTCCATGGAACCTGTGCCATAAAGGATCTGGCTGCTCCTCTACTTGAGCTCTAGGCCTCCTACCCCGCCTCCTTGGGTGCCTCATCTGTCTTGACACCTCGTCAGCACATTTGGTTCTCGTGCGCTCTCCCTTCTACACATTTTCTGAAATTCAATTAGCCCACAAAATTCAAAACGCACATTACATAGCTCTATAGACTCATATTTACACACAATATATGAAGAACTAGAAGCAAAGACGACAATGCAAGACGAATGTGGACCCTAATTTTCCGCATGTGACTCCTAGTAGACTTTTCCCAACACTTAGACAAATTTTCCTAAGAACTGGAGCCTAAGCTCGATACCACATTTGTCACGACCCAACCTATGGGCCTGCACTAGGACTGGGCACTAAAGCCCCGAGGCCCGTAGTAAGCCTTAACTGCTCATTTACCCAATTCTAAGGCCCATTGGGCCCAAATTCAAGAAACCAAACGGACAGAGGCCATAAAATGGACTTTCCAACGGAGTTTTGACTCACCCGACTGTAAACACAATAAATACTCAATTGGGGAGCTCAGCTCACCCTCCACATACTCATCAACATAAAATAAATGGGAGCTCAGCTCCCTCATCCAATCCATCAACATGCATAACATATTTAAGTTTACAGGTCCAACATGATAAAAATATTACCAAATTCAAATAAATCGCTAACACATGCGGAAATTCTAGGAGTAATTAAAATTACACAAACATGGATAAACAACCTGCGAAGGATAAAAGCAGGTTAACCCAGAATAAAATATCCTCCTGTGGCCTGTAAAAAATTTTGAACAGGAGTGAGCGGAGTAAAATATCAATCTTAACTATAATCTCTATAACTATCTCAAACTAATGCAACTGTAGAGTGAAATGCAACATTAACATCATATTCACATCATAGCATCAAAAGGTAATTTGGAGCACTCACGCACTCGTAGCATCAATCATAATATATTGGGAGCCGATCCTGCATGACTCTCTTAAATCCAACAAGAACTCAAGCGGACTTTCGCAATAAACCAAATCGAGGTCCCAAATAAGAACTCAAGCCGTGACTACCCCTCAAGGAACGGGTCCCGTGAAGAACTCAAGCCGTGACTACCGTCCTATCCATAGTCCACACCACATCACACGCACGCCAACGCACGCACACCGCTCCAAATTACCACAACAACACTCATGGCACATTAATGAATGCAACATAAATCGTGCCTAGAGTTTAACTACATAAATATATTCATATAAGTGATGCATGGGCATCTGAACATATAATAATATCGAAATTATAATTAAAATTAATATTTTACTCACGGACTTGACGACAAATTGGCGGAGGAAGAAGGCCACGACAATTACATTACATCTAATTAATACAATCGACTCAATACAAACAAAGAAAAAGACCAATTACGCCCTAAGTCGTGCGAAAATCCAGTCTCCCTATACCTAGGACCTACCCAACCCGCAAAAGGGCTAAAAACGCACTTCTATATTCACAATCCATATATCAGCTCAATCATATCACACAGCCCTCCCGCCCATCAAATCAATTATCCATCACAATACGCAAAATTTCAATTTAGTCCTTATTATTGATCATTTTTGCAAAACAAACAAGCTCTAAAAATTATAAAACTTTGTCCTTAGCAATATTACTAAGCTATTGCAAAAGAATCGTAATTTTCTAAGCTACCACGAATATTTTACGGTTTTTAATCCTATTTAAGCACTAGAAAATTACGAAAAACAAGGTTCGTTTACCTTTGCCGATTCCGGGACGCGCGACGTCGACAATGGGGGTAGGCAAAATCTCGCCCACCGGAGACTTTTCCTGAATTTCGCCGAATTTCCGCGAATTGAGAATACCTACACGAAGCCCATAACACGGGGGTTAGTACATAAATTTTTCAGAATTTTCTAAGCTCATTTAATGCTCGGAAAAACACTGCGGTTCCGTGGGACCCACCAAAAACGTTGTCGGAAAATTTTGAAATTAATATCCCGAGCTCTCGCCGAGTGGAGCGCTGGTAGCCTCGGTTTTCGTGGGATTCACAAATCTAGCCCAAAAGTCGAAATGGGCGAAAATCTTCCCGAGCAAAAATCGGACAATCCGCTCGATGGATTTCGGCGTTCTTGGTGTCTATGGAAAGCTCTCGCCGAGTAGATGA
Source organism: Hevea brasiliensis (assembly GCF_030052815.1). Taxonomy (NCBI): domain Eukaryota; kingdom Viridiplantae; phylum Streptophyta; class Magnoliopsida; order Malpighiales; family Euphorbiaceae; genus Hevea; species Hevea brasiliensis. The sequence continues at coordinate 70,265,862 of NC_079507.1, read as the reverse complement.
TTTTAGACACAAGACCCGGTCCAATCGGTGGCCGGATCGGCCGGATTTGGCCGAGAAAGGAGGAGAGAGAAAAGAAAGAGAAAAGAGAGACGCGCGGAGAAGAAAAAGGAAAGGGAGCCGGTTCGATTCGACCGTCCGATCCGGTCCGATTCGATTTTGCTCGATTCGAAATACAAAATTTTGAATTTTAAAACGAGGTCCAAAATTCAAAAATTCTAAAACTCAGAAAAATACAGACTCCAAATATATTTTTAGTTTTGCCACGTGGTCTTTAAATTAATTTTTAAAAATCATCAAAGTTTATATTTTCGGAAAATCGAACCCGATTTTTAAAATCCGAAAAATCTCAAAAAAATTCCTAAAATTTAAATAAAATTTAAATATCAAAAATACTCATAATTAATAAAATTTTGGGGTGTTACAGAGCTGAGCTCCCATTTATTTTTATGCTGATGAGTATGTGGAGGGTGAGCTGAGCTCCCCAATTGAGTATTTATTGTGTTTACAGGTCGGGTGAGTCGAAAACTCCTCGTTGGAAAGTCCATTTTAATGCCGGACTCTGTCCGTTTGGTTTCTTGAAATTGGGCCCAAATGGGCCTTAGAATTGGGTAAATGAACAGTTAGGCTTACTACGGGCCTCGGGGGCTTTAGGCTGGCCCAGGTCCTAGTGCCGGTCCGGCCCATAGGTTGGGTCGTGACAGAAATTGTCATACATTAAGAACGATCAAAGGGGCAAAGCACAACAATAGAAGGAAAAAGGAGACAAAATCCACTCTCTAGCATCTGGCATATAATGGATAGCCCTTGCATGGAGATGAGCTACAGTGTTCGCAGAACGACAAGCACAGTGAAAGAAACAGAGGTGATCTCAGCAGCAAGCGAGATGCATTCTTTAACTAAAGCTAGTAGCAGATCTAGGACTTTAAGTTAGGGGCAGAATTATTAAATCTATTGCTATTAGTCCTTCATAAATCTATTGATTATATATTTTTCATTACTTTATTTAATTATAGGCATTTTTAATTTAATAAAAATATTATGATTACCATAAAATAGTTAAGCAATTATTATAACATTCTATCATCAATTAAAAGTTATTTACAGTAAAATATACTGTTGACAACAAAGTTTTCATAATAATTATATATATGAATGATAATGAAGTAATAATTTTTGTAAAATAAAATTTTATAAAAATTATTAAAAAATAAACACTTCATTACTTTCAAGAAATTTTACTTTAAGTCTATATTTACTGTAAAAGTTTTATATTACCCATAAAAGTATGTCACTAAGAAAATGTAAAAATTAATTTCAATACATCATTATCACTCCCATCCGTCAAAATTTTCATTGAAATTTTAAAAAATGAATGAGACATGTTTGTTGGTTGAATGGTGCATTTATAAAAAAGAAGAACAAGTAGTGAAAGTTAATGGTTTGGTTGAGAGGTGTTCCAAGTGGAAGGAGAAAAAAAAAAGAAAAAAAAATTTAGATGATATTTGATACGGTGTGATTAAAGTTGTGATGTCCCAAAATATGTCCAAGAGGGGGGTGAATTAGACTTTAAAAACAATTTTCGGTTCTTGCTCAAAACCTTTGAAAATTGCAGCTAGGTTCAACTAAATTAACTAATGTGAAAAATGAACAATATAGCTCTATTGACAAGTTGACTCAAGGTTAAGCTATATGCAATCAGTATACTGATATAACAGACTATATTAGCATTCAGTAAATATATCAGTAATCTGAATACGTTTTTAACACAAAGAACGAGCAGTATACCAAATATTCTAACTGACAGCAGATCAAACAACATGCAGATTAAATCAGATATCAGCAGATTTAGCAGTAAAAGCAGATTTAGCAGTAAACTAATTTTCTCAGTCAGCAGCAAGATCAACAGCATATGATATCAATTTTCATATCAGCAAAAGTATATCAATCATAAAGCTAAATTGCAAAAATGTAAAGAGCAAGGGTTGAGAAAATGAACACTGAATTTTTATAGTGGTTCTGGCTTTAACTAGCCTACATCCACTCTCTCAAAGATCCCACTTTGAGTCTTCACTCCACTATTCTTCTCTTTTCAAGGCAAGAGACAAAGCCCTTTACAAATCTTCTCAACAAAGCTTTTACAAGTAGCTTCACACTTCTACCAAGTGTTATCCCAAACACTTTTCACAACCAAGCTTCAATAGGTGCTTGAATGACCTCTCACAAATGATAATAATGTGTTTAAAACTCACTCTCACCCAATACAACAGAAACTATAAAGAAGAGTTGAGTAAATAAGCCAATGATGAGCAATAAATCACTTTGAGCACTTTGAATGAAAGCTTTTATGATTTTGAACAGTAGAGGGACTTTCATTAAGTGCAAAATGGCCAAAGGAAGGTGTATTTATAGCTTTGGAACGTTTTTTACCGTTGCAGAACTCATTTGAACGTTACAGATACGAATTCCAAGAAAATAGCCGTTATTTTATCGTTTTCTATGATGTTGTGCAGAGTTGAAACAGTTAGCGTACTTGAGAAAATAGCAAACCAGTTAGCATACTAAAATAAGTAGCAAACCAGTTAGCATACCAGGAAAACTTTTTCTGCATAACTTTCAAAACTATAAAACTTTACACCAAATCATAGTCAAATACTTTTTAGGCCAATAATAATGATGTTTAAAAGAAAAATCATTTGAGGGATTGAAAATAAGGATCATTGACTTTTACTCCTCAATTCTTTTCACAACCAATTCTAGAAATTAAAACTAATTTCTATACTAGATGTACCTTCAATTCTGATTTTCAATGCAGCCTTGGAAGGTAACCTTTTCTTCTTTTATCTCATTTGATTCGTCCTGTGTTATCCTTAGAATGTCATCCTTTCTTCAAAAGCTTTGAGATACACAACACTTAAAACAATGTTAGTTTGATTCTAGTTGAGTTTTGGTATCATCAAAATCTATGCTCCTTTGAGCTTGTGGGGTCAACAATCTCCCCCTTTTTGATGATGACAAAACTCAATTGAATCACCATGTAAATATTGATAAGTGTGAGTATGTGTATGAATGTATATGAGAGAATAACTTCCCCTATGTATGTGCTTATATCAACAATTAATCACAAATAACTCCCCCTTAATACTTTCAATAAAATATTCATAAGCATTTTCTTAAGGAGTCAAGTGTGACTAAAGATACTAACTAAGTATGCACAATATACACACTAATCACAAACTGTATATCATTCACAAGTGATATCAACAATATGCACACCATAAAGTTATATCAACAATATACTATTCACAAACTATATCAACCATGAGTAATCACAAACTATATCAACCACAAGTAATATCAACAAGATTACTCATTCATTACTTTTCTCCCCCTTTTTGTTAGCATCAAAAGAATATGGGAGAAATCATGAATGTGTGAATAAGTCAAAATTCAGTTTAAGTGCAGTGAATAAACAACAAAAAATGGAATCGATATAGCGGACTAATTTAAAGTTCGGAAAAACCAAAAGTAGCTAACTAATGCATGCATCGTTAGACAAAATTCAATCAAAGTTCAGTTTATCCTTTCAGCCTGGAACTTCTCCTGATTGGTTTTGGAGCACCCATTTTCAGGTTTTTGGGCTTGACAAGTTTGTCACTCAAAGTTTGAAGAATTGCAGCAGCCAATTCAGTTCCGGGTGTCAAAGGAACAATAGGCCCAGCTGCTAACTCAGTAGTACTGCACTCACCGCAGACTTTTTGCCGCTTTAGTCTTTTTGCGAGGGTTTACCGCTTTCCTCTTCTGCTTTGCGTCTTTGTTCTTGTTGAGCTGTTTTGCCCTTTCCTTTGCGGAGAGCAGGAGGCGGTGTGTCTCGGGTTACGCCTCGGACTGAGTCACTCATATCTTTCCCACTACCTTCTTTGCTGCCTCCATTACCATTCTCATCATCAGATTCATCTTCATCTTTTTCTGCTTCAGCTTCTTCCTCTTCTTCCTTTTCTTCCTCTTTCTCTTCTTCTTCTTCTGTTTCTTTCTCTTCCTCTTCTTACTTTCTTCTTCCTCTTCCTCTTCTGTTTCTTCTTCTTCCTCTTTTTCTTTCACTTCCTCCTTTTCTTTTTCTTTCTCGGTTTGAGGAACAGAACCAGTAGCAGCCTTACTGGTTTCTCCAGCCTCAGTGGTTGAAATACCCAAATGGACTTTGATTTTAAACAATTCTTCCACAATCTTGTACATCAACATCAAAGTTCCATCAACTTTAGAGTCAAGAGCATTCATAAGAACAGTTTGAAAACTTCTAAATTTCTGTAGCTCTCCAAGTTCCATTTCAACAAATTCTCTCAAGTTGTTTACTTCCTCCAAAATACCTTCAACATTGAAAGTACCACTTGCACTATCTTTGGAGCTAGCACCTTGCTCAAATCTAAGCTTTCTACCATCATCATCTTTTTGCAAACTAGTGATTGGGATCATATTGGTCCTAAGTTTCTCGGTTTCCAAAGGTATCCCAAAGTCTCTAAACAGACCATTTAGAAGATGGGCATAGGGTAGCTTGTAAGGTGGCTTCCATTTCATGATTTGCTTCAGCATAAAATAGGCAAGATTAAACTCAATTTGGTTCACTATATGCCAAATTATGCAGAGGTCAAGGGTACTCAAATAGTTGGGACTGCCAGTTCTAGGATTCAACACATAAATGATAAAACTATGAAGAATTTTGATGTGTTGATGAGCATGGGTAATGCTAGTTTTATCCTTCACTTCACCCTCAAAATCTCTTTTGTTAAATCCACCAACAGCAAAAACATCTTTGTGGGAGCAGATTTTGTTCCCACTGTTTGGAATTCCTAGGGCTTTAGCTAATCTAGCTACTGTCACTTCATAAATTGTCCCTTTCATTTTCACCTTAAAAGACTCATCTTTGTTAGAATCATCAACCCTCAAATTTTTATAGAATTCTTGCACTAAATCCACATACACTCCTTCAGTGTCAGAACACAGTTTATCCCATTTTTGATACTCAAACAAGGATTGCAAAGGAACAGAAACTTCAATAAAAGCAGGCCAGTGAATATACCTTGGCTCATGAATAGCCCTCTCCATATGTACAACTGGAGCTTTTGAAGTCTTTTTCTTTTTGGTTCCCTTTTCTAGAACTGGCTCACTGGTTCTTTTCTTGGGTGTTTCTTTTGGTTTGCCAATTACCAGAGGAGCATCTTTTTGTGGAGGAGGTGACGCAGGAACACTTGCGTCAGTTGAGTCCGATGATGAATTTGTGGGGATTTTGGCTTTCCCTTTTCCTTTGTCTCGCGCCATAACCAATCTCAGAAGCAAAATAGGCCGTAAGGACAGTGAAGACTGAGATATACTGAAACAGAGAGTGCGAATCGATCCAGGCAAAAGAAAAATATTCAACAGCAAATAATTTCTTTCGGCAGATTTAGAGAAATAAAGGAAACGAAAAAAATTTGGGGATTTTCTTTCTGCAAACAATCGATTTAATCGATTCACTATCAACAGGTTTCAGAAATATTTAAGAATGATGAAGGGAGACGATGGCTTGGAAGGGTGCGACCGAAATGGGTTTGCAGGTGGAAAGAAAAAACGCAGCCGTTCGGGTTCTGGGAGACGGAGCGACGGAAAGAAATGAAGTTTTGAATTTTAAAACTTGAAAAGACACAACTGTAGGTTTTTGCAGGGAATAGGTAGCGTGTAGCAGAGGAGAGACGGCGAGAAGACTGATGGTTCAGAAAAAAAATTGAATCCCGCGCAAATTAATGTGTTAAAAGTCCATTTTGCCCTTAAATACATAATGATGCAATACTTTAAGTAGAGGGGTATTTAAGTAATATGGGCTTTAAACATGCAGAATAGGCGCTCGAGAAAAAAAATAATTTTAGAGTTTTAGAGCAATCAGACCTGACTTCCAGTTTGCCAACGAAAAAGTAGGAGCAGTGGTAAAGCATTTAGCAAACAAGAAAATTAGCAAACGGATTAGTATGCCACTGAGATCAAATTCTGCAGATTACTGTTCATATCTGATATGATCCAGAATTTTTCAAATTGCACCAAAAATATCAGAATGCATTTTCAACACTGCAAATCAACATATATCACTTCATTTTCATATAAAAACATGAGAATGCATCAAAACTTAATCAAAAGCATCAATCATACCAAGTTCTCTTCTTATTTTGCAGAAAATTTCTTCACTAAGTGGCTTTGTAAAAATATCAGCAAGCTGTTTTTCCGAAGGGACAAATTCGATTTGAATATCACCATTTTGAACATGATCCCTAATAAAATGATGTCTAATTTCAATATGCTTGCTTCTAGAGTGTTGAACAGGATTTTTTGATAGGTTTATAGCACTAGTATTGTCACATCTTATGGGAATGTGATCAAATTTAATTTCAAAGTCTTTAAGCTGTTGTTTCATCCACAAAATCTGTGCAACACAACTTCCAGCTGCAATATATTCAGCTTCTGCAGTAGAAAGTGCAACAGAAGTTTGCTTTTTACTGTGCCATGAAACTAATGCATGACCTAAAAATTGACAAGTTCCAGAAGTGCTTTTTCTGTCCAATCTACTACCAGTAAAATCTGAATCACTATAACCAATAAGATTAAATGATTCACATTTTGGATACCACAAGCCAATATTGTGAGTGCCAATGAGGTATTTAAAAATTCTCTTAACTGCTACAAGATGAGATTCTTTTGGACATGACTGAAATCTTACACATAAACATACACTGAAATGAATATATGGTCTAGATGCTGTCAAGTAGAGTAAAGAACCAATCATACCTCTATAAAATTTGTTATCTACCTCTTTACCTTTTTCATCTTTCTCCAATTTAATTGTTGAGCTCATGGGAGTTCCAATACTCTTCATATCCTCCATTTTAAACTTCTTTAGCATATCCTTTATATACTTGGACTGATTTATAAAAATTCCATCTTTCATTTGCTTAATTTGCAATCCAAGGAAGAAAGTAAGTTCACCCATCATACTCATTTCAAATTCACTTTTCATCATGTTGGAAAATTTCTTACAAAGAGAATGGTTAGTGGCACCAAAAATAATATCATCTACATAAATTTGCACAATAAGCATGTCTTTTCCAATTTTCTTAATGAAAAGAGTAGTATCCACTTTTCCTCTTTTAAAATCATTTTGAAGCAAAAATTTTCTAAGTCTCTCATACCATGCTCTAGGAGCTTACTTTAAACCATAGAGAGCTTTAGTAAGCTTGTAAACATGATTTGGAAAGTGAGGGTCTTCAAAACCAGGAGGTTGAGCTACATAAACTTCTTCATCAATATATCCATTTAAAAATGCACTTTTAACATCCATTTGATAAAGCATGAAATTCTTAAAACATGCAAATGCACACAACATTCTAATAGCTTCAATTCTAGCAACCGGAGCAAAGGTTTCATCAAAATCAATACCTTCCTCTTGGTTGTATCCTTGAGCTACTAGTCTAGCTTTATTTCTAACTACATGTCCTTTTTCATCCATCTTATTCCTAAATACCCATTTAGTTCCAATAATGTAATGCTTTTTAGGTTTAGGAACAAGTTTCCAAACTTTGTTTCTTTCAAACTGATTTAATTCCTCTTGCATAGCAAAAAGCCAATTTTCATCATTTTGAGCATCATCATATGTTTTGGGTTCAAATTGAGAAACAAAAGCAACATTACTAAAATATCTTCTAAGTTGAGCTCTTGTCATCATTCTTTGTGATGGACTATCAAGAATGTCATCTTTGGAATGATTTCTATGGTACCTCCATTCTTGTGGAATATCTTGATGTTGAGGTTCCTCAATTTGTAGTTCTTCCACATTTGGTTGGGAGTCATCTTGAATTTCAATATTTGTGGAGCAAGGGAGTTCTTCTTCTTTGTCATTTTGATCATCCTCCACTTGTTCTTTTGATTCAAGCTCATCATTATTCGACTTCTTTGAATTCAGAATCTGCTCAATTTCATCATCACAAGAATCTTTCCTTTGCAAGGAAATGTTAGCATCATCAAAAAGTATATGCATTGATTCTTCCATGGTCAATGTTTTTGTATTGAAGATCCTATATGCTTTGCTATTTGTTGAATAGCCTAAAAATATTCCTTCACAAGATTTAGCATCAAATTTCTTGAGATTGCTGTCTTTGTTATTCAAAATGTAACATTTGCAACCAAAGACATGAAAATATGCAATATTGGGTTTTCTTCCTTTCCAAAGTTCATAAGGAGTTTTCTTTAAAATAGCTCTAATGGACACTTTGTTCAAAATGTAGCATGTTATATTTACACTTCGCCTAAATATTTTGGTAAACTGCTTTCATTCAAAGATTGTTCTTGCCATTTCTTGCAAAGATCTATTTTTCCTTTCAACAACTCCATTTTGTTGTGGAGTTCTAGGAGCTGAAAATGTATGATAAATACCATTTTGAGAGCAGAAATTTTCAAACAAATTATTTTCAAATTCTTTTCCATGATCACTCCTCAAAGATGTAATGCAATATCCTTTTTCATTTTGAGTTCTTTTGCAAAAAGCTTCAAATATATCAAAGGTTTCATCTTTATGAGCAAGAAAGAAAGTCCATGTAAATCTTGAAAAATCATCAACAATTACAAATGCATATGCCTTGCCTCCTAGACTTCTAGGTGTGATTGGACCAAAAAGATCAAGATGTAATAATTCCAATGGTCTAGACATAGTTACAACATTTTTTTATTTAAAAGATGATTTTGTATGCTTACCAAGTGCACAAGCTTTGCATTGAAATTCTTTTTCAAATCTTAGCTTTGGAAGTCCTCTAACAAGGTTCTTTCTAGAAAGTTTAGCAAGTGTACTCATGCTAGCATGTCCTAATTTTCTATGCCATAACCATGCACTATCATCTGATGTCATAAAACATGTTTCACAATTTTCTTCAAGACTTGTTAAATCAAGTAAGTAAATATTATCTATTCTAGCACTAGCAAACATAACATTATTTCCATGAATCTCACAATGTGAAGAAGTAAAAATGACTTTAAAACCATTGTCACACAATTGACTAACACTTAGAAGATTATACTTTAATCCTTGAACTAATGCAACATTCTCAATGCAATGATTTTTACCAATAGTTCCACATCCAACAATTTTAGCTTTGCTTTTATCACCAAATTTCACATAACCTTCTTCTTTCAAAGTAAGAGAGGAAAACTTGCCTTTATTTCCTGTCATGTGCCTAGAGCAGCCACTATCAATGTACCAATGTTCTGTTTCCAGCATACTCCTTAGGCAGACCTGAAATCAATTAACTGTTCTTAGGTACCCAAGCAACTTTGGGTCCTTGGATGTTAGTAACATTAGGTAGGGTTCCTTTGGGTACCCATACTTTCTTTGCCTTAAAGGTTCCTTTACTAATAGGACAAGCATTAATCATATGACCATTGTGATTGCAATAAAAGCATGTAATACTTGGTTGAGAAAAGGATGTAGCTTTAACAAAAAATTGTTTGTATTTTCCATACTTCATAAATCCATCATATCCAATTCCAGATTTTTCATTTGTAAATCTTTGATTCCCAAGAAGTATATCAAGTGTTTCTTTTCCTTTTGTAAATTTAGATTAATCTCTTATCAAAGATTCAACTTTTTCTTCAAGAATTCTGTTTTTCTCAAGAAGTTGTTCACACACTTCTTTTGATTTTTGAACCTCATCATTAACTTCCTTAAATAATTTCATTTGAGATTTATAAAATTCATTTTCCTTTGAAACCATACTCAATGAAATATTTTCTGATCTTAAAGCACAATTTTCATGAACTAAAATTTTGCATTTCTTTTTAAAAGTTCTATATTTATCATATGTCTTCACAAATGCAAGTTCTAATTCATCAACATTAGAAAGTTCAAGATTTACCTCATTTTCACTATCTTCGATGTGTGAGCTTTCACCTTTTTCTTCAATTGCCATCATGCAAGTATTTGCAGCCTCTTTGTCACTTGTTTCATCATTTGATGAAGAGTCACTATCACTCCAAGTTGCTGCCATTGCCTTTTTGCTTTTGTCCTTTCTGAACTTGTTTTTCTTCTTCAATGTAGGACATTTTGGCTTAATGTGGCCTGGTTTGTTACACTCATAACAAACTATTTCACTTGAATGATTTGGAGTCTTTGGAGCATATTTCTTTGTGAACTTCTTGTATTTGCTTCCACCTTTTCTAAATGCTCTTTTGAATCTTTTGACTATCATAGCCATATCTTCATCATCATCACTTGAAGCACTTGAATCATCACTTGAATTAGCTTTAAGAGCAACATTTTTCTTTTTCTCATCTACTTTTTCGGATATGAAAGTTATCCCTTTCTTTTTCTTTTGATCACCTTCATTCTCATCTTTCTTATAAATCATCTCATGTGCAATGAGAGAACCAATCAGCTCATCATATGTGTATTTTCTGAAATCTTTGGTGTCTTGAATAACAGTAGTTTTTGCTTCCCACGTCTTTGGAAGAGACCTCAGAATTTTCTTTACAAGTTCTTGTTCTTCAAATTTCTTTCCAAGAGCTTTAAGTAGATTTACAAGGTCCAGAACTGTACTCATTTCAGAATAGTTTCACTGTGTTTCATCTCAAATAATTCATAATCACGGATGAGGAGGTTTGCCTTTGACTCTTTTACCACATCAGTTCCTTCATATGTGACTTATAGTTTGTCCCATATCTCTTTTGCAGTTTGACATCCTGAAACACGATTATACTCATTAATATCAAGAGCACAATGAAGAATGTTAATAGCCTTGGCATTTGTAGAAAATTTCTTCCAATCATTATCATCAAATTCAACTTCTGCTTTAGGAATTTGTACAGTTCCTTCACTGGTTTTATAAGGAATATAAGGACCATCTTTAACTATTCTCCAAGCATCAATGTCAACAGATTGTATAAAGTTTCTCATTCTAGTTTTCCAAAAGGAGTAATTTGTGCCATTAAAAAGTGGTGGTCTAGTGATGGAATATCCTTCAGCTAAGGGGGCAGGTATACCAGCAGAATTTCTAGATGAACTAGCCATGTGTGTGGATCACTCTAAGGGGTTTAATCCTCAAGCAAGAGAGACAAGCTCTGATAACAAATTGATGTCCCAAAATATGTCCAAGAGGGGGGTGAATTGGACTTTAAAAACAATTTTCGGTTCTTGCTCAAAACCTTTGAAAATTGCAGCTAGGTTCAACTAAATTAACTAATGTGAAAAATGAATAATATAGCTCTATTGACAAGTTGACTCAAGGTTAAGCTATATGCAATCGATAATCTTGATATAATGCACTATATTAGCATTCAAGAAATATATCAAGAATCAATACGTTTTTAACACAAAGAACCAGAGCAAGATACCAAATATTCTAACTGACAGCAAATCAAACAACATGCAGATTAAATCAGATATCAGCAGATTTAGCAGTAAAAGCAGATTTAGCAGTAAACTAATTTTCTCAACAAGAAGAAGATCAACAAAGATATGATATCAATTTTCATTTCAGAAAAAGTATATCAATCATAAAGCAAAATTGCAAAAATGAAAAAAGCAAGTGTTTAGAAAATGAACACTGGAATTTTTATAGTGGTTCGGCTTTAACTAGCCTACATCCACTCTCTCAAAGATCCCACTTTGAGTCTTCACTCCACTATTCTTCTCTTTTCAAGGCAAGAGACAAAGCCCTTTACAAATCTTCTCAACAAAGCTTTTACAAGTAGCTTCACACTTCTATCAAGTGTTATCCCAAACACTTTTCACAACCAAGCTTCAATAGGTGCTTGAATGACCTCTCACAAATGATAATAATGTGTTTAAAACTCACTCTCACCCAATACAACAGAAACTATAAAGAAGAGTTGAGTAAATAAGCCAATGATGAGCAATAAATCACTTTGAGCACTTTGAATGAAAGCTTTTATGATTTTGAACAGTAGAGGGACTTTCATTAAGTGCAAAATGGCCAAAGGAAGGTGTATTTATAGCTTTGGAACGTTTTTTACTGTTGCAGAACTCATTTGAACGTTACAGATACGAATTTCAAGAAAATAGCCGTTATTTTGTCGTTTTCTGCGATGTTGTGCAGAGTTGAAACAGTTAGCGTACTTGAGAAAATAGCAAACCAGTTAGCATACTAAAATAAGTAGCAAACCAGTTAGCATACCAGGAAAACTTTTTCTGCATAACTTTCAAAACTATAAAACTTTACACCAAATCATAGTCAAATACTTTTTAGGCCAATAATAATGATGTTTAAAAGAAAAATCATTTGAGGGATTGAAAATAAGGATCATTGACTTTTACTCCTCAATTCTTTTCACAACCAATTCTAGAAATTAAAACTAATTTCTATACTAGATGTACCTTCAATTCTGATTTTCAATGCAGCATTGGAAGGTAACCTTTTCTTCTTTTATCTCCTTTGATTCGTCCTGTGTTATCCTTAGAATGTCATCCTTTCTTCAAAAGCTTTGAGATACACAACACTTAAAACAATGTTAGTTTGATTCTAGTTGAGTTTTTGTATCATCAAAATCTATGCTCCTTTGAGCTTGTGGGGTCAACAAGTTGTTATGTAATTGTAATTATTGTATATTTAATTAAAATATTAATTTTACAATATAATTAATTATAATTAAAATAATATAATAATTATTACATATAAAGATATAATCATAATTATTTTATTTATTTATTATTAATATTATCATTACCATCATTACTTGAATACTATTATTATTATCATTGTTAATCCTACTTTGTCACCATTATCACTACCACTACTACCATCGTCACTTACTTATTATTAAAAAAAAAATTATCATTATATTATACTATCTATACTTTTATTTGTAATTAAAAATAAAAATATAATGACAATTATACTATATTACATAATTAATTATATTGAATTAATTATACTTTACTGAATATAACATGTGTATTATATTTATAAATATAATAAGATTACATATAAATAAAATTAATGTCTAATAATTAATAATAAGTTTTTAATAAAGGTTAATAAAAATTAATGAATCAAAATGAAACTAAATAAAAGAATTGTATTTGGGTTTTGTTGAATTAATATGAGATCAAAATAAGAATAAATTAATGAATTATTATGAGACTAAATAGTTTAATTGATATACAGAGAAGAGGCTATAAAAAAATAAAGGGGACAATAATTTCAAAAAGCGAATAAATCATTATAATTTTTTTTCGGTTTAAGGGCCAAGGGGGCAACGACCCTAATTTGGCGATGACTAAAACATCAAAATGCGATGCAAATCAGAGACCAGATGAACCCCTAATTTGTCTACTGGAGAATAGGTAACATAAGGTAATCTGGATTTTTTTTTTTAAATATTAATTTTATATTGTTATTCTAAAAAAGAATAATTGTTTAGCATAGATTGAATAACATCGTCCATCTATTCCACTAAAAAACAAAATACCTACTTTGCCCATCTTAACTCGATGGGCCTGACAAAGATTTTCAGAGCTTAGAGGGTAATAGTGGAATCAAAGGGTTGTTACTTTGCCGCGCATGGACTTTCACTTTTCCCGCCTAAAAACTGAACCATTGGCCATTTCTATTCAGTCTGCTCTTCCTGTAACGCAATCTAGCAGACATCACCACAATTTCAGCACCAATAGACATGGATATGGACATTCCTAATCCGGACGAGCTCGAATGGCTTGAAGCTAACTCTCATCTACACGAAGAAGACCTCCTGGAGCTCTCTTCTCCTTTCCCACCTGAAGAGGAACGACAATCACCCCCTCAATCTCCATCACCGCTAAACGTTTCCCAAGCCTACTATCACAAGCGCCTCCAATCCGATAGTCCAGATTCACTGAATCTTGAAGATATTATCACATCCGACGAGAAGAGAAGAAAAATTGACGATGCTGGGCCAGAGACCGAAGAGGACTGGCTCCGATACGCGCCTCCGCAGGAGACGAACGCTGAGGATGAGCAGCATGAAGAGGAAATTGTTGTGGATGAAGAGAAGATTGTGTCGAGATTCGCGTCTGAGATTGAAGGAGATTTCATTCCCGTGACGGCGCCGAGTGGCGGCGATAGGGTTTACGCAAAGATATGCAGGGTGGAGAGGGAAGAAAGATCCAAGAAATTGGATGTGAAATCGCAATCAAATGGTAGGATAATTTGCATGTGTTTTGATTTTTGATCGAATCATTATTAGTAAATTAATTAGCATTAGGGACTCCATTTGCTGGCGACCAAAGATTAAGTAGCTATATTGGTAATTGTTGGTTTTAATTTAGAGGTCTTTTCCAGTGCTTCGAAAAGTTAGTACTAGTTCATATTTTTGCAACCTATCCACTTTGCAGGTCTTGTATTGGAGCCTGTCAATGTTCTTTTACGAAGAGTAGAGGAAGATGCTTTCACCAAGGTATGCATTACATAATAGAAAATTGTATATACAAGACTAGAATGTGCTGGTTGATGTTTGAAAAGCTAGTCCTTTTGGAAAATAGGGAAATAAAATTCACCTGTAATCTAGTATACATCTGAAAGCATAAGCCAATTCACCTCTGAAATATATCCTTCCTACATTATGTTGTTCAATGGCACTGTGTTATCTTTTATTTGTACGTTAACTATATGAACACATGTATGTTTATAGAAAGAAGAAACAGACCGTGTTTGAGAAGGGTATACAACGTGGAAAGAAATTTCAAACATATGGGATCAAATTATGCTCTCTTGATTTATAATTCAATTTATACTACCAAATCAGTAAATTATGTTGGGTGAGCTTCAGTCTTATCTTAACATGACATTTTATATCATTGGTTACTGATGAGGTACCTATCATCTCATGATGTTCATTCAGTCATAATCATCAAGGCAAGTTAAATGGATTCCGGTTGTTAGCATTATCCACCTAGTTCACCAATCGTCTATGGTAGAAGAATATTTGAAGAGATGAACGTTTATGTGTTAAATAGTTTCTGATCAAAAGAGCGACATTAGTACATTTGTTTAGAAGACATCTGATGTCATGTGGTTTTTACCTGCTTGTATATTTAAGATCTGGATAAATTTAATTTTTTTTCTTGTGGTAGACAGGTTTATTTTTTCTTGTGGTATTAATTGGTGTAGATGAAGCATTACCAGTAATTTCTTGGGATTAGCTGAAGTGATACTCATAAAAGGGATGGGATGGGATTAATGTATGGCTTATGTAAAATCTTAAGAAGAAAAAGAAAAAAGACAATCACATTATAAGATTTCTTATACATTACTCTTGTGGTGCCGCAGGCATTGCAAGCTAGTTCTGAAGGCTCAAGTGATGTGGTTCTTGATGAAACACAAATGGTGTATGAACAACTTTGGGTTGACAAATATGCTCCAAATTCATTTACTGAGCTCCTTAGTGTTGAACAGACAAATCGTGAAGTGCGTTTATTAAGCTCCTAAAAGATAAAATTCAAGAATGCAATTGCTGTGAGAAGGCAGTTCTTTGTTGGCTTTTTTGCTTAAGTTTTAGATGACCGTCCTATTGCAGGTTCTCTTATGGTTGAAACAGTGGGATTCTCGTGTTTTTGGATCTGAAATTAGGAGTACATCAGATGATATTCTGTCTGCTTTAAGACGTCATTCTTCTGTCACTCAGCATAAAAAATCTTCTGATTCCAGTTTCCCAAGAAGGAGCAGAGACTATAGATGGACAAATGTGAGCTTTAGAAATTCTAACGATCAGGATCATGAAAACAGTAATGTGAAAGGAATTCAGGACTTGTGGAACAAGACGTCCAGGCTTACTGGTCCACCGGAACAGAAGGTCAGAGAAAAATTAATCAATCTTCACCCTAAACTTAGCCCAAAAAAATAAAGAAATTGGAATTTTCAAAATACATTTGTTTGAATCCATATATATCTTGTATTGCCACTTCTCAGGCTTACATGTGTTAATAATGTGTAGTTGATGAATCTTAAATTTGGGAATGACAAAGATGTTGACATGAATATGCTCTGGATTGTTCATTGTTTTTAAGATGAGATTGTTTGCTACTTTCTTTTGTGAATCTGCTATGAATCAGAGAGTGAAAATGTGCAATGCATTAATCAATATGCTTTTAAACTCGTTCAATTGAGAGTTACCGTCTAATATAAAGGCAAAAACTGCAAAAATGTGGTGCTCAAATAGGAATCAAGCTAGAAAATTTTCAATCTTCTCTCACAATGATGGTGCCAATTGTCATGTGGATTTTTGCAACTATTGCTAGAGAGTGATTCTTACTTGCATTTCTCTTGATTTTAATTCTAATATCGTGTGAGTCATTTCAACTGTTGATTTGTTCTTCTTTGAGTGACATGATGTTTTATAAATAATTGTCCAATAACAAGTTGGCCAATTTATCCATGTTCATCTCCTTAATTTGCATTAGGATAATGATTTTTGGAATTTGGCTTTGTAATAACTGATGTCACTTGAAGTGGATTAAGATTGAGTATTTTCTTGTTATTTGTTATAGTCATTATTTATATGAACTTTTGGAAGTGAAAATCATCAGTAATTGAATCTTGAAACCATTGCAGATCCTTTTACTCTGTGGTCCCCCAGGGCTTGGAAAGACCACACTTGCACATGTAGCTGCTAAGCATTGTGGATATCGAGTTGTGGAGGTTTTGTTGTTTACTTCTAACTTGTCCTTGGACATGCGAGCACACACACAGTGTCTTGATTGCTTAAGGTTATATATTCTTGTTTTCAAACAGAAAGGAAGTATCCACCTTCATATTACCTAGAATCCAACATCTTTGGCTTTGATATATAGGAGTTTTTTCATGATAACCAGATGTTGGAGAATTTTACAATGGATAGTGATGCCACCAAGCATATAATTTCTATATTATTTTGAGCAATTTTATGTTGCATATCTCTTAGTATACTAGATTGATTCATGTTAGTAGTCTAAACATGTTTTATCATGTTTAGTTTATATATTTTACTTTAGCTTAGATTAATTTTATCATCTGAAGCTTCAGTTGGTTTTCTCTAGGCTTACTTCTTGTGCTTATTAAGAAGTTTGGACCTATGTAGGTTAATGCTAGTGATGATAGATCCTCATCTACAATTGAGGCTAAAATCCTTGATGTGGTTCAGATGAATTCTGTGATGGCTGATTCAAGGCCCAAGTGTTTGGTTTGTTTTGTTTTTCTAAGTTCTTTGCTTGTTCTTTCCTAATATGAGAACTGCAGAACAAACAAATAATGTTTTTCCTTTAGGTGATTGATGAAATAGATGGAGCTCTTGGTGATGGCAAAGGTGCTGTGGATGTTATTCTAAAGATGGTACTTGGCTATGGCTTTTTTCTTTTTTCTTTTTTTAATTTATTTTTTATTTTTTATGAAGTTTGCTAGGACTATGCTTTTTTCCCTCCCTTGTTTCTGCTGATTAACTGTGTTTTTCAACATAACTTTTATTTTCTTCTGCCCTCTGGGTTACTCTGGCAAATCTCCCATGTTAACCTTGGCTGTACCGCCTTGCCCTTGTTAAGAATTCGCTGGTCATAACCAAGTATTCTTTCATCCTTGTGAATACTCATCCAAATACTGTGTTTCATACTTTGTTCTTCTTTGCTTTATGGTGGTCAACTCATTTCTTGCACTTCTGCTGAATTTTTCCATGAAGCATCTATAGCACCACTTTTTAACTCTATGAAGAATCTACTGCATGTGTTTATAAGATATTCATTGGATTTAAGAAGCTTAGATTTGAGCATCTCTGCCAGATATTTCCATGTTGATTCTTTATTTGTGTTCTTCATTATCATTTGTGATTTTTTTTCAGAGGCTTTATTTTTTTGCTATGTGGTTATTATCATCTATTATATCAGTTATGTTCATACAGGTTTCTGCTGAAAGGAAGTCAGGTACTGGGAAGGAAAATGCCACTAAAGGAGAGCAATCAGGAAGGCCATCCTCAAAAAAGGGGAGGAAAACACTATCGCTTTCAAGACCAGTAAGTCTGAAATGATACATGGTTTACTTAGTTATCTTTGTTTTCCTTTTCCTTTTCTCCAAGTATAATCACATTAAATTGGCTGTCTCTGCAGGTGATTTGCATATGTAATGATCTGTATGCACCTGTCTTGAGACCATTGCGTCAGGTAGCAAAGTACGTCTTTCTTACAATATTATTGTCACATTCTCTTGCTTAATTCTAGAAAGTCATCATATGCAAGTCTAGTGCTACTCTCAAATTTTTATGGACACAAGGCAACTGAAAGCGTTCTACTCTGCCATGAATGTGATATATTTAACTGTAAACTTCGTATTTAGGCTGAAAGTGGCCTTTATACTACATATGTTATGAATCATGGTTTTGATTGAATCATGGTGGGATCTATTACTAAGGGTGAGATTCAAAATGGATAAAGATCCCCTAAGACAAATAACAGGGTTTTCCAAATGGGACTATTAGGTCTTGTTAGAAAAAAAATAGAACTCCATGGATCTTGACTTATGGGCATACATAAACTTTTAAAATCACGCTTGAATCATTAGTAGAGCTATAATCACATTAAAAACGAATTATACTTTCCGTTGCCTAAGTGTACCTGGTTTGCATAAAATTTACACAAAATTGCTTAAAAAATTAGTAGAGAGACATGACCAACTTGAGATAGCTTGAACACCAAAATTCCATAAAATATTATTTCCTTACTATTTAGCTGTTGATTTTCGAGTCACTGTTACATTGAAAAGATGGAGAAAAATCATGTTATTTTTCTTTGTTATCTGCTATCTGATACTATTGCCCATTTGATAAGCGTAATTTTTTTACATTTAATTAAGTGTTCTAAATTCTTTAGGTACTTATCAGACAACTGCATTGCAACCATAATTCCATATCCACTGATATGGATTTAAACTGGGTTGACCCATCATGATTGGACCTGGTTTTTCCTACAAGTCTCGTGAACAAAGCATGGAAAATAAACGTTCCAGCATATAAATATTACATTTTGTGAAGCATTATTATTGAGAAATATTTTATCTGAGTTTTTCATATCTATGAAGAACAGCTTTCTGAGCTTAAAATTTGTTAACTTCAACATCTAAGCCTTATCCTAAAAGAATGCTTCGTGTTAAACTTCTATCAATTGCTGAATGAAAGTAACAAGTGAAAATTTTGATATGAGTGGGAATGGAGTTTTTCAGTTCATTGAAGTAGGTGCAGGTTATTTGGCACCTCCTCTTTGCTGTCTCTCATGTTTGCACCCTTCAAAGAATCAAACGTACTTTTGTCAAAATGCCTAGATATAATAGAATGAAAAAAGGGAGTAGTTTTGGATATTCTCCCCTCCTGTTGCTGGTTTCTTCTTTAATTTCACTGAGGAAGTTTGGAGTTTAATCCCGAATATTTTAATCTAAATGCGATGATGGTTACCTTGCAGAACCTAACTGATGTGAGTGTTTGAATGGAATATCAGCTCAGTATCTTACTCTTCTAGTATTCCTTAGCACAGTTACATTGCATTTTCTTTCCCATTAAAAGTTTTAAAACTTTTTAGTTTTTGATGTGTTGAGGAAAAAAGAGAAGTTGACTTCAAGCTAAAAATTTAAATGTTGGTCGATATGTAACATAATTTTTGCTGGGTCATATGATATTCGTAACTCACAGTGAAACAACAGCATGTGGGAGGAGACGTTGGATATCTGGAATTGGATCGAGGAGAGATGGCGCCATCTAGATTTGCAGTTTTTATTTTTATTTTTATTTTTATTTTATTTGTAATTCTTCTCATTTGGAAACTAGAACGGAGGCAGCAGAGGCTGCTTACCCAACTTTTAATGGTTTTCCCCCCCTTTTTTTTCTTTAAACCTTGGTCTCTATTGGGTTTTCCTTTTAAGCATTTATTTAATTTAATAATAGTTTATAAAATAAGTTAAGAGGTTGCTGGCTTGCTAGTAATTTACATACAAGAATGACTTTTGTCCAAAAATTATCAAATTAATTTCTCATGTAAATCATATTTATTATTCAATAAAATATTATTTTATATGTTTGTTGAATTAATATATTGCATATTTAATTTAGATTTTATTTTTAATTGAATTGAGTTATTTTGTGAATAGTTTGCAAAAATTTACTATATTTGGCAGTGGATTTGGATACCCCAATTCCTCTGGAACCATTTTTAGTTCTATAATTTAAAACTCTTTTTATGATTGCTATATGAATTTGAATGAGTTTTTGACATAATTGAATTTTTACAAGGGAAATGAAAATGGAGTTTGGAATTTTGGTTCTTGTAAGTGGTGTATTTCTTTCTTTTTTTTCTTTTGGTTACAATGGTGTACACTCCATGAGGGGCTTGTAACTATTTTCCTTGTCCTACAATGGACACATGTTATGCTTTTCCCCAAAATGATTCTTGGATATTATATCTTCATAGTTTGTTTGCCTGCTAAAAGATCGCCAGACTATTCATCTGAAGATATCGTGCTGCGCATTTTTTGAATAATATAGCTATTTTACGCATCTAGAATACGAGTTGATTATTTGCAGGAGTTCTATAGTTTATTTGTAATTTTAAAGCATTTTAAGATCATTGCTAAGCATCTTGAATGTGAGTTGATTCTTCGCAGGAGTTCTATAGTTTATTTGTAATTTTAAAGCATTTTAAGATCATTGCTGATGAGTAGTTGCTCTTTTAACAGGGTTCACATGTTTGCTCGACCAACGGTTAGTCGTGTGGTAAACAGGTAATGATTCTTTATAATTTGATAAGGTGTTCACTTTAACATGATGTTTTGTTTTATGCTAAAACATGGGTTCTCGAAATCGTTCAACTGAATAAAGAAAGCTAGCAGCCTGTCCCACATCATGAGAAATTCACTTCATTAGTTCAAAAGCATGGCATGGGCACATGCAAGCAGCAATTGCCTGAGTGTATGCATTTATATTTAGTCTTATCAAATTCATTTTCCTTGTTGATTTTATTTCAAAAGGCATGGGAAAACACTACATTTGATTTTATTATTTTAGACAAATTGTAACTTGGATTTTGAGTCAATCCTGCTCTCTTATATGCCCACACCTTTGTATGAACTTGTCTTATTGATTTTATTTCAAAAGGCAGGGGAAAACACTACATTTGATTCTATTATTTTAGACAAATTGTAAATCAAAGATTTTGGGTCAATCCTCCTCTCTTTCATGCCTACACATGAATTTGCGTTTGGAATTGGAGCTAGGCAACTTTGTGGACTGTACCTCTCTCATCAAATACAACAGTTTGAGAAAATTACAAGAATTCCAATTTTCTTAATTATTATATTAGAGGTTTTACTTACTTTATCAAAATAGGATTTCTACATAGCCAATGCGATGTTTGCTATTGAAGAAGATTAATTCTTAGCTTCTGTATGCCTGAAAATTGCAATACGTTTCCCCTAGGCATGGCATGATGTGTTTCAAAATGTCTATTCCTGAAACTTAGTCATGCATGGTATGTAAATCTGGTGACTGT
Source organism: Hevea brasiliensis (assembly GCF_030052815.1). Lineage (NCBI taxonomy): Eukaryota > Viridiplantae > Streptophyta > Magnoliopsida > Malpighiales > Euphorbiaceae > Hevea > Hevea brasiliensis. The sequence goes on along the minus strand of NC_079507.1, from coordinate 70,244,315 downwards.
CTACTTGCATTTGAGTTGTCTCCTCTTTTAAGACCAGCAATTTTTTTGAAAAAGTAAACTCTACTTCCAACAAATTTAATTATTGATTCTATTTTAGTTCTCTGTACTCTGTTTCTCAGAGAGTAGAAACCTTGTCTCAAGTGATTGGGAAAATGCTTTAGTGAGTTAAAAAGAAACATAATAATTTAGAATGGAAAAAATCTTCGCAACTAAAATATAATAATTTAGAAGGGAAATAATCATCGCAACTATCTTTTTGTTTTTTTTTTCTTAGTCTTTATTGTTTCATTACAAGTTCTCGAGGATTATGTGTTACATCAACTGCAAACCTGCAACTACTATTATGTATCCAGTGACCTGTTTAGTTGAAAATGGAATATTTTAATTGATTTCATTTCCTGAAAATGGTCATTATAGGCTCAAACATATATGTAACAAGGAGGGAATGAAAGTGGGTACCATCGCCCTTACTGCACTGGTGGAGTACACTGGTGGGTTATGTTTCTCTGTATTGAGAGTTCCTGATAAAATTCTTGTTTATTAAGATATTTGATAGTTTGAATTATTTTTGATATCAGATATGCTTCTTGTGCTTTTAAGACTTCAGATTCCAGTTTTGGTTTCTGAGGTGATCAATGCCTTTTAATGTAAAATGTTAGAATCAATTCAAAATACCATCTTCCCACAGTACTTTTTTTTTCTCATTTTCTTTTTATCCTGCTTGTTTCTTTTGATTTAACTTTTCAGAATGTGATATACGCTCTTGCTTGAACACCCTTCAGTTTCTCAACAAGAAGAAGAAAACTCTTAATGTGGTAAGCCTTTGGTGTGTTATTTTGGTTTTAATCTATTTATTGAACTTAACAAATCTCACCTAGTAAAACCAAATGCATAAAAGAACTGTTAGGGTCAAGATTTTGGTTTTCATATTAAAGTAAAGAAAATTCATTCATCAATTGACTGATAATGAAATGTAATGTTTACATTTTGCTTCCCAGTACTTTTTTCAGTTTGTGGATGTTGAGTGCAATTCAATATACCCATTAAGTATTAGAAAAGAGAATAATGAAAGTTGTTGAAGAATGAATACTCCCCCAACATCAGGCACATCATCATTAAAGAACTTCACATATAACTTGACAAGGGCATGGATCATTGAACGTTGGTTTTGTTTTAAATCCTAATGAGCTGAGCTTCTGTAGGGCAGGTGGTTGCTTATTTTGACAGTTATTATTCTACCAATATTATTAGCCTCTTTTTGGAAATGATCTCCTAGAAGATTAGTGAGATTATCCTATTTGGCTTGGCAATTTATCAGTACATTGGTAGAGAAAATGAGTAGCCTACTGCAAGCCTTTTGGTCTTCTCCTTAGGAAAGTTTGATTGTGAAGACACTCATGGCAGTCTCTCCCTCCGTCCTTCTTACAACCCCCCTCCCCCTTCTTCCTGACCTCCTCTGCTCTCTCTGTGTGCATGTGCCTAATGCCCTGAACTATGATCTTATACTGCTTTAATTGTTTGACAATAACCCATTTTATTGGCCCTCAGTTGGAGATTGGTTCTCAAGTGGTTGGTCGAAAGGACATGTCGAAAAATGCCTTTGACATTTGGAAAGAGGTGCTATAAGTAGTAAATTCTATTAGAATTGTTTCTTAACTTTTGATCCATTTTCAGCACTTTTACACGTAAGTGTGTTATTATCTTTGCAGATTTTCCAAAAGAGAAAAATAAAGCAAGAGAGAAAGTCTAGCTGTGGCAGCATGTGCAATGAATTTGACTTCTTGCATTCTGTTGTATCTAACCGGTAAGCATCTAATTCATGTGAACATTGGATGTTCTTCCTCAATTCAATTCCTTGTATTTCTAGCTCAGGTGCTTTATGACTATGCAGTGGTGACTATGATGTGATTTTTGATGGGATTTATGAGAACATCTTGCAGCTCCATTATCATGATCCATTGATGCAAAAGACAGTAAGCCTTTAATGCATTCTTAAACAACATTTTAGCTAATTTTATCATCACAACAAGATGTTTAACTTTTGTTATTTGCAGGTCAAGTGCTTTAATAGTCTTGGCATTTCTGATCTAATACACCAATATATTATGCGCACGCAGCAAATGCAACTTCATGGTATATCTGTGCAATAACTCTTTTCTTAATAACACTTTATGAAAGTTAAAGAGTAGTCAAGTTAGAAGATTCTTAGATCCTTTTCCTCTTTTTCCTGTCATACAGCTTATCAGCCTCCTCTTGCAATTATTGTGCACCACCTTGTAGCTCAAGCTCAAAAACCAAATATTGAGTGGCCAAAATCTTATCAAAGGTATTTCCATTTCTAATTCAACCTTGAGTCATTGAGGCTTAATGTCAAACATGGAAGATTCACTTTTCTTATCATAAACTTCCAGATGCAGAACATCGTTGATGGAAAGGATGGACATATTGAGGTCTTGGCAAAACAAAATTCCACCACGTATTTCAAGACATTTGTCAATTAAGTCCCTCGTAGAAGATTCAATTTCACCTTTATTACATATTCTGTCACCTTCAACTCTAAGGCCGGTAATGTGCTTGCATTTATTTATGTCGTTCTTTAGTTCTCTCCTCCCCTTCATATTTGACGATATTGAACAGGGCAACTATTCTATATGGCATGAAAATTACGTATTTTCATTTTATATCTTGTTTGCTTGATTTGGTCAAAGTTCTATAAAAAGTAAACTTTTAAAGGAGTTTTGAGTCATGGTCCTAGAGAGCAATCCAATTCTATACTGCCGTTGATTTATCCTTCGTGTGAGAGTGGAAAAAGAAACAAATTTAAAAAGCAAAAAAGGTTTTGCAATTGATACCCAAGTGGGGAAAAATTGCATGAGCTTGTCAGGCTCAATCTTCTGAAAAATTACACCAACATTGACTTAATAATAGCATGTTGGTTTAGTCAAATGCTGAGGTTGTAGGGCTGGCCGAGTAAATTCTATGATGTTGATTTTTATTACCCTTGCCGCTGTCATACTAGTGTGAATTACAAAAGGAAGCATATAAGTTCCATGTCCTCAACAAAAGGAAGCATATAAGTTCTATTATCGTTATTTTTCCTCTCTTTCAGTCTTTATTTCTGTGTTCTGTGTACATTTCACTTTTTCTGTCAAGCAAGGAAATTTTTAGTTTTTGGTTATTGCCGTGTTCTCATATTGTTTGATTTTGTATCTCAGGTGGCATTACACATACTATCACAAAAAGATAGGAATGATCTGGCTCAGTTAGTGAGCACTATGGTATCCTATTCCGTTACATACAAGAACATAAAATCCAATCCTCTTTCCTGTAACCAGGAATATGAAGCGACTTTAGATGCCTCAGCCATTTCTTTGGATCCGCCTATTTGTGACTTCATTAACTTTAAGGTCTGGTTTGTTCTTTGACCTTCATGATGGTTTCAATATCCGATATTCTTGTCTTTATCATTTTTCTGGAAATAAACAGGGCTATAATTCTGGTCATTTTGTACTTCCCTTGGCAGTGAAGCAAGTTTTGGTTCATGAGGTGAGTAATATAGCACTTTAATGCTTTATCTTCAGATTCTGTTTGATTAAATCATCATCATAAATCCAAAAAATACTTGTAAAAAAGCCAAAATTGATTCTTCACTAGGTTGTGATTTTGAACTAAGTGGTTGTTCTTGTCCTTTTCTAGTATCATTGGGTTCATTAGCCTGCAATATCTGAATGATTGTAGCTTTTAAGATTGTGCAACTTCCCGGGAATGCAGTATTGAAAGCAAGTATCTTCAATGGAGTAAAATAACTAAAAAAGTAAACAAGCACGTACTTTAATTGGATAAAAGTGGAAAGAGAATGATTTTTCTTTTTTCTTTTTTAATCAGTATCATGCACCTCCTTACTATTTTGTCTCTTGTTCCAAGATAATCTAGTAGTAAACATACTTCAATTCTAAATGAAGTCTTTCTTACAAAATTTTGGAACCTAAAATGTCTTTGCATTTTAGCTAAGATAGTCATGCTTAGCATTTGTCTTGAGTCTAGGCTCTAGCATACTATGTGTCTTACCAAAAATGCAGTGACGGAGGACACTAGTTTTCATTTTTCAGTTATTATGGCTTGCATGCCAGGCAAGTACTGTGTGCACCAGACATCACCAACAGATGTTTCTGTTGCACAAGGATAATACATGCCATTACCTAATACCTGTAATTATAGTAGCTAAATTAGAAAATGAAAATCACAATTATTAATGTTCACTATATCAAGTTATCAATTATAATTTTCTTGTGAGCATTTTACTTTTATTATCAATACAGAACACATTGAAATGTGTTAGCCAAATGTCAACATTTTGGGGTAATAAGAGGTTTGAGTTTTGAAGCCTGTGCCTAGTAGCATCTTCCTGGAGTTTCAACTCAATGCCTGATGAAAGATTCAAGTTTTTCTCCTTTAAATCACAATAAGAAGATAAGTGAGGTTGTATTGGTCTTCTAACAAATCTAAAACTTTCCTTGTTCTTTATGTTTTCTCCTCTTGGTCTTTCATATAAGCATAAATGAGATATTGTAATTTTCATTTCTTAACAATTTTCATTTCTTAACAATTAAAGAAATGACATCTTCTGTGTCACTGATAGAAATTTTCAGTGCTTCTTAGCTATTTTGTGGACAGAAATTTTTTACCTTGAAATAATTTTAACTTTCAGGTTGAGAAGCAAAATATTTTGCAAGTAAGCAGATCTGTACATTTAACAGATGGGTGCAATAAAGAAAAAATTGACTTAGCAGATGGAAAGAATAGCGAGTCAAATTCTGCAAATGATCGTGCAGCCTTATCCACTGTAAAAATAGAAACTGGAAAGAATAAACTAAATCCTAACCAATGTAATCCTAGTGGCTCAACAATGTTGTCAAACTTGGATTTAAGTGCCAGGTCTGATGTGAAACTAAAATCTTCAGGGAATGCAAAGAAGCCTTGTACTGGCTCCACCAACTTCTTTGACAGGTATGAAAACATATCAAACATCTGTTTTTTTGTGCTGTCATTCTTGATGCTCGCAATTTTGAATTTGTTTCAAGAGGTTAACATTTCTTTTCATGTGATCAACGTGTAGATAGTTATCCTTTCCTATAATATGCATTTCACGCAGAATCTCATATGCCATTTCAATGCAATGATGGGATTATGATACTTGATGCAAAGCTCACAGACTAGATTGGTGTGAAAAACACATCTGTGAATCAGGACAACTCTGGATAATAAGGAACTTTATGTAGCCTTGCTGATCACAACCTTTTTCATTGTGTTTCTCTTCCACTATTCCCATTCTGTTAGCTCCTTTTTCTCTCAATTGCATGTGGTGTGCAAGACTATGTGATCATTGGGTCCTCTTTGATGTATTATAAATGCCGTTTTATTTATGTTTAATTTTAATATCTATAGTGATGATAATTTAAAAATTATGGCATCTGAAGAGCAAAGAAGGCATTTTTGTGTGTCCAATTTTTTAAGCATGGTACATGATATTGAGTAACAAGTTTGAAGGTACTCCTTTTAGTTGCTGAACTACATGTGGCCACTGTCAAACCAGGTTTAGGAAAGTGAGTAGGAAAGGTTCTGAGAATACTGACATTGCTGTACAGCCTACAACCACCTTAGAAAGAGATTCACGTCCAGTACTGTTTAAGTTTAATGAGGTATGTCACTGATCATAGAACTTCAATTTTTCATCAGTAAATGCAACAATTATGTGTATAATGGGTGTCCTACGTTAAATGCATTATAATTAGTGTTATGTATCATAAATGTTATAGTTCTTGATTGAGTGGATAGCTCTAACTTAGCTATTTCTGTAAGCATGCGGATCATTCTATATTGTTTTCTGTTATAATGGTTGATGTGTCCTTGCATGAATGTCCCAAAGTTGGAGCTGACTGCAAATACTTAATGCTAATGCTTTGAGGTAATTGCTAAAGTGTACCCTTAAAAAACGGTTATTGCCAATGTGAAAAGGTAAGTGTTTTATATATGAATGACCCTTAAACTTCATATTAAAACTTTGCTGATGCATGTGCAATTTGGATTGAACTTGCACAAAATAGTTTTATATTTCCAGTTTTCTTTGAAAGTTTTATCAAAAAAAAAAAAAAAAAAGGATATGTTGGAGCATTGTTATTGTAAGGTTACCCATTGTAGCAATGCAAGTGTGGAAGATATGAATCACGTGGTTGTTTTACTTGCATTGATAACTTCATATTTTATTGATTCTTGCTTAAGAGTATGAAATTGAAAGAACGTAAATTGTCTTACCAGTATCCACCATTAATTTCATCCCAAATATGGTTTTAGAAGTCCTTGCTCCAAGCCTAAGATTTGGACAAAAATTGGATCGCTCGATCACTGTAACGCTAACCCCTACCTCACTTTTTGGCAGGGTTTCACAAATGCTGTGAAAAGGCCTGTTCGGATGCGCGAGTTCCTGCGATGATTATTTCAGTTGCTTGGCGAAACGCGGCAGTGCATTCATGTATATTAGTGTAGGGACGCTGTTTAACGGTTAACCATATCACTTCTTACCACTGTATTCCTGGTTCATACAATAATTGTCCCTGAAATAGTATATCTGTAAGGCTCCATTTCAGACTGGTTGAAAGATTAAAAAATTACTTCTTTTTTTTTTTTGAAAAATATCATTTTGAGCTTTCATTTAGAATTGTGGCCGGAAGACCTAAAAAATTAGTTTAAAGTTTCATTAACAAAAAAAAAAAAAACACACTTAGATGTTAGAAAAGCATCTAAAAAAAGTTTTTTTAGGGAAAAAAAGTTTTTTTATTTTGAAGTTTTTATGATTAAAATATATTAAATTTAAATTAAAATTTAAAGTTTTAATAAATTTTTAAAAATAATGCGTTTTTCAATAATAATTTAAAAAACGATGTTAAATAGGCATTAAATGAGGCGTATCTTAAATAGGTAAATAAAGCATTAAACTTCGAAAATTGGTTGTCTACCCATGAAATGGAAAAAAAAAATAATATTGAATAAGAGAAACTTGGGTTCAATGGCACTGGTAAATTTTTTCTTTGTAATAGGAAAAAGCATCAAAGAATTAAATCTATACATTATAAAAAAAATGCAGTCTAACGTATGCCATCTAATGCTCTGCGTATATTTTCCATTGGTGATTACATGAAATAATTTACTGTATGTTTGTCATAGTTTCTCAGTGGAACATGGATGATTGTTTAACTCATACAAATACAAGTATTCACTATTTAATTTTAAATTCTGGGAGCACAAGCACGATGCACCCTATCCCTCCTTCCCACCAAAAAAAAAAAAAAAAAAAAATCTAAGAATATCTCCATCAGTTTCTAGTTCTTGATAACTATATCTGAACATCTCAACTGGAATCGGAAATGGAGTTGGAATTATCAGTTGGGGGATCAATTGCTACCAAAAGCAAAGACACTGTAATCGAGATCAGCCCTGCCCAGACATATACGATTGTTGGCACTCTTCCTCTCCTGCCCAACAACCCTTTAATAAAAGGGTACATATGAGCCAACACCCAGAAGCTGAAAAAGGATCCTCCAATAAGCTTACCCCATTGCGGTATGACACTGTATATTGTCCTTGACACTCCAATCACAAGGGCAATCATGTTAGTTACTATGATCGTTAGTGGCATTACGAACAGACTTGTCCATTTAACCACATATAGATCAGCAAAAATGTCATCCTCATCTTCTCCTGCAGACTTCGAGGTTAACGTGAAAGAAATCTCAATACCGGCTATGACTTTTAAAAGCCCTTGGAGCACAGCAGCAAAGTGAGCACTAGTGCCTCCAATGACCCAAAACTGCTCATTTCGCCACCACTCCTCTAGACCAATTCCAGACCATTTTACTTCAAGAAGGGACAGGAGAGTTAGTGTTATGGTAATGAGAAGGAGGTATGATAAGAACGCAACATTGAGGGATGAGACAATGAAGTGTCCGGACATGAGGGAAAGTGCTGGTAGGAAGCAGTATGCCACCAAGAAGAAGGAGGTGAAGGGATAGATGCCAACATTTAAGTAAGCAATGCGTTGTCGGAACTTAATCCGCCTGCTTGCTAGAAAGGCATTGTTTTTTGAGAAAAAGATTTCGACCGAACCGGTAGCCCATCGAAGCACCTGGTGAAGACGGTCAGTAAGGTTGATAGGTGCTGTGCCACGGAAGGCGTCTCGCTTTGTTACACAGTACACAGATCGCCACCCACGGTTGTGCATCCGGTAACCTGTAACCACATCTTCTGTTACTGAGCCATAAATCCAACCAATCTTTTCGCCCCACTCCGTCTTGTCCTCATACCTGTGCTAAAAAATATCTACTGTAAGGACAATTTGATTGCCATTGGTAAAACCTTTGAAAGCTACTTGAATGAACAAATTCGAACCATTCAAAAGCAATGCAAGCCCACCACCATGAGGTTGTTGTTAATTGACATAACCATAAGTTTTATAAAATGTCATTCTGACGGTTCCTAAAAGGGAACTAATTGAGAAAACTTCATATTCAAATAGATTAAAAAATCCTTCATGTAAATATGAGACATAATTTTGTGCATCTCACAAGTAGCTAAAGAAAAGAAGCATATTGATCGAGTGAGGCATGGATCTGACTAATGATCATACTAAGTTCTTGAAAAGAAATGTAAAGAATAAAAAAGAAATTAGCAGAGCAGTTTACCAGCAAGAAATGACAGCAACTGCCTCTGCAACAGTAGGCGCATCTAGTGGGGGACGAGGCATGAGCAGTGCTCCAGGAGGCCTGCCATTCTTTATTGAAGCATGGTCGGCAAGTGGCCGTCCTTGGTATTCCGCGATGGCTATGGACTCATTGAACATAGCTGAATTCCCAAACTTCTTTGGCAGATTCAAGTCTGGGTGATCAGTCAGGGGCTGCGTTTCCGAGTCATCCGATTGAGACCGAATGTGTGGAGCCTTGGCCTTCACTTGGCCGAACATCCCTGAGTACTCGTTTGCCCTTGGAGGAAGGAACCCATATAGTGCATATCTCCGAAACATGCACCCAGTTCCTACATACACTGGGCCTTGAAGACCATCAAGTGCTCGCATACTTCCTGTTTTGCAACAAGGTATAATTATTCAGGATAGGAGTAAGCAAAAAATGACAGGTGTAAAACTTGCATTTGCATGGAAACACAAGAAAAAAAATACATATGGCAAATCCATAACATTACCATCAAAAAAGACAGTGTTATGATTGGCGTATCGATCAGACGGATCAATCCCTTCAAATCTTTGTGGAAATTGGATGTAGCATATACGGTCACCACCACGATCCATCATAAAGCACATTCCCTCCCTTATAGCCAAAGAATTGTAGATGTAATGATCACAATCCAAATTGAGTATAAATGGTCCGTTGGACAATATGGCTGAAGCTCTAACCATGGCATTCATGGCTCCAGCCTTCTTGTTGTGGTCATAGCCAGGCCTCTTTTCACGGGAGACATATGCAAACATTGGGATCCTGATATCAACCCCAGTAAAGTCCAATTTCTTCTCGTCAAGATGACCCATCACTGGATCACTTTCCGGGACCTTACTCATTATCTGCATAGTGGTAAACGCTCAGAGTTTCAAAAATTGTTCAACATTGAACAAGACTCATGAAAGCAAAGAGTAAAGATTGAAGAGACCTGCAGAATGCCAGCATGGTCACCCTTTGCGTGATCAGCAGTTGGATTTATCCATGTTCCAGGCCAGTGGGTGCCATCAGCCATCCAAGTAGCTTTGGGCACGTTAACCCCTTCTGGCGGCAATGCGCCGCTGTTTTTCTCCCGGGCAAGTGTTTTCTCCTTTCTCTCCTCTTTTTTGTTATATGACTCGCTTCTCCTACGTATTACTTCAGGGAGACCATTGATTCTCACCTTAAACTCATCGTACTCCCTCTTGATCCAGCGGCGATCCTTCACAAAATCAGGCCGCTTCTTGTTCTTGGTAGGGTCAGTTTTCAGGTTGAAGTAACTATCAGGATTCCTTGGCTCAATGTTGTGTTTTCGACAAAATGGCACCCACACCTGCGCATACAAGCAAAAATAGGTTACTTTCACAGTTTCACTTTCAGTTGAATGCACGTAGTGTATAATTTCTCCGCATACTACAGTATAATGTCTATCTCAATGTAATAAAACCTCGGCGAAGCGGATGGCCTCAGCCATGGCCTCAAAGGTGAGGATGGAGCCACCATCATCAGAAATGTAGCCTGAGATCTTCTCAACAGGGTAGTCAACTGCAAGAATTGACAAAATTGTGTTGGCAGTGACGAGTGGTGGTTCCTTTTCAGGGTCGGCGGTGGAGACGAAGACATCAACACCAGGAAGGTCTGACCGGCCGGTTGGATTGGAAGGGGAAGGCTTCTCGAACTTGTCCCTGAGGGCAGCTAGATCAGTAGCTCTGTTGATGGGGTTGAGCTTTGGGAGCATGTCTAATAGCCATGAGAATGCAAACCAAATCTCACAAACAATAGATATACCCCATAACCACATTGCCTCTCTGTTAGGATTTTGTACTCTCCATGCCAGGAAGAAAGCAAGTACTACCATTCGGATAGCTACAAGCACCCTGTTAAAAGAAAAAAAAAAAAATCAAAGATTTCATTGATATATTATATATTATAATTATTGTAAAAAATATTTTTAATTTGCGACTCATTTGTTGGCCTTCCAAAATAAATAATTAGAAAACGAAACACGCATGTATACCTGTAAGGGCTAAGAATAGCAGCGGGAACTTTAATCTTCCTAGTGAGAGGTTTCCAAGGCTTGTCCATAAAATCTGACATACTCAGTCCTGTATCAGAACCATAAGAGTCCCCTTCCGACCAATATGCATTTCCAACACCGTATGTTCCCTTGGTCTCAAACAACCACCGATTGTGATCAAAATCTTGCGTTTGGCTCCTTAGCAACATTGATTTATTGTTTGATGATCTCATTATTGACATCCTCCGTTCCAATTTGGAGCCATAATTGCCACCACTGTCACCATTACTACCATAATTATCTTCCTCTTCTCCTATCCGTCTACTCATCCGTTGCGACTCCGACCCAAACCGGCTTGTCGTGTATGAGCTAGGCCCATCAGGTTTATTGTCCGAGGAGGGTCCGGCAGGCTGGTTATCAGGAGTAGGGGGCATCATAACAGTGTAATTGATATAGTCATTTTGACCTGAAAATTCATTGGACATATCCAAATCATCATCTCTTGACAAGCTCATAATCCGACCACTTGGTGTTCGACGGGTGTATTTCACGGCCTGAGGCGGCCGGCTAGTGCTGGATGATTGTGATGACAATGATTTATCTTTTGATCTGGATGAAGTTGCCATGTTGATCTGGATGTTGTTATTTTGGTGTTTTGTTATGAAAAATCATGTATTTCCATGACAGGAAGTTGTTCTTGTTTTACATAAACATTATGGAACTGGAGATTAGGTGCATAGCTAGTTGAAGAAAGAAATGCCAAATTGAGTAGACGTGTTCAATGGTCTGGAATTTTTTTCTATTTTTAGATTTACTGCAACGAATTTTACTCCCTTATTTTAAGCATAGCCTCTCTGCACTTTATGTTGTTATAGGTACCAAATAAAATCTTGCCATTCCCTCTCTGTTTCTTATTAGAGAGAAGAGACCAGCTATTATATATATAACTTCCTGAACATTTGCCAGACCATTGGAAGCAACTATCAGTTGGAGTTGGCTGAAAAAAAGAAAAAAAACTCGTTGCCAATATTACAATCGTGAACGCCACAATTTTGTAAAGACAGAAGATCTATTTTGACTTGTAGTATCTTATTATGATAACCATCCAACTTTATAATTTTGCACCCCATATTGATTGTACATGATCTAACATTATTTTACTTATCATAATTCTTGTATTAAGGTATATTATTAGCATGAACCATTAACATTGTATCACTAATAATTGAATACATCAAGTGGATTGAATAAGCGATATAAAAATTGATGGAACGCGCAGCACACTAATGAGTTTGCTTCCACTCAGCCGTGAACAACTTCAGGTAAGAGAAAGCACACATCAAATTGGAATTATAAGCACATTAATTAAATTTCAGGATCAAAAAACCAAATGGGGTGAGAGAGGCTCGAACTCTCGACCTCAGGATAACTCAGAAGCTATGAGACCTACGCGCTAGCCAACTGCGCCACCACCCCAATTGGTGGAAAGCCTGGAAAAGATAGTTTCAGTGTTGTGATCCGTTCTTTGATCTCAAGAAGCAGTTTGCTAAGTATTTCTGATTTTCCTTAATTCTTCTGAAACTATAAGATTATACCAACTTGAGGTGCTACTTCCTTGATGGATTTTGAGTTTGGAGAGAGTAGTCAAACGAATGTTATTGAGGATTACATTCAATTGTGGCTTCTTTATTAGAAAATTTTTACTATATGTTAACATTTATTATTAAATTTAGGGAATTTCAATTCTAATTTTTCTTTTTTTTTAAGATCCAGAAGGATAGCAAAATTTTCCCAATGAAACAGGACATGATAATCCATAATCTTAGATCTGCCAAATTGTAGAGAGGTACACTTTCATCAGATAGAAATTAATTATTATCTTCCTGCCAAAAAAATATATATATATATATTGGCATTATGATTGAGAGCCTCATGGGCCAATTTCAATTTAAAAACTTGTCTCTGTTACCCTACATCGTGTGTGTGCCTTTAAATCACTGAGGACTTTTCTTCCTTTTTTTTATTATAATATTTAAATTTTAAACGACTACATAAAACTGAATATATTTAGTAAAGCTAGTACTAGACGGAGAAACAATAAATATAGTTAGTGCTTATGCCCCACAAATAGGACTAGACAGTGAGAGTAAACAAAGGTTTTGGGAAGATATGGATGATTTAATGCAAAACATACCGAATGAAGAGAATGTTTTCATTGGTGGAGATTTGAATGGACATGTAGGAAGTGATAGGCAAGGTTATGAGAATGTTCATGGAGGTTTTGGTTTTGGCAGTCGAAATGAGGAGGGAAAAAACATCCTGGATTTTGCTATGGCATACGACCTAATACTAGCAAATACCTACTTTATAAAAAGAGAGTCACATTTAGTGACTTTCAAAAGTGGGCAACATAGAAGCCAAATCGACTTTCTCTTAACCAGGAAGACAAATAGAGCTCTATGCAAGGATTGCAAGGTCATTCCAGAGAGGCTTTAACAAGTCAACATAGGTTGGTGGTCTTGGATGTCAAGTTTAGGAACAATTCAAGTAAGGTCAAGAAATAGTGTAGCTCGAACAAAGTGGTGGGAGTTCAAAGGAGTAAAGCAAGTGAAGTTCAAAAATGAGCTTCTTGAGTCCGAAGTATGGAAGCTAGATATGGAGGCCAATGATATGTGGATACAGATGGCATCAAAGATTAGAGAAGTAGCTAGAAAAGTACTTGGAGTCTAAGGACATGGACCACCCTCAAAAGAGAGATGGTGGTGGAATGAGGAAGTACAAAAGGCAAGAAGAAAAAAGGGAATGGTATAAGAAATTACCTAAATGTGATAATAATGAGGCATATGAGCATTACAAGATAGCAAAGAAAGAGGCAAAAGGCGTTAGCCAAGCAAGAGCACAGCCTTTGAAAAGTTATATCAGAAACTTGGAACTAAAGAAGGGGAGAAACATATTTATAGATTAGCAAGGAGTAGAGAAAGGAAATGTCAATATCTCAATCAAGTTAGGTGCATTAAGGATAAAGAAGGAAAAGTGTTGGTGAAAGATGAGGACATTAAAGAAAGATGGAGAAATTATTTTAATGATCTCTTTAATAATAGTCAAAATGGAAATAGCGTGAATATAGATTATAGAACAATAGAAAAGAATGTAAATTATACTAGAAGGATTAGATCTTTAGAAGTAAAGGAAGCACTTAAGAGAATGAAAGTAAGTAAAGCTGTGGACCCGATGAAATACCAATTGAAGTGTGGAAGTATATGGGAGATATGGGAGTGGCATGGTTAACTAAATTATTTAATAAGATTCTAAACTCAAAGAAAATGCACGATGAATGGAGGAAGAGTATTTTAGTACCTATTTTTAAAAATAAGGAGACATACAGAGTTGCTCAAACTATAGGGGATTTAATCTTATGATCCATACTATGAAGTTTTTGGAGAGAGTTGTGGATCTTCGACTACGTTATGATAATTCTATCTCTCTCAATAATTTTGGTTTCATGCCTTGTCGTTCATCTATGGAAGCGATCTTTCTCATTAGAAGCTTGATGGAGAAATATAGAGATGGGAAGAAAGATAAACACATTCTTTTTATTGATTTGGAGAATGCTTATGAGAGTGTTCCAAGAGAGGTCTTATAGAATGTTTTAGAACAAAAGAGGTTATCTATAAGGTAAATACAAGTATTGAAAGATATGTATGAAGGAGCAACTACTATTGTGCGGAGGGGACACAAGAGATTTTCCGATCTCAATTGGATTACACCAAGGATCACCATAAGCCCTTACCTTTTTACATTAGTTTTAGATGAAAAACATATACAAGAGAGTATTCCTTGGTGCATGATGTTTGCGGATGATATTGTTCTGATAGATGAGACACGAGAAGGAGTCAATAGGAAGCTAGAACTTTGGAGAAGTACTCTAGAGTCAAAGGGTTTTAAGTTAAGTAGAACGAAGAAATACATGCATTGCAAGTTCTGAAGGCCAAACCGGTGATAGGGAAGGAGTTAGTTTGAATGGAGTGGCACGTCCCAAAGTAATCACTTTAAATATCTAGGCTCCCTTCAAGTAGATGGGGGATGTGAGGAGGATGTTAGTCATAGGATTAAAGTCGGATGGTTGAAGTGGAGACGTGCTACGGGAGTTTTATGTGATCGTAAGATTCCCAATAAATTAAAAGGAAAATTCTACCCATACCTATGCTATATGGTAGTGAGTGTTGGGCACTGAAAGAATCGCATGTGTCTAAGATAAGAATTACGGAGATGAGAATGTTAAGTTAGATGAGTGGCCATGCTAGACTAGATAAAGTTCGTAATGAAAATATTAGAGAAAATGTAGGAGTGGTGCCAATTGAAGATAAGTTGAGAGAAGGGAGATTGAGGTGGTTTGGTCATGTGAAGCGTAGACATACGGAGGCTCCAGTTAGACAAGTAGAGCACATTAGGCTAGAGGATAGAAAGAAAAAAAGGGGTAGACCTAAATTGACTTGGAGGAGAGTAGTACAGCATGACTTAGAAGCATTACACATTTCTGAGGATTTAACCCAAAATCGTTCAGAGTGGAAAAAGCGAATCCATATAGCCGACCCCAAATTTTTGGGATAAAAGCTTAGTTGAGTTGAGTTGTATTCTTCAATTGATCTTTTTTTTTTAATTAATTTCAAAATCACTTAAAATAGCAATGTTAAACAAAATTTAAATCTAATGATATATTTTCTGTTTTATTTTTTTTTTTAAACAAGTTTTATGTTTCGCTTCTCTTAAAAAAAAAATGTCTTAAATTGATTTTGAATTTCAAATTCTTACTTTTTTTAAATCTTTACATCACCGTGCCTCATAGGCTCATTACTCCAATTATCTTCTTTTCCTCAACTAAATTTGACTTGGATTATAACATATGCAGTTAATACAATAGGAAAAGTTGGCCATAATTTTGCAACAATTGATTAAAAAAAAAACCCAGTTAGGAATTGACTATCTGGATTTCATCTTATCTGCCATTTTACACATTGATGGAACAAAAGACTGCACCATCAAATCCTCTAGGGTTTCAGACCCACATTTTACATATTATATACGATTTCTTTACTTTTTAGCAATTTCTTTTTATTTTTTTTTTTAAAAACCCACATTTATAATTGAAATATTTCTAATTAAATTATTTTATTTTTACTAATTTAATTGATCCTATAGTCTGACAGAGTATAAGTTTAATATTAAGAAATTAATATATGAGCAAAAATAAATGGTATTATTAAAAATGTCATGACTTTGTTAACAATAGTAAATATAACACTACCAATGAAAGGTTGGCCGAATGATAATGTGCCCTTGCTCCTATTGATTGGACGTATTTTTACGTTATGGAGTTGTCATTCATGAGAGAACTTTAACATAAAAACATTGCCTGAAGATATTAGTTTTCCATCCAACTATAAAATGGGGTGGGAGAATTCCCTGAATTATTTGATATAAATTTATTTTTTTTGTTTGAAACGTGAATATCGATAATTTGTATTTTTTTAATATAAATTATAAAAAATAATTAATTAAAACATAATTTTTTTAGAAAAATTACTAATTTTTTAGAATTTTAAAAAGAAATTAATCTACAAGAAAAAAAAAATAATTATTGATCAATTGCTTATTTAATAACAGTTGAAAACCGCGCAATGCTGCAGAATTTTTTTAAATTTATTATATTAATATATTTAATAAAAAATATGTTCAATTTTAATTTAAAATAATATAAATATTATACTCATATATTATTTATCAATAATTATTAAAATATTTAATCAATTCAATTAAAATAAAATTATATTCATTATCTATATTGCATATTAGTTATGCCTATATAATTTACTTTTAGGACAAATCAATGTTAATTGTACAATATTTATTAATTACTTATTATAATATATTAAATAAAATATAATTTAATAATAAAAAATATTTAATTTTAAAGAAAGAAGATAATAAGTAATATTGGTTAAGAAAAATAAATCATTAATCCATCTAAAAATAGCTTAACATTATTCTTATATTAATAAGTTTAATAGATAAAAATATTGTATATACATTATTTTAAAATATTTTAAAATTGATAAAAAAAATAAATTAAATATATTATAAATTACATCAAAAATTAAAAGTTAAAAAATTTAATTATTTATTACTTATAAATTAAATTTACATATTTAATATATGTGAATATTGCTTAAAAAAACCCTAAATTGATATTATTAAAAAAGTTTATAAATAATTTTTTAAAATTATTAGATAATAATAATAATAATAATAATAATAATGTCAATCAAAATAACAATTTAATTTTATTATATTTTTGTTGTAATGAAATGGAAGTTTGATATTCTATTAATATACTATTAATGTACGAATTAAAACATTTTATCATAAAATAAAGTAATTTTTAAATTAATTTAAAAAATAAATTTTAATATAAAATAAATAAATAATTCAAAAATAATATCTTTTGTCAAGAATACTAAAAGTATTTCTCATTTAATATAATTATATATAATAACTTAAAAAAAATATGAAAGCCTAACATTTTTAAAAAGTATTTGTAAAGAAAATCGATAAAAAAAAATCTACAAAGAAAATGATTGATGCCACGTGTCTGTTTCTGCATATTAAACATTTCTGTTTTACAATTATATATATAATAATTTAAAATATAAAGTAAAAAAAAAAGAATAAAAAGAAAGAAAGTAAATAGTAACCATTTATTATTCTTAAAAACAATAAAAGGCGTACCTCTTTTAATAATATATAATAATAATAATTTCTTTAAATAAAAAATTATATAGCTCCTGAAAACTTTTTAAAAATACATTAAGAGTGCGTTTGCTATGGATTAATAAAGGCTAAAAATTAATAATTTTTAATGTTATTTAAATATTTTAAAGTGAATAAGTTAATTTTTAATATTATTAATATTTAATTTTTAAAAAAAATTAAATATTAATTTTAAAATGAATAAATTAATAAAAATTAAATATACTATTTATCTATCTCTTTTTTATTTATTCATGATTTATGTTAAATTAAATTATTTATAAATAAAAAAATAATATTATTAAAAATAAAAAATAATTTGAATATTTATTATTAAAATATAAAAATAAATATTTATATTTTTTTATGTAAACTCAATTTTTTAATTTTATATTAAATATTATTAATTATTATATTATTAATTATTTTTTATTCTTTTAATAATTACTTTTTTAAATCTTATAAAATTAAAATTTTAATTTTTAATATTTTAATCTTACACAAACACACGATTAAAAATTCAATTTGCCGTTATTTTTCAGGCGGACCGCTGCTGGCAGTCAAATTCGGTGCGAAAGCAAGTGGCAATCACCAGCTTGCCAAGTCCATAATAAATTTTTAATTCTAAAAAATAAAAAAAAATCCTGATCGCGTACACACCGGCTATTTTATTCATGAGCAATTACGCATCATCAAATATCGAATCACGCCACCCAACACTGTACAACCGTCCCCCTGTCATAAACATTACGCATCACCTACCGCAGCTGACGCCATTAATTTTTCTTAATTCATTTTGCACCACCTGGCGATCTCAGAGACGGAGTTGCTGGCAGTCAAGGGTCCTAGCGGCTGATCTTCTGCACGCCACGCCACGCCACAGCAAGCTACGCAGCCCCATCGAAATTGGATTTTCAGATATTTTCCATTTTGTTTAACAAATTAGTATCGTTCGATCAATCAATTTCCCGAATTTTCTTTTGATTTTTTTGATGACGCGCAATCGGTGAAATCCGATCCTATATCACTGACTCATTGTAGCTGGACTTGATCTCTCCTCTAAACGGCACGTTGGAGAGAGTGAGAGATCTTTCCAGGAAGGTATTTTGGGCGTTTATTGTTGTTTTTGATAGTGAGGTTACTTGGATTTAGGTGTACACTTTTGTGAGTTGTTGTTTGGAGGTAAAGGCTCTGTTTGGTTTTATATTAGCTTTAAAGAAAAACGGAATTTGTACATTTGATTTTGTAGCGTTTGTTTGAGAGGCCAAACGGTAGGGAGAAGTTATCGAGATGGTTACTAGCAATTTGTTTCACTGTAGAAAGAATTCATGGCCGCCTGAGGAGTATGTCAGCAGAACTACCTTGCAATTAGTAAGCTCTCTCTATCTCACTGCGTTTCTGTTATTCGGTGCTCTGTTTGGCTGATGAGAAAATTTGTGAGAGCAAAATAAAAAGACAGAAAAATAAAAAGTTAAATTTAAGATTAAAGTTTGCATAAACGAATTAACTTCTAATTGTTACTCTCACTTGAAGTATGATCGGGGAACAATCTCGCTTTCTCTCTCTCTCATCAATTGATTTGATTTTGATCAGCTCATGGCCTCGAGTTAATAGCATATTCTTGTGTGGAAAACAAAATGATGTTTTTGCGTTTTGCAAACGTTGTGCAGAACATCTTTTAGAACTTGTGAAGCGCTGTTTGGGTTTGAGTCTTATTTAGATTATAGAATGTTGGCACTGATAGCTACTGACCATTGCTGCTGCTGCTGCCTTTTAAATATGCAATTCTGTAATATAGTTAAGCAGCTTGATTCTGCGTTGGCAAATTGAAAATTCAAAATAACCTTGTAGGTTGAGGCCTTGGTTTTCTCTTCTTGAAACAAAGCCTTTGGATATAAAACTTAACCTGGTTGGTCAATTCGTAGACTTCTTTCTTAAGACCATGCAAATGGTGAATCCGTTTTTTAGTATTTTCATATGGATTTGCATCACCAAGTTCTCTCTGATTTTCGAAGTAAAACCTATCTGCAATCAAGTTGTAATGATGGCGCTTATTATACGTGTGATTTTTCTGTTATACCATAACATACTGAATACTGTGATCAAACCGTGATAAGTTAGTTCCCAACTTTGAAGCTTAGAATTATAGTTCTCAATGGATAAAAATTTAAGCATTAATGAGGAAATATTGGGTTGGCAGATTGGTAACGCTGTGTTATTGTACTCTTGAATGGTTCATTGGTTTTAGCTAAACAATATTGTCCTGTACTAAATAGCTTTTTGATTCAGTAAAGATATTTAGTTCTATTCGCTTGACCTAATTTTTTTCCCCCTGTATTGTAGTTGGATTTTGAAAGTGCTGCCCCCCCAGAACATGCCTGGAGAAGGAGATTAAACAGTCATGCTAATATTCTCAAGGAATTCAGTGTTACATTTATGGAAGCAGTAAAAATGGTGAGATGGTCTTTATAGCATGTGTTAAGTGGGTCGAGACAAAAGTCCTGTTAGTTGTTTCCTCCCTTGGTTCTCTCACTCTAATTGGTCTTTGGATTTGAAATATTAGGTTCAATTGGGTATACGGCTGTGGTCCTATGTCAGGGAAGAGGCATCTCATGGAAGGGTAAATCTCTCCAATCTCAATTTCTTAATGCAGAGGTTATATGCTTTCCTTTATAATGTGCATTGAAAAATAACTGTATAATTAAATTTGCACTGGCCTTCATCTGTGTAGAAAGCACCTATAGATCCCTTCACCCGGGAAAGTTGCAAGCCATCAGCATCTCAGGGAGTTCCGCTGGGAGGAATGGGGTATGTAAAGAGGTCAAATACATGCTTCAGTTCTTTCTACTGTTTTCTCTAAGTGATTTCTCTGATATTATCGTTCTTGCTTTAAAATACAGAAGCGGAAGCATATCTAGAGGTTTTAGAGGTGAGTTCAGGCAGTGGCAAATCGTACCTAGTATATGTGATGCTTCACCTGTCATGGCCAATCAGTTCTCCGTAAAGCTCTACACTTGAACCTATCATCTACTTGCTATATGCTTTTCCATTTATTGATATGGTTATATCTTTTTGGCTGCGATGTTATATGTTATTTATGAGTGTCCTTATTGAATTAACTACTGGTGAAATGGTTTGAGTGTCCCTAATTAACATAAATCAAAACTCCCAAGCCAGATGAAATGGTTGACTGGCAGTAGTGATAGCCAAACTAAAATTTCTTGGTGCACTCACAATATTATTGTTGATAGGACTGTTTGGTAAGGGGCCTGTATGATGATTTCTTCAATATGTTATTACAATTTTTTTTTTTAAATTTCTGTATATGTTATGATGGTTCTTTCCAGGAGAATCTTTTTTCATTTGCTAGTTCATGATTTGTGCTTTTTGCATATTTGAGCCATGAATTAACTTGTGATAGTCTAATTCATTTATATATATTTGTACTGCAGATTTTTATTTCTCGAGATGGAGGGAGTAAAAATTATGCATCAGTTTTGGCTCCTGGCCAACATGAAGGTTTGGGGTAAGATGAAGATTTTGTGAAGTTCTGTCCGTCTTCATGAAGAATTCGTGTATTACAATTTGTTCTTTAACAGGGTGTTTGCTAATGTGTTGCTGGGAATTTAAGTTTGTAGAATTTGGAGATACGGGAGATACTTACCCTAATTATGGTGTAATCTCTCACAGGAAAGCTGGTGATCAGGGTATATCATCATGGGGCTGGAACTTAAGTGGTCAACATTCTACATATCATGCTTTATTTCCCAGGGCATGGACAATATATGATGGTATTCTTTTGGTTTATTATCCTTTTTGCAGGGTAACAATTTAACAACGCATTACTCTTGAAATTTTGTTCTAAGGCTGGTACTTTTGCCTTTCAGGTGAACCAGATGCTGACCTGAAAGTCTCTTGCAGACAAATATCACCATTCATACCACATAATTATAGAGACAGCAGCCTTCCTACTGCTGTTTTTGTCTATACGGTATACTCGTTCAACTTCTAATGTCATATTTGCTTAAATGACATGGATTTTGCTTAAATGACATTGATTATACTTAATAACTTAGGGAAACTGATTCAAATTCCTGTGATACTAAATAATTGTTATTGTAGCTTAAATTTGCACCAAATTAAAATCAGTTCAATACCTGTGTCAAGAGCAATTATTTCAGTTTTTCGCTCATCTAACATAATAACAATTCAGTTTGATTGCCTAGTCAACTTAAAATTTATTACGACTGATTCTCCACTGTACAGGTTTAAAAATATAAGCGGTAGACGGTTAAACTGTATTATCATGTTCATCTTATAATTGAGATATACTAATTGGACTGTTCAGTTTCTTAACTTGTGAATTTATGAAGTTATTTATTTTGGTTTTCTCAAAAGATTGCTATATATATATTTTTACCCTTGCTGTAGTTGGTAAACACTGGGAAGGAAAGAGCAAAAGTTAGCCTCCTCTTCACATGGGCGGTGAGTCTTCTTTTCATTTAATCATATTGCTTTTACACTGTTCTGGCAATTTGTAGATACAACAGGTCATGGAATGTCAAGTCGTTGTGTGATTTGTGCAGAATTCAATTGGAGGAGTCTCACACTTGTCTGGAGATCATGTGAATGAACCGTTCATGTTAGTACATATGATATGTTCCCTTTGTTTCTTATGTAGATCAATGTTCCATAACATATATTGACATGTTCCATTTTCTTTAACAGAGGTGAAGATGGAGTCTCCGGGGTACTTCTACATCACAAGCAAGTCATTGAACCTTAATAGCTATATATTACGGTTGGTTTTTATATTTCTCTTGGCTGTTTCAATCTTATAGGGAGTGAAGAACAAGTGAATTCCTACCATCCTTTATCTTTTTCTTTTGAAGAAAATAGAAAGAAAAAGTTTGAAAGAAAAGATGGGGGCAAGGTAGGCAGAAGCATTAGGTTTAACTTTATCAACTAAGATGGTGCTTACAAATAATGGAAACTGGATAAGTGACCATGTATTTATTTAAGTCACTAGAAAGGAAAAAGGGAGGGGCGATACCTATAGTTTTCCATAAAATATACTTCCAAAAATAATAAAAACAAAGCTTAAAATGGTCTGATGCTGAGAAGATGTAAAAGTCATGTCTCAGACATGATTTATTTGTTCTCTTCATTCGGTTTATATTGTGGAATTCATAACAAAAAAAGGCCAAAAAAAAAAAATTTTAGAGCTGGCATCTTGATAATTTGTTGCATAGTAGCATAATTAAGGAAAATTATAGATATTAAATCTCTTGATATGAGAGGGCCATAAAAGCTTGTCTGAAGTTGCCTTATTCACATGGTGTAAACTTTCTCAGACTTTCATATTATATATATTAGCCATGAGATGTTTATATATATATATAATTTGCATTTAGGCAAGTTTCTAGGTCTTTTCAAGCCTTTTAAAGCTAAGTGTTGACCAAATTAAAATGACTGTGTTTATAGGAAAGCAGAGACGGTATTCATTAATGATAAATTTGTGTTAAGTTGTTTGTCACTTGCAATAGTTTCACTATGTCTAATGTAGGCTTATGGAAGCACCACATGAATTCAGTGGGAGCACATAAGATGATAGATGCAGCTAACAGGCTAAAATATCACAATTGCTGATGCAAAGATTAACTATTTGTAGTCAATAGGTGTTGTTTTTGTAAGAATTTAGCAGAATCATTGCAGCACCTTCTACGAAGGTGTATTTAGGTGGCCATTATGTCATGGGATGTTGTGAGTATCCAGGGTGATTTGAGAGTTGATTGAAATGAATTGTGGACTTAAAAGAGGGTCAATACTGCTGCTCAGATTAAAAAAAAAGAAGTTGGCTTTAATCACTCTAGCTGAGTATTCCCTCTAATGGAACAGAATGCAAGGGGAAAAAAAAGCCGATATTATTGAATGTAGCTAGTTTGAGATTAAGGTTTGGTAGACTTGTGTTAAATTGAGCACACTCAGTTGCTTGATGCTTAAATTTTGGTTCCTTGCTCAACATATGGCCTTTGCTTCTACATTGAATCTCATAGGACAAGATCTTAATTTTTGTGTTTTGGAAACTTTCTGCTAACGTGTGGAGATTTTTCAATTTACTTTATCTTATTCACTATCATTGATATTGTTGCATTAAATTACTGAGGTGGTTAGCTTTGCAACTAAATTTGAAGTATTTCTAATGATAATGAGAAATGTTGCAGGACTGCAAAGTGTAACCCTCCGGTTACTTTTGCAATTGCTGCATGTGAAACTCAGAATGTAAGTGTGACTGTTTTGCCATGCTTTGGACTGTCTGAGGCAAGTTGTATGACAGCGAAGGATATGTGGGGTAAAATGGTGCAGGTAATAGTTCCTTGTGCTTGTGTTGGTAAATGTTACATTTCTTTTTCTGCAAAGAAATTTCTATTAGAAGTTATCATCTATGTGGAACTTTATACTGTATATATGGTGCTTTGTGCTCTAAGTAAACTGTTTCACTAAGGAAGCTGTTCATGATTGGGCTTAATAAATGCTTGCCATATTTTTGTTTATTAATATTAATTAATGAGTTTGAGCACAAGTAATAAGATCATTTAATGAACAGATGAACATGAACATTGGTGAGCTTGGCTCAATTATGTCGGTGAACATGCTCATTTTAAGCTCACTTGTGTTTGTTTAAAGTTTTCAATAACAGTTGGTCATTAATGAGTATTAGAAATTTAGAATGCTAAAATTCATAATTGTGCTGATAAATTTTGTTGAAATTGGTTCTAGAATGTAGTATATTACAAAATTTTTTCAACAATAGGTCATTTGTCTGAAATGGAGCTCCAAAGTGAAAGACAGTATTTATAAAATATATGACCATTATCAACTGAAAGAAGCACAAAAATAAAAGGAAGCAGTATGGGACAGAATCTAACAGTCCTTGCGTGAAACTAATGAGAGGGCTGTTTCCACTATCAAATGAGTAGGCATCCCTTTTCTCTGCATTGTGAAGTGAAGCATCTGTAACCTCTGTGTGGGCAGGTCCCAGCATTATTTATTTTTTCATAAATTCTTATTATTTGAATAAATAATGAGAGAGCAGTCCATTTCTTTTGGGGCTTGTTTTTCTTTTGAGCTGAGCTCAAACAAGAGGGGCTAGAGCTTGTTTGAGCTTGAGATGGGATTAAGTTGGGTATTAAAGAGACTAGGCCAAGTTTGAACAGCGCAAAACTCACTTCCTTTACTCTGTTTATACCTTTAATGTTGAACCTAGGAATTCCTGAAATTCATGTGCAAGAGTGCTGTTTCTGGGCTCCTAGTTGTGTGATGCTGTCTCCTTCCTTGTTTAGTTGACAATTATTGACATTGGCCACTGTCTGTAAAGGATTGGAGTTGCCTGTTTTCTTGCATTTTGGAGATTCTGTTTAACTTTAAGTTGCTTTGCTGCTTCTCAAGGATGGACAATTTGATCGGGAGAACTTTAATTGTGGACCAAGCATGCCTTCATCACCTGGAGAAACACTTTGTGCTGCAGTTTCTGCTTGCACATGGGTGGAACCTCATGGAAAGTGTACAGTTGCATTCGCTCTTGCATGGTCATCACCAAAGATAAAGTTCTCGAAGGGAAGCTCATACCATAGGTGAAGGATTAACTCTTTTTCTCTTTTTCTTTTTCTTTTTCACGTTCTTCAGTGCATGTTTGAGTTTTTCTGCAATCTTGGGTTATTCGCCTGTGGCAGTGCAGTGATTGCTCAAAATCAAATACTTGATTGTGGTTATGTAACAATCAAGCATTTGATTGTGGTTATGTAACAATCAAGCATTTGATTGTGGTTACGTAGACTATTATTCTTTTCTGCTGCTTCTTTTACCAATTGGATAACTTGCATTGCTTTCGAACTTAATGATTTAGCAGCATAGCCTCTATTGTTTTTTTGTTGTTGTTTTTTTTTTCCCCCCCTCTTCTTGTATATCACATTTTGTGCTCAAAAGACCAAAACAATAACATATAACAAACCCAAATAGAGCAGAGATAGCTAATGATGAATCATAGTGGATTGTGGCCTTTTTTTTGGGGGGGCTACATTCTGGGTCTTTTTTACCGTGCATATGCATATTTGAATGTGGGAATGAAGAACTAATTGGCTTTGTTTACACCGTGTTTTACTTTGTGGTAATCTAAATTATGTTTTTCTAGGAATATGTTGTGCAGTTTAATATGCCATAAAAATGCCTATCTTCTGTTAGGGAAAATAAAGCAATCACCCAAGTTTGTTTAAAAAGAAAAAATCCAAAAACACTGATAATAAAAAAGAGGGAAAACACACTGTTTTGGTATATAGCAGGACTAAAGTGTCGAATTTTATGGAACTAAGAACCAGAGTTTTTTAATTATAAAAAGGGAAGACCAAAAGGTGCATTGAACCAAACATCCACCTCCTCTCTCTCTCTCTCTCTCTCTCTCTCTCTCTCTTTAATTATGGATTAATGCTGCTAGCAAAACTTCAGATAAAAATGAATGAAAAAATGCTCATGGCAATATCTTTAGTGAGAGGTTCTACATTATGGAAGCTGTTTTATAGATATTGTTTCTTTTGATGCAGGAGATACACCAAATTTTATGGCACTTCTGAAAGAGCGGCTCAGAATTTGGTGCATGATGCACTGACACGTATGTTCTTTATTTGTTTATGTTTCATTAACACTTATCTATACTGTGCTTGGGGTGCTTAATAATCACTTAAGAAACTTTCTTCAATCTTATTATTAATTGTTAATATTCTGCTTCCTCTGTTTCTTTCTAGCTTTCCTTACTTTCTGTTTTTAAGCATTCTAAACCTCTGAAATCTTTATCAGATTACAAGTGGTGGGAGGAAGAGATTGAGAAGTGGCAAAATCCTACCCTCAAGGATGAAAGGCTACCAGAATGGTAACTGTTGAGATTAGAGAGAATTGAAGAATTTTTTTATGTATTTCAATATGTTATAATGATTCAAATTTGTACACAAAGGATAGGGCCTTAATAGAAAAGAAAACAAAAACTAATAAATACAAATATCCCTAATATAACTAATTTACATTCTAATTTACAGCTAATGCACTAATTCAAGGATTCTAACACTCCCCCTCAAGTTGGTTCATATATGTTGCACATGCCTAACTTGCAAACTAGGCTATGAAACACCTTATAACTTTAACACCTTTGTGAACACATCAGCTAACTGATCTTTCGAACCTACGTAAGAGACACTTAAGAACCATCCATAATTTTTTCTTTTATGAAGTGTCTGTCAATCTCCATATGCTTGGTCCGATCATGCTGAATTGGATTATTAACTATACTGATTGCAACTTTGTTATCACAAAACAAAACAAACCAAACCATTAGCTTCAAACAATTTTAATTCTTTCATCAACTTTCATAACCACAATAACTTACAGATATCTTGAGTTATTGCCCTGAATTCGGCTTCTGCACTGGATCTAGCTGTCACATTTTGCTTTTTACTTCTCCAGGTGACTAGGTTACCACCAACAAAAGTACAGTATCCTGATGTCGATCTCCTATCATCAAGAAACCCAGCTCAATCTGCATCTGTAAATGCTTTAATCTGAAGGTGAGCATGCTTTGGGAAAAGAAGTCCTTTCCCAGGTGTAGATTTTAGGTATCGCAAGATACGAAAAACAACTTTCAAATGAGATTCACGAGGATCATGCATATATTGGCTCATTAGACCAACTACATATGCTATGTCCGGTCTAGTGTGCGAAAGATAAATTAGTATGCCAACCAATCTTTGATATCTCCCTACATCCACTAATTTTCCAACTCCAACTTGCAATTTATGATTGACCTCAATAGGGAACTCTGCCGGTTTACAGCCCAGCATTCTTGTTTCTTCCAACAGATCCAAGATATACTTTCTTTGAGAAATAAAAATTCCCTTATCTGATCTGGCAACCTTTATTCCAAGAAAGTACTTGAGCATTTCCAAATCTTTGATTTCAAACTCTTATGCTAGGCACTCCTTTAAAAGAGTTATTTCTTCCTTATCGTCACCCGTTACCACAATATCATCCACATAGACAATAAGTAGTGTGATTTTGCCTCTAAGATGCCTCATAAACAAGGTATGATCAACATTGCTTTGACAGTATATAAAGGAGATCATCGGTTTACTGAACCTATCAAACCATGCTCCAGGTGACTGTTTTAGACCATACAAAGCCTTTTTCAATCTGCAAACTTTCCCTCTGGTCTTCTCACCCTCAAACCCTGGAGAAATTTTCATATACACTTCTTCTTCCAAGTCACCATGTAGAAAGGCATTTTTAACATCAAACTACTGCAAGTCCCACTCAAGATTCGCTACACATGACAACAGAATCATGATGATATTTTAGCAACAGGAGCAAAGGTCTGTTGGTAATCTATTCCGTATGTCTGTGTGAAGCCTTTTGCTACCAGTCTGGCCTTATAACTCTCAATTGAACCATCTGCTATACGCTTCACAGTGAACACTCACTTGCATCTGACTGGCTTCTTTTTCAGTGGGAGAGTAACTAGTTCCTATGTCTCATTTTTTGCCAAAACTTTTATCTCCTCCACCATAGCTGCATTCCATTTTGGATCGAGGCAAGCTTTCTTCCAATCCTATGGGATAGAGACAGAGGAAACAGACAATAGAAAAGCTTTGTAGGATGGAGACAGAGAATTATAGGAGATGAAATTAGAAATGGGATGTTTAGTACAGGTCTTAACACCTTTTTGGAGAGCAATAGGAATATCAAGATCATTATTAGAAGAAGGAAGAACAGACTGAGAATCAAAATTATACTCATCAGGAGCCAAAGGAGACTTATCACATACCTCAAGATGTCCAGGAATTGAATCCAGGGATTCTGCTTGATCAGTAGTCTCTTGCTCGATAGCTGTATCTTTCTTGTTTCGTTGAGTACATGTTCTCAAATCTGGTCTTTTTAGCCTTTCTCGAGATTTAGGTGACTCTCCCTGTGTATCATTGTTAAGTACAGGCTCTAAACTCCGATTCTCCCCCTGAAATTGAAGGTTGGGAGAGGATGAGGATGAAAGAAAATACACCTCTTCCTTCCTATGCTCCCCCTGAAGAGGTGGATGGAAATGAGATTTAGATTCTCTGAAGGTAACGTCCATACTCACAAAATATTTCTGTGAAGGAGGATGATAGCACCTATATCCCTTCTGAGTACTAGAATAACCAACAAAAACACATTTCAGGGCTCGAGTTCTAATTTCCCACTATTAAGCTTATGAATAAAGCAAACACAACCAAATACCTTTGGAGGAACGATATATGAATTTTTACCTTGCAAAACCTCTAAAAGACTTTTAAAACTCCAATGTCCGAAGAGGCATCCTGTTAATAAGATATGCAACAGAAAGAATAGCATTCCTCTAGTAATGTTTAAGAACATTCATGGTAAACATAAGAGACCTAGCAACCTCAAGTAAGTGTCTATTTTTTCTCTCAAATACCCCATTTTGTGAACTAGTATTAACACAACAAGTCTGATGTATAATCCCACGTATCTTCAAATATTCCTGAAAGACTCAATTCATATATTTTGTACCATTATCAGTTTCAATATTTTAACATGAGCATCAAACTGTGTACTAATCATTTATGGAACTGCTGGAAACAAGAGAAAACTTCATTTTTCCCTTTCATCAAATATACTCAAGTTAACCTGCAGGAACAATCAATAAATGTCACAAATCATCTGTAACCCGATAAAGATATAGTTTGAGTACGCTCCCATACATCAGAATGCATAGTCATAAAAAGAAACTGAAGCCTTATTATTTATTGCAGGATAAGATTGTCTAGTATGTTTAGCAAACTCACAAGCATTTCATACTAACAATTCAGATTTGTGTTGTTAAAACAGAAAATGATAAAATTTTTCTAACACAGTAAATGAAGGATGTCCTAGTCTCTTATGCCACATGATAATTTGTTCATCAGCACCCATAGATTGCCCCAACATGGCCTGGTCAACATAATCATTCAAGAGATATAGCCCATCTTACTGCTGCCAATCGTTCTCCTTGTCGTCAATTCCTGAAATACACAGTGAGTCGGGAAAAATTCAATTTTGTAGTTTAGAGCTTTTGTGATTGAACTAACAAACAAGAGGTTAATAGGAAAGCTAGGCACATATAAAACAGAACTAAGATTTATATTAGGAGTGCATTTAACAGAACCTATTCCAGAAACACTAGATAAAGATCCATCCATAGTGCGGACTTTTTCTTTTCCTGAACATGGAGAATAGGATATGAATTTATTTGAAGAGCTTGTCATATGCTTGTTTGCTCCAAAATCTATAACCCAAAAAGAATTATTAAGGTTGGCAAGAAAAGCATTACCTGAGTTGACGAAGTTAGAAGAAGCAACTGTGGCGGATTGCTATTCAAGTTGTGATAGCAAACGCCTTAGAGTCTGTACCTCTTCATTGGAAAACATCCCAGTGGTAGTAGTATCTTTAGACAAATTCACAGCCTCGGATACATTAGCTTATGGTCTAATAGGGCCCATCCTTTTTCCTCCATGCCCTTTAGTGGAGTGTCCATGCAGTTTCCAACAGTATTCCTTAGTATGTTGGTTTTTTCCACAATAGTCACAATGTAGTTGATCCTTATCAGATAAACCATGTGACTGTTCACATGAGGAATTAGAACTAGCCCTGCCTTATTAACAGACATAGAATGAATCATTGCACTCCTCCTGCTCTTTTCCTACTGAACATAAGAGTATGTCTATCTTAAGGTAGGTAAAGGATCCTTCCCAAGTATTTGGACCCTAATTTGATCATATTCCACATTCAACCCAGCAAGAAAATCATAGATCCGCTCTTTCTTAACCAACTTCTGAAATTTAATTGCATCATCAAGACATGAGGTTTGAAAGTTCTGGTAAAAATCCAGTTCCTGCCATAGACCTCTTAATTCTGCATAATATTGAGCAATAGTTAGCTCACTCTGTTTCATACCATGAACCTTGTTTTGAAGCTCATACACTTGTGCATCGTTCTCAACTTGAGAATAGGTCTGAGAAACTGTATTCCAAATGACAGCTGCACTATTCAACAGTAAATAGCCACGAGCTATATGTGGTTGCTTGGAATTGATAAGCTATGACGTGATAAGAGAATTTTCTAACTCCCACTCTGACTGTAGGTAGAAGCAGACTTTTCTGGTTTTTGCTTATCTCCAGTAAGAT
Organism: Hevea brasiliensis; assembly: GCF_030052815.1. Lineage (NCBI taxonomy): Eukaryota > Viridiplantae > Streptophyta > Magnoliopsida > Malpighiales > Euphorbiaceae > Hevea > Hevea brasiliensis. The sequence goes on along the minus strand of NC_079507.1, from coordinate 70,213,476 downwards.
AACCCTGCAACCTTCTAGCTTGAATAAAAAGGAGACGATCTAGACCATGCAAGGTAATTTGTCCCATCAAGCTTTACGGGGCTAATAATTAATGAGGAATTTTCAGTTATAGTAGTCATTTTCCCTTTAACTATTGAATTTTTTACATTAGACGTGATTCAGAGAACTGATAAAAAGAAACAATAGGCAATAAAACAAATGCCCAAAAACAAAATTGCAAATCAAGAGATGGGAATTGGTTGGGCAGAGGCGCGGTACACTAGGGATATCGTCGGAAAAAAGTGCGACTGGAAAAATTGACCAGAAGCAAGCTTACGAGCCAGCGCGTGTACACGAGGCGGAAACTTTCTGTCGGTGCATGGGATCATGCGCTTCACCGAATGGTGGCGAGACTCCAGGCCAGGACGGCGACGAGGTTCTCTTCCTTCTTAGAGGGGCAGTGACAACTACCTCCCTTGACAGACCCGCTTTCAAGGCTTACCCACACAAACCTTAACTATTTTTCACTGTTCTCTCTCTGTGAAAAAAAAAAAAAGGCCAGATAAAATGGCTAAGGCTCTGATAACATGTTGAGATTAGAGAGAATTGAAGAATTTCTTGGTGTATTTCAATGTGTTACAATGATTTAAATTTATACACAAAGGCTAGAGCCTTAATAAGAAAGAAAATAAAAGCTAATAAATACAAATATTCTTAATATCACTAATTTACATTCTAATTTACAGCTAATGCACTAATTAAGGGATTCTAACAGTAACTCTTTTGGAAACTATTAACAGTTTAATGTGCAGCATTTAGTCTGGAAAATGAATGAGAGTTGCATAGGAAACTGTCTTGTTGAAAGGATGAAGTTGTTCTCAGCTAAATGTTGCTTGAATTTCTATCAGAAGTATTTTCGTACTTATTTCTTGTCCTTTAGGAGCCTGATATACATACAAACAAAAGAATGTAGTGGTAACTATCCGTGCATGTGTGATTTAGTTGTTGCACTGGTAAGGTGCTATGTTTTTTCATTTGACAAAAAAAAGAAAAAGTTGTATAATTTTTCGTACTAGAGAGTTTGTACTAATTATGCATTTATGTTTTATACTAAAAATATGTTCTTAAATTTTGTGGGCACATATACCTTTTTTTGGGGATTTTATTTATCCTAATCCCTAAATGCCATGTTCAATATTTGCAGGTACAAGTTCACATTGTTTAATGAACTCTACTTTTTGGTTGCTGGTGGAACTGTCTGGATTGGTACTCATCTGTCTCATTGCAAGTCTTTTCTCATCTTGATAAAATACTGGGATAAAAAAAGAGCTTCTAACAATGTTTGTTATATAAGCAAAGTTTTTTTTTTTTTTTGTTACCCATTTATAATAGGCCTTATTACACAAAAAGAAAAGCATGGAATTGCTTTTTAATCCAATGCTTTTAATTTTCGCAATTTAGATTCAATTTCTCAAATTGAGTGCAATTTTATCCAAAGGCTAAAATTGCTTTGGGAACTCCGCCTAAGTAGTTTGCGCTTAGCCGGTCTCAAGTCCGGATAAAGTAGGAGGGTTGCGGTAGGTGACAACCAGCGTAAAAATTTTGTCACACCTTTATGATATGGATTCAAATGATATAAACGCTGGAGCATCCTCTACTAACGACACGCTACATCGAAGCCCGGGTGTAGTGAGAAATATGCAAGGGTGTAGGGCGTTCACCGAAAGCGACGCACCATGCCGGCGCCCGGGTGTGGTGTTAAGTGAGCAAGGGTTCCCACATCATGGACGGGTGTGGGTAAAGAAGTTAGTCCATAGGACAGATAGTAGAACAGAACACAAGATAGACATAGAAAACAATAGAAGATATCATAGAAGGAGACCACTTAGGAAGGAGCAGGATAGGAGGAGGATCAGGGTTGGTACTTGGAATGTTGGATTACTTACAGGAAAATTAATGGAGCTTGTGGATGCCTTGGAAAGGACAAGGGTGAATATTGCTTGCATTGAGGAGACTGAATGGGTAGGAGAGAAAAGTAAGGAAGTGTGTAATTCAGGGTACAAACTGTGGTTTACTGAAAAGGAGAGAAACAAGAACGGAGTGGGCATAATCATAGACAGGATATTGAAAGACGCAGTAATAGCCATGAAAAGAGAAGGAGATAGAATTATACTAGTAAAGTTAGTACTAAAAGGAAAAACAATAAATATAGTTAGTGCTTATGCCCCACAAATAGGACTAGACAATGAGAGTAAACAAAGGTTTTGGGAAGATATGGATGATTTAATGCAAAGCATACCGAATGAAGAGAATGTTTTCATTGGTGGAGATTTGAATGGACATGTAGGAAGTGATAGACAAGGTTATGAGAATGTTCATGGAGGTTTTGGTTTTGGCAGTCGAAATGAGGAGGGAAAAAACATCCTAGATTTTGCTATGGCATACGACCTAATACTGGCAAATACCTACTTTATAAAAAGAGTCACATTTAGTGACTTTCAAAAGTGGGCAACATAGAAGCTAAATCGACTTCCTCTTAATTAGGAAGACAAATAGAGCTCTATGCAAGGATTGCAAGGTCATTCCAGGAGAGGTTTTAACAAGTCAACATCGGTTGGTGGTCTTAGATGTCAAGTTTAGGAACAATTCAAGTAAGGTTAGAAGAAATAGTATAGCTCGAACAAAGTGGTGGGAGTTTAAAGGAGTAAAGCAAGTGAAGTTCAAAAATGAGCTTCTCGAGTCTGAAGTATAGAAGCTGGATATGGAGGCCAATGATATGTGGATACAGATGGCATCAAAGATTAGAGAACTAGCTAGAAAAGTACTTGGAGAGTCTAAAGGACATGGATCACCCTCAAAAGAGAGATGGTGGTGGAATGAGGAAGTACAAAAGGCAGTGAAGAGAAAAAGAGAATGGTATAAGAAATTACCTAAATGTGATAATAATTAGACATATGAACAGTACAAGATAGCAAAGAAAGAGGCAAAAAAGGCAGTTAGTCAAGCAAGAGCACAGGCCTTTAAAAAGTTATATGAGAAACTTAGAACTAAAGAAGGGGAGAAAGATATATATTATAGATTAGCAAGGAGGAGAGAAAGGAAATGTCAAGATCTCAATCAAGTTAGGTGCATTAAGGATAAAGAAGGAAAAATGTTAGTGAAAGATGAGGATATTAAAGAAAGATGGAGAAATTATTTTAATGATCTCTTTAATAATAGTCAAAATGGTAATAGCGTGAATATAGACTATAGAACAATAGAAAATAATGTGAATTATACTAGAAGGATTAGATCTTTAGAAGTAAGAATCAGTTAAGAGAATGAAAGTGGTAAAGCCTGTGGACCCGATGAAATACCAATTGAAGTATGGAAGTGTTTGGGAGATATGGGAGTGGCATGATTAACTAAATTATTTAATAAGATTCTAAACTCAAAGAAAATGTCTGATGAATGGAGGAAGAGTATTTTAGTACCTATTTTTAAAAATAAGGGAGACATACAGAGTTGCTCAAACTATAAGGGAATTAAACTCATGAGCCATACTATGAAGTTGTGGGAGAGAGTTGTGGAGCATCGACTACATCATGATACTTTTATCTCTCTCAATCAATTTGGTTTCATGCCCGGTCGTTCAACTATGGAAGCGATCTTTCTTATTAGAAGTTTGATTGAGAAATATAGAGATGTGAAGAAAGATCTACTCATGGTTTTTATTGATTTGGAGAAGGCTTATGATAGTGTTCCAAGAGATGTCTTATGGAATGTGTTAGAACAAAAGAGGGTATCTATTAGGTACATACTAGTGTTGAAAGATATGTATGAAGGAACAACTACTATTGTGCGCACAGTGGGAGGGGACACGAGATTTTCCGATCTCAATTGGATTACACCAAGAATTAGCCATAAGCCCTTACCTTTTACATTAGTTTTAGATGAATTGACAAATCATATACAAGAGAGTATTCCTTGGTGCATGATGTTTGCGGATGATATTGTTCTGATAGATGAGACACGAGAAGGAGTCAATAGAAAGCTAGAACTTTGGAGAAGTACTTTAGAGTCAAAGGGTTTTAAGTTAAGTAGAACGAAGACAGAATACATGCATTCTAAGTTCAGTGAAGGCCAAACTGGTGATAGGGAAGGAGTTAGTTTGAATGGAGTGATACTGTTCCAAAGTAATCACTTTAAATATCTAGGCTCAGTCCTTCAAGTAGATGGAGGATGTGAGGAGGATGTTAGTCATAGGATTAAAGTCGGATGGTTGAAGTGGAGACGTGCCACGGGAGTTGTATGTGATCGTAAGATCCCCAATAAGTTGAAAGGAAAATATGACCGGCTATGTTATATGGTAGTGAGTGTTGGGCACTGAAAGAGTCGTATGCATTTAAGATAAGAGTTGCAGAGATGAAAATGTTAAGGTGGATGAGTGGCCATACTAGACTAGATAAAGTCGATAATGAGAGTATTAGAGAAAAGGTAGGAGTAGTGCCAATTGAAGATAAGTTGAGAGAAGGGAGATTGAGGTGGTTTGGTAATGTGAAGCGTAGACATACGGAGGCTCCAGTTAGACAAGTAGAGCACATTAGGTTAGAGGATTGAAAGAAAAAAAGGGGTAGTCCTAAATTGACTTGGAGGAGAGTAGTACAACATGACCTAGAAGCATTACACATTTCTGAGGATTTAACCCAAAATCGTTTAGAGTGGAGAAAGCGAATCCGTATAGCCGACTCCAAATTTTTTGGATAAAGGCTTAGTTGAATTGAGTTGCTGAAATTGATTTGGGAAAGTGTGTTGTTGCTTACATGGATGCCACATGGAATATTATTTATCATGAGTGATATCCACATGACACTGCCACTTGTAACACATAAAATATTCCATTTGGCATGCGATTAATGTTAGCAATAACATTCTTCCCTAAATCAATTTCAACTCTTGGATAAAATTGCACTGATATTGAGTTGATCACCAAAATTAAAAGCATATTCACGCAAAAGTTTTGAAATTTTTTTCCCCCTTTTTTTTTTTTTTGTAATTATGCCTTTATAATCTCTTTTTGTTATTGTTTCCCTTTTCTGGGGGGGGGTTTAGGTGGGTAGCATTATGGGTCGTAAAACAAAACTAGACGTAGCATGAAATTTTCTCTCTTTGTTCTTTTCGTACAGACTCTCCCTTACTAACTGAAGATACAAGAGATGGCCATCATCAGTCAAAAGAAATGGAAACCATGGTTATCAACATAATTGAAGCCCAAGTGAGCCACACCAAAGGTGCAGTCAAGCATACTACAACTAATGGTTATAATGTGACTGGTGTCAGATCTGAGGACAATGATGAAACATCAAATGCAGAATGTACAAGCAATGATGAATCAGCAGTATCTCAGGAGAAGGGAAATTTCAACCACTCTTTACAGCCTTTCTCACCTCTGGAACCCCAGAATGACAGTGATGATGTTGGTAGGTTTCTGTACTTGGAAGGAGTGGAATATATCATGTGGTGCACATATGATGTTCACTTCTATGCATCGTTTGCCCTTCTTGAGTTGTTTCCCAAAATTGAACTCAATATTCAGCGTGACTTTGCTAAAGCTGTGCTTTCTGAGGATGGAAGGAAAGTAAAGTTTCTGGCAGAGGGTAATGTTGGAATCCGTAAGGTCAGAGGAGCTGTCCCTCATGATCTTGGGACACATGATCCTTGGAATGAAATGAATGCATACAATATACATGATACAAGCAAGTGGAAGGATCTAAATCCAAAGTTTGTACTTCAGGTGTATAGAGACTTCGCTGCAACACAGGATATGTCCTTTGGAGTTGATGTTTGGCCTGCAGTTCGTACTGCCATGGAATACACGGAACAGTTTGATAGGGATGATGATGCTCTGATTGAAAATGACGGATTCCCAGATCAAACATATGATGCCTGGACAGTTCATGGTGTAAGTGCTTACTGTGGCTGTTTATGGCTTGCAGCTCTTCAGGCTGCAGCAGCAATGGCCTTTCAAGTAGGTGACAAATATTTTGCTGAATTATGCAAAAGCAAATTTGTGAAGGCAAAATCAGCATTTGAAGCTAAATTATGGAATGGTTCATATTTCAATTATGACAGCGGATCAAGTAGTAACAGTAAATCTATACAAGCAGATCAGTTGGCGGGGCAATGGTATACAGCATCTGCGGGCTTACCTCCACTTTTTGATGAAGTCAAGATTAGAAGTTCTCTTCAGAAAATATATGATTTCAATGTAATGAAAGTACGAGGAGGCAGGATGGGGGCTGTAAATGGAATGCATCCCAATGGAAAGGTGGATGAAACTTGTATGCAGTCACGCGAAATATGGACTGGTGTCACCTATGCTGTGGCAGCTACCATGATTCTTGCTGGAATGGAGGACCAGGCATTCACTTGTGCTGAAGGTATATTCCTTGCAGGCTGGTCAGAGGAGGGCTATGGGTAAGTTCCTTGCACAGGATGCAATCATAAAATATGTCGTCATATTTGGTTATAGTTTTGTGTGGTACATCTATTTTTTTTCTTGTGTCTTTGATCTAAGAGTGATTGATTCTCATACTGGATACACAAATATTCTCTCATTTAAGCACATTAAGTTTGAACATAACAAATTCTGTTTTAATGTTTGACATGTCAGATCCTTCCCCACGTCCCTTTTATGTTATAATCAAAACAAGCCATGACTTGAAATAGCCTGTTTCATGGGTAATTTGACCCGACACTTGGGAATTTGGACCTGGTCCGCTTCTTTTATCTTGTCAAATTCAATTGAAAATCACACTGTAATTGACCATTCTTTTAGTGAATGGTGAAGGTGGTTCTTGTTTGTTGTCAATTCCATTCCTTAGCTGCTCTTCCCATATTGACTTCTAATTATGCTTCTGCCAGTATTGCCACTTGGAACAGTTTGTCTTCTCTTTTTTTTGTTATGAATATTAATTCATTAATTTTTGTCAATAAATGTATGCTAATCATCCTTTCTGCCAAATGCAGATACTGGTTCCAGACACCAGAGGCATGGACAACTGATGGACACTTCCGTTCCCTTATTTACATGAGGCCACTTGCAATCTGGGGTATGCAATGGGCATTATCACTGCCCAAAGCTATTCTCGAGGCCCCAAAGATCAATATAATGGACAGGCTTCTCTTGTCTCCCAGCACAAGATTCGCCCTTCACGAAACAGGAGTTAGGAAGATTGCAAATAAAGCTAAATGCTTTGGAGCTTCTGTGTTCCACTGTGCATGCTAATTATGGCATGCAAGTTCCCTCAGCCTTGCAAAGAAAAATGTTCTTTATATCTTTATAGATTCCCAAACACTCTTCCGGAAGAAAGCTGGGAGAGACTCTGGGAGACGTCTGTCTTTCCCAAGACGGGTTATGAAAAGCCGCGCTGTAACTTATTAGTCAATTTATTTACATGACATAACCTTTTCAATTTTTTTATTTTTTTACAAAAGGCTGAATATTTGAATTAGGACTTTGAGGTCCTGGTGGTTTTGAGTGAGGGAGACCATCTTTAAATTACATGCCAGAATTTAGGGGACCTGGCGCAATGTACTTCTAAAATTTAGAACATTCAAGTATTATGAAAGAGAAATGGATAATTTAGAAATTTGCTTCGCTTTTTGATGGGATAGTTTTGAATTCTTGATTTGGTCTTTGTAAAACCTCATCAAAACAAGGGATTGTGTACAAAAAATGAAAAAAAAAGCTTGCTTCTTTTCAAGGGAAATTTGTGGGCCACTACTCGATTGAAAGTGACTTGCATGAAATTAAAATTTGGTACACCCAGCGTTAGTGATATTAACGGATGAGACGCTAACGTTGGGTGGTCCTAAAAGAGTGCTTAAGATTGGACTCGTTGGAAGTTTGTTGTCTTTGCTAGCTTTTCCAGTAGGACCCAAACTGGGTCTATTCCCATCGAGTTCAGTCCCACTTTTCTCCTTTATGGATAGCGAGATATTCCTTTTTGAAAAAAAAAAAAAAATGAAGAGCGAGATATTCTGTGGTGTTTATTGGCGTTGGCTTTTGACGGGGCTAGTAGAGAGCCACGGTGGGAGATGGTAAAAGTAAAAACAAAAATTGTAGTTGGGAAAGACAAGGGTAAATTAGTTAGTGGTTCGCATTTTTTGCCGTCAAATGTCCTTTTTTCTTTTCTCATGACAGTACACATATACGAGATTCAAGTATAGGATTTAACATGCTGATAAAATTATAATAATTTTATCTAGATTATTCATCTTATATAAATTTTATGCACATAGTCTCTAGATACGTTCATACAAACACGGACCTCAATCATCTTATATAAATTTTATGCACATAGTCTCTAGATACGTTCATGCAAACACGGACCTCAATCATGACGTGACACATCGATGACTCAAATGCACACTCCTATCAAAGATTACTTTTTTTTTTTTGTCTTAAGATAGTACATACGCACACGGAATTCAGTGACAGTACTCGATATTTTGATAAAATCATGATAATTTTACCAAGATCTCTCATCCCCTATAAACTCTCCACACATACACCACACCCGATGTGGGACCTCAATGACGTGAAATGTCGATTATGAGAGCTCATTCTGAGGGTGAACCTTCTTGTTATTAGTTTTTATAATTATTTTGCACACGGAATTCAGTGACAGTACTCGATATTTTGATAAAATCATGATAATTTTACCAAGATCTCTCATCCCCTATAAACTCTCCACACATACACCACACCCGATGTGGGACCTCAAGGACGTGAAATGTCAATTATGAGAGCTCATTCTGAGGGTGAACCTTCTTTTTATTAGTTTTTATAATTATTTTGCACACAGAATTCAGCGACAGTACTTGATACCTTGATAAAATCATGACAATTTTACCAAGATCTCTCATCCCCTATAAACTCTCCACACATACACCACACCCGATGTGGGACCTCAAGGACGTGAATTATCGATTATGAGAGCTCATTCTGAGGGTGGACCTTTTTTTATTAGTTTTTATAATTATTTTATTAAAAATATAATTTAAATTTCATAACATTTTTATATTTTCTCATAATTTATATAAATTGATATTTATTTATTTTTTAAATTACATAAAGTATATTCTATTAATGAAAAAATAATGTTATTTCTCAAAATATATAAAAATATAATTTTTTTGTTATTAATATAATAAAAAAATATATTAAAATTATTTAATTTTAATAATGATGAAAATATATAACATCATTATTAATTAAAAATAATATTTTATTATATTATTTTTTAAAAATACTATATCTTTAAAATTTATAAAGTGTAAATTTTTTTATTAATATGATATATTTTTTATAAAATAATTTTTCACACAAATGATTATCGTTTTATATAAATTTATGATATAAGATAAATATATTTCATAAAAATTAAATTTTTAAAATATCATTATTTTCTATTAATATAACAAATGTTAAAAATACATCTCATAATTTTGATATTATAACTTTAATTTTTTTAATTATCTTTACTTATAGCTAAATTTTTGATATAACCATATTTATAATCTATCTTTAAAATTTTACTTTTATATAAAAATATAATTGAGATATAATTTATGTATAAAAATTTAGATATTTAATTAAAATTTGAAAATAATTCAATTGAAAAGTAATGATAATAAAATATGAATAATCAAAATATAATATTTATAATTGTATTTGATATATAATTATAACGAAATAAAATGTTAAAAAATTTTAAAAATATTAAATAGGAAATTTATAAAAATAATATTAAATAAATATTAATTAAATATATTTAAATAAATAAATTTTGAGAATGATAATTAATAACTTTTGAAAGAAATAATAAAAAAATAAAATGTAACAACCCAGAAAATTAAAAAAAAAAAAAAAATTTCAAAAGAAAAACGGGAGGAAACCCCCCCCCCCCCCCCATTTCTCTTCTCTCCCTCTCCTTCCCTCCCTTCTTCTTCTTTCTTTTTCCGGTGACCGGCCGGCGACGTCCCAAGCAGCTCCCCACCGGCCGGCGACCCTCCGGCTGTCACGACCCAACCTATGGGCCGGACCGGCACTAGGATAGCCTAAAGCCCCCGAGGCCCGTAGTAAGCCTAACTGTTCATTTACCCAATGTTGAGGCCCATTTGGGCCCAATTTCAAGAAAATAAGCGGATGATCAGAGCCATAAAATGGACTTACCAACGGGGAGTTTTTGACTCACCCGACCTGTAAACACAATAAACAATCCATTGGGGAGCTCAGCTCACCCTCCACATACTCATCAACATAATAATAAATGGGAGCTCAGCTCCCTCATCCAATCTATCAAACAGACTTAAAATATTAAGTTTACAGGTCCAACATGATAATAGTATTACAGACCAAATTTAAATAATTACTGCTAACACATGCGAAAATTCTAGGAGTAAATAAAATTACACAAATATCGATAAACAACCTGCGAAGTATAAAAGCAGGTTAACCCAGAATAAAATATCCTCCTGACTGTAAAAATTTTTGAGCAGAGTGAGCGTTCGACTCGAGAGTAAAATATCAATTTTAACCATAATCTCTATAACTATCTCAGAACTAGTGCACCCTGTAGAGTGAAATGCAACATCAACATCACATTCACATCATAGCATCAAAAAGGTAATTTGGAGCACTCACACACCCTGTAGCATCAATCATAATATATTGGGGTGATCCCTATCTGACTCTCTTAAATCCAACTGGTGCAGTGAAGAACTCAAGCGGGACTTTCGCTTAATAAACCAAATCGAGGTCCCAGTGAAGAACTCAAGCCGTGACTACCCCTCGAAGGAACGGGTCAGTGAAGAACTCAAGTCGTGACTACCCGTCCTATCCATAGTCCACACCACATCACGCACGCCAACGCACGCATTGCTCCAAATTACCACAACAACACTCATGGCACATTATGATTATGAATGCAACATAATTCGTGCCTAGAGTTTAACTACATAAATATATGCATATAAGTGATGCATGAGCATCTTTGAACATATAATAATATCGAAATTACAATTAAAATTAATATTTTACTCACAAACTTGACGACAAATTACTTGTGGCGGTGCGGAGGAAGAAGGTCATCCGCTCACGACAATTACATTACATCTATTTAATAAATTTGACTCAATACAAACAAAGAAAAATATCAAATCGTCCTAAGTCGTGCAGAAAATCCGTGAGTCTCCCTATACCTAGGACCTACTCAACTGCAAAGGGCTAAAAAGCACTTCTATATTCACAATCCATATATCAACAGTTCAATCATATCACACAGCCCCTCTGGGCCCATCAAATCAATCATCCATCACAATACGAAAATTTCAATTTAGTCCTTATTATTGATCATTTTTGCAAAAGCGCCCAAACAAGCTCTAAAAATTATAAAACTTTGCCCATGGTCCTTAGCAATATTACTAAGCTATTGCAAAAGAATCGTAATTTTCTAAGCTACCACGAATATTTTATGGATTTTTAATCCTATTTAAGCACTAGAAAATTACGTAAAAACTAGGTTCGGGTTTACCTTTGCCGATTCCGACTTGAGGGCGCTCGGGGCGTCGACAATGGGGGCTAGCCAAAACCTCGGCCCAATTCGGAGACTTTTCCAGTGCAGTGCATGCGCCTAATTTGCGCACCCGATCAGCTGTCGAATTTCGCGAATCGAGGATACCTACACGAAGCCCATAACACGGGGTTAGTACATAAATTTTTGAATTTTCTAAGCTCATTTAATGCTCGAAAATACACCTGCGAAGTTCCGTGGGACCCACCGAAAAGCGGTGTCGAAAAATTCGAAATTTATGTCGTTGCGAAGCTCTCGGCGAATGGAGCGTCTTTGGTGGCCTCGGTTTCCTCGTGGGATTCACGGTTTTCAGAAATCTAGCCCAAAAGTCGAAATGGGCTAAAATCTTCCCGAGCAAAAATCGGACAATCCGCTCGATGGATTTGGCGTTCTTGGTGTCTATGGAAAGCTCTCGAGTAGATGATTTTGGACACAAGACCCGGTCCAATTGGTGGCGGATCGGCGGATTTGGCGAGGAAGTCGGCGCGGCGCGCGAGACGTTCGCGGCGTTTTCCGGCCATTTGGTTTAGGCGTGGCCATTGGTGGGTGGCGCGCCTTGTTGGTGAGGCTGGTAGGAGAGGAGAGAGAAACGAGAGAGAAGAGAGGAGAGGGCGTCGCGTGCGGGAGGAAGAAAAAGAGAAGAGACCGGTCCGATTCGACCGGTCCGATCCGGTCTGGTTCGATTCGGCCGGTTCGATTCGAAATACAAAATTTTGAATTTTTACTCTGCCTCGGGACCGAAAACGAGGTCCAAAAATTTCGAAAAAAATTCCGTAAAACTCAGAAAAATACGTAGACTCCAAATATATTTTTAGTTTTGCCACGTGGTCTTTAAATTAATTTTTAAAAATCATCAAAGTTTATATTTTCGAAAAATCGAACCCGATTTTTAAAATTCGAAAAATCTCAAAAAAATTCCTAAAATTCAAATAAAATTAAAATACCAAAAATACTCATAAATAATAAAATTTTGGGGTGTTACACCGACGACGTCCAGGACCACCAGAAACTGCGGCAAGAGAGGGAGAAGAGAGAGAAAAGCAGCGCCGCATGGGCGGTGCTTTCCGCGATGCGGCTTCATCCGACGTCCGATTGAGGCGATTCAGGTGGCGTTGGAAAGCTTGTTCCGAGAGCTTTCTTTTGATACCAATTTTGCAGCAAATGGAGGTCGGATGAGTGAGATATGGAGGAGAGAAGTTTCGGGTTTTTCAAGCTTTTTCGTCAGATCTACGAAGATCCGACCGTTGGATCGACGATCCGAGACCACCTATGGACTGAGGAAGAGGAGAGGAACATGGTGGTATGATCAGATCCGGCAAATGTCGCCGGCGACCGGCGGTGGCTCCGGTGGGCTATGGAGATGATTCAACTTCCAGAGGCTTCCTCATAAATTTTTGGAATTTTTGAGACACAGATAAACTTCGGGTAAGACTATTTTCATTATTTCGCTGTCTGTGGAGCATAAATACAGTGTTTCTTAAACAGGAAAAATTGGAGAAAAATTCTAAGAAAAATATATGATGAAAGTAAAATTATTTGGAGATATTCTATGGTGTTAGTTGAATTTTTGAGTGATTGTAGAATATTTTTGAGAATATGGATGGATTTTAGTTAGATTTTTTAGCATATGGGCATATAAGATTATTTGAAATTAAGATATTTAAATTTTATATGATTGGTTGAAGCTTGAGGATGGAGGTTTAAATATGTGAATATTAAATTGGATTGAATTAAGAATATGTTAGTTGTTGAAAACTTGGGAAATTTAGTAAAATTCTTGAATAAAATATTCATGGGTGATTAGAAAATTACAATTCATTTTGTTATAGCCTTATAATATTATTAAGGACCGCGGGGCAAAATTTTAGAATTTTTAGAGCTTGTTTGAGTAGATTTTTGAAAAATGTCAATTATAGGGACTAAAACGTAATTTTTAAGATTTTGAGTATTGTCTGACTTGGAGGGCTGGGAGGGCCATGTGATATTGATGAGATGTGATTGTGGAATTGAGAATTTAGAAGTGTTGTTTGAGCCCTTTGCGAGTTGGGTAGGTCCTGTATAGGGAGACTGTAGGATTTACGGCATGAATTAGGCTGTCTATTACCTCTTTAGATTTTTATCTTAACTTAGTACTAATAAATTTATAATTTAATTATTAGGTGATCGAGGTCAGCTATTTTTCTGCATCCAGCAGCCACAATAGTCATCGGTGTACTGTGAGTAGAATATTAATTTTAATTGTAATTTCGATATTATTATATGTTCAGCATGCCCATGCATCACTTATATGCATATATTTATGTAGTTAAACTCTAGGCACGATTTTTGATGCATTGATAAATGTTAAAGTGCCTTGGATGTTGTTGTGGTAATTTGGAGCAGTGTGCGTGCGTTGGCGTGCGTGTGATGTGGTGTGGACTATGGATAGGACGGGTAGACACGGCTTGAGTTCTTCATTTGGGACCCGGTCCTTGGGTAGACACGGCTTGAGTTCTTCATTGGGACCCCGATTTGGTTATTAAGTGGAAGTCCGAGTGAGTTCTTCACTGCACGAGTTGGATTTAAGAGAGCTGTATAGGGGATCAGCTCCCATATATTATGATTGATGTTACAGGGTGCGTGAGTGCTCCAAATTTACCTTTTTGATGTTATGATGTGAAGATGATGTTGATGTTGCATTTCACTCTACAGGGTGCATTAGATTTAGATAGTTATAGAAATTATGGTTAAAATTGATATTTTACTCTCTGAGTCGAACGCTCACTCTGTTCAATATTTTCCAGCCACAGAGGAGTTATTTCTGAGCAACCTGTTTTCTTCCTCGCAGGTTTAACGTCGATTATTTAATTGTTTTACTATCTTTTCTAAATTTAAAATCTAGAACTCCGCATGTGTTAGAAATAGTGTGGACCTTGGTAGAGGTTGTGTTAATTTAAATTTTTGAGATTAATAAATGAAGATTTGTATGGTATTTAAACAGTTTGTAAATGAGGTAACAGGGTTGAGCTGGGCTCCCCTGATTTTAGTTTCTGAAAATTTTTGGGCTAAGTTGGCCCGAAATGAAATTATAACAGTTTGATTTAAATTATTTTATATGCATATTGGGCCTAAATTGTGGGCCTGGTTATGGATTTGAGGAATAGTTAGGCTTACTACGGGCCTCGGGGGCTTTAAGCTGGCCCAGGTCCTAGTGCCGGTCCGGCCCATAGGTTGGGTCGTGACAAAGTTGGTATCAGAGCTTAGGCTCTAGATTCATGGGAAATAAAAAACTTGGGAGTGTAAAAGGAGTCTTGTTAGGATGTTACATGCGGAGTATAGGATTCTGTTTTGTCTTTTTTGTAATTCTTTGTTTCTAGATTCTGCGTTATACCTCAGGAAATATAAAAGTGCCTCAATTAGTGTCTTGATTTTCGTGGAGTACATAGAAATGTGAAATAGAGTTAGTAGACATGTGAGGTCTATCATGAGGATACGTACTCCAAGAAATGCTATGTTTCTGTCTGTATGGGTTTAAATGGTGTGCCCATTTCGTGCAAGGCACGAGTACATAAAGGTGAGTCTTGAAAGTACAGTTGCCCTAGATAAGGATGAGGATACCACTGCTAGCAGTCATCAGTGGATGACCCAGTCAGAATGAGTTTATGATAATAGAAGATTCGAGAGAGATAAGAAATTAGGAGGCCTAGTCGGTCAGGACGTATCGTAGTAACTATACAATGTTCTCGATGTCTGCTCTGTAAGCTGCAGATTACAGTACCGACATGAGATTATTGTGTAGAGCTGCGTACTTCCCTGTAGTGCTTATGATGAGGATGTTGCAGGCAGTCTCTGTTTTGGTACAGTAATACCAGAATAGAGTTCTATATCTGCAGATAAGTTGGGAACTCCTGGTTAAGAGTCTAGAGCTAGAATATCGAAGGTCACAGTTGGGTGATAACTAGAGTCAGTGACTCAGTTACCCTAGCATGAGCTAGAGTTGCATTAAGAGTTGCCATCAGACCAGAGGTTTCGGACTAGTTGCAAAGTAAAGGTGACACCTATAGAGTGAGACCATCTAGTCTTCAGTATGGAATTTTGGATGGTTTTTGTTGTACGACATATGTTTTGCTTAGAGCTTAGTGAGAATAGTATACCCGTTGTGTATCAGCAAGGTGTAAAGTACAACTCTACTACCTAGGGAAGGTCGAAACTATGAATTGATGATTTACAGAGCTATGATGTGATAAGAGAGACATTAATTTGACATGGTTTTGGACAAGGTGGTAAATGTAGTACCTTTGTTGCAGCAAGTTAGGGTATAGTCCTATCTTTTCAGAAGGGATCGAAGGTTATTATTAATAATGATGACTTATGGAATAGTGTCCTAGATGGGACTGTAGAGTGTGGTAGAGAGTAGTTGGCTCGGGTATCCTAGAGAGGATACAAGTTCCATTATAGAAATCATATATAATCAGATCATGATGGATGTAAATCCTTTGAATTGGATGACAGGTTTGGGTGCCCGGAATCTTAAGTTTTGGCGAATTGAGTAAACATAGAAAATAATAATAATAATAATAATAATAATAATAATAATAATAATAATAATAATAATAATAATAATAATAATAATAATAAAATAATAATAAAATAAATAAATAATAATAATGATAATAATAATAACAAATAAATAAAATTGCTGCAGAATCAGTTCTCGAGGTAGTAAGGGTATTATGTAAGCTAAAGGATAAGAATAGAAATCATACGATAAAAGTATGACTGCAATTTCCTGAGTTCTTTTCTAACTTCATATTGTTCAAAACAATAGTATAATCTAATTATAACAGTAGTAAGAGTAATAAATTAGTGAAGATAAATCATAGGAGGCCAATGGATACAGAAAGTGCAGAATGAAGGTTTGGACAATTGATTACAAATGCAATATAATCTAAATGCCAGTGGAAGTAATAGCTAGAGTGGTTAAAAGACCAAATCCGAGTAGCACAGGTAAGTGATAACGCGGTAGAGACTCTGAAAGATATAGTCAGCAAGTACAGCTGTCATGTTAGGAAGAAGAATGGAACCAGGGATAGAATAGTCAAGTTCTATTTTGGGTAAAACAAAGGAAATGAATGAAAGGACAACCTGAAGGGCGCGTAACAAAAGGAACAAAGTTAAGATATAGGGTAGGCTAAGTGTTATTCTTGGCAAGGAGAATGACAAGGATGGAAAACCCAAAATGGGACCACATTAGTAAGAACAGTGATGGAGGTATGGAATACAATAATAATGAGTAAATGCTAGAAGGTGTACGATGGTATGGCGGACTACCTAATTAGGTAGAGAAAGAGAAGTTAGTAAACAGTAAGTTGAATCAAAGTCAGTCTAAGGGATCAAATAGGTATGATGAGTGGAAAGAATTATAGATAATGACACATAAGCTTTAGGTTAGACTTTTGAGATAGTGAGAAGGTAGTTAGAGGTTCGTTATGAATGTTAGGCAAACATTTTTGGTGTTGGAAGAATTTATTAGTGAGAGAAATCTTTCAGGAATCAACAAAAGTTAAGGGCACAATATAAACGATGATAGATATGAATCATAAGTCGAGTATAAGTAAAGTTAATAAATTATAAAATATTATGTTAGGAAGGACAATGGTACGGTAAAGGGTTCATGCAGATGATACCTTATAGGTAGAGCACAATTGTGCTAGGAGATAATGAAATTTGGAGAGAAAAACCAAGAAACATAGGTTAAACATTATTATATGGACAATCGAGCGTAGTTGAATATAAGAGTATTTTTCTTTCTTTTCAAGTTTAGTTTGTGCTTTTGGTTCTAAAAGGTTATATAAGGAACAGAGACTGAGTCAAGGAGACCTAGTTATTTGAGAGTTTGGTAGGCACCAATTCATATACAATTTCGTGATATGAGAATGACTGTAAGTGCATACCTAGTGTTAAGTATGAAAGGACGATCAGAGTAATAACAGGAGTCAAATTGAGTTAGCTACTAAGGCTTGTGACTATTTTAAATTATGAGCTGGAGAGAATACTAATTGTGAATGAGTTATAGCGAATGAGATTGTTGCTAATAGGAAAAGATGAGGCTGAAGTTTGGAAAGCTATGGGCAGTATATGTGATTATATTAAGGAGAATGAACATGTGAAGTATTTTGTTTAGAATTAAGGCATGGCACACATTTCCCACAGCCGTGTTAGTTCAGATGGAACTTATAGTTTCAAGGGCTCATATCCATCTAGGATGTGTAATTTCCTACTAAGAGAGGTAGGGAATGATAATGTTCTGATAGTTAAGTTGGTAAAAGGGGATACAAAAAGAAATTTCTATGGGTAATTATAAGTGTTACATAAGGTGAAGAATGTGCTAGTAGGAGTAAATCGTAAGGTTAGAATTCCCGAAGTAATAGAACTAGTAATCAAGATAAGACTAAGAAATAAAAATGAAAGTTAAAGTTGATGATGGGATGGACATCCTTGAAGGAAAAGGTGTAAGGGTGAAATAGAATTAAGATTTAGGAATAAGTGCAGTAGGTCGAAAGGATATCAACAATAGCAGAAATAGGAAAAGGAAGTGGATAAGATCCAAAGGATAGGAAGAAAGCTCAATAGAGCTAGTTATAATAATGAGGATAAGGAGGAATAGGTATGCTAGGAACACACTAAGAGATGTTTAAAACAAGTTATTATGAGATGATAGATTAAAGGAGTAGTAGAGCCTCGATCTGAGTGCTAATGTGTCAGAAATAGGCCACATACTAAGAAGCTATAGGAAAATGTCTAGATATTCTCATTCCAGAGGAGTAAGAATTGATAAAGTCGCATGGATTGAGTTGTCAGGGAATATAAACACTTTTGTTATATAAGAGAAGAGACTCAGTTTACTTTCCAATGTTGATAAATGATGCACTTGGCCCTTGGAGGAGACTCTACCTGACTAGTTACATAAGATGGATAGAGGTTGGTCTAAGTACCTTAGTAATGACACAAAAGAGATTAAAAATTTGAAGTATCATGGGAGGAGAAGATTTATAGGTATTGACCACTGAGGTCATAAGTAGAGTGAAGATCTCGAACAAGATGCCTAGATTAGGAGCTACAGGAAAGCTACTCATAGGATACCATGGAATAAGGAACATAAGTTATGTCATTGGGGAAAACAGAGATTATTAAAACAAAGGAATGATGACTGAAGTCACCAAGAGACACGTTAGGGCGTAATAAGAGTGAGGTAAGCGCCAAGGTTAATTAAAGTTATCAGATATCAAGTCGAGAGTAATAGAGTTATAATGAATACCTGAAGTGTCAGAAGAATGGTCAATGAATAGCCAAGAGATAAGAGCATCTCTAGAAAGAGATGATGACAAATAGGACATTATAGTAGAATCAGAGAACAGTAGAATGTCATATATAATATATGAAGAGTTCGAAGAATAAATGTTTTGCCAATATCTGCATAGCTGGAGGAGTAATGATTGCACTTATTTCAATAATATTCTTTTCCATATCTCTTGTTTATTCAAGAATTCGAGGACGAATTTTTCTTAAGGGGGGAAGAATGTAACAACCCAGAAAATTAAAAAAAAAAAAAAAAAAAATTTCAAAAGAAAAACGGGAGGAAACCCCCCCCCATTTCTCTTCTCTCCCTCTCCTTCCCTCCCTTCTTCTTCTTTCTTTTTCCGGTGACCGGCCGGCGACGTCCCAAGCAGCTCCCCACCGGCCGGCGACCCTCCGGCGACGTCCAGGACCACCAGAAACTGCGGCAAGAGAGGGAGAAGAGAGAAAACGCGCCTGATGGGCGGTGCTTTTCCGCGATGCGGCTTCATCCGACGTCCGATCGAGGCGATTCAGGTGGCGTTGGAAAGCTTGTTCCGAGAGCTTTCTTTTGATACCAATTTTGCAGCAAATGGAGGTCGGATGAGTGAGTTATGGAGGAGAGAAGTTTCGGGTTTTTCAAGCTTTTTCGTCAGATCTACGAAGATCCGACCGTTGGATCGACGATCCGAGACCACCTATGGACTGAGGAAGAGGAGAGGAACATGGTGGTATGATCAGATCCGGCAAATGTCGCCGGCGACCGACGGCCGGCCACCGTGCGCGGTGGTTCCGGCGGTGGCTCCGGTGGGCTATGGAGATGATTCAACTTCCAGAGGCTTCCTCATAAATTTTTGGAATTTTTGAGACACAGATAAACTTCGGGTAAGACTATTTTCATTATTTCATTTATGCTGTGGAGCATAAATACAGTGTTTCTTAAACAGGAAAAATTGGAGAAAAATTCTAAGAAAAATATATGATGAAAGTAAAATTATTTGGAGATATTCTATGGTGTTAGTTGAATTTTTGAGTGATTGTAGAATATTTTTGAGAATATGGATGGATTTTAGTTAGATTTTTTAGCATATGGGCATATAAGATTATTTGAAATTAAGATATTTAAATTTTATATGATTGGTTGAAGCTTGAGGATGGATGTTTAAATATGTGAATATTAAATTGGATTGAATTAAGAATATGTTAGTTGTTGAAAACTTGGGAAATTTAGTAAAATTCTTGAATAAAATATTCATGGGTGATTAGAAAATTACAATTCATTTTGCTATAGCCTTATAATATTATTAAGGACCGCGGGGCAAAATTTTAGAATTTTTAGAGCTTGTTTGAGTAGATTTTTGAAAAATGTCAATTATAGGGACTAAAACGTAATTTTTAAGATTTTGAGTATTGTCTGACTTGGAGGGCCCAGGAGGGGCCATGTGATATTGATGAGATGTGATTGTGGGAATTGAGAATTTAGAAGTGTTGTTTGAGCCCTTTTGCAGGTTGGGTAGGTCCCAGGTATAGGGGAGACTCTGCCGGATTTTCGGCATGAATTAGGCTGTCTATTACCTCTTTAGATTTTTATCTTAACTTAGTACTAATAAATTTATAATTTAATTATTAGGTGATCGAGGTCAGCTATTTTTCTGCATCCAGCAGCCACAATAGTCATCGGTGTACTGTGAGTAGAATATTAATTTTAATTGTAATTTCGATATTATTATATGTTCAGCATGCCCATGCATCACTTATATGCATATATTTATGTAGTTAAACTCTAGGCACGATTTTTGATGCATTGATAAATGTTAAAGTGCCTTGGATGTTGTTGTGGTAATTTGGAGCAGTGTGCGTGCGTTGGCGTGCGTGTGATGTGGTGTGGACTATGGATAGGACGGGTAGACACGGCTTGAGTTCTTCGCTGGGACCCGGTCCTTCGGGGTAGACACGGCTTGAGTTCTTCGCTGGGACCCCGATTTGGTTATTAAGTGGAAGTCCGAGCTGAGTTCTTCAGGGCACTGAGTTGGATTTAAGAGAGTCAGTATAGGATCGGCTCCATATATTATGATTGATGTTACAGGGTGCGTGAGTGCTCCAAATTTACCTTTTTGATGTTATGATGTGAAGATGATGTTGATGTTGCATTTCACTCTACAGGGTGCATTAGATTTAGATAGTTATAGAAATTATGGTTAAAATTGATATTTTACTCTCTGAGTCGAACGCTCACTCCTGTTCAATATTTTTCCAGGCCACAGGAGGAGTTATTTTACAGAGCAACCTGTTTTCTTCCTCGCAGGTTTAACGTCGATTATTTAATTGTTTTACTATCTTTTCTAAATTTAAAATCTAGAACTCCGCATGTGTTAGAAATAGTGTGGACCTTGGTAGAGGTTGTGTTAATTTAAATTTTTGAGATTAATAAATGAAGATTTGTATGGTATTTAAACAGTTTGTAAATAAGGTAACAGGGTTGAGCTGGGCTCCCCTGATTTTAGTTTCTGAAAATTTTTGGGCTAAGTTGGCCCGAAATGAAATTATAACAGTTTGATTTAAATTATTTTATATGCATATTGGGCCTAAATTGTGGGCCTGGTTATGGATTTGAGGAATAGTTAGGCTTACTACGGGCCTCGGGGGCTTTAAGCTGGCCCAGGTCCTAGTGTCGGTCCGGCCCATAGGTTGGGTCGTGACATAAAATAAATGAAAAATAGATTTGAGCGCAAATAAAAATACTTGATGAGAGGAGATTGATTAATATATATATATATATATATATATATATATATATATATATATATATATATATATATATATATATATATCTCATAGGACATACCATATATAAACAAAAAAATAGAAATAATTCAAAAAAAATTTAATTTTATAATTAAATATTATTTAATCAAAAAATAATAATAAAAATATTTAAATTTAATTTTTATAACAATAAAATATTTTCTATTTATTTAGCCATTTCAATTAAATAGCCATAAATTAGCCATAATGACAATAATAATAAGCATTAAGTGTTTGTTTGGCATTGAATTTGATGAGAGGTGAGTGGTTGATATATAAAATATCTTATACGACATATTATATATAGATAAACAAATGAAAATAATTTATAGAAAATTTTAATTTTATAATTAAATACTATTTAATTAAAAAACGATAATTAAGGTGTTTAAATTCAATTTTTATAACAATAAAATATTTTTTATTTACTTGGCCATTTCAACTAAATGGCCATAAGTTTGCTATAATGACAATAATAATAAGCATTAAGTGTCTGTTTGATATTGAGTTTAGAATATTAAAACTGTTTTTTCTGAATAAAAATACTATTTTAAATACTATTAAAAAAACAGTTTAAAAAAATTATTTTATTGTTTTAATATTTTTATGACTAAAACCTATAAAATTTATTTTAAATTAATTTTTAATATTCTCTAACTAATATATTTAAAAAGTAATTTTATCAACAGTCATTCAAACAGTAATGCCAATACAGTCTCTAATTAATCTTAAGAAATTGAAATAAAAAAAATATTAAATTATTAACATAAAAAATAATATATACTAATTATAAGTAAGTCAAATATCTATATTTTATTTTTATAACTTTTTATATAGACTATACTTTTTATTTCTTAAATTTTTTAACAAAGATTTCATAATAAAAATAATAAAAATATAATAATATAATAAAATATTTATTAAAAATATAAAATAATTTAAGGTTATTAAATTATGTGATATTTGATTATGAAATTATAAATTAATAGCTATCAGTGACTTTTTTATTATTATTATTATTATTGTCATATTTTAATTTTTTTTTACTTTAAACTATTATTATTATTATTATTATTATTATTATTATTATTATAATAGATAGTGATATGTGATACATAATATTTTTACAAAAATAAATTTATAAAAAAAATATAAATAATTTTTAAATATTGAATTTAATTACAAAAGATGTTAATTTTTAAAAAATTAAATTTAAAAAAATAATAATTTAAATTATAAATATTAAGATAATATTAAAAATAATAATGATAATTAAAAGAAAAATAAAAAATAATTAAATAATAATTAATATAAAAGGGAGTTATTAATAAGAGATGATTAAGAGAATTATTATCATTGTGGTACCTTCTTGTGTGTGGATGAAAAATATATTCTTCTTGCATCTCGAGAAAATTATTTTACTGTGGTTTAAAAAAAGATTATTATGTGAATGCTGATGCTGCTTTGTTGCTTTATTAGAAAAGAACTTTCATTCAAGAAGAGACAGGCAGTTGCAGCCTATCCTTAGCCAAATGGCTAAAGGTTTTTTTGTGGGAGAGCATTTGGTTAAAATCGAATCGATTTAAATTATTATAATTGAATTATTATATTTTAAAAATTGAATTGAACTCAAATAAATAAAAAATTAAATCGAACTGTTCTATTTTGATTTATTTCTATTTAAATTGATTAATTTTTGAGTTTGATGATTTTTTAATTTATACTTAATTTTTAAGTTATTTGATCTAATTTTAACATTAGTTTAAACTTAATAATTATTAATCAATAAAATTAAATAATTTATATATATAAAATTATATATAATTTATAAATTCTCTATAAAAATAAATTAATTTAAAAATAAAAAATAATTCAGTTTGGTTGGATTCAATTAATTTTTTCTCTTCAAAATAAAATCGAACTGAATTAACTAAAATTCTTAAAATGTAAAACCAAATCGAATCGAATTATCTTAAAAATATTATTAAATTATCAAATTAAGATGATTCGATTCGATTTATTTAGTTTAAACTGAATAATATTTACTCTTAAGATTGGGGGCAAAAATTAGAGATCCACCCAGAGAGTAATTTCCCCATAATGACAGAAAAAGCTATCCAATTTGCACATTAGTTAAGATATTAATATTAAACAAGAAGACATCAAAGCAGTGATATAATTGGCACTATGCAACAATATTTTTAATAAAGAAAAGCAATCATAGTTTGCGCATCAAGTTGTGTTGCTGCCTTAAAACGTGCTGGATCTCATGTGATTATGAGTGAGATGGATTCCCCATTCGTGCTCTTCAAGCTTTTATGGAAGGTCTTCAAGTCTTTGACTTTTTAAGAGGCGAAGTTGGCTATTAATTGGAGGACATCAAAGGGAATCAAAACTCAACAAATTAGACGAAGTAATCGCAGATGCGAGCTGGTTATCAAAGAGGCGATTTTGAGCCATAATCGCAGAAACACAACATGTGATGTGACGGAGACTGCAGGGAGAGAGCATTTAAAAAAAGAAAGGATTTTGGAGGTGGACGAAGAGACAAAGTCCAACTACTCAACAGCACATGAGTTTCAATAATTCACGGAGTTAATAATTAACTAATAAAATTTAACAAATTCAAGGGTTTTATTTTTATGAAATAAAAAGGTTATGTAGAGATTGAGTAAAAAGCAAAGAATAAATTAAAACATTATATTTATGTATAAATAAATTAATTATTTATATAAAAAATAATATAAAATTTAAAAAATTTAATAATATTAAAGATTAACAGCAGCTTACTCAAAAAAACCTGTTCTAAATCAAGTTTTCATTTAGAATGATTAAAAAAAAAAAAAGGCACAAGAACTGAGTTTTCATTTATTTCGTGAAAAATAATTTATATATAAAAAATATTTTTTATTATTTAATTATAATATTAATTAATAATATATATATATTTTTTTTTCACTTCTTAATAAGAGTGAAAATAATTTTATCTTTTGAAAAAAAATTTCAGTGTGACAATTGAGGTATTTACCAAGTTTGACAAGGAATACGCTCGTAACAAAGTTTGGAAACTCATCTGCAAGCTATCTATCACCTCGCATCCAACCCTCCTTGAGCCAACAATCGAATCGTAGAATGTAGTTGGTAACTATTCTCAACAAGATTTGGAGCTGTTGGCTAAGGGAAAGTTAGCTTGTTTTTATAAACAAATCTCAATCGTTTGGTCGCAACTTATTTTCTTTTCAATTAAGGAAATATTTTTGGTTAATATACTTTTTTAATATTTTAAATATTAAAAAATATAAAAATATAAAAAACACCACTTCCGCAAACAAAGAAACCTAAAAGTCAAAAAGATGCACCTTCGCGTCGAGTCCCCATCAGCCGGTTCCGTAGAAAGCCAAAATCAAAATAAAAACCCGAATCCTCCAAGTCTAACGTCATTATCCATCTTTCCAAACTCCATTCCTCGTAAAATTAAAATATTTATGCTCTTCCGACGAAAGAAAAAAAAAATTATTTATGCTCTTTCTCCGCTAGTAGCTTATTTTCTCTCGCTGTTATCTGACCACCGATCTCGTGGCGCCTCATTGATCGTGTATAAACTGTACACCGTTAATATATCTTCCTCTTCTTCACGTAAGCCCTAAAGTGCCCCTGCTTTCTTCACCTGATCCGTCTCCAAAGAAGAAGGAAGCCAGTTTGAGCAAAGGTGCGATCTATCTTATTTTCCTTTTGCTTCCCGAGAAAATGCACGAAATGAATCGGAATTTTCATCTTCTCTACTGTTTCTTTTTTTCTTATTCGTTTAACTCAACCTCTGCTAGTGCTAGACGGCTGTGTTTTTATTTTTATTTTTTTTCCCTCGGCTTTCTGAGAAATTTAAACTCAGTGGAGTGGTGTGTTTTGATCGGGAATTCTCTGTTGTCGGAGTTTCGGTGTTTTATTTGATTTTAGGATTTTCTCTGTAATATATTTTTTATATGCGCTCGTATAACTTAATTTATTTTCTTTATAAACGTGTAGATTTCTTCTAATTTGGTGATTCGGTTTATTTTATTTAATTATTCTGACTGTCAATTATTGTATCCAAAGTGGAATAAGCATTGAATACCTGTGCAATTTTGTTGGCAAAATAAGCATTAGATGCATGCAAATTGATATATATATATATATATATATAATTTTACTGTTTTTTCTGAATTGTTTGGTGATAACTTTATTGCTTTTGTGTGGATTCAGTTCGACTTATTTTACAATCATGGCGAGGAAGATGCTAATTGATGGAGAGCTGAACCAGTCTAATGAACAAGAGTCACACTATGATTTTGACTTGTTTGTCATTGGAGCTGGAAGTGGCGGTGTTCGTGCTTCTAGATTCTCAGCTAACTATGGGGCTAAGGTGTGTTACCTTCTTAGCATTTAATCCTGTGGCCGTGGTCGGAAAAATAGAGGGGAAAATTCATACTGTTTTTACTTGGGTTGGGAAATCCTTACTAATTTATGATATTGTTAAGTTTGCTAACTATTCATGAAGGGAACAAATAGGTACTTTGATTATAATGCCTTGTACCTTGATGAATATGAATGCATGTGCACAGCAGCACAAACCAATTGCATCACATTCACAATAATTAAAACAGCTTGGTGAGTTTTGTTCAGTTTTGTCATTTTTGTTATTCATTATTGACTTGTGGGCTACCAACTACCAATCCATGAAACATGTAAGCCATCCTGTAATGTTGATATTGACAAACGAAAATCATTTTTGAATCCTTGCACCTCTGGCCCCGGCCCCCCCAACCCCCCCTTCCCAAAAATAAAAATGCATAAAAAATATGAATGTTGCCTTTTGCAATGATTTAAAAAGTGTTTTTATCTCCTGATCTCCTTCTGTTGTTACCTTATCATGAAACTTTCATGCTTTTATTATTTTTCTCTCAGTGTTTTGATTCCTTCAGTTTCTAAGTATTTAATGGTTAATTGCCCACTAATTTTTTCATGTTGTGTTTCAAGGTTGGGATTTGCGAGCTTCCATTTCATCCAATTAGCTCAGATGTAGATGGAGGAGTTGGTGGAACGTAAGTTGATTGAAATTAAAAATTTAAGTGTATCTCACAACAGAACATAGGCTTTGCAAACGAGTTTTAGATGTGCTAAATACAGTTTCTTCGAGTAAGACCAATGTTGGAAGAAAAATTTAGCATGCTCTGGAAGTTGAAGTTGATGAATTTTGAGTAATGAGACATGCTACTTATATTTTGTGTTAATGTTATATGAAGCATCATGTTAGTTATGAAAATTTCAAGCACAAACTTTCAAATTGTGTTTCTTGTTTGATATTAATTGGTCATGGATTTTACTGCAATTGAATTTTCTCTGAAAGCACAGTTGCTCACGATGTTTGATCCTTCTGCATTTTGCTTCTGAAGATGTGTTCTTCGTGGTTGTGTGCCCAAGAAGATTTTGGTGTATGGAGCCTATTTTGGAGGTGATATTGAGGTGAGAATTGAATTTATTAGAATCATATGCTTGGGTTGGCTGAATGTTTAGCTGAAAGTCTCATTAAACGGTCAATTTCTCTCTCTGAAAGGCTTCTTTGTGATTATTTGAGTGCTTGCAGACATTGGACTGTATTTTGATATGTTTTGATGTTAAACAGTGCTGAAATTCACTATTAGTTTAATGTTTTTGAGAAATAAAGTTGCCCCGCCATTGAAGTCTGACATGTTGCATTTGAAATTACTTAGATGTTAGATTGATTCTTCCAGTTTTCTTTTTAGACCTTAGAAATTGCTATTCTTTAAGGAAGAGAAGAGAACATATTCATGATTAATATAATTCAAACATTTGATTAGCAGACTTGTTCAATCTCTCTTATCTCTTTCCATCTATCCCATAAAATTGTTTTTGTTTAGACAGAATTTTAGGAGATAAAAGAAAAAATTTGTGGATGTAATGCAGTTTTGTTTCTATATTGAATTGATCCATTATTACGTGCTTTTATTTTGTAATTTATGAGTTGTGGTCTGTTTTTTTTCCCTTCTATGTTGTTAGAATAACTGTTAATGTTTAATGGTTTAATGGATGCATGTTGTTTATTTTGTAGGATGCCAGGAATTTTGGATGGGAAATAAATGAAAAGGTGGACTTCAACTGGAAAAAGCTGTTGCAGAAGAAGGTAGATAGATTTTAAAGTTTTGTACTTGTTATTGTGATTATTGTCATAATCTTGAATGGTCCCTTTCTAGTGCTATTTGCCTTTCATTTGTTTGGCTATTAATTTTGGGAAGATATCAAATGAAAACATGGGTGGCATTTACTAGATGAGAAAAAAAAGTACTGCTTTCTTATCAGTACAAACTTTGGCTCTTAAGTTTTTATTTTATGGTACTGTCTAGGTTCAGTTTATCCATAAACAAGTTTAGATTATGAGGCTTCAGTTGGACAATCTTTGTAAATATAGGGTCAGGATGTTTATTTTCTCATGGCTTTAACATTTCTATTTGAGAGAATTCTAATTTATACAGCTTTATATGTATTTTGTACTCCTGAAATATTGAACCCCTTATCTCTTTTGCTGTTTTGCTAATAAACTTAAAATAGGTAGGTGAATATGATTGCTTTTGTGTATTTTGTTTATCTTTTCTGTTTGTCAAAATTGCAGACAGATGAAATAACAAGGTTAAATGGAATCTACAAGCGATTACTGTCTAATGCTGGGGTTAAACTGTTTGAAGGAGAGGGCAAGGTTGTTGGGCCTAATGAAGTTGAGGTTACACAACTTGATGGGACTAAATTGAGCTACTCGGCAAAGCACATACTGATTGCAACTGGAAGTAGAGCTCAACGTCCTGGTATTTCTGGGCAGGTTGATTTCCTGGTTCTTTTCATGTGCTATTGGAAATTGATGCTTGTTGGGTTCTTTGTGACTATGCAACCAAATCATATTCCTGGTTTTGCCTATAACTTATTACTGTGGTCTATATTACTTTACCAAAATAAAAAAAGGTATTGTAGTTTTGTCAGTTTAACCTATGTACTAGTTGTGTGCTTATATGTTTTTAACTTGAATTAGTAAACTGGTAAAAGGGTGGCAACTATTAGGTTCTTCTTAAAGGATGTGTTTGTGTGGCTGTTTTAGAGGAATGTTTTTGAAATTGTTAGAGAAATTCGGATGAAGTATGCACACAGTTATATTGATTTACAAACATTACATGGTTGTACCATTTTTGTGGTTCATGCCTGAAAATTATAAATTTGCAATCACTTAGTTTTGATAGGCATTTTGCAGTTTTTGATAGGCATTTTGCACGTATGCTTGAATGTGTGTATCTGATTAGCAGTCTCATGTCTCGTTCTATCTCCCTTAAATTCGTCCTAGTAGAATAACAGAGAGTGTTGCTGAGATGTTATATTAATTTGAGACTGAGTGACCTTGGTTTTAAAGTAGTTGATTATAGTGGCAGGGTAGCAGATTCCCTTGAAATTTGCAATTTTGGTTTCAAGATTTAGTTAGCAGTTAGCTACCAATCTTTTGTTTATTTGATTGGATGCATGTTTAATTTTATTATTCCTGGTGAAATTACTAAATCAAAACTAATTTGCTTAATAATCAAAACTAATCACTATATTCAACTTCAAAATGTTTCTGATGTGCGATGGTTCTTAAGATGCATTTATTTTCCACCTTCTTTCTTGTCTTATTTGTTTCCTCGATCATTAAGGAGTTGGCTATAACCTCCGACGAGGCATTGAGTCTGGAAGATGTGCCCAAGCGTGCTGTGGTGCTTGGTGGAGGGTAAAGCTCTACTTCATAAGCTATGGTCTCTATTAATTTTGTTTGCTTAGCGTGCCCATCACTTTGGATGGTTATTTCCTGTTCTTGTTTAGGTACATTGCTGTTGAGTTTGCTTCAATATGGCG
The DNA here is from genome assembly GCF_030052815.1 of Hevea brasiliensis. Classification (NCBI taxonomy): domain Eukaryota; kingdom Viridiplantae; phylum Streptophyta; class Magnoliopsida; order Malpighiales; family Euphorbiaceae; genus Hevea; species Hevea brasiliensis. The sequence continues at coordinate 70,183,837 of NC_079507.1, read as the reverse complement.
TGGTATGGGTGCCACTGTGGACCTAGTTTTCAGAAAGGAACTTCCGTTAAGGTTATTATTTAGGCTTTGATGTTGCATTGTTAATGTGAATGTTCAAGGGCTTGATTTTCAAAATGAAGCTTCTTGTTTGCCATCTCTTGATTGTTCTTGTACTTTCTTAGTTGTTTTTAAGCAAGTCTATATATAAGACTAGTAAACTTAGAGGCAATGCTGATGAAACTTAAGTTTGAGCATTATTTCTGGACATTTAGAGTCTGATGGAATTGGACATTTGGAAATTTGGTTATGACCATTCATATCACTTGAAATATTGAGTATTGACAAGAAAAGATAAATGCCTTTGCTGTGGAAGCTCAAATATTTTTCGACTTCTCATTGGCAATACCTTAAATCCTAGGATGCCTATATATATATATATATATATTTATTTGTATATATTCATTTAGTCCATTACTGATGTTGATGATTGATAGTGAACCATGAAGTAACAAAATAATGGAGATTGCATAACTGTGGGTGTACTTAAATTTTGTTATGTATACAGCCTGCATTGTTTTCTTATAAGTTAACAGGGCAAAGAATGTATTGACTGAGGATACCTTCTTTCTGCATATCTGGGAATTATTCCCTACATCCCGTCACCAATATTGTTTTACTTGCCGAAAAGTTCATTCTTTTGCCTTTTTATGATGGTTGGAAGCTAGCAGTTTTTTTTTATTCATATCATGTACAGTGATTGGGATTCAAGTGTGCTGCTTATCTAATTTTGCTACGCCTTGCAAATAAGGATCTTTCTCTGGCTTTTTGGGTTTTAGTCTGATTCTGCAATTTATCTACAATTATCTATACAGAGGTTTTGATGATGAAATGAGGGCGGTGGTTGCAAGAAATCTGGAAGGCAGGGGAATAAATTTGCACCCTAGGACAAATTTGACACAGGTACATAATTTCTTAGGGCTTGTCATCAAGACGATGCTACATGCATCACTTTTGATTTCATCCCATTTGTTTCTGCTTGTGCAGCATCCTCCAGTCTTATCAATTTATATTGTTTGATTTAAAATTGACCTTATGCTAATCACAGTTCCTGTAAATACAGTTGATTAAAACTGAGGATGGCATAAAAGTTTCCACAGATCATGGAGAAGAATTCTTGGCAGATGTTGTACTCTTTGCTACTGGTAATAACTGTTGTTGTTAAATTGCATTCATTTCCAAGTAAGGTGAGTGTTTGAAATACATTAGTTTCACTCAATTTTGTCAAAATCACATTTTATCGGCTCATGGTACGATAAAATCACATCTTAAGATTGGACCATAAAAATTAAGTTTGGTAAAGTGTGACAGATTGGGCCAGGTGGATAAAAAGGGGCAAAATTACCCCAAGAGTTGCTCTATATGTTGTGGGTTCCCTCCTTTCTTCTCTTCTTTTGTTTGTGTCTTCATATTGTTGTCATTGCTATTTTTTATGGCAGTGTTCTTTAATTTGTTACAGGTCGGACACCCAATACAAAGAGGTTAAATTTGGAGGCCGTAGGTGTGGAGCTTGATAGTACAGGAGCTATTAAGGTCTGTAGCTTTTGCTTTCTGTCTATAATTGAGTGCACAAACAAGATATGTAAATTTAAAATTTAGCTTTTGCATTCTAGTCATGTTTTTCATTAGATGGACTGTATCCATATATGCAGGCAGCTGGTATTTGTGGTGTCTTTTTATGTCCTTGACAATAAGGGTAATTTATTTTGGCTTCATGAGGAGATGAGTTTTTCACTGTAGGTGGTTGAGATGTTGAAATCTCACTCTCTCACAAAGTGAAGTGTTTATGAAAGGCTTAAGCATGTTTTAATGCTTCATTGTAGTTATGATATTTGTGTTGTATGCTGGGTGCCCCATGAATGGTGAACCTGTGGATGCGTTGTGAGACCTTAAAACATTTTGCAGAGGGATATTACCACCTTCTTTATCGCTAACATGATTTTAGAAAAAACATAAGACCTCTAATGCAGTCCTGTGCTTATGCATTGAAACTTGATTCAGTTATGACTGCCAATTGTAGCGGAAGCAACTGATCAAGTTATCCAGCTGCATGGATTGGATACCACGTGCTTGGTTTATCAATGGTTATGTTTAATATTGTTGTTTTTTCCAATGGATTTTTTTTTCATCTATTTGGAAGTTATTGTACACCATAGCGGCATTACAATGTCATGCACTATTTCCTATAAAATACTACATGCATTTCTATTTTCTACAAGTTATAACATCTCTCATCTCATTTGGTTTCTTGTTCAGGTTGATGAGTACTCACGCACCAATATTCCTAGCATATGGGCTGTTGGTGATGTCACAAACCGAATGAATCTTACCCCTGTGGCCTTAATGGAGGGAACATGCTTTGCAGTACGCCTTCCATAGAGATATCTTTCATTTCTTTATCCATTGAATTTATTTTGCTTCATGTTGCCATCCCCAAAAATAAATTACATGATGTTCAGCATTTTACTTTCTTATTGCATGCAGAAAACTGTTTTTGGTGGGCAACCTTGCAAACCAGACTACAGTGATGTACCATGTGCCGTATTTAGGTAACAGTTTCTCTAAACACATGGGTTCTTCCTTGTCCCTGTAAATTCATGTTTGAACATTTGCTAATAATTCAATTGGTTAAATGGAATCATATTGAAACTTGATAGATGGTTGTAGCGCTTGGAACTTGAAAACTTCTTCAAAGGACCCAGAGAAATAAGTCATAATCATAGATTTTGTTCATACCTAATACCTAGAGCATGCATCAGAATGACATCTCATGTTGCATCATGGTCTTTTGCCCACTTATGAGCTTCCATGTACGGATCCTTTCTGAAACCTTAATATAGCCTTGTTTTTGCTGACATGGTCAGAAATGAGAATGAAAATATCTAAAAGGCATATCTGCAGATTGCAACTAGCTTGTGGTGATTAGTTGATTATTTTACCTTTTATAGCCATTTATTAATATGCGATTTGCTACTTTACAGCATACCACCACTTTCTGTAGTAGGCCTCAGTGAAGAGCAGGCAATAAAGCAAGCAAAAAGTGATATATTGGTTTTCACTTCTTCCTTCAATCCTATGAAGAATACTATCTCTGGGTATGTGCAGCGAATTCGAAATTTTTTTTTTCACTAATTATGTTATAATACCATGAAAGAGCAGCTAACCATTAGTATGAAACTTAAAGAGTGTTGCATACATGAACAAGTATGAAAGAAATATAGCTGTTACTGAAGACCTCTTCATTTGGAAATGTAAAGTGGCTTGCTTTTGTTTTATGCGTGTGAAGATGTGATGGACTTGGAGAAAAATTATTAATATCTTATATATTTTTCTCATGACAGATCTAAATTTGGTAGTTAGAATTTTCATACTGATCCAGAATAGTGTTGCTTCAGTTGATTTTTAACTTCCATCTCGCGCGCGCGTGTGTGTGTAAGTTATTATTTCTCAATGCTATTTCCATATACTTTATTTTTGCTTCTAGACGGCAAGAGAAGACAGTGATGAAGCTTGTTGTTGATGCTGAGAATGATAAAGTTCTTGGAGCTTCCATGTGTGGGCCAGATGCTCCTGAAATTATACAGGTAATTTTCCCTTTTTGATTTTGTTTCATGAATGGTTCTTCTGATACAATTATCTTGTGCATACATACCATTTCCTTATTTTTTTTGAGCCATTTTTCAAATTGTTGAAATTTGCATTGACAATGACTTCATATTGTTGTAGAATAGATAGCTTAACACATTGAAAATATTCCTGGAACATTCCAAGTATTTTTATTTAACAGCAAATTATTTGTTAAGCCAATGTATAATGCAAGTAGTTTTCTTCTCCAAATCAAATAATTGTTTGAACTTGTCATAATAAGCAAGTTTAGTACAATTCAGCAATTAGGATTGGCTTAGCCTAAAACCTGTTTATGGGAATCTATGCTAGTAGCAATTTTAGATTGATATCGATTTTATATTGTTTTTGGATCGGGTCTAATTAGTAATAAGGTGGTATTCCATGCACAGAACAGTATGGAATGACCTTGCATGCCACCTAATTTCTTTAGCATTTTTAACACATAGTCATGGATGATTAAAGGGGAAAAAATCATTTCAGTCACCAAGTTCATTAATTATCAGCCATAAATCCGGTGTCCATGTAATTGAGCATTTCCATCTATTACCGTCTTGCTTAGTTATATGTTTATGCATTCGATTTAAAATCATGCTTTTGCATTTGTTGCAGGGAATTGCTGTTGCACTGAAATGTGGAGCGACAAAGGCCCAATTTGACAGCACGGTAAGTACTCCTTTCTAAAGCTATGTTATGGTTAATGATGAGTTATGGTGATGACCGCACTTTTTCCGATAAATTTTCCAGAGACTGCTCGCAAAGTCATATTTTACCATTTCTCGTTTTTCCCCAAACCTGCATTAATAAGGTTTTTCACCGTTTCCGCGCAGGTTGGAATACATCCGTCCGCAGCTGAGGAATTTGTGACAATGCGCTCAGTGACCAGGCGTGTTACTGCAAGAAGCAAACCAAATACAAATATATAAAGAAATTATTAGGGGGAGAGAGACCAAAGTATGATTACGTTGGTTGAATTGAAAATTTTCATATTTCATTTGCATGACAAAAATGGGGCAGATGCTCAGAAAGATGATGTGAAGTGATTTTTTTTCTCCAAATATCGCTCTTGTTTTATATAAACATTATTTTAGATTTTAGAAATAATATTATAGTAGTTCGATTAGCAGCCGACATCATCTGAAAAAAATGAGATCAGCCAACGGCAGTGTTAATGCTATGAGACCCTGCTTTGTTCAATATACCCACCCGGCATTTCAAGCCATTGTTCTTCAAGTTAAAATTCAAAATTTTGTTAGATTTATTCAGTCGAGGGAAAAAAAAAAAAGAAAAAAGCTGAAAAATGGTAAGGCCTTGGGTTCTTAAAATCAAGGTTTGATTGAAGAACACTGACCCCGCCCAAGACCTGGTACTTTTAAGAAATGACAGGGCAGTTAAAAGAGGATCGTTAGGGAGGCCGCTATTGATTAGTGGGATCTTCAGCCTTCAGGGACTCCTTGGGCCTTGGCCGTGAGTTTCCCAACCATGCCAACAATTCCCTGATCGCGCAATCCAGGAACTGTTGAGCAGGAATTGGCAGGTCAAATGTCGCAATTCATTGAAATCGTTATGCAGATTGGATGGCCAATAGAGCCCAAGAGCATGGATTGGGTACCCGCACAGTATAAGAGCCTCCATTCGACCTTGAAGAAGTTATTTTCCAGGAAGTGTGGGGTTTGTATCAAGACCTACAACTATCTGTGAATTTTTAATGCCAAGCAACAAAAATAATTTATCTTTTGACCAAATCGATGAATGAATAATGAAGGTTTCTTGAACTACTCATCTTCAGGATGTGTATTACATGTATCATATGTCAACCCTCTTTCCGTATGATGGAGAGACGCTACACATTTAAGTATGAATAAATACCATCATACCTATGTCACTGTTTTCCCTTCACACACATCACAAATTGTGTATCCAAGGCCTTCACAGTATGGACACTTTGCTCCCTCATCCACCCATTCCAAGAACTACATCAGATAACTCATCTGTGAGACTTATATCAGGATTACACTGCAATAACATTTACAAGCACCCATAAAAAAAAAAAAAAAAGGCAGCATACTAACGGAAAATCCTCTTACCTGGGGTTCAATATTTGGTTCGCCTGTCCCATCACATTCTGCAACAGAAAAAGATTAATGGACAACAACACAAAATTCTGGAGGCAAAAAATAAAATTACCATTAGATTGCTCGTGGCAATCAAATCTTACTATCTCAATTCTCAAATCTCAATGTAATTATCCACACTTAAATCTTCTTAATATCATACTCAAAAATAGCAATCACAGGTTAGGCATCAAGTAAAAGCAAATATATGCTACTTAGTATGCAACCTGTTTTATGTACTCATAGCTAGTTGAAACATCGGTAAATTCTCAAATATTATCTGTTATTTAAGAATATAAAAACTCATTTGAACAGGCAGATTATGTCTGGAATATGAAAGTAGGAGGGGGAAAAGGTACACAACACAGGTTGACAACGCAAGGAAGATAGTATGTAGATGTTACACCTTCTTTAACTATGGAGGATCACAATCAACAGCCTTGCCATGAATGATTGGATAGGAAGCTTGAAAAAGATATATAACTAATTTTCAGAACAAAAGAAAACGATATATTCTTGAATTGCCAGCAGCAATTACCTGTGCATAATAGACGGCCCTCCCCACGACAAGAAAGGCACTTTGTAAGGGCATCCTTGGTTTTGATTACTCCAACTTTTTTGTCTTTGCCAACAAGTCTAGAGGGTTCCTCCCACCGATTCTCCCCTAGAAGAAATACTCGCTGTTGAGATACCTCAACTTCTGTTGCACCTTCTTCTTTCACAACTTTCTGCTGTGTTTCTGATATTTCTGTTACAGAAACAACTGCAGCTCCATTGGGACCTTTCTAAGAAACAGCAGATTTCAGGAAAATAAGCAGCATATTTCAAGAATATATGGACATAATTTAGGAAAAAGAAAAACGTGAACATACAGCTGCATTCATAATGTTTGGTGACAAATTATTCCCGTCAACATGACTAATCAGTCAAAAATATGATCAAGAATAACATTTCTCAAATTCCAGACTGTGCCAAATCTAGAGCTACATTGCATGTTATTTGGTTCTGAATCTTTATTTTTGGCAAGATGCCTCATTCTAGGCTCACAGAAGATATAAATTGTAATACCTTCCCTAAATGCTCCTGTAGAAAAAGAACAAATATGACATTGATGCATTTTTTTTTTCATGATTTCTTGAAGATAGATAATCCAAAGAACCAACAAGACTGCTCCTTGGTCATCGTCCATAGCATGTATCATCCTAAAGGTCCAAGGCAGGCACTTTCTTCTTAGTTTTGGCTTATCACCCTTATGCCTAAAACATGACTCTGCACAGGGAACTAAAGGACCCATAACGCTGATGCTGTTTCAAAAGAAAAATCTCAAGTACAGCAAGGATGAAGCATTGGCACACTCAAAGGCAAAGGTCCACTGCTAGAATGTCTTAAAGACTTTGTATTCAGAGGTAAAAAGGTAATTGTCAACCATTCAAGTTAGTAATTATAGGAAGATGAACAAAGACAACATATTCTGAATTTTTTTAAAAAAGGAAGAAGAAAGAAGAGATGCAATTTGAATGTACCTTCTGTGAAACAGTTAAAGTGCTCCCTTTCTCATCTATGCTGATGTTTGACCCAGCAACCTTAATCTGTTGCTCCATATATAACCTCTCCAGAAGTTCCGCAGTCATTATCCCATCTTCTGGGGCACCTAATGTTGCCTGTCAGGCAAGTTCATGTAAATATATTGATTTGGCTTCAAATAAGCTGTAAGCTGAGATTATGGAACATATAATGTTGTTCTTGATAATTCTTGATAAATTGTTTGTCTACACAAAATGAGAATTTAACATTTACCTGCCAAGTCTTCACTGCACGCTCAGTACCACTTGAAAAGCTGGAATATTCCATGTCTTCCTCGCCTGAGTAAAATCCTAATTTTAGTAATGCTTCCTGGAGCAATCATAATTATTTACAGAACAAGAAATCAAAATAAGATACAGTTGTTTTGAATAATGTCAACATGATTAGTAAAACATTAAAGAAAGAGGTACAAAACCTAAAAGATAAAAAGATCCTATTGCAAGTTTGACGCATTCAGAAGCCAATCACGGTGTGTACAAGGAGTTCGGCTTTGAAATAATATCACACATTGCATTGAGTTAACAACATTTTTTAATAATTAAACAAACCAAATTTGGTCGTCTTCCTTCATATGTATTACATCATGTCAGCTGCAACACTTTGAATTTTTAAATAATTATTTTATGTGTAGTTATATAATTTTTGACTGGTTTGATGGCTCAGGAGAGACCATATGATATTGATGAGATATGAGTTGATAAGTGTGATTCTAAAAGTGTTATTTGAACCATTTTGTAGGTTGGGTAAGTCCTAGGTGCACGGAAAACTCTGCCAAGATTTCGGTAAGATCTTAGGAACTATTTTGATTTCATAGTTTAAATCAATTATTTAGTTTTGTCAGTCTTTTGATAGAAGTCAGTGTGTATGTTTAGGTGATCGGTATCAGCCGTCTTCTCCTTTCAGCCGGACCAGCTGCAGTCCAGTCAACTAATCTGTGAGTAGATATTGATCTCATTTATAATTTCAATATTAATATATTTTAAGCATGCTCATGCATCACTTATACATATATGTGTGCAGTGGAATATTAGGCATGCCTTGTTTTACATTTATGTTTGATGATATTGCCTTGGTTGTTGTGTTATGATAATCTGGAGCTATGTGTGTGAGTTGGTGTGTGAGTTAGTGTGTATGTGGTATTTATGGATATAGGTAGGACGAGTAGATGCGGATGGAGCTTGACTCGCTAGGACCCGATCCTTATTGTAGATAAGTTGGGGTAGGCACGGCTTTGAGTTGATCTCGCTGGCCCCAGCATTTGGATAATAAGAGAAAGTCCGGCTTTGAGTTGATTTCGCTGGCAGAGATTGTCTTTGATGTGCTTTGACCTGATCTGTATGGCTTGTATGAATATGACGCATTTCATTTCTAAGGATGCATTAGAGTTAAATAGTTATAGAAATTGTATGTAAAATCAATATCTTACTCTATGAGTCGAATGCTCACTTCTGTTCACCCTATTTTTCCAGGACACACCTGTTCTCTTCTTCGCAGGTTTATTAACAGTTATTTATTTGTAATATTATTTTTTAAATTTATAATATAGAACTCCGCATTTGTTAGCAGTATTATGAATCTTATTAAAGACAATGTCAAATTGAGCTATTGGTTTTTACTAAATGAAAATTTTTTTGATATATAAATAATTTGTAAATGGTGTTAATAGGGCTGAGCTGAGCTCCCCTCGCTTTAGTAACTGATAATCATCAAGTTAGGTTGACCCGAATTAAAATGAAATATTTTATTTTTATTTTATTTACATGTTGGACCTCAGTTTTTTGGCATTGGTTATGGATTTGAGAACAGTAAGGCTTATTACGGGCGTTGGGGGCTTTATGCCAGACCAGGTCCTAGTGCCGGTTCGGCTAAAGGGATTGAGTTGTGACATCAGCCTTGCCTACCTAATAACAAAGTCCATGCCTCGAGATGGAAGCCATATGAAGAAACCTTTGGCCAACCTTTGAACATTTTCAAGGCAACAAACCATTGCCTAAGAGCTACATGTATGTATTTCCAGTAATTTATGTTGGTGTATTCCAATAATTTCTCTATTACTTGTTTTCCGTTGTCCTGTCCCACTTAAAATCCCAACTCATGCATATCAAAATGATCGCTAGTGGATCCCAATGCATATGGAATTTAATCTTGGTCTTGTAATCAGCAATGAGCATTCCGCATATGTAGAATTTGGAAGCTAGAGAATAACTTTCCCTAAAGAAGCATCAAATACAAAACAAAGAAAACATGCATGACACATCTTACAACAATTAGTAGCCAAGGTTCAGCATTTCAAGACACCAATACACCTTGACATTCCAGTTTCAGGATACCACTAAATTTCATGTGCCTTTGACAACCTCATATGATGCTGGAGCCATCACAATACGTATAAACAACAGGAATTTAAAAAAGTAATGTTATCCAAATCCTAATTATAGAATGTACCAAAATATTATTCATAGGCTGCACATTTATCAATTAATTTTTTTTAATCTGATTTAGTTCAAAATTAAATCGGTGATTCCAATTTAATTTGATATCAATTTTAATTTCATTTAAACCGAAACCTGGCGGATCTAACATTTGGTTACCATGTTAAAAATAAAATTATTAAAAACATTATAGTTCCCAAAAAATTAAAAAAAAAAAAAAAAATATATATATATATATATATATATATATATATATATATATATATATATATATATCTGTCCCCTGCATAAATCTCATCTCCGTGTTCAATGTTTGTAAATACAAACTACACAAATTTCAATGGCAGTTATATTCGTCAAAATGTGTTTATTGAGAGCATACCTGCATCTCTCGCACCTCCTCTCCTTCACTTCCTTTCCTCAACGTATTCAGCTTTATCTCCACTTTCTCTTCAACACTGATCACTTCCTTCACATCCTCCACCTTCTCCTTAAACACAATGGCGCTCGGGCTCGACGCAGTATCTGCAATCCGATTGTTCTCTGTCAAAACCTGCAAGAAGGCCCTAACATTCGCCATTGTCTCTGGTACTAAGTCCCCTTCCTGAAGTGAAATTCGTTTCTCCAGTGCTTGAATTTGAAGCTTTAAGGATTGAATCTCGCTAAGGAGTGACTCACGCTCGCGAAGCCACCGCTGCTCTTCCCGGAGCCATCGCTGCTCCTCGCGAAGCCAGCGTTGTTCCTCACGGAGCCATAGTGAGTCTTCGCTGTCGGAAGAAGAAGAAGAAGGGGAGGGGAAAGAGGAAGAAAAGCAGACGTGAGATATGGAGAAAGAAAGTGAGAAGGAGGACTTGGAGAATGGGAGTGGAGAAAAAGCGTGGAGTTTGGGATGGTGGAGGGAAACGGGAGGATTAAGAGGGAGAGGAAAAGAAGAAAAAGACATGAGAGAGAGAGAGAGGAAGAGAATCGAGGAACGAAAGGAAATGGAAGGAATTAAAAGGAAAGAAAGACAGAAAGTGTGGACTGTGGAGTGTGAGAGAGAGAGGTGGGACGAAGATTTTAGGTGTAGAATTTGGAAGTTGAACCTCAGGATTGAAACTGATAAATTTAAGATATTTTCGCTAATGGGCTTAGGCCCATTTACAGGCCCAAGCCCCATTTCCGTTAAGCTGGGTAATGATATTGGAAAATGTTCACGATTTGAGCAATGCCGGATTTTGATAAAGATGTATTCAGAGGACTAAGGCCCGTTTGGTGTATCTATTAAAGTTGTAGTTGAAAAAATTACTTTTTTTTAAATATATTAATTAAAAAATATTAAAAATTAATTAAAAATTAAATTTAATTAGTTTTAATTTTAAAAATATTAAAATATAAAATAATTTTTTTTAAATTATTTTTTTAATAGTATTTAAAATAGTACTTTTATTAAAAAAAAAAAATTTTAGTCATCAAAATTCAATACTAAATAGACTGTAAATCTATCAGACTGCTTGGATTAACTTTTAGATATAATACATAACTGATAATTCATAGTCGTTGTTGATAGTTAATTGTAACTGTTATATATAAACATTTGGTAAAATTATTTGTAAATAAAAACATATAGCACATTATTTATTTTACTATTAAAGTATACATTAATTAATAACTAATATCAAGTATGTATAAATATTTTTTATATTTTAATAAAATTATTAAAGTATAAAAAATAATTTTATTTTTTAAAAAAAGTGAAAGTCAACTTTTTTTAAATAATTTATTTTTTTTAATATAAAAAATATTTTTATTAATTAGTTTTTTAAATATTCTAAAAATTAAAAAATATAAAAAAATAATTTTTATAGAATAAATAGAGCCTGAATGGTAACATTTGACATGCAATTCCATGCACAAGAGAATCAAAATGCATACTGGATAATTATCGTATTTTATAGTAATTGTTAACTGCATAACATTGAATGTAGTAAACAAAACTTATCGGTTCCTAAGGCAATATGGAAAAACCAAATGACTTAAAATTAAAATTAAACGACCAATTATTCATAAATTTTTGGTATTTTAATTTTTTGAAAAAAAATTGTTAATATACTTAATCTTTTGATTTGATTAGGGTAGATTATATAGACAGTACATCAATTTAGAAAATATAACCATTCAAACATTAATTTATAATATAAAATTTTTAATTTTTAATTTAATTAACATAAAACGTCAATTATATTTAATAGTCAACTTTTAGATTATTTTTGTTAATGTAATGTTTGTTTTATTAAAATTTATATTTTATATCTATTAGTTTGATATTTATCAAAAAAAATTTTATTTTTGTTATGTATCTACTCACAACTTCAACGATTTAATTTATACAAATCAAAAACTTTAGTAATTCATAACTTATTTATCCGATATTATCAATACATGAAAATATAGTTTTCAATTTAATAAATGCTAGGCCAGTATAATTAACCTACAAATTAGCCACCAAATATTATAATAGAGTTTTATGTTATTTAAATTAAATATCATATAATTTTTTATTATAAATTAAAATTATTATATTTTATATAATATATCTCTAAGTCGATATATTATTTTTATAATTTACTTCGAATAAATATTTAATTATTATATTACTAATTCCACAATAATTATGGATAACTCTTTTTGAAAGCCATGATAATATGATATTGGTAACTTTTTATCATTAACAATATTAATATGAAAAGGAAATGAAGAAAAATATACGAATGAGTTGAAAAAGAATTATTAAAATCATATCAGGATGAGATGCATGCAAATATTCAAAACAAGATATATATATATATATATATATATACATATGGTTGGTCAAATGTCAAACTTATTAGCTGGGTATATCCATATGTTTCCTTCCAACTGAATTCTCATCTTAAACGAAAAGTACATATGGTATCATATAATAGTCATCTTTTACGATCTCATCATCATTATCCAACTTCCGAGAACTTCCTTATTTCTACTAATATATATTATAATTATATTATTTAAATAAAAAATTATCATAAGAACAAGATAGTCAGAACTTAATTCTAAGAAATTGCTAGGAAAAAAAAAATAGTATGAGCAACTCGACTGACACGTGCATTTTACTTTTTCAATTATTTCATTTTCTTTTAATAAAAAAACCGTAACAATAAATAACTTATCATTTTATTTTTTTAAGTAAAAAAATTATATTAATTATATTTTAAATAAAAAAATAAACATGTATTAATTATATTTAATCTTTAAAAGATATAAAAAGTGAAAAGTGAAAGGTATTGTTTTCGAATTTCTTTGTGCATTTCTTTTAAAATTATTTATTATTATATTAAAAAAAATTAATTATTTTTTATTATGTAATCTATCAATTATAATAAAATTATTATGACTTTATTGAATAAAAAAATTATATAATATATGATAATTTTTTAAAGAAATTTATAACATAGAAAAAAATATAATATTTAGATGAAAAAAAAAATCATAAAATCTAGGACTATTGCAGAGATGAGAAAGCCAGAGGATTTCTTGACCACTGACACCGCACCACATTCCTTGAAATTTCGAACATTTTGTACATGGTGTGAGACCTTTATCCTTAGGCCGTCGTAATTGAACCACGTTTTATTCTGTGGTATTTCTTTAATTGTATTATTTTTTCAGGATACGACGAATTTCTTCTTTTTTAAATTTTAATTTACTTGTTGAAATTTTAGTACATTAATATAGTGTTTAAAAATTTAATTATTTATTTTATTATAATTTTTTTTTAAATTTAATTTATTGTATCTTTTATTATACTTTTTGACATAAATTATCTTAATTATTATGACTTTTATAATTTGATATTTAAATAATAAATCTATATGGAATTATATTTTTTTTTTACTATTTAAACTACCTATACACAACATCGAAAAATAATTAACTGCTACTTGCATTTTACTTTGCCACGTGTTCTTTTTTTCCTAAATAAAAATTAAAAAACTGTAACAACCAGCAAATTGTCATTTTATTCTTTTAAATTTTAAAAAAGTAAATACATGTAATTTTTTATTAGTATAATAATTTAATATTTAGATGACTATATCACAATGCCGAAGATTGCTGTTAAGATTTTTTTATTATTATATTAAAAAAATAATAAGATAATATTTAGATGAAAAATATTCATAAATCTAAAACATAGGATTATTGCAAAGACATGAAAGCAAGAGGATTTCTCGATCCCCATATGGTTTGAATTTTCAACATTGTGTGTACGGTGTGAGACCATGTTCTTGGGCCGTCGTAATTGAAACATGTTTTATTTGTGTGGTAATTTCTTTAATTATTTTCTTCATTCAGGATTTGGGAGATTTCTTCTTTTTGTTGACTTGATAGAATTTATTTGTGGGTTTTGATTTAATGGCATTAAAATTATTTATAAAATTAAAATTATAAATTTATAAATTTCAATCAAAACTTTTTTAATTGAATTAATAAAATTTTAATTCCAGTAATTTTATCTTTGCATAGAACAATCTTTAATAATTTTCACCTTATATATGATCAATGTTGTCCATGATATAACTACCATAAGAGAAAATGTCTTTTATTATTTTTCTCTCTTCACTTTTTTCCGCCTTCTGTTTTTCTATTTGGTTGGCTGGCAACTAGTGAATATTTTTATCAAAGGTAATATCTTCTCTTCTTTTTTATTAATTTTTATTTTTTTATATATTTTTTAATAACCAAAGTTAGATTTTGAGTGTGTATTAACCATTTTATTGTATTATGTGTGTTTGTTGATGAGTTATTTTATTTTTTTTAGAGGAGAGTGCTATGCAAAGTGCACATCCTTTTTCCCAATAAGAAATATAAATTTAGAAAAAACCATGAAATTGACGTGTAAATTTATATAAAAAAAAACCATGAAATTGACGGGTAAAACACACCATTCACCTCTTAGCCAACTTAGATATTCTGTATAATCTTCTAAATATTATGTATTATTTTTTTTTTATAAATAATTAATTTTATTTAAAATATATATATTTGTACATTATGTTTTTATTCTATTTTTAATAAATAATTTGTTTTTTAAATGTAATTGAAAGGTAGTCCATTGTATTGCAATTTAAGTGCAAAGATGACATTTCTTAAAAAAAAACAAAGAAATGGATGAAGATGACACATCACATGGGTCTTAGTTTTCCAAGATAACGATAAAAATTATATACATTATAAAATATGAAAAGAAAAGACCCTAGATTTGCGATGACTCGAAGTCGTCTAATTATAAAGTTGATCAGTTTAAGCTCGTTGTTCAACTGCCTAGAAATTTCAGTTGCAGTTTGGACATACCATGCATGCATGATCGAAGCTTCCACGAAATGAGCAGAGCAGATCTAAGTAAGATAAAAATCAAAAAAGAAAGAAAGAAAGAAAAGAGGTGGATGGCTTGGCAAAATGATTGTTAGAAAGAAAGAATACAAGTAATGAAGGAAATAATTGTATATTTGTCTGTGTCTGATTTACAGAGATATTACATTTATTTACATATGAAAATATGAGCTAATTTAGACAAGAATAATAATTACTGTAATTATGCTACACAAATCTCCTATAATCATGCTAATTGCTGTAATTATGCTACACAAATCTCCTATAATCATGTTAATTACTGTAATTATGCTAACACCCTCCCCTCAAACTCAAGGTGGTAGTACAGGTGTCAACTGGAGTTTGCTTAAGAGATCCTGAAAGCGAGCAGAAGGATGCATTTTGGTGAATATATCAGCGGCTTGGCTGACAGAGGAGACAGGAATCAAACATATGGTGCCATGAGCAACATGATGACATACAAAATGACAATCAATTTCGATATGTTTGGTACGCTCATGAAATACATCATTATGAGAAATCTATATGACACTTCTATTATCGAAATGAAGCATTGTGGCAGAAGAATGAGTGACACCCAAATCAGTTAATAACCACCGTAACCAAAGTAATTCAGATGTAGCATCAGCAAGAGCACGATATTCAGATTCTGTGCTAGAACGTGCAACAACAGTTTGCTTTTTGCTACGCCAAGAGATAAGAGAATTACCCAAGAAGAAACAATAACCAGTTGTAGAGCGACGATCTGTCAGATCACCAGCCCAATCAGCATTAGAGTAGCCAGATAATACTAGGGAGGAGGTAGCGAAAAAGTACAAACCATGAAAAAGAGTGCCTTTGATATAACGAAGGATTCGAAGTACTGCAGAGAAATGAGTTGAGCGAGGAGCAGACATAAACTGGCTGACCAGATGAACAGCATATGAAATATCAGGTCGAGTAACTGTGAGATAAACAAGACTCCCGACAAGCTGTCGATATAAAGTAGGATCATCAAGAGGAGTGCCATCAAGAGGTGTAAGTTTGCAATTGAGCTCCATCGGGGTTGATACTGTTTTGCTATCAGTGATGCCTGCTCGAGAAAGTAAGTTGGATGCATACTTGGCTTGTGATAGATAATAGCCATCAGAATTTTGAGAAACTTCAAGACTTTCAAAATGCTGATTGAGATAATGTTGTAACTCTGAAATGCCAGATGAATCATCTCCTGTTATTATCATATCATCAACATAAAGCAATAGAAGAACAATACCACTGTCAGTTCGGTGAGTGAATAATGCAGAATCATGTGGACTAGAGAGGAAACCAAGTTGAGCAAGAGTGGAACTAAATTTGGCAAACCAGGCCCTGGAAGCTTGTTTTAATCTATATAAGGCTCGCCGAAGTTTGCAAACCTTATGAGGAGAATGATAACCAGGAGGAAGATGCATATAAACCTCTTCTGTTAAATCACTATGAAGAAAATCATTTTTGACATCCATCTGGAAAAGTTTAAAGTTTCCATTTACGAATTGCAGCAATAGCTAAGAGACTATGAATAGATGTTAATCGGGCCACTGGAGCAAAAGTTTCTTCATAGTCGATACCATACTCTTGAGTGTACCCTTTGGCTACTAAGCGAGCTTTGTAGCATTCAATAGTTCCATCAGAACGGGCCTTGATTTTGTAAATCCATTTGCAACCAATAGGGGTCTTATTTGGTGGAAGATCAACTAAATCCCAAGTATGAGTTTTCTCTAAAGTCTGAAGTTCGTCAGTCATAGCTTGCTACCAAAGAGGGTCAGTACTTGCCTCACGATAAGAACGATGCTCATGAAGGGTTGCAATAGTAGAGTAACAGTGAAAATCTGAAAGATAATGAGGAGTTTCTCTTACACGGGTAGAACGACGAAGAGTAGTGCTATGAGGAGATGCAGCGCAGTAATCGGATCAACAATCAAGTGCAGATTCAACAGGGGCAGGTGTAGTTGGGCTAATATTGAGCACATTAAAATCACCTAGATCAGGACTTGGAAATAGCTCTTTAGAGGATTCAGTGAAAAATAGAGAGTCAATTTTGACAGAGTTATGAAATTTAAAAAGAGAAGAGAATATAGTATTGTCCCAAAAGGTAACATGACGAGAGATGTGTAACTTATTAGAAATAGGATACCAACAACGATACCCTTTGTGTTCAATGCCATAACCAAGAAAACAACATAGATGAGTACGGCGTTCTAATTTAGTATCTTCATGAGATTGTAAAAGAATAAAAGAAACACATCTAAAATGTTTAAGGATGGAATAGTCAGGAGGTTGTCCAAACAACTTTTCAAAAGGAGATAAATTATGAAGAACCAAGGTAGGAAGACAGTTAATAATATAAACAGCATGAAGAGCTACTTCTCCACAAAAATTTTTTGGACATGAGGCAGAAGGAAGAAGAGTACGTACAGAATCAAGAACATGGTGATGCTTATGCTCGCTCGCCATTCATTGAGAGGTGTGAGGATAAGAACGTTGAACAACGGTGCCTTGTTGACTAAGAAACTGAAGTAAAGAAGAATCCTGATATTCCATGGCATTGTCTGTTAGGAAAATTTTAATATCACAAGAGAACTGAGTTTTAATCATTTTTGCAAATGTGATATAAATTTGTGATAACTCAGATCGATGTTTCAAAAAATATATCCAAGTAAACGGAGAATAATCATCAATAAATATCACAAAATAACAAAAACCATTTATTGAAGAAATAGGAGAAGGACCCCAAATGTCAGAATGAATTAAACCAAAAGGAGTGTCTGAAGTAGTATTATTATGAGAAAAAGATAATGCAGGTTGTTTTGCAAGTTGACAATTTAAACAATTAAATGACTCAAACTTAGTATATCTTAATAATCCATGAGAAATTAAAGGTTGAATTTTACTGGCAGAAGCATGACCAAGACGAAGATGCCATTGGTGAATGGAGGAATTAGGGATTGTAGCTGCAGACACAAATCTCTAAGGAAGATGTAAAGATGCAAGCTCAAATAATTGACCCACTCTGCGACCCTCCCCAAGAATCTGTCCCATTTGTGGATCCTGTACCTGGACACCATGGGGAGAAAAAATAACATTTAGTCCTTTTTCACACAACTGACCAACAGAAATAAGATTGAGTGCCAAATTAGGGATATAATAGGTGTCAGGGAGATGAAGATTTGAGGTAGACACATGACCAGTATGTGTGATGTTCATTTTAGTACCATTTGCAGTATGGATTGGTGGTAAGGAAGATACAGGTTTTGCAGAAGACAAGAATTTAAGATTAGTGGTCATATGATTACAACATGTAGAGTCAAAAAGCCAATAAGAATTACCCGGAGTGGCAGACATGGCAGCAGGAGAATTAGAAAAGATAACCTGTTTGAATAGTGCCTCAAGATCACTCATGGTGATGGCAGTAGAACCCTCGATGCAGTGACAATGTGATGGATGAAGATCCAGGCTTTGAGACATTCTTGAATTTAGAATGCCCTCCTTTTGGTCTTGGAGAGCCTGTGGGACAATGTTCAAGAATATGACCGTAACCATGATAATATTTGCATTCTATAGTAGGACAATATGCAAAAGCATGACCAATTTGATTATAATTCTTACAGAGTTAATTGCTAGATTTCTGATGTGAGGATCAAGTAGTTGCAAGAGCAGTTTCAAATTGAGGAGTTTTATCCAAACTGAGACGAGTCTCTTAAAAAATAATCTCTTGAATAGCAGTATCCAATGATGGGAGTAGATTTCGATGTAGCAGGGATGCTCGAACGGCCTCATATTCTGATCGAAGAGCCATTAGAACTTGAATGAGATGAAGATGATCTTCACTGATTTTGGCCTGAGATATTTGATTCCAAATGGGTTGGACCTGGGCAAGAAAATCATTCACAGATTAACCTGCTTCTTGTTTCAGATTATGAAGAGTAGTCCACAACTGATAATAGTGGGCAAGTCCAGTGGTCTGATATCGATTAGCAAAAAAATTCCAGATTTCTTTTGCAGAGTCATAATTAGCAAATTAGATTTGGATGGACGAGACAGAGGTATTGCGAAATCAGGTGATGATCTGATGATTTTTACTATCCCAATTCTCAAGACAGTCAGCAAATTTTGCATCAGTTTCATTGTTCTCTCTTGTTGGCATAGTGATATCACCGGTAACAATACGCCAAAGCTTGCGACCTATAAAAAAACTTTTCATTCCTTGAACCCAAAGATTATAGTTGGAACCAGTCAGAACTGTTGCAATAGGTTTTGAAATATCAGATTTCTCCATTGATAACAAGATGAGGAGAAAAAAAAAATGGTATAATAACAGGAATGAAAAAATGAACCAGAACAGGTTGTGGAGAGAGAAGATAGACCTCAGAAACTAGAAATAAAAGCTTTACGGCTCTGATACTACGTTAGAAGAAAGCATACGAGTAATGAAGGAAAGAATTGTATATTTGTCTGTGTCTGATTTACAGAGATATTACATCTATTTATACATGAGAATATGAGCTAATTTAGACAAGAATAATAATTGTTGTAATTATGTTACACAAATCTCCTATAATCATGTTAATTGCTATAATTATGCTACACAAATCTCCTATAATCATACTAATTGCTGTAATTATGCTAATAATGATGAAAATAAATATATTATTTTATTTAATAGAGATATAATTGGTCCAATAATAACCGGTGATTACATAATGAGAGGTATTATGGAGAGACTAAGTAGATGGAGAGACTAAGACCCCCTGCCATTTACACTTTTTAAACTGGGGGATGCTTGGCTGTTAGGAAAATTGGTGGATGTACATAAACATTTGAAATGTGTCCGTCTACTCTAGCTGGGTGAAGCAGCAGATTTAAGGGAAACAATGTTCTTAGCCGCTCAGACAGCTGCAAGGATGTTATTCTCATATATTTTTCTTGCAACGACAAGATCATCCTCATAAATGTTTTAGTTATACGTCTTAAATTGGATTATCTAGAATCAATATACAATAAATTAAATAAAATAAATCAATTAGATCTGATATATACGTAAGTCCTAAGATGATCCAGATGACACATACATCTGCGGAACAAAAAAAAAAAAAAATTACGATTACTACATACTATTGGATGAAGATGACACATGGCAGCTGATGGGTATTATTATTATTTTTTTTATTAGGTTATTGCAGTGCAGTTTCCGGTCAGAAATTGCAGTGCCAACTAGAACATATCCATTTCGCGCAGGAGTCGGGTTAAAAAGGAAAAAAAAAAAAAATTGAACGGGTGCCATGTATGCCAGCAACTTGCATATATATTATATACCAATTAATTAATTAACATAAACTGTACATACATAATCCTTTCATTAATCTAATCCGCTGGACTTAGCAAGATATTGACCGTCAAGTTTGATCATTATATTTGACCACAAATGGGAAATTGCATTGGCAGGCAGCCTATCCAACTAGTAATTAAAAAAATATAAAAAATGCCAACGAGTTTTCTATATAAAGGGACGACGATATCCTAGCATTACCACAATCCAATTAAGAAGTTAACCTCTGTTATTAGTTGTGCAGCAGCAGAAGAAAAAGAGAATAGCATTAGTAGTGAAGGATGAAGAAAGCCTGTTTTGTGTTAGTTCTCTTCCTATCATCAATAGCGTTGATGATAGATAGGTGTTCATGTTTGGACCGTAGCCAATTCCCTCCTTCTTTTCTCTTTGGTACTGCAACCTCTTCTTATCAGGTAGCTATATGCATCGTTCTCTTCTATATATTTATGCGTTGTATTAAAAAATTTATACTATTACAGACCAGCAAGCAACATTTGCTTTGGTCTATATAATTTTGTGAGAAATCTTTTTTGCCTGAAAATTTATACCCAGCGCAAGCCAAACTCTCTCACAGAAATATGCTTAAAAAATCTGTTTGGTTTGCGTTAAAGGCCTGAAGATTAATTATTAATTTATATATATATATATATATGTTTATTCCTGCAGATTGAAGGAGCATACTTGGAAGGCAATAAAGGCCTCAGCAATTGGGATGTATTTACCCACGTATCTGGTACAAGTATTCTTTTTTTTTTTTCTATTATTTTTATTTATATGCTTATTGCTTGGAAGGTAATGAGTCACGTAATTCACGTAATTCTGTAACACTTTGGTTCTTTTTTATAAACTTTATTATTCTAATCAAGAATAATTAAACTTTTCAATCCTTTTATTTCTTTTCAATAAATACGAGTTGAAGTTGAAAGAATATATAATTGATAAATAATTTTTGTTAACGTAACTAATTAAAGAAAAATGTGAATGTAACAGGAAAAATTGCTGATGGAAGCAATGGGGATGTAGCCGATGATCACTATCATCTATTTTTGGTAATCAATGATTTTCTTGACTTAATTAAATAATCTTGAAATTTGATATTTTTCTATTAATTTATGAATGTTTCTATCAATAACAAGGACGAAAAGAGCCAAAAATTATGACTTAATTTGATCATATTTGCAGACGTTTTCCACTAATTAGAATTCTGAAAGTTTCAAAAAAAAAAAAAAAAAAAAAAAACAAGATGCAACTGACCCAAATTAAGGGATTTTTTTTTAATAGAAAAATAAGGGTCTCTGATTCAGAATTTTATCTATATTTTTTATGTTAAACGAAACTTATTTTCATCTTGATTCGTTTATTCTAAAAATTAATATATAGTTTTGCTAATTTTAAGTTCTAAATCTGTTTAATTAATTTAGGGTGGGTCTGGTTAGTTTAACTCAGACTTAATCCGTTAGAAATTTTAATGTTTTAATTTCAATTTAATTTAATTTAAAAATTCAAGCTATTTATTTATTAATCTAATAATGAAATATTATCATTTCTTTTTTTTTTTAATTTATAAGGATATATAAAATTCAGGCTCAACTTATTTGTCAAGCATAATTTAATTATATTAAAAAAACGATATTAGTAATAAAAATAATTATATTGAATTAGACAAATCTCAACAAGAGGCAAAAAAAAAAAATGGTGATTCTTTTTTTCTTTTAAAAATTGATAATATTTTTTTGATAGAATAAATATTGAAAATGTTATAAATAATGCTTGTATTTTGACAGGATGACATAGAGTTGATGCATTCCCTTGGAGTGAATTCATATAGATTCTCGATTTCATGGGTTAGAATCCTTCCAAGTACGTTCCATAAAAAATTTACATTAAATATGAGTTTTTTATTTTATTTCTTCATGTTTTAATTAATTTTAATCTTAATAGAGGGTAGATTTGGAGATATCAATTTTGAAGGACTTGCATTTTACAACAAGCTTATTGATGCTCTTTTGCTCAAAGGTAAATACATAGCTAGCCTTATTTTATGCTACTTTAATACTTAGGTTTAAGTAATTTTGTATTATTATTATTATTATTATTATTCTTATTTATACCTCTTTAATTATATAGGAATAGAGCCGGTGGTTACCTTGCATCATTTTGATGTTCCTCAAGAACTAGAAGATCGATATGGTGCTTGGTTAAGTTCTCAAATACAGTAAGTTTCTCCTTGTTTGTTACCCTTTTTTTAAATAAAAATAAAAGAAAATTTGACAAAAATGTGCGTGATGGTTCTAGTAATAGAAAATTATATGTTCAGCATTTGCTACCGTTGTTAGTAATACGTACAAGATTAATAAAAATCTACTCTGCCATCTTAATTTTGTTATAGGGATGATTTCGGCTACTTCGCAGATATCTGCTTTGAGGCTTTTGGGGACAGAGTCAAAAATTGGATTACACTCAATGAAGCTAACATGGTGGCCCAATATGGCTACTACAGTGGAATATGGCCACCAAATCGATGCTCTTACCCTGCTGGCAAATGCAAAGCTGGCAACTCTGAGTTAGAACCCTACATTGCTGCTCATAACATGATATTGGCGCATGCCACAGCAACTGAAATTTACCGCAAGAAGTATCAGGTATGTTATATATTAGCACATCAAATACTGAAAAGACAATTCCTTCCCTAACCATGTTTACTTAATAAAATTATTACCTGAAATAGGAAAAACAGGGAGGAAAAATTGGCATTGTATTACATATCTATTGGTATGAGCCATTGAGAGACATTCCCGCTGATCGTGTCGCAGCTCAACGAGCTTTAGGTTTCATTGCTGCATGGTAATTACTAACTCCAATTAAAGTTTTATACTATAAAGTTGTTGCTAGCTTTTGGATGAATTAATAGGTGTGCAATTCTTTTGTTGTATGTGTAGGTTTATGGATCCCATTATGTTTGGAGAGTATCCACCAGAGATGCAGCAGATAGTAGGTCTAAGGCTACCAACATTTTCAGCGGAGGACAGGAGGAAACTGGCGAATAAATTAGATTTCATTGGAATCAACCATTATAGTACTCTCTATGCAAGAGATTGCTTGTTGACACCATGCAATTATCATGATGATTTACTTAAAGATACCTTTACTTATGGAACTGGAGAGAAAGACGGAGTTCTTATAGGAGAGCCGGTAAGATATGCAAAAGCTCATAATATAAATAATAAATCAAATGATAATAAAAGTATTTAACATTGTTTTTTTTTTTTTGGTTCTTATACAGACGGCAATGCCTACCTTCTATGTTGTTCCAGATAGCATGGAGAAGACGATCATGTACTTCAAAGATAGATACAACAACACACCTATGTACATAACAGAAAACGGTATATATGTCAATAAAGCCCAATACCATTTTTTTTAATTATCTGCAGATAACTTAACTATGTGTACAATTAGCAATTATCAAACAGAGAATTAGTAATTCAGTCTCAGGACTTAAAAAAATATGCACTACTTGCAGGATATGCACAGCCTAGCAGCAAAAACATTGAGGATATGCTTAATGACATGAACAGGTTGGAGTACATGCAGGGCTACCTCACTTCTTTGGTCTCGGCAATTAGGTAAAATCACATTTCCTTGTCTATCAATGTTCTTGAAAATCAAGGGTTCTGTTTTTAGTTGATGTGGTGACTTACGAAGGTTCATAAAAATTACAGGAATGGAGCAGATGTGAGAGGCTACTTCCATTGGTCTCTGATAGACAATTTTGAGTGGACATATGGTTATACAATAAGTTTCGGGTTGTATCATGTAGACCGCAGAACAATGCAGAGAACACCAAAAAGATCAGCCAAGTGGTTCCAACATTTCCTGAAAAATGAATCTAGTTTCTTTCATGCCCAAGAATAGCAACAAAACGATATTGTGCATTCGAAATCTAGATTGTTGAAAAGCTAGATAGACAGTGTGCATATATATATATACATACTCATATTTATTCATTGATTTAAGTTGGTCCTTCTGTGGCATTTGCAATCCAGATTCTTGCAAAGTTAGATACAGATAGTGTTCATTCATTTATTGAAATTGTCCCCTTAGTACATGAAATTCACATGGCTATGTCACATGTACAATAGTTGTATCACATGTACAAGAATATTTAAGCTTCTATCCTTAATAAGAAATTTAGCTATACTTTTTTATTTCACATTACGTATTTTTATACCAAAAATGAAATGCAAGATATATCGTTAACTATTCCTAAGTCAATAGACTACTCAAAACACCCACAATTAAAGCCTGTTTTGTAGTCAATAAAGCCTGTTTTGTGGTCAATAGATCTCATATGTATAATAGATTTGCTTCCATTATTGCTGGCTGCTCTGCTCATCCTCTTGATTTAGTTAAGGCTTGCATGCCAAACGATAAAGAAAAAGGAGGAAAGAACAGAGAAAGTCGATTAATGACTCACAGCGGCATTGCTCTACCAAAGGCCACATGGTTCTTTTCATACCGTATTTTTCTTATTAAAAGACCTTATAATTATCATATAGACACACACACAGTCTATAATGGGTTGAATGAGTATGAAATTTTGATATACAATTATTATATGCAATGATTTTATTATGAATGTTTGAGAGCTCTGATAATATGATATTGGTAGCTTTTTATCATTAACAATAATAAAATAAGGAAAGGAAGAAAAATTAAGAACCAGTTGAAAATAATTATTGAAAAGATACAGGATGAGATGCATGCATTTATGTATACAAAACAAATGTTATACATGTATGAGGTGGCTTGTTTACCATCGTTTTTTATGATCTCGTCATAGTCCAACTTAGGACTTGCTTATTCCTCCAAAAGATTATATATAATTATATTATTTAAATAAAAAACTATCGTAAGAATAAGATGGTGATGAATGTATCCGAATTCAAAGAAATTGATAGGAATTATATAATAACTTGATCAACTGCCATTCGAAATAAAAAAAATAATAAAAAATGTAACAACCAGCAACTTGTCATATTATTAATTCCTTTAAGTTTTAAAAAGCAAATATATGTAATTTTTTATTAGTATAATAATTTAATAATTAAATGACTATATCACAATAATGCCGAAGATTATTGTAAAAGAACATTAACACATAATAATTTTCTTTATTTATAAGAATTTATTATTATATTAAAAAAAAATATTTGAATAAAAAATATTCATCAAATCTAAAACATAGGGCCATTGCTGTCAAATTTCAGGATAATTTTAACCAGTTATCTTTGAACAATATTGTAATAATATTATCCTAAACTTTAATTTGTATTGCAAAAGCACCTCAATATTAATTTTATATAATAATAATATCCTTTTGACTTATTGCCATGACATAAGTTAAAAGAAAAAAAAAACCAGTTAATTACTATTTTGTCCTCATCATCTTCAACCATCTCCCCATCTCCCTGTCTCTCTCACCGATTCCCTCTATCAATATCAATTACAGAGGCTTGTCTTCCAAATGAAAACAAAAAATCAAATAACTAGAGAACCTCTTTGCTGGTGAGAAGGAAAAACTGCAACAAATCCACTTAAAGATATAAAATAAACATAAATTCATTCTTCAATATGTTCATTTATTATCAATTTTAAATTAGAAAAATATTAATATTATATAGAAATGCATAATAATATATAAAAAAGAGTTTAATAGCATATAAAAAATATAATTTCTTATTTATTGATACAATTTTAGTAATAAATAAACATATTTAATAAATATTAACGAGTGCAATATTGTACTTGTTAGAAAAGTCATTTAAATAATTATATTATTATTATAATTAATAAAAATTATAAATTATACTTTTATGAAACAATAATCAAGATTTTTTTTATAAATCATATATTCTATTAACTTTAAATAGATGGAAAAAATTAACAAGAAAGGCACATATAACACCCAAGTTAGCATATTCCATCTGTACTCAATTTAGCACCTAAAATATTAAGTATAAAAAAACAATATAAAGACTTAAAAATACAAAATAGGACGAAAAATTCAAAGCTTTATTTTTTTAATTTCCCATTATCCTTTTTTATTTTCTTTGTATATATAAGATTTTTAGTGTATTTTAAATAAATATTAACTGTGTAATATTTAATTATTATTATTATTATTATTATTATTATTATTATTTTGTTCATTTTAAAAATATTTTTAACTTGAATTATTGATGCATGCATTTTAGATCATCATTTAGGAGTAATTTTTGCACATAATTTACCCTTGTTCATAGCTATTATTATAGATAATAGTATATATTTAGTCAATTTTATAATTTTCACACTTCTTAGTTTAATTTTTGGAATTTATTTGTTTTGTAGGTTAAATCGAGAAATTTGATGTATTTTGATCGTAGTAGCCTTTTGGAGGAGATTAAATCAATTGCAAAAATTTTGAAGTTGAGTAAAAATGGCGAGAGCGACACAACTGCGACAACCGAATTAGCTTATGTCGCAGGTTGTGTCGATCGTCAGATATTCACGCCGAGAACGACACAACCCGCGACACAACTGACTCGGCTTATGTCGTTTTTACTGGAAATTGTTGACGTGGCATTTCCGTTACTCCAGCTTTTTACCTCACTTTCTCTGGAACCTTCCCCTTTTACCCATTCTAGGCGCCCTTAGCCTATATAAAGCCTCATTTTATCATTATCTATATATAGAGAGCAAGGAGGCATTTTTGGCAAGATTAGAAAGAGAGAAGGGAGCACTTTCTGCATTTCTTTTCCAGAATGCAGATCACGTTTTACGCACTTTTGTGCAGAGAATCTGCAAATTTGCAGGTTTTTCTACCCTTTTAGCTTACATTTCCATTATTTCTTCTTTTCTTCATTTGGGTTTGTCTTTAAACAATGATTTGTGAGTAGTTGATTGAGATTCTAGAGATGGGTTTGTAAATATTGATTTGTATTGTGGTTTTGAACTGATTTAGCCATTTAAATGGGATTTGTTATATTTTGATTTATTGCTTGTGTGCTTATTGCCTTGCTTGATGAATGGGCCCTCATTAAGTTAAGTTTTAATCCTTAATAGATGGACTGAAAAGTGAATATTGGGGATGGATAATCTTGCAATAAACTTTATTTTCTTGGTGTTAGAAATAAGCTAAGAAGATTAAGGGAATTTTCAAAAATCAATTTTATGCAATAGTTGGTTTTTTGTTAGATTTTAAATACCGTGAAAACAGGTATTGATTTAATGAAAACCAATTTTGAGATGCTTGAAAAAGGTTTCAAAAATTTAAGAATTGATTTCCCTCAAAATTGCAATTCTCATGTGTTTGGCTAAATTAATGATAAACCACATGCAAACAATATTGAAAATCCAATCTCTAGAATCAATTTTAATTTTCATTGAATTTAGATTTAAATCCTCCAAATCTCATAAATAGCAATTTCAATTTAAATCCAATTTAAATTTAAATCCAATTTAAATCCAATCTCTAGAATCACTTTATTTTTATTTTTATTGAATTTAGATTTAATTCCTCTCAAATTTCATAAATAGAAATTCCACATTAATTTTTGGTAATCTAGTTTAATTAATTTTAGTTAATTGTTTGATTTAGTTTTAATTCCTCGAATACAAATTTTAATTCCAAATTTCATTTTACATCTTTAATTTTTGTCTTAATTTGAAATTTCATTTTACATCTTTAATTTTTGTCATTCTAATTAGCTTATACTTTTATTTCCAATTTAAGCACAATTCCCTGTGGGATCGATATCATTTTTTTAAAACTATACTACTGTGACCCGTGCACTTGCGGACACAACACAGTTGCCAAGTTTTTGGCGTCGTTGCCGGGGAATTGTTTGTTTTAAGTTGGATTTTAATTGTTTTAAGCTAATTAGAATTTTTATTTTCTTTTATTTTCACTATTGTTCCTTGTGTTTTTCAGGTACTTTTCTTGTTTATGAGACGATTGAAAAGCACAAGTGACACCGAATTGTTGTTCAATCCTGAAATTGAAAAATTCTGTCGAGCCAACAAAAAGGAATACAAAAAAAGAAAAGAAGCAGAAAAAGAAGAACAACAAATATTTGAGTAAGAGGAGACAATCGAAAATATGGAGAATCAAAATAGAGCTATTGGTGGAAACAATGGAGGAAATGAGCAAAATGGCAAAATGCGATTGCTAATCAAAATGATCCTCAAAGAAGAACCATGTTAGACTATGCTTTTCCTAGATGTACTGATGTGAGAGATAATAGACCTATCATTGGAGCTAATCAATTTGAGTTAAAAGCGGTCTCATTCAAATGGTTCAGAATTCACAATTTGGAGGTAGTCCACTTGAAAATCCTCATTCTCATTTAAAGAAATTTTTGATGATATGTGGTACACAAAGAAAACCTGGAGTTTCAGATGAAGTTATTTGGCTCACCTTATTTCCATTCTCTCTTCGGGATTCAGCATTGGAGTGGTATGACTCACTCCCACAAGCTATTATAGCTACTTGGGAGCAGCTATCTCAAGCTTTTCTATCTCAATTTTTCCCACCTGGGAAAACTACTCATTTGAGGAATTTGATGGTAGCTTTTAAACCAAGGGATGATGAAACTTTGTATGAATCTTGGATGAGATTTAAGGAGCTTGAAAGGCAATGTCCTCATCATGAAATACCGAAATGGATGATTGTTCAGAATTTCTACACCAGAGTTACTCCAGCCATAAGAAACACAATTGATTCACAAGCAGGAGGAGATTTCATGAGAATGACAAGTGAAGAATGCTATGATCTATTAGAGAAGATTGCTCATAATACCCATTTATGGGGAAATCCTAGAGCACTTGAGCCAAAGAAGGCTGGGATTTATGAACTTGACTCAGTTAGCTACATGAATGCAAGATTTGATTGACTCACTCTTCTTAGTGATTTTTGCACAAAGGCAACAAACGCAACTCCTACAACTATGCAACAAGTTGCCTTCACAGATGGAACCCAAAGTTGTGGAGTTGATTACTCTTCTTATGGTGATGATTATTTGCAAGAACAAGCTGCTTATGCAGGAGGTTATCAACGAAACCTATGGGAAATGCTTATTCTAATGTGAACAACTCAACATGGAGACCACAAGCAACTTTTGCTCAACAAGGCCAAAGCTCAAATTATGCTCATAACCAGCAGTTTATGCAGCAAAATAGGCCTCAATTTCAGCCTCAATTTCAGCCCACAAGGCAGCCACCACCTGGATATCAAGCAAAAGCACAACAATCCCTTCCATCCCATGAACCGAAGCCATCCTTGGAGAACATGATGGAGAAATTTTTTGCTGAACAAAGCAAGATGAATAGCAAATAGGAGTAAGAAATGCAACACATGAGACAAACCATGGATCAATTACAAGTCCACAACCGCATGTTGGAGACTCAATTGGCGCAACAAGCAAGCTCATCAGGAAGCAATTCCTATGGGAAACTACCTAGCCAACCACAAAACCCTCATGAACAATGTAAGGTTGTAACCTTAAGAAGTGGTAAAAAAGTTGGTCAAGAGAGTGACAACAAGAGAGACGAAAAGAGAGCACAAAGAAGAAAATTCAATTGAGAGTAAGAAAAATGAAAAAGAAGAAGAAAGCAAAAGTGAGCAAGATGAAGGAGAGAAACCATACATCCCACTGAACCTTACAATCCCACCCTTCCCTACCCTCAAAGATTCATCAAGCATAAACTAGACAAACAATTTGGCAAATTCCTTGAAGTGCTAAAGAAGTTGTATATCAATGTGCCATTCACTGAGGCACTATCCCAAATGCCAAGTTATGCCAAGTTTTTGAAGGAGATTCTTTCCAACAAAAGAAGGCTAGAAGATTATGACACCATCAACTTGGGAGAGCAATGCAGTGCTATAATCCAGAAGTTACCTCCCAAACTCAAAGATCGGTGTGTTTTCCATTCCTTGTCATATTGGTGATAATTGTGTGGCAAATGCTTTATGTGACCTTGGAGCTAGCGTCAGCCTAATGCCTCTTTCAATATATGAGAAGTTGAATATGGGAGAGTTGAAGCCCACAAACATGTATCTTTCATTGGCTGACCGTTCAATTAAGTATCCAGAAGGCATTCTAGAAAATGTGCCTATCAAGGTTGGAAAATTCTACATTCCGGTGGACTTTGTCATTTTAGATATGGAAGAAGACACAAAAGTTCCTATCTTATTGGGAAGACCCTTTTTGGCAACAGCTGGTGCATTAATTGATGTAAAGGGTGAGAAATTGACACTTAGAGTGGGAGATGATCAAATGATATTCAACATCAATCCTGCCATGAAAAGAAAACATGAAGAAGTTGAGTCTTGTTTGCGGGTAGACATTATTGAAGAGATTCTTCAAGAGCATTTCAGAAAAAGCTATCCACAAGACCCACTTGAAAATTGCTTAGTCCATGGTGGGAGCATTAATGATGATAATCATAACATGGCTACTTTTGCACAATATTTGGAAAGCTCTCCACCACATCCTGAAGCCACAATTTTTCAACTTGAAGGAGTGCAAAATTTGGAGATCAAACCACCATCATTAAAGGTAGAGGATGCCCCAAAGGTAGATCTTAAACCTCTTCCTTCCAACCTCATGTATGCTTTTCTTGGACCAAATGAAACATATCCTGTTATAATTAATGCATGTTTGGTGATATTGAGAAAGAAAAATTGTTGAGAGTTTTGAGAGAATATAGAAGAGTTTTGGGTTATGCAATTGATGATATAAAGGAATTAGTCCAACAGTTTGTATGCATAGGATTTTCCTTGAGCCAAATAGTAAACCTTCCATTGAACACCAAAGAAGATTGAATCCTACAATGAAGGATGTTGTGAAAAGGAAATCCTAAAATTACTAGTCTTTGGAATTATTTACCCTATTTACGACAGTGAGTGGGTTAGTCTGTGCATGTTGTACCAAAGAAAGGTGGGGTGACAGTTGTTAAAAATGAGAATAATGAATTGATACCCACTAGAATCATTACGAGTTGGAGAATGTGCATAGACTATAAGAAGTTGAAAAATGCTACAATAAAAGACCATTTTCCCCTTCCTTTTATGTATCAAATGTTAGAGAGATTAGCCAAGCATTCATTCTTTTGTTACTTAGATGGATATTACGGTTTCTTTCAAATTCCAATACATCCACGATGACCAAGAAAAACTACCTTTACATGTCCCTATGGCACCTTTGCCTATCGAAGGATGCCATTCGGATTGTGTAATGCACAGCACATTTCAAAGATGCATGATGGCCATTTTTCTGATTTTATTGAAGAAATTATGGAGGTCTTCATGGATGACTTTTCGATATATGGAACTAATTTTGATTCATGCTTGACTAATTTGTCTAAAATTTTGCAGAGGTGTGCTGATAATGATTTGGTGTTGAATTGGGAGAAATGCCACTTTATGGTCCAAGAGGGGATCGTTTTAGGGCATTTAATCTCAAAAAGGGGAATTGAAGTGGATAGAGCTAAAATAGAAATTATTGAAAAAATGCCCCTCAACCCTTTATCAAAGGAGTGCGGAGTTTTCTTGGACATCTTGGGTTTTACTTGATTTATTCAAGATTTTTCTAAACTTGCTAAACCCTTAACAAATCTTTTGAATCATGATGTTAAATTTGATTTTAATCAAGATTGTATGGTTTCTTTTGCAGGTTGAAGACGGCCTTAACAATGACTCCTATCATGCAACCCCAGTTGGAATTTGCCATTGAAATCATGTGTGATGCAAGCGAGTTTGCTGTTGGAGCTGTCCTTGGCCAGCGAAAAGATAGAAAACCTTATGCCATTTACTATGCAAGCCGAACCCTTGATGAAGCTCAAGTTAATTATGCCACAACTGAAAAGGAGTTCCTTGCGGTAGTATTTGCACTCAATAAATTTCGTTCTTATTTGGTCAACTCAAAGGTAATTGTTTTCACTGATCATGCAGCAATAAGGTACTTAATGAGCAAGAAAGAAGCTAAATCTAGGTTGATTAGATGGATTTTATTACTTCAAGAATTTGATTTGGAAATAAGAGATAAAAGGGTGTTGAAAATGTGGTGGTGATCACCTTTCTAGGATAAAAGCGAAAATAAAGATGATGAAATTGTGCCAATTGATGAATTTTTCATGAATGAGCAATTGTATGTGTTGAATTCTGCACTTCCATGGTTTCTTGATATTGTGAATTTCTTGTCTTGTGGTGTCTTGCCACTGATTTGTCTTAGCAAAAGAAAAGATTCTTGCATGATGTTAAATTTTATTCTTGGGAAGAACCTCTTTTGTTTAGAAGATGTAATGATGGAATAATTAGGAGATGTATACCAGAGGAAGAAATGCATGATGTTATTTACCATTGTCATTCCTCTGAATATGGTGGTCATTTTAGTGTCTCAAAAACTGTTAAAAAAGTCTTGACATCAGGTTTCTATTGGCCTAAAATGTTTAAACATGTGAGAGACTTTGTAAGCAAGTGTGATAGGTGCCAAAGGGTAGGCAACATTTCCAAGAGAGATGAGATGCCCCAATAGTCCATATTAGAAGTTGAATTATTTGATGTGTGGGGAATTGATTTCATGGGGCCATTTCCATCTTCTTATGGGAATAAATATATCTTGGTAGGGGTGGACTATGTATCTAAATGGGTAGAAGCTATTGCTACACCTACCAATGATGCAAAAGTTGTGGTGAAATTTCTGAAAAAAATTGTTTTGACCAGGTTTGGTGCCCCACGTGCCATAATCAGTGATGGTGGTAGCCATTTTTGCAACCACCAATTTGAAAAATTGATGAGAAAATATGGGCTAAAGCATAGGATTGCCACACCATATCACCCTCAAACAAATGGCCAAGTAGAAATCACAAATAGAGAAATCAAGCAAATCTTGGAGAAAACTGTCAATAAGTCCAGAAAAGATTGGTCCCTTAAATTAGATGACACTCTTTGGGCATATAGAACAGCATTTAAAACCCCCATAGGAACTACACCTTATAGGTTAGTTTTTGGGAAATCATGCCATTTGCCTGTAGAGTTAGAACATAAAGCTTATTGGGCCATAAGAGCAATCAATTTTGATTTACAAGCTGCTGGACACAAAAGACTTTTGCAACTTGATGAGTTAGAAGAATTGAGACTTGATGCTTATGAAAATGCTAGGATCTATAAAGAAAGAACAAAAAAATGGCATGATAAGCATATCAAGAAAAAGGACTTTAAAGAAGGAGATTTGGTTCTCTTATTCAATTCAAGGTTGAAATTTTTTCTAGGAAAATTAAAATCAAGGTGGTCAGGTCCATTCAAAATTGTGAAAGTTTTACCTCATGGTGCTGTGGAAATTTTTGGTGAAAAATCTGGTAATTTCAAGGTAAATGGACAAAGGTTGAGGCATTATTTAGCTGGTGAGCCAATTGAGAAAATAGCAACTTGCTATCTTTCTCATTCTCCATGAAATTTTGAGTGAGTATGGTCAAGCTAAAGACCTAAACTTAGCATTTTTGTACATAACTCATAATTTTCCATTAATTCTTTATTTCTTTTATATATTTGTTTTAAGCTTTTCTATACTCCTTACTCAGAATCTAACATTGTTCTAATTTCCTTGTGCAGATGGGATGCAATGCATTGCAAGCAAATGAGCAATAAAAATTTTATTTTTTAGCTTTAAATTTTAGGTTTTTAATTTGTTCACTTATAATTTTCATCTCTCTTTTGTTGAATATTTGCTGGTTCATATTGCTGGATTCATTGCCCTTTTGGTTAATTTTAAGAGAAAATTTTTCCAAATTTTAACATCTTGGTTCAACAAGAAAATTATTTGAATATGGGTGTGTGAATTGGTGCTTTGAAAAAATTATTTTGTGCGAGTATTTGATGAACACAACAAGTTGGACAATTAGAATTCATGTTATGAAGGTTTAATTATTTGAAATCTAATTTGTTTCAATTTTTTTAGGTGCTATGAAATTTGGTCAAATTAGGCGTGATTACATAACTGGGTTTGCTTGTGTCGCCGCTTGTGTTCACTGGGCACCCTTTTGGGATAAAAACTCCCTTCACCGGAATGGGCCAGCAGCAAACCCAAAGCCCTAAAAACCGTACCCCACCAGCCCAAGCCCGAAATTAAACCTAAAATCCAAACAAAACCCAAAAGCCTATACCCAAGCCCACAACCCAAACCTAAAGACCCTAACTCGATAGCCCATTACCTTCATCTTCCTCTCGACATCGCCCCCGACACAACCCTCCCTGCCGTAACCTTCATTTTTCCCGTCGCCTTCACCGGCCGCCATTCTTCCCATATTTCTCCTTTTCCGATCACGCCCCTCCATTTCACCATGTCCGACTCCCCATTATCCTTCGAAAACTCACCTCCCCACTCCTCACAGCCGCCACAACCCCAAACCATGCCACCCATGCACGCCGACCCATCGCCGGCCCATTCTGTTGATGCTTCGATCGCCACACTCAAGAAGAAAAAGGCGAAAAGCATTAAACCACACAAATCGACAGGCGACGTCAAGCGGAAACAACCCGAACCGGCCACAAAACAACCCCCAATCCCGCCTCCAATGCCGGATGCGCCTGCTGACCGACGTGGCATTCCGAAATCGGCAGTTAAGCGTCCCGGTACATCTAAAGGTAACCTTGCATTCCCTTCCTCTTCGCCTACTGCTATACATTGGATATTACCTACTGCCGAAATGAAGAAAAATAAGGCAAAAGTTGCAACCCGACAAATGGTTCAAACTCGGTATTTGGATGTGTCTACACTTAAAACCTTGAAGATTTATGATGACATGCAGTCTCTGTTAGATGCTTTAGGTTGGGTGCGATTTGCACATAAACAGGAACTGGTCTACCCGATTTTAGTGCAGGAATTTCTGGCCTCCCTGTCCACTAATGAGCATAAAATTGCTTTGGACAATGACTTGACGATCCATTTTAGATGCCTTGGACAAGATAGGGTGCTGTCTATGGATAATTTTCACCATATATTTGGCTTTCCACCTGATGGTCTGTTCAAAATACCTACTAACCAATGGGACTATAATGCGTGTGAATTTTGGAAGCGCATTGCCCCTTCAGCAGGTAACTTCAAACCGAGACACGATAAGGCCTCCAAAATTGAAAATCATGCCTTGAGATTGCTTGACGCCTAATTGCAAATACAATTTTAGGCAGAGGATCGATGTTGGCACAATGTCACAAGATGATCTATTCTTTTTGTGGTGTGCAAAAACCGACAAAAAGGCTTCCCCTGGTTATTATTTCTGCCGCCATGTGATTCGCCAGACCACTAGGGGTACTGGTAGTATTGTCTTTGGAGGCTTGGTCACACCTATTGCACATTATTTTGGGTTTAATCCTCAAATGTACAAGTGTCCTGCTCTTCCAACTGGTTTGTTATTTTTGGATGGACCTCATCTAGCCAACCAAAAATTTTGTATCAAAAATGAAGCTACCAAGCGATGAGATTCTGCACTAACAGACAAACCACCTGGTTCTCCCACTGCCATTAGTTCCTCCTCAGCATCTGAGCGACCATTTGTGCAGCCTTCCACACAACCTTCAAGACGAGCTCCACCAGCCGCTCAACCTGCTTCTGGACCATCCATAGCAACTCTTTTGACATTCATGGAGAATCTCAGTGATGAGATCTATTCTTTTCGGCAAATGACGGATGTCAATTTTCAGACACTGCGAGACTTAGCTGACATATATTTGGATCGAAGTGCTGAAATGCAAGATGAATTGAAAGTCATGCGAGCTAAGCTGGAGAAGATCGAAACAAACCAGGCACTGATTTTGAGCATCATCTCTCCACAGCAGCCCACACAAGCACCACCACCTCCACAAGATGGCAAGGGCAAAGGACTTCTCGTACCCGACTGACAAGCTTTTATTCTCCATTTACATTTCATGTCTTTAATTACTTAGTATTTTGAACTTATTTTGCTTGTGTTGTTTTACTTCAACCCTTTACTTATTCAGTTTTTTTTAGTTCCTCATAAAATACATTTTTTCTTTTATGTCTTTCGTACATTGCTCACTTGCTTTAATATGCTCCTTCAGAATTTACACTTGATAATTATATTTTCTGCGCTTAACTTCCCTATTCCAAATTTTTGAGATTAATCGATTTAATTAATGGATTCCATTGCACTGTTTCTTTTGCAATGAGTGCAGCAGCTGTCCAAATTTTATCTAATTAAAT
Organism: Hevea brasiliensis; assembly: GCF_030052815.1. Lineage (NCBI taxonomy): Eukaryota > Viridiplantae > Streptophyta > Magnoliopsida > Malpighiales > Euphorbiaceae > Hevea > Hevea brasiliensis. The sequence goes on along the minus strand of NC_079507.1, from coordinate 70,147,032 downwards.
TGGCTGCACTTCAATGAGGTAACAATTCTCATCTCAGCTTGTGTCACTGTCAACACAAGTTGTGCTCTCGCTTATGCAACATGGTAATAATTCTTTATGCACATATCAGCTACCCATTTTCTGCACATTTTTAACATTGAGGACAATGTTCATTCTAAGTATGGGGGAGAGGGTAAATTTTTTGCAAAAATTACTTTTTCCTTTTTCATTTAGCGACACACTCATACTTGTACATATTCACATACATACACTTGCATATAGCCTCATATACTTAGTTACGCATACTTAGTTGCATATAGATTGACTTGACATTTACACTCATGCATTTCAAATTTTTGGATTTTTAAACCAGTCTTTGGATTCCATAAGCCACTTATTCAAGCAATCCAACTTGCTTTTAGATGGTTAGTGGAATGAAAGTTCCAGCTGGGTACAAAGTCTTAAGCATTATTCTTTCTCTTACTTAATAGCTGAAAATTAATACATTCATCTAGGTATACAGATTCTGATTAATTATTTTGAGTTTTGAGTGTCTGGATAAGCCTTTAAGAAAGAAAATGGTCATTGTCGTCTCACCATTCCTAGAACAAGCATTTTAGATCTTTCAAAGCGAAATTTTTAACTTGCATTTGATAAGAATATGATTTAGGCATTCCTTCATATTTTAAACCTCACATTTAGCCTTAACCTACCTTAATTTCATTTCAACCTTTGCAAACCCCCTTGAACCTTAATTCCCTAATTTCTTTGGAACCCAAATCATTTACCTAGCCATTAAACCTAAACACTACCACCTATTTATGAGAATAATATTTTAGCAATTAAGTGCATAAAAAAAAATTTTTTTGAGGATTGAAACATCTTGAAAAGTGCTAGAGTAATTGTGAAAAGTTGAAAAGGTCACCAAAATATCCCAAAGGTAATTTTGGGTGTGACGTGAAATAGAGACACATACAAAAAAAAAAAAAAATATATATATATATATATATATATATATATTATAAAAGTAGTCCCTTTATTGTGTTAGCACTTAAAATTCATTGTGAATTTCTTTCCTCTTGATTTAAAAAAATAAAATAAAAAAAATAAAAAAAAAGAGAAAGAAAAAAAAATGGATGCACTTTGAGTTTCATGATTAATATTATTCTCATATTTTGTTTACCTTATTCCCTTTCTTTGTTAACCACAATCTTATCCTATTTGACCCCATTACAACCCTTAAAAAGACCTAATGATTCTTTGAAAAATGCTTGTTACATTAGTAGAGTTAGATCTTTTATGCTTGCATATGGGTTTGGCAATATAATCTTCCATAAATTACTCACCATCTATTTGAGACACATTGGCTATCTATTTCATTTAGATTTGTTTTGGCACAATTGACTCTTGTAGCTCATTGGTATTTGTTGCTTGGGTTGATTGGTTAATTCTTAGCTATTCTGTAATTGTTGAGAGTGCTTGCTTCATTCTTTGTGCTTTTGCTGGTGGGAACTTGGAATGTTGGTGGCTAGGGGTAAGTTGGTGGTTTGGATTAGTGAATTTTGTGTTTTCAAAGACTGATTCTATTCCCTTCCAAATGAGTTTTAATGAAATTTTGCTTGAGGACAAGCAAGAGTTTGAGTATGGGGGAATTTGATGCATGCATTTTAGATCATCATTTAGGAGTAATTTTTGCACATAATTTACCCTTGTTCATAGCTATTATTATAGATAATAGTATATATTTAGTCAATTTTATAATTTTCACACTTCTTAGTTTAATTTTTGGAATTTATTTGTTTTGTAGGTTAAATCTGGAGAAATTTGATGTATTTTGATCAGAGTAGCCATTTGGAGGAGATTAAAATCGAATTGCAAAAATTTTGAAGTTGAGTAAAAAAATGGCCGAGAGCGACACAACCTGCAGCACAACCGAATTAGCTTATGTCGCAGGTTGTGTCGATCGTCAGATATTCACGCCGAGAGCGACACAACCCGCGACACAACTGACTCGGCTTATGTCGTTTTTACTGGAAATTGTTGACGTGGCATTTCCGTTACTCCAGCTTTTTACCTCACTTTCTCTGGAACCTTCCCCCTTTTACCCATTCTAGGGCAGACCCTTAGCCTATATAAAGCCTCATTTTATCATTATCTATATATAGAGAGCAAGGGAGGCATTTTTGGCAAGATTAGAAAGAGAGAAGGGAGCACTTTCTGCATTTCTTTTTCCAGCAGCTGTAGATCACGTTTTCTGCACTTTTGTGCAGCAGAATCTGCTGCAAATTTGCTGGGTTTTTCTACCCCTTTTAGCTTACATTTCCATTATTTCTTCATTTCTTCATTTGGGTTTGTCTTTAAACAATGATTTGTGAGTAGTTGATTGAGATTCTAGAGATGGGTTTGTAAATATTGATTTGTATTGTGGTTTTGAACTGATTTAGCCATTTAAATGGGATTTGTTATATTTTGATTTATTGCTTGTGTGCTTATTGCCTTGCTTGATGAATGGGCCCTCATTAAGTTAAGTTTTAATCCTTAATAGATGGACTGAAAAGTGAATATTGGGGATGGATAATCTTGCAATAAACTTTATTTTCTTGGTGTTAGAAATAAGCTAAGAAGATTAAGGGGAATTTTCCAAAAATCAATTTTATGCATTAGTTGGATTTTTGTTAGATTTGAAATACCGTGAAAACAGGGTTTGATTTAATGAAAACCAATTTTGAGATGCTTGAAAAAGGTTTCAAAAATTTAAGAATTGATTTCCCTCAAAATTGCAATTCTCATGTGTTTGGCTAAATTAATGATAAACCACATGCAAACAATATTGAAAATCCAATCTCTAGAATCAATTTTAATTTTCATTGAATTTAGATTTAAATCCTCCAAATCTCATAAATAGCAATTTCAATTTAAATCCAATTTAAATTTAAATCCAATTTAAATCCAATCTCTAGAATCACTTTATTTTTATTTTTATTGAATTTAGATTTAATTCCTCTCAAATTTCATAAATAGAAATTCCACATTAATTTTTGGTAATCTAGTTTAATTAATTTTAGTTAATTGTTTGATTTAGTTTTAATTCCTCGAATACAAATTTTAATTCTAAATTTCATTTTACATCTTTAATTTTTGTCTTAATTTGAAATTTCATTTTACATCTTTAATTTTTATCATTCTAATTAGCTTATACTTTTATTTCCAATTTAAGCACAATTCCCTGTGGGATCGATATCATTTTTTTAAAACTATACTACTGTGACCCGTGCACTTGCGGACACAACACAGTTGCCAATTATTATTATTATTACTATTATTATTTTTTATTATTAATATTATTATTTTTAAGTTTAATTTTTTAAAAAACACTGAGGGGAATTAATTAAAATAAAATAAAATAATTGATAATGCATGCAATTAAAAAAAATTGGGGGAGGCGCTCAACCATGGCAGATAATAATATTGTTACATGAAAATTATATTTAAATTTCAACATTTTGTGTATGGTGAGGGAACATATTCTTGGGCCGTCGTAATTGAAATTTGTTTGTGTGGTCATTTCTTTAATTTTATTCTTCTTTCAGGATTTGGCATATTTCTTCTTTTTAATTATTTTCATTCATTAGCTAATTAATAACATTAATGAGCACAACAAGCAGTTTATTATTGCCTATTGGCCATTTGAAGACAAGTGATCGGTTGGTTTTGATGCATTTATTAATTAATTTTATATCAAAGTTTGATTTATTTATTTATTGATTCGTTTATATTGCACATGGGTCTTAGTTTTCCAAGATAACCGTAAAAATTATATATATAATTAAAAAATGAAGAAAAAAAGACCATAGATTTGCGATGACTCCAAGTCGTCCAATTATAAAGTTAAATTGCCCTGAAATTTCAGTTTCAGTTTGAACATACCATGCATGCATTATCGATGCTTCCACGAAATGAGAAAAGCAGATCTGATGAGAAGCTACTTTGGTTGGTATTGGTAACTTTGAATGGTCAAATCCCATATGGGTATTCAATATATGCATTTCCTTTATATTTTGTAGACCTTGAAATACCAAAAAGAACACTAAAATAATCTGTAAAACAAGTAACCAATTTTGATTTAATGATAATAGATCTTTTTTTGAAAAAAAAAATGAAGTTATAAATTTGAATATTATTGAAGCTAATTAATTAAAGTAAAATAAATAAAAAAAAAAAGGAAAAGAGGTGGATGGCTTAACAAAAAGATCAAGACGCTACTTTTGTAGTTTGAGATTTCCACGTACTTGAATGATATATTGATTTTTCAACTGTGACCTGTAGACTTTGGAGGAAAGGATAGTAAAACAGGTTTAGAAATCTTAATTTTAGGCGCCATGCAAACAATGGAAATGAAGAAAAGTGAGAATGCATGGAATTCAAAGTTTGCTAAACATTTTTTTATTCAATGGGTCAAATGCTTAATGAATGTTTCATGCTAAGTTTTTCCTGGTTTAATTATTAATAAAACGGTTTGTTTATAAAAAAAAAAAAGAGTCAGATGCTCAATATATCAAATAATAAAAAGGGGACTATACAGTAAGAGATAGTCCGTGTGTTCCAACTTGAATATATGCTATTGAATGAAGATAACACGTGGCTGATGACCCTTATTTGTCTTTGAGAAAAAGGACGTTAGGTTTATCAAAAATCTTATCAACTTGCTTGGTCAATTTTTGGTTCTTGTAGTGCAGTTTCCTATTAGAAATTGCAGTGCCAACTAGAACATACCCACTAGGGGTGAGCAGATTTCAGTTTAAACAAAAAAACTGAGCCAAATCGAGTCAATTCGATTCAATCGATTTAATTTTAAAATTTAATCGGTTCTGTTTGGTTTTATATTATAAAAATTTTGGTTATTTCCGTTTGGTTCGATTTTGAAGAGAAAAAATCTATTAAACCGAACCGAATAGTAATTTTATATATTTAAATCGAACCAAATCAAACCGTATCGACTTTTGAGAAAAAGGACGCTAGGTTTATCAAAAATCTTATCAACTTGATTGGTCAATTTTTGGTTCTTGCATGTAGTTTCCCATCAGAAATTGCAGTGCCAACTAGAACATACCCACAAGGGGTGATCAGATTTCGGTTTAAACCAAAAAATTGAACCGAATCGAGTCAATTCGTTTTAATCGGTTTGATTTTAAAATTTAATCGGTTCGGTTTGGTTTAATATTATAAAAATTTTGGTTATTTCGGTTTCGTTCAATTTTGAAGAGAAAAAATCAGTTAAACCGAACCGAATAATAATTTTATATATTCAAATCGAACCAAATTAAACCGTATCGACTTATGAATTGGTTTATTTTTATGGGAAATTTATGAATTATATTTAATTATATATATATAAATTATTTAATTCCATTCATTAATATTTATTAGGTTTAAACCAAAGTCAAAATTAGACCAAGTAACTTAAAAATTAAGTCTAAATTAAAAAATAATAAAATATAAAACTGATTAGTTTGAACCAAGTCTAACCGAATTGAAATAGAGTGGTTCAGTTCGATTCGATTTTTCATCCATTCCAGTTCGGTTTCTAAAATATATAATTCGGTTTTCATAATTTAATTCGATTCAGTTCGAACCGAATGCTCACCCCTAAATTACCCACTAGAGAAATAAAATGAAGAAGATTAATAATCCCCTGAAATCAATTTCCCCCAAACAAATACGACCATTTAAAATCCTTATATCATGAAGGCTTAAATTAAAAAAGGAAAAAATAAAAAATAAAAGCAATTCCATGAAAAATGAGCAAATTAAAACTGCCATTCTTTTGGCAGTTGTGATAGCCAGAGATATAATATGATATTTAACCAACTATGTATGCCAGCAACTTGCATATATATTATATACCAATTAATTAATTAACATAAATTATGCACAATCCTTTCCTTAATTAATCTAATCCGTTGGACTTCGCAAGATATTGACCGTCAAGTTTGATCATTATATTTGACCACAAATGAGAAGTTGCATTGGCAGGCAGCATATTCAACTAGTAATAAAAAAATATAAAAAATGCCAATGAGTTCTCTATATAAAGGGACGACGATATCCCAGCATTTACACAATCCAATTAAGAAGTTAACCTCTGTTATTAGTTGTGCAGCAGCAGAAGAGAATAGCATTAGTAGTGAAGGATGAAGAAAGCCTGTTTTGTGTTGGTTCTCTTCCTATCATCAATAGCGTTGATGATAGACAGGTGTTCATGTTTGGACCGTAGCCAATTCCCTCCTTCTTTTCTCTTTGGTACCGCAACTTCTTCTTATCAGGTTGGTATATGTAAGCTTCTCTTCTATATATTTATGCATTGTATTAAACAAATTTATACTATCACAGACCGGCAAGCAACATTCGCTTTGCTTTATGAGAAATCTTTTTTTTGCCTGAAAATTTGCTGTTAAGAGTAAAAAATCTGTTTGGTTTGCATCAAAGGCCTGCAGATTAATTTCTATATATTCCTGCAGATTAATTTTTAATTTCTATATATGTTTATTCCTGCAGATTGAAGGAGCATACTTGGAAGGCAACAAAGGCCTAAGCAATTGGGATGTATTTACTCACGTATCTGGTACAAATACTGCGGATGGAAGCAATGGGGATGTAGCTGATGATCACTATCATCTATTTTTGGTAATCAATAATTTTCTTGACTTAATTAAATAATCTATTTTTCTATTAATTAGAGTTCCGAAAGTTCCTATCAATAACAGGGATGAAAAGAGCAAAAAATTTTGACTTAATTTGATTATATTTGCAAACGTTTTCCACTAATTAGAATGAAGTTTCTACCAAAAACAAGATCCAACTTAGCCAAATTAAGGGATTAAAAAATCATTGGATACTAGTAATTTAATCATTTTAAAAAATGATATTAGTAATAAAAATAATTTTTAAATGTGCTAAGATGAATTTGACTAGTCTCAACAAGAGGCAGAAAAAAATAAAATATGGTGGTTCTTTTTTCTTTTTAAATATTGAAAAAATATATATATTTTTTTGGTAGAAGAAATATTGAAAATATTATAAATTATGCTTGTATTTTGACAGGACGACATAGAGTTGATGCATTCCCTTGGAGTAAATTCATATAGATTTTCGATTTCATGGGTCAGAATTCTTCCAAGTATGTTCCACAAAAATTTTCCTTTAAATATGAGTTTTTTATTTCATTTCTTTATGTTTTAATTAATTTTGATCTTAATAATAGAGGGTAGATTTGGAGAGATCAATTCTGAAGGAATTACATTTTACAATAAGCTTGTTGATGCTCTTTTGCTCAAAGGTAAATACATAGCCCTATTTTATGCTACTTTGACACTTAGATTTAAGTACTTTTGTATTATTATTATTCTTATGTATACCTCTTTAATTCTATAGGAATAGAACCAGTTGTTACCTTGCATCATTTTGATGTTCCTCAAGAACTAGAAGATCGATACGGCGCTTGGCTAAGTTCTCAAATACAGTAAGTTTCTCTATATTTGGTACCTTTTTTTTTTTTTATAAAAGTTAAAGAAAATTTTAGAAAAGTATGCTTTGGAGGTTTTAGTTATAGAAAATTATAAAATGCTACCATTGTTAATAATATGAGCAAGATTAATAAACATCTACTCTACCATCTTAATTTTGTTATAGGGATGATTTCGGCTACTTCGCAGATATCTGCTTCCAAGCTTTTGGAGACAGAGTCAAACATTGGATTACACTCAATGAAGCTAACATGGCAGCCCAATATGGCTACTACAGTGGAATATGGCCACCAAATCGATGCTCTTACCCTGTAGGCAAATGTAAAGCTGGGAACTCTGAGTTAGAGCCTTACATTGCTGCACATAATATGATATTAGCGCATGCCACAGCAACTGAAATTTACCGGAAGAAGTATCAGGTATTATATACATTATGACTTCAAATACTGAAAAGAGAATTCTTTCCCATACCATGTTTACTTAATAAAATTATTACTTGAAATAGGAAAAACAAGGAGGAAAAATTGGCATTGTATTACATATCTACTGGTATGAGCCATTGAGAGATATTCCAGCCGATCGTGTGGCTGCTCAACGAGCTTTAGGTTTCATTGCCGCATGGTAATAAATTGCTCTAATTAGTTAAAGTTTTATACTATAAAGTTGCTGCTTGCCCTCAGATGAATTAATAGGAGTGCAAATTCTTTCGTTGGTGTGTGTAGGTTTATGGATCCCATTATGTTTGGAGAGTATCCGCCAGAGATGCAACAGATTGTAGGTCTAAGGCTACCAACATTTTCAGTGGAGGATAAGAGGAAACTAGCAAACAAATTGGATTTCATTGGAATCAACCATTATAGCACCCTCTATGCAAAGGATTGTTTGTTGACACCATGCAATTATCATGATGATTTACTTAAAGATACCTTTACTTATGGAACTGGAGAGAAAGATGGAGTTCTTATAGGAGAGCCAGTAAGATATCCAAAGCTCACAATTTAAATAACAAATCAAATGATAATAACAGTACTTAACATTGCTTTTTGTTTTGTCCTCATATAGACAGCAATGCCTACCTTCTATGTTGTTCCAAATAGCATGGAGAAGACAATCATGTACTTCAAAGATAGATACAACAACACGCCCATGTACATCACAGAAAATGGTATATATATCAATAAAGCCCAATACTATTTTTTTTTTTAATTATTTGAAACTAACTTAAATACGTGTATAATTAGCAATTATCAAACAGAGATTAGTAATTCAGTCTCAGGACTTAAAAAATTATACACTACTTGCAGGATATGCACAGCCTAGCAGCAAAAACATTGAAGATATGCTCAATGACGTGAACAGGTTAGAGTACATGCAGGGTTACCTCACTTCTTTGGCTTCAGCAATTAGGTAAATTCACATTTTCTTGTCTATCAATGTTCTTGAAAATCATGGGTTCTGTTTTTAGTTGAAGTGGTAATCTTACAAAAGTTAATAAAAATTACAGGAATGGAGCAGATGTGAGAGGCTACTTCCATTGGTCTCTGATAGACAATTTTGAGTGGACTTATGGTTATACAATAAGCTTCGGATTGTATCATGTAGACCGCAGAACAATGCAAAGAACACCAAAGAGATCAGCCAAATGGTTCCAGCATTTCTTGAAAAATGAATCTGGTTTTTTTCTTGCCTAAGAAAAGCAACAGAACAATATTGTGCATTTGTAATCTAGATTGGTATAAAGCTAGATAGACAGTGTGCACAATATATTCATAGTTATTCATTGATTTAAGTTGTTCCTTCTGTGGCATTTGCAGTCCAGATTCTTGAAAAGTTAGATACAGACAGTGTACTTTCATATATTTATTGAAGTTGTCCCTCATTATTTGGAATTCACATAGCTATATCACAAGTACAAGAATATTCAAGCGTCTATTTTTTTCATGTTTTAGCTCCTAATAAGAAATTTAGCTATATTTTTTACTTGATATTACCTTTTTTTTTTAACCAAAAATAGAAATGCAGGAAATATCTTAATTATATTAATTAAATCAAAATACATTTGCTAATATAACTAGTTTTTTTTTTATATATATAAAATGGATTATTTGTAATAAAACTAAGAAAAACTTGGCATGGGTTTGGCAACTATTCCTAGGTCAATAGATCTACTAAAAACATACAAAATTAACGCTTGTTCTGCAGTCAATAGATCTCGCTTATATAATAGATTCGCTTTCATTGTTATTGGCTCCTCTACTTATCCTCTTAATCTGGCTAAGGCTTGTATGTCGAAAAAGAAAGAGAGAGGAGAAGATGGCTCCTCCACTCGTCCTCTTGATCTGATTAAGGCTTGTATACCAAACAAGAAAGAGAGAGGAGATGAGGGCAGAGAAAGTCGATTAATGACTCACAATGGCATTGCTCCTCCGAAGGCCACATGGCTCTTTTCAAATTCTATCACATTTTTCTTATTAAAAGAACTCATAATTATCACACATACACACAAATACACAATCTATAGTGGGTAGAATGAGTGAGAAATTTTAGGATATAATTACTGTATATATAACAATTTTATTATTCGTTATCTATATAATATTGACAGCAATTGCATCGAATAAATTCTTTATTCACATAAATGGCAAGGAAAAATTTCATTAACAAAGGGTAATGTTTGAGAGCTATGATAATATGATGTCAGGATGAGATGCATGCGTCTATATATATGCGTGCAACTTCCAATAACTTTCTTATTCCTCCAAAGGTTATAGAATTATATTATTTAAACAAAAAATTATCATAAGCATGGGATAGTGATGGAAGTATCCGAATTCAAAGAAATTGAAAGGAAAATAAAAGAGTACGTGCATTCAAAATAAATAATGTATATTCTTAAAAAAAATAATAAAAAAAAATAAAAAATTGTAACTACTAGCAACTTGTCATGTCATTGTTTTAAGTTTTAAAAAAGCAAACATATGTTTAATAATTTAATAATTAGGTAACCATATTACAATGCAGAAGATTGTTATAAAAGAACATTAACATATATGATAATTTTCTTTGGTTATAAGAATTTTTATTATTATTTATATGAAACATAAAAAGATAATATTTAGATGAAAAATATTCATCAAATCTAAAGCATAAAGAGGATTTCTTGATCATCATACTTCTTGAAACTTCAATATTGTGTGTACGGTGTGAGACCATAATGTTGTGCGGCCTTAATTGAACCATGTTTCATTTATGAGGCCATTTCTTTAATTGTATTCTTCTTTATTAGGAGACAAATGATTGGTCGTTTTTGATGCATTTATTAATTCCATGTCAAAATTTGATTTACTGTCATTAATTCCTTCTATTTTAATGAACAAAACGATGTGATTAAAAGGTAAAAATAAAATTGACTAGTTTCTTAATTGTGTAATGAAAATTTTAAAAAAAAAAAGGAAAAAGAAAAAAAAGAAATTTATTTTTAAATTAAAAAATTAAATTCGTCACTCTAGTTTGCAAGGAAGAATATTTTACATCTTGGAAATTGAAAAACAGAAGCTACTGAAATACATCAAATAATATAAGTTTCTACTATTAAATTACATGAAATTAATAAATGAGCATTCTCATAAATGAGCTAATATTAATAGCTTATAAAAAAAAAATAAAATAAATGAGCACTAACGTCAAAACATTTTTTGAAGGTAGTATGCATATAAATATCAATTATTTTAATTGAACGCATGACAAAAAATTAAAGAAAAAATGTTCTAAAATAGATTATTTGAAATCATATATTTAGACATAATCTGCAAGAAAACTTATTATTAGCGAAAGGTAATATTAGTGGTATATTTATTATTGACCCGTATGTAATTTATAGTTAATTAAAGTATATTTACTAATGGATTTAAATGCATCGCTAAAATATTATCGTTAAAAGAATGAGTTTAACTTGCCATCTGATGCCCGTTTCTTGTCGCCGCTGGGCCCAACCGGGTGGTTAGAGACTCGCCATGCTTCCTGGGCTGTAGTTGCCATCGGTCTAAAGCAGAAAGAGAGGGGAAAAGAGAGAGCGAGAGAGATCGAGAGATGGGGGGAGGAAGGTTTTTCTCTCTGCTCCTGATAGGCTAGTTTTTTTTTTTAATATATAAACTTATATATTACATTATTTTAACCCTTTTTACACCCAAAAACAAATAATACTATACTAGAACATCAATTTACAATATATGTATATCATTATATGAAATCAACTTCATGAAATTAAAGTACTATGCATTTTTAAATATAATAATATATTTATTATTGATATTATCAATAAATAGTAATAGTCATTTAACAAGGTCAATAAATTGTTATTTGAAAAATATGATAAATTTCAATTATAACTAGAAATAATATTTAAATTGTGCATAGATAAATACTCCCATAACCATTCAAACATTTAAAATAATATTGGGTTTCATTATAACTTAAATAAAATTTTATAATTAAAATATTCTTACCAAGACTAAGAAAAATGTTACTCGTTAATTCAAAAAAATATTTATAAAATAAATTAATAAAGAATGAAAATTTCAGGCTATTACAAAAATTATTTTCCTATTTTAGTTAATAATTATATTTTTATGCAGAAATCATTTACCGACTATATTTTTATATAGTCATAGAATTTCAAAGATAAATAATAAATATTATTATAAATACAAGTAAAGTTGATTGAAAAAATAAGTTATAGTATCAAAATTATGGATATATCTTTGTAAATTTTATTAGATTAACAGAAATGATAATATACATATACCTTATATTTATTTAATAAATTAATTTTTATGAAATTTTTATATTTTATATCATAAATTTATATAAAGCGATAATAATTTTTGTAAAAAAATTTTTGACAAAAAAATCATATTAATAGAAAAATAATTTTAACACCTTGCAAAAAATATGAAGATATTGCATTTTTGAAAATAATATAATAAAATATTATCTTTAATTAATAATAATGTTGTACATTTTTATTATTATTAAATTTAAATAATTCAATTCATTATTATTAATTTAAAATAATTTTTTATTATATTAATTACAAAAAAATATTATATTTATATATTATTGGAAATAATATTATTTTTCATTAATGTAATATATTTTTTGTAAAGTAATAAAGAAAATAAATATCACTTTACATAAATTTAAATGATAAAATATGAAAATTTTATAATGTTTAAACTATTTTTATGAATAAAGTAATTATTATATTCTAAACAAAATAATCGTAGAAATTATAATCAATTTATATATAAAAAGAATTAGATAAGGTATTTTAACTAGCTATACCATAAATTAATTAAAAAATTACTACCACAATAGTTGAAATTTATTCAATGAAATTAAATAAGAAAGAAATTTAAATAAAAAATTAATTTAATAATAATAATAATAATTAAAAATTAAAATTACATGTTAACCCATGCATAGCATGTGCATTCTGCTAGTTTGTTAATTATTCCTAGGTCAATAGACTACTCAAAATACCCACAATTAAGGGATGTTTTGTGGTCAATAGATCTCACATATATATCAGATTTGCTTCCTGTGACGCCCCTTACCCGTCTATTGTATAGTCGAGCAAGAAGTGCCACATTCGGTGCTGGAGCACCCTATCTTGTCTTGTCATGTCTATTGTAAATTTTAATGTCATTTAAATCAGGTAATTTATGTGTAGAATTTTTTTTTTTATATACCTTATTTCTGTGGAGACCCGGACAGATCCTCCTCTGTTTTATTAGCATCTGGCGGGTTCCACTATCACGTGTTAACATATACATATTCATTTCATACATTTCCATATCATATTCTCTTGTATCATATCATTTACAATTATTTATGGGATCTAAAAATGAAATATCATCTATTGCATTCATATAGAAATTCATAGATAATAAATTACAAGTTTTCATTTCAATCTCAAAGTTTAATTACAGGTCCAAAATAAAATACATCATGACTAAACATAATGAACCAAAATACTAGTCTATACATGGGTCCTACCAAAATACAAAAGACTAGTGAGGTGACTCTAGTCGGTGGCAAATCTGGTCGAAACTCTGTTCGAATACTACTGTGGCGGCTGCTGATCTTCAGTACCTACGCGATGGAAAACCAACGCGCTAAGCATAACGCTTAGTGGTGCATAATTTATAATATCAATAATTAAACAATTGAATTAATATCTGCAAATCATAATTTTTGGGTCTTTTACATTTTTATTTCTCTTTGGAAACAATTAACATTACTAGGATCTTTCCTGTTTACTTATTGTATATTCAGTATTAATTAATTATTATCAATGCCCAAGAAACCTATAACAAATTATAAAAGCTGGATACACGGGAGTATACGGGTTAGACGGCCATATGTCTACCTCAGATACATCCGTGCACGAGGCCACCGTCGGGCACGAGACATTGTCGAGCTTGTAAAGCCGTAAATAAAGTAAGCACAATAGCCATTAAGTAGGCATATAGCCTGTAGAACAATCATACCAGACATATATTGTCAGTTCATGATTTTCTCGGTAGGCAGTACTGCTATCTATAGTCCCTAATTGGTATACCAATTTATCCAAACTAAATAAATAAGTCTAGGTATACTATGGGCAATTAAACATTTTTAATTAATTTAGCACTATTCACTATTACTATTTTCTAGTACTGTTCATTAGTACCATTAATTTTATATTAATAGGACATTAGTCCCAATTTACATATTCATATCATTTTTAATATTTAATTTTCCTTATGAGTATTTTAATTATCATATATAGCATTTTTCCCATGAACCTTTCTTTAGGTTCATGTTGATGTGTTATCTTTATCTAGGAATTTGACTAGGTTAGGATGTCTATTTAGTCACACTTTCTTCATAACAATTGCTCCTCTATGTTTAAACTTGAATTTCAGTTTTGAATCACTGAATTTGGAGTTATAGAACTCAAGTTATGGTCAAAATACCATAACTGGTCCCTTTGCCTCTAAGCTGTCCAGAATTTACAATTCCTGATCAATAAACTTTGACCAGTCATTTGATCATTTTATGGTCATTTTTAGACTTAGATTCCTTCACAAGATATGTTCCTCTATGTCTTAGGGACTCCCAGGTACAATTTCATAATTTTTTCATGCTTGGTATAGTGAGTTATAGTCAGTGTATTAACTTGGACTCTCAGTCCTATAAGGGCAATAACCAACTTCAGGGCAGTATGTTTGACTCTCTTTTTAGGGTCTTTACTCTTAGAATTTGGCAAAGATGTCTAAATCAATGTTGTAGCCCTAAGTGTCATGTTTCCAGATCATATTGGACATCTCAAATGGAATTTCCTAGTGGGAGTTATGGCCAAATGAACACACAGGTATCAAATGGCATTCTGGGTTCAACTTAACATTTTCTAGATTTCAATTCCTATGTTTGGCTAATATTTTCCCTAGGATGCAATGGTTTCTAGAGCTTGGTCAAAACATAAAAATTGTTGTGCTATGTCTTATAAAACTTTTGGCACTAGTTTCACTCAATTTGCAGCTTTGGAGACCAAGTTATGGCATTTTTGCCAAAACTGGTCAAGCATAACAAAGGAACAGTATTTTGGACAATTTCCGGGTTGGCAGTTTTAGTGACTCAACTTGTGCTAACAATTTGAATTGGTTAAAGGAAAAACTGGGTTAAGTGGTCTTCATGAAAAGTGTAGCCCTATGTCTAAACTTTCCATGAGTAAAATTTTAGGTCATTTGGACCAGTATAGAGAGAGTTATGACCAAATGAACACGTACTGTTCATTTGGTCATTTTCTAGGTTGGCAGTTTCAGTGACCCAACTTGTGCTAACAATTTGAATTTGTTAAAGGCAAAACTGGGTTAAGTGGTCTTCATGAAAAGTGTAGCCCTATGTCTAAAATTTCCATGGGTAAAATTTTAGGTCATTTGGACCAGTATAGAGAGAGTTATGACCAAATGAACATGTACTGTTCATTTGGTCATTTTCTGGGTTGGGTGCAGGGAAATCCGAATTTGGGCAGTATTTAGGTCAAGTTTTGGACAGAATTTGAGCATGGTTTCTTCATGGAAAATGGGCTATTTTGGGTCTAGTTTCACCCCCAATTGGCCTCATACCAATTGGGGTCACACAATTTCATTTATGGCTTAAAATGTACACTGCCCTCAACAAACACAACCTGCAGAAAATTGACACTTCCAAAACTCAATCTCCTCCAACTTCCTTACTTCAATTTGCATGCAATACACTTCTATAAGCAATAATCTCATCCCAATTAGGTCAAATTTCAAGCATTTACACAAAATCTCCAAGTCATGTACACAAACCCTAATTTCCAAGTTTCAAACTCAATCAATTCAATCCCTTTTCACTTCTCATACATATAATCATATCAATCATCATCTCTAAACTCATTTACATTATTTGAACACAATAAAGCCCAACACATTTCATGGCTGCCAAAATTTGGGGACATCATGAGTTCATGAATTTCTTGTTAATTTCTTGAAATTTCCACTTATCTCAAGCCACTTTCAAGTATTAAAGAAGAAGGAAGGGAGAAAAGCACTAACCTCTTGTGACCCAACTTGGAAATTTTCCCAAAACTTCAATTTTCCTTCTTCCTATGGGTACCTAGAGCTTCCTTATGATGTAGGCTAAATTTTTAATGAAGGGGACTATGGGTTTTGGGGAGTGAAAGCTTGGGAAATCAAGCTTTAAGCTTGATAACAATAGTGGGGAGGGAGAGACTAAGGGAGACGGCAAGGAGGGAGAGAGAAGAGGAAGAAGAAGATGGTTGGTGGGGTTTTGTCTCTTGTGGGTATTTATATATATACATTTATGTGTACTTTATTGTTTTTAAATTTCATTAATCTATTTCCTTTCTTTTCTTCTTTCCTTTTCTTTTCTTTTCTTTTCTTCTTCTTTCTCTTCTCATTTTTCAATTTCAAATTCATAAAATTAATTTATGTTAATTATTCTATTTCCAAATTTTAATTTGACATTTAAATCAAAATTTACCTCTAGGGGTGAAATGACCAAAATGCCTTTCATGGTGCTCATCAGATTATTTTTATTTTTTTATACCAATTAATAAATTCTCTAAATTTTATTTTATTTCTCAAAAATTTTCCTATATTTTTTTAATATTTATTTCATTAATTTATGCCTCCTCACTATAGTTTAAGTGTAGTTCCAGACATCCCGATCGTCCGAGCAGGACATTAGTCGTCGAACAAGAAATGTACGGACTACCTACGGTGAGGGCGTTACACTTCCATTGTTGCTGGCTGCTATACTCATTCTCTTGATCTAGTTAAGGCTTGTATGCCCAACAAGAAAGAAAGAAGAGGAAAGGACAGAGAAAGTCGATAAACGATGTACAATGGCATTGTTCCACTAAAGGCCACATGGTTCTTTTCAAATCATATTTTTCTTATTAAAAGACTTCACAATTATCACATCGACACACACAATCCATAGTGGATTAGACAAATGTGAAATTTTGATATACAATTATTATACATGCAATGATTTTATTATGTATTATATATATAACAATAACAAAATAAGGAAATTAAGGAAGAAAAATTAGGAATGAGTTGAAAATAATTATTGAAAAGATATCAGGATGAGATGCATGCATTTATATATACAAAACAAATGTTATATATGTATGAGGCGGCTTGTTTACCACCGTTTTTTATGATCTCGTCATAAACTTAGGACTTGCTTATTCCTTCAAAGATTATATATAATTATATTATTTAAATAAAAAATTATCATAAGAATAAGATAGTGATGAGCGTATCCGAATTCAAAGAAATTGATAGGAATTATATAATAACTTGATCAACTGCCATTCGAAATAAAAAAAATAAAAAAGGTAACAACCAGCAACTTGTCATATTATTAATTCTTTTAATTTAATAATTAAGTGACTATATCACAATAATGCCGAAGATTATTGTAAAAGAACATTAACAAATAATAACTTTCTTTTTTTATAAGAATTTTTATTGTTATATATAAAATATAAAAATATAATATTTAAAATGAAAAATATTCATCAAATGCAAAGACATGAAAGCTGGAGGATTTCTTGAGCCCCATATGCCTTCAAATTTCAAGATAATTTTCACCGGTTATCTTGAAGACAATATTATCTCTAAACTTTAATTTATATTATCAAATCACCTTAATATTAATTTACGTTATAATAAAATCCTTTTAACTTATTATTTTCGATTTCCTAAATATCTCACTACCATGACATAAGTTAAAAGAAAGAAGAATGTTAATTACTATTTTATCCTCACCATCTTCAACCATCTCCCCATCTCCCTGTCTCTCTCACCGATTCCCTCTATCAATATCAATTACAGAGTCTTATCTTCCAAATGAAAAAAATAAAATAAAATAAAATATCAGGAGAAACTTTTTGCTGATGAGAAGGAAAAACTGCAACAAATCCACTTAAAGACCTAAAATAAACATAAATTCATTCTTCAATATGTTTATTTATTATCAATTTTAAATCAGAAAATATTAATATTATATAGAAATGTATAACGATATATAAAAAAAAGTGCAAGATCACATAAAAAATATAATTTCTTATTTATGGATACAATTTTAGTAACAAATAAACATATTTAATAAATATTAACGAGTGCAATATTGTACTTGTTAGAAAAGTCATTTAAATAATTATATTATTATATAATTAATAAAAATTATAAATTAAACTTTTATCAAACAATAATCAATATTTATTTATTTTTTTTATGAATCACATATTTTATTAATTTTAAATAGATGGAAAAAATTAACAAGAAAGGCACATATAACACCCAAGTTAGCATATTCAATCTGTACTTAATTTAGCACTTAAAATATTAAGTATAAAAAAAACAATATAAAGACTTAAAAATACAAAATAGGACGAAAAAATTCAAAGCTTTATTTTTTTTTAATTTCCCATTATCCTTTTTTATTTTCTTTGTATATATAAGATTTTTAGTGTATTTTAAATAAATATTAACTGTGTAATATTTAATTATTATTATTATTATTATTATTTTGTTCATTTTAAAAATATTTTTAACTTGAATTATTGATGCATGCATTTTAGATCATCATTTAGGAGTAATTTTTGCACATAATTTACCCTTGTTCATAGCTATTATTATAGATAATAGTATATATTTAGTCAATTTTATAATTTTCACACTTCTTAGTTTAATTTTTGGAATTTATTTGTTTTGTAGGTTAAATCTGGAGAAATTTGATGTATTTTGATCAGAGTAGCCTTTTGGAGGAGATTAAAATCGAATTGCAAAAATTTTGAAGTTGAGTAAAAAAATGGCCGAGAGCGACGCAACCTGCAGCACAACCGAATTAGCTTATGTCGCAGGTTGTGTCGATCGTCAGATATTCACGCCGAGAACGACACAACCCGCGACACAACTGACTCGGCTTATGTCGTTTTTACTGGAAATTGTTGACGTGGCATTTCCGTTACTCCAGCTTTTTACCTCACTTTCTCTGGAACCTTCCCCCTTTTACCCATTCTAGGGCAGACCCTTAGCCTATATAAAGCCTCATTTTATCATTATCTATATATAGAGAGCAAGGGAGGCATTTTTGGCAAGATTAGAAAGAGAGAAGGGAGCACTTTCTGCATTTCTTTTTCCAAAGAATTTGCAGATCACGTTTTACGCACTTTTGTGCAATCAGACCATTGCAATTTGCTGGGTTTTTCTACCCTTTAGCTTACATTTCCATTATTTCTTCATTTCTTCATTTGGGTTTGTCTTTAAACAATGATTTGTGAGTAGTTGATTGAGATTCTAGAGATGGGTTTGTAAATATTGATTTGTATTGTGGTTTTGAACTGATTTAGCCATTTAAATGGGATTTGTTATATTTTGATTTATTGCTTGTGTGCTTATTGCCTTGCTTGATGAATGGGCCCTCATTAAGTTAAGTTTTAATCCTTAATAGATGGACTGAAAAGTGAATATTGGGGATGGATAATCTTGCAATAAACTTTATTTTCTTGGTGTTAGAAATAAGCTAAGAAGATTAAGGGGAATTTTCCAAAAATCAATTTTATGCATTAGTTGGGTTTTTGTTAGATTTGAAATACCGTGAAAACAGGGTTTGATTTAATGAAAACCAATTTTGAGATGCTTGAAAAAGGTTTCAAAAATTTAAGAATTGATTTCCCTCAAAATTGCAATTCTCATGTGTTTGGCTAAATTAATGATAAACCACATGCAAACAATATTGAAAATCCAATCTCTAGAATCAATTTTAATTTTCATTGAATTTAGATTTAAATCCTCCAAATCTCATAAATAGCAATTTCAATTTAAATCCAATTTAAATTTAAATCCAATTTAAATCCAATCTCTAGAATCACTTTATTTTTATTTTTATTGAATTTAGATTTAATTCCTCTCAAATTTCATAAATAGAAATTCCACATTAATTTTTGGTAATCTAGTTTAATTAATTTTAGTTAATTGTTTGATTTAGTTTTAATTCCTCGAATACAAATTTTAATTCCAAATTTCATTTTACATCTTTAATTTTTGTCTTAATTTGAAATTTCATTTTACATCTTTAATTTTTGTCATTCTAATTAGCTTATACTTTTATTTCCAATTTAAGCACAATTCCCTGTGGGATCGATATCATTTTTTTAAAACTATACTACTGTGACCCGTGCACTTGCGGACACAACACAGTTGCCAAGTTTTTGGCGTCGTTGCCGGGGAATTGTTTGTTTTAAGTTGGATTTTAATTGTTTTAAGCTAATTAGAATTTTTATTTTCTTTTATTTTCACTATTGTTCCTTGTGTTTTTCAGGTACTTTTCTTGTTTATGAGACGATTGAAAAGCACAAGTGACACCGAATTGTTGTTCAATCCTGAAATTGAAAAATTCTGTCGAGCCAACAAAAAGGAATACAAAAAAAGAAAAGAAGCAGAAAAAGAAGAACAACAAATATTTGAGTAAGAGGAGACAATCGAAAATATGGAGAATCAAAATAGAGCTATTGGTGGAAACAATGGAGGAAATGAGCAAAACGGGCAAAATGCAGTTGCTAATCAAAATGATCCTCAAAGAAGAACCATGTTAGACTATGCTTTTCCTAGATGTACTGATGTGAGAGATAATAGACCTATCATTGGAGCTAATCAATTTGAGTTAAAAACTGGTCTCATTCAAATGGTTCAGAATTCACAATTTGGAGGTAGTCCACTTGAAAATCCTCATTCTCATTTAAAGAAATTTTTGATGATATGTGGTACACAAAGAAAACCTGGAGTTTCAGATGAAGTTATTTGGCTCACCTTATTTCCATTCTCTCTTCGGGATTCAGCATTGGAGTGGTATGACTCACTCCCACAAGCTATTATAGCTACTTGGGAGCAGCTATCTCAAGCTTTTCTATCTCAATTTTTCCCACCTGGGAAAACTACTCATTTGAGGAATTTGATGGTAGCTTTTAAACCAAGGGATGATGAAACTTTGTATGAATCTTGGATGAGATTTAAGGAGCTTGAAAGGCAATGTCCTCATCATGAAATACCGAAATGGATGATTGTTCAGAATTTCTACACCAGAGTTACTCCAGCCATAAGAAACACAATTGATTCACAAGCAGGAGGAGATTTCATGAGAATGACAAGTGAAGAATGCTATGATCTATTAGAGAAGATTGCTCATAATACCCATTTATGGGGAAATCCTAGAGCACTTGAGCCAAAGAAGGCTGGGATTTATGAACTTGACTCAGTTAGCTACATGAATGCAAGATTTGATCAGTTGACTCAGCTTCTTAGTGATTTTTGCACAAAGGCAACAAACGCAACTCCTACAACTATGCAACAAGTTGCCTTCACAGATGGAACCCAAAGTTGTGGAGTTGATTACTCTTCTTATGGTGATGATTATTTGCAAGAACAAGCTGCTTATGCAGGAGGTTATCAACAGAAACCTATGGGAAATGCTTATTCTAATGTGAACAACTCAACATGGAGACCACAAGCAACTTTTGCTCAACAAGGCCAAAGCTCAAATTATGCTCATAACCAGCAGTTTATGCAGCAAAATAGGCCTCAATTTCAGCCTCAATTTCAGCCCACAAGGCAGCCACCACCTGGATATCAAGCAAAAGCACAACAATCCCTTCCATCCCATGAACCGAAGCCATCCTTGGAGAACATGATGGAGAAATTTTTTGCTGAACAAAGCAAGATGAATAGCAAATTGGAGGAAGAAATGCAACACATGAGACAAACCATGGATCAATTACAAGTCCACAACCGCATGTTGGAGACTCAATTGGCGCAACAAGCAAGCTCATCAGGAAGCAATTCCTATGGGAAACTACCTAGCCAACCACAAAACCCTCATGAACAATGTAAGGTTGTAACCTTAAGAAGTGGTAAAAAAGTTGGTCAAGAGAGTGAAAACAAGAGAGAAGAAAAAGAGAGCACAAAAGAAGAAAATTCAATTGAGAGTAAGAAAAATGAAAAAGAAGAAGAAAGCAAAAGTGAGCAAGATGAAGGAGAGAAACCATACATCCCACCTGAACCTTACAAGCCCACCCTTCCCTACCCTCAAAGATTCATCAAGCATAAACTAGACAAACAATTTGGCAAATTCCTTGAAGTGCTAAAGAAGTTGTATATCAATGTGCCATTCACTGAGGCACTATCCCAAATGCCAAGTTATGCCAAGTTTTTGAAGGAGATTCTTTCCAACAAAAGAAGGCTAGAAGATTATGACACCATCAACTTGGGAGAGCAATGCAGTGCTATAATCCAGAAGAAGTTACCTCCCAAACTCAAAGATCCGGGTGTGTTTTCCATTCCTTGTCATATTGGTGATAATTGTGTGGCAAATGCTTTATGTGACCTTGGAGCTAGCGTCAGCCTAATGCCTCTTTCAATATATGAGAAGTTGAATATGGGAGAGTTGAAGCCCACAAACATGTATCTTTCATTGGCTGACCGTTCAATTAAGTATCCAGAAGGCATTCTAGAAAATGTGCCTATCAAGGTTGGAAAATTCTACATTCCGGTGGACTTTGTCATTTTAGATATGGAAGAAGACACAAAAGTTCCTATCTTATTGGGAAGACCCTTTTTGGCAACAGCTGGTGCATTAATTGATGTAAAGGGTGAGAAATTGACACTTAGAGTGGGAGATGATCAAATGATATTCAACATCAATCCTGCCATGAAAAGAAAACATGAAGAAGTTGAGTCTTGTTTGCGGGTAGACATTATTGAAGAGATTCTTCAAGAGCATTTCAGAAAAAGCTATCCACAAGACCCACTTGAAAATTGCTTAGTCCATGGTGGGAGCATTAATGATGATAATCATAACATGGCTACTTTTGCACAATATTTGGAAAGCTCTCCACCACATCCTGAAGCCACAATTTTTCAACTTGAAGGAGTGCAAAATTTGGAGATCAAACCACCATCATTAAAGGTAGAGGATGCCCCAAAGGTAGATCTTAAACCTCTTCCTTCCAACCTCAGGTATGCTTTTCTTGGACCAAATGAAACATATCCTGTTATAATTAATGCATGTTTGACTGATATTGAGAAAGAAAAATTGTTGAGAGTTTTGAGAGAATATAGAAGAGTTTTGGGTTATGCAATTGATGATATAAAGGGAATTAGTCCAACAGTTTGTATGCATAGGATTTTCCTTGAGCCAAATAGTAAACCTTCCATTGAACACCAAAGAAGATTGAATCCTACAATGAAGGATGTTGTGAAAAAGGAAATCCTAAAATTACTAGCTGCTGGAATTATTTACCCTATTTCTGACAGTGAGTGGGTTAGTCCTGTGCATGTTGTACCAAAGAAAGGTGGGGTGACAGTTGTTAAAAATGAGAATAATGAATTGATACCCACTAGAACTGTTACAGGTTGGAGAATGTGCATAGACTATAGGAAGTTGAACAATGCTACAAGAAAAGACCATTTTCCCCTTCCTTTTATGGATCAAATGTTAGAGAGATTAGCCAAGCATTCATTCTTTTGTTACTTAGATGGATATTCTGGTTTCTTTCAAATTCCAATACATCCTGATGACCAAGAAAAAACTACCTTTACATGTCCCTATGGCACCTTTGCCTATCGAAGGATGCCATTCGGATTGTGTAATGCACCTGGCACATTTCAAAGATGCATGATGGCCATTTTTTCTGATTTTATTGAAGAAATTATGGAGGTCTTCATGGATGACTTTTCAGTATATGGCACTAATTTTGATTCATGCTTGACTAATTTGTCTAAAATTTTGCAGAGGTGTGCTGATAATGATTTGGTGTTGAATTGGGAGAAATGCCACTTTATGGTCCAAGAGGGGATCGTTTTAGGGCATTTAATCTCAAAAAGGGGAATTGAAGTGGATAGAGCTAAAATAGAAATTATTGAAAAAATGCCCCCTCCAACCACTGTCAAAGGAGTGCGGAGTTTTCTTGGACATGCCGGGTTTTACCGGCGATTTATTCAAGATTTTTCTAAACTTGCTAAACCCTTAACAAATCTTTTGAATCATGATGTTAAATTTGATTTTAATCAAGATTGTATGGTTTCTTTTTGCAGGTTGAAGACGGCCTTAACAACAGCTCCTATCATGCAACCCCCAGATTGGAATTTGCCATTCGAAATCATGTGTGATGCAAGCGAGTTTCTTTGTTGGAGCCCTTGGCCAATAAAAGATAGAAAACCTTATGCCATTTACTATGCAAGCCGAACCCTTGATGAAGCTCAAGTTAATTATGCCACAACTGAAAAGGAGTTCCTTGCGGTAGTATTTGCACTCAATAAATTTCGTTCTTATTTGGTCAACTCAAAGGTAATTGTTTTCACTGATCATGCAGCAATAAGGTACTTAATGAGCAAGAAAGAAGCTAAATCTAGGTTGATTAGATGGATTTTATTACTTCAAGAATTTGATTTGGAAATAAGAGATAAAAAGGGTGTTGAAAATGTGGTGGCTGATCACCTTTCTAGGATAAAAACTGAAAATAAAGATGATGAAATTGTGCCAATTGATGAATTTTTCATGAATGAGCAGTTGTATGTGTTGAATTCTGCACTTCCATGGTTTGCTGATATTGTGAATTTCTTGTCTTGTGGTGTCTTGCCACCTGATTTGTCTTGGCAGCAAAAGAAAAGATTCTTGCATGATGTTAAATTTTATTCTTGGGAAGAACCTCTTTTGTTTAGAAGATGTAATGATGGAATAATTAGGAGATGTATACCAGAGGAAGAAATGCATGATGTTATTTACCATTGTCATTCCTCTGAATATGGTGGTCATTTTAGTGTCTCAAAAACTGTTAAAAAAGTCTTGACATCAGGTTTCTATTGGCCTAAAATGTTTAAACATGTGAGAGACTTTGTAAGCAAGTGTGATAGGTGCCAAAGGGTAGGCAACATTTCCAAGAGAGATGAGATGCCCCAACAGTCCATATTAGAAGTTGAATTATTTGATGTGTGGGGAATTGATTTCATGGGGCCATTTCCATCTTCTTATGGGAATAAATATATCTTGGTAGGGGTGGACTATGTATCTAAATGGGTAGAAGCTATTGCTACACCTACCAATGATGCAAAAGTTGTGGTGAAATTTCTGAAAAAAATTATTTTGACCAGGTTTGGTGCCCCACGTGCCATAATCAGTGATGGTGGTAGCCATTTTTGCAACCACCAATTTGAAAAATTGATGAAATATGGGCTAAAGCATAGGATTGCCACACCATATCACCCTCAAACAAATGGCCAAGTAGAAATCACAAATAGAGAAATCAAGCAAATCTTGGAGAAATCACAATAAGTCCGTAAAAGATTGGTCCCTTAAATTAGATGACACTCTTTGGGCATATAGAACAGCATTTAAAACCCCCATAGGAACTACACCTTATAGGTTAGTTTTTGGGAAATCATGCCATTTGCCTGTAGAGTTAGAACATAAAGCTTATTGGGCCATAAGAGCAATCAATTTTGATTTACAAGCTGCTGGACACAAAAGACTTTTGCAACTTGATGAGTTAGAAGAATTGAGACTTGATGCTTATGAAAATGCTAGGATCTATAAAGAAAGAACTAAAAAATGGCATGATAAGCATATCAAGAAAAAGGACTTTAAAGAAGGAGATTTGGTTCTCTTATTCAATTCAAGGTTGAAATTTTTTCCAGGAAAATTAAAATCAAGGTGGTCCGGTCCATTCAAAATTGTGAAAGTTTTACCTCATGGTGCTGTGGAAATTTTTGGTGAAAAATCTGGTAATTTCAAGGTAAATGGACAAAGGTTGAGGCATTATTTAGCTGGTGAGCCAATTGAGAAAATAGCAACTTGCTATCTTTCTCATTCTCCATGAAATTTTGAGTGAGTATGGTCAAGCTAAAGACCTAAACTTAGCATTTTTGTACATAACTCATAATTTTCCATTAATTCTTTATTTCTTTTATATATTTGTTTTAAGCTTTTCTATACTCCTTACTCAGAATCTAACATTGTTCTAATTTCCTTGTGCAGATGGGATGCAATGCATTGCAAGCAAATGAGCAATAAAAATTTTATTTTTTAGCTTTAAATTTTAGGTTTTTAATTTGTTCACTTATAATTTTCATCTCTCTTTTGTTGAATATTTGCTGGTTCATATTGCTGGATTCATTGCCCTTTTGGTTAATTTTAAGAGAAAATTTTTCCAAATTTTAACATCTTGGTTCAACAAGAAAATTATTTGAATATGGGTGTGTGAATTGGTGCTTTGAAAAAATTATTTTGTGCGAGTATTTGATGAACACAACAAGTTGGACAATTAGAATTCATGTTATGAAGGTTTAATTATTTGAAATCTAATTTGTTTCAATTTTTTTAGGTGCTATGAAATTTGGTCAAATTGGGCAGCAGATTACATAACCGGGTTTTGCTTGTGTCGCCGCTTGTGTTCGCTGGGCACCCTTTTGGGATAAAAACTCCCTTCACCGGAATGGGCCAGCAGCAAACCCAAAGCCCTAAAAACCGTACCCCACCAGCCCAAGCCCGAAATTAAACCTAAAATCCAAACAAAACCCAAAAGCCTATACCCAAGCCCACAACCCAAACCTAAAGACCCTAACTCGATAGCCCATTACCTTCATCTTCCTCTCGACATCGCCCCCGACACAACCCTCCCTGCCGTAACCTTCATTTTTCCCGTCGCCTTCACCGGCCGCCATTCTTCCCATATTTCTCCTTTTCCGATCACGCCCCTCCATTTCACCATGTCCGACTCCCCATTATCCTTCGAAAACTCACCTCCCCACTCCTCACAGCCGCCACAACCCCAAACCATGCCACCCATGCACGCCGACCCATCGCCGGCCCATTCTGTTGATGCTCCGATCGCCACACTCAAGAAGAAAAAGGCGAAAAGCATTAAACCACACAAATCGACAGGCGGCGTCAAGCGGAAACAACCCGAACCGGCCACAAAACAACCCCCAATCCCGCCTCCAATGCCGGACGCGCCTGCTGACCGACGTGGCATTCCGAAATCGGCAGTTAAGCGTCCCGGTACATCTAAAGGTAACCTTGCATTCCCTTCCTCTTCGCCTACTGCTATACATTGGATATTACCTACTGCCGAAATGAAGAAAAATAAGGCAAAAGTTGCAACCCGACAAATGGTTCAAACTCGGTATTTGGATGTGTCTACACTTAAAACCTTGAAGATTTATGATGACATGCAGTCTCTGTTAGATGCTTTAGGTTGGGTGCGATTTGCACATAAACAGGAACTGGTCTACCCGATTTTAGTGCAGGAATTTCTGGCCTCCCTGTCCACTAATGAGCATAAAATTGCTTTGGACAATGACTTGACGATCCATTTTAGATGCCTTGGACAAGATAGGGTGCTGTCTATGGATAATTTTCACCATATATTTGGCTTTCCACCTGATGGTCTGTTCAAAATACCTACTAACCAATGGGACTATAATGCGTGTGAATTTTGGAAGCGCATTGCCCCTTCAGCAGGTAACTTCAAACCAGGACACAGTAAGGCCTCCAAAATTGAAAATCATGCCTTGAGATTGCTTCAGCGCCTAATTGCAAATACAATTTTAGGCAGAGGATCCAGTGTTGGCACAATGTCACAGTATGATCTATTCTTTTTGTGGTGTGCAAAAACCGACAAAAAGGCTTCCCCTGGTTATTATTTCTGCCGCCATGTGATTCGCCAGACCACTAGGGGTACTGGTAGTATTGTCTTTGGAGGCTTGGTCACACCTATTGCACATTATTTTGGGTTTAATCCTCAAATGTACAGGTGTCCTGCTCTTCCAACTGGTTTGTTATTTTTGGATGGACCTCATCTAGCCAACCAAAAATTTTGTATCAAAAATGAAGCTACCAAGCAGTATGAGATTCCTGCACTAACAGACAAACCACCTGGTTCTCCCACTGCCATTAGTTCCTCCTCAGCATCTGAGCGACCATTTGTGCAGCCTTCCACACAACCTTCAAGACGAGCTCCACCAGCCGCTCAACCTGCTTCTGGACCATCCATAGCAACTCTTTTGACATTCATGGAGAATCTCAGTGATGAGATCTATTCTTTTCGGCAAATGACGGATGTCAATTTTCAGACACTGCGAGACTTAGCTGACATATATTTGGATCGAAGTGCTGAAATGCAAGATGAATTGAAAGTCATGCGAGCTAAGCTGGAGAAGATCGAAACAAACCAGGCACTGATTTTGAGCATCATCTCTCCACAGCAGCCCACACAAGCACCACCACCTCCACAAGATGGCAAGGGCAAAGGACTTCTCGTACCCGACTGACAAGCTTTTATTCTCCATTTACATTTCATGTCTTTAATTACTTAGTATTTTGAACTTATTTTGCTTGTGTTGTTTTACTTCAACCCTTTACTTATTCAGTTTTTTTTAGTTCCTCATAAAATACATTTTTTCTTTTATGTCTTTCGTACATTGCTCACTTGCTTTAATATGCTCCTTCGATTTACACTTGATAATTATATTTTCTCGCTTTAACTTCCCTATTCCAAATTTTTGAGATTAATCGATTTAATTAATGGATTCCATTGCACTGTTTCTTTTGCAATGAGTGCAAAGAATTATCCAAATTTTATCTAATTAAATTGGCTGCACTTCAATGAGGTAACAATTCTCATCTCACTTGTGTCCATCACAACACAAGTTGTGCTCTCGCTTATGCAACATGGTAATAATTCTTTATGCACATATCAGCTACCCATTTTTTTGCACACTTCTAACATTGAGGACAATGTTCATTCTAAGTATGGGGGAGAGGGTAAATTTTTTGCAAAAATTACTTTTTCCTTTTTCATTTAGCGACACACTCATACTTGTACATATTCACATACATACACTTGCATATAGCCCCATATACTTAGTTACGCATACTTAGTTGCATATAGGTTAATTTGACATTTACACTCATGCATTTCAAAGTTTTGGATTTTTAAACTATCTTTGGATTCCATAAGCCACTTATTCAAGCAATCCAACTTGCTTTTAGATGGTTAGTGGAATGAAAGTTCCAATTGGTACAAAGTCTTAAGCATTATTCTTTCTCTTACTTAATAGCTGAAAATTAATACATTCATCTAGGTATACAGATTCTGATTAATTATTTTGAGTTTTGAGTGTCTGGATAAGCCTTTAAGAAAGAAAATGGTCATTGTCGTCTCACCATTCCTAGAACAAGCATTTTAGATCTTTCAAAGCGAAATTTTTAACTTGCATTTGATAAGAATATGATTTAGGCATTCCTTCATATTTTAAACCTCACATTTAGCCTTAACCTACCTTAATTTCATTTCAACCTTTGCAAACCCCCTTGAACCTTAATTCCCTAATTTCTTTGGAACCCAAATCATTTACCTAGCCATTAAACCTAAACACTACCACCTATTTATGAGAATAATATTTTAGCAATTAAGTGCATAAAAAAAAATTTTTTTGAGGATTGAAACATCTTGAAAAGTGCTAGAGTAATTGTGAAAAGTTGAAAAGGTCACCAAAATATCCCAAAGGTAATTTTGGGTGTGACGTGAAATAGGGACACATACAAAAAAAAAAAAAAAAAATATATATATATATATATATTATAAAAGTAGTCCCTTTATTGTGTTAGCACTTAAAATTCATTGTGAATTTCTTTCCTCTTGATTTAAAAAAATAAAATAAAAAAAATAAAAAAAAAGAGAAAGAAAAAAAAATGGATGCACTTTGAGTTTCATGATTAATATTATTCTCATATTTTGTTTACCTTATTCCCTTTCTTTGTTAACCACAATCTTATCCTATTTGACCCCATTACAACCCTTAAAAAGACCTAATGATTCTTTGAAAAATGCTTGTTACATTAGTAGAGTTAGATCTTTTATGCTTGCATATGGGTTTGGCAATATAATCTTCCATAAATTACTCACCATCTATTTGAGACACATTGGCTATCTATTTCATTTAGATTTGTTTTGGCACAATTGACTCTTGTAGCTCATTGGTATTTGTTGCTTGGGTTGATTGGTTAATTCTTAGCTATTCTGTAATTGTTGAGAGTGCTTGCTTCATTCTTTGTGCTTTTCTTTGGTGGGAACTTGGAATGTTGGTGGCTAGAGGTAAGTTGGTGGTTTGGATTAGTGAATTTTGTGTTTTCAAAGACTGATTCTATTCCCTTCCAAATGAGTTTTAATGAAATTTTGCTTGAGGACAAGCAAGAGTTTGAGTATGGGGGAATTTGATGCATGCATTTTAGATCATCATTTAGGAGTAATTTTTGCACATAATTTACCCTTGTTCATAGCTATTATTATAGATAATAGTATATATTTAGTCAATTTTATAATTTTCACACTTCTTAGTTTAATTTTTGGAATTTATTTGTTTTGTAGGTTAAATCTGGAGAAATTTGATGTATTTTGATCAGAGTAGCCATTTGGAGGAGATTAAAATCGAATTGCAAAAATTTTGAAGTTGAGTAAAAAAATGGCCGAGAGCGACACAACCTGCAGCACAACCGAATTAGCTTATGTCGCAGGTTGTGTCGATCGTCAGATATTCACGCCGAGAGCGACACAACCCGCGACACAACTGACTCGGCTTATGTCGTTTTTACTGGAAATTGTTGACGTGGCATTTCCGTTACTCCAGCTTTTTACCTCACTTTCTCTGGAACCTTCCCCCTTTTACCCATTCTAGGGCAGACCCTTAGCCTATATAAAGCCTCATTTTATCATTATCTATATATAGAGAGCAAGGGAGGCATTTTTGGCAAGATTAGAAAGAGAGAAGGGAGCACTTTCTGCATTTCTTTTTCCAGCAGCTGCAGATCACGTTTTCTGCACTTTTGTGCAGCAGAATCTGCTGCAAATTTGCTGGGTTTTTCTACCCCTTTTAGCTTACATTTCCATTATTTCTTCATTTCTTCATTTGGGTTTGTCTTTAAACAATGATTTGTGAGTAGTTGATTGAGATTCTAGAGATGGGTTTGTAAATATTGATTTGTATTGTGGTTTTGAACTGATTTAGCCATTTAAATGGGATTTGTTATATTTTGATTTATTGCTTGTGTGCTTATTGCCTTGCTTGATGAATGGGCCCTCATTAAGTTAAGTTTTAATCCTTAATAGATGGACTGAAAAGTGAATATTGAGGATGGATAATCTTGCAATAAACTTTATTTTCTTGGTGTTAGAAATAAGCTAAGAAGATTAAGGGGAATTTTCCAAAAATCAATTTTATGCATTAGTTGGATTTTTGTTAGATTTGAAATACCGTGAAAACAGGGTTTGATTTAATGAAAACCAATTTTGAGATGCTTGAAAAAGGTTTCAAAAATTTAAGAATTGATTTCCCTCAAAATTGCAATTCTCATGTGTTTGGCTAAATTAATGATAAACCACATGCAAACAATATTGAAAATCCAATCTCTAGAATCAATTTTAATTTTCATTGAATTTAGATTTAAATCCTCCAAATCTCATAAATAGCAATTTCAATTTAAATCCAATTTAAATTTAAATCCAATTTAAATCCAATCTCTAGAATCACTTTATTTTTATTTTTATTGAATTTAGATTTAATTCCTCTCAAATTTCATAAATAGAAATTCCACATTAATTTTTGGTAATCTAGTTTAATTAATTTTAGTTAATTGTTTGATTTAGTTTTAATTCCTCGAATACAAATTTTAATTCTAAATTTCATTTTACATCTTTAATTTTTGTCTTAATTTGAAATTTCATTTTACATCTTTAATTTTTATCATTCTAATTAGCTTATACTTTTATTTCCAATTTAAGCACAATTCCCTGTGGGATCGATATCATTTTTTTAAAACTATACTACTGTGACCCGTGCACTTGCGGACACAACACAGTTGCCAATTATTATTATTATTACTATTATTATTTTTTATTATTAATATTATTATTTTTAAGTTTAATTTTTTAAAAAACACTGAGGGGAATTAATTAAAATAAAATAAAATAATTGATAATGCATGCAATTAAAAAAAATTGGGGGAGGCGCTCAACCATGGCAGATAATAATATTGTTACATGAAAATTATATTTAAATTTCAACATTTTGTGTATGGTGAGGGAACATATTCTTGGGCCGTCGTAATTGAAATTTGTTTGTGTGGTCATTTCTTTAATTTTATTCTTCTTTCAGGATTTGGCATATTTCTTCTTTTTAATTATTTTCATTCATTAGCTAATTAATAACATTAATGAGCACAACAAGCAGTTTATTATTGCCTATTGGCCATTTGAAGACAAGTGATCGGTTGGTTTTGATGCATTTATTAATTAATTTTATATCAAAGTTTGATTTATTTATTTATTGATTCGTTTATATTGCACATGGGTCTTAGTTTTCCAAGATAACCGTAAAAATTATATATATAATTAAAAAATGAAGAAAAAAAGACCATAGATTTGCGATGACTCCAAGTCGTCCAATTATAAAGTTAAATTGCCCTGAAATTTCAGTTTCAGTTTGAACATACCATGCATGCATTATCGATGCTTCCACGAAATGAGAAAAGCAGATCTGATGAGAAGCTACTTTGGTTGGTATTGGTAACTTTGAATGGTCAAATCCCATATGGGTATTCAATATATGCATTTCCTTTATATTTTGTAGACCTTGAAATACCAAAAAGAACACTAAAATAATCTGTAAAACAAGTAACCAATTTTTATTTAATTATAATAGATCTTTTTTTTAAATAATTTATGTTGTTATAAATTTGAATATTATTGAAGCTAATTAATTAAAGTAAAATAAATAAAAAAAAAAAGGAAAAGAGGTGGATGGCTTAACAAAAAGATCAAGACGCTACTTTTGTAGTTTGAGATTTCCACGTACTTGAATGATATATTGATTTTTCAACTGTGACCTGTAGACTTTGGAGGAAAGGATAGTAAAACAGGTTTAGAAATCTTAATTTTAGGCGCCATGCAAACAATGGAAATGAAGAAAAGTGAGAATGCATGGAATTCAAAGTTTGCTAAACATTTTTTTATTCAATGGGTCAAATGCTTAATGAATGTTTCATGCTAAGTTTTTCCTGGTTTAATTATTAATAAAACGGTTTGTTTATAAAAAAAAAAAAGAGTCAGATGCTCAATATATCAAATAATAAAAAGGGGACTATACAGTAAGAGATAGTCCGTGTGTTCCAACTTGAATATATGCTATTGAATGAAGATAACACGTGGCTGATGACCCTTATTTGTCTTTGAGAAAAAGGACGTTAGGTTTATCAAAAATCTTATCAACTTGCTTGGTCAATTTTTGGTTCTTGTAGTGCAGTTTCCTATTAGAAATTGCAGTGCCAACTAGAACATACCCACTAGGGGTGAGCAGATTTCAGTTTAAACAAAAAAACTGAGCCAAATCGAGTCAATTCGATTCAATCGATTTAATTTTAAAATTTAATCGGTTCTGTTTGGTTTTATATTATAAAAATTTTGGTTATTTCCGTTTGGTTCGA
This sequence comes from Hevea brasiliensis, assembly GCF_030052815.1. Taxonomy (NCBI): domain Eukaryota; kingdom Viridiplantae; phylum Streptophyta; class Magnoliopsida; order Malpighiales; family Euphorbiaceae; genus Hevea; species Hevea brasiliensis. The sequence goes on along the minus strand of NC_079507.1, from coordinate 70,113,391 downwards.
TTTTGAAGAGAAAAAATCTATTAAACCGAACCGAATAGTAATTTTATATATTTAAATCGAACCAAATCAAACCGTATCGACTTTTGAGAAAAAGGACGCTAGGTTTATCAAAAATCTTATCAACTTGATTGGTCAATTTTTGGTTCTTGCATGTAGTTTCCCATCAGAAATTGCAGTGCCAACTAGAACATACCCACAAGGGGTGATCAGATTTCGGTTTAAACCAAAAAATTGAACCGAATCGAGTCAATTCGTTTTAATCGGTTTGATTTTAAAATTTAATCGGTTCGGTTTGGTTTAATATTATAAAAATTTTGGTTATTTCGGTTTCGTTCAATTTTGAAGAGAAAAAATCAGTTAAACCGAACCGAATAATAATTTTATATATTCAAATCGAACCAAATTAAACCGTATCGACTTATGAATTGGTTTATTTTTATGGGAAATTTATGAATTATATTTAATTATATATATATAAATTATTTAATTCCATTCATTAATATTTATTAGGTTTAAACCAAAGTCAAAATTAGACCAAGTAACTTAAAAATTAAGTCTAAATTAAAAAATAATAAAATATAAAACTGATTAGTTTGAACCAAGTCTAACCGAATTGAAATAGAGTGGTTCAGTTCGATTCGATTTTTCATCCATTCCAGTTCGGTTTCTAAAATATATAATTCGGTTTTCATAATTTAATTCGATTCAGTTCGAACCGAATGCTCACCCCTAAATTACCCACTAGAGAAATAAAATGAAGAAGGTTAATAATCCCTGAAATCAATTTCCCCAAACAAATACGACCATTTAAAATCCTTATATCATGAAGGCTTAAATTAAAAAGGAAAAAATAAAAATAAAAGCAATTCCATGAAAAATGAGCAAATTAAAACTGCCATTCTTTTGGCAGTTGTGATAGCCAGAGATATAATATGATATTTAACCAACTATGTATGCCAGCAACTTGCATATATATTATATACCAATTAATTAATTAACATAAATTATGCACAATCCTTTCCTTAATTAATCTAATCCGTTGGACTTCGCAAGATATTGACCGTCAAGTTTGATCATTATATTTGACCACAAATGAGAAGTTGCATTGGCAGGCAGCATATTCAACTAGTAATAAAAAAATATAAAAAATGCCAATGAGTTCTCTATATAAAGGGACGACGATATCCCAGCATTTACACAATCCAATTAAGAAGTTAACCTCTGTTATTAGTTGTGCAGCAGCAGAAGAGAATAGCATTAGTAGTGAAGGATGAAGAAAGCCTGTTTTGTGTTGGTTCTCTTCCTATCATCAATAGCGTTGATGATAGACAGGTGTTCATGTTTGGACCGTAGCCAATTCCCTCCTTCTTTTCTCTTTGGTACCGCAACTTCTTCTTATCAGGTTGGTATATGTAAGCTTCTCTTCTATATATTTATGCATTGTATTAAACAAATTTATACTATCACAGACCGGCAAGCAACATTCGCTTTGCTTTATGAGAAATCTTTTTTTTGCCTGAAAATTTGCTGTTAAGAGTAAAAAATCTGTTTGGTTTGCATCAAAGGCCTGCAGATTAATTTCTATATATTCCTGCAGATTAATTTTTAATTTCTATATATGTTTATTCCTGCAGATTGAAGGAGCATACTTGGAAGGCAACAAAGGCCTAAGCAATTGGGATGTATTTACTCACGTATCTGGTACAAATACTGCGGATGGAAGCAATGGGGATGTAGCTGATGATCACTATCATCTATTTTTGGTAATCAATAATTTTCTTGACTTAATTAAATAATCTATTTTTCTATTAATTAGAGTTCCGAAAGTTCCTATCAATAACAGGGATGAAAAGAGCAAAAAATTTTGACTTAATTTGATTATATTTGCAAACGTTTTCCACTAATTAGAATGAAGTTTCTACCAAAAACAAGATCCAACTTAGCCAAATTAAGGGATTAAAAAATCATTGGATACTAGTAATTTAATCATTTTAAAAATGATATTAGTAATAAAAATAATTTTTAAATGTGCTAAGATGAATTTGACTAGTCTCAACAAGAGGCAGAAAAAAATAAAATATGGTGGTTCTTTTTTCTTTTTAAATATTGAAAAAATATATATATATTTTTGGTAGAAGAAATATTGAAAATATTATAAATTATGCTTGTATTTTGACAGGACGACATAGAGTTAATGCATTCCCTTGGAGTAAATTCATATAGATTTTCGATTTCATGGGTCAGAATTCTTCCAAGTATGTTCCACAAAAATTTTCCTTTAAATATGAGTTTTTTATTTCATTTCTTTATGTTTTAATTAATTTTGATCTTAATAATAGAGGGTAGATTTGGAGAGATCAATTCTGAAGGAATTACATTTTACAATAAGCTTGTTGATGCTCTTTTGCTCAAAGGTAAATACATAGCCCTATTTTATGCTACTTTGACACTTAGATTTAAGTACTTTTGTATTATTATTATTCTTATGTATACCTCTTTAATTCTATAGGAATAGAACCAGTTGTTACCTTGCATCATTTTGATGTTCCTCAAGAACTAGAAGATCGATACGGCGCTTGGCTAAGTTCTCAAATACAGTAAGTTTCTCTATATTTGGTACCTTTTTTTTTTTTTATAAAAGTTAAAGAAAATTTTAGAAAAGTATGCTTTGGAGGTTTTAGTTATAGAAAATTATAAAATGCTACCATTGTTAATAATATGAGCAAGATTAATAAACATCTACTCTACCATCTTAATTTTGTTATAGGGATGATTTCGGCTACTTCGCAGATATCTGCTTCCAAGCTTTTGGAGACAGAGTCAAACATTGGATTACACTCAATGAAGCTAACATGGCAGCCCAATATGGCTACTACAGTGGAATATGGCCACCAAATCGATGCTCTTACCCTGTAGGCAAATGTAAAGCTGGGAACTCTGAGTTAGAGCCTTACATTGCTGCACATAATATGATATTAGCGCATGCCACAGCAACTGAAATTTACCGGAAGAAGTATCAGGTATTATATACATTATGACTTCAAATACTGAAAAGAGAATTCTTTCCCATACCATGTTTACTTAATAAAATTATTACTTGAAATAGGAAAAACAAGGAGGAAAAATTGGCATTGTATTACATATCTACTGGTATGAGCCATTGAGAGATATTCCAGCCGATCGTGTGGCTGCTCAACGAGCTTTAGGTTTCATTGCCGCATGGTAATAAATTGCTCTAATTAGTTAAAGTTTTATACTATAAAGTTGCTGCTTGCCCTCAGATGAATTAATAGGAGTGCAAATTCTTTCGTTGGTGTGTGTAGGTTTATGGATCCCATTATGTTTGGAGAGTATCCGCCAGAGATGCAACAGATTGTAGGTCTAAGGCTACCAACATTTTCAGTGGAGGATAAGAGGAAACTAGCAAACAAATTGGATTTCATTGGAATCAACCATTATAGCACCCTCTATGCAAAGGATTGTTTGTTGACACCATGCAATTATCATGATGATTTACTTAAAGATACCTTTACTTATGGAACTGGAGAGAAAGATGGAGTTCTTATAGGAGAGCCAGTAAGATATCCAAAGCTCACAATTTAAATAACAAATCAAATGATAATAACAGTACTTAACATTGCTTTTTGTTTTGTCCTCATATAGACAGCAATGCCTACCTTCTATGTTGTTCCAAATAGCATGGAGAAGACAATCATGTACTTCAAAGATAGATACAACAACACGCCCATGTACATCACAGAAAATGGTATATATATCAATAAAGCCCAATACTATTTTTTTTTTAATTATTTGAAACTAACTTAAATACGTGTATAATTAGCAATTATCAAACAGAGATTAGTAATTCAGTCTCAGGACTTAAAAAATTATACACTACTTGCAGGATATGCACAGCCTAGCAGCAAAAACATTGAAGATATGCTCAATGACGTGAACAGGTTAGAGTACATGCAGGGTTACCTCACTTCTTTGGCTTCAGCAATTAGGTAAATTCACATTTTCTTGTCTATCAATGTTCTTGAAAATCATGGGTTCTGTTTTTAGTTGAAGTGGTAATCTTACAAAAGTTAATAAAAATTACAGGAATGGAGCAGATGTGAGAGGCTACTTCCATTGGTCTCTGATAGACAATTTTGAGTGGACTTATGGTTATACAATAAGCTTCGGATTGTATCATGTAGACCGCAGAACAATGCAAAGAACACCAAAGAGATCAGCCAAATGGTTCCAGCATTTCTTGAAAAATGAATCTGGTTTTTTTCTTGCCTAAGAAAAGCAACAGAACAATATTGTGCATTTGTAATCTAGATTGGTATAAAGCTAGATAGACAGTGTGCACAATATATTCATAGTTATTCATTGATTTAAGTTGTTCCTTCTGTGGCATTTGCAGTCCAGATTCTTGAAAAGTTAGATACAGACAGTGTACTTTCATATATTTATTGAAGTTGTCCCTCATTATTTGGAATTCACATAGCTATATCACATGTACAAGAATATTCAAGCTTCTATTTTTAAATGTTTTAGCTCCTAATAAGAAATTTAGCTATATTTTTACTTGATATTACCTTTTTTTAACCAAAAATAGAAATGCAGGAAATATCTTAATTATATTAATTAAATCAAAATACATTTGCTAATATAACTAGTTTTTTTATATATATAAAATGGATTATTTGTAATAAAACTAAGAAAAACTTGGCATGGGTTTGGCAACTATTCCTAGGTCAATAGATCTACTAAAAACATACAAAATTAACGCTTGTTCTGCAGTCAATAGATCTCGCTTATATAATAGATTCGCTTTCATTGTTATTGGCTCCTCTACTTATCCTCTTAATCTGGCTAAGGCTTGTATGTCGAAAAAGAAAGAGAGAGGAGAAGATGGCTCCTCCACTCGTCCTCTTGATCTGATTAAGGCTTGTATACCAAACAAGAAAGAGAGAGGAGATGAGGGCAGAGAAAGTCGATTAATGACTCACAATGGCATTGCTCCTCCGAAGGCCACATGGCTCTTTTCAAATTCTATCACATTTTTCTTATTAAAAGAACTCATAATTATCACACATACACACAAATACACAATCTATAGTGGGTAGAATGAGTGAGAAATTTTAGGATATAATTACTGTATATATAACAATTTTATTATTCGTTATCTATATAATATTGACAGCAATTGCATCGAATAAATTCTTTATTCACATAAATGGCAAGGAAAAATTTCATTAACAAAGGGTAATGTTTGAGAGCTATGATAATATGATGTCAGGATGAGATGCATGCGTCTATATATATGCGTGCAACTTCCAATAACTTTCTTATTCCTCCAAAGGTTATAGAATTATATTATTTAAACAAAAAATTATCATAAGCATGGGATAGTGATGGAAGTATCCGAATTCAAAGAAATTGAAAGGAAAATAAAAGAGTACGTGCATTCAAAATAAATAATGTATATTCTTAAAAAAAAAAATAAATAAAAAATAAAAAATTGTAACTACTAGCAACTTGTCATGTCATTGTTTTAAGTTTTAAAAAAGCAAACATATGTTTAATAATTTAATAATTAGGTAACCATATTACAATGCAGAAGATTGTTATAAAAGAACATTAACATATATGATAATTTTCTTTGGTTATAAGAATTTTTATTATTATTTATATGAAACATAAAAAGATAATATTTAGATGAAAAATATTCATCAAATCTAAAGCATAAAGAGGATTTCTTGATCATCATACTTCTTGAAACTTCAATATTGTGTGTACGGTGTGAGACCATAATGTTGTGCGGCCTTAATTGAACCATGTTTCATTTATGAGGCCATTTCTTTAATTGTATTCTTCTTTATTAGGAGACAAATGATTGGTCGTTTTTGATGCATTTATTAATTCCATGTCAAAATTTGATTTACTGTCATTAATTCCTTCTATTTTAATGAACAAAACGATGTGATTAAAAGGTAAAAATAAAATTGACTAGTTTCTTAATTGTGTAATGAAAATTTAAAAAAAAAGGAAAAAGAAAAAAAAGAAATTTATTTTTAAATTAAAAAATTAAATTCGTCACTCTAGTTTGCAAGGAAGAATATTTTACATCTTGGAAATTGAAAAACAGAAGCTACTGAAATACATCAAATAATATAAGTTTCTACTATTAAATTACATGAAATTAATAAATGAGCATTCTCATAAATGAGCTAATATTAATAGCTTATAAAAAAAAAAATAAAATAAATGAGCACTAACGTCAAAACATTTTTTGAAGGTAGTATGCATATAAATATCAATTATTTTAATTGAACGCATGACAAAAAATTAAAGAAAAAATGTTCTAAAATAGATTATTTGAAATCATATATTTAGACATAATCTGCAAGAAAACTTATTATTAGCGAAAGGTAATATTAGTGGTATATTTATTATTGACCCGTATGTAATTTATAGTTAATTAAAGTATATTTACTAATGGATTTAAATGCATCGCTAAAATATTATCGTTAAAAGAATGAGTTTAACTTGCCATCTGATGCCCGTTTCTTGTCGCCGCTGGGCCCAACCGGGTGGTTAGAGACTCGCCATGCTTCCTGGGCTGTAGTTGCCATCGGTCTAAAGCAGAAAGAGAGGGGAAAAGAGAGAGCGAGAGAGATCGAGAGATGGGGGGAGGAAGGTTTTTCTCTCTGCTCCTGATAGGCTAGTTTTTTTTTTTAATATATAAACTTATATATTACATTATTTTAACCCTTTTTACACCCAAAAACAAATAATACTATACTAGAACATCAATTTACAATATATGTATATCATTATATGAAATCAACTTCATGAAATTAAAGTACTATGCATTTTTAAATATAATAATATATTTATTATTGATATTATCAATAAATAGTAATAGTCATTTAACAAGGTCAATAAATTGTTATTTGAAAAATATGATAAATTTCAATTATAACTAGAAATAATATTTAAATTGTGCATAGATAAATACTCCCATAACCATTCAAACATTTAAAATAATATTGGGTTTCATTATAACTTAAATAAAATTTTATAATTAAAATATTCTTACCAAGACTAAGAAAAATGTTACTCGTTAATTCAAAAAAATATTTATAAAATAAATTAATAAAGAATGAAAATTTCAGGCTATTACAAAAATTATTTTCCTATTTTAGTTAATAATTATATTTTTATGCAGAAATCATTTACCGACTATATTTTTATATAGTCATAGAATTTCAAAGATAAATAATAAATATTATTATAAATACAAGTAAAGTTGATTGAAAAAATAAGTTATAGTATCAAAATTATGGATATATCTTTGTAAATTTTATTAGATTAACAGAAATGATAATATACATATACCTTATATTTATTTAATAAATTAATTTTTATGAAATTTTTATATTTTATATCATAAATTTATATAAAGCGATAATAATTTTTGTAAAAAAATTTTTGACAAAAAAAAATCATATTAATAGAAAAATAATTTTAACACCTTGCAAAAAATATGAAGATATTGCATTTTTGAAAATAATATAATAAAATATTATCTTTAATTAATAATAATGTTGTACATTTTTATTATTATTAAATTTAAATAATTCAATTCATTATTATTAATTTAAAATAATTTTTTATTATATTAATTACAAAAAAATATTATATTTATATATTATTGGAAATAATATTATTTTTCATTAATGTAATATATTTTTTGTAAAGTAATAAAGAAAATAAATATCACTTTACATAAATTTAAATGATAAAATATGAAAATTTTATAATGTTTAAACTATTTTTATGAATAAAGTAATTATTATATTCTAAACAAAATAATCGTAGAAATTATAATCAATTTATATATAAAAAGAATTAGATAAGGTATTTTAACTAGCTATACCATAAATTAATTAAAAAATTACTACCACAATAGTTGAAATTTATTCAATGAAATTAAATAAGAAAGAAATTTAAATAAAAAATTAATTTAATAATAATAATAATAATTAAAAATTAAAATTACATGTTAACCCATGCATAGCATGTGCATTCTGCTAGTTTGTTAATTATTCCTAGGTCAATAGACTACTCAAAATACCCACAATTAAGGGATGTTTTGTGGTCAATAGATCTCACATATATATCAGATTTGCTTCTGTGGCGCCCTTACCCGTCTATTGTATAGTCGAGCAAGAAGTGCCACATTCGGTCTTTGGAGCACCCTATCTTGTCTAGTCATGTCTATTGTAAATTTTAATGTCATTTAAATCAGGTAATTTATTTGTAGAATTTTTTTTTTTATATAACTTATTTATGTTGAGACCCGTACAGATCCTCCTCTGTTTTATTAGCATCTGGCGGGTTCCACTATCACGTGTTAACATATACATATTCATTTCATACATTTCCATATCATATTCTCTTGTATCATATCATTTACAATTATTTATGGGATCTAAAAATGAAATATCATCTATTGCATTCATATAGAAATTCATAGATAATAAATTACAAGTTTTCATTTCAATCTCAAAGTTTAATTACAGGTCCAAAATAAAATACATCATGACTAAACATAATGAACCAAAATACTAGTCTATACATGGGTCCTACCAAAATACAAAAGACTAGTGAGGTGACTCTAGTCGGTGGCAAATGCAGTGAAACTCTGTTCGAATACTCACATGTGGCGTTCTTGATCTTCAGTACCTACGCGATGGAAAACCAACGCGCTAAGCATAACGCTTAGTGGTGCATAATTTATAATATCAATAATTAAACAATTGAATTAATATCTGCAAATCATAATTTTTGGGTCTTTTACATTTTTATTTCTCTTTGGAAACAATTAACATTACTAGGATCTTTCCTGTTTACTTATTGTATATTCAGTATTAATTAATTATTATCAATGCCCAAGAAACCTATAACAAATTATAAAAGCTGGATACACGGGAGTATACGGGTTAGACAGCCATATGTCTACCCTGTATACATCTGTCAGGCACGAGGCCAGCTGTCAGGCACGAGACCCGCTGTCAGGCTTGTAAAGCCAGAAATAAAGTAGGCACAATGGCCAGTAAGTAGGCATATAGCCTGTAGAACAATCATACCAGACATATATTGTCAGTTCATGATTTTCTCGGTAGGCAGTACTGCTATCTATAGTCCCTAATTGGTATACCAATTTATCCAAACTAAATAAATAAGTCTAGGTATACTATGGGCAATTAAACATTTTTAATTAATTTAGCACTATTCACTGTTACTATTTTCTAGTACTGTTCATTAGTACCATTAATTTTATATTAATAGGACATTAGTCCCAATTTACATATTCATATCATTTTTAATATTTAATTTTCCTTATGAGTATTTTAATTATCATATATAGCATTTTTCCCATGAACCTTTCTTTAGGTTCATGTTGATGTGTTATCTTTATCTAGGAATTTGACTAGGTTAGGATGTCTATTTAGTCACACTTTCTTCATAACAATTGCTCCTCTATGTTTAAACTTGAATTTCAGTTTTGAATCACTGAATTTGGAGTTATAGAACTCAAGTTATGGTCAAAATACCATAACTGGTCCCTTTGCCTCTAAGCTGTCCAGAATTTACAATTCCTGATCAATAAACTTTGACCAGTCATTTGATCATTTTATGGTCATTTTTAGACTTAGATTCCTTCACAAGATATGTTCCTCTATGTCTTAGGGACTCCCAGGTACAATTTCATAATTTTTTCATGCTTGGTATAGTGAGTTATAGTCAGTGTATTAACTTGGACTCTCAGTCCTATAAGGGCAATAACCAACTTCAGGGCAGTATGTTTGACTCTCTTTTTAGGGTCTTTACTCTTAGAATTTGGCAAAGATGTCTAAATCAATGTTGTAGCCCTAAGTGTCATGTTTCCAGATCATATTGGACATCTCAAATGGAATTTCCTAGTGGGAGTTATGGCCAAATGAACACACAGGTATCAAATGGCATTCTGGGTTCAACTTAACATTTTCTAGATTTCAATTCCTATGTTTGGCTAATATTTTCCCTAGGATGCAATGGTTTCTAGAGCTTGGTCAAAACATAAAAATTGTTGTGCTATGTCTTATAAAACTTTTGGCACTAGTTTCACTCAATTTGCAGCTTTGGAGACCAAGTTATGGCATTTTTGCCAAAACTGGTCAAGCATAACAAAGGAACAGTATTTTGGACAATTTCCGGGTTGGCAGTTTTAGTGACTCAACTTGTGCTAACAATTTGAATTGGTTAAAGGAAAAACTGGGTTAAGTGGTCTTCATGAAAAGTGTAGCCCTATGTCTAAACTTTCCATGAGTAAAATTTTAGGTCATTTGGACCAGTATAGAGAGAGTTATGACCAAATGAACACGTACTGTTCATTTGGTCATTTTCTAGGTTGGCAGTTTCAGTGACCCAACTTGTGCTAACAATTTGAATTTGTTAAAGGCAAAACTGGGTTAAGTGGTCTTCATGAAAAGTGTAGCCCTATGTCTAAAATTTCCATGGGTAAAATTTTAGGTCATTTGGACCAGTATAGAGAGAGTTATGACCAAATGAACATGTACTGTTCATTTGGTCATTTTCTGGAGTGCAGGGAAATCCGAATTTGGGCAGTATTTAGGTCAAGTTTTGGACAGAATTTGAGCATGGTTTCTTCATGGAAAATGGGCTATTTTGGGTCTAGTTTCACCCCCAATTGGCCTCATACCAATTGGGGTCACACAATTTCATTTATGGCTTAAAATGTACACTGCCCTCAACAAACACAACCTGCAGAAAATTGACACTTCCAAAACTCAATCTCCTCCAACTTCCTTACTTCAATTTGCATGCAATACACTTCTATAAGCAATAATCTCATCCCAATTAGGTCAAATTTCAAGCATTTACACAAAATCTCCAAGTCATGTACACAAACCCTAATTTCCAAGTTTCAAACTCAATCAATTCAATCCCTTTTCACTTCTCATACATATAATCATATCAATCATCATCTCTAAACTCATTTACATTATTTGAACACAATAAAGCCCAACACATTTCATGGCTGCCAAAATTTGGGGACATCATGAGTTCATGAATTTCTTGTTAATTTCTTGAAATTTCCACTTATCTCAAGCCACTTTCAAGTATTAAAGAAGAAGGAAGGGAGAAAAGCACTAACCTCTTGTGACCCAACTTGGAAATTTTCCCAAAACTTCAATTTTCCTTCTTCCTATGGGTACCTAGAGCTTCCTTATGATGTAGGCTAAATTTTTAATGAAGGGGACTATGGGTTTTGGGGAGTGAAAGCTTGGGAAATCAAGCTTTAAGCTTGATAACAATGGTGGGGAGGGAGAGACTAAGGGAGACGGCAAGGAGGGAGAGAGAAGAGGAAGAAGAAGATGGTTGGTGGGGTTTTGTCTCTTGTGGGTATTTATATATATACATTTATGTGTACTTTATTGTTTTTAAATTTCATTAATCTATTTCCTTTCTTTTCTTTTCTTTCCTTTTCTTTTCTTTTCTTTTCTTCTTCTTTCTCTTCTCATTTTTCAATTTCAAATTCATAAAATTAATTTATGTTAATTATTCTATTTCCAAATTTTAATTTGACATTTAAGTCAAAATTTACCTCTAGGGGTGAAATGACCAAAATGCCTTTCATGGTGCTCATCGGATTATTTTTATTTTTTTATACCAATTAATAAATTCTCTAAATTTTATTTTATTTCTCAAAAATTTTCCTATATTTTTTTAATATTTATTTCATTAATTTATGCCTCCTCACTATAGTTTAAGTGTAGTTCCAGACATCCCGACTGTCCGAACAGACATTAGTCGTCGGAACAGTAAAATGTACGGACTACCTACGGTGAGGGCGTTACACTTCCATTGTTGCTGGCTGCTATACTCATTCTCTTGATCTAGTTAAGGCTTGTATGCCCAACAAGAAAGAAAGAAGAGGAAAGGACAGAGAAAGTCGATAAACGATGTACAATGGCATTGTTCCACTAAAGGCCACATGGTTCTTTTCAAATCATATTTTTCTTATTAAAAGACTTCACAATTATCACATCGACACACACAATCCATAGTGGATTAGACAAATGTGAAATTTTGATATACAATTATTATACATGCAATGATTTTATTATGTATTATATATATAACAATAACAAAATAAGGAAATTAAGGAAGAAAAATTAGGAATGAGTTGAAAATAATTATTGAAAAGATATCAGGATGAGATGCATGCATTTATATATACAAAACAAATGTTATATATGTATGAGGCGGCTTGTTTACCACCGTTTTTTATGATCTCGTCATAAACTTAGGACTTGCTTATTCCTTCAAAGATTATATATAATTATATTATTTAAATAAAAAATTATCATAAGAATAAGATAGTGATGAGCGTATCCGAATTCAAAGAAATTGATAGGAATTATATAATAACTTGATCAACTGCCATTCGAAATAAAAAAAATAAAAAAGGTAACAACCAGCAACTTGTCATATTATTAATTCTTTTAATTTAATAATTAAGTGACTATATCACAATAATGCCGAAGATTATTGTAAAAGAACATTAACAAATAATAACTTTCTTTTTTTATAAGAATTTTTATTGTTATATATAAAATATAAAAATATAATATTTAAAATGAAAAATATTCATCAAATGCAAAGACATGAAAGCTGGAGGATTTCTTGAGCCCCATATGCCTTCAAATTTCAAGATAATTTTCACCGGTTATCTTGAAGACAATATTATCTCTAAACTTTAATTTATATTATCAAATCACCTTAATATTAATTTACGTTATAATAAAATCCTTTTAACTTATTATTTTCGATTTCCTAAATATCTCACTACCATGACATAAGTTAAAAGAAAGAAGAATGTTAATTACTATTTTATCCTCACCATCTTCAACCATCTCCCCATCTCCCTGTCTCTCTCACCGATTCCCTCTATCAATATCAATTACAGAGTCTTATCTTCCAAATGAAAAAAATAAAATAAAATAAAATATCAGGAGAAACTTTTTGCTGATGAGAAGGAAAAACTGCAACAAATCCACTTAAAGACCTAAAATAAACATAAATTCATTCTTCAATATGTTTATTTATTATCAATTTTAAATCAGAAAATATTAATATTATATAGAAATGTATAACGATATATAAAAAAAAGTGCAAGATCACATAAAAAATATAATTTCTTATTTATGGATACAATTTTAGTAACAAATAAACATATTTAATAAATATTAACGAGTGCAATATTGTACTTGTTAGAAAAGTCATTTAAATAATTATATTATTATATAATTAATAAAAATTATAAATTAAACTTTTATCAAACAATAATCAATATTTATTTATTTTTTTTATGAATCACATATTTTATTAATTTTAAATAGATGGAAAAAATTAACAAGAAAGGCACATATAACACCCAAGTTAGCATATTCAATCTGTACTTAATTTAGCACTTAAAATATTAAGTATAAAAAAAACAATATAAAGACTTAAAAATACAAAATAGGACGAAAAAATTCAAAGCTTTATTTTTTTTTAATTTCGCATTATCCTTTTGTATTTTCTTTGTATATATAAGATTTTTAGTGTATTTTAAATAAATATTAACTGTGTAATATTTAATTATTATTATTATTATTATTATTTTGTTCATTTTAAAAATATTTTTAACTTGAATTATTGATGCATGCATTTTAGATCATCATTTAGGAGTAATTTTTGCACATAATTTACCCTTGTTCATAGATATTATTATAGATAATAGTATATATTTAGTCAATTTTATAATTTTCACA